>NC_039359.1:85303058-86691521 GCF_003573695.1 Papaver somniferum
TACACTTTGATCATCGGTAACGATGCACAAATCGAGGTAATTTTATTTTGACTTTCAGTCATTGTCTAGATTGGAAGAGCAGTTTTAATTTTCATCTCAATCACAGTAGTAAAATTTAATTAAAATTAATTTAATTATTAGTTCTGGAATTGCAATTAGAATTAAATGAATTTTAAGAAGTGTAATTGGACATTAGACATTGGATTTTTATCGTTATGATTGTTTTTATGTTATGCGATGAAATCATGATGAATAATAGTTCGATCGTGGATTATTACAATTTTTATTTTTTATTTTTTAATATAAGGATTTGTTGTATTTGGTAATTTTAGATTATGTGTTTTTAGGAAATATATTTTTCTTGAATGTGATTGGTTGGAAAATATATTTTGGTCAAAAATAGTATACTCAAATTCTATTGGTTGAAATTTAGAACAGTGGGGCCAGAATCAACCAGAAGCTCCGGTTAACCACGTCGCTCGAAAAAACTCTGTTTTTATATAAAAAAAATTCATTTCTGAAAAAGAATTAATATCACTTTTCAATTTGGTCTATTTCTAGGTTAAAATGAAAAAATGATACTAACTCTTTCTCAAAAACGGATTGAGTTTATTAAAATTAATTTTAATTAAGCAAAAGCTTACTAGGATAGACCGGTCTACCAAAAATTAAGTCATGCATCTTCAATCTTCATATTGATTTAAGAAGTTGGGGTTGGAGGGGAATTTTAGAGAAAACAAATATTTATCCTATGTGAATTTAGATAGTTATACTCACATACATTCTAGTGGAGAATCTCTAACAATTTTCATTTAGTGTTGATTGAAAGGGTACGAAAAATCCAAAGGTTTTGGTAAATGCCGAAAAACTCCACCGGTTATTGTATTAATATCTTGGGCAAGACAGTGAGTATCATAGTTAAAAAATTACTCATCTCAAACATCTTTATTTGTTCCGTTGACATCTAGGGCAACATAAACTTGATAGTAAGATTTGTTTTGTATACCTTTCGTAAATAGGTAATAAAATTTAGAATTTGTTATCTTGTGCATTCATACATAAAATAAGAGCCAATCATTGACATGTGACATTGTAAACAACAATAAATATATAAACGGTAATATTGGAAAATGCATTTATAGCGAGAGAATTTAAAATCCATGAATATTTGATTTCTCTCATATATTTTTATTGTTGTTTATAATTTTCCATACTAATAATTGGTTTTTATCTTGTACACGGGTGCACAATATAAGAAAACCCAACATAATGCTTTCAGCAAGTTCTAGTTTTCTTTTCTTTTTAACATCGAACATAAAAAAAATCATTCGTTGATAGGTTTTGTCTTATAATTTTACCCTTTTATAATATAAAAGTTTCCAACAAGTGTTAAATGATCAAAAATGAGCATGTGGCCTGAAATCTATACCTAGTTCAAAAGCTTCCATATGCCTAATAATGCGTTTGGATAGTGTTTCCGATTCTGGAGAAGCAGATGTCAGAAACAAAGATATTTTGCTTCATAAAAAGTCGATTTTTTTGTTTCTAGAAGTCGTTCCAATATTTTACACCAAAAAATTATTTCCGAATGTGTATCCAAACACGTTATAACTCGACTACACTAATAAAAAGTTGTACCATATCATTATTAAGAATCTCTATCTCTAATCCGAAAATAGTTACCCCATGTCTACAATTCTTGCATGATGAATGGTATTAAGAAATGAACGGTACACTTCCGGACCACATGTATAGCATACACGGTTTTTCGCCAAAACATTATTGGCACAAGCGAACAATGGTATTCCATTTCGGAGAAGTTGATGGGTTTGATGCTCGAGTTGCATCTCCTGCTGAACCCTATACGTCATAGATGATAGTGTCTAGAAACCCTACTAGCAACTGCACTTCAACTCCTCACGTATTCAACAACTAACTCTCTTCTCTCTCGGTATTTCATATGAAATCTCATATGAGAATGTGATCAATGAGTGCCCGAAAAGTGCTTCGATTATCTTATCATATATTATTAGAGAACACGAACCTTTGACTAGGTCAATTTGACGACGTGTCGTGTCAATTACAGCCAACCAATAACTACAAGTACAACAGAGTTTTAGCTAAAGTATTTTACTCAAATTTTTTATGTTAATTGACGATCTTAATAATTAATACGACTACACACAACTCTAAGCTAGATGGCTGGGTATTTGAGATCATTCCCATGTAGGCATGTAGCCCCTTAAAACAAAGTGTTGCATCAATAAATCCGAAAGGAAGCGAGCGCGTCAAAGCTATCACCTCACCTGTATGTTCAACTTTCACGTGTTTCGAGTAAGCATTTTTGTTCTTCATTTGCTGGATTCCCAAAATGTTCCGCGGAAAGCAGTCTGAACAACAAGGTGTCAAGTTCTACTTCCTATCATGACTTGCTTAAACTTTGCAGGTGAAAGCTTATTTATGAACTATCAATACTTTCAAGCATTCAACATAAAAGCTTAATAACATCATTAATCATAATTATGAGATTCTTTTAGGAAGTAAGTTCACTTAGTCGTAATCCTTTAATCTTCATTTTGAACCAGTGCTTGTTATAATTAACAAAAAAAAAAAATCAGCATTGAACTTGAACATGAAAAAATGACAAGAACCTTTTAGGCTTTATCATATTTTTTTTTCTTGGGATAAAATTGTTTTCTATTGGTCAAAAGACTACGAAAAGCTAGCAATTGAAGCCCAAAAGTGCCCCCCCTGGAAAGTAATATGTTAGGCAAATGAAAAAGGCAAAAAGCTATTCATTAATTAGCAGACAAACTAAAATTCTTCATGCAACATATCCCACACATCTATCTACCAGTCCTCAACTAACCGACTTCAAGATCCACAAATAGAAAAAGGGTAAAAAAATCATCCGTAGTCAGTCTTCTTAACGTACACTTTAGTATAAAAGCACAGTTATAGATGCTTAGAGCGTCCACAGTGGTGCGAGTATAGAAAGATTAAAAAAAAAAGACCAAATTTGGATTTAGTCCATCATGTGGCGTAGTGGGAAAAGAGTATATTTGGTCGCGCTTTGATAAAGATTACGTCTGGGATCAGGCGTTGGTAAAGATAACGCCTGGCGTGGAGCGTTGGTAAAGATAACGTCCGACGTGGGGCGTTGGTATAGTATATGCTTCAAAAAAAAATAAAATGGGGCGGAGGTATAAAGCCGGCCCCATGCAAGTTTCAAAAATTTTAAACTTTGAAAATGGAGTGGGGCGTTAAGTATATGAACGCCCCATTTCGCGCGTTAAGTTTATGAACGCCCCATCGGGCGTTATCTTTACCAACGCCCCATTCAGGCGAAGTTTATATGCACGCCTGTTCGTTGGACGTTAACTATACCAACGCGCGATGAATGGCGGAGATTATATCAACGCCCGATGTGTAGCGGAGATTATATTAACGCCCGACTATATTTAGATTTGGTCTTGATCGCTGACCAAATTTGGTCTGGATTTTACTCTTTGATCAAATTTTGATCGATGATCCATCCCACTACGCCAGCCCACTCGACTAAAAATTTGGGTTTACTCGTCCATTGCAGTTGCTCTTAGACGAATAAATTAGCCAAAACTCTCAGGATTAATTCTGGAGAGTTGAGAACTTCCAGTCCTCAGTGTCATTAGGTTTTGTGACTTTAAAATGATCTTCTCCGAAGACTTGCATCCTGACCGTTGTAGTTAAGCGGGTAAAGGTCAAACTTATCCGTTTCCGTTTTACTCGCTCTTTCGACCACTGCAAAGAAACTATATATACTTCACCGTCGAGATTATTGCTGACGTTTTGCTGACCATTATCGGTCCCATAATAAGTTGTTGAAAGAAAGGATCGTGCTTCTGGAAGACAACTGATCATTGTTATTATTAAGTGTGAATGAGAATGCTGTCGGATGAATGTGGTCCAATGAGCTCTATAATTCCTCTCTTATCTCTGTAATAATGTGAACAGTGTTAAAGGAAACGGTTGTTTTAAAGACAAATTTAAAGATATTAGAAAGGTACTTACTACTTACGAGGCATTTAAGAAAGTAATAATGTTACTACAGTAATGTGGATGTGATGAAATATTTTAGGATCTGGACTGATCACTTTATAGAGTAGACTGTCTATGGAGTTTAGGCTAGTTGGTGAATGATCGGATTAAGCACTGACAGCAGTTTGACCGGCTGGTATTCAAGATATATATCGGCCATATTGGGGTGAATGGACAGGTCACATGTTAATTACTTTGGCATCGGTACCTCTTCTCCTGGGCAAGATATATTATTGCAGAGATTATTTTAATGAAATGCCATGCATGCAATTGCATATATATATATATGTAGGTATCCAACTACGCTCAAGTAAAACCCATATTGAAACCAGTACCGCACGCACCATGCATGTAATCTGGTTGTAAGGTGTAACATATGGAACCATTTCTATTTGTATGCCAATTATACTACATTATTAATACTCAACTCTGAGACTGAATGAAATGATTGAGATTGAATTGCCTTGGAATAGATTTCAGGAAACATACATAAATAGCAAAATAAAAATGAATTATTTAGGTTTCTGGTTTAAAATGAAATGATTGCAAGTTCAGAATACGGCTTCGGAATCAATATGGATTCTTTTTTTTAACTCCAATAATTTTCTAATATATCTCTTTTCTTTTATGCGCAAGTGTTTGAAACAGTGTACGGGGTATAAGAGGTGTGACAAAATAAAGAACACCTGACATTTCATCAATCGTAAAACAGGAATATGCCAAAAGTCTCTTATTAATTTTGACACCCAATATGGTGAACGACACGGTATAAGAAAAAAGAGGAAATGAAGGAATATGCTAAAGAGACAACATAAGGGGAGAAGAGACTCCTAACTACCTTTCCAACTAGATCAAATCCTTGAAACAAAATTTGATGAACAGATACTGCCAGACGGGCTCTAATTGAAGTGTTAACATCCTTCTTTCTTGACCTCGGAAGAGTTGGTTAACTTTAAATGGCTGGTGAATTTGGAAAGTCGGTAACGGTTAGTCACAAATTCAGTGTTGCAGCGATAAAGTGTGAATCTGTACCCGCTCACAAATTAAGTGTTGCAGGCCAAATAGGAGGACGCACGAAGGCCAGGAAACATGCATCGAGGTGATTCTCCATGCATGCCCATGCGCCCATCAGTTAGAGTTAGTTGTTCACTTGGCGATTTCATTATGAAAATAGTTAATACGGAGAGAGCGCAGGACACTGAGTCACTGACGGAAGAAATTGAGCTCATGTTAACCCCTCTAAGACGGCTGCTTGTATCATAGAAGGATGAAGCAAGGACTGCATCTAACACTTGCTGTTTCTTGAAGTGTAGTTTGAAAAGTTCATCATTTTTCTTTTACTTCTACCCAAAATACCAAAAAGACTGTCATATCCGGAGTTGCAAACTCATAATGTGTATAAGATGGCAGTCTTAAGTGAGCTGGGGTACATGGTACGGTGTGCAACAACTAATGTGGGAGGGACGCATAATATGGATATACTTAATTAAAACTGAAAATCGAAACTGCATTAATTTGGATGTCATTTCAAGAAATTATTCTTCCACTTACGTCTTATATATATATATAAGGATCAAAAATGAAATTCAACACCTAAGTGTAAAGTAAATACATTTTTCTTTTCTTGGAAACATAGAGATAGAGTAAATATGGTTTTCAGAAGTCAAAACACAAAAAGTTTTCCCTTGGAATAAAATGATAATTTTAATTATACATAATCTCTCAGTCTCAGAATTGCCTCAAGAAGCAACTTACAAGTCATGAACTTCCCTAAAACAGAAGAGTAAAATAAAAAGAAATATGCTATATATATGGAGTTATATAATATTATCTGTTAAATCTTTTTGGGTTAGCTCTGAGTGTAGGATTTCACAACAGGTTACCCAAGATTTGTTTAGAATTATTGAAATAGAAATTTCATACAAGCAAATGAAAGTAAAGCATGAATTGACATGTCCTAGTACATGTACATAAAAAGTATATTCAGTATTATAGCTTTTTCCCAAATCAAATAATCAATCAAGTTGCTCTCAAACACATACATATAGGCTTGTACGCATACGCAAAAATATAATATACTCTTACACATAACTAGAAAAACCGTTGGGAATGAGTACTCATCCAAAGTGGTATGTCCTGTAATTAGTTCCTGCTAACTATATCTAACATTCAACACCTACCAGCCCTAATGCTACTTTATTACTTTACCAGTTCACTCTTACTCCACCAAAAAATTAATACAGATAAAACCCAGAACCTCAATTTTCTTTTGTTTCTTCTTCTTTAAATCTTTCATACCCTACTAATTTATTATTATCTCTCTACACAATCCCAAGTTATTTGATTCCTCAACCCTTCAGATATATTACTCCATATACTCTCTCGGATCGATCGACTCCAAATGGGACTTGTAAACATGTCTTCTAATCCTCCAGCTACCCATACTAAAGATTTCTTTGCTTCTCCCGCTCTTTCTCTCACTCTTGTAAGGATTAGCTAGGAATCAATAATCAATCAAAGAACAATAAATACCTACTTAATTCCTTTGTTTTAATTCATTAATCCCTTAATTTATTTCTTGATTCTCTTTTTGTTTTTTTTCTTGTTTTGAATCATTTATTGAATTGATAGATTAATTTGTTTTTTTAATTAGGCTGGTATTTTCCGCCATGCCGGTGGCAGTGGGAGAGGGCCGGGAAGCATGGAAGTTGAAGAAGGAGATGAAGAAAGCGGTGGAGGATACGGTGGTGGAAAATCTCATCATAATCATCAGCAGGAAGATATGTTGGAAATTAGTAGTGAAAACACGGGACCATGTCGAACAGATGATGATGACATGGGGATGGATAGATTGCACGACGAGGAAGGTGATGAAGAAGATAATAATAACAACAACAAGAGCAAGAAGAAGAGGAAAAAATATCATAGACATACAGCTGAACAAATCAAAGAAATGGAAGCGTACGTTTCTTAACCTTTTTTAGTTTTACAGTATGTTTTTATGTTACACAAGTAGCCACGTACCTCAGAATGAATCGTCCTGAGATGACTCGGTTATAATCGAAATAGTATTCAGATGTAGGATCTATTAATCCAACGTTAAGCATGCAACAACTAACCAATATTTTGCTATCATTTGCTGATCGTGGCATATGTCTTAATTAATTAGTCATCTGTAGTTAGGTCTTAATTACGTTATAATAAGATCTCACATTCATTCAACTTATATCGCTTGGGTTAAGCTTCATAATTCAATGATGATTGCAGGTTATTTAAAGAATCGCCGCATCCGGATGAGAAGCAAAGACAACAACTGAGTAAGAAACTAGGCCTTGCTCCCAGGCAAGTCAAGTTTTGGTTTCAAAACCGTCGAACGCAAATCAAGGTAATTAGCATAAGAAAAGATTATTGCCATGTGCATGCCCCAATATTGATCTGGATCCTCACGAGTTTTGAAGTTTGATTTTGCTGAATATCATGATCTCATGACCATGTTAATAACATATACGATGTCAATGAAATACATGCAGGCGATACAAGAACGCCATGAAAATTCTTTATTAAAATCAGAAATGGATAAACTCCAAGAAGAAAACCGAGTCATGAGAGAAACAATCAAGAAGTCGTGTTGTCCTAACTGTGGTTTTGCTACTACTAGCAAAGACTCTGCCACATTAAGCACTGAAGAACAACAGCTTCGTATCGAGAATGCAAGACTCAAAGCCGAGGTATCCAAAAATTGTGAATATATATATATATATATATATATATATATATATATATATATGTTTGCGATCTAGTATTATTTTTTGTTTTACATATACTTTGGCTTGATTGTTACTTGTATCTTTGAAATTTCATTACTTTTTTACATTATTTTTTGCATGGTAATAAATATTTGTAGGTAGACAAGCTACGTTCAACTGCTCGGAAATTTGCTACTGGAGCTACTTCCCCTACCTCATCAGGGTCGGCTGGTAATAATGGTCAAGAGAATAGAAGCACATTGGATTACTATACTGGTATCTTTGGGATCGATAAATCCAGAATATTTGATATGGTTAACCAATCCATGGAAGAACTAATCAAAATGGCTACTTCTGGTGAACCATTATGGGTTCAAAGCGTTGAATCCGGCCGTGAGATCCTCAACTATGATGAGTATAAGCGTGAATTCTCGCCCGAGAGTAGTTCAACAAGTGCACGAGTTCGCCGATCAATTGAGGTTTCAAGAGAGGCTGGTGTTGTCTTTGTTGATCTACCTAAGTTGATTCAAGCTTTTATGGATGTGGTAAGACTAATATGCTCATTGTCTTTTGTAGAGATTTTGGATGGAGGTTCTCTCTTAGGATTGTATTGCAATTGTTTTGCCGTTGCAACAATTTATACCGTCAGTAGGTCCAAGTGTAGACACGTTACTGACGCACTTAAATGGGCCTTAAATCCTAATCTAAACCGGAGCTCGCTGCCACCTTGAGGCCCAACTTGATGTTTCTTTGTAGTTTATTAATTTCACCTTCTTGATTTTGATTTTTTATTTCCCGATGCAATCTTGTTCGAGAATTTCAAAAATTACTGGTTTATTTGCTGTAGAACCAATGGAAGGAAATGTTTCCTTCGTTGATCTCCAAAGCTGCAACAGTCGACGTAATCAGCAGCGGGGAAGGCGCAAATAAAAACGGTGCTGCACAACTGGTAAGTGTATATATGACAGTTAATGACATTAAAGAACAGAAAATCTACAAATTATTTCAAGCTTAGACATAGTAAAAAATTCTGTAGTCTCTAACTAATTGTTTGTATTTTGGTTTCAGATGTTCGCTGAATTTCAAATGCTCACACCTTTAGTGCCCACCAGAGAAGTGTATTTCATTAGATATTGTAAACAGCTAAGTCCTGAGCGTTGGGCTATTGTTGATGTCTCTATTGACAATGTTGAAGACACGATCGATGCTTCACTAGTGAAATTTCGCAAACGTCCATCCGGTTGCATTATCGAGGATAAGGCTAATGGTCATTGCAAGGTGATGTGGATAGAGCATTTAGAAATCCAGAAAACTACGATTCATTCCCTGTTTCGCTCTACTGTTAATAGTGGTGTAGCATTTGGTGCAAAACGTTGGATGTCAACATTGCAACTCCAATGTGAGAGACTTGTTTTTGGCATGGCAACAAACGTTCCCACGAAGGATTCAAGCGGTACGTACCTACTTTCATCACATTATTTTGTGTTAATTGTATCAACTTCGGTTAAATAATTATGTGTCATACAACTTAATGTTATCATTCATTTTCTCAGGAGTTGCAACATTAGCTGGACGGAAAAGCGTTTTGAAATTAGCGCAACGAATGACATCAAGTTTCTGTCGGGACATTGGAGCTTCTAGTCATAATACGTGGACGAAGATCGTAACAAAAGCTGGAGATGATATAAGAATTGCGTCTCGCAAGAATTTGAATGATCCCGGTGAACCTCTTGGAGTGATTGTGTGCGCAGTTTCATCTACTTGGGTTCCTGTTGCGCCCAATGTCTTGTTCGATTTTTTAAGAGATGATGCTCGTCGAATGGAGGTAAAACCCTAGCATGTTCATTCTCTCTTGCTTATTTGTTTTATTTAGTCAAAGGCGTGCATGTTTTTGCTTATTAATTATTATCATTGTAATTCTTATCACTTGGAAGTTTAGAATTTTGGGTTCCTAACACTTACCATGCAGGCATTTGTAAATGCAACCTAATGGTACTAACCACACATGACATATTGTTGTTTGTTTTCGTGGGAACTTACAGTGGGATATTATGTCGATGGGAGGTCCGGTACAATCCATCGCAAACTTAGCGAAAGGACAAGACCGAGGGAACACCGTCACCATCCAAGTGAGTAATCTCTACCAGAAAGTGTTCATTTTCTTTAATAAGAAACTACTCCCTCCGTCCCACTCCTAAGTGACCTATTTGATTTTAGATTTTGTCCCAATGATAAGTGACCTATATCACTAAACAATGAGATATTCCGGAATTATCCTTTTAGTTAATTATAAATAATATATGAAATATGTATAATTTGATAGGTATATTTATATTCGTTACGTAGGTGTTTTAAAATGCTTTTCAATTGTATGAAATTTGCGAACATCCGTGGAGTATTTTGAGAGATAAACCATTTTTAAATTTCACTAGTTATTATTCATAAGGGTATAATTGTAAAAAATGATTAAAAATACTATTTTCCTTGCTTGCCTTAAAAATTGTGCAAATTTCAAATAGGTCACTTAGGAGTGGGATGGAGGGAGTATATAATTTAGAAAAACTATACGAGCAGTTCAGTTTTATTTAATCTAATAATATGACGTGGATTTATTGATGAAGGCATCGAAATCAAAAGACAGTAGTACGTGGATATTACAAGATTGTTGCACGAATGGTTTTGAATCGATGATAGTTTACGCTTCAGTGGATATTCCAGAGTTGCAATCGGCAATGACAGGATGTGACTCCAGTAAAGTTGCAATTCTTCCCTCTGGATTCTCCATTCTCTCAGACGGGCTCGAGACAAGGCCGCTGGTGATTAGTTCTCGACTAGAGGAGAAAACCGTGGAAGGAGCTGGGTCTTTATTCACCATGGTGTTTCAAATTCTAGCCAATTCAACTCCTACAGCTAAGTTAACCATGGAATCACTCGAAACAGTTAATACTCTTGTTGCATGTACTCTTCAAAATATCAAGAAAGGGTTAGATTGTGAAGATTAATTAATAATGCATGAACTTTAAACAGTGTCGTATTAAAATATAAAATTTGTATGGAAAAAAAATAAGAAAAATAAAAAAGAATTAAACTAGTATTTGTTGTATACTTTGATGAAATTATTCAAGGGTGGTGGTGTTTGCTAATAAACACGATTTATTGATTGAATGTATATACTATATATTAAGTTGGTTTAATATTTTCGTTGGTTTTTCAATTTTATAATGTTTTCTAAGTAAGACCCATTGAGATAGTTGACAACTCACACGATATATATACTTCCAAAGTGGGCGGCATGACATATATACGGGTTAGGACAGACTAACATTATGAAGTTCTTATCAGCTGGAAGCCTACTCTAACTAAACTCGGTAAACATTTAATGTACAGTTAATGCATTCATCTACCAAGAGTACACGAACGTTGACACTGAAATTTTGCTTATGCAAGTCTGAGCAGTAAACTCATGTCCCTCCGAAGACCTCCAGAAATTCATGCGCATTGTAAGTTCGTCATTATACGGAATAAGCCCTAGTGCCAGAAATTCTTGCGCATTGTAAGTTCGTCAACTGATTGATGATGCTGGTTGTAAATGCCAATCAATCACCTCATAGGATTGATAATGTTCTGCTTCTCCTATAAAAGAAAACGAAATGAAGTCTTCCTTGATGCATTATCACCAAGAAAATAGAAAAAGAGATCAAAATGGAAAAGAAGATTTCTTCTACTGCTGATTCCCTTCCTTTACATGAAGTTCAAGTTCAAACACTAAGAGCAAACCTGAACAGACTACACTCTGTCTTCCACACCACAATTATTCTCTCCATACTCTATTACCGTCTTTCTCGTCTCCTTCAAGAACCAGTGATTCAAAGTAAATGGCCATGGATTCTTTTATTTATTTCAGATAGAACTCCTAGGTTAAAGGTTAACTACTAGGTTTTAACTAAAGAGAAGAGAGACAAGATGACGAGGTTAAACAAGACAGTTTCAATTGATTTGAATATATTCAGAATATACAGAGACTCAATGCATATATATGCATAACTAACTTGAGGCTTAAGATACTATCTTTCCCAAATAAACACAATTCCCTAATATACAGAGACTTCCAAATATACAGGTTGAGTTAACTTGAGGGTTAAGTCACGTTGTGTTAACACCCTCCCGCAAGCGTAACGGGTTATCTTGAACCGTAAGCTTGAACCTTAACAGAGAAAACCGATCACTAGAAAGTGGTTTGGTGAATATGTCCGCAATTTGATCTTTAGAGGATATAAAACGGACATCAAGAAGCTTGGAAGCTACTTGATCACGAACAAAGTGATAATCAATTTCTATATGTTTCGTCCGAGCATGAAATATAGGATTAACTGTGAGATAAGTTGCACCAAGATTATCACACCATAATATGGGAGGAGAGCGTGTGGATATACGAAGCTCAGAAATAAGCGACTGAATCCACATAATTTCGGCAGTAGCAATAGCAAGTCCTCGATATTCAGCTTCAGTACTAGAACGAGAAACAGTCTTTTGTTTACGAGCACTCCAAGAAATAATGTTACCACCCAAATAAACACAATATCCACTTGTAGAACGACGATCATCAAGAGAACCAGCCCAATCGGAATCAGTATATGCACTGAAAGATAATTGTAGAGAAGGGGATGGCTTAAGGAGTATACCAAACGTACTTGTATGCTTGAGGTAACGAAGAATACGTTTAACTAATCCCCAGTGAAACTCTGTAGGAGCATGCATAAATTGACAAACCTTATTGACAGCAAACGCAAGATCCGGACGAGTAAAAGTTAAATATTGCAAAGCTCCAACAATGCTACGATATTCAGTAGCATCTGTTAATAAAGTGCTACGATCAGAGGAAACATCACCAGAAGTGCTTAGCGGAGTAGTAATTGGTTTAACGCCATCCATTTTTACTCGAATAAGAAGATCTTGAGCATAACGATGTTGCGAGAGAAAGAGCCCCGAAGAAGTACGAATTGCCTCAATCCCAAGAAAATAGGATAATTGACCAAGATCTTTAATTGCAAATTCTTGCTTCAAACGAGAGAGAATAGAGAAAATACCTGTAGTACTAGAGCCAGTGACAATGATATCATCCACATACACCAACAAATAGATCACACCATGAGTACCAGTATGAATAAACAAGGACGAATCACACTTGGAAGTGACAAAACCAATTTGCAACAAAAAATTGCTAAGTCTGTGATACCACGCACGAGGAGCCTGTTTAAGTCCATAAAGAGAACGATGTAATTCGCAAACATGTGTAGGAAAACGAGAATCAACATAACCTGGAGGTTGTTTCATATAGACTTCCTCTTGAAGTTCTCCATGAAGAAAAGCATTCTGCACATCAAGTTGATGAATGGGCCAATTGGAGGATAAAGCCAATGTAAGAATAATACGTATAGTGCATGGTTTAACAACCGGACTAAACGTTTCATAGTAATCAATTCCTTCTTGTTGATTGTATCCTTTGGCAACTAGGCGAGACTTACGACGTGCAATGGTACCATATGGATTACGCTTGATTCGAAAAACCCACTTACAACCAATAACATTCATAGAAGGATGATACGGGACTAAGGACCAAGTACCATTTCGAAGTAATGCATTGACCTCATCGTCGGAGGATGTACGCCAGTCAGGGTCCTTATGAGCTTGAGAAATACAAGACGGTTCAAGAACGGAATCACAGATGAGAGCATATCGTGAATTTGGTTTGAAAATACCGTCTCTAGCTCTTGTAGTCATCGGGTGTGTAACAGGGGAAGCATCTGTTGAAGTTACAGATTGAGCAGCAGAAGAAGACGGCAACAATAACTGAGAGTCGGACGAATCAGGAACAGGAGACAATGAATCGACATCATCAGGTGTTGGCGACAGCGGAAGAGTAACAGCAGGTGACGGCTGAGAATGAGAGACAGAAACCGGCAGCGGATGATTAGAGAAGGATGCTGTCGGCTGAGAAGTAACAGCAGGTGACGGCTGATGATTGGAGACAGAGACAGACGGCTGATGATTGGAGACAGAGTTTGGCGGCTGATGATTGGAGACAGAGTTTGGCGGATGATGATTGGAGACAGGGTTTGGCGGCTGATGATTGGAGACAGGGTTTGGCGGCTGATGATTGGAAACAGAATTTGACGGCTGATGATTGGAGACTGGCGGCTGATGATTGGAGACTGGCGGCTGATGATTAATAAGCACTGACGACGGCACAAAATTATGAAGAGCATACAAGGGAAGAATTACCTGTGAAGGAGTCGACGACGGAGAAGGTGACGACGCGGATGCAAAGGGAAAGGTAGTCTCATCAAAAACAACATGTCGACTGATGTATATTCGACCCGTAGGAATATGAAGACACTTATAACCCTTATGAGAGGGGCTATAGCCAATAAAAACACATGGAGAAGACAAAGCATCCATCTTATGAGACCTATACGGACGCAAGTGAGGATAACATAGACAGCCAAATACACGAAGAGAAGTGTAATCAGGTGAAATACCAAAAAGAGCTTCATATGGAGAAGAATTATTAACAGAAGTCGAAGGGACACGATTCATCAAATAACAGGCAGTGTAAAAGGAGTCATACCAATAGGAAGACGGCACAGAGGCCATGTTAAGAATAGTAAGACCAGTTTCACGAATATGACGATGACGACGTTCAACCAAACCATTTTGTTCAGAAGTATGTGGACATGAAAAACGATGAAAAATTCCAAGTTCTTGAAGATGTGGAGTGAGTTTGCGATATTCAGCAGCATTATCAGATTGAAATATTTTTATCTTTCGACCAAAAAGATTTTCAACATGCTTTTGAAATAAGAAAAATATGGAGAAAACATCAGATTTTTGAGACATAGGAAACATCCAAGTAAAACGACTATACGCATCAATGAATATAATATAATATTTATATCCTTCATTAGATAAAACATGAGAGGGTCCCCATACATCGGAGAGAATTAAATCTAATGGATTCAAATAAACTGTTGTACTGTATTGAAAAGGTAATTTATGACTTCTATGCTCATGACAAAAAGAACAAAAACTGATAGTTTGATTTGAAACTGGAAGAGAAAACTGAGAAATAACTTTGCGAACTGTGCGCATCATTGGATGACCCATTCTAGCATGCCAGGCTTGTAAACTAGCACGTTCTCCTATGTAATCTTGAGGAACTAGAGATGAAACATCAAGTTGATAGAGACCACCCTTCCTAATGTCGCGAAGAAGAACCTTCCCGGTACATCGATCCTTCACAAACAAAAATTTGGATGAAATTCAAATAAGACATTGTTATCAGTAGTGAAACGAGAAACAAATAAGAGATTATGAGAGATTTTGGGTGTAAAGAGAAAATTACGAAGCTGCAACTTACGGTTGGGAGTCCCTAAAATTGAGGAACCAACATTAGAGATTGGTATAGAAGAACCATTACCCATCTGAATTTGATCAGGGCCAGTATACTCAGTAGGAAATTGAAGACGAGAGAAATCATTGGTAATGTGATCTGTAGCACCACTATCAGGCGTCCAAGAAGGTGATGATGAAAACCCAGGTCCATAAGCAGCATAAGCCCGAGGTGCATAGGATGGTGGTTGACGCCTAGGTGGTCGAAAACTCTTGTCATAATGATTCCAGCAGTCTTGGGCTTCATGATTTTTACGCCCACAAAGTTGACAACGAGGAGAAGAAGAATCAGAGGTCATAGGCCCACGTTGATTGTCAGGTGAAGCAGGCCCACGTTGATTATGAAAACGAGCAGGCTGAGATGAACCAGGCCCATGGTGATTTTGATTTCTGTTGTTACCAGTAGAGCGAAAGGAAGAGAACTGAGAGTTGGGTGCTGAAGATGATCCAGATGATGAAGAAGAATGATACGAAGATTGTCGATTCTGGGCAGCGAGATTATCAACTGGTTGAGAGTTGGAAAGCTTTGTCTGTTGATCAATACGTAGTTCAAATGTCAGGAGAAAAGTGAGAAAATCTTCAACAGACAACGAACTCATCGTGGTGGTTAATGATGTGACAATAGCATCATAGGTACTGTCCAAGCCATCTAAGAGACAATGACGAAACTCTTTGTCTGTGACAATGGTATCTGCTGCTGCCAAGCTATCCACAAGATCACGAGCACGGTCTATGTACTGACGCATAGTTTGAGAACCTTTACGTAATGCTCGCAGTTCACAGTGAAGATGATGAACTTGAGCATCAGATTTAGAGCCATAAAGAGATTCCAGAGATGACCAGATTTCTTTAGACGTTGTTAATCGATGGACATGACGAAAAGTATCCGGGGTAAGAGAAGAAAACAGCCAACTAACTAAGAGTTTATCCTTTTTTCTCCAGGAAAGATAGGCAGGATTTGGGAGATCAGCAGTAAGAGTTTCTGTAGGGCATGGGGTTGCACCAGTGACATAACCATCCAAGTCATGTCCCTGAAGGTAAGGAAGAAATTGAGCACGCCACAGGGAGTAATTGGTGTCGTCTAGCTTTACGGTGATCATGTGATGTGGCTGAGAGAACTGAAAGGAAGACATCGTAGAGGACTGCAGGGAAGACAAGGTAGAGTTGATTATAGCATAAACTGTAGAAGAGGCTGTAGAAGATGTGGTTGATGATTCTGTCATGACTAAAATAGGATCGACTAACCTACTGATACCAAGATAGAACTCCTAGGTTAAAGGGTTAACTACTAGGTTTTAACTAAAGAGAAGAGAGACAAGATGACGAGGTTAAACAAGACAGTTTCAATTGATTTGAATATATTCAGAATATACAGAGACTCAATGCATATATATGCATAACTAACTTGAGGGTTAAGATACTATCTTTCCCAAATAAACACAATTCCCTAATATACAGAGACTTCCAAATATACAGGTTGAGTTAACTTGAGGGTTAAGTCACGTTGTGTTAACAATTTCTGAATTCATTTTCTCTTTTATTTGGTTTTTAAGCCAGGCTTTCAGATCCAGACCCGTTGTTAGAACCACTTACCCTGACAGAATATCTTCTTCATCATTACCGGGTATTGATGTTTTCATCTGCACTGCGGATCCAACTAAAGAGCCTACTATACAAGTTATGAACACTGTGTTATCAGCGATGTCTTTAGATTACCCTCCAGAGAAACTCTCTGTTTATCTCTCTGATGATTCTGGTTCTCCTTTAACTCTTTTTAGCGTCAAAGAAGCTGCTGTGTTTGCAAAGTCATGGATTCCTTTTTGGAACAAGTATGACATTAAAACTCGATGTCCAGAAGCATATTTCAGTTCGTCGAAATCTGATGATGATATTGAACATGTTGATTATGATCAGTTCAAATTAGATCAAGACGAAATCAAGGCATGCAACCTCTCTTCTTTATTTAATGCATTATGTCATGTGCTCATGGTCTTTCTGCAGCCTCACATTTTAAAATGAAGGATTCCATAAACACGTCATGTTTTAAAATCACATCCCGTGGAGTGTTTTCGTTCTTCTGGTAAATGCATGATGATGCCTGAACTTTGTGCATGGTCCCTAACACTATGGAATTTTTGTATTTCAACGCAGTAGTATCATCACTTCTTGCAGCGTGTAGAGAATGAAAGTCAAAGCATAGCAACGAGCCAAGATCGAGCCCCGCAAGTTGAGGTCCGTTACTATACTTTACATCCAACCACAATCAAAATAATTATTTGTTTTTTTACGGGTGATTTTTTTCTTTTACGTATAAAAGTAACATATTGGGTGAAGTTTTCTTCACCTGTAAGAGAAAGATTGTTTTTCCTATTGTATTTGATCTTTTTTCGCCCATGAATAAAAGTGATAAATATACGTGTTTTTTTTTCCATGTAGTTTTTTTTTTACCAATGAAAGTAACTCTTTTTCCATGTAGTTTTTTTTTTTTTTTTTGCCAATGAAAGTGATATATTGGTTGAAGTTTTTCTTTTCATTTTTTCTTTACTCTCAATACTAGTCAATTGATTTTTTATTTAGCAACCACAATCAAAATGATTATTTATTTTTTTATCGGTGATTTATTTTTTTACGTGTAAAAGTAATATACTGGGTGAAGTTTCTTTTAACCTGTAAAAGAAAGATTGTTTTCTGCTCTATTTGATCTTTTTTGCCTGTGAAAAAAGTGATAAACATATGTTTTATTTTTCCATGTAGTTTTTTATTTTAACCAATGAAAGTAACTTGTTTTCCATGTAGTTTTTTTTTACCAATGAAAATAATACTATATTGTTTGAAGTTTTTCTTTACACTCATTACTAGTCAATTGATTTGTCACTTAGCAACCACAATCGAAATGATATTTATTTATCTATCGGTGATTTATTTTTTTACGTGTAAAAGTAACAAACTGGGTGAAGCTTTTTTTAACCTTTAAAAGAAAGATTGTTTTTATGCTCTATTTGATCTTTTTTTTTATCGTGAAAAAAAGTAATAAATATACGTTTTTTTTTCCATGTAGTTTTCTTTTAACAATGAAAATAATATATTGATTGAAGTTTTTCTTTACACTCATTACTAGTCAATTGATTTGTCATTTAACAACCACAATCAAAATGATATGTGTTTATCTACCGGTGATTTATTTTTTTACGTGTAAAAGTAACAAATTGGGTGAAGTTTATTTTAACATGTAAAAGAAAGATTGTTTTTCTACTCTATTTGTTCTTTTTTTTCCTGTGAAAAGAGTGATAAATATACTTTTTTTTCCTATGTAGTTCTTTTTTTTACCAGTGAAAATAACATATTGGTTGCAGTTTTTATTTTTATTTTTTCTTTACTCAGAGATATTTTTTCCTTTTACCAGTAAAGTATATTTTTTGCTCAAGAAAGTAACATATCGGATAAAGTTATTTTAACTTGTAAAAGAAAGATAGTTTTCTACTTAATTTATTATTTTTTTACCTGTGAAAAGAGTGATAAATATACGTTTTTTTATTTTTCTAACCGGGAAAGTAACATATTGTTTGAAGTTTCTTTTGCTCTTTTTTTTTACTTGAGATATTTCTTTTTTTTAACCATACAGTATATTTTTTATTCAAGATATTATTTTTTATACCCGTGAAAGTAACATACCAGGTTTTTACCCGCGTAGTTTTTTTCTGCCCGTGAAAGTAACATATTGGTTGAAGTTTTTTTTTTTTTTTACTCGACATATATTTTTAAATTTACTCGTGAAGTATACTTTTTTCTCAAGATATTATTTTTTTGTACTCATGAATGTAACATATTGTGTGTGGATTTTTTTCCCCAAAAGAATAGATTTTTTTGCTCAAAGTATTATTTTTCACCTGGGAAGGTTTTTTTTTTCAGTCAACGTATAACTTTTTAAATGGGAAGAACTTAGGCTATAATTAAGAAAGTATAATAAAAAAGGTACAAAGATTTGTTTTTCTAATTTTTAACCGTCAAGTAAGATTTTTTACTTAAAATATTATCTCTAGATATGTTTTACTTAAAGAATGGGTATTTTTTCAGTATTTTTTAACGATGAGGTAAGATCTTTTTACTTAAGGTATTATTTTAGGTTTTTTTTTTTACTTAAGGTATTATATTTTTATTTTATTTTTGTACTTAAGGAATTATTTTCTTTTTTACTTAAGGAACTATTTTCAGTGGAACTGGAAACATGTCAAAGGACAAAAGTATCTTATTCCCTATTGGTCTAAATTCTCTCTAATAATTTTCTATTGGTCTAAATTTTCTATGAAAGGTGACAAAGGTTTTACACTTGTTCCAAATTTTGTCCCCTAATTTCCTATTGGTCTACATTTTCTCAAGTGGACCAGAAGCTCTAGAATTTGAGCTTCATACAACTTTCAACCACACGCCGGAAATTCTTCAAAAATTATATATACAATAATGGAATTATTTACCCAGTGATGTAATCAAAGGTTGTACATATTTTGTTGGAATCAATGCAGATGATATGTGAAAATGAAGGAATTCCTAGACTTGTTTATGTTTCTCGCGAGAGAAGACCAACTTATCACCATCGTTTTAAAGCCGGAGCCCTTAACTCCTTGGTAAAATTTTCATGTTTATATGTCACAAATCTGCTAGGGTTATAGTTGTCACGATGTACATTTAGGAAATTTATTCTCAATATATGGGATAGAACACGCACATCATCGAGTGCCACTATTACATGTCACTAAGTCACTTCATCGATTAATAAGTTTTGAATTACAATGTCAACTGCAGTTACGGGTGTCAGGGATAATCAGCAACGCTCCATACATACTGGTGTTAGATTGTGACATGTACTGTAACGACCCAACGTCAGCAAAACAAGCAACGTGCTTTTATGTAGATAATCCAAGGACTTCTTCTTCATCATCTGCTTTGGCTTTCGTTCAGTTCCCTCAGATGTTCCGTAATCTTAGTCAAAACGATATCTATGACAGTCAAGCCAGATCAGCTTTTAAGGTCTGCAAATTTAGTTTTGTTTTGGCATTGATTTTTTTTCATTCCTTGACTTTCGACTTTAACTTTTTCCCGGTAAATTGTGTAATCTAATATTCGGATTTAGACTAATGGCAAGGTATGGATGGACTAAGAGGGCCAGTATTATCAGGTACTGGTTTTTACATAAAGAGAAAGGCACTATTTGGCACTTCCAAGCAAGAAGGTAAACCGTAAATATAATCGTATTAATGGCATACATTAATGGCATAAGTTGCATATAACTATAAATATACACTCATAAATTTAAAGTATTAGTCATGAAAATTTATAATCGGTAATTACTAATCAAACATTGAAATCTGGTGCTTCGTTAGGTATCTATATTTCCGAACCAGAAACTTGTTTTGGTCCATCTGCAAGATTCGTTAAATCGTTATGCCAAAATGTTTAGTGCAATGACAATAACGAGGATTCGTCAACAACCTCGTCCCTATTGCGAGAAGCTGGATATTTAACGTCATGTGCGTTCGAAAACAAGACTCAATGGGGTGATCGGGTAGGTTCAATAAATCAATTCAATACAGTAAAATTTTCTTGAGACTGCAAAATCTATCAATTTAGCGAAGTCTAAATTTATTAATAAATTAATGAGTTATTAATATATCGAAACATGCCTAACTTAAGTTTTAGAGATAAGTGTGTAGATTATTTTCCTATAATAACAAATATTTGGAGATTTTAATGGGTCGAGATCGTCTGTGCCACTGCTTGTGTGTGCCCTATGTGCCACACCAATAGAAACACGCCACATCATTCCTCTCATTAACCATGACTAACTAAATAGATTTTCTATTTATACAACACTAATCGATTAGGAAAGATAATTAATTAGTTAAAGAAGATATTACAAATCCAAGAGAAAATACCGTGTTTCTATTGGTGTGGCACATAGGGCACACACAAGCAGTGGCACAGACGATCTCGACCCGATTTTAATTTCAATTCAAACTATTTTATGGCATAATATTATATCCGATAATATATTGCATATTATGTGTGTATGCACACGCGCGCGCATGCACACACACATAGATATACTGATGTTATAATTAAAACAATACGAATAATAACACAAGACTACAACATGTTTAAGATGAAGTCCTGTGTTGTATAAATGTTAACAAGAAACAAACAACTTTGGATTCCTATTTTAATAAGGCATCTTAATATAGTGCTATCACACTGATTATTAATTTAAATACTAGTTGGACCTAAATGGAGGTTTAAATTTTTATTATCTTATAAATTTAGAGAGGTTATTAACCTAACGTACTGTCCAAAGTCGGAACTGGTAAAAAATATTATTTTAACATAGTTATTAATTTATCACGGATTAATTTAATTAATGAAGTTCTACTGTATTTAGTTCTTATGTATTTATTTTGTTAATTAGCTAACATCACTTGGTTCTTACAGATGGGGTTCTCATACAAGTGCTTACTAGAGAGTACATTTACTGGGTACCTCTTACATTGCAAAGGATGGACATCAGTATATTGCTTTCCATCAAAACCAAGTTTTTTAGGGTGTACCACAGTGAATATGAAGGATTCCATGGTCCAAACCATAAAATGGTGCTCTGGATTATTTCAAGTTGGGGTGTCTAAATTCAGCCCTTTAAATTATGGAATGTCAAGAATGTCTCCATTTCAAAGTATGTGTTATGCACATTTTACACTGCACCCACTTTACGGCGTATCTTTTCTCATCTATGGACTTATCCCTCAGTTGTACCTTGTCAAAGGCGTCCCCTTGTTCCCCAAGGTATCAGATCCATGGTTCACAGTGTTTGTCATTGTTTATGTGTCCTCTCTTAGTCAACATCTAGTAGAGGTACTAATTAGTAGTGGAACAATAAAAACGTGGTGGAATGAACAAAGGATTTGGATGATAAAATCAGTTACAATAAGCTTGTTTGGATGTCTCGATATTGTCGTGAAATCGGGCGGAGTAACAAAAGCTAGTTTTCGGTTAACAAAAAAGGTAATAGATTCTGATCAACAGAAAAAATATGAGAAGGGCAACTTCAATTTCCAAGGAGCTACTATTTTTATGATTCCCTTATTCATATTGGTAATCTGGAATTTGGGATGCCCCATTCTAGGAGTAAGAAGAGTTTTCATCGACAAGAGCCTCGAACATATGTTTGGACAACTTTATATTTCGTTTTTTCATCTTAGTTTCAAGTTATCCAATCCTTGAAGGGATTATAACAACAAAAACCAGGAGTATTTAGGCATATGAAGCTCGATCAATTATGTAATATTTTTGTAACATCTTTCTTTCTTATTCCATCTTGGATGAACTGTTAGATCAATTCATGGATCAAAGAGATGGCTAGATTTTATTCCATATTTTGTCATCGTTGAATCATCTCATCCTTTTCGGCGCCTTGTTGAATATATGAAGTTTTTTTTTTCATTGAGACCTCTGAGTCATGAGTGATACGTCTTTTAATTCAATATTTTTACTGTAATGTAATTTGCATGTCAAGTTAACTAATATGCTATCATTTTGAGAGTGTTTGAGATACTGATCGGCGCTTAATTAATTTATGTGAATAAAAAGTGCAATTAAAATATTTTTGCTCAATATCTACTGATGCAAACATGTAAGGATATGAGATATGATGTCTTTAACAACTTTTATTATTTTTAAAATGCATCAGGGAGCCACAACCACTACATAGAAATTAAGAGAAAAGCCAATGGGACTTGGAAAATTAGTTTATTTTAGGGTGCATTTGGATGAGAAAATAAGTTTCTCACGGTGGAAGAAAGAATATATCGGCGAAGATTGATCCAAGTGAGGCTCGGTTCAATATTGGACGATTGGTTCAGTTTTCAACTACAGCAGTTAAATTCCAACAGGAATAAAATGCCTATTGTAGATGGTGAAATTTGGATAAGGGACAAAAGTGTTATTTCAAAACCACAGACAAAACTCAACTCTCACGTGAGAGATTAAGCCCTTGGTACTCAAGGCACCCATAGTCACGATTTTTAGTATACGTCCCCACGAGACACTGCTGGTCGTGATGTCGTGATTCCTAGCGCACATCCTCGACAAGATATTGCTGGTCACGTAGGTTTTGTAGAGCGTAAAACGTCCCCGACGGACTTATGAACCAGAACAACCACAATTCCAGCATATCTTCGCAAGACGCACCTAATTGTGACGCCATGATTCCTGGTATACATCCTTGACGAGATACTGCTGGTCATGTAGGTTCTGTAGATGCGTAAAAACATCCCCGACGGACTTATGACCCAGAGCGAAAACATACATGTCTCTTGTAAGCATGACTCATCCTATTTGAGATCAATGACTGATTCCTAGTACATCATCGCGAGATACACTGGTCATGTCTACTCTAGGCTCTGACTCGACTTACCGAGGCTTCAGAATTCCTAGGATATCCACGCGAGATACGCTGGTTATTCTGCCTCTGGGCCCTTTCGAAAGACTCCTAAAACATTCTTCCGAGATACACTGGTCATGTCGTCCCCATAAATACAGACATAATTGATTCCTAGCATATCTCTGCAAGATACGCTGGTCAAAGACAAGTGAGCCGAAGTCTCGCAGAGACATTATCAGGCGTGCAAGCCTTCTTCTCTCTCCCAAACATGTCCCAGCTGACTTCTGAGAGATTTTATCGTGTTAGACAAGTGTTGAACATATTACATCCCGTTGTCCAAATCTCTGACGGCCTCAAACGCGTTAGCCAAATCTCAGACGGCTCCAGACGTATAAACCAAATCTCAGACGTTTCGAGACGCGTTAGCCAAATTTCAGACAGCTCCAGACGTGTCGGCTGAATCTCAGACAGCTCCAGACGCTTCGGCAAAATCTCAGACAGCCTCAGCTGCGTAGGCTAAATCTCAAGAGGCCTCATCCGTGCTGAGCCATCTCGTCTGAAGAGTCTTATACAAGGACAAGACTTAGGAACAAGCCTCATCTTGGACTCAGGCCTCTTTCTCATCATCTCAACCTCATCTCCTCTGACACTCTACACACGATTTCTGAGGCATTCCATGCCTTTTCATGTGACTCATCCTAGTCATTCTCACAAATCATAGAATATCTCTCTATCTTGTCCAACTCGGCTAAAGAGAATATTTCTCTCTCTTAACACATCATCACAAAGGCTGACTCAGCTTCACACAAATAGAGGGTTAAAATAAGGTTTTGGTCTGGCGGTCTACGGCACGTGTGAGAAATACCCGGCCTATTTTTTACCGCAGAAGAGATTAAAGGCGGTGTAATAATGAGATAAAATCAACATATCTAGTTTATCTCTATCTATTCCTGAAGAGACGAAAGAATTGCTCCATACAACACGTATCTTCACCGACCAGAGATTAGAGAATTCAGCTATAAATAGGTCCTCTATTTCTCCAAGCTAACTCACATCTTTCTCAAAAAATATCAGAGTAATTCTTCTTCAAACCCTAGAATTCTATGATCTCTCTCTTCGTATGCTTCCTTCCATGGGACCAACCCTAAACCTCTTCCCTGTAACTGAATCAGCCTTTGAACGGCCACTGTGCGTGGTTTAGGTGAAGACTGTTCGTGCTCAACCTCCCGTAACTCACTTTCAGAAACCCTAGAATCCCACTTCTAACCTCTTTCATATTTTAGGTAACTACATTTTGGCTACCACGGTAAGGGGTTGTTCACTCAGTTACAGATTTCAATCATGGTCATTATTAGGAAGGAATCTGATTCCACCAATCCAGACACAAAAGCGTTCCATTGATTCAGTCTCTGTAAATCTATTACAGACTTAGTCGAGAGAGTTATCCCTACTAGCACTTTCTATTTGTTTCGAGTTTAACCTTAGTAAATAGGTTAGTGCGTCCCAGATCGCTTGGATCTCTTCCTGCATAATAAAACGTATCATTAACCTACATCCACAAAAATATAATACCAACCCTAAAAACGTTGGCTAAAGACCTGAGAAGTACCGGAGACTCGACAAAATCTTAAAAAATCTAAGGTCGACATACATACTTATCTGAAAACTCCTTTAAAGTTACCAGTAGGGATATATCTAATAAATCTACATTGAGTACATGTTTCCTAGAGAAGGAGTACTAAAACTGTTGGGAGTAGCACATACGAGATCCAATCTATCTGCAATCGTCCTCATCGGAGAAGATGTAGCTCATTAAGAACGCGACAAAGTAAAAGAGAAACCATCCATCTGACCCCATATCTCTCTAGGACCAGATGATGATCTAAACTTGGATATTCTGACGATTATTTGCTTCAGAACTCGTTTAGGTCAAGGGACCTCAACCTTATCACAGGGGACACTTTACTATTTTACTTATAACTCTTTCATTACGTATCAGATTGACCTAGTTCTTTTTTTATCATATTTGTATTTTCGTTGTCTACAGGGTAAACTTAGCGAAAACTTAGAACGGTTCCCAAAAATTCGTAACCTAGACAAAAGCGTTGCGGAGCCACATAAGGTCATAAAATCGCCAGCCGAGATGCATCTTGTCAATTTCCTGTTTAAGAGGATCATGACCAGAACGTGACAAGGTATAAGATGAGACTAGCTTCTAAGACATTGCTCGACCGAAGCTCATACTTATCCGAAGATTCAAAGACGACGTTCGATATGATATCTCAACACCCGTCCCATCAGAAACAAGAGGAGTCCTAGCAATTTTAGGACCAAGTCTCTATGAGCCTCCATATCGGCTACACCAAAGATTCTCCAATATCATTTTACGATGGGACCTCAGTTCACCTAAGACGAAGAAGGAGAATATCTTCGTATCTGAACCTATCAAGGGAAAAGAAATCCGTAGTTATACGCGTGAGGTCAACCGTTTAGATAAAGAAACCACTACTCAACGTACAACCATAACTAGATATTTTCACTAAAGTAAACAGGGGAAGAAATCGAGATTGTAGATCCATGCCACACTCTACTTATCTGGGGGCATGCTTGCAGTTCCCTCAGTCAAAGCCTCATATCTCAAAAAGATATGCTCGACGGGCTATCCCATGAGTCAAAGTCAGAGTCGGAGTCAGACACGATGAGCGAAGGACAAGATATGACGATCACATACAATTTCCTCATGTCAAAATACGAAACCTCCACGTGAAAAATTACATAACGTATTCCCAAAGAAATCTCAAATCAATAATGCAAACGAAAATCATCTACGCAGTTAGACCTGAGTGTATCCATTACCCTGCTGGTACCAGAAGGCATATACTACTCTCAAGTTTGGTTGAGCATCCTCCCAAAAGAAGAATAAATCTGAAAGGGTAATTTTGCTATAGAAGTTCACATGAAACCCTGTCAAGACTGAAAAGGCGGGAGTCTAACAACACCACCCAATATTTTTCTTAGCAATCTGTATGGACAAACTCGAATATACTTTTAAGAGAATCAACAAGACTCAATCAACTAAAAGTATATCAACGAGTTTATATCTATCTTCTTGATTTGATTTACTCAAGCAAGAACTGCGAGTTCAAATCAAATACAAGGAATAACTTGGATGGTACTACAGACCAATATCCAAGGATCAATCAATATCAATCAACAACCAAAGGTCGGATTTCCAATTGATTGATTCGAACGCACAACCTGTATTATTTCAATTATATAAACAAATATAATGCGGAAATAGAAATAACACAGACACCAGAAATTTTGTTAACGACGAAAACGCAAATGCAGAAAAACCTCGGGACCTAGTCCAGATTGAACACACATTGTATTAAGACGCTACAAACACTAGCCTACTCCAAGCTAATTTCGGACTGGACTGCAGTTGAACCCCAATCAGTCTCCCACTGATCCAAGGTATGGTTGTACTCCCTACGCCTCTGATCCTAGCAGGATACTGCGCACTTGATTCCCTCAGCTGATCTCACCCACAACTAAGAGTTGCTACGACCCAAAGTCGAAGACTTGTCAATAAACAAATATGTCTCACACAGACAAGTCTATCAAAGGATCAATCTGTATCCCACAGATAAACCCTAAAAGTTTTTGTTCCGTATGTTGATAATAATCAAGGTGAACAGGAACCAATTGATAATCCGGTCTTATATTCCCGAAGAACAGCCTAGAGTTATCAATCACCTCACAACAATCTTAATTGTATGGTAGCGAAACAAGATGTTGCGGAATCACAAACAATGAGACGAAGATGTTTGTGATTACTTTTTATATCTTGCCTATCGGAGATATCAATCTCAAGCCAATCAATCTGATTGTACTCGTACGATAGAAGATGCAACATCAGATCACACAACTATGATAAAAGAAGTATCGGTCTGGCTTCACAATCCCAATGAAGTCTTTAAGTCGTTAACCTGGTTTTAAAAGAAGAAAACCAAAGGTTAAAGGAGAACCGACTCTAGTATGCAAACTAGTATCACATATGAGGTGTGGGGTTTAGTTTTGCACAGATACTAGAGTTCCCCTTATATAGTCTTTCAAATAAGGGTTTGCAATTAAGTTACCTTGGTAACAAAGCAATCAATATCCACCGTTAGATGAAAACCTGATTTAGATTCAAGCTAATATTTCTCAACCGTTATATCGAAAACTTAGCTTGTTACACACACTTGACAATGCACGCTTGATGAGTCCTAAAAAGTGCATATTTCTATATATTTTTCTTGGCATTTAACTCATCTTTTGTGCATTAATTCTACATTTTATCCCATATTCTGTATTTTCATTGTTTTCAAGAATAAATATTTTTCTTACTTAATTTTGCATTTTTAGGTAATAAATAAAGTATGGATGAATTGCGGAGCGGAATAGAGCAGAAAAGTAGTGAAAAGCCGGGAGGAGTTACGCAAGGAAGCCGCGAAGAACGTTGTGCATAAGACCAAGAGGCTAGGAATGGGCTTGAAGAAGAAGAATTGTCCTTAAAGAAGATATGGGATTGGCATACCCAAGGCCCAAAGCCCTTTCTCAAACCCATTTCCACTATCCAAGCCCGTCTCGGATTTCAGCCGTCAGATCGAAGCATTTCAGCATCCTACGGTCGCTCCATCATCGCACATCAAACTCCGAAGCTCCCGCTTTACATCGCAACGCCCATCTCCATCTTGGGCCGTCCTTTTCGTTGCATTCCTCCATCCGACGGTCGCTACCCACAGCCTCCCATCTCACCGTTGGATCCACCTACCATCGTCACATCCCACAGACCAGATCGCGAAACGTCATCCCTCGCTGAAACCGCTCAACACTACAGTACCAAACACCCTACACCTCTACCAAACGCCCCCTACCCCAAACTCAGTCGACCTCTTTCATCTCCACCTTACCCTGCTGCAAAACCACCTCTCCCTGCAACTGTCGCCACCACCTTCTCCCTGCCACAGCCACCCTAGTTCCGCCACCATCATCACCCTATCGACCAACAACCAAAACCCATCTCCCCCCTAGCCCTCTAGTTCCCTATTTTCTCACTTTTTCACGCTTCTTTGCCTGAATCCCTAGGCGTGAAAAACTAATGAATTAGGTAACCTAGAGTTGCAATTGGCGCATGAGAAGAGGTCAGGGAGCAATTACAAAGCATGGGTCGACGATTTCAAGAATCAATTTCAAAAAATTAGGTAACCCTAATTCAACTGATTTTTGGGGAAGAACCCTAATTTTGTAGTTTTGGGAAATTGGGTCTGTGGGTATAAATATGTATTGTTGGGTTGTGTTAAAGACATGCCCGGAGTAGCCGGTGCACCAAGTTGTAGTAGTTTATTTTCAGTAATGTTCATCATGTTATAATTTAATAACTAGGGCTTTGATGAAACTCATAATCATATGTTAAGATAATTCATGTTCATGTTGTTGTTCTTGATTGTGCTTCATTGCTTTAGGAATGACAGGAAGCTAATTAAACCAAATGAGCCTGTGATAGGTTGTGCTGTAAGAAGACAGCTTATACTAGGGGTGAGTTAGTGAAGTTGGTTGATAAGTCTTCCATTTGAGACCTCTCTGGAAGAAGGAATGTGCTTCATTGTTTTAGGAATGACAGGTAGCTAATTAAACCAAATGAGCCTGTGATAGGTTGTGCTGTAAGAAGACAGCTTATACTAGGGGTGAGTTAGGGAGATTAACTGATAGATCATTCATTGTAGCTTTATCTGGAAAGGAACAAGAACACAATTTGAATAGGTATTGCCTTAGTTTAGGATTATTGGGTGAATTCAAATGCCCTAGTGCTTTTAGTCACTAGAAAGATTTAGAATACAACACCAGCTCCCTCCAAGTCCCTGTGGACAAACCCTTTCTTCCCATCACTAGCTACAACTGACCCTGTGCACTTGCAGGTCAATTTGTAGGTTCTTTCAAAACCCCACCAACGCTTCTAGGTTTGTTAACTGTACCCAAACGTATGCACTTGTTGGTTCAACAATAGTTAACAAAATAGTTATCCATATGATCATTCTATATCAACCACGTTCTTCTTCACCTTAACTAGTTCAAATGATTTCAAATGAACTAGTTAGAGAGTTGTTCAATTGCAAGGAAATCTCATGAACTACACAAGAAACTATTGAAGCAAAGATGATTTGATTCACTTGAATCGGTTCATGAACTTTTATAGCCACGGTTTGCAAACTGCATTCCTTAGTATTTTTAAGTTTAAGTTTAGAAATCACTTCAGATATATAACCTTCTCAAGTTCGCAGACTAGGTTCGCGGACTTAAGTTACCGGGTAGAGTTTACAAACTCCAGCAGAAATTCTCGGGTATGAGAACTTCGCCGATTCGCGGACTGAGTTCGCGGACTTAGTTTCACGCAAGTAGTTTGCCAACTCCAGTAGAAATTCTCGGGTTTGAGAACTTCGGCAGTTCACGGACTTGGCTCACGCCATTCTTTCGGTTCTCTTGATCAACAAAGTTCGCAAACTTTGGTTCAAGGAATAGGACTTATACATAAATGTGTTTCCACAACAATGCTTATGTCCACCATTGGTTATGTAATCAAAACTCTCATTTCAATCATTGAAACATTTTTAGAGGACGTTATACAGTTGTTACACCAGTTCTCGTCAAAGCAGTTTTTAGTATGATTGAAACATATCATGACTTTCGTCACATGGTAAAGATAAACTTGGTTAAAGCGAAAAGATTACCAACTCATATTTCGAGATATAGATAGGCGAGGTATACTCGGCTCGAAATAACAAATGTGTATAATCAAAGTCTATATATATAACATACGACTTCTTGTCTCAAAGAGTAGGAGATAGAGTAGATATACTTTTGAGTGATAAATAAATTCAACTCTTCACATACCTTTTTGTCGAGAAATTCCACCGGTTCCTTGAGTATTTCTTCTACTTGTATGATGAATCGCCATGAAGTCCTTGAGCTCAACTACACTTTCTATCCTAGTCCGAGACTTAGCTATAATAGACTAGAAATCAAGACTTATAGTTTTGATCACTAACATTGACAAACATGCTTGAGATAGAAACGCATGCGAGTTCGACCGAGCAATGCTCTAACAATCTCCCTCTTTGTCAATTTTAGTTACAAAACTATCAATACATAAGGAATACAAACAAGATAAAGAAACTTTAGTAGCTCCTATTCCACATGTCTAATCTTCAACATTCCTCGAAATCTTCGTCACTTCCAAGTACTCCAATGATCCCAAAGGTTGTAAGTTTAGCATCACCGCTGTTGAAGATCCGTAGCTATAACAATGAGAAAACATAGTTCTCGATCGTTGTTATACTGTGTCATAGTATTATTACACAGCGTCAAAGTTCAATTGTCATAACTTCAACAATAACACTATGGTGATATATATCACTCCCCCTTAGTCAATACTCCATCTCACATGGAAACCACTCCCCCTTACACAATGATCCGAAAACCATATGTATTTGTAGTGTGAACTACATATTAATTCTCTCCCTTTTTGTCAATAAAATTGGCAAAGGTACAAGAACGGGATCATAATTAAATTTCCGAGAGAGACATTTCATGACAAAAAGAAAAAAAATACATACCAACTAATTTAGATGCAATCATAAAACCGAAGCTAAATGCATTCATCAAGGAGTTTAAATATACAAGATAACCCCTCTAAAATTCCACAGCCGCACACCCCTCAAGATATGATCATTAAGCACAAATTCAAAAGAACTCTCCCCCATTTGATGTCATTCCCGAAGGAGCAACAAGAGCGACCTTAATTTCGAAAGAAAAGAAGGATTTTTATTGGACACAAAAAACCATGAGAATGATTTTCTATATCCAAAAACTCAATCAAATTAATCACAAGTGAACCCATGATTAATTTAATCGGAATACGCAATCAAATTAAACACAAAAAGTAATCAATTCAATTGATTATGCTCAACACAAGAGAACTTATGGAGACACGAAAATACTCAACTAGACTAATTACAAGAGAACTCATAATCAATCTAATTGGAATACACAACCAAACTAATCACAAAAGTAATCAATTTAATTGTCATTTATTTTGCTCGACATAAGAAAACTTAGGGAGCAATAACTAAATAACCAAACAAGATGACTAATTTAGTTCAATATGCTCGACATAACATATCTCATGGAACAACAACTAAGCTAAAAAATCAACTTGCTTGTATAGCGCTCAACATAAGACATATTACGTAGCCTCACAGTAATACATAAAATATGGATCAGGGATGATCAATACTGCGGAATACACAAGGATTCATTCTATTTTCCATAACTATTTACATAACGATATATAATAGACATAATCCTTGAAAACAAAAGATTTTAACCTATCTTCCATCAAATATTTGACAATATAGGCTTAACTTTTGTATTTGTCAAAAGTCCATTCATTCTTTTATCAATACGTGAATACCGATCACGAACGGCTTTACTTTTGACAAGGTATGGGACAAACATGGTTCACGGACGTAAACACCAATATCCCATAAAAAATTGCAATATATAAAATCATAAAGATTAATACTGCAAAACATCATCCTCCAAATAGTTTTAGAATTTAAACCAATAAACCTAAAAAAGAACAAGAAGATGAAAAATAATAGTTATGTGTAGTCACAATCATTGATATTCAAAGCACTAGTTATTCTTCCAGCTAAATCAAAAACAAGATCTAGGCAACAATATCTTTGAGAAATTCTTTTTCCTTCCCGAACTTCTTGTCGTCAACAGCCATTGGACCATAAGGTTCGTCGAGATAAGAGTTAATATCAACAAACCGTCTTGGATGATGATGTCGAGCCAGGGCTTTCTGAATTTCCAAAGATCTTAAAAGCAAGCCTTTATTTCACGAATCTCCTTTCTTACTTCCTTCAACTCATCAAGAACATCAGAAAACTTCTGAGAGTTGGAAGGAATATCCCTTGGCTTTCTTGTATTCCTCCTCTTTCTTTTCAAGGACGGAGTTACTGGAGATTTCTCTTTTTCCTTGATTGAGGGCTTAACAATCATGTTGGCATCTTTTCCATCCAAAGACATGATGCTTAGAGAACAGTTGTAAACAACTGGTTTCTTTGTGAGTGGAATTCACAATCTTAACAAGCAGGCTTAAGATATAAAAGATATCAGAGAGGAAAAAGGAATGTAGGGTTCACAACCTTTAAGTAGGTTCATGGACGTCCAACTCTAAACCCTACAAAGAGTAGAATTGTCAATAATAACCCTTTATTTGATAGACAGGAAAAACAAACCTAAGAAAAACTTTTCCTAAAGCCTGAGCGGTACACAATCTTATCTCTTTTGATCAGGCACATGAGACAATATTTACCAATCAACACAATTAATTTGTGTTGTGGTGAACAACAATTTGCCCACAAATTTCCTCTTGAGAGGAATCCTCTGACTTCTGTCTATCAAAGCGATTTGACCATACCTTCTTCCCTAATGGTCTTATTTTGTCTTTGGAAACCAACTTATTAGACGAAGATAAAATCCTACATACCTCAGCAGTCTTCTGAGCAAGTTTAAGCTTCCTTGCCAATCGATTTTCTCTTCGTTGAAGTTTGTTGGCGTGCCTCACTTGATGTTTGTACTTGTAACATCTTGATAGTTTATGACCTCTCTGAGAACAAAATGAGCACGTCAATATTTGATAGTATTCAGGCATCTGTGGTGTGAAAGCAGCTAGACACATAGTAGATCCTGAAACATTACAGACAGAGTTTCCAAAGGATGGGTCAATTGATTCTTCCAGCTTGATTGGATTTTATTCTTCACTGAAACCATCAAGGTTGATATATGTATTGCTACAATTATAAAAATCAATGCTTTCACATAAAAGGCCAACACTTGATTTCCTATCTTCATCAGAATCATAGATCTCAGACATCTCATCAAGTGTTACAGCAAGACCTTTGTTCCCACTGTATTTTCTACGATTTGGGCACTCGTTTGCAAAATGACCAAAACCTTTACACTTAAAGCAATGTGGCATATCCTCATCATCAGCCTCGTCAGCATCCCTGTTTTTAGGAGGAACGCGATTGTGAGGTTTATCTGATGACATGGGTTTGTCTCTTGGAAACCGTTTACTTCTCTTCAATAGAAGATACCTAAAATATCGTGTGATCAAGGAGACTGATTTATCAAGATCTTCATCTGAAAAATCACCCTCCGACTGATCATCCTTAGAGACATAAAAACTTTTACTTTTATCAAATAATTTAGTATTCTTTTGTTCTTTGAAGGAAACATCCTTTCCGATATTGGATGTACGCTCATGATCAAAGATATTTAACTTTCCAACCAAAGTATATCTGGAAAGATTATCAAGGTTATTTCCCTCAACGATGGCATGCTTCTTAGACTCGTATCTAGATGGCAGCGATCTGAGAATTTTCATCACACTGTCCTTTTCTGGAATAGTCTTACCCAATGAAAAAGATGCATTAACAATTTCAGACACTCTGTGATTAAACTCATCAAATATATCTTCATCTGACATACGAAGGTTCTCCCAATCAGCACTAAGGTTTTGAAGCCCAGCTTCCTTTTCACTGGAGTTACCTTCAAATACGGTTTCTAAGATATCCCAAGCATCTTTAGACCTAGTGCAATTTGACACATGGTGCTGAAGATTTGGGGTAATGGCATGTATGATGGCATTCAAACCGTCGGAATTTTTCTTTGCAGCAAGAATCTCGGCAGGACTATATTCACCAATATTCTTGGGAACGTTTACGTCTCCAACTGCCACAACGGGATCATCATAGCCATTAACAACATATACCCATGATTGAAAATCACGCGCTTGAAGAAAAGCTTGCATAACAATTTTCCACCATAAGTAATTAGAGCCATCGAAGACCGGTGGTACTTTAATAGAGATAGCACCTCTGTCCATAGAGTCAGATCGCTACAAACACAGACTTGTAAGGTCTTAAACGTGTTTGCCTGCTCTGATACCAATTGAAAAAGCGAGGGTCTAACAACAACACCCAATATTTCACTTACCAATCTGTATGGACAAACTCGAATATACTTTTAAAAGAATCAACAAGACTCAATCAATTAAAAGTATATTAACGAGTGTATATCTCTCTTCTTGATTTGATTTACTCAAGAAAGAACTACGAGTTCAAATCAAATACAAGGAATAACTTGGATGGTACCAAAGACCAATATCCAATGATCAAACAATATCAATCAACAACCAAAGGTCGGATATACAACTGATTGATTCAAACGCACAACCTGTATTATTTCAATTATATAAACAAATATAATTAGGAAATAGAAATAACATAGGCACCAGAAATTTTGTTATCAAGGAAACTGCAAATGCAGAAAAACCCCGGGACCTAGTACAGATTGAACACACATTGTATCAAGCCGCTACAGACACTAGCCTACTCCAAGCTAACTTCGGACTGGACTGTAGTTAAACCCCAATCAGTCTCCCATTGATCCAAGGTACAGTTGTACTCCCTACGCCTCTGATCCCAGCAGGATACTGCGCACTTGATTCCCTTAGCTGATCTCAACCATAACTAAGAGTTGCTACGACCCAAAGTCGAAGACTTGACAATAAAAAAATCTGTCTCACACAGACAAGTCTATCAAAGGATAAATCTGTCTCCCAAAGATAAACCCTAAAAGGTTTTGTTCCGTCTTTTGATAATAATCAAGGTGAACATGAACCAATTGATAATCCGGTCTTATATTCCCGAAGAATAGCCTAGAGTTATCAATCACCTCACAACAATCTTAATTGTATGGTAGCGAAACAAGATGTTGCGGAATCACAAACAATGAGATGAAGATGTTTGTGATTACTTTTTATATCTTGCCTATCAGAGATATTAATCTCAAGCCAATCAATCTGATTGTACTCGTACGATAGAAGATGTAAGATCAGATCACACAACTACGATAAAAGAAGTATCGGTCTGGCTTCACAATCCCAATGAAGTATTTAAGTCGTTAACCTGGTTTCAGAAGAATAAAACCAAAGGCTAAAGGAGAACCGAATCTAGTATGAAAACTAGTATCACACGTGAGGTGTGGGGATTAGTTTCCACAGATACTAGAGTTCCCCTTATATAGTCTTTCAAATCAGGGTTTGCAATTAAGTTACCTTGGTAACAAAGCAATCAATATCCACTGTTAGATGAAAACCTTATTTAGATTCAAGCTAATATTTCTCAACCGTTAGATCGAAAACTTAGCTTGTTACACACACTTGACAATGCACGCTTCTAGGTTTGTTAACCGTACCTAAACGTATGCACTTGTTGGTTCAACAATAGTTAACCAAATGGTTAGCCATATGAGAATTCCATATCAACCACGTTCTTCATCACCATAACTAGTTCAAATGATTTCAAATGAACTAGTTAGAGAGTTGTTCAATTGCAAGGAAATCTCATGTACTACACAAGACACAATTGAAGCAAAGATGATTTGATTCACTTAAATCGGTTCATGAACTTTTATAGACACAGTTTGCAAACTGCATTCCTTAGTCTTTTTAAGTTTAAGTTCAGAAATCATCTTCAGATATATAACCTTCTCAAGTTCTCAGACTAGGTTCGCGGACTTAAGTTACCGGGCAGAGTTTACAAACTCCAACATAAATTCTCAGGTATGAGAACTTTGCCGGTTCGCGGACTCAGTTCACGGACTTAGTTTCACGCAAGTAGTTTGCCAACTCCAGCAGAAATTCTCTGGTTTGAGAACTTCGGCAGTTCGCGGACTGAGTTCGCGGACTTGCTCACGCCATTCTTTCGGTTCTCTTGATCAACAAAGTTCGCAAACTTTGGTTCAAGGAATATGACTTATACATAAATGTGTTTCCACAACAATGCTTATCTCCACCATTGGTTATGTAATCTAAACTCTCATTTCAATCATTGAAACATTCTTAGAGGATGTTATACAGTTGTTACACCATTTCTCGTCAAAGCAATTTTCAAGATGATTGAAACATATCATGACTTTCGTTACATGGTAAAGATAAACTTGGTTAAAGCGAAAAGCTTACCAACTCATATTTCGAGATATAGATAGGCGAGGTATACTCGATTCGAAATACCAAATGTGTATAATCAATGTCTATATATATAGCATACGACTTCTTGTCTCAAAGAGTAGGAGATACATTAGATAGACTTTTGAGTGATAGATAAGTTCAAGTATTCACATACCTTTTTGTCGAGAAGTTTCACCAGTTCCTTGAGTAGTTCTTCTACTTGTATGATGAATCGCCATGGAGTCCTTGAGTTCAACTACACTTTCTATCCTAGTCCGAGACTTAGCTATAATAGACTAGAAATCAAGACTTATAGTTTTGATCACTAATATTGATAAACATGCTTGAGATAGCAATGCATGCGAGTTCGACCGAGCAATTCTCTAACAAAGACAACTAGTAGAGGCGGAAAAAAAACTTCATCTTGTCCACAAAGATACATGCGACAATATCTCGACATGACTCTACACATACGTCTCCGACCTACAGATTATCGCTTGCTCGCCTTGAAGACTCAATCTCGTACGCTATAAGGGTTTTACTTCATTTCCAAGCGTCCCGAGTCAACGTGAATCCCTAATCTGATATCAAATTGGTGACTAACGAAGAATCGTATGTCACACACCTGCATGGCCAACAGGAGGTGGCCCAGACATCTAGTTTTCAGATAACAGGTTTAAAAACAATTAACACAAAAGTACCTAAAGATTGGGACATATCAAGACCATTCAACTCCTCAAATCCACATCACAACATGTTATTACTTGGGATTAGGTGACTAGAGATCGACCTTGAAAATCATGAAGGTGACTTATCTGTGACTCGACATGACTCTCTACAGACGTCTCCAACCAACAGATTATCGCTTGCTCGCCTTGAAGACTCAATATCTTACGCTACAAGGGTCTTACTTCATTTCCAAGCGTCCCGAGTCAATGGGAATCCCTAATATTATATCAAACTTTGGACTAACGAAGAATCGTATGTCACACACCTGCATGGCCAACAGGAGGTGGCCCAGACATCCAGTTTTCAGATAACAGAGTTAGAAACAATTAGCACAAGAGTCCCAAAAGACTGGGACACATCAAGACCATTCAACTCATCAAATCCACATCTTCAACATGTTATTACTTGGATTAGGTGACTAGAGATCGACCTTCAAAATCATGAAGGAGACTTATCTGTGACTCGAAAAATCTCGCATCTCTCTCCGGTCATTCTCCTTTATCAGCATCTTCTTTGTACTCAGCAATTGCAACTATGTCCCGTATCCTGACTGAAGATAAGATGTTTTAGGGTTTATACGCGTGCAACATGACTATATCAAGTACAAGAAGCATTCAAGTTATCCCTCGACAATAAACGTATGCAGGAGACAAACTAGGGTTCGCAATCGGATTGAAGAGGAGTCTATAGTTTCTACTCTACTCAGACTCGACTCATGCATTAGTCAAATAACTCGACGAACTGAGACAAATGGGTAGAGAATTCGACAACACGCCCTTGATGAATAATATCTTTCTATGTCTATCCTACCACGTGTTAAAAGGGAATGATGTTTCGAAATATGGTCCAAGAGATATCATCAAAACACTTGAAGGATTGTCGTTGAAAATTTCTGAATTCACGAGTTTAACTTCACGTGATTTATCACCAAAAAAACAATACCCAAATCCTAATTTTTACTGTAATAGATGAAAGGAAGTTTTTTCTGTTCGATAGTTTGGGTCAACCACTGAAATCGGACAATGAACGAAGTTTCTACAGCCTTTGGAGTGAAGGCCGCGCAAGGGAGGAACTTCTATTACGAATTTAACTTAGGGTTTTCACCTACTTGCATACCCAAAGGAGTAATCTAGGTTTTGCATCAAGTTCGAAATCATGAGGTTCCTATTCTTTTAGCAAATGCATACGAGAAAGGTTCAGAGAGAGAAAATATAAACTGAAGAAAATCATCTGACAGAGCCCCTAGAGAAAATATCTTGATTCATGTTTAACTGATTCAATTTAGCCCTCGCATCTCGAACCACCTGCTTAGGATATTCCAATTAACCTCTCTGAACTCAACTCACTCCGAAAGACCCTGGCAGAATTGAATCATTCTCGCAACCACCTCATATTGAAGTGAATATTCTCACAGTGGTCATAAAGTTTCCAAGATTTACGAAGCAAGGCCGTTCATTACAATAGGGGACTACCTTACACTCAAGCCCCTGTTAAATATAAGCTCAATCGTTCTGTCTTCGACATGGGTCTTCTGAAAAGTTTATGTGAGATCTACAAACAAAGAAAATATCAGACAAGGCTACATGGATCAAATTACATAAATTAAAATCAAGGGAGCAACAACACACGACTAGGTTTTGCTCTATATGAGGATCGACTTTCCCGTCTAAACCTTGTCCTAATACAATCCCTTAAAGTTTTTTCTCATCCAATCCCTTCAAGCCTTGTCCTCTCCTAATCACTTCAAGCCTAACCTCATGCCTAGAGTCGTATCCTTATCAATAAATTCATCCCACATCTCATGGGACACTCGTGGATTTGTTTGGGTCCACAATTTCACAATGGATCAAGGAAAGATACTTTTTCTTCACAACAAATGGTACAAACGTAAAATTAAAGGATGGGCATGTCTCTGACCTGGGGAGGAAAAATCACGACCTATTTTAATCTAAGGAAGGGTAATAAAGTCATAATACTATGAGGGTCATGCTTGAGGCGTTGGGACATGTTAGTAGTTCAAGGAACGCAAGAATTCCTCTTACAACTAGGATTGTTGTACACAACAGCGTGACGACATGCTAACTGGTGATAATTTATAAGGAAGTTTTGGGTACTCTCTTGAGAAAATATGTTCCCCCATGTCTCTGGTACAACATATCAGAAGGGTGTATCAAACGGACAAGCTTGCTAAGAGATTTGGTCCCATCATCGAAGTAAGTGCAATTTGAAAAACTCCTAAATTTTTTATATGAGATTTCTGAAGTCAAAAGTGTACACGGATTTGATTGACCACATAAACTTGGAATCGATTCGTTTTTTTTTTTTTTGAATTAGAAATATTATCCTATTATCTTCCAAACCTGGTCTCGGGGACTCAAATCGGAGTCCATATAAAGAGTTCACATCCATTATAGTACATTCAATCTACGCAAGTTTCTCAAAACCGAAATTTTCCGACGAACACCCAAACGAATAGTCCTAATACAAACAGAACGTGTGAAAGAAGAATGGACCGACCTCCATACCTAGTGCACGCCCAAAAGAGGAAATTAAAGGAATTTGGCTCAAATAAGGAAACCTAAGTTTCCCTTCTTCCAAAACCTCTACATACCATGTCCAAGCCTCTTCCATACGTATGAATACTCTCCTAGTACAGTGGGACGTCACTTATTCTCTCAGAATTTTTTCAGAGGGACCAAAGTCGAAGAGAGCTAGGGTTTTGACGAAAATAGCCCCAATTTCAAGAATTTGACAAAAAAGGGATTTATTCTAGAAGAGAGGGGTCCGAGCCTCTCACCATTCTCTTGGACGGTTCTCTACACCTATTTAAACCCCTTTTATATCATCACTCTTCAATAAAAACGATTTCATAATGGATTTTGACCAAAATACCCTTATTTCACAATTTTAAGTATTTTGAAAGAAGAAGGCCCTAATACAACCAGAGACCTACCAATCTCTCTTATACTCATTACAAAGGCCTTATACACATGAATATTGAGTTCTCTAAGTATTCGAGGAAGAATGGGATTGACAGAATCTAAAAAAGCAGAGTTTCAGAGAAAATAAAGGGAATTTAGCTCAAACAGGGAAGTTCAAGTTCATAATTTCCAAAAGCAAGACCAGACACGTGCCTCTCTCACTCTATCAAGCTGTCACTATTCCTAAGGAATCTCACGAAGTCTCTCATGACAGAAAAATCTGGCTCATATTGGTTTTTGACGAAAATATCTTGGTTTCAAAAATAAGTATTTTCTCTCGGAAAAGCATGTCTGATTGGGAAAAAAGAATTGAACGATCTCTCATCACACAAGGTACTATCCCCTCAACACATATGCATGCCCACTAAGCCTCGTCAAGTCTCTCCAGAGTATCTGAAGAAGTCAGACACAAACAAAAGATGAATCAGGGTTTTAGTGTAGTACAAACCCAAACTCAGAATTCGTATGGGATAAGGACTCTGCAACTCAAAAATAAGTATCTCTATTCTCTCATGGTTCTTCATCAACATCATAGACAGATAGGAAGTCGTTCAGAACTCTCTCTTCCCCACATACTCACTTGTACAATTTCGGCATGTCAAGGATGTGGAAAGAGAGAAATAAGGGTTTTGGCCAAGTAAACCCTCATTAACAATTCCATTCACATCAAGAATCCATTATCATGCCATTAACGCCTCCCAACACAAAATCCCAAGAGGTTACCAAGTATAGAGTTGATTCCAAGATCAGAGTCATCACAGTCGAAGGCTGAACACCAATTTGAGGACTCCGCAAGTGGATCATAATTTCGTGCATGAACGATTTGAACCATCTACATACTCATAATATAATAATCAAGGTTCTACTCTGAGTAGGGGACTTAATATAGATGGTGAAATTTAGATAAGGGGCAAAAATGTCATTTCAAGACCACGGACGAAACTCAACTCTCACGTGAGAGATCAATCCCCTGGTCCTCAAGGAACCCATAGCCACGATTTCTAGGATACGTCCCCGCGAGATACTGTTGGTCGTGATGCCGTGATTCCTAACGCACATCCTCTACGAAATACTGTTGGTCACGTAGATTCTATAGAGCGTAAAACGTCCCCGACGGACTTATAAACCAGAACAACCACAATTCCAGCATATCTCCGCGATACGCCGTTGATTATGATACCATGATTCCTAGTATACATCCTCGATGAGATATTTCTAGTCATGTAGGTTCTCTAAATGCGTAAAAATTCCCACGGCGGACTTATGACCCAGAGCGGAGACATACATGTTTTCTGTAAGAACGACTCATCCTATTTGAGATCAAGGACTGATTCCTAGTACATCATCGTGAGATACACTGGTCATGTCTACTCTAGGCTCTGACTCGACTTACCGAGGCTTCACAATAATTCCAAAGACATCCCTGCGAGATACGTTGGTTATTCTGCCTCTGGGACCATCTGACAAACTCCTAGAACATCCTTTTGAGATATGATGGTCATGTCGACCCCATAAATACGAACACAGTTGACTCCTAGCATATCTCTGCAAGATACGCTTGTCAAAGACAAGTGAGTCGAATCCTCGCGGAGATTTCATCGTGTTGGCGTGCAATCCTTCTTTTCTCTCCCAAACATGTCACAGCTGACTTCGTAGAGATTTCATCGTGTTGGCGAAGTCTTGAACATACTCCATCCCGTCCGCCAAATCTCTGACGGTCTCAAACCAGTTAGCTAAATATCAGACGGTCTCAAACCCGTCAGCTAAATAACAGACGGTATCAAACCCGTCTGACAAATCTCTGACGGCCTCAAATGCGTCATCCAAATATCATACGGCTCCAGACATGTCATCCAAATCTCAGACGGCTCCAGACGCGTCGGCCAAATTTCAGACGGCTCCGGATGCGTCGGCCAAATCTCAGACAGCTCCAGAATTCGACCAAATCTCAGACAGTCTCAGCTGCGTAGGCTAAATCTTAGGAGGCCTCATCCGGGCTGAGCCATCTCGTCTGAAGAGTCTTATACAAGTACAAGACTTAGGCAAAAACCTCATCTAGGCCTCAAGCCTCTTTCTCAGCATCTCAACCTCAGCTCCTCTGACACTCTATACACGATTTCTGAGGCATTCCGTGCCTTTTCACGTGCTCATCCTAGTCATTCTCACAAATTATAGAATATATATTTATCTTATCCAACTCGGCTAAAGAGAATATTTCTCTCTCTCAACATATCATAAGATATTCAGCCAAGCAAGTTATTGACCTTTTTTTTAAGATATGATCAAAAAGCTAGATATATTTATATTATGAGACTTCCTCATCGACATCTTGTCCTTCTTCTGAATCACTTTCATCTGAAAGATCATCTAACTATTCATCTAGGTGTTTTTCCTAACCGACCACAGTTTCAGTCCATGGACAAAGATGTGAGCAGAGATTTCTCAGGAGATTCATGGCTTTGAACCAAATCAGAGTGTTTCTGAACTGGTGTTGCGTTGCCAGAGATTACACTATTATCCATAGAGTCATATCGCTATAAACACATACTTATAAGGTCTCAGACATATTTGGCTGCTCTGATACCAATTGAAAAAGCGGGGTTCTAACAACCGCACCCAATATTTCTCTTAGCAATCTGTGTGGACTAACTCCAATATACTTTCAAGAGAATCAACTAGACAGTCAGACTCAATCTTAAGAAAAGTATATCAAAGAATTATATCTCAATTTCTCAATTCAATCCGCAATCAAACAAATAGGAATTTGCGATCCCGATTGAATATAAGAAATAACTTGGACGGTATCAAAAACCAATATCCAAGTGTCAACCAATTTAATCAACAACCAAAGGTTGATTCGCAATTGATTGAACTTACGCACAACCTGTGATATTTCAATTATATAAACAAATATAATGCGAAAAAGAAATAACACAGACACCAGAAATTTTATTAACGAGGAAAACGCAAATGCAGAAAAAAACCCGGGACCTAGTCCATATTTGAACACTGTTAGAGCATTGATCGGTCGAACTCGCATGCGTTGCTATCTCAAGCATGTTTGTCAATGTTAGTGATCAAAACTACAAGTCTTGATTTCTAGTCTATTATAGCTAAGTCTCGGACTAGGATAGAAAGTGTAGTTGAGCTCAAGGACTTCATGGCGATTCATCATACTGTCATGTCCCTAGTGTTAGGATAAGGGGTAGTCGTCGTTATTCCTTATAATAGTGAGAGGGTAGTTTCGGCATTCTATTCCTGATAATCAACCAATTAAGAAATGAATTAACCTTCTTCCCTAAATTCTTTTATAAGTTCTGTTTCTCTCTATCTATGTCTTCTTCTTCCTCTAATTCGTTTATTTCTTCTTCTAATTCTATAATTCCTTCTATCCTTTCTCAATAATCTCTATCCTTAGAGATCCAACCTGTTTCTGTATATCCAATTGTAGTGATGTTCACTAAAATTGGTACCAGAGCAGTTCCGGTCCTTGGGAATTTTTCCATGGCGGAGCTTTAAGAAGCTACACCATTATAACTTGAAGCCTTGAAGAAAGAAGGTAAAATAAGAGCAGAGTTAGAAAATTGTTGTCGTTTGTACCGGTTTCATTTTGAAGAAAACCATTCTCCAAATAGAGAGTATTATCTTCAGAAGTTTTCATGGCATATGACCAGGGATTTGAAGAAGTTAAGATTGATCCTTTTCATTAAGGGTACTACATCAATTCCACTTCCCATCGAAGAAGAAGATGATTCTCTAGAGGACTTGATTCCTTCATTTTTATTCGATGAAGAGGGTGATATCACCACCGATGCGGTCAAATCAATTCCCTCTGCTCTCAATGAAAAAGAAAATCATAATTCAACCAAGGCTCCGTGTTTCCAATTTGAAGATATTATCGTATCTGCCTTGAATGATTTTGGAAAAGATAAATTGAAGAAGCGGATGGAGTTGGGTGAGTGTTTAAACATTATTCTCAAATATTCTCGTAGCTTATTCGATCGTGGTAAAGATGAATTGAAACTTGATTTTATATTAGGGTTTCCTTATTACATCGATTTACAATTTTTGGATAGATTGGGTAAAAAAATTGTTCAAAAGCTTAATTGTAATAGTGGGTATCAATCAGGTAGTTTTTATAATGATTCAATCGGTTTTAATAGTGGTTATATCACTACTGCTTGGTGTATGTTTGATAAAATGATTGACAGTGAAGGTTCGGATTCGAGTGGTAGTAGAGATTATTCTTTTGATAGGAAATTTGATCGAGGAAAGGCGTTTGAAATTATCAGCAAGTATTCTCATTACAATAACACCAGTTCCAAATTAAGTTTGGGTATACTTATTTCTGGTTTGATTGTTCTTAATAAGTTGATTTTTATGCATGAATCCAATACACATGTTGTTTATAAGTGGATAGTAAACCTTGGGTATGGTTTAGAATTGTTAATTGCGAAGGAGAATGTATGTTTGTTTGTTAAGAATGGTGACAGGGTTGATGCCAGAGGGTTGTTTGATAATATGTTTCCGCAAGGTAATGTTCTATGGGCTAGGGCGATAGTTCAAATGGAAAAAGAAAGTGGGAATGTGCAGGAACTGTCTTATCCAATGCTTGTTAGAGATATTAATCTCCATGCACAGGTGAAATAGGCTTGGAAGGTAATCATTCTACAACTCAACCTACTGGCTTCCTTAACAGAATGTGAATTAACCTTGTTTACATTCGGTTTACGGAGTTTGAGAATTGGTTGTGGTTTTAAATGGATTTTCATGGAGTTACTTAGCTCTATTGTTTGTGGAGATAGTGGTCGGAGTGTCATATGCAAGGAGAATCACCTGTTACAGCCTCATAATGGTGTCTCCGTGAAGATAAAAGCAAAGAAGAATCAATTAACGAGTTATTGTGGTTGTGTGGTTTTCAAGCTGAGGTTCAAAAAGGTCCAGCATTATCTACTCATTTTGCTAGTACCTAAAAAGTATGAACTGAGATGGTATTGCATAAGAAGGAGAGTGGGAAGAATGTATGGACTATTGGGGGTATTCTCATTTTGATTACTTCTCAACAACTCCTCCCTTGTGACAGTCGATTGTTAGTGTGGTGGTTACGGGACATGACGCATTATAGCAGAGCGGAAATTTTAACTAGATTCATTAGACCCCATGGATTTCATAGAAGTCTTCCGGAACACAGTAAAAGAATTGCATATTATATGGTGAAGTATTGCAACACAGGAAATCGAAATTTCAAGGTTAAATTTCTGAAGTCTATTCGAGAAGATAACCTGACTAAATTTCCTTCTTACAGAATCATATTTACCAAGGTATATTCTTTCATACACACAATTCTGATTACTTCTTTATGTGTTAGTTTATCTAATGCTAAGTATGCTTGACTCTTATTTGATCGGGGTAAAGAAATGGAGCCTGTTGTGAGGTGTTCTTCTTATGATAGAAATATTTTCGAATTCGGATTTACTTCTTGTTTGTTGGTTTGTAATGGGTTGATTTTCATGGACGCTTATGATGTCAAATTTTCTTATGAGCTGAATTTGGAACTAGCGTACCATTTGGATATGTTGTTCGGGATCTCGAATGAGTATAAGTCTGTTAAAAATAGAGAATGGTGTGATGCTATTAAGCTGGTTTATGCAATGCCGCATCAAGATGATATTATCTGGTCTATTTTGATACTTCAAAGAGCAAGTAAAAATGAGTTTGGCAGTGCACTGAAACTGTATGGTCAGCTATTTATCAGAGTAACTAGTCATTTTCCAATGATAAAAGCCAGAACGGGATCCATGGTGGTCGAAATACCCTTAAGATGAAGTGCTAATCTTAATTCAATTTTTGGATTCCCTGTAACAGGTGCAAATCTTATATCTTATGTCTCTATAATCTACTGAGAATGGCTCCGAGAGATAGGTTGGCAGCATATATGGTTTTGTATGCTTGGGAATGCTTCAGTTCCAATATTTAATCCATTGATCAACAAGTTGTGGAATATTGGGTTAATGCACTGCCAATCTCAATTAAGGGTGGGATTTCTTGCTATTGGAGTGGTAGTTTGTCGATTAATGTTGGTGGAGGTTGAGTGTATAAGTGGGTTGATAAAAAGCATATGGGAGGTGGAATACTCTTGGTATTTTATTGCAGATGCCCAACAAAGCTTGGCACAACTGTTAAACTCCGCATCTGAGGCAACAATAATACAGGGTAAGGAAGAGTCTGCCAACTACATACAACTAACAGATGCATCATATAATTTCTGGATTATCATGCACGAGCTCAAGGTTGTAGTCTCTGAAATCTTTCAAATGGGCCTAACAGGAGAGGTGTGTGCACGACTACAACTGCAAATTCAAGCTAAGTACAAAGGTCCTCATGCAGTCTTTACAAATTTTAATTTTCAAGTTGAAACTCGTGGCTGCGAAGGAACCAATAACTCACACTGATAATGCAATAAGTGCTTCTATTATATACCAAGCCGTGAGTCCTGATGCTAGTGGGCTTGGGTACTGGGCCAGAGACTGTGCTCCTTACAGTCCTCCAGAGGAAGATCAAAAAAATTTGGCCTTGTCACTCCTTATAGTGCTCGAGAAGGATCTACGTTGCATGTGCTCTTCGGTAGCTTGCTCATTTTATACCTTCCATCCTTGAGGACAAGGATGATTTGGAGAGGTAGGTATCTGTCATGTCTCTAGTGTTAGGATAAGGGGTAGTCGTCGTTATTCCTTATAATAGTGAGAGGGTAGTTTCGGTATTCTATTTGTGAGTAGCATTTATGCTATTTAGGACGAGAGGCATTGTACTCCTGATAATCAACCAATTAAGAGATGAATTAACCTTATTCCCTAAATTCTTCTGTAAGTTTTGTTTCTCTCTATCTATGTCTTCTTCTTCCTCTAATTCGTATATTTCTTCTTCTAATTCTCTAATTCCTTCCATCCTTTCTCAATAATCTCTATCCTTAGAGATCCAACCTGTTTCTGTATATCCAATTATAGTGATGTTCACTACACATACAAGTAGAAGAACTATTCAAAGAACCGGTGGAACTTCTCGACAAAAAGGTATGTGAAGACTTGAACTTATCTATCACTCATTGAGACAAGAAGTCGTATGCTATATATATAGACTTTGATTATACACATTTGGTATTTCGAGCCGAGTATACCTCGCCCATCTATATCTCGAAATATGAGTTGGTAAGCTTTTCGATTTAACCAAGTTTATCTTTACCATGTGACGAAAGTCATGATATGTTTCAATCATCTTGAAAATTACTTTGACGAGAAATGGTGTAACAACTATATAACTTCCTCTAAGAATGTTTCAATGATTTAAATGAGAGTTTAGATTACATAAAAATGGTGGACATAAGCATTATTGTGGAAACACATTTATGTATAAGTCATATTCCTTGAAGTTTGCAAACTTTGTTAATCAAGAGAACCGGAAGAATGGCGTGAGCCAAGTCCGCGAACTGCCGAAGTTCTTAAACCCGAGAATTTCTGCTGGAGTTGGAAAACTACTTGCGTGAAACTAAGTCCGCGAACTCAGTCCGCGAACCCATTCCGTGAACCGGCAAAGTTCTCATACCCGAGAATTTCTGCTGGAGTTTGTAAACTCTGCCCGGTAACTTAAGTCCGCGAACCTAGTCTGCGAACTTGAGAAGCTTATATATCTGAAGATGATTTCTGAACTTAAACTTAAAAAGACTAAGGAATGCAGTTTGCAAACTGTGGCTATAAAAGTTCATGAACCGATTCAAGTAAATCAAATCATCTTTGCTTCAATTGTGTCTTGTGTAGTACATGAGATTTCCTTGCAATTGAACAACTCTCTAACTAGTTCATTTGAAATCATTTGAACTAGTTATGGTGAAGAAGAATGTGGTTGATATGGAATACTCATATGGCTAACCATTTGGTTAACTGTTGTTGAACCAACAAGTGCATACGTTTGGGTACGGTTAACAAACCTAGAAGCGTGCATTGTCAAGTGTGTGTAACAAGCTAAGTTTTCGATCTAACGGTTGAGAAATATTAGCTTGAATCTAAATCAGGTTTCCATCTAACGGTGGATATTGATTGTTTTGTTACCAAGGTAACTTAATTACAAACTCTGTTTTGAAAAACTATATAAGGGGAACTCTGGTATCTGTACAAAACTAATCCCCACACCTCACGTGTGATACTAGTTTGCATACTAGAGTCGGTTCTCCTTTAAACTTTTGTTTTCTTCTTCTAAAACCAGGTTAACGACTTAAAGACTTCATTGGGATTGTGAAGCCAGACCGATACTACTTTTATCGTAGTTATATGATCTGATCTTACATCTTCTATCGTACGAGTACAATCAGATTGATTGGCTTGAGATTGATATCTCCGATAGGCAAGATATAAAAAATAATCACAAACATCTTCATCTCATTGTTTGTGATTCCGCAACATCTTATTTCGCTACCATACGATTAAGATTGTTGTGAGGTAATTGATAACTCTAGGCTGTTCTTCGAAAATATAAGACCGTATTATCAATTGGTTCCTGTTAACCTTGATTATTATCAAAAGACGGAACAAAACCTTTTAGGGTTTATCTGCAGGAGACAAATTGATCTTTTGATAGACTTATATGTGTGAGACAGATTTGTTTATTGTCAAGTCTTCGACTTTGGGTCGTAGCAACTCTTAGTTGTGGGTGAGATCAGCCGAGGGAATCAAGTGTGCAGTATCCTTCTAGGATCATAGGCGTAGGGAGTACAATTGTACCTTGGATCAGTGGACGACTGATTTGGTTTCAACTACAATCCAGTCCGAAGTTAGCTTGGAGTAGGCAAGTGTCTGTAGCGGCTTAATACAATGTGTGTTCAATCTAGACTAGGTCCTAGAGTTTTTCTGCATTTGCGGTTTCCTCGTTAACAAAATTATGGTGTCTGTGTTATTTCTTTTCCGCATTATATTTCTATATATAATTGAAATAATACAGGTTGTGCGTTGTTCAATCAATTAGAATATTCGACCTTTTGGTTGTTGATTTAAATTGATTGACACTTGGATATTGTTCTTTGGTACCATCCAATTTTATCTCTCTTGTATTTAAATTGAGACTCGCAGTTTGCTTGAGTAAGATTTAAATCGAGAGATAGAGATAAAAACTCTTTGATATACTTTTTGTCTAGATTGAGTCTGATTGTCTAGTTGATTCTCTAGAAAGTATATTGGAGTTTGTCCATACAGATTGCTAAGCGAAATATTGGGTGGTGTTGTTAGACCCCCGCCTTTTTAATTGGTATCAGAGCAGGCAAACACGTTAAAGACCTTATAAGTCTATGTTTGTAGTGATCTGATTATGGACGAGTCTATCTCTAATAACGTACCAGTTCAGAAATTACCAGATGATTCTAAAGGCTTGGATTCACCTGAGAGAACTATCACATATAAGTCAATATCTAAACATTCTCTTGATGTAAAAACTGTTGATTGGGAAACTCTCCTAGAAGAACAGTTGGATGAACTTTCTGATGAAGGTGATTCAGATATTGATAGAGATGTTGATGAGGAAGTCTCGGAATATATTAAGTTTTTGGATTTGGTGGAAGATGAAGAAGATTACAACTTCTCATGTCTCACCTCTTATGACTCATCTCTGTCGAGAAAACAAGAAATTGAGAAGATGTTACGCAGGTGTTTATTTTTCGAATCGTTCTAACGACTCGATCCTCAAGGATTTTGAGGAAAACCTACGTATGAAGTCACTTGAATGTGATAATCTTTATCAAAAGTAATTTTTGTTGGAAGAGAAACTTGCATAATCTAAAGCAAGGTTTAAATCTCAACAAATTAGTTTTGATGACGTAAAAAGTACTTGTCTCGCTCGAGAAAATCGCCTTGAGGTTGACGTAGCTGCTGCTCTTGATAAAATCAAGATGTTGGAAGGTGACTTGAAAAAGTTCAATACTAGTTCAAGCAAATTAACCACTATGCTAGGAGCAAGTAAAAATCATCGTGATACACGAGGATTGGGCTATAAGGGAATATATGCTCCAAGTATTAGCAAGGAGGTAAAATTTGTCAAGGCTAGTGATTCTTCTCAACAAAAGGTTTCCACTGATGGAAAAAGTGAAATACCTTCACCGGCAATTAAGGTTCGAAAGAGCAAAGAATATCAACCTCCAAATCAGCACACACAGATCGAGGTAAGAACATTCCTTATGTTTGCCACTGTTGTGGAAATAAAGGTCACCTGGAAAACAGATGTCGTTTTCGTATAAGGAATAAGAAACTTCATGATGTTCTTGTTTGTGCATCACAAGAAGTTGTGAAACCAAGATCATATGCTAAGGCTAATCCCCTTAACATTACAGGTTGTAACTTTCCAACCTTTAGGCAAAGGAATCATTGCTGTAATAAACCTAGATTTGCCTATAAACGTTATACGAAGTCTTTTCACAATCATAATGGTTATCAAAAGGATAACTTCGTAAAGACGAAGACAAGACCTGATGCTCCCAATTAGAGAAAGACTAACTTGCAAAAGAATAGTCAATCCAATTCTCTTCCGAGAAATCTTGAAGAGAGTAATGGGAAGAAGGTTCCGGTTCTTCCTAAACGCACTCAGAAGTGGGTACCAAAGAAATCTAATGATTTTTTGAGTGTGAAAAGGAATGATCTTCCAGAAAATTCCATGACTATAAAAAAGGCAATATCCATGATGTTGGAACTTAACAAGTATTTTGGAAAAATGGAATAGGATGTGAAAGGCTCTAAAAATGATCCCTTTCATGATAATCCAAAGGTCAATTGTGGTGAACAAGACATTGTTCAACCCAACACAACTTGATTGTGTTGTAAGTGCATCCTCACCAAGGAATGCCCTGCTATTTATACGGTGAGGGAAGCACGAAAATTGAGGCGCACAGATTATGTTCGGTAAGGCTGTAGAATTCAATTGGATTCATCTAAAAAGATATGTATATAAACTTGAGCAATATTTGTGCTTTTATTTTTTTAGAGAACTTATAATGATTCACGTACCTTTCTTATCGTTCTTTTCTACCTAACTTGATATGTGTTTAAGGTTCTTAAATGTTTAGGTTTGAAAATAGTAGTTCGGGATGTTTGGACTTCATGGTACACCTACCAGGTATGCATAACATCTTTTAAAAACAAAATCCAGGGGTTTAAGTTCACGGACTTGAAAATTCGTTTGCAAACCCGTATGCATACTTGACGTTGATATTCGGTAAACTTGTTTTGGCCGTAACTTCTTCGTCCGAACTCGGAGTGACCTCATTATTTTTTCATTCTCTTCCTCTTTGAATTATCTTTAAAATTGATATGAGAATTATTGTATTTGGATGAGTTAAGATTGGTATTTGTCCTGTCTCTTGTTTTTGGGTGTTTTGCTCAGTTTCGTTGCACTTGTTCCACTTCTCTTGGACTTGGCACTTGTATTCTTGGAGTACTGATCTTCTAAGCTCATTGTAGCTTTTACAAGAAGGTTGTTGGTGAATCACAAAGAAGGAAGTTCAAGAATGGACAGTAGTATGTATTACTATGGGATTCTTGAATGTTCACAATCATTTTATGTGAACTATGGTGCATGGTCGTTAATGACTTTGTATGTTCTTCTTTGAAAATCCTTTTATACGCCTTTGGTAGCTATTCTGGGTATAAATCCGGGAGAAAAAGATTGATTCTACTCTCTAAGGACAAATCATCTTATATGTGCATTACGAGTTTGTCTTGATGCCTAGGAAACTTCTTATGAGAATTTATTCTTGTTATTGAGAAGGATTACTAGAGTTTGGAATATCAATTATTGTGATTACACATAGCTATGTCCAACGTTTTCATCTTCATGTTTTTAGATTTATTGGTTTAAACTCTAAATTTGTTTTGAAGATGATTTTTGAAGTATTAATGTTTATGGTTTTATATATTGCAATTTTTTATGGGATATGTGTGTTTGCGTCCGCGAACTATGTTTGTCCCATACTTTGTCAAAAGTAAAGTCTTTCGTTGTCGATATTCATGTATTGATGAAAGAATGAATGGACTTTTGACAAATACAAAAGTTAAGCCTATTATGTCAATCTTTAATAGAAGATAGGTTAAAATCTTTTGTGAACAAGGATTATGTCTATTGATTGTCGTTATGCAAATAGTGATGGAAAATAGAATGAATCCTTGTGTATTCCGCAGTATTGATCTTCCATGATCCATATTTTATGTGTATACTGCATTACTCCACAAGTCTTCTTGTGTTGAGTATATGAACGGTTAAGCTAATCATTTCCTTATGGTTAACTTAGTCGTAGCTCCGTAAGTTCTCTTATGTTGAGCATTTCCAATTAAATTGATCACTCTTGTGTTTAATTTGATTATGTATTCCGATTAAATTAATCATGGATTTACTTGTGATTAATTTGATTGAGTTTTTGGATATAAAAAATCATTCTTTATGGTTTTTGGTGTCCAATAAAATCCTTTTTTTTCTTTTAAAATTAAGGTCACTCTTGTTGTTCTTTCGGGAATGACATCAAATGGTAGAGAGTTCTTTTGAACTTGTGCTTAATGGTCATATCTTGAGGGGTGTGCGGATGTGGAATTTTAGAGGGGTTATCTTGTATCTTTATACTCCTTGATGAATGCATTTAGCTTCGGATTTATGATTGCATCTAAATTAGTTGATATGTATTTTTTTTTGTCATGAAATGTCTCTCTCGGAAATTCCATTATGATCCCGTTCTTGTACCTTTGCCAATTTTATTGACAAAAAGAGGGAGAATTAATATATAGTTCACACAACAAATATATATGGTTTTCGGATCATTGTGTAAGGGGGAGTGGTTTCCATGTGAGATGGAGTATTGACTAAGGGGGAGTGATACATATCACCATAGTATTATTGTTGAAGTTATGATACAATTGAACTTTGACGTTGTGTAATAATACTATGACACTGTATAACAATGATCGAGAACTATGTTTTCTCATTGTTATAGCTACGGATCTTAAACAGCGGTGATGCGAAACTTACAACCTTTGGGATCATTGGAGTACTTGGTAGTGACGAAGATTTCGAGGAATGTTGAAGATTAGACATATGGAATAGGAGCTACTAAAGTTTCTTTATCTTTTTTGTATTCCATATGTATTGATAGTTTTGTCACTAAAATCGACAAAGGGGGAGATTGTTAAAGCATTGCTCGGTCGAACTCGCATGTTGCTATCTCAAGCATGTTTGTCAATGTTAGTGATCAAAACTATAAGTCTTGATTTCTAGTCTATTATAGCTAAGTCTCGGACTAGGATAGAAAGTGTAGTTGAGCTCAAGGACTTCATGGTGATTCATCATACAAGTAGAAGAACTACACAAGGAACCGGTGGAACTTCTCGACCAAAAGGTATGTGAAGACTTGTACTTGTCTATCACTCAAAAGTCTATCTACTTTATCTCCTACTCTTTGAGACAAGAAGTCGTATGCTATATATATAGACTTTGATTATACACATTTGGTATTTCGAGCCGAGTATACCTCGCCTATATATATCTCGAAAGCTGAGTTGGTAAGCTTTTTGCTTTAACCAATTTTATCTTTACCATGTGACGAAAGTCATGATAAGTTTCAATCATCTTGAAAATTGCTTTGACGAGAAATGGTGTAACAACTGTATAACGTCCTCTAAGAATGTTTCAATGATTGAAATGAGAGTTTAGATTACATAAAAATGGTGGACATAAGCATTGTTGTGGAAACACATTTATGTATAAGTCCTATTCCTTGAACCAAAGTTTGCAAACTTTGTTAATCAAGAGAACCGGAAGAATGGCGTGAGCCAAGTCCGCGAACTGCCGAAGTTCTCAAACCCGAGAATTTCTGCTGGAGTTGGTAAACTACTTGCGTGAAACTAAGTCCGCGAACCCCGTCCGTGAACTTGCGAAGTTCTCGTACCCTAGAGTTTCTGCTAGAGTTTGTAAACTCTGCCCGGTAACTTAAGTCCGCGAACCTAGTCTGTGAACTTGAGAAGGTTATATATCTGAAGATGATTTCTGAACTTAAAATTAAAAATACTAAGGAATGCAGTTTGCAAACCGTGGCTATAAAAGTTCATGAACCGATCCAAGTGAATCACATCATCTTTGCTTCAATTGTGTCTTGTGTAGTACATGAGATTTCCTTGCAATTGAACAACTCTATAACTAGTTCATTTGAAAACATTTGAACTAGTTATGGTGAAGAAGAATGTGGTTGATATGGAATGCTCATATGGCTAACCATTTGGTTAACTATTGTTGAACCAAAAAGTGCATATGTTTGGGTACAGTTAACAAACCTAGAAGCGTGCATTGTCAAGTGTGTATAATAAGCTAAGTTTTCGATCTAACGGTTGAGAAATATTAGCTTGAATCTAAATCAGGTTTTCATCTAACAGTGGATATTGATTGCTTTGTTACCAAGGTAACTTAATTGCAAACCCTGATTTGAAATACTATATAAGAGGAACTCTAGTATCTGTGCAAAACCAATCCCCACACCTCACGTATGATATTAGTTTTCATACTAGAGTCGGTTCTTCTTTAACCTTTGGTTTTCTTCTTCTAAAACCAGGTTATCGACTTAAAGACTTCATTGGGATTGTGAAGCCAGACCGATACTACTTTTATCGTAGCTGTGTGATCTGATCTTGCATCTTCTATCGTACGAGTACAATCAGATTGATTGGCTTGAGATTGATATCTCCGATAGGCAAGATATAAAAAGTAATCACAAACATCTTCGTCTCATTGTTTGTGATTCCGCAACATCTTGTTTGGCTACCATACGATTAAGATTGTTGTGAGGTGATTGATAACTCTAGGCTGTTCTTCAGGAATATAAGACCGGATTATCAATTGGTTCCTGTTCACCTTGATTATTATCAAGATACGGAACAAAACCTTTTAGGGTTTATCTGTGGGAGACAGATTGATCCTTTGATAGACTTGTCTGTGTGAGACAGATTTGTTTATTGTCAAATCGTCGACTTTGGGTCGTAGCAACTCTTAGTTGTGGGTGAGATCAGCTGAGGGAACCAAGTGCGCAGTATCCTACTGGGATCAGAGGCGTAGGGAGTACAACCGTACCTAGGATCAGTGGGAGACTGATTTGGGTTCAAATACAGTCCAGTCCGAAGTTAGCTTGGAGTAGGCTAGTTTCTGTAGAGGCTTAATACAGTGTGTGTTCAATCTGGACTAGGTCCCGGGATTTTTCTGCATTTGCGTTTTCCTCGTTAACAAAATTCTGGTGTCTGTGTTATTTCTTTTCCGCATTATATTTCTTTATATAATTGAAATAATACAGGTTGTGCGTTGTTCAATCAATTAGAATATCCGACCTTTTGGTTGTTGATTTAAATTGATTGACACTTGGATATTGGTCTTTGGTACTATCCAAGTTTATCTTTCTTGTATTTAAATTGAGACTCGCAGTATGCTTGAGTAAGATTTAAATCGAGAGATTGAGATAAAAACTCTTTGATATACTTTTTTTCTAGATTGAGTGTGACTGTCTAGTTGATTCTCTAGAAAGTATATTGGAGTTTGTCCATACAGATTGCTAAGCGAAATATTGGATGGTGTTGTTAGACCCCCGCTTTTTCAAACACCACACTGTATTAATCCGCTACAGACACTAGCCTAGTCTAAGATAACTTCGGACTGGACTGTAGTTGAACCCCAATCAATCTCCCACTGATCCAAGGTACAGTTATTCTCCTACGCCTCTGATCCCAGCAGTATAATGCGCACTTGATTACCTTAGATGATCTCACCCACAACTAAGAGTTGCTACGACCCAAAATCGTAGGCTTTGACAATAAAAAAAAATGTCTCCCACAGACAAGTATATAAAAGGATCAATCTGTCTCCCACAGATAAACCCTAAAGGTTTTGTTCCGTCTTTTGATAATAATTAAGGTGAACAGGAACCAATTGATAATCCGGTCTTATATTCCCGAAGAATAGCCTAGAGTTATCAATCACCTCAAAACAATCTTAATCGTATGGTAGCGAAACAAGATGTTTCGGAATCACAAACAATGAGACGAAGATGTTTGTGATTACTTTTTATATCTTTACTATCAGAGATATCAATCTCAAGCCAATAAATCTGAATGTACTCGTACGATAAAAGATGCAAGATCAGATCACACAACTACAATAAAAGTAGTATCGGCCTGGCTTCACAATCCCAATGAAGTCTTTAAGTCGTTAACCTGGTTTTAGAAGAATAAAACCAAAGGTTAAAGGAGAATCGACTCTAGCACACAAACTAGTATCACACATAAGGTGTGGGGATTAGTTTTGCGCAATACTAGATGTCTCCTTTATATAGTCTTTCAAATCAGGGTTTCCAATCAATGTTATATTAGTAACAAAGCATTCAATATTCACCGTTATATGAAAATCTGATTTAGATTCAAGCTAATATTTCTCAACCGTTAGATCGAAAACTTAGCTTGTTATACACACTTGACAATGCACGCTTTTAGTTTTGTTAACCGTACCCAAACGTATGCACTTGTTGGTTCAATAATAGTTAAACAAAAGGTTACCCATATGAGCATTTCATATATATCAACTATGTTCTTCTTTACCATAACTATTTCAAATGACTTCAAAATGAACTAGGTAGAAAGTTGTTTAATTGCAAGGAAATCTCATGTACTACTCAAGACACAATTGAAGCAAAGATGATTTGATTGACTTGAATCAGTTCATGAACTTTTATAGCCATGGTTTGCAAACTGCATTCCTTAGTCATTTTAAGTTTAAGTTCAGAAATTATCTTCAGGTATATAACCTTCTCAAGTTCGCAGACTAGGTTCGCGGACTTAAGTTACCGGCAGACACTACACCATTTTTAAGGATTCGCAACTAAAATTCGTAACGGCCCAGCAGCCGTTACGAATTTTCCTGTTACAAAAAGCCTTTACAACCTAGTTGTAACAAGCACAAGCTGTTACGAATTTTTTCATAATTCGTAACATGTGGCTGCCGTTACGAATTGTAACATGCTAATTTTTCGAGCGTGCTATTCACATGCTTGGTCACATCAAGGGTGGTCACACTTGGGGTTTTATGGGCCCACGGTTTCTAGCCATCCATCTACACCGTCTATTTCTAAACTAATATCTCTACCTTTGATATTTTCTCGAGATTCCCTCTCAATCATAAAACCCTAGATATATTTTCTTTCACAAAATCTACCTCATCAGTTCATTCTTCATCTATATCTCTCCGTCTAATCATCTCCCTCTATCAAACCAAAATGTTCATAGCAATTTTTTTTGTTGAGAGAGTGAGAGAGATCTTTGGCAGAAAACTCTAGTTTGAAAGTTCTTCAGTAGAAAATCGTTAATCGACTATGAGTGCAAATCAATGAAAAGTTCTTGAAGTCAAATCAGTAACTGAATCTGAAGATTTAGACGATGAAGAAGAGTTGATTAAAAGATAACCAACAACTGAATCTGAAGATTCGACTGTCAAAAACAAACGAAAAAGATAAGTTTTATTTCTTCTTTTTCATTTAAATCCATCTGTGATTATTATCTAAACGATTTCAAAACCAAATTTTACCTATTTCATGTAGAAATTCTTACTCAATGCTTGATCAGAATACAGATCTATAATCGCTTGACCTTTATTTGTCTATTGAGATTAAAATCTCGAAAATTTTCAACAAAAAATTCTAGGGTTTTCTGAGCTAAAGATCCAGAAATCAATCCATCTTTAAACCTAATTGAAAATCAATCTTTAGGTCCGTGATTAGCATGCCTGCATCTTTGTTACCCATATTATTGATTTGATTTTTATGAAATTCAAATTTACTATCTCATTTTGAACTTATATCTGGATGCTGATGGTTTTGATTTGTTTTATCTTGTTGCAATTGAGATTGGTTGATGTACATAGTATGATGATTTGAATGAATGGGTTGCTTAAGAAATAAGCTGCAAAGATGATGTTGCTGCCAAGCAAGTGATAGCTTGAGCTGAGTTGTATTGGAAGATGAAATGATGTTGGAATGCGGAGTTGTAGATGTTCCAAAAGTTACCGACAGAGCTGAAATGTGCTATGGTGTTTGTGCAGTGTTGCAATGGTTGTTGGTCTGATAGAAGAGAAGATGCAGTAATGCTTAGCACTGAGATAGTGGAACTTCAGATTGGTATTTAGAACTATGACCCTCAAAAGGACAAGCGTTTAAGTGGTTCAGTGAAGATTGGTCTCATGTATGCCTTATGTGTATTGTTTGAGGATAAGGAAGTTGGGGAGGATAAGGTACCTGGTTGATGACATTTTTCTTTGTATATTTTGCTACTCGTATGTTTTTTAATTTTTCTGTTCACTCTTCTCCCTCTGTCTTACGAGCGGTGAAGATTACGAGCTAGAGACATTATTTGTGTGAGGAAATAAGCATTGATTCTGAATGGTGCGTTGTTTTTCTTTCCTGTTTTTGTAGGAGAAGACACTAGAGGAGTATGAAAAGGTAGTTGAAGAGAAGAGAAAAGTTCTCCAATGAAGGCTGGAGAGAGGAAAGTTGAGTTGGACCAGGCGTTTGAATTTATGCAGCTTCTTTCACTGAATGAAAGGAAATGATGAAATTTTCTTCAAGCTGGTAAAAGTGATTGCTTCCCGTGCACTTGTTATTTTGTGGCTTCCAATGCACTTTTTCTTGTTGTTTACATTGGTTTACCTTTAAAGTTGATTTCTTCCTATGCACCGGTAAGATTTAGACATCTTATGTGTTTAAATAAGCTGGTGGTTTAAGACACTTTTTGTTGCTTGCCAGGCCAAGGGTGTTGAGAAGGTTTCTTTGAAGAATTCTGAATTGCCTAAGGTATCTGGTTGCAAGAGAATTGATGTCATCAGTCAAGGTGTAGACCCTGTTGTTGCAAGCGATGGGTGTGGAGTTATTAAAGAGGTGAGAATGTTGTTTATACTTTTTTTATCCCTATAAATACTTGACCCCATTTGTTTAGGTTTATCATTTTTTGCTGATTGTAATTCACAGTGTTGAAATTAGCCATGATATCTAGGGAAGTCGTTGAGTATGTGAGCTATTTTGCACATTTGCAGTCCGATGCTAATTTAAAGACCGAGCTGAAGTCAGATGTTGAAGAGGAGTGGATGAAACTTTGTCCAGTAGATCTAGTTAAGGTATTTAGTGAATCCTGATGATGTTCATATACTACTGGTCGAGTCTTGTTTGAGCATCTTTCTCTTGCTCGAAGATAATGTTTTCCGATGTTGATTTTTGGACTAGAAAATTTACATGTTACTTTTTTTCTTGCAGGTATGCGAGAACCGTCCTCAAGGAGTTGTTTTGGTGAGATTCAAAGATATGAAGGATGCTCACAAGTGTATAGGGCTAACGAATGGAAGATGGTAAGTACTGGTAGGCTTTCTCGTTCAAAATTATTATTATCTGCATGGTTAATTGATCAACTGGTAATGGGCATACGTATATACATCCCTTAAGAAGCTAAAAGTATAGCACAACATATATATCCCTATCATACTTTGGATTTGTCTTCCCACTATGTAGTATGTATGGCATTAAAAATTGCGTCTAAAGTCACTTAGTTCAGACTCTTTCGCATACTTACAAGCAGAAGAAAAAAGATTTGGCTTGCGATTTCTTTTCCGCGATCAGTCGGTCACCCATTTTATTTATTTTTATTTCATGTTTGTTGGTAGGCAAGTGCATGCCAGCATAGCTGATGGATACATTAATCATGTTGCTATCCTGGATGTTGTGTATAACGAAGCTCGATTAGGTTGGAGATCAGGTGCAAGTTCTGTAAGTTTCTATGTATTTTCTAAGTTAGAAGAATATGTGAATATAGGAAGTTTCTATGAATTGAACTTAGTAAGTCCCTCTGTATTCCCTTAGTATTTGATACTTAATAAAAAAAATTGATACTTAGATGAGTTTGTGTTCTTTTTTGTATGAACTGATTTTTCTGCGGATACTTCCATCTAAGTATATATTTTTTGTGTTTGCAGGTTAATTGGATGATGCTCTGCTGTAACAAGTTTGGAGCAAAAAGGTTGGAGAACAAGGCACACATTAGGTTGAAGTAAGTTTCTATGTACATTCCAAGTTAGATGAATTTGTGAACACAGGAATTTCTATGAACTGATACTTGGTATATATATATTCCCCTAGTATTTGATACTTAGAAGAATTTAAGTTCTTTTTTATATGAATCCATTTGAATGTGATAAGAATTGATTGAATTGAGATGAATGTGATTGAATGAAAAAATTGTTGATTGTGGAGGATAAATAAAAGGTGTATGCAGGTGGTTATTTGGAATTCCGGCGTATTCCGGCCGAGAATGAGCTGCCGGCCGACCTTGACCTGGTCAAAATTGGTCATTGCTGACTGATCTTGACCAAGTCAAGGTTGACCGACAATAATTTTTTTACAGTTACAAAAATATTCGTAACGGCTTGAACTTGTTACAACATCCTGTTACTAAATAAATTCGTAATGGCTCGGGAATGTTACGACAGTGCCACGTAGTAACGGCTACAAGCTGTTACAAGGTATGTTACGAAAAAAATTCGTAACGGCTGCTGGGCCGTTGCGAAAAATTTGTAGCACCCCTTTTCGTAACTGTCAAGAACCGTTACAACCCAGATTCGTAACGCTCAAAACAATTTCGAATTGGAAAAAATGGTGTAGTGAGAGTTTACAAACTCCAGCGGAAATTCTCGGGTATGACAACTTCGTCGGTTCGCGGACTGAGTTCGCGGACTTATATTCACGCAAGTAGTTTGTCAACTCCAGCAGAAATTCTCGGGTTTGAGAACTTCGGCAGTTCGTGGACTTGGCTCATGCCATTATTCCGATTCTCTTGATCAACAAAGTTCGCAAACTTTGGTTCAAGGAATAGGACTTATACATAAATGTGTTTCCACAAAAGTTCTTATGTCCACCATTGGTTATGTAATCTAAACTCTCATTTCAATCATTGAAACATTCTTAAAGGACGTTATACAGTTGTTATACCATTTCTCGTCAAAGAATTTTTCAAGATGATTGAAACATATCATGACTTTCGTCACATGGTAAAGATAAACTTGATCGAAGCGAAAAGCTTACCAACACATATTTCGAGAAATAGATAGGCGAGGTATACTCGTCTCGAAATACCAAATGTGTATAATCTAAGTCTATATATATATCATCTTGTCTCAAAGAGTAGGAGATATAGTAGATAGACTTTTGAGTGATAGATAAGTTCAAGTCTTCACATACCTTTTTGTCGAGACGTTCCACCGGTTCCTTGAGTAGTTCTTCTACTTGTATGATAAATCGCCATGAAGTTCTTGAGCTCAACTACACTTTCACTCCTAGTCCGACACTTAGCTATAATAGACTAGAAATCAAGACTTATAAATTTGATCACTATCATTGACAAACATGCTTGAGATAACAACGCATGAGAGTTCGACCGAGCAATGCTCTAACAATCTCCCCCTTTGTCAATTTTAGTGACAAAACTATCAATACATATGGAATAAAAAAAAGATAAAGAAACTTTAGTAGCTCCTATTCCACATGTCTAATCTTCAACATTCCTCGAAATATTCGTCACTTCCAAATACTCCAATGATCCCAAAGGTTTTAATTTTAGCATCACCGTTGTTGAAGATCCGTAGCTATAACAATGAGAAAGCATAGGTCTCGATCATTGTTATACAATGTCATAGTATTATTACACAGTGTCAAAGTCCAATTGTATCACAACTTCAACAATAATACTATGGTGATATGTATCAGTCCCCCTTAGTCAATACTCCATCTCACATGGAAACCACTCCCCCTTGCATAATGATCCGTAAACCATATGTATTTGTAGTGTGAACTATATATTAATTCTCCCCCTTTTTGTCAATAAAATTGGAAAAGGTACAAGAACGGGATAATAATGAAATTTCCGAAAGAGACATTTCATGACTAAAAGAAAAAAAATACATACCAACTAATTTAGATGCAATCATAAAGCCGAAGCTAAATGCATTCATCAAGGAGTTTAAAGATACAAGATAACCCCTCTAAAATTCCACAGTCGCACACCTCTCAAGATATGACCATTAAACATAAGTTCAAAAGAACTCTCCCCCATTTGATGTCATTCCCAAAAGAACAACAAGAGCGACCTTAATTTCAAAAGAAAAGAAGGATTTTTATTGGACACCAAAAACCATGAGAATGATTTTCTATATTCAAAAACTCAATCAAATTAATCACAAGTAAACCCATGATTAATTTAATCGGCATACGCAACTAAATTAAACACAAAAAGTGATCAATTCAATTGATTGTGCTCAACATAAGATAACTTACGGAGCTACGACTAAGTTAACCATAAGATAATGATTAGCTTAACCGTTCATATAAACACAAGAAAACCTTATGTAGTCACGAAAATACTCAACTAGATTAATTACAAAAGAACCCATAATTAATCTAATTGGAATACACAACCAAACTAATTACAAAAGTAATCAATTTAATTGTCATTTGTTTTGCTCGACATAAAATACTCACAGAGAAATAACTAAATCACCAAACAAGATGATTAATTTAGTTCAACATGCTCGACATAACATATCTCACGGAACAACAACTAAGCTAAGAAAATCAACTTGGTTGTATAATTCTCAACATAAGATACATTATAGAGCCTCACATTAATACATAAAATATGGATCAGGGATGATCAATACTGCGGAATACACAAGGATTCATTCTATCTTCCCATCACTATTTGCATAAAGATATTAATAGACATAATCCTTGAAAACAAAAGATTTTCACCTATCTTCCATCAAATAATTGACAATGCAGGCTTAACTTTTGTATTTTTCAAAATTCCATTCATTCTTTTACCAGTACGTGAATACCAACCACGGACAACTTTACTTTTGACAAAGTATGGGAGTAAACACCAATATCCCATAACAAATTGCAATATAACAAATCATAAAGATTAAATACTGCAAAAACATCATCCTCCAAATATTTTTAGAATTTAAACCAATAAACCTAAAATGAACAAGAAGATGGAAATAATAGCTATGAGTAGTCACAATCATTGCTATTCAAAGCACAAGTTATTCTTCCAACTAAACCAAAAAGAAGACATACTAGGCAACAATATGAACACAAATTACTCATCTTATTCCTCATCGAAGATACTCCAAGATGCTTGAATTACGTTCAAATCTTCCTTGAGTTAGGGAAACTTTGTTGCAACCAAAGACAATTGTTCTTGGACATACTTCACCCTTGAATCAATCTTACACATAACTTTATTAATTTTTTGAAGAAGGCTCACGGTGGTGGGGTCACTGAAATCAAGAGAAACGATTCTTTGTCGCTTGCAAACATTTTCCCTTATGCGCCTGAAGGTACACGGAAGAACTGGTTTGGGAACCCCAAGAGAGTTTCCAATTGAATCAAACCACGGTCACGACAGATTTGACTAATCAATCAAGGGTAACCTAACGTCTTGACGGGTGAAGTCATCGAAATCATTTGAAATATATTGAAACCACAAATATCGAGACTTGGAATACCCGATTCAAGGAAATAGAACAATTCCGAAAACTCATGACTCCACCAAGAATTTTCAATTGTGGACGGACAAAGATTGGGGATACCAAGTTTTCCAAAAGCCAATAATGCAATACTAAGATCATTAGTAGGGAACTTTCCTTGACTCCAAACAACCTTCTTGCCACAAATTCCAATTGAGATATAATCACATGACGGACGTTTATGACTTGGTATAGGAAGTTGTACGTTCCCCAACGACATTTTGGTAATCCTTGAAATTAATTCTCTATCAACAAGAAACCTTTCTCTACCAATCATGGATTTGAACTCCATTTTGTTGTAATCAACATCATGAATGTTGGCATAGAAAATCTTTGTGAGAGAATCAAATCCTTCACCAAGACCATCAAAAATATTTCCAAGCTTGAATTTTGTAAAGCAAGCCAAATCCTCTTCATGCCCACTAGAGAAATCCAATCTCTTTTCTAGAATGAACCCTTTTGAGGCAATCTTATCAAACACCCTATCACAAGACTCATTCACAAATCTAATTCTAGGAGAATTCAATCTAGGGAAATTTGAGCTTTTTGAACACCTTTTTGAGTTTCTAGAATTCATCATAGATCTAGAAGTAAGCAAGGATCAAGAGGAAAATACTTACTTGAAGTGAGCCTTGAAAACCCTTCCTTTTGATTTCTACAAAGAATCTTTGATAGAGGAAAATACTAAAACCCTAGAGGTTCACGTACGTGGAATGTTTGAGAAGATGAAGACGTCCACGAACTTCTTTTATATACCCTACATGGGCTTTGACCCGTGCACGAACCGTGACCCATTTGAGGAGTAGGATCTTTAAAAGGTACAGACAACAAAAGAAAAAGTACCTACTGAAAAGCTCTTATTACAAAAACATAAGAAAAGAGAGATTAAAACAAAAATCAACCTGTTACTTTCCCCATTTCAAGTTATATACAAATGGGGTAGAGCCAATCCTGAAATCAGGTGCTGGAAACTGCATAGAATTTCCCATGCAATTTTTCTGGTTGATATTTGTACCCAGAGTCCGGAGTATAGTCGTAATGATAATACTTAGAGTCGTGTGGGTTCTTTTTCTTATGACAAGGAGATGACCTTTTCTGACAAATGGTTCCTCTGCCTAATTCATACGAATCCTTTTTATCGCCTTCACATGAATCGGTATTGAGAGTAGTTTGTGCATCATTAGAAAATGATTTGACAGGAACAAAACTCTTGTCAGAACAATTCAAATTCTCTATGGAATTAAGCTTTTCTAAGAATTGCAAAACACTTTCAAACGCTCTAAACAGCTCCTTGTCAATGGAACCTTTATGGTAATATTCCTCAAAGAGATTAAGAGTAATTCTTGTGAGAGTCCATACCCTTGAGCGCTGACCATGTTTTCTTCGACAATTCTTTCTATTATTTTCCTTAGATCGTTTCTTCACATCTAGATTTTCTGACATGCTAGATGGTATAGGGTTATCACGTGCTTCCATAGGAATGAAGTGTGATGATCTCTGAACAACCTTTAAGGAACACTGGTGTGTATTACAGATGAATTAAGCAAGCGTCCCAAAAAGATTTCCCATAGGAATAGACTTTTGAGGATCGAACAAACACAAACTTATAAGGTTTGAGGTGTTTGCCTGCCCTGATACCAATTGAAAAAGCGGGGGTCTAACAACACCACCCAAATTCGCTTAACAATCTGTATGGACTAACTCCGAAATACTTTCTAGAGAATCAGATAGACAGTCAGACTCAATCTAGGTAAAAGTATCTCAAGGAGTTAATATCTCTCTCTTTTTTTTATTTACTCGAGCTAATAGAAATCAACGAGTCTTTAATCAAACAAAAGGAATAACTTGGATGGTACCAAAGACCAATATCCAAGGATCAATCAATGACAATCAACAACCAAAGTTTGGATTACTCTAATTGATGATATAACGCACAACCTGTATTATTTCAATTATAAAGATAAAAGAATATAATGCGGAAATTGAAATAACACAGACACCAGAAATTTTGTTAACGAGGAAACCACAAATGCAGAAAAACCCCGGGACCTAGTCCCGATTGAACACACACTGTATTAAGCCGCTACAGACACTAGCCTACTCCAAGCTAACTTCGGACTGGACTGTAGTTGAACCCCAATCAATCTCCCATTGATCCAAGGTACAGTTATGCTCCTACGCCTCTGATCCCAGCAGGATACTGCGCACTTGATTCCCTTAGCTGATCTCACCCACAACTAAGAGTTGCTACGACCCAAAATCGCAGGCTTGGATAATAAAAAAATATGTCTCCCACAGACAAGTCTATCAAAGGATCAATCTGTCTCCTACAGATAAACCCTAAAGGTTTTATTCCGTCTTTTGATAATAATCAAGGTGAACAAGAACCAATTGATAATCCGTTCTTATATTCCCGAAGAACATCCTAGAGTTATCAATCACCTCACAACAATCTTAATCGTATGGTAGCGAAACAAGATGTTGCGGAATCACAAACAATGATACGAAGATGTTTGTGATTAATTTTTATATCTTGCCTATCGGAGATATCAATGTCAAGACAATCAATCTGATTGTACTCGTACGATAGAAGATGCAAGATCAGATCACACAACTACAATAAAAGTAGTATCGACCTGGCTTCACAATCCAAATGAAGTCTTTAAGTCGTTAACCTGGTTTTAGAAGAAGAAAACCAAAGGTTAAAGGAGAATCGACTCTAGCACGCAAACTAGTATCACACATAAGGTGTGGGGATTAGTTTTGCACAATACTAGATGTCTCCTTTATATAGTCTTTCAAATCAGGGTTTGCAATCAATCTTATCTTAGTAACAAAGCATTCAATATTCACCGTTAGATGAAAACCTGATTTAGATTCAAGCTAATATTTCTCAACCGTTAGATCGAAAACTTAGCTTGTTACACACACTTGACAATGCACGCTTCTAGGTTTGTTAACCGTACCCAAACGTATGCACTTGTTTGTTCAATAATAGTTAACCAAAAGGTTACCCATATGAGAATTTCATATATATCAACCATATTCTTCTTCACCATAACTAGTTCAAATGACTTCAAAATTAACTAGTTAGAGAGTTGTTTAATTGCAAGGAAATCTCATGTACTACACAAGACACAATTGAAGTAAAGATGATTTCATTGACTTGAATCAGTTCATGAACTTTTATAGCCACGGTTTGCAAACTGAATTCCTTAGTATTTTTAAGTTTAAGTTCAGAAATCATCTTCAGATATATAACCTTCTCAAGTTCGCAGACTAGGTTCGCAGACTTAAGTTACCAGGCAGAGTTTACAAACTCCAGCAGAAATTATCGGGTATGAGAATTTCGCCGGTTCGCGAACTGGGTTCGCGGACTGAGTTCGCGGACTTATCTTCACGCAAGTAGTTTGTCAACTCCAGCAGAAATTCTCGGGTTTGAGAACTTCGGCAGTTCGCGGACTTGGCTCATGCCATTCTTCCGGTTCTCTTGATCAACAAAGTTCGCAAACTTTGGTTCAAGGAATAGGACTTATACATAAATGTGTTTCCACAACAATTCTTATGTCCACTATTGGTTATGTAATCTAAACTCTCATTTCAATAATTGAAACATTCTTAGAGGACGTTATATAGTTGTTACACCATTTCTCGTCAAAGTAATTTTCAAGAACAATTCTTATGTCCACTATTGGTTATGTAATCTAAACTCTCATTTCAATAATTGAAACATTCTTAGAGGACGTTATATAGTTGTACAAATAGCCATTTATTCCTATGAAGCATTCAGGAACAAGAACATTAAATCAGAAATATCGACAAATTCTTCCGTATCCCAAGTAAATTAAAAAGAAATAAAGTGATTGAAACATATCATGACTTTCGTCACATGGTAAAGATAAACTTGATCGAAGCGAAAAGCTTACCAACACATATTTTGAGATATAGATAGGCGAGGTATACTCGTCTCGAAATACCAAATGTGTATAATCTAAGTCTATATATATAGCATCTTGTCTCAAAGAGTAGGAGATAGAGTAGATAGACTTTTGAGTGACAGATAAGTTCAAGTATTCACATACCTTTTTGTCGAGAAGTTCTACTGGTTACTCGAGTAGTTCTTCTACTTGTATGATGAATCTCCATGAAGTCCTTGAGCTCAACTACACTTTCTATCCTAGTCCAAGACTTAGCTATAAAGACTAGAAATCAAGACTTATAGTTTTGATCACTAACATTGACAAACATGCTTGAGATAGAAACGCATGCAGTTCGACTGAGCAATGCTCTAACAGATAGTACTCAATCACGATAGAAAACAACAAGATCAGAACACGCAACTACAGAGAAAATAGTTGGGTCTGGCTTCACAATCCCAATGAAGTCTTCAAATCGTTAACCTACAGGGTTTTGGAAAAACTTAAGGTTAAATAAAAATCGACTCTAGTCGCAACTAATAACATACAGGAGGTGTGGGGATTAGGTTTCCCAGTTGCTAGATTTCTCCTTTATATAGTCTTCAAATCAGGTTTTGCAATCAATGCTACCTTGGTAACAAAGCATTCAATATTCACCGTTAGATGAAAACCTGATTAGACTCAAGCTAATATCTTTCAACCAATAGATCATACTTATATTGTTACAGACAAATGAAAAGTGACTTAATTTAGATATGAGTAACCGTACCTAAACGTGTACACCTTTGTTGGCTCAACAATAGTTAACCAATTATCCATATGAACACTTTCATATCAACCATATTCATCTTAAACATAACTAATTCAAATGACTCAAATGAAACTAGTTCTACATTTGTTCAATTGTTTATATTCTCATAGAAGTATACAAGACACAATTGAAGCAAAATCGATTTTGATTCACTCGAATCAATTCATGAACATTATAACCACGGTTTGAAAAAGATTGCATTCCTTAATATATGAATGTATTAGTTCATGAAAAAACCGATTTTAGAACATAACCTACTCAAGTATACAAACGGATACGCATACCTAAGTAGCCGGACTTGGACTGTGTTCGCCAGTATGCAAACGGGTACGCATAATGTCGTTCATATCCAAACTCTGTTGAATATAGTGCGCATACGGGTATGCATACTAAAGTTCCCGGACTTCAAATGACTTCGCCAGTACGCATACGGGTATGCATACTATAGCTCTCGGACTTCACCTGGCCGACCAGTATGCATACGGGTATGCATACTAGATTGTCGGTCTTGGACTACACATATGAAAGTACGCATACTGTGTTTATATCCAATCATGGTTAATCTTTCTAAACTCCAATTTCAATCATTGAAACATTCTCGGAAGATGGGAATAGCTGTCTCACACAAACTATTAGCTTCAAAGCAATTTTCAAGTGATCGAATGATCAATATGAAACATTCCGACTCTACATCAAATGACTGTCTCACACAAATCATGTAAGATGTTACAAGGCGATCTTCACATGATCATATTTTGACTTTCGCCAAGACTATAATATGAACTTGGTTAAAGCGAAATCTTACCAACACATATTTCGAGAAACATGTAAGTGAGTTAAACTCAGCTCAAAATATTAAATGTGTATAATCGAAGTCTATATAGCTATACGACTTTTGTCTCAAATAGGAGATAGCTAGAGTAGATAGACTTTTGAGTGATAGATGAGTTCAAGTATCCACATACCTTTTGTTGATGAAGTTCCACAATCTCCCCTTAGTAGTTCTTTGTCTTCAATCGATGAACGCCGCGAAGTCTAATGCTCAACTACACTTTCTATCATAATCCAAGACTTAGCTATAAACAGACTAGAAATCAAGACTTATAGTTTTGACAACTAAACTTGACAAACAAGCTTTAGATATCAACGCTTGCGAGTTCGACCGAGCAGTGCTCTAACACACACAGTTCATCAAATCCATAAAAACTGCAGGTGCATTTGTCAACCCAAATGGTATCACCAAAAATTGGAACGAGCCATAACGGGTCACAAAATTTGTTTTGAGAACATCACCTTCACGAATTAACACATGATAATACCCAGTCCTCAAGTAAATCGTAGAAACACAATTAACACCCTTCAATTGATCAAACAAATAATAAATCCTCTGTATAGGATACTTGTTCTTAATTGTAACCTGATTCAGCTTACGGTAATCAATACACATTCTCAACGACTCATCTTTCTTCGCTACAAACAATACTGGTGCACCACAAGGAGAACTACTTCGTTTAATGAATCCCTTCCTAAGTAATTCTTCAATTTAATTTTTCATCTCACTCAATTCTACCAGGTTCTAAATCAATACAAAACTCCACCTCCCTATGTGGCGGCAAGCCTGGTATATCGATGAACACCTCTTGATATAAATTTACCACTTCAATAGACTCTAATGACATACTTTCCGACAATGAACCCTCAAGCAAAGCACCACACAACTTAAGAGTATTCTCTGAACTTCCCGACAAGTCAAACACAACAACATCACTTTTCTCAGGAATAATAAAAGTGGTTATCTTAGCATAAAATTCTAACTTAGCATGACGGGCAGCAAGCCAATCCACGCCTAAGACAACATCGTACACATCTAGATTCATAAAAAAGAGATCTGAAACAAAATATATCGTTCCCATACGGATAGTGAACGACCTACACATATGGTCAATTACACTGAACCACTCATAAGTGACATAAAAACATAGGAACATCGCTCTATCACAACAGGCAAAATTTTCACAAACATAGCGGATATAAAAGAATGAGTAGCTCTAGTATCCAAATATACTCTACCATGACGAGTGTGAATAAGGAAAGTACCTTCCAACATTACCACTGGTCCCTCGCCATTTTGAGGCGAGACAACATTCAACCGAGGCTGAGGCCCTTGGCCCTGAGGCTGGTTATGTCCTTGACGTCGCTCATACTCATAAGGATATTTTCCCTTATTTGGACAATCACGGGCCTAGTGTTCTTGTGCTAGTGATAACAAGGCCCTTTAAATACATAACCCTCGGTTCTCATGGGTTGAGGTGCATGGACCACAGCTCCAACATTACCGTTCCCCTCGTCTGTTCATGGCTTTTTCCAACCCTAATTACCTTGGAGAAAATGACGCTTCTGTTCATTGGCATTCCCACCCTTATTATCCTTCTTCTCAGTGACCTTGTTATCCACTCTACTAGTTTTCTTCTTCTTTGCCTCTTGAATCCTCAAGCAATGTGCCCTAGCACAATTCACAACCTTGGCATAAGTATCAAAACTAGGGTTCTCGATGATGTATCGAGCAATCCTATTATGCAATCCATTCAAAAACATTTCGATCATGTCGGCTTCGGTAGGAATAAGATGAGCAGCAAATATCGACAAGCAATCAAACTCACACTCATATTCAAGCACTATTTGATCTTCCTTTTTCTTTAGCTCTTCAAATTGCCTGATCACAGCCTGACGCTCGGCTGGGGGAAAAAAGTGTGCAAGGAACAAATCTTTGAATCTTTTCCAAGTAACCTTCATGGCGTCCACTATCCTGCCCATCGACTCCCACCATGTTGTTATATTCCCCTCCAATAGGAAAGCGGTCATCCTCTACTTATAAGCCCCTAAAAAATCAAATTGAGCTAGCATTCGATCCACTTTGGTGGACCACTGGTGTGCTTCAGTTGCACCTCCCTTTACTGTGAGCGTAGGGGGTTTCAGCTTCTTGGTAATACTATACCCAAGACCTCGTGTTTCTCTATACAATTACGGGTTCATTCATTGTTGCAGGTACCACAGTTTTTGTACCTCCACGTTGACCAAGCCTCTGATCTAAAGACGATTTGATCGCAGCATTCAAAATTTTCTAAAGGTTCTCTAACCTTAAGGCGTTAGGCCCACCCTCTATTCCTTCAGTACGAACAGATCGAGAGCCACATGTGGACCTAGTCCTAGTAGATCGTGAACCACCTGTGGACCTAGTCCTACGAGATCGAGAGCTACATGTGGACCTCGTGTCATCTTCACTGCGGTATCTACCACCAATAATGCGTGAGTTACTCTCTTCCACAAAATCCTTAACAAAATTCTCACTCCCTTGGCCGCGACCTCTACTACGGTCTCGACACTACTTTCATCATTACGTCTACCACGACCATTGTTTCCATTTCCTTCCATCCTCTATGAAAGGGAAAAAAAGAAACCATCAACACAAACTCATAGGAAAACAATCAAAGTGCTCCTAAAACCCGTGCCTAACGTGATCAAACAAGACCCTACACCCGCTCCTAAGAATTTATGTTACCAGGGCTCTAATACCACTCTGTAACGCCCCACTTCGAATTCTATGTTGGCGGCCTTAAAATCCCAAGTGTGGCATACTCATGGACCACTTTACATACTTAAAAATTCAAGCCAACAAATGGAGATCGGGCTATTATATGGAGCACATTGACAACAATTCACAAATAAATAAGTTTTATTAAATAAAATTGATAAAATTATATGATTAAATAAAATCTTAAATTCCTAAAAAATAATCTTCGACTCGCAGGTTGGTCTCCGAAATAAATGTTAAGATATTAATAGAAAGAAACAAAAGTTTGATCCTTAAAATACATCAATAAAACATTTAGTTAAGCACCTTAAATAATAACGAAGTTGCTTTTTGGAACATAAATGCAATCTACAAGTTAGGTTTCTCCATGATCACGGTTTCCTGAAAAAATAGTAAGTTGGGTCAGACCCCAATGAAAAGTAGGCTCTCACACCCTTATAACTATTAGAGACGATCTAACAAGCTCTAAAATTCATATGACTAGAGGAAGAAATAATTTATGGGGAAGACGCCTTAAACTCATCATAGTAATGCTTACAATTTAAAGGGTAAGTTTGTTAACGGGAAAAAGAAGTCCATAAGCACAAAACATGTTGTCAAGTAATACATAGTTAAGGGATAATATCAAATTTATAAAATAAAAACCACCCATCCTTTGACCCTATAATGCTTTACTGACTGTCCCTTTCTGGTCTTTTAGTCTAACCGTGTGACAAAAAAACGACAGCCCTTATGTAATCCACCTAGTTCCCCTACCATGCGCCGGTGAAACTTGGTGTTGTCGAACCCATATAAATATAATAGATCCATATATTTAGGAGACTCCTCGGTAATCATTATACAATGTATGCATATCGATCCTGTTAGAGAATTGCTCGGTCGAACTCGCATGTGTTGCTATCACAAGCATGTTTGTCAAGTTTAGTTGTCAAATCTATATGTCTTGATTTCTAGACTACTTATAGCTAAGTCTTGGACTAGGACAGTTAAGTGTAGTTGAGATCCAAACTCCACGGCGATCATCTTACGAAGACGAAGAACTACTCAAGGAAACGGTGGAACTTCATCCGACTAAAAGGTATGTGGAGACTTGAACTTATCTATCACTCAAAAGTCTAACTCTTTATCTCCTATTCTTGAGACAAATTCGTATAAGCATGATAGTTTTCATACATACACATTCGCTATTTCGATCCGAGTTTACTCGCCTATCTTTTTCTCGAAATATGTGTTGGTAAGCTTTCACTTTAACCACTTTTCATCTTAACCCGTGACGAAAGTCATGATGACGTTTCAATCTTGAAAATAGCTTTGATGACGACAGTTGTGAATAACGACTGTTATAACATTATAGAAGAATGTTTCAATGATTGAAATGTAGAGTTGAGATTATGTAACCAACTATGGATATAAGCATATATAGTGTGTTCACACATTAGTGTATAAATCCATGTGCCGGAAACCAAGTGTATGCATATGTGTGCATACGGTATTGGTGAAGGAGACATGTTGGGATATGATAGACACATTTTTGTGACTGAATTGTCATCAATTTTCAGTATTGTTGGTACTCGATTTTCTACTTATTATGGTGTTTTATGTGTTTGTAGGTATTTTTGGAAAATAAACATTTTTGGAAAATTCGGATCGAAAAGTTGGTATAGGCACCCGGAGGACACATGTTATTCGGACTCTCAATTTTGGATAAGGGGCACTCCAGGGAGCCAACTGCTAGTCGCACCCCATCACTGGTTAAGGGGACTTCATCTTCTTCCTTGATTTGAAAATAAAAATTGGCGGGAAATTTGGTGTCAACGGTAAAGGATTTATTATCTTTAAGATAAGAATATCTTCTTGCCTTATAAACATGAAGTTTTGAAGAAAAAGGAAGTTATCTTGTACTAAACAAGAAAGATATCCTTAGAAGACTTTATCTTGGATTTTATTCTGCGAATTAATGAAGATATGGGTTTAGTAAAGAAATATATAGAATAAAGAGAAGGAAAAATTGTGAAGATATTTTTAATTAAAAAGAAGAAGATTTTGGAGTTATGGAAGAATATATTTGAGTAATGTGTATTTGTGTATATACATAGATAGCTAGAGAGCACATCCGGAGAGAGGGGAGTTTTGGAAGAGCAAAATAGTTTCGTTTAATTTTTCTTCATTTTCACCATTGTAAACACTTTTCGAGCAATAAAATAATCTTTTAAGAGTGTCTACAACATGATGAGCTAGATCCCTACACTGGATCGACGGAGGAATCCGAATTTCATACATGGGTAAATTTATTTTATTTTCTATACGACTTTTGCACTAATTAAAATAGAATTATGATTTGAATTAATTAGTTATTATTTTATTTGATGGGTCATGCTTGCTTAAATGTTTGCTGTCCCGTGATTACGATTTATAACTAATATTTTGAGAATATACTTTGGAAAAATAAGAGTCGATCTTATTTTTACTGAGCGATAATTGTTGAGAATGAATAATTGAGCCTTATGATATGAATTTGGTGGAATCCTAGTCCCAGTAGCTCTCTTTTATTATTTTCGTTAAACCTTTAAATTTAGTCTTCACAAATCTTAGAGTTCGAATCTTATATTACTACAACAACAATAAAAAATTCGATCATTTAGGCGCCGCCGACGCGGATTTGTTTATAGATTTGTTTTTAAATTTTATTTTATTTGTTCTTTTTTACGCGTTTTGGTATTTTTGTTTTCTTTCAGATTTGGAGCTAAGCTAAAGGAAAAGGAGAAAGTGCTGAAAAGAAAGGAAAAGCCCAAAAAGGAAAGAAAAGAGAAATCCAAAAGGAGTGAAGAAGAAGATTTTGTAAATAATTTAATTTTTATTTTTTTAAAAATTGTAATTAAGGTTTTTATTTTTGTAATATTTTATTTTTGGACATTTTTTTTCTTCTTTTCTTTTGGACATTGAACATTGGACTTTATTTTTAAAACCCTACGGAAGGGTAGTTTTAAATAAACTGTTTGCAGAGAAGGACGGCGATTACGATATCGCCTTGGCCCCTCGGGTTCGTACATGACATAGGAGTCGTGGCCCGAATTGACTTCAACGGTTCATCCCCCGTCTGGAACGGGAGGTAAGAATTCTAAACACCCGTGAATCCCCTGTTAGCGGGTTTACTGGATGATTTCGTATGCATATAAGTTGAGGACCTGAAATCGGATTTAATTTTCTAGTAAAGGGCAAGGCCTGGCCAAATCAAGATAAGGACTCGGATTTCATCACCGTTTCCTTCTTGCCCGCCTTAGGAACATGTAACCTACGCGAACCTAAGCCTTAAAATTTGGACTAGAACGAGACCGATAGGGTAACGAGCTTATTAGGAAAGTCGTTCGAAGTTTGAGCATACTTTGAAGTTCATGATGGTTACTGTGAGTTGAATACGCCACCTTGTAACGCCGGTGAGGCCTTGGGTATCAAAGCTCCACTGAGATGCCCTCGTCTCTATTCAACTTACTTTAAGTCGGATTGACTCCAGAGAGGTTTGCTCAGATTGTAACGAATTCCTTTTCAAAATAATAGAAGATAGTCTAGAAACAATCTAAGTGGAGACATCGTGCTTTTTGTTTGCTATATAAAATAGGCTTGTTGTGGTCGAGTCAGCCTTGTTTGTGCTTGTTTAGAATTCCCTTGCAGTTAGGATGTCGAAATGGTATAGCCAATACAATGATTATCCAACTGAACAACATGTACATTACTGTTTTTAGGATCATAGTGTGAATAGTGGTTGGGCACGCCAACATTTTCAAGGTTTTGGGTCATACCATGGTGAGCCCAATTACTATCCACACGCGCATCGGTCATACGGGAAAGAAGATTAGAATACTAGTTCTTCGTCTTTAGAGGATACAATCGAACTATTGAAAAGTAGTCCTTTTTATGATCCTTCAGTTCTTATTCCTTTTCTAGAAGAGTCTCTCAGGAATTTAGCTGAGTCATCACGTAAGTTAGCTGAATCGACATACAAATTAGATGAGGTGAACAATGTAGTTATGGACGAAAGAACTGCAGCAACGACTGAATCTTATTTGGAAGATATCCTCAATAGGTTAAGTGAAAACTTAGATCCAACACTTAGGGAGCTTTCTTTAGAAGAGACCCTTGAGAGGATAGTTGAGTCGACACGTAGACTTGAGTTAGAGACGAACAAAGGTATTGCTCGAAATGACTTTAATTTACAATATAATGTATCCAATAATACTCTTGAAAATGAGGATAGTTATTTGCATAATCAAGATATCGAGGTTAGAATTGGTGACACTCCTTGTGTAGATAAGTTTCAACCATTTCTATGTTATGATAATGATGAGTATGATGTGGACAGTGTTGATGAAGAATCTGAAGTATTTAGGCATGGTGATCAGGAATTTGTTACTCCTATTGAGCTTGATAATGATAATGATATTTCTGGTTCAAATCCCGATAATTTTAATTATTATCCACCTATTCAAAAGGACGGGGATTTGACTAGAGATAATACCGTTTTAGAAGAAGTTATACATCCTTTTGATTACGAAGCCAATTATGGTTTATAGGAACAAGTTTATTTTGAGTCTAGAGATTTAGAAACAACAGTCTTAGACAAATAAAGTGAACTCGTAAAAATGAGTGAGGATGCACCTGATTACAACTTAGAAGAATCAATTGACCATTTTCAGGAATCTAATGATTTGGAAATTAGGGTAATTGTGACTAGTCTACCTAGAGACACTGAAAACTCTAAGTTTGAGGGTGATTATCACTTTCCTGGTGCCTTACCTTTAACTCTTAGAAAGTTCCCTCATGTAGGACTTGACATTTTTGCCTCAACCATCTTACAAGATTATGTTCATACACTTTTTCCTGAACCTAGTTATGTCCATCAGAGAGCTCAGTTGTTAGAAACCCATCCTATGGTTGATATGGTTAACCCAGGTTATGATACCAAGATTGACTTTGTTTTCCCACCAAAAACTTTTCTTCCAATTGTGGGAACATATGATTTTTAGATGTGTCGGTTATTAAGTTTTGAGACTAAACCTAATTACTTTAGGAAAATAGGGTCGACACATTTTCTTAAGGAAGACCACCTCTTTCATTTTGGTCAGCTGTGTAAGTCAAATCTGATTTACTTAGAGGATCCCCAATTATTCAGGCTTTTGTTATACGCTTCTAAGTTCTTAGTTGAGTATTTCCAGACTCTTCAGCCTGATCTTCAGAATGCCTTTGAGGAAATCCAACCGATGAAATCTTTTTATTTAGAACCTTTTATAGAGCCTGAACCTGAACCACAACTAGATGTAGTTGTCTTAAACAAGGGTATGTTCGATGTCTTCTTGGATTGTTATAGTTTCCTCTTCTTGTGGTTAGCACTTTTTGATCCAGATGACCCACAATTATTTCTTCTACTGCTTTATGATTCTATGAGGTGATTAATTCCTTCCGATGTCTGGCTGAAGACTTTAAACTTAGCACTTCTTGGGAGGTAACCCAATCTCATGCAACACGATAATATCTTTCCTTAACTCTTTTGCTTCGAGTGGGAACAATTTCTCCTTGTTCATGCTTTTAATTTTATCTTTAGAACATTGAGGAAAATGTTAGATTTAAGTTTGGGGGTATGGGAGAAACTTTTTAGTTGCAATAAATAAACTCCAAAGCCTAGAAATTAATGTTTATTAAGGTTGGCACTAACCAATATAAGTGGATGGGAACATCTTGGTTATAGGAGTTGAGGAACCAATCTGATTAGATGGAAACATCTAAAGAGTCTATTCATAAAAGCACGGAGCTCATGTGTTAGAATTAAAAAAAACATGGTAGTTTCGCCATATCTCGTTGAATCCTAATCCTTCTGTTTTTATTTTTTAAGTGATTTGGTGGGGCAAAAGATTCAAGTTGTTACCATTGCTAGGGTGAAATAGAGTGATTGAGATACCACACAAAAAAATAAAAAAATAAAAATTGAGACCAGACCATCAGACCAACCGGAATAAATTCAATAAAGTCGACCACTGGTATCCTTGTATATGCCAGTTGTGTTGACCTAGAGTTTGGTTTATCGACCATTGGTTCCCTTGTATTTTCCAGTTGTGTTAATATTAGTCAGACTGATATCTCAGTCCATTAGGATAGGTTCATCCTAGTAGTGGCCTTCACACAGATATGGGAAACACCTTTCACCTTAGTCAACATCAAAACCATCTATGTTTTTCTCTACCTCCATCTTATTCATCTTTCCATGTGATTGGTTGACTCCGGTTATGATGTCCAGAAACTATCTGAGTAGATCTCTGTCACTTATATATGAATTTTAGTATGCTTGAGTGCAAACTCGTGTACAACAATTGGAATTTCTCATCAGGGTACTTCCTCCTGTAGTCAATGATTTTATGCCAACCAAGGAGGTCCTTTAGTGCTATCCAAGGTTCTGCAGAAGTAGCTAGGTTTTGGAGTATAAAGTTTTGTGGGTACACCTCTGGTAAACCCTCCCGAGACTATAACTCGGTCACTAGGTCCACCTAGTGAGTTTAGATTTTATTTTCTAGATTAGATTTGCTCGAGGACTAGCAAATAATAAGTTTGGGGGTATTTGATAGACACATTTTTGTAACTGAATTGTCCTCAATTTTCTGTATTGTTGGTACTCGATTTTCTACTTATTATGGTGTTTTATGAGTTAGTAGGTATTTTTGGAAAATAAACATTTTTGGAAAATTCGGCTCGAAAAGTTGGTATAGGCACCCGGAGGACACATGTTATTCGGACTCTCAATTTTGGATAAGGGGAACCTAACTGATAAGGGGCACCCTAGGGAGCCAACTGCTAATCGCACCCCAACACTGGCTAAGGGGACTTCATCTTCTTCCTTGATTTGAAAAGAAAAATTGGAGGGAAATTTGGTGTCAACGGTAAATGATTTATTATCTTTAAGATAAGAATATCTTCTTGCCTTATAAACATGAAGTTTTGAAGAAAAAGGAAGTTATCTTGTATTAAACAAGAAAGATATCCTTAGAAGATTTTATCTTGGATTTTATTCTGCGAATTAAAGAAGATCTGGGTTTAGTAAAGAAATATATAGAATAAAGGAAAAATTCTGTAGATATTTTTAATTAAAAAGAAGAAGATTTTGGAGTTATGGAAGAATATATTTGAGTAATGTGTATTTGTGTGTATAAATAGAGAGCTAGAGAGCACATTTGGAGGGGCGGGTAGTCCAGAGCCAAGAGCGTTATTTCATTTGGAGTTTAATATTTTCAATTCTATTTTCTACTGTTTCTGATTATTATTATTTTATAAAAAGGATTGTACGATTTATTGTGATAACTCCAATGGTGATTAATAAAATAAATTTATTTAATCATATTATCGTCTCTGGTATTATCATGAGGAGCTAGACCCCATTTCTGGGACGACGGAGGAAACCAAATCTCATGAATGCGGTAATTATATTAATTTTATTATGATTATTTGCACTGTTATTTAATTGATTTATGATTTTCGTTGAATGGTTGTCATTTCAATTAATGGGTTATGCTTTCTTAAATGTTTTGATATCCCATGCTTTAGATTTATATCCATTATTTTCGAAATCTACTTTAGGCAATGAATTAGAGTCAATGAATTTTTATGAGCTATTACTGTTTAGAATTGATATTTGAACCGCAAAAAATTGTTGTTTGGTGAAATCCTGAGTCCCAGTGTCCCTCCATCTTGTTACTCATATTTTTTATATTTTTGCTAGTTTTATTATTTTCTTTAATTCAACCTTAAAAATCAATCTCATCAACTTCAAGTGAACGACAACTCTATTTGCCACTATCAAAAATATGATCAGGATAATAGTTGTGAAGAAGATGAATACGGTTAATATGAAAGTGCTCATATGACTAACCATTGGTTAACTATTTGTGAACCAACCAAGTGTACACGTTTAGGTACGGTTACTCAAATCTAAATGAAATACATTTCATTTATGTGTGACAAGCTAAGTTTCGATATAACGGTTGAAAGATATTAGCTTGGTTAAATCAGGTTTTTCATCTAACAGTGAATATTGAATGCTTTGTTACCAAGGTAACTTAGATTGCAAACCCTGATTTGAAAAATATATAAATGAGACATCTAGCAACTGGAAAAACTAATCCCCACACCTTTTGTGCGATACTAGTTGGTTTTTCTAGAGTCGGTTCTCCTTTAACCTTAGGTTTCTTCTCGAGACCCTGTAGGTTAACGACTGAAAGACTTCATTGGGATTGTGAAGCCAGACAAAACTACTTCTCTTGTAGTTGAGCGATTTGATCTTGCCATTTTCTATCGTACGAGTTCAATTGAATAATTGACTTTAGATTATATCTCTGATGGGGCAAGATAAAAAGAAATCACAAACATCTTTGTCACATCTTTTGTGATTCCGCAATATCTAGTTTCGTTACCATATGATTTAGATTATTGTGAGGTGACTGATAATTCTAGGTTGTTCTTTGGGAATATAAGTCCGGTTATCGATTGGTTCATGTTCACCTTGATTTTATCAAAAGACGGAACAAAACTCTTAGGTTTATCTGTGGGAGACAGATTTATCTATTATCATAGATTTTTCTGTGTGATACAAATTTGTTTATTAAAGTCTTCAACTTTGGGTCGTATCAACTCTTGTTTGTGGGTGAGATCAGCTAAGGGAATCAAGTGCGTAGTATCCTGCTGGGATCAGAGACGTAAGGAGCGCAACTGTACCTTGAATCAGTGTGAGATTGATTAGGGTTCAACTACAGTCCAGACCGAAGTTAGTTTGTAGTAGGCTAGTGTATGTTGCGGCTTAATAAAGTGTGGTGTTCAATATAGACTAGGTCCCGGGGTTTTTTTGCATTTGCGGTTTCCTCGTTAACAAAATTTCTGGTGTATGTTTTATTTCTATTCCACAATATATTTTGTTATATAATTGAAATATCACAGGTTGTTTGTTAAGATCAATCAATTAGAATATCCAACCTTTGGTTGTTGATTTAAATTGATTGACACTTGGATATTGGTCTTTGGTACCATCCAAGTTTATCTCTCTAGTATTTGATAAAGACTCGCAGATTTCCATTTGCTTGAGTAAAGATCAAATCGAGAGATTGAGATATTAACTCTTTAATATACTTTTATCTAAATTGAGTCTGACTGTCTAGTTGATTCTCTAAAAAGTGTATTGGAGTTAGTCCATACATATTGCTAATCGAAATATTGGGTGAGGTTGTTAGACCCCCGCTTTTTCAGATCCAACTACGGACTATGCAAGCAATAAATAACCATATTGTTTCTTCTCATCGAATGGTGATAATACAACTAGCATACAAAGTAAATTACAGTCACCAAAAATCAACCACTGTACTCCCTCTTTTATCCGTTGAAACACTATGACGACTAATCATTATCTGATCTTAAAAATGGGTGCATCACACTTCATAAACAGAACCTAGGTACGAAAAAAAAATCTACGAACACATCAAATTAATTGACAACGTAACACACTCAGTTGTTTCAAGAGTTCATCCTGTAGACACAAGGACTTTTATAATACTGTAGATGCATACCGTACATAACCGACGAATCAATTAACTAGGCCTTAGTATATTGGATTGTGCAGGCAGTAAACTAATGTATTAAATCTTTAGTTTGGTAAATTAACCAAGGCACAGTGGGAACGTACACCTCTTGTACAGTAGACAAAACTAAATATTTCGCATGAAAATCCAACATAACCTAACAAGAGGATTATGGGCAAGACCATTGTTATGCACCTACATCCATATAGTGTAAATGAAATGTAAAGCGCATCACCTCAACTGTGTGTACCGCTACTACACGGACTACTAATGGTACGATTAAAACTTCAAGAGTAGTCATCTTCATCGCGTTGTACTCGGCAGCTAATAAAAACGCTTACACATATGATCATGTAACCGTCCACTTAGCGCGATCCTAAGACTAGTCCAAATGGAAAATACAACTATATAGATATTTTTTCTTTTAATCCGATTCCTTAAAACCTTCTTAACCCCATTGGATCAAGCTTAAAAGGTATAAGAGTTAGAAAACCTAACTGTAGCAAGAAAATAATCCTCCAACAGGTATCGCCGTTAGGCCTTGTATCGATCTTCTTTCTCCTTCAACTTTCTCTCGGGAGAGCTAAGGATTTCAAAAAGAAAAAGTTTAGGCGGCTGATTCTATTTCTTGAGATTTCAGAGAAGAAAAGAAAAAGACTTGACCATAATCTTTTACTACCCATAACTAGCGAGATTTTCTTTTACTAGAATTTCACGAATGAATATATTTTAAGTAAGAAGATAATAGTTAACCAAATCTAGAGAAATTTCTTAATGACATATAATTTTAGGGCAAGGGATATGACAATAACAAATATATAGTTTCTTATAAAACCATATATTGCTAACAAACCCAAAACATTCACAACCGACACCAACATAAGCAACGAGAAAACATACGGTCTATACAATAAGAAGATGAAGTTTGTCCATTATGTTATATATAATTATTATAGTCTGATGCAATGTCCTTGGATGTATTCTAAGTGTTCATAAGAAGATTGCTCTGACATCAAAATGGCCACTGAATCACAATCTGAAAGGATTGGGTATTTGCATCTTCAGTATCCTAATTGTTGTGAAGAAGCACAGTTCCTAGATGATGTTGTGAAAGCTAAAGAAGATGGAAGGTATCAGAACTTTGCAAAAAATTTAAACATAAAACCGAATTTGAGCAGTGAAAGTGCAACCAGTGTGAAGAGGTTCACCATAAAAGGAATTATCTGCACGAATGATTGATTGCTAGGACCCTGATTTCCACGCTTATATGTATATATACAATTCAACAGAGCAAAACACATATGGAAATAATTTCTGAAAATATGTTATATATGTGTCAAATGTTCGAGGGAACCGAGTACTTTGGATTGGAATAATTAAGTGTCAATATATGTTTTAGGTTAAGTGTTATGTTGTGCTATGTTTAATCAATAAAAATATCATTGTCTGTGTACCATTATAATATCACTACTAGTTTGGACTTATCTTATGTTAAATAAAAGCATATTGAATTAAAGGTAACTACAAATACATAAACTGCTTAGTTACTTTTCATTAGAATTAACTAAATCTCTGCATAAGACTAATCCATTATATTAATCCGAACTAAATTATATGTCGTGAGTCAACGCTCCATTCAGCCGGAGGTGGTGGAGCATCCTGCAACAAAAAGGGATTGCGTATGTGAAGCACCGTAAGGATGACGAACAAGCAATGTAAGCGATAGGTTTTTCGTTAGATAACTGTCACGCCTGTAGAGTTCTTTGTACCTGCAATTTCACAAAAAAAAATAACACAAAAGAAAGTATTAGAATAACTTAACAAACTAATCCAGGGACCTAGTAATAAGGTTTAATTTTTATCATACCACTTCTTCAGCAGTTTCATCGCTCAATTTATTGTTGTTAATTAGTATGCACTACTAGAACTATAAATTGTGTAACTTCGTTATTAATTGTTTAAAAACGAGACGAAAATCCTCCATCGTCATGCATGCATTTTCGGGTTCCCCATTTCTTTGCACAACATAGCAAAAATGTTATGCCAAAAACATGATTCGTTACAACAAGATTATTATGGATAGTTTCTCTTATATGCAAAACATAAGCTCTGCAAATATGTGAAACCTATTCTTGAGTATACTTAGGAGCGCGAATTCTTGGAGCTACTTTTCGCAATTAGAGTGAATAAATTTGTTGGAAACTATCAGTATCGAATGTGTGATTTTGGAAGCGAAAAGAGTTAAATTTATAGATGAGAGAATCATAATCGTTAGATGAAATAATTGTTGCCGGCTTAGGTTAAGCCGATCATCCAAGAGTTTGACGAGCATTGTCAAAGGGGTGCTCATCGGATGAGGTTGAACTTGAGAATCAATAGGAAAACGTTCCATCCTGTTTACACATTTGAGCATCCCGAAGGGGTGGAGATATTAATATTTTTTCATTTCCACCGCACTGCCGTTGCTATACGGAGCAAGAAGTGCGATGCTGTTATCGAATGGTTTTAGGTAAAAGACCAAAAAAGCAAAATATGAAGCTAGGCGGCACCAAAAACCGAAATTTGCTAAAAAAGAATTAATGTTTTAATGTTTTTACCCCTAGCAAAAAATGTGCCTTTTACCTCCAAGCGACACTTTCTATGCCTTGAAGAGGACTTAACCTCCATGCTCTTCAGCGGAAGATTTTGAGTCTCGCGTGTCTACCATTTCATCATCACAGCATCTTGAAAGTGAACCGTATTCCATGGATATATTTCAGAGTCTGAATGAGTTAAGGTGAGAATAAATGAGGGAAAATTTAATCTTTTTTGCTAAACTACTTCATTTGGAAGTAGAACCCTAATGCCCAAATCCCATGGTATAAAGATAATGGTATTCGGAGCGCTACGTGTCCCTTGTTTGAGATGGTAACAAGTAGAATCTATTGTGTTAAGAACAAGAATCTGAATAAGTTAGAATGGTTAATGCAAGCAACGCCTGTATTTTCTTATCATATGGTTCCGACAGCAAGCATAAAATTGACGTGTCTAAAAGGTAAAAAGAATAATTTGGACAAGTATCTTGAAAATCAGCTCTAAGGATCAGAACATTATCTAATTATGTTTATCTTCAGCCCCAAGAATTCAAATCTCTATTCAAAAAAAGAAAAATGAATAAATAATTTGAATAAAATAAAAAACCACGAAATCTTAATTGTGAAATTTTCAAACAATATATATACCTAAGATTTGAACAATTTTGGGAATCAAAATCAATGGCGAAGTCATGTATGGATAAGCTGATTACCACCAACTGGTTCCAAAATTCATGCATATGTTTTCACAAAACGATGCACAGAATCCTCTTCATTTGTCTTTTCATTCTCCTTTTATCGCCTGCCATATAGTAAGATAATCCATTTTACGACCTCATTCAGTCCCAGCTGATGCGATTTGATAGATCAAAGCTACTTCTTCATGGCTTGCATGGCGGAATACAAATGTAGTAGACAAGTGGACTTTTTCTATTTTTTTCCATATACCGAAGGAATGAAGGTACCGGTAGGACAATGCTTTCTTCTGAGAAAGAGGTAGGCGCCCCGATTAGATAGCTGTTGAAGCCAAGCGTCAAAAAGAAGCCCACGGGAGCTATTGCTCCGTCGATTCGAAAATTGCCAGGGCCATCGTGAGGCATGCACATTGACACCCCTGGCCCTGGATAACAAGATCACACAGATTAAGATGACTGGGAGATCTTAGTAGGACGGCATTAATGGAATGACTCGACTGTCATTGAACCAAGTGCCTCTTTTGTATTCTTACTGGAAAAAAAATGTCATCAAACGGTACACACCATTCCCCAAAACAGAATGGGTTAGCTAATATCAATCCCTACGCAACGCCAAATCTTGACTTACGTGCCGCTGAAATTCTAGAAACTCTTATCCTCCTAGACTCCGCATAAACATTACCCGTCATCTACGTCTAGCAGCCCCCACACTTCATCATTAAATGACACGTCAACAGATAACACTCCTCTACAGCTCGCCACGTAATCTCAAATTTCCATCCTTATAAAACGACGGTAGACTAAAACACAAGAAAATAAAAGAAGAAATTGAATTAAAATGCGTCCACAGGCAACAACTCCGGTTCCGTTATCCGGCGCCAACAACGGTTCTTCTCCAACTGATCGGAGACTAAATACTCTCATCAGACATATCGGAGACACATCAATGGAATCTCAAAACTCTAGTTCAAATATCTCAATGTATCCTACTGCTTCTTATGGTGATTCTGTTTTTGCTCACATTGTTCAAGCTCCTGAAGATCCAATTTTAGGGGTAATACTAAGCAGGTTCAATTTCTTCATGCTGATATATTTTTTCTTTGGATTGATTGTTATTTCCTGTTAAAAACAGGTTACTGTTGCTTATAATAAAGATCCAAGTCCAATTAAGTTGAATTTAGGAGTTGGAGCTTATCGAACTGAGGTAAAAAAAAAAAAATCGAAAATCCTCATTTTAATCAGTTTTTCCTTTTTTTTTTTAATTGATTCTGATTATGTGATTTTGATGGATAAATAGGAAGGAAAACCACTTGTATTGAATGTTGTAAGAAAAGCTGAACAGATATTAGTTAATGACAGGTAACTGTTTTTGATTGATTAGATAATGTATTGGTAGTCTATGAAGTTACTAATTAGTGATGATTATTATTAGGGATTTAAAACTTCATTTGTTTGACATTCTAGGTCTCGTGTGAAAGAGTATCTTCCCATTACTGGATTGGGAGAATTTAACAAATTGAGTGCCAAGCTCATTTTTGGTGCTGAAAGGTTAGATAAGTTATACAATTTCTTCGTGTTTTATATTGTAGTTAATGTGTATATTGTATTGGTTAGATTTCAAAATTAATGCTGTTTCGCTTGCTGTCATGTGTAGCTTGGTTACGATAGACTATGTTTATGTTTAGTCTAGTGTAAATTGTTTTGTGGTATCAGGATCTATGATAGTCTTGAGTAACCTTAAAATTTTGAAGAAGTTGTTTGTGTCTTTTAAGGATAGTTTTGCCCAAGATCATCCTCAGTGGGAGCCAATCAACTTACTATTAACGAATGAAAAGGAATTACAGCAAGGATATTATGTTGTGATTATAGAGGCTCGCGTGAAGATCATATTAGAAAAGCTTGAGTAGACATGATTTTTTCGACATGACTTGAGGAAATTATCTCATATGTCACCCTACAGTTAATTCTATTTTTTAAAAATTTAATAGATCTTCCAAACAATTTATGTAATGTCATTAAGAATCTCTGCTCTATGAATATGCCCCTCTCCATTTTGTTCGTTGCTGTGAGAGTCCCATCAGTTTAGAATTTTACTCAGTGAGTTCCTTAGCTGAATGCGATATTCTTCTTTTTCGGTAAACAGCCCTGCTATCCGTGAGAACAGGATTACTACTGTCCAATGCTTGTCTGGCACTGGCTCGCTGAGGGTGGGAGGTGAATTTCTTGCAAGACATTACCATCAGGTACAGGAATACACTTCATTTTGCTGCAGTGTTTAATTGCTTAGCACTGTTATAAGGAGACAAGTCTAACATAATCATCTTTTTGTTTCTTTGTAGCGAACAATATATATTCCACAGCCAACATGGGGGAACCATATCAAAGTATTCCAATTGGCAGGGTTGTCTGTGAAATATTATCGCTACTATGACCCAAAAACACGTGGATTGGACTTCCAAGGTTTTTTTCTTGTCTTTGCTTGAATTTTTATACCTTTTCTCATACAATAGTCAGTGCAAATTAGGAGTCCCACATTTAACATGCTCAAGAAGAGTCGACCTTGTAGGTAGAGGAGGATAGAGTTGTGGATGATAAGCATCGCCAGTTACATGGTGGGAGTCTTCTTGTCCCAAGTTATATGTGGGGATCCTCTGTACCATATCTTCTATCTTTCTTAACAGGACGGTCTCAGCACTTGGTCATTCCTATATTACATCACCTCAATCAGAAATAGTATTAGACACAACAATGCAAGGTCTCAGTCCATGTTAATAATATGTGATTTTGCTATTTGTGATGATTGCTTATTTTGTGGTTTATATTTATGCCTATCTGATCTCTCTATTTAAAATTTTCTCAATCTTCTGAATCTCGTGGCGATTTTATTATCTCCATGTGAATGATATCTCCTTAACATTGTTAATAGGTATGCTGGAGGATCTCTCTTCTGCTCCATCAGGAGCCATAATTCTTCTTCATGCGTGTGCTCATAACCCTACTGGGGTAGATCCAACCCTTGAACAGTGGGAACAGATCAGAAAGTTAATGAGATCGAAAGCTCTATTGCCTTTCTTTGACAGTGCTTACCAGGTATTAATCAACAAATGAGTAAAAGATGTTATTAATATGAATAAATATACAAAGTCCAATGAACTGGGTTTGCTAATGAGGACTCTATCGAACTTTTAGGGGTTTGCAAGTGGAAGCCTGGATGGAGATGCGCAGCCTATTCGGATGTTTGTATCAGATGGGGGAGAATGTTTTGCTGCTCAAAGTTACGCAAAGAACATGGGGCTATATGGAGAACGTGTTGGGGCTCTCAGCATTGTGAGTTCTTTGACCACCTCAAACGCAAAATATACTTGAACCCATTAAATTAGAAAACCATTTATACTTTATGCCTACCACATTACTCTGCTAGAACATGAACATTGTTCGCTGACATGGTAAGGTGTCAAATGAACTTCTTTACCATGTGTTGTATTAATGCTGATCATTACATCTTCATTACAAAACAAAATTGCCAGTTGAACATCGCATTTCTTGATGGGCTGATCTCCAAATTCGTAAATCTGTGTATTAATTTTACTTGGATATGTGGTATCTAAGTAATGGAATTAAAAAGAAGATTTGGAGAAGCATACTATATATATATATTTGAAACCCATTGTGCCAAACTTCAGTTTGGCTTTTATGAATCCGCTCGATCAGTGCTGCTGAATGAATGCATTCTGAAGGAGTTTTTTGTTTATCAAGTTACTCCTTGAAACAAGGATCAACTTGGACTCTAAACCGGCAGCAGATATTAATATGCAAAAAGCATTACATATAGTGCATAAAGAAGTTGTAATTCATTCTTATTAATGCCTCTTAGCATGCTTATAATTATCCTTACTTAGGCTGGATAACTGTCTCCGTTTTTATAACAATACAGATATAGTCATCATGTTGTTAGTCTCATATTATTTGGGAAGTGTCACAGATGATTTTCTTTGTATACATTGAAAACTGAAAGGGTGTACCAAGAACTCATAAAGATTGATTATGAAAATGCATATAAGTAATAATAAAAATGACTCGCACCTTTTTTAAGAATCATGCATGAAGTCTGTTGCATAGTATTATGTTAAAATACGCTGGCATTTTAGGTCGATTTTGGATAGGTCCGGGAAGAAGAAGTATTCTGCAACAGGGTGCATAGATTATTTCGTTTTTTCTTTCATTTTCATGATTTGTTTTCTCTATCGCATTCTGTTTTATGTATTTATTTATATATTGGATCTGTAAGGTGATCAAGTGTTGGTACATTTATTGTGGCAACGTTCGCCATTTATTTCAAAAACCTTGAAACCAATTGTTCCATCCATTTCCAAGAGTTCAGTCTCACACAACATTGACATGGAATCATAAAATCTGTCTGGAGTACTTTTTAACTCGTGAAATAGTACCATTATTATTCTATTTACAAAGCTTCCTATTTATATGAGAACCTTTGAAACTTGTGTGGTTGTAGGTTTGCAAATCATCGGATGTGGCTAGCAGAGTTGAAAGTCAGCTGAAACTTGTTATCAGGCCTATGTATTCAAATCCTCCCGTGCATGGCCCATCTATTGTGGCCACGGTCCTGAAAGATAGGTAATAAACGTACCCAGCAGCTTTGAAGACTCTTAAGGCATAGAAGTTAATAATACAATGTTATTTGTTAGTTTAGAATTAGAGTGTTTCTTTCTTCTTTTTTTCTGAAGGCTAGACTAGACTGACTATGGAACCATGTGATATAACTCCTGCTGCAGGAACAACTAATTCGTAACATAGCTCACAAATCTATAAATATTGAAACAAAGATAAAATGGATTCAGAGTCTGTATATGAAATTCATTTATACATCAGTACTCGTACTATTGCTTTGGCTGTCAACTGAATCCTATGCTAACATGATGCTTTTACAGAGACTTGTACAATGAGTGGACTCTAGAGCTGAAAGCTATGGCTGACAGAATTATAAGTATGCGTCAGCAACTATTCGATGCATTACGTGCAAGAGGTAAAGCAGTAATTTGTTCATCAAAAAACCCAACAACGTCTCACCTTCTTTCTGTTCACCTAAAAAGCTTCCAACAGAGACGTCTCTGTATCTCAAGCACAGTGTCCATTAATCTTTCTGTGGTCTGTGTAAAATTCTGATAGTAAATATCAGTTCAAGTTCTCAAGAAGTTTAGTGTGTGATGTGTTATTGTTGATTATTGGTAAGCAGGTACACCGGGTGATTGGAGTCACATTATTAAACAAATTGGGATGTTTACTTTCACTGGTTTGAATAAAGAGCAAGTTGCTTTCATGACTAGAGAATATCACATCTACATGACTTCTGATGGGTAAATGTCTCTATGCTTGCTTAATTACAATTGCAAGGTCAATGCTCCTTAATTACAATTGCAAGGTCAATGCTCAGGATCAATATGGGCTATTGTTCAGAATCCCATGTCATTTTCATGGGATATCATAAGTCTCCTGTGTTGCTCGCATTTCGTGTTGATCCTAGAGGAAACCTATTCAATATTATAGACACCGGTTATCTTTAATTTTTTTTTGTTCCTTATTTGAAACATGAATTTGTAAAGGAATTCTCTTGTCATGCAGGAGAATTAGCATGGCGGGTTTAAGTTCAAGGACGGTGCCTCACCTTGCGGACGCTATTAATGCTGCTGTGACCCGTATGGGTTGAGCAAAACTTAGTATCAAACTGTGTAGGATGCCTTTCGGAGGTTTGCTTTTTAATTTTATTTTTATTCTCTGTTGCAATAAAAAACAGCTCAACAATTAGTGATGGAAGCTGCAGTTTCTAATTCGATTGAATCTCAAGTGAGATATTTGCCCCATCTTTTATAGAAGTGAAACTGTTATGTGAGTTTTGTTTTTCCTTTTTCTCTTGGAAGTCGAGGATTTTAATAGAGTGGACTAACAAAATGGACTCTTGTTGGAAGACCAAGTTTTTTTTTTTTTGCTGAATGGAAGATGAGTTTGTAAAGGTGGTATGCCCATAGAAGGCAGCAAATGCATATGACAATAAAATTTCAGAAAAATAAGTACGTATATCATTTTAACATGTCAACAAAACCTTGATCAAACATCAATAATTAGTATTAAAAGTAAGAACTTGAATGTGGTGGCCTGTAAAATATCTCAACGGGGTAATAATCTGCCTCCAAAAAGAAGAAAAAAGAAAGAAAAGGGACACATCCATTGAAAACAACAAAAGGGACTCGGAAGCTCAAAACAAAAACAAAAACAAGAAAACATGTCCAAAGCCCAAGAAACCAGAGAGAGGCGTAATTAGGACCAAACGTCCAAGACCAGCAAAATAAAAAGGAAAAAGGAAAAAAAAACGCGACCACGCCTCCAAAGATGATAGATAACTCTTCAGTCTGCATCTGATAGCACACGATGAAAAACTTATTATGCAGGTAAAAATAGCTTCCTATTGATTGTTACTTGGAACCTATAAAAAAGAACTACTGAACTAGGACCAAAATGGTAGAAATTGTAAACGTTATTATAATGTGACAGATCCAACAGTAATACGTCCTTTGAAGTTGAACTACCAACACAATATAATACATGTCCTAAAAATCAATAATGCTTAGTCTATCGGGGACAAAATCCCGTGTACAATACCGACAGACACAAACTTTAGTGAGTCCTATAAGCCCACCCTCTGTTAGCTCCAGCGGGTCCCAGGGGCTCTCTCACACGAGATTCAGCTCCAGTATTTTTTGGTGTCAACGTAGCATTACTTCCTAAAAATCACAATAATGTCTTCAAAATGTACCAAACCTCAGGAAGTGAAAGTGACGGTACACAAGCAGCCAAGCTAACACTAAGAAGGCACACAATACGCGATTTTTAGCACCACAAAAATGTTGAACTTATTTCGTGTGTGCAGAGAACTCCAAGGTATCAATGATGTGTTTGATAGTCATATTTCCATGGAAGTAACAGGTTCTCCATGTTTGATTACAAATTTTGTTTCCGTGAAATCGTAAATTCATTTATTAGAAAACATGGTCTAATTGTATATATAGGGACGGAGCCAAAACTCATATGCTATTGGGTTAAATAAATTTTCTTCCGACATTCATAATAAAAAAATTTAATCCACATTCAATCTGCAATACATGTAAACTACAGTATGAAATAATAATGGAAGCTCACAGGGCATAAAATCTTACCAGTTTCGGTATAGTACCATTAATCCTTTCTAATTACCGCGGTCTCGACGAGGGGAACGTGCACATTGATACAAAGAACCGACAACAACGACGTTGCATGCCAAAAAGCAAAAGAAAATGAAAGCAGAACGTGGATGCTTCAACTAAAACACTACAAAACAAACAAAATTACATAAAAATATAACTTAATCCGAGAAAACCATATCGACGCAAATTCAAGATAAGGTCGGATTTCATTACAGATTAATCAGTATTTTAACCAATCTTAGTATAGCTGTGTAAGTGTAGTTGCGCAAATTATGATTATAGAGAAGAGAAATTGTACTTTTGAATAAGAAAAACAATTGAAAATACCCAAGTTGAATCAAATAATAGTCTATTTCTAAATCAAAAGTTACACAAAAGAAAAGAAAATAATGGCCACGAATTTACTTTAAACTTTAAGTTCAAGTTTTTTATGATCAAGATCCCCAACAGATCGTTTTTAGAGAAATACACAGTTAGTCACCTCGGCAAAAGATGTTTTATTATTTAGTTTTATTCTCCAGAAATATATCTTCGAGTAAACATAAAGAAGATTATAGTAACCAACCAGTGGTTAGAAGTTCATTAATTTACCATTTAACAAAACAAAATTATAAATCTCAATTATGCCTTAATAATACATTATAATTATAAGAAACCCAACTATACTCTCACGAGCACTCAAATTGTAGCGGGTGCAGAGGACCCAACTTGCACCCACCTTCCTCCGTCCCTGAAGATATGCTTTAAACTTAATTTCATGGAAAATCTTTCCTTGTCTCCCCGAAGATACTGATTTCACGGAATACGTACACTTTCGATGAAATTGTTTCTTTTCCCGGTTATCAAACACAACTTAGGTGAACAAGCCCAATTGCATCACATCATTTATATATTATGCATGTGCTTAACAAGTTTTCATTACAGAACTCATAACCTTGGAACTCTTTCCATGTATCTCTCTAGGATATACATGACAATAGTATTTGCTTCAGTTCTTACAATTTAATTTTAAAATTTGTCCTCCATGGCAATTCTTTCATCACTCTCAAGGAACATGCAAATTTCGGTATCTTTAATTGGCTTCATGTTTTATCTCGTCATAGAGATCTTTGATGTGATCACCGAATCGTCACGACAATTTGAACTTGATCTCTCGTTTTGTTGTCAAACCCATAGTGATTATGCCCGACCACACTTAACTTATCTTCTTTCTTGACCGCAGATATGACAAAGAAAATTATGCCTGTTATGAAGCTGGAAGATAAAGATCTACCAGCTATTTTCAACTGCACCAGTCATACATGTGCTATTTGTCTCAGTGAGTACAGGAGTAATTAAGAAATCATACAATTAATGTCATGCAACCATATTTTTTGTGGAAGCTGTTTAGATATTTGGATTGACTATGATCATAGACAAGTGTGCCCTCTGTGTAGAACTGCATTAATTTAGCAACTAGTTATCCTAACTAGGTAACAATAAAAAGGAATTAACTTCTTCTTGTGCATATGAAAAGTAAATTTATTTACGAAAATAATAGATTTATATACTTCAGGAGAAATCCAAATCCTGCTTATCTAATCCTGCTTTCTTAGAACAAATGAAAATTTGATAGGAAAACTTAACATTTTATGGTAGACCTAGCTATATTTTTGCAACTAAATTGCAAGGTCTGAAATTTTTCATCAAAAAGTGGGGAAGATAGACTTATGGCTCACTTCGGGATGAAGTGGATAAGTTAGCGACTTTGATTGATGTATATGATTCTTTAGAAGAGATTGGTACTTTGAATGAGGGGGATTTTGCAGGTAGGAAGGTAACAAAAATCAAGCATGATCAAGCCTCTCTGAAATTTAACAAGGAAATGTTTTTTAAGATCCAAAGGTCTTTGGATTGCAGATGGGGAAAGGAATTCAAGGTTTTTCCCTAAAAATTCATCTTACAATCAGAGGGTCAATTCTATAAATTCTTTACTTGTGGATGGTGTTATGAGTCATGATAAGGACATAATTAATGAGGAAGCAAGGAAATTTTAAGAAGAAGGTTTTACTGAAAAAGTTCATGGAAGACCTATTTTTGATGGTCTTGAATTACCACGAATTAGTGTTCAGCAGAGTATTGTGATGGAGAAACCAATTGAGGAGGATGGAGTGAAGAAAGTAATATGGTGTTTTGGTGGAAAAAAGTCGCCTAGACCTGATGGTTATAAAATGGAGTTTTTCAAAGCTGTATGGGATGTGATCAAAACAGAGTTAATGGCGGTGATGAAGGAATTTGAGCAAACTGGTAACATTGATTGGAAGCTGAACTGCACAAATATTATTCTCATACCTAAGTGTGAGGGATCTACTTATATGACTAATTTCAGGCCTATTAGCTTGATAGGGGGTGTATATAAAATAATATCAAAATTGTTGGCAGATAGGTTGAAGTTAGTAATTCCTTGTATAATTTCAGAGTTTCAGGGAGCATTTGTGGATAATAGGTAGATAAGATACAAGATCTTAATTGCTTCAGGATTGATAGATTCAAGAGAGAGAAGGCAAACCGAGATTGATTTTGAAGATGGACTTAAAAGCCTTTCATAGTGTTAGTTGGAGTTGTCTTGATTATACCATGGAAAGATTTGGATTTGGTACTACATGGAGGAACTGGATTAGGTGGTTCTTATCAAGTACTATATTTTCAATGGCAATTAATGGGTCTGCATCCTATTTTTTTAGAAGTTCAAAAAGAATCAAACAAGGAGACCCAATGTCTCCATTTTTTTCTTATTGTGGTGGTGGAAGTGTTATCTATTCTGATCAAGAAGGCAGCCAATTTGAACTAATTATCTGGATTTAAAGTAGGTTCTGATGTACTTGAGATTAACCATCTGCAATTTAAAGATGACCTCATATATCCCTATCAAGCAGTTTTTGTTCCTGGTAGAGATATTCATGACAACATTATTGTTGCACATGAGATGATACACACAATGAAGCATAAAGAGGGATATAGTGGAACTATGGCTTTAAAACTTGATCTTTCTAAGGATTTTGATAGAATTGAACGGTCTTTTCTTCTAGGGGTTCTCAGACAGTTTGGCTTTGATGAAACATTTTGTGGTTAATTATATTGAACAATGCATATCTACAACAAATATTTCTGCGTTATTGAATGGCACTCCTACTCAAAGTTTCTCTCCTTCTAGAGGTATTAGACAGGGTGATCCATTATCAACATATCTTTTCATACTTTGTATGGAGTTTTTGTCTAGATTACTCTTAAATTCTGAGACTAACCACCTAATTTCAGGAGTGAAAGAAGCTAAAAATGTTCCAAGTATTACTCATATTATGTTTGCTGATGATATCCTTATCTTCACTAAGACTGACATCCATATTATAAATGGTATTATGAATTTTCTTGATTATTTTGGTAGTGTTTCTGGTCAGATGCTTAATCTAGACAAATCTATTTTAGTCACAATATTAATCCCAGTACTAAAGAAATTTTTGCTAGGGATCTTAATAGGACATAAATAAAAGATACAGATAAATATCTTGGTGTGACTTTGTTAATAGGTAGGAATAAGACCAAAGATTTTAGTCCAATTGTTCAATCTTTTGGCACTAGACTGAAAACTTAGAAAGGTAAGACTATGAACCATTCTGCTAGAACAACTACGGCTAAACATGTTCTAAATGCTTTTCCAACCTATCAAATGGGTTGTTTTTGAATTCCTAAAACTATGATAGATCAAATTGACTCTATCCAAAAACATTTTTGGTGGGGTCATAGTGATAATAGAGGTCTTTGTTTGATAGAATGGAACAAATTTAATGTTCCTAAAGCTTTGGGTGGTCTAGGTTTTAGAAATATGGAACAATTCAATAATGCTTTGTTAACTAAATTAGCTTGGAAGGCTTGTACTGATGATAGTTCATTATGTATGCAGATTGTTAGAGATAAGTATGGTAAAAATGGAAGTTTACTTCATCTAGATAAGTTGAAAGATGATTGTTCTTGGTTATGGAGGAGTATATACTCTGGTATTGAGATTGTCCAACAACAGTCCATGTGGATTGTTCAATGTGGCACTAAAATTAAAATTTGGATAGATAACTGGATTATTGGTCTGAATAGTCCACCTGTCCCAACTGTGGGTCTTTCTAGCTTTGTTTATCTCACTTTTGTCTGTGATTTGTTTTTTCCTGGTACTAGAGTTTGGAATATTCAGCTAGTTAGTACTATTTTTGATGAAGAAACTTCTAATGTTATTCTCAGTATGCATGTTCCTGACTCAGGAGATGATTATTTAATATGGAAACCAAATAGAAGAGGTAATTTTTCTGTAAAAAGTTCTTATAATGCACAATGCTATCAATGGTGACCACATTCCTAAAGTTGTTTGGAAAAAACTCTGGCATACAAAAGTTTCTCATAGAGTTCCACTTTTTATTTGGAAATGTTTAAGAGATATTGTGTATGTTAGAGGTAAATTAGTTGTTTACAAATCTGAAATAGATCCTCACTGTAGTTTATGTAATCATGGTACTGAAACTATTAGTCATCTGCTAGTTGAATGTACTTATGCTAGATCCATATGGAAAGCTCTAAATGTGGATATTTCAGATATTACTCAAAATTTTGCTTCACTTCATGACTGGGTTATATCCTGGTATTATACTGATGAAGCTGAAGGTAATAGTGTTGTTATATGACTGATTCATATATTGTCAGACTCATGTGGACAGTCTGGTACATATGGAAAGACAGATGCAGTTGGATTTTCCAGGGTATTAAACCTAAGATGCACAGTTCTCAAAGAATTCATAATTTGATAAAACAATGTGATTTTTCTAATGCTTCTTCTAATGTTACTAGGAACAGGTATATTCTTCCTAAGGTTTGGTTTCCACCAGATACAGGCTATATTAAAGTTAATATTGATGCTTCTTATGTTTATGAAACTAGAAAAGGTAGTATTGGACTAATTTCTCGTGATCATGCAGGGCATGCATTTTTATTTTTATTTTGACCGGTAAAGAAAGGATATGTTGATCAAATAAATAGAGGGTATAAAGGCTATACCACCCTAGCCAAGATACAAAGAAAAGGAAAAAAGGTTAATGACAGGCCACTAACCTATGCATGGTTAAAATAAATGTTGCACCAATCTGTCATAACAGTAGAAGAGTTTACAGAATCAAACTCTTTTATAGCTAATGCCCAGGTAAACAAGCAGAAAATTGCTTTGTTAACCACTCCAGTGACATTGCTGCTCTTGTCTGAAAAAATTCTTGCATTCCTCTCCTTCTAGAGGCTCCAAATAATAGCTACAAACACTAAGTTCCACACTGCTGAGCTTGCTGCATTTTTCTGAGAGAGATTCCAGGATTGCAGAGAAGGAATTATGTCCAAATGAATGCAATAGAACCATTTTAGTTTATCTAAGAAAGAATTCCAAACATCTCTGACAAAAGAGCAATGCAGAAGCAAATGAGCACTTGTTTTATGATTATTGCAGAAAGAACAAGTAGCACGAACATCCATTCCTCTATTTCTTAGCAAGTCTCTTGTAGGCAGTCTGTTGTAAGCAATTAACCACAGGAATAAACCAACTTTTGGTGGGAATTTAAGATTCCAGATGAATGTAAAGATTGAGCTGTTTTGAACAATACCAGTCTCTATATTGAGCTTTTCATAAGCTGAACTGACAGTAAAAGTATTACTTTTAGTCAGGGACCATTGCAGTTCATCTGCAGAGCCATGAGTGAATCCGAAAGTAGATAAATCTGACATAAGAAGCTGGTGTTCAATTCTTGCAGCAGCATTGAGTCTTGAAGAATTTGAAGATTCCAAGAATAAGCAGGTCCATCTGAATTGCATATTTCTGCCACTGAAAGATGTTTAGCTCTTGATAAAGCATACAGATTAAGATAGCTTGTCTTGATTGGTTGATCATATATCCAGTTATCATCCCAAAATCTGACAGAAACACCGTTATTGACTTTAAATTTAATGAATTGTAATACAAAAGACTTACACTTCATAATAGCTCTCCACACAAATCTCCCGTAAGTGCATTTGGGAGTTTTTGGAATCCATTGAGCTTCTTCATCGCCATATTTTTCAGACACAATTTTTTTTCCGAAGAACATCATCTTCCACTGCATATCTCCATGTCCACTTAGAAAGTAAAGCTTTGTTCATCTGCTTCAAATTCTTAATACCAAAACCTCCCATTTTCTTTCTTCTACAAAGAGCTCTCCATTTTACCAAGTGAATTTTCTTTCTCCCCGTCTTTTCATTCCACAAAAAGTCTCTCATAATTTTCTCCAACTTCTTAATCACTGAAACGGGCATTTGAAACAGAGACATATAATAGGTAGGAAGGATGCTAAGAACATTGTTGAATAAAGTAATTTTTCCATCTCTTAATAGTAAGACTTTCTTCCATCCAGCAAGTTTATCTATGAACTTCTCAATAATTTTATCTCATTTACCTACACCTACACCTCCAAATTTATCACGCACCTAGGGGCAAACCCAGATAATTTGTAGGTAAACTGCCACTAAAACACCCCAACAAAGAGGAGAAGACAGATAAATCACCTTCATAAGCAACACCAAAAATTTAACTCTTTGCAAAATTGATCTTCAAGCCTGTTAACATCTCAAAAGAAAGAAGAATTAATCTGAGATTTTTAATCTGCTCAACATCTGCATCTAGAAAAATAAGAGTGTCATCTGCAAATTGCAAATGATAAACCATAATGCCATCTGTAGTTTGAAAACCAGAAATAAGACCTTCATCTTGAGCTTTTTTGATCATAAAGGTGAGAGATTCCCCAACTAATAATAAAAGAAAATGAGAAATTGGATCTCCTTGTTTAATTCCTTTTTTACTTTTAAAATAACTAGCAGCACTACCATTAATTAAAACCGAGAATCTAATATATACTACACAACACTTCAACTAGCTCCTCCATCTTTCTCCAAAACCCATAATCTTAAACATCTCATATAAGAATTCTCAATTTACATGGTCAAATGCCTTTTCAAAATCAACTTTGCATAACAAGCATGGTTTTCCACTTCTTATCCTTGACTCAATGAGTTCATTAGCAACTAGCACACCATCAAGAATTTGCCTATTTTTGACAAATGCAAACTGATGTTGAGAAATAATAGAAGGCAAAGTAAGTTCAAATCTTTCAGCTAAGATTTTAGAGACTATTTTGAAAGCACCATGAATAAGACTGATGGGCCTCAAGTCTTTAATCTTTTCAATGCAATCTTTCTTAGGAATCAAAGCAATAAACGTGTTCTTCAACCTCCAGTCAAGAAAGTTTTTACCTTGTAATTCCTAAAGAATATTGAGAAAATCAGCTTTGAGGATATCCCAGCAAATAGTATAAAATCTAATTGGGAATCTATCTGGCCCCGGAGCCTTGTATTGACCAAGTTGCTTAATAGCACCGAAACATTCATCTTCCTCAATGTCTCTCTCTAACCAGTTGCACATATCATCTGAAATCTTATTGAAATTCATACCTTCTGCAGAAGCAATTCTATTGTGCTGAGACTGAAAAATGGTTTGAAAGTAGGTGATAATTCCATTCCTTATTTATTCCACATCATTAGTGAGAGCTCCATTCACCTTGATAGAGCCAATGTAGATTCTCCTTATTCTGTCATTTGCAAGTCCATGAAAATACTTAGTGTTTTTTCCAAAGTCTTTAAAATGGTTAGCTCTGCTTCTGCTTCTCCATTTCTCAACCCTGATGATACTCATTACAATATTCCTTCCTTGCATTAGCTCTTTCTTCCCACTGAGAATCAGATAAACCATTGTAATTGTGTTCTACAACATCCAAGTCAATAAAGATATCATCCAATTATTCAAGCTTTCTGTCCACCTCACGATACTCCCTTTTACTCCAAAGTCTTAGATGATGTTTAAGAAGTTGTAGCTTTTTGCAAAAAACAAATCCAGCACTTCCTGAAACATCAAAAGAATTCCACATATCTCTAACAAAATTAAGAAATTTTGGATGTAAAAACCAATAATACTCACAGCGGAATGGAGACGGACCATGCTTCACCCCTTCACAGACCATAGCTATTGGATTGTGATCAGAACAAGGACGATCAAGAGAATGTTGTGTTACTTGAGGGTATACACTTTCCGTTGCAGGGAAAAGAAGAATTCTGTCGATTCTGCTCCTTATACTTTGGATTTGATTATTTGTCCAAGTAAAAGAAGCATCAATCAAAGGAAAATCAAATAAATGGTGCCTTGAGATAAAACTATTTAACTTTATCATGCCAATTGTATAATCTCCACCTGAGGTTCTTTCATGAGCAAATCGAAGTTCATTAAAATCGCCTCCAATCACCCAAGGAAAATTCCAAAAAGCTCTAGTTTCTTCAATTTCTCTCCAGAACAAATTAACCTCTTCAGTATTGTTAGCACAAGGAGCATAAACCCCTGTGAACATCCACTCAAAACAATTGGACAAATTTTTGCAATGCAATGTAATTGAATAAGGCCCTATCAAAGAATCAATTACTTGAATTTTACTTGAATCCCAAAGACAAAGAATACCACCAGAGCTACCCTGTGAATGAGAATAAAGCCACATTATATCTCTTTTCCCCCAACATTGCCAAGCTATCAAATCATTACATAGTTGAATTTTTGTTTCTTGGAGAAGCACAATACTTGGTTTCCAATCCTTAATCTTTTTCTTCACAATATCCCTTCTGTTAAGATCATTAAGCCCACGAATATTCCAGTAAACTATTTTGAGATCCATAAACACAGATAACAACCAGAACCAACATAAATCACTACAATTAAGAAGATTTCAATTTCTCCAAATCTAAATTAAGTAAATGAGATTTGAAGCAATCTACCATAGCATCATCAATTTCATCCTGAGGTCCTTGAAAGTGAATACCCAATTTTGGATAAATTGACACCATCTGTATCATAATACTTTCAAAATCTCGTCTAAGGATAGGACTGATCTTGTGTTTTATTGTCCTACATTTTTCATTAGTATTCCAGAAAAAATCAAAGTTAACAATCCTTTCATTTGCTACAGTAATTTGAGCACCATTGTTGTGTGTAGTACCCATTGAATCAATCATATGTAGATAAGGTATTGAAACTGCTGCCTGCAAATACTCCTCTACCTCTTCTGTTTTTTGAAAGTTTGGTGATGTTATCGTTATGTGTGGTTGAGAAGTGTTTGAATTTGAATTGATTGTTGACACGTCAGATCCATCTGAAATGTCTGACTCAACTGTTACCAAACTCATTTGATTTTCTGAGTGAACATCCGAATCCATTATAGAATTAAAGCTCAGCTCCAAAGGTTTTTTACCGGATTGAACCGGATCCGAAGAATTTAAAACAACCGTAGAATTCAACTTTAAATTTGAATTAATACTTGCGTTGGAAGTCTTTTCTTTTTCTTTTGCAGAAAATTTTCTGAACAACTCTTTTCTACGAGAATCACGGGGTCGAGGAATATATTGAGAAATTTTCGGCCAATTAGCATTAAACTAAATATCTTTCAACGCTTCCATAACTGTCTTTGCCATCGGAACAATCTCTAGACTTTGAACTGAGACTTTTCAGTGTGTGTGAACAAAACCTCCATTAATGGACTGTAAGGATTGAACCTTGATTGGAAACGAGTAAGAACCATAATGATAAAGAAAAGTTGATGAAATCCCATCAAAACTTCGAACTTTTAAACGAATAGCTGAAACATCTTCCCATAATAGTGTGGATGAATGAATCTCCAATAATCCTCCAAATTTGGCACTGACCTCAGAAAAGAAATTTTGCTCCCAGGAACTCCAAATATTTCAATCCAAGAGCCATTAGAATTGATTACTGGCAATGCTATTGAATTTGAGCCATTCCAACATGGCAATAATCTAATAGACATATCATCATAGTTCCAGAAACCCTTATGAATTAAGGCATCTCTATCTTGATTGAGTGCAAAAAAGAAAGCCTTTGTATCTTCAAAAGGATATAGATCAAATCCCTTCTCCATATTAAATCTTTTTGCAACCTCCAGACCAATTCTATTCCAAGAGGTGACTCTTTTAGATGTTTCTATGATAATTGCTTGGTTCCAATTTTTTGTATTAGAAGATTTAGATGCCACTGGAATAGAGTTTCTAACTACTTGAGAGTTCACTTGAGGAACAAAGGAATCACTTGTTATTGTAGAGTTCTCTTGAGTTACAACCTTCACAGACTTACGCATGGAGGCCATTCTTGTAAAACCTTCAACAAAACGAGTCCATCTCTTAACTTCATCATCATATGGAAAGCACATAGTCTGCCTTACTTTATCACAAGAAATCGTAGCACGAAAAAATTCACCATATTTGTTCTTGTTTCTGGAAAACAAAATATGTTCGTTTCCTCTATGAAAGATCCAGTACCAGCTGCCATAATACGATTTTTTTGTCTCCTTTTTTAAGATGTTTTTCATCCATATTACACCTTCTGGACTGATTAAAACCTGGATGGTTTTCCTCGTATTTCTTGTTTGTTCATCAAACAAGATTCCATTATGCTTCCTTGAAAGCAGCAAATATCTGTAACCACAATCAATAATAAGATCTTGATTTTGCGAACTCACTTCCTTAATATTCTTTCAATTTGATACCATCGTCCATCCTTCTGAATCCTCTAAACTCTGTGTATAACCGTTTTTCCGATGTTGTTCACCCACCACTGCTACCTAAGTCTTCGCTCCCTGCAAGCTCTGATGTCCATGTCGGTCTGAATCCAATAGCCCTGCTATGCTTCGTTGAGAAGATGATTTTCTCACCATTCTTTCCGCGGAAAATTCGGACACTCTCTCTCCTCTCCGCTTGGATAGGTTTTTTTTATGTAGGCATGCATTAGCAGTAAAATGTTACAATTTGGATGATGAGATGGAAGCTGAAGTTGGGGTGGAACATTTTGAATGCAAGGCACTAATCAAAGCAGTAGACTGGATAGAAGAGAATGGTTTCAATAAAATTATCATTGAGACAGACTGTGAGAATTTGGTGAACTCAATTCATAGTGAAGATCCACAAGTGCATTGGTTTAATCATCATGTAGTTTTATCAATCAGGAACAAGTTTTTAAGTAATGAATTTTGGTTTTGCAAATTAATGAATAGGCTAAGTAATAGTGTGGCTCATGAACTAGCAAAAAAAGCTAGACTTGAAGCTAATAGTTTCTTTTATGTTTCAATTTATTCTCTTGATATTGTCAAATGAATTGAGGATGATTATGTACTATTCAAAGGAAACTGATCAATAAAATCTTTCTTTAGTATCGAAACAAAAAAAAAAACTCTTTTTTTAAGAACGAAGGGATGGATTTGTAAAAGAGAAAATTCAAATTTGGGTTCTCCAGAAATTTTCACGTTGGACTTTTATTTTAGTTATCACGTGACTCATCAAATTTATCCCATTGCATTTGCCCTACATTGCATTTGCCCTACCTAGAAAACGGAAGAACACTAAACTGAAAGTAAATTCGCTAGAGTTTATTTCTTTTAAAGTAAATCCGGAAGAAATTCATCGCTAGTACAATTGAAATACAGTGACAGAGTTGTCAAAAATAATGTACGTAATAATATGAGCCATTCGTGCTATGTCTTAAAAATCACAATAATGTTTTTCCAAAACAGAAAATTGGTTAAAAAGACCAAAATCAACAATTCCTGGGTGAAATGGACAGTTAGATTTTGATACTGTTTAAATGGACAAAAATGTAAAAATAGGCAGGATGTAACCAGTTTCATCGTGCACATTTTCAAATATTTTTTCTTATTTTTAATTTACACAGGATGTATCCAGTTTCATCTTTGCTATTTTTTAAATTTAAGCTAGGATGAAACCAGCTTCATCCTTATTATTTTTTTTTGGCCATTTCACCCAAACTATTTTTTACTCGTCCATTTGAACCATGATTTAAAAATACTTGGACAAATGACCCATTTTCCGTTTTCCAAAAAGTACCAGACAAAATATTTGGCACTACAAAAATGCCGAACTTATTTCTGGTGTGAAGGACTTGTAAGCCAATAGAACAGAATTACGTACATCATCTATCATGCACTTGTTTAACAGGTGCTCGATATGGAAACTTAATTATAAATTCACCTTGCAAGTTGCAACTCTTTCAATTGGCACCTTTGCAATTTTTTCTCAAGTCTCCCTACATAGCATTTGCTTCAGTCCTCCCAATTTATTTATAAAATTTGTCAGCAAAAATTCTTTTTCTTCCATGGCAATTTTTTCAGCATTTTCAAGGAAGTTCCAAATTTATCTATCTTCCATTAGCTTCATTTTTGGACTCCTCATAGACATCCTGGACACTCTCAGTGCACCAAATCAACAGTTTGAACTTGATCTCCCGTATCATCGTCGAACTCGCAGTGCTAGTGGCAACCTGACCACACCTAACTTATCATCTTCTTTCTCGGCCGCAGACATGATCAAGAATCTTCTGCCTATTATAAAGTCGGAAGATCTGCCAACTATTTCCAATCATACGGATCATGCCTGTGTTATTTGTCTCAGTGAGTACGAGAGTAATGAAGAAATCAGAAAATTAAAATTGTGCAACCATGTTTTTCATAGAAGCTGTTTAGATAGTTGGATTGACTATGATCATAGACTAGTATGTCCTATGTGTAGAACTGCTCTAATTTAATTTAGCAACTAGGATACCTAGCTTGGTCATGTAACGATGCCGGAAATTGCTTTTTTAATTTACAGTTATTAAGGTATGTCAGTTAATCCAACTAGAAAAATAATCTAACTGACAATTGAAAACAAGATGAGACGTGTGGAATCTTCCACCCAGAAGAAATAAAAAGGAAATAGAGTAAAATTATAATGTGGTTGAGTGTGTGGAAACTTTGGGTTGAAAGTGATAATCTTGTCTTTAACGAGGTTTTGATTTGATTTTCTGGAAACCATTATGAAAATGCAAACAACTAACTTCAATTTGGAAATGTGAGGTACATTAAAGAAGGAGAGAAAATGTACAACATCGACTTAATGAAAAGTCATCAGGAATATGCAGAATGCTTGATTGAAACAAAACCTTTTCAATCTAGTCTGTCGGATACTTATGACTTTTCAGAAGGGTACTTCACCGAAACAAGAAGAAAATGTTAAAGATTGGTGATTGTTAAGTTTATAATAGTGGCCACACCTAGTGAGTGTATAAATATTACTATTATTAAGCTATTTATTATCATAGGCAAAACAGCTAATTAAACTAATTGCATTAAACCATGGCTTCTCATGTTCTTGCAAAGTTTCAGTGTTTGGCCTTGTTACTATGGCTGGAATTAGCATCTCAAGAAAAAATGGTCGCTGCTTCCAGACAAATAGCCAAACCTGGTTGCCTAGATAAGTACGGGGATGTTAGCATACCCTATCCGTTCGGTATAGGTAATGATGGCTGTTTCATCGACGAAGTGTTTGAAATAAAATGCAACAACAGTTTCAATCTGCCAAAACCAATGTACGGTGGCCTGAATGTCTTGAACATATCAATATTCAACGGCGAGATGACAGCGGAAGTCTACATAACCTGTGTACACATATATCTCACTATCAGACACGTGTATATAAAAAGATACGTGGAAAGCATGCAGGCCAAAACATCAAAACATGATGCGCCACGAAACACCTAATAAACCCCGAGGAGTTACTTTATCGCATCCCCAAAAGAGAAACTAGGATCAACGGTGGAGAGAAAGTTAGCTGACACGGACGTGACAGGGGCAGAAGACACTTGTCTGACACGAGCAGACCCCTCAACTACCCACATTAAACACTCTGAGCAGTGTACGTGTCGATCAACCTGTGGAATGAGCAAGGATGCCTCTGCGGGATCAAGGGGGCAAACGCATACCTCTGCGTGATAGACGCAAGGACACAAGAAGATAAGGTTCCAACGGTCATCAGAGATGGGTCCCACATTCTAACCTTATAAATACCCCGTCTCCACCAAGAGGAAAGGGGATCGGAAGAATCAGGAAGGGAAGGAGAGAGAGAGAGAGAGTTTGCAAGTGTAACTTAATCATTTAGAGGAGAGAAACATGTAAACCCAAAGTCATTCGACTATTCGTGTAACCGTGAAGAGTATAGTAAAACAACAAACCCTGTGGACGTAGGCCTTAGTGCTGAACCACGTAAACCTTGGTCTTATTTACATTTCAGCACTTTATATTTATTTAGACCCATGGATCTTTACTTATACGTTTTGTTTTCTTTGCTTGTACTTATATCCCGTGCGCAAACGCCTCGCATGGAGTTGTTAGATGAGGCTATGATAAACCCGAAGGTTTTGAGCCAATGGATCAACACTAGGATATCATCATCACAAATCTCCTTTGATGATGATGATTGGTTGTGAGCACTCGGATCCCTTCGTGATTTTTGTGTTCACAATTTGGCGCTAGAAACATGGACTTCGTCCCGGTAAAAGATTTATCTTATCCTGTGATTTCATTTTAAATTGGCATATGATTGCTCTGATTTATCAGTTCGGACCGTATAGAACATTTGTTAACCGTATTGTGTTAAAAACCCACCTTTTATGTTCGATAAGATTTATTGTTCTAATCCGCGGATTTACGATTTTCTTTAAATCTCACGCGAACCCGTCTCTCTGGGGGGTTTTTCGTAGTTTTATACTAAGGATCTCATTTAGTAAAACTTTAACCCGTATATTATAACGTGCGTGTATTAATCCTCTCCAGGAAGAATGTATTTCGTCAACTAACCCGCTTCACGCGGATATTCCCGTTTTTCGTGTGAAATGCCTTTATGCAGAAAGGACGTATTGTGAGTAAAGAAGGCGAGTTTCGGCGAGATTTCATTGTCAACAAAAGGACACGTGATGGAAAAGACGCAGGAAGCAGGAAAATCCAAAGCTTTGTCAAAAGAAACACCCAGGACAACCCCGGTCATCACCCGAAGCAAGCAGAAGGGAGATAAAGCTAAAATGACCAGTCAAAGGAAAGATACAGCGGAAATCACTTCACCTATGAACGCTAATTCAGTTGCAGCGGCGGCTCTCAGAGCAGCAGCGACAAAGTACGGTGCATCTGCGGTAGTCCCGAAGGCTGCAGAGGATAGCAATACTTGCGCCATGAATCCACTTAACCAACCAAGAGAAAGGGTGGATGAACCCAAAACATTCCAACCCATGCACCTTCTAACTTTTGGAATGCCACCAACAAATGATCAAAATCAAACCATACCGGCGGCTCTAGCACCGCAGAGGGGCACTCACCCCAATTTGGAGATGCCAGCGACCGAAGTTGAACCCCTTCCACCTTTAGTGCAGACCATGGAGGAGGGCGGCACCATGGCTGTAGTAGCACGCGCTGGGACCCCCAATCAGGGGTCCAACCAATCACACCGACTGATGGCTGAGCTTGAGGAACTGAAGAAGAGCCAGCAGGTTTACGCAGATGCTGTAGCCCTGTTGGCCAGAGAAAATCAAGATTTAAAGGAGCGGATTGCTCTAAGAACGAAGACCATCCAACAACTTGATGAAGCAAACTCCAAAGCACCAGAGCCAAACCGAGACTATAGAGTCGTCATAGCGGCTAATGAAGACGCGACAAGGGGAAGTAGCGTATCTGACCCGGATTATGACGATGGAGAGTCAGACGGTAACGAACAGAAGAATTTAGGGCACCACCGCGCAATGGAAGAACTACGAGATGAGATGATGGCCGAGATCAGGCAATTAAAAAATAAACAAGGCGGGGGGAGGTTAGAAGAAGTCATGAGAGAAGCTAACTCCACGCCCTTAACTCATCGCTTGGCCAACACCCCTATTCCACTGAAATGCCCTGTCCCAACGTTCGAATGCTATGATGGATCCAGCGACCCTGCTGCACATATTCGGTACTACAACCGTATCTTAGCTAGATGGGGTCAGAACGACGCTGTACTCTGCAGATACTTCCCGTCAAGCCTGAAGGGATCGGCGCTATCATGGTTCGATAATCTGCCACCAAATTCTATCCACTCATACGACCAACTCGCAGAGAAATTCCTAAGAACGTATATGTACAACAAGACTGTAAACACCGGAATGGATAAGCTCTTTTCACTAGCGATTGGCTACAAATAAACGACGAGGGAGTACACTAACAGATGGCACAAGATCTGCCAAGCCATAGGGAGCGTGGACCCAGTGGTAAGCATCAATTGCTACAAATGGGGCTTAGACCGAATGAGTCCCCTATTTGTTGAAATTCATGGGAGCGTGCCTAAGACAGAGGGAGATCTTCGAATAATTATCGAAAAGCACGCTCGACTTGAAGAAATTCAACGGGAAAACCCGAGGGCATATCCGCAGAGGTCTCACCGCACCAATTCAGCGGAAAAACCAATGGGGCCAAAAGGAGTTGCTCAGGGGAGAGACCTCACGAAGATAGGAAGGAACGAAGGGATGAACGAAGAGCAGGTGACCGAAAATTCGAAGATCAAGTTTACACGAAACTCAACGCTAGCTATGCTCGTATCCTACGAGAGATCAAAGGGAGGGAAAACTTGGAGTGGCCATGGTCTAAGGGAAAGCAGCCCCCGAGATCCGAGAAGTCTAAAGATTACTGTGAATATCACTGTTTCAACGGACACCAGACCGAAAAGTGCAAGAACCTTAAAATAATGATCCAAAAATTAATTGATGCGGGAGAGCTCAAACATTACGTACGAAAGGATGTTACCGAGGACAGATCAAGCGAACCAAACCAGTCCAACTTCCGGAAGGAAACCGAACAATCAACACCATCTCGTGTTCTGAAGCCACAGGACCCTCACTTACAGCGCAGATGGAAAGAGGTTACGGAAGCAATTCGAAGACCGCTGCGAATTATATAAGGTCGATGGGATAGTGGTGGACGAACACGAAGAATGGATGGAATCTCCTATCATCTTCGATGCCGAGGATATCGAAGAAGATATGGAAGACCATAACGATCCCTTGGTCCTAACACTACCAGTAGCTGGATGTAACCTCAAAAAGATCCTCATAGACGGGGGAAGCTCCGTAAACGTCCTATTTTACGATGCATTCAAACGGATGAAGCTCCATGATGAACAGTTAATGACCTCTTATCACACCATCTACGGATTCAATGGAGCAGCCACGAAGCCCTTGGGAGACATCGTGTTGCAGGTTAACGCAGGGCCCATGAAACTGGAAACCCGATTCAGTGTGGTGGACACCCCTTCCCCCTACAACGCTATTATTGGACGAAAATGGATACATAAGCTCAAAGGAGTTGCGGCAACGTACCACCAATATCTCAGATTTCCAACACCTGAGGGAGTAATGGAAATCAAGGGAGATCGGATCACTACGCGAGAGTGCCAGGCCACTCAGGATCATATCAACAACGAGCAAGAAGAGCAGCGAAAAATCCGAAGAGTAAAAAATCAAGAAACCGCGAAAGAGAAGGCCATAGACCTGTTCCTCAAGGAAACTACAGGGAAGGGCTTGACGAAAGATGATAATGTCCTAAGCACAGAAACAAGTACTTCAACAACCAGCGAAGAACAGAAACACGCTAAATAGCAATTAAAGAACGTCCCAGTCCTCGGAAACCCGAAGCCTGTGTTCACACCAGTGGAGCCCGTAAAGGAAATCAACATAGGAACGGAAGAAAACCCGAAGATGATCAAAATCGGGACCATAATGGACGAAGGAAGGGACATTCCTTAACCAAATTACTTAAGGAATACGCGGATGTGTTCGCCTGGAAGCTAGGAGATATGCCGGGGATTGACCCAAAAGTAATCCAACATGAACTACGCATCAAACCGGGCACGCCCCCGTTCAGGCAGAAAATACGAAAAGTAGCTCCAGAGTATCATGAGGCAGTAGAAACAGAACTTCGGAAACTACTAGACGCAGGATTTATCAAGGAAGTCAAGTATCCTACCTGGATCTCCAACATGGTCATTGTTCCTAAGAAAAATGGAGGGGTTAGAATATGCATCGACTTTACTAATCTCAACAAGGCATGTCCAAAGGACAGCTATCCCCTGCCGAGCATAGATCAACTGGTTGAAGCAGGAAGGGTACGAAGACTCGTTCATGGACGGATATTCTGGTTACAACCAAGTAGCCCTGGCAGAAGAAGATCAGCCACACACAGCGTTCTACACCCCACATGGCCTTTATTGCTATACTAGAATGCCTTTCGGACTTCGAAACGCAGGGGCAACATACCAAAGGATGGTCGATGCTATCTTCAAGCCATGGATTGGAGGAACCCTAGAAGTCTACGTTGACGACATGCTCGTCAAAAGCAAGCTGCGTAAAGATCACCACCAGGACCTGAGGAATATCTTCGAAGCAATGAGACAGCATCACATGAAAGTGAATCCGGAGAAATGTACTTTCGGTGTCACCTCGGGGAAGTTCCTCGGGTATCTGGTAACAAAAAGGGGCATCGAGGTAGACCCAGCAAAGATTCAAGCCATAGTAGAGATGCCGTCCCCAAAGAATTTAAAGGAAGTGCAGAAGCTCAATGGATCTATAGCAGCGTTGGGCAGATTTATTGCACGGTCTTCGGACAAATGCAAACATTTCTTCAATATTCTCAAAAAAGGGAGCAGGTTCGAATGGACCGCTGAATGCGAGGAAGCATTCCAAAAAATCAAAGAACACCTAGCCTCAATCCCGATCCTGCAGAAGCCAGACCCTGACGAGGTTTTGGCACTATACATAGCAGCAACAGAGACGCAGTCAGCGCGGTATTAGTCAAAACCAATACAAAGATAGAACAACCTATCTATTACGTCAGCAAGACCCTCAATTCTGCGGAAAGAAATTATACTAAGATTGAACAACTCATCCTCGCACTGGTATGGGCTACCCAAAAACTGAGAACCTACTTCCTAACTCACCTCGTCAGGGTCCCATGCAAAGCACCATTGGAAGCAGTCCTCAAAAGCACGGGAAAAGTGGGCCGAATAGCCAAATGGAACACCCATCTGGACCAATTCAACATCATTCATGAAATTCAACATTCTCGGAAGTCCCAAGTTCTGGCGGATTTCTTAGCAGACCTCCCCCTTGACAACGACGAAGAGATTAAGGGAATACCAGAAGCCGAGGAAGAAAACAAGGATCCAATGGATATCCTCGAACCTGCGAGTCAAAGACAATGGGAAGTCTTCGTCGACGGATCCAAAAATAAGGAAGGAAGGAGCAGGAATAGGCATTGTCATTATCACCCCAACTGGAGAAAGGATTATACAGGCACTTAGATTGGAATTCAAAGAGCATACCAACAACATTGTTGAATACGAAGCTGTCGTACACGCCCTCCGTATAATAATAGAGATGGGGGTAACCGATGTAAGGCTGACAAGTGATTCGCAGCTTGTCATACGGCAAATAGGGCTCGAGTATAATGTGTACGATGACACCCTCTCAGCTTACATGGCCTTGGTCCAAACATTGGCATCACAAATCCCGAACATTAAGTTCCGGCACTTATGCAGAAGGGACCTCAGGCACGCGGATGCCCTAGCATATATATCATCCATGCTGAGGGATAAAAATGTCGAAGCTATTAAAATAGCAAGGGTATACGAGCCTTCGATTGCATCTCAATTCTCCTTCGCTACCAATCAAGATACAGTGGAAGAAAATATCGAAGACCAGGTAGGAGAAGACATCCATAATGACTTTGACGAAGAGGATATCCTGTCAAGAGCAAATCAAGACGAAGACTTCAGCAACGAAGATGACTGGAGAGTGACAATCCATGCCTTTCTCGAAAAAGGAAGCTTACCTGCGGATCAGAAACAAGCTAGGAAGATACTCTCCAAAGTGGGAAGATATGATCTTCGGGATGGGGTCCTGTATAAGAAATCCTTCCTTGGACCATTACTACGTTGCTTGTCCCGGAAAGAGGGGCATCGAATTCTAAATGATATCCATTATGGTGACGCGGGGAATCATAGCGGCATGAGATCACTAGCTGACAAAGCAAAAACGCAAGGATATTACTGGCCGACAATGATACAGGATGCCGCGAGGATGTCCCGACGATGTGAAGAATGTCAGCGCTTCGCAAAAAAGATCCACGCGCCGGCGACAATGTTAAACTCCGTCGATAGCCCGTGGCCATTTGCAAAATGGGGCGTAGACATCGTCGGGCCTTTCATCGAAGGATCAGGGAAAAGACGATTTTTGATAGTAGCCACGGACTACTTCAGTAAATGGGTGGAGGCTAAGGCCTTGGCCAGGATCAGAGACGTGGATGTGTTTACTTTCATATTCCAGAACATCATTTGCAGATTTGGTATACCCGCTGAAAGTATCTGATAATGGCAAGCAATTACAGGGGAAAAATATAGACATGCTCTTCGATACTTTCAAAATAAGAAAGAACAAGTCCACCCCCATATACCCTCAAAGCAACGGACAAGCGGAAGCTACCAACAAGACCCTCGCCCTTATACTCAAAAAACAATTAGACGAGCATAAGGAAGATGGTGCGAACAACTGCACAATGTGTTATGGGCATACAGGACAACACGAAGATCCGCCACCGGGGAATCCCCGTTTCTTCTAACTTATGGAGCTGAAGCAGTCATACCTACGGAAATCCTCATGCCAACCACGAAGACCGAAGCTTGGGAGAAAAACCTCACAACAGATATGATGTTAGAAAGGTTGGACGACTTGGAAGGAAGAAGGGAAGTCGCATTACAAAAGATGGAAAATTATCAACGAAGACTAGCAAGGGAGTACAACAAAAAGGTAAAGCTGCGGAATTTTGTAGAGGGGCAGTATGTGTTGAGAACAATCCCACGGTATCAGCAAGAAAAGAAATGGGGAAAATTAGCACCTACGTGGGGAGGACCTTTTGTAATACACGACGTTGCGGGTAACGGTTCCTACTACCTTCGTAATCTAAAAGGCGAGGTCCTCCGGCATCCTTGGAATGCTAAGTGGCTCAAACCATACTTCCCATAGGAGCAACGCAGACTTGAATCTGCTTGGAGTGTACCAGAAGAAGAAGGGAGCCTGACCGCTCCACATGTTTCTATCTCTGGAAGAGGAATTGCAGGCCTCAACTTATCAATCAAACAAGCTTTCAAATTATCAAGTCAGCGGAATCTATCGACAATATTGGGGAAAGTAGTTAATCTACAATCTCTCAGGGCTCCCCCATCAGTGTCCATAAGTGTAAGACCAGGGGGAAGGCACCCAGCAGAAAGAGATACCCAACCAATCTTAAGGCAACGGGTCGACGGAATGGGTGTGTAAATATTTTAATCCCATATCCTAGAACGTTGCCCCGGCCCCCACCGTCTGGGAATCCTCTGGCCCAGGATTCCAGCGGGGTGACAGGTCTCAAGACGATCACGAAGGTACCTTCCTTCAGTATCGCACCAAACACTTAAAAACTTTTGTTTTGTTTTTTCACAAATGCTTAAAATAAAAACAAACCAACATTGCAGGTATATCAAGAAAAGGATCCATTTCATAAAGGATGATTACAAAAAGTGAAAGGCCAATTCAAGGATACACATCAAAAAATATTCCTTTTACAGGATATCAGCAAAAAATATTCTTGTTACATGATTACAAAAAGGAGGATAATGATGCCGCGGCCCTACAAAATGCTGCGGTCTCTAGATTGCTGCCCCATCGGCAGGATTATTCCGAAGACTTGAAGGGACGCTCCCACCAGAAGAGGGTCCCGAGGAGCAGGCAAGGCAGAAGGAACTGGACGACGAGGATAGTTCTTCACGAGACCATGCTCGTTCTTTAGGCCAAGTTCTATCCTCTCCAGCATCTTGTTCGTCTCCTCAGCCAATTGACAACGAGCCTTGTGCTTAATAACTGTTGTCCGCTGTTGGGCTTGGGATAATAACGAAGATAGCCGATTCACTTCTCTAGAAGCAGCACCAACGGCCTCCTCGCGGGTTGCCGCTAAATTCTTGAAATGATTGGTCTGTTCTTCCTGCTGCGCTAAGGAAGATTGAGCCTTTTCAAGTTTTTCATTTGTGACGCGAAGGTGTCCCTCGAGCTCTGAAAAAGACAACACCACGGAGTTAGCGCAAAAAAAACACGGTCACACTCGATGAAATAGGATTATACCTTCGACACAAGCCGAAGCCTCTTCATACTCATTAACAACCGCATCTCGCGCTTCATCAAGATGGTCATATTCCGCGGATAATTTCTTATAGTCTAGTTGAAGGTTGGTGAGAGTAAATTGACAGGCATCTAATTCTACCTGCTTCATCGAGTCCATGTGACGAAGTGGTCGACCTCTTTATTTATCTCTGAGACCCCTTTGCTAAGTCTGTACATACACACTTCAAGATTCCTCTCAGACTCAGCCTGACGAGCTACTTCAACGCGGGACGCGGCAAGGCTTGCTGAGCAGGGCTTCGGCACGGGCATCATCTCTTTCTCTGACAAGACAGAGCATATTATCCTTAACCCCTGAAAGAGGAATGGATCGAGCCTTCTGTAATTCTTCTTCCAGCAGCTGAATCCTAGACTCCAGCAAGGAAGTACGCTCACGGGCTTCCCGCAGACTATCACGTGTCCACAGCAGTGTGCCATTAAATAAAGCACGATCATGGTTGTACAGATTTTGCATGTCGACCATCTGAACATGCCTCGCGCGCCATACCTCAGCCCGAGCATCCCATTTCTTGGCTTCATTCTTAATTTTCTCAACCAGATCTCTAATACGAGATTTTTGCCGAGCTCTTTCGTTTCGAAGCCATATCAGCTCGGGGACGCCACCCACTGGAGATAGGGTGGGGAGACTCAGACAGAACAACTAAGAAATAGAGGAATGACGACATACTGCGAGGGAAAAAGAACCAAACCTGTGAAAGTTGAAACTTGGCTGCGAGTTTGCTCTAACTCAGCGCGAACAGCAACAAGCTCGGAACGAAGACCGGCCTCTGCTTCACCCAGCTTCTCTTTCTCCTTGAGGCTTTTCTCAGTTCTTCTATTTCCACCTCAGCCGCAGATAATTCCTTTTCTCTGTGACGAAGCTTAGCCTCGAGCTTCAGAGATTTCGCTTTGAAGAACTGATACAGCACGTGGTTACAATGCTCACTCCTCATCATCTACACATCAAGATGAAAACATTATTTCACCGAAGCATTCGATGTCACGAAAAAGTATGTACGAAAATTTACCTCCAAGACACGCTGCTGCGGAAAGCCATATTGATACCCGTCGGCGATGGCCATCATATCTGCAACGGAAGTAGGAGGCTCCGGCACAAGGGTAGCTTCGGGAACACTCAAATTTTTCCCCAGGCTTCAGACACCCGCGCCTTAGAAGACATCTCCATCATGCGACGGGTATACGCGTAGTAGATTCCTTTTCCCCAGCAACAACAGGGGCGGGATGAGACAAATAGAAGATTCTTTTCCTTGAACCAATCCATGATGGCGTCCTCGCCCTCAGACGTCGGCGACTGTGGAAGATTATCAGCAGGCGCATCAATGACCGATTTCCCCTTCTCTGACACGCCCCCTCAGCACAAATGTCGGCATGCTCCTCCGCGCCTACATGCGCAGCATGCTCCTCCGCGCCACCATCTTCAACAGTAGCGTCTCCATTACCATCACCACCAAGAACATCCCAATTATCATTGGGGGAAAGTAAAGAGAAGTCCTCGGGAAAATCGAGGGCATCGTCAAAGAACTCCCCCGTGGAGTACATCCGATCAAAAGAAAATTCTTGAGAGGCGGGAAGGGTATCCGCGACATCACCAGCAGGGACAGAAATCCCCAATAACAACGTCATCAGCCACCACGGCTTTGTTCCTTCCTTCATCACCAACATGACCACGAAGACCTCTTCTTCGACATTGATAGGGGAAGTACCAGTACGTTCCTCCCCATCTGTAATCTCCTCATCCTCAGCAAACTCTTCGTTCACTGGACTAGTAACTTCTTCTTGGGCCTCAGCCTCGCCCATCACAATAGTAGAAGACTGCTTCGGCTTAATCTTTTTCTTCTTCAACACCTGAAAACAACACCACAAAAAGAATTATTTTTCCCGTCAGATGAATTTCTAAAAGAGAAGCGCAGCTAGAATCCGCGTACCTGAGCAGTTGAGGTATTCTTCGGTGGAAGTATAGCACCAGAACCTTCCTCCTCGTCTCCCTCTACGACGTCAAGGGCATAAGGAAAATTCATACCCGCAAAGTTCAAACGCCAGGGACAGAAATCTCCATAACGAGCAGGATGAGACTCGCGTGTCTTACTACTCTCGGTAGGCCGCCAACCGCGGGGACCAGGAATCCAACCGTAAGCCCACGGACCAACTATTTCGATAACGGTGGCGTGCCACTCGTAGTCATGATCGCGCTTGATCCTCTCGCGCGCTGGGAAGAGTTTTCGATGACTAGACCCCTCCGTGCCAGGAACATACTTCAGCTTGGCATCGCTGACCTCATTTAACAGACGAATCTCGCCCCGAGGAGCAGCGAGATTCCGAAGGCTGACACTCCACGGCTTGCGGTTCCTACTATTGACGTAATCACCGAAGGAGTTATTGAAATTCTCAGGAGTATACCATTCCTTCTCCGCGGGATTGGGGACGTAGCAAGTCATCGACGTCTCCCCCTTACTCCGCAGATAGCACTCCTTCAGGGCGCGGAGATAATTTCCCGATAGTTGGGATACGGAACGGCTGTGAGTATTTGTGGAAGAGCCTTCACGACTAGCGAGCACGTCATAGTAGAAGGAATCACCTGATTTATACAACGGCAGCATAAGACCAGCTTCGAACGCTCCAACAGTCGTTAACAAATGAAATTCATCGAACTCATACTTTGAGATAAGCTCATAAGTGATATCATCCTCAGGGGCATAGAAACGAACCCCGAAGGCTTGGAGCTCATGCTTTTCCTTGAATATTTCGAGATCAATATGCTTGAAGGTTACTTTTTTCTTACTAACCGAGACACTACATATCAAGGGGGCAGCCTCATCCTCCTCGGCGGGGCCGGATGAACTAATGAACGCTTCGGAAGCTTTTCTCTTCACCGGAGGATTCTTTGAATATTCAGCCCTCGGAACTACACCCTTCGTATTCTTCCCTTTAAAAGTTGGAGGGGACCGCAGATGATGCTCGGGCACTAACGAACGAAGAGGAGGAACGTCAAAAGCAACAGCACGAGGCGGAGCCTGCGTACTCCTAATATCATCACGAGGACGAGACGCTGCGCGATCGAAGACTCTTCGGGAACCAGAAGGATTTGTCGGAGGAATCTCTTCCCTAGAAGACGAGGCCTTCACTCCAGAAGAAACTCGACTCCGACGAGCATCATCTTGAGATTCTCTACGCGGAGGAGATCTCGATAGACCAGAACCAGGAGTCTGACAAGTAAGCCGCGGACGGTCAGACATGGCTGCGAAAAGATTAAAATCAAGAACAAGTTACACACATTCAAAAACATTACCAAAGATCAAAAAACCACATCAATAGCAATACACACACGATAACGCAGAAACCCTAAAATTAGTATACATGCTCAAAATTCCATTAAATTCAGACCCCCAAAAACTCAAATACAAGCAAAACAGTGGCTTCCTTGATTTAAGATAAAGAACAGGGGCAAACTAGTATGCAAGCATCAAAAAGAAGTTCTTCATCACAAACAAGGAACAACAGTAGCAGAGAATTTACAAATCAACACAGCGTAAAACAGTGGAAATAAAGAAAAGAAAAACTTACCGTCAAAAACAGCAGCAGAAGAAACAAACAGTGGAAGCGGGCGTGATTAATGCTAAGGTGCAGAGAATTTAAGATCACAGGTTCAATAAAGACTGACGGAGAATTTAAGGTCACAGGTTCAATGAAGACTGACAGAAGAATTAAGGTCACAGGTTCAATGAAGACAGACAGAAAATTTAAGGGCTGAAAAACAAAGAACGAAAACTGAGAGAATGTTTAGGAAGAATGAAATTAATTTTCTTTCTCTCCTTAATATACCCGAAAGAAAGAGAAGGAAATTAATGGAGGAATGGGAAACGTGCCCGTTACATAAGCAGTTAATGCACGAATAAAAGACGTGCCCAAGTATCTAGGAAAAGTTATTAGGAGTGAGAAGAATATGCGACGATGGTTTTTCTTCAAGGCACCCATTAGACATTCAAGCCCGGAGAAAAGGGGCAAATTGTGTACACATATATCTCACTATCAGACACGTGTATATAAAAAGATACGTGGAAAGCATGCAGGCCAAAACATCAAAACATGATGCGCCACGAAACACCTAATAAACCCCGAGGAGTTACTTTATCGCATCCCCAAAATAGAAGCTAGGATCAACGGTGGAGAGAAAGTTAGCTGACACGGACGTGACAGGGGCAGAAGACACTTGTCTGACACGAGCAGACCCCTCAACTACCCACATTAAACACTCTGAGCAGTGTACGTGTTGATCAACCTGTGGAATGAGCAAGGATGCCTCTGCGGGATCAAGGGGGCAAACACAGACCTCTGCGTGATAGACGCAAGGACACAAGAAGATAAGGTTCCAACGGTCATCAGAGATGGGTCCCACATTCTAACCTTATAAATACCCCGTCTCCACCAAGAGGAAAGGGGATCGGAAGAATCAGGAAGGGAAGGAGAGAGAGAGAGAGTTTGCAAGTGTAAGTTAATCATTTAGAGGAGAGAAACATGTAAACCCAAAGTCATTCGACTATTCGTGTAACCGTGAAGAGTATAGTAAAACAACAAACCCCGTAGACGTAGGCCTTAGTGCTGAACCACGTAAACCTTGGTCTTATTTACATTTCAGCACTTTATATTTATTTAGCCCCATGGATCTTTACTTATACGTTTTGTTTTCTTTGCTTGTACTTATATCCCGTGCACAAACGCCTCGCATGGAGTTGTTAGATGAGGCTATGATAAACCCGAAGGTTTTGAGCCAATGGATCAACACTAGGATATCATCATCACAAATCTCCTTAGATGATGATGATTGGTTGTGAGCACTCGGATCCCTTCGTGATTTTTGTGTTCACAATTTGGCCTGAGTGGCCACACCTAGTGAGTGTATAAATATTACTATTATTAAGCTATTTATTATCATAGGCAAAACAGCTAATTAAACTAATTGCATTAAACCATGGCTTCTCATGTTCTTGCAAAGTTTCAGTGTTTGGCCTTGTTACTATGGCTGGAATTAGCATCTCAAGAAAAAATGGTCGCTGCTTCCAGACAAATAGCCAAACCTGGTTGCCTAGATAAGTACGGGGATGTTAGCATACCCTATCCGTTCGGTATAGGTAATGATGGCTGTTTCATCGACGAAGTGTTTGAAATAAAATGCAACAACAGTTTCAATCTGCCAAAACCAATGTATGGTGGCCTGAATGTCTTGAACATATCAATATTCAACGGCGAGATGACAGCGGAAGTCTACATAACCAATGATTGTTCTGATAAGATATCACCTTATCAAGCGACGGCCAACTTGGGAAAAATCACCTTTTGGGATGTTGTCTAGAGAGCACTGTTCCTTTGCTCGTCTATGAATTTGTTACTAACGGGACCCTCTCTCAACATTTACATGATTGTGAGAACCGACCGGAATCCATTCTTCTGTTGAGGGAAGACCGTTTGAGGATAGCCGCATATGTTGCAGTATCATTAGCCTACTTGCATGCTGAAGCCATTATACCCATAACTCAAAGAGACGTCAAATCCTGCAACATACTTTTAGAGAATGATTACAAAGCAAAAGTTTCGGATTTCCGTGCTTCAAGGTTAATTCCATTCGATCAAACTGAGTTAAATACATTGGTGCAGGGGACTTTAGGATATCTAGATCCTGAGTACCACCTATCTGGTCAGTTAACGCAGAAAAGCGACGTGTACAGCTTTGGTGTTCTTCTTGCGGAATTACTGACAGGTAATAAAGCAGTATTTACTGTTAGAAAAAATGCTTTAAAATTACCAATTTTTCCATGGACTATGTTTTGATCCCTAGACCTAGTGCCCATTAATTGTTTTTTCCTTTGAATAGATAAAACAATAGTCCCACATTGACTAAAATCTAAAGAGTTTTAGACATAAATACCATAGAATTGGCTATAAGGGCATGGCCCTTGGGTCATTAGACTTTTGTGTTTGGAGGGAAGGCTTAGACTAGGGCAAGGTTGCCTTTCCCGTACGCGCGGTCCTTCGCACAAAAGGAAACTACTGTGTCGAATGGAGTCGAAACTACTGCACCTTCTTCACCTGAGTCGAATGGAGTAGCTGAAAGGAAAAACCGAACACTCATAGATTCAGGGCTACCTTCGAACCTGTGGGGGGAAGCAATTCTCTCTGCTTGCTATATCTTGAACCGAGTTCCATTTAAGAAATCCGACAAAACTCCATATGAGTTATGGAAAGGAAGACAACCGTCCTATGCATACTTTAAAGTATGGGGGTGTTTGGCCAAGGTGGCCACTCCTCGTTCCAAGAAAACCAAACTAGGACCTAAAACTGTAGATTGTGTTTTCCTAGGATATCCTGAGCACACTAGTGCTTATAGGTTCATGGTAATTGGTGAGAACACCATAATGGAATCCAGAGATGCAGTGTTTTTCGAACACATTTTCCCTTTAGGGTCTGGACCTCATAAAAGGGTCCGCGATGATCTCTCAGATGTTCCTTCGACTAGTCAACCCCCGTCTCTAGATGCTGAAACCGAACCTAGAAGAAGTAAGAGGGTCAGAACCGAGAAAGGTTTCGGTCCAGATTTTGTGACTCTTACGGTAGAGTCTGAACCCCAAACCTATAAGGAAGCTATGACTTCTCCGGAAGCTCCCTTCTGGGAAGAAGCTTCAAATAATGAGTGGGATTCCATTCAACAAAATGAAACTTGGGAGCTTGTAGACTTACCTCCTGGTAGTAAAACCATAGGTTGCAAGTGGGTCTTCAAAAGGAAACTTAGAACAGATGGAATATAGAAAAACACAAAGCTAGGTTGGTAGCTAAGGGGTACAGACAACAGGAAGGATTAGATTTCTTTGATACCTATTCACCGGTCACTAGAATCACTTCTATCCGGATGCTGATTGCTATTGCTTCTATTTATGATTTGCATATACATCAGATGGATGTTAAAACTGCTTTTTTATATGGTGAATTGAATGAAGAAATTTATATGGACCAACCTGAAGGTTTTTTGTGAAAGGTTTTGAAGATAAAGTATGCAAACTGAAAAATCTTTGTATGGTTTAAAACAAGCACCTAAACAGTGGCATGAAAAATTTAATCATGTAATGATATCTAATGGCTTCAAGGTTAATGAATCTGATAAATGTGTTTACATTAAATCTGTGGATGATTCTCATGTTATTGTGTGCCTATATGTTGATGATATGCTCATATTAGGTAGTAACCTTGATAGTATTAATACCACTAAAAGCATGCTTAACGAAAACTTTGACATGAAAGACTTAGGCCCTGCTGATGTCAATCTTAGGGATGAAAATCAGAAAGATGTCTGATGGATATAGTCTTACTCAATCTCATTATGTGAAACTGTGCTTAAGAGATTTAATCATGAAAATGCTAAACCTGCAACTACTCCTTATGATCCCAATTGCAAATTGAAAAAGAACAAGGGTGAGGGTATTTATCAACTTGAGTATTCTCGTTTATTGGCAGTCTTATGTATTTAATGACTGTACAAGACCTGATATTGCCTATACTGTGAGTAGATTAAACAGGTACACTTGCAACCCTGGGAAGGATCACTGGAATGCTCTCTACAGAGTTCTACGGTACCTGAGAGGAACTTCAAACTATTGCTTAAGTTTTGGGAAGTATCCTGCTGTGCTAGAAGGGTATTGTGATGCTAACTGGATATCAGACTCAGATGAGTGCAAATCCACGTGGGTACATCTTCACACTTGGTGGTGCGTCTGTGTCATGGAAGTCTACCAAACAGAATAGTATAGTCCGATCCACCATGGAGTCTGAGTTTATAGCCTTGGAGAAAGCTGGAGAGGAAGCTGAATGGATACGAGGTTTCCTGGGTGGAATTCCACTCTGGCCCAAGCCTGTGTCTTCGATCGCAATCCACTGTGACAGTCAAGCTGCTATTGGATGCGCAAAGAATAGTGTATACAACGGAAAGTCTATACATCTTCGAAGAAGACACAAGACAGTGAAACAACTACTCTCTACTGGCATCATCTCTATAGACTTTGTAAGGTCTAAAGAGAATATTGCAGATCCTTTGACGAAAGGGTTATCTAGAGAGGTAGTTAGATCCACATCGAAGGGGATGGGACTCAAGCTCATAGAATAAATCGCCATGAAGGACACTCAACCTTGTGAATGGAGCTCCAAGATCAAGGTTCAATGAGATAACTAATTTTTGGTGATGTCGAGAGAAAGCACTATCTTTGTCCCTCCCTATGGTGTAACCGTATGATAGTGTTGCCTGCATGTTTTAGGATGATCTGTCAGGATCTTAATGAGTTCCATGGCTTTACTTAAAGCGGAGTGTGGCAGGACACTCTTAATGGACTCACCTATGTGGATGTTGGAAGTGGGGCCGCTTCCTATGAGAATTTGAGCTTTTTCTCTAGAGACATTCATTAAGTCCGGGATTTAGCCCACGGCCAAAACGGGCACAACGGCAAGAGCTTGGCAGCTTTCTTTTTCTTTGAGACATCAAAGTGTGGTTGTTATTTCTGAATTGCACTCACTGTTGACGGTTCAAGACATTGTGTTCACCGAAACAACAAGCAGTTCCGGTAACCTCTCACTATGTTAAGGTTCAATCTCTGGGACACCTTAGCCTAATATTGATGTATTATGTTTTCTCGTATTTCGTCGATATGTTTTATCATTCATGTGGGGGATTGTTAGAAAAAACGCTTTAAAATTACTAATTTTTCCATGGACTATGTTTTGATCCCTAGACCTATTGCCCATTAATTGTTTTTTCTTTTGAATAGATAAAACAATAGTCCCACATTGACTAAAATCTAAAGAGTTTTAGACATAAATACCATAGAATTGGCTATAAGGGCATGGCCCTTGGGTCATTAGACTTTTGTGCTTGGAGGGAAGGCTTAGACTAGGGCAAGGTTGCCTTTCCCGTACGCGCGGTGCTTCGCACAGAAGCACGCACGCCGCCGCCGTCCGTCCGGTCGGTCGGTCGGTCGGGTCGGGCTCGGGTTCGGGTTCGGGTGTGGGTGTGGGTGTGGTTTCATTAGATCCTATCTTTTTGCTGAAACTTTTGGTACGTGTTTTACACACATGTAGAAGAATCTTCTTCTTTGTCTGCACATGTTTGTCTTGGCTTTCTTGTCTGTACGTGTTTGTCTTGCTTTCCTTGTGTGCACATGTTTGTCCTGTCTTTCTTGTCTGTACGTATTTGTTTTGGGTATCTTGTCCGTACATGTTTGGCTTGGCTTCTTGACAACACACTGCTCTAAGCCTGACAAAAGCAACACTGTTTTTAACCCAACATTACCAGTATTTCTGTCATACGCATGGTTTGGTTGCATGCATTTTTCCTCTCGTTTGTAACGTCTTAAACACTATATAAGGGAGGAGTCTTGAGCTCATTTGATACACCACAGAGAAACATCTCTTCTACTCTCCCTCTGTTTTTCTGTAAACATCCCTTCTACTGTTTTAAGTTCTGCCAAGCTCTAAGGGTACCCTCATTGTATGCTACATTGAGGGGTACTAACTGTAGTTGTATCCTGGAGGTGACTCGCCAACTGTTGTAGCATCTCAGAGGAGTGGCAGGCGATATGGCCTTTAGGACAGCGTAGTTTACGTGCCTCTACATTTTCTGTGCAGCAACATCAGCAACATTATTTTGAGCTAAGTATCTTCTTCTCAGTTACATTATTAGTACTTTCTCCAACATTTACTTCAGCAAGGCCGGACGAAGATAAAAATCTGTCAAGCTATTTCGTTTCTTCGATGAGCAACGGTAGGTTGTTTGCTATTCTTGATGGTAATTTGGTGAGGAATGATAATGAATGAATCAGTAGTGTACATGGGCATCAACAGATCCAACAGATGGCCGAACTAGCTCAAAAGTGCTTGAGAATGAGGGGAGAAAAGAGACCTACAATGAAAGAAGTAGCAATGGTGCTACACGGAGTGATGAGGATGACTTCTAGTTACGTCTTGGATGATGAGGATTTAGCAGACAATGTCAAAGAAGAGAAGATACTCTTATTAAACTCAGCAGAATCATTGTGTTACACAGATCGCATAACATCAATGGGTGATAGTAGTAGCAAAGGCATAATGGCCTTGGAAACTGAGGGACGTTAATACATATCTTCTTGCACAATGAACAGAAATGATTTTCAACATAGTAAAAGAAGTCGGGTTCGAGTACGCTTAGTATCTGTTGCAATAAAAAACAGCTCAACAATTAGTGATGTAAGCTGCAGTTTCTAATTCGATTGAATCTCAAGTGAGATATTGCCCCAGCCATCTTTTATAGAAAAGAAACTGTTACATGAGTTTTGTTTTTTCTTTTTCTCTTGGAAGAGGTTTTCTTTTTTTTCTGATCGGTAAAGAATTTGATGCCGACGAGTTTCGAACTCCCGTCACTAGTCTTATTTCCCAATGACTTTACCATTGGAAGTCAAGAATTTTAATAAAGAGGAGATTAACAAAATGGATTCTTGCTCGAAGATCAAGTTTTTTGCTGTCTTTTTTGTTTTGTTTTTTTTTTGCTGAATGGAAGTTCGAGTTTTCAAAGGTGATATTCCCATAGAAGGCAGCAAATGCATAAGACCATAAAATTTGAGAAAATTTAATAAGTATATCATTTTAACATGTCAACAATAAGTACCTGTGAAAGATCTCAAAGGGGTGATAATCTCCCTCCAAGAAAAAAATAATACGACACTAAAGATGGTAGATAACTCTTCGGTCTGCAGCTGATACTTGATAGCACATGACACGATGAAAAACTTATTATACAGGTAAAAAATAGCTTCCTACTGATTGTGACTTGGAACCTATAAAAAAAAACTACTGAACTAGGACCAAAATGGTACAAATTGTAAACGTTATAATGTGACGGGTCCAACAATAATACATGTCCTAAAAAGTCACAATAATGTCTTCAAAATGTACCAAACCTTTGGAAGTGAAAGTGACAGTACACAAGTTAAGTGTTACGTCATCTATATATTATGCATGTGTTTAACAAGTTTTCATTACAGAAACTCTAGGAGAAACTTATTGTAGTACCAATTGTAAAGTTGTCAGTGTAATAATGTGAATATAGAATCAAGGACTAGGATGACCTAAAACCAAGGTTCGAAAAACGGCAGTTTTTTCCGAAAAAACGTCCGTTATAACGCTCACGTCCATATACCGTGCCCGTGAGACTCACCAACACGCTTACCTAAATAACACCGATAAATAGGAAAAAATGGCGTTATTTAGACCTGTTATAACCGTTTTCACACATGTGATTACCGTTTTTCTAAAATTAATATTTCAGTTTTTTTCTTCTAAATAACATTTTAACACACGTTTTTTACACCGTATTTTCCGTTTTCATACCGGTTAAACCCGTTTTTAAGGAAAAAAAATTTGAGTTGGAGAAATTCTTATACAATTTTTAATTTCAAACTTACAACTAAAATTTCATAAATAATCATTAAACACTTCAAATTTTATAAACTTACAATAAGTAACCTAGTGACAGTAGTGCTTGAAATTTTGAACTTAGACAAACCAACTTGTACCGGCATTTTTTTCCGACTTATTCAAGTATTTTCTGTTTTCTCGACGATTCTCAGTTGATTCCTCCTCCTCTTCCTCCGCCTCATATTGGTTCGCGTAATGCATTTGGCTGTCGTAGTTAACAGTATCGTCATCTTCATAACCATAGTCTTCTTCCTCATTATCATTACGATTATCTACTTCATTATTGATATTAATATTGTAATTATACTCTTCATTAATTCCTCGGGTATCTTCTTCTGGACGATCTTCAGTGTAATGAGAATTGCATATGAGATTTTCATTTTCATGACCTTGTGTATTGTCTCCAAATGTTAGGTTACCAAAGTCATAAACAAAGTTACTCACTGGCAACCTTTGATATGAGATTTCAACTTCTGGATCATGCCATTCGTATGGTGGAGGGAGAGGCTCTGGATTATTAGCTGCTTCCTCTTCCAATTAATTTAACCAATGTTCTTCCTGAGGTAAAACTGGTGTTTCATCATCCCCTGCTATCCAATCAAGCATATTTTCATCTGTCAGCAGGCTATGAACATCGTGGACATCGATGTTATGTCACTTTGCTATACCTTGAACTCTTTGCTGCTCCAATCTTAAATTGTACTGAACATATACCAAATCGTTTATTCTTGACGAAACTAAACGGTTGCGTAGTTTGGTGTGAATTCTTTCAAACACACTCCAATTCCTCTCGGATCCAGACGATGTGTTTGTCTGGCTTAGTATCTTTACCGCGATCCTCTAGAGTGATGGAAACTGAGCACCGTATGACAACCACCAGCTTACAGGATCACCTTGCAGAGCAGTCAATCTTGTTGATGGTGATGCAAATTGGCCTTGCATCATTTGCTTTCTTCCCGCCTAAAAATATCAAAAACTGTGAATAGAAATTTATATAATTACGAAATTAATTGTTAATAAAAATTCACACCTCTAGCATGCATATCGCTTGTTCTTGAGGGCTACTAATCATTTTTGATATAAATTCACTGAGACAAATTTGGGGCTGAGAAATTTCATTGTTGATGAGATTGGCTGCTGGGTCGTAGATATAATATGGATTTAGAAAATGCGCTGCAGCATGAAGAGGAGAACTCAACTGATCTTTCCATCGTCGGTTAATTACACCTACAATAGAATTATTCGAGTTTTACCCAAACCCCTTTCTATAGTTTCCACACATGTAGCAAGTGCATGAAACAAATAACCCATGGTAGGTTTATCTGAATCCAAGAAACGGATCATTTTCAATAAAGGAACAACCATCATGCATGCATTTTGGCATGTGTGCCAAAACATCTCATTCAAAATAATGTTTTTCACATCTTTAGCCGTACGAGTTTTTCCTTCTGGCGAGTTCACAAATTCTTGGTCTACAAAAAGACTCTCGATTGCATTAAGTTGATCAATGATACTTTTGATTGCGATAAAATTTGTCGCAAACCTTGTTAAGCCAGGGCGCAATAGATTGCGTCCCCTAGAATGTTGTTTGAATCTAGCAAGAACCCAACCATGATTATAAATAAATTTACTGATTTTTCTAGCTTCTGAAATCACACCTTTAACAAAGGGGAACTTTTCAGTATCTTCCAACATTAAATCCAACACATGAGCTGCACAAGGTACCCAAAAAAATGTACCATACTCTATGGCCAATCTCATACCTATTAAAACAAAATGAGAAATGAATTAATAATATATATAAATAAACAACTGTAATTAAATTAAGTTGTAATAGTTACCTGCGGCTTTGAATTGGGATCCTTGATCAGTTACTATTTGAACAATATTTGTCGGACCAATATCTTCTATAACCGGTCTGAACAAACTCATCAAATACTCATCAAATATTTGTCAGTTACTATTTGAACAATATTTTCCCAACAGAAGAATCAACTTTTTCCCGGCATGTTTTACTTCTCCCAAAATTCGCCATGTTAGGTTGAGAATCCCTATTAGTATTATATTGTCCTCCCATATCTACAGACATCCTAGGTGCTTGGTGTGGTGTACGCATTGAAGAACTAGGTATGTCCATAGAGGCCTGTGGACGCTGTGATGTACCTTCTCCGGCATTAGTATCCATAAATTTGTATGTTAAAAACCCATAAACAAATAAATAAAAAATCAAATAAATAAATTAAACCAAAAAAAATGAAAAAACGTAGTAACAACGTTATTTAGACCCGTTGTAACCGTTTTCACAGCTGTAATTACCGTTACATAGGAAATTCAGATCACAAATTATTTATTTTTCTTATTTAACCGTTATCACACCCGTTATTTTAAAAAAACGTCAAAAAAACGCGTTTTATTCCTATATAACGCGTTTTTGACCCAAAACGTACTCACACCCGTCAAAACACGTTATAACGGTCACGCCTAGTACCTGTGACCTGGGCCGTGACCCGTTTTTCGAACCTTGCCTAAAACTCACGATAATGTCTCCCAAACGTACCATAGCTTAGAAAACGAAAGAGACGATACAATCACACAAAAACAGAAACTAAAATGTCACACAGTACGAGATTTTTAACACCACAAAAATGCCGAACTACTTTTTCTTGTGTGTATAGAGAACTCTTGAGTAAGTGAATAGTGCCTAATAATCACATTATCTATATATACCATGCATCTGTTTAATAAGTTTTAAGTTACGGAAACTCATAGACCTTGTAAGTGTTTCTCTGCATCTCTCTAATATACACAGTGATGCAGGGCATACTACAATTTCAGAAGATTCCGTTTAGAGGTTTGACTTCCATGGTTTCCTAGTTTCAGTCTTTTTTATTTTTAGGATTTTTTTAGATTTCCTTTTAGTTTTCTGTTTCCTAGTTTAATTATTCTTCAAGCCTATATGTTAAGTTTGGTAATTCCCTTGTGTTTCATTCATTCATCACGTTTCAATTTATACAAGACTCAACTTGGGTTACAAGACACAAACCCTAAACCTGCCGACTTGAGACCGATTACTTGGGTCTCAAGTTTGCTACGTACGGAAACAGACCCTTTACATGGACTGTCCAAGTTGGTCCAGAAATCCAGACCGAATACGTAGGTCTCAAGACACAGTCTTGAGTCCAACACTACGTATCCCGTAATACCCCCCCTCAAGACGGATCATGTAGGTCACAAATGCCCATCTTGGACAAAAGACCTTGAAATTGAGCTTTCCCTAAGGATTTGGTGAAGATATCTGCCAATTGCACCGCCGTAGGAGTGTAAGAAGGGGATATAATCTTCTGTACTATAGCATCTCGAACAACATGACAGTCCACCTCTATGTGTTTGGTTCGTTCATGAAAGACTGGATTCTGAGCAATGTATAATGCTGATTGACTATCACACAGGAGCTGCATTCCATGTGGATGACGAACCCCCAAATCACCAAGTAATTGTTTCAACCACTTCAACTCACATGTTGCTGCTGCCATGGATCGGTATTCTGCTTCAGCTGAACTCCGAGAAACAGTTGGTTGCTTCTTTGTTTTCCAAGACACCGGTGAATGCCCAAGACGAACAAACCATCCTGTCAATGAACGTCTAGTCAAAGGGCAACTTGCCCAATCTGAGTCACACCACCCTTGAAAACTTAGGGTACTATCAGAGCGCAACAGAATGCCTTGCCCAGGATTCTTTTTCAAGTATCTAACCACTCGAAGTGCAGCCTCCCAATGTTCGATTCTCGGTTGTTGCATAAACTGAGACAGTGTATGTACCGAGTATGTAAGATCAGGTCTAGTCACTGCCAAATAAATCAGTCTACCAATTATTCTTCTATATTTTTCAACATCAACGAACAAATCTCCCTGCGGCAAAGCCAGACGATGATTAGTCTCCATTGGAAACTCAGCAGGTCTAGCTCCTAATAAACCTGTTTCCATGATAATATCCAATGCATATTTCCTCTGGCATATATAAATACCCTGTTTGCTGCGAGCTATCTCCAAGCCGAGAAAATATTTCAATTTTCCCAAATCTTTCATCTTGAAACATTGTCCCAAGTATGATTTAAATGTATGAATCTCCACTAGATTATTCCCTACGATAATCAAATCATCTACATATACCAAGACATTAAGTTGTATGTCTCCCTTGGTCATAGTAAAAAGAGAGTAGTCCGAGTATGCTTGCTTAAAACCATATTTCTTCAGGGCTGTTGATAGTTTGGCAAACCAACAACGAGGAGCCTGTCTTAAACCATATAATGATTTCTTCATTTTACACATCATTTTTTTCTGACCTTTGGAAAATCCAGGTGGTATCTTCATATACACCTCTTCCTCCAAGTCTCCATGAAGAAATGCATTATGTACATCCATCTGATGTACTTCCCAACGTTTAACTACTGCGACAGCTAAAAAAGTACGTATCGTTGTCATTTTTGCAACTGGTGCAAATGTCTCTTTGTAATCCAATCCTTCAACCTGATGATTCCCAAAGATCACCAAGCGTGCTTTTAATCGCACCAACTTCCCATTTTCATCATGCTTCTCCGTGTAAATCCACTTACTCCCTATGGCTCTCTTGCCCGGCGGTAATTCTTGCAATTCCCAGGTACCTTGTTCTTCCAAAGCTCGGATTTCTGCTTCCATGGCTTTCCTCCACCCTGGATGCTTCATAGCTTCTTTAAAGTTGCGTGGTGCAGACCCAGCTGATATAGCTGCAAGATATTTCTTATGCACAGCAGAAAATTTATCACAACTAACATAATATGTTAAAGGATAAGGCGTACCCGAGGATGATGATTGTGTAGAATGAGGATGAGGTAGACTGTTTTCTCGAATGGTGTGCGTCACAAATCCTTTGGTTCTGCTAGAAGGGATCTTCTGGCGCTTCCCTTTACCCATGTCACCCTCAACTACAACATCATTGCGAGAAGCAACATTTTCTTCATGTTGTTCATTCTCGGACTCAGCTGAAACACCAACACCTTCAGTCTCAGTAGAAGGACCAGCATCCTCGGTCTCAGCTGAACCATCAGCGCTGCCTGTCTCAGTTGAAACTCCAGCGCTGTCCGTCTCAGTGGAATCTCCACCTTGAGGAGCTAATACAGCTCCTTCTCTGCTTTCATCTTCATTCCAGCACTCATCCGGACTGTACTGAAGCCTCTCAGCCAATACACCTTGCGTATCAGTCGCAGATGAAGCATTAAATTTCGACTGCATCATCTCAGTCGCTATCTTACGTGACACAACCTCAGTCTGAAACGGAAATTAATGTTCAAAAAACTTGACATCTCTTGACACCCTAAATTGTTTCGTGTCTAAATCATATACTTGCCATGCCTTTTTACCAAACGGATACCCAAGGAATACACACCTTCTTCCTCTACTCGCAAACTTATCCCCTTTACTACTTTGATCATGCACATAGCACAGGCATCCAAATACCTTCAACTGATGATATGGAGGCTGTTTTCCAAACAAAAGCTCATACGGAGTTTTATGATCTAAAATAGGTGTAGGCGTACGATTGATTAAATACGCAGCTGTCAATGCGCATTCCCCCCAAAACCTTATTGGCAAATTGGCTTGAAATCTCAAAGCCCTTGCCACATTCATTATATGTTGATGTTTTCTCTCAACTTTTCCATTCTGTTGTGGTGTACCTACACAGGATGTCCCAAACACTATCCCATTAGTTCGGAAGTATCCACGCAATGCATTGAACTCAGTTCCATTATCACTTCTAACAATTTTGATTTCTTTATTAAACTGACGCTTCACAAGAGCAATGAAGTTAAGAAATGTCTGTTCAACTTCAGTTTTGTTTCGAAGCAAATAAATCCACACACCTATTGAAAAATCATTTACTATTGTCAAAAAATAATGTGCTCCACATGATGACTGAGTCTTATACGGACCCATAAATCTATATGAACCAACTCAAAAATACAACTGGATTTACTGAAACTACTAGCAAAACTACTCCTATGATGTTTTGCTCGTGGACAGATATCACAAGCATCATTATTCTTCTTTATTAACCTACTTATTCCTTGTAACTTCTGCAACACTTTCTCTGAAGGATGTCCCATACGCTGATGCCATAGCTTATACGTATCTCCATTAACAGCCATAACTTCAACTTGAGGCACACCACATAAAATATACAGTCCACCTTGTATCTCAGCCACTCCAATCATCCTCCTCTTCAACCGGTCCTGTATAAGACATAAATTTTTAGTACATTGGATAATACATCTTTTCTCATCAATAATTTGTGTAACCGAGATTAAGTTACAAGTTATCTGAGGCACATAAAGCACATTCTCTAGTCTCAATCCCCCAGGTAGAATAAAAGTTCCTATCTTCTTAGACAATGCAGACTTCCCATCTGGAAGTCCAATATTGCATGCCTTTATATCTTTTATCTCTATCATGTCATCCTTTTTATACGTGACATGATTTGTTGCCCCCGTGTCTACAATCCACACAGTTTTATTCTTCTTACCTTGGAGCTGAGGCGTGGATTTCTTTGAGTTTAAAAACTCAAGCACCTGTTGAAGTTGTGTTGTTGTGACTCCAGTCAGACCTGACGCTTCTGATGAAGATGCTCCACCTGACTGCCTTGCATCTGATATGTTAAGGTTGTGTGCTCGAACCTGGTTGCTTGCACCTTGTCCTCGACCTCCTCTACCACCGGTAAAGTTAGTGCCACCACGCCCTCTGCCATTGGTTCTGCCTCCACGACCAGATTCTCTTCCACCTCTAGGTCTGTCTCCCCACCATTCTGGGTATCCAATACGTTGAAAACACCCATCCTCTGAGTGTTCATCTCTGTTACAGTACTTGCAATGCTTGTTAGGATCATATGTATTATTAAACTGACGTTGATCAGATTGCACTCTGAATGCCATCACATTGTCATGCACCTCCGTAGACATAGCTATTTCTCCTATACGCAGACGCTCTGAGTTGACCATTGTATGGTATGCTACATCTGTTGATGGCAACGGGTCTCTAGCCAACAGTTGTTCACGCACGGAATTATACACAGAGTCTAACCCAATCAAAAAATAGTGCAGAAAATCTTCTTCGCTCAACGTACTTACTTGTGATGCTATATTACAAGTGCAATTACCACACTTGCACTGAGGTACCTTCATGTATGTCACCATCTCATCCCATATCTTGTTGAGTCTCCCAAAGTACTCAGCTACACCTTCCACTTTCTTTTGTTTGTACTCGCTTAACGAAGTTTTCAACTGACAGATCCTAGTTCCGCTCACAACACAGTATCTTCTCTTCAACTGTGTCCACAGTAATTTTGCATTATCATAGTCTCCCAAGCTCGATCTAATTGATGAATCTAACGTGTTACTAATCCATGAAACAAGCATCGACTGGACAGCAATCCATTCTTCCAACTGGTCACTATCTTCAGGTTTCGTGATTGTTCCATCAACAAAACCAAACTTACTTTTAGCTATCAATGATCTTCTTATGGCTCTAGCCCATTCATCATAGTTAGTCCCCTTTAGAACAATTGGCGTGATGATGATACCTGGACCATCACTTGATCCTAGATGGTAGACTGGATTCTTTTTCTTCATATCATACTCTATATTTTTCCCTTTGGATGACTCTGTTTCACCCTCCATTGTTTTCTGTTAGGGTTCTTAACCGGCTCTTGATGCCATGTCAAGTTTGGTAATTCCCTTGTGTTTCATTCATTCATCACGTTTCAATTTATACAAGACTCAACTTGGGTTACAAGACACAAACCCTAAACCTGCCGACTTGAGACCGATTACTTGGGTCTCAAGTTTGCTACGTACGGAAACATACCCTTTACATGGACTGTCCAAGTTGGTCCAGAAATCCAGACCGAATACGTAGGTCTCAAGACACAGTCTTGAGTCCAACACTACGTATCCCGTAATACTATATAAAGGCTAGATTAAGTCTTGTAAGAGCTATCTATTACTCAATCAAATTATTAAACACAAAACTTATCTTTCTCTTCTTGCTTGAATTCTCTTCTCTTCTTGCTTATAGCAATCTAGTATTGCTTTCTTTTACCTTGTTCCACATTAGTTGGTATCAACCGCTTAGTTTTAGGTTTTCATCCTATAACTTGATCCTTTACATCGCTTCCGCAACACCTTTCAGTCCTTTTTTAGTTCCTTTTCGTATACAAAAAAAAAAAAAAAATTATGACTGCTCAACCAGTTACTCTAGCAGCAATCGAATCTCTCATCAAATCTCATACCGAGATTTTGGCAAAAAACATTACTGAAGCTCTTGAGAAGTCCGTGGAGGACAAATTAGGGTTAAGAGATACCAAGCTTGAAACCATGCAGAATCAACTTTTGAAGGTTGCAAAACATATAAATCTAGATTTGGATATGCCTGAGCTTGTAGACTTAGAAGGAAAAACTAAAGAAGATATACTTCAGTTTTTACAGAATGATGAAGTACCTGAAGATGTATTGCGTACTTTAAACATTAAGAAACCGTATGAAGGTTTCATAGGTCATTCAAAGAAGAAGATAGTTTCTCCTGCACTTGACAGTGATGATGAAGATGAACGTGAGAACGATCTAGAGAAGAATTGGGTTCAAGAACGACGTTTAAAAACTGGTCATAACCCTTACAGTTCTTTACCAGAATATAAATTAAAAGCTGATATTCCCAACTTCTCTGGAAATTTTCGTATTGAAGAACTAACTGATTGGTTCTTTGAGGTAGAAGCTTTTTTCGAATTCATGGAAGTCCCTGAAGATGCTAAGGTTAAACTTGTGACATACAAACTCAAAGGAGGAGCTGCAGCTTGGTGGGATAAGATCTGTGATGATCGTAGAAACGCTAACAAACCGAAAATACGTACTTGGAAACGTATGAAAACTTTGATCGGGGATAAGTTCTTACCTAGAGACTTTATGCAGCAACTTTTCATCAAATTACAAAACATTCAGCAGGGGGCACGAACTGTTGAAGAATATGTGTCAGATTTTTATAATTTGGTCGCACGAAATCAACTCAAAGAATCTGAAGAACAGTTAGTTGCAAGATTCATTGAGGGACTGAATAGATTAATACAAAATGGTATGACTCATTCAGTTTTTACTATGGTCGAAGATGTGCAGCAAGCTATTAAGATAGAAAATCGTCTTATTCGTTCTTCTAGGATTTATCCATCCAGACAAGGGTGTTATCAAAATACTTACAGGGGTACCAATTCATCTCAAAACTTTTCTCCAGATACTGTTTTGAATATTCCCAGGCCTCCTTATGATGATGTTAGCCATTCACATCGACAACCTAGCCATATTGTGCCTTATACTCCACCTCTGGCTACACCTATCTTAGCCAATCCAGTTGATCTTCAGCCGGGTCAGCAGTCTCACTCTCTGCAAACAACTCCTCCTACTACAGGGAATCGGTTTCATAATAGGCAACAACAATTTCCACCGCAACAGCGAGCTAATAATGCTTATACAAAATTTCGTGGAGATAAGTGCAATAAATGTCAGCAATCGGGGCACACTTCTAGTGATTGTCGAAAATTCAATGCTTTGATTGGTGAACCTCAGTTCATTAATGAAGTCACTGGTGCGCTTAATGAGTTCGAAGATGAAGACTCACCTGGTGATGACGACGAGTTTGTTGGGATGATTCGTCCATTATTTCTTACTCAACAATGCAAGTCTCAGAGACACAGTATTTTTAAATCAAGATGTTATATTGGGGGTAAAATATGCAAGATGATAATTGATAGTGGCAGTGTGGATAATTATATTGCTGATCACGTAGTTAAGAAGCTTGAACTACCAGTAACTTCTCATCCAGAACCTTACACTGTAGGATGGGTTAATGCCTCTAGCACACAGAAGATTAATCTTCAGTGTTATGTGTCATTCTCTTTTGAGGGTTATGAAGACACAGTTCTATGTGATGTCATTAATATGACGGCAACCCATCTTCTTCTTGGCAGACCTTGGCAATACGATCTTCACGCGGTTCACAATGGATTCGAGAATAATTACACTTTTGTTCATAATGGGAAAACCAAGGTTCTTAGTCCATCCAATTCCACTTCAAACTCTTGTGCGCAGACTGATGCTGTCGTAGCCATTGTTATTCGTTCTTTGCACCCACAACTTTCTTTACATTCCCATGAAGATTCTAAGCCTATGATTGAGTTGCCTGCAAAGGTGAAGCCCTTATTATTTCAATATAATGTTTTATTTCCAGATGAACTACCAACTGCATTACCTCCTTTACGGAATATTCAACACTGCATCGATTTTATTCCTGGAGCCTCTTTACCAAACCAAGCACACTATCGCTTGAGTCCTGCTGAGCATGAGATATTACAGGTACAGGTAAATGATTTGCTTACAAAGGGTTTGATACGACCTAGCAACAGTCCTTGTGCCAGTCCTTCCTTCTTGGTTAGTAAAAAAGACAATGGATGGAGGATGTGTATCGATTGCAGAGCATTAAATCGCATCACCATTCCTTATAGATTTCCGATCCCGCGTATTGATGATATGATTGATTTACTGTCGGGCACTATTATTTTTACTAAGTTGGATTTACGCAGTGGTTACCACCAAATACGCATTCGAGGTGGAGATGAGTGGAAAAAAGCATTCAAGACACGTGAAGGTTTATATGAATGGCTGGTCATGCCATTTGGGTTATCTACCTAGTACTTTTATGCGACTTATGAAATTGTCTATTTTGATGACATACTAATTTTTAGTCGCAGTGAGCCAGAACACCTCCAACATCTTTCACAAGTGTTTCAAGTTCTTGCTGACAACTCTTTATATGTTAATTTGAAGAAGTGTACCTTTATGGCTTCTTGTGTAACATTTTTGGGATATGTGATTTCTACTGATGGTATTCATGTCGATCCTTCTAAATTCAAGCAATTGAAGATTGGCCAGTTCCTACTTCTATTCGTGATGTTCGTAGTTTTCATGGTTTGGCTTCTTTCTATCGAAGATTTGTGAAGAACTTTAGCTCTATTTCTGCACCTTTGACTGACTGTCTCAAGAAGGAGAAGTTTGAGTGGACGGAAGCAATGGATAAAAGCTTTATTCTTCTTAAAGAAAAGCTTTGTACGGCACCAATTCTTGCACTTCCGAATTTCAACAAGCATTTTGAAATAGATTGTGATGCATCTGTTGTTGGTATTGGTGCAGTATTATCACAGGAGGGTCATCCAATTGCATATTACAGTGAGAATAATTCAGATGCACAAAAGAAATGGTCTATATATGAATTAGATTTATTGGCTCTTTTTCAATCTCTTAAGCAGTGGCATACTTATCTTATACATAGGGAATTTGTTGTCAACACTGACAACCATGCTTTGAAGTTTTTGAATACTTCTGCTAAAGTTAACAGAATGCATGAACGATGGCTTTCCACACTCAACAAATACACTTTCTCCGTGAGACATAAAAGTGGAAAATTGAATCAAGTTGCTGATGCCTTAAGTAGAATAAGTCATCTATTAACTACAATTCGTAATGAGAGTTATGCATTTGACTATATCAAAGACATTTATCCAGGAGATGAAGATTTTGGCAAACTATGGGATCAATGCAGTTCTCAAACTCATGGGGTTGATGATTTTCTTATACAAGAAGGTTTTCTTTTTAAAGGGAATCGATTATGTATTCCTCAAGGGTCTTTACGTTTACATCTTACATGGTAGTGGTCTTGGTGGTCATTTTGGGAGAGATAAAACCATTGCCCTGATTGAAGAAAGATATTTCTGGCCATCTTTGAAACGCGATGTACAAAAGTTCGTACAAAAATGCATGGTCTGTCAGAGAGCAAAGGGTACAATTCAAAATACCGGGTTGTATACTCCTTTACCAGTTCCTGATGCACCTTGGGTTGATATAAGTATGGATTTTATACTTGGTTTACCTCGTACTGCTAGAGGTAATGATTCTGTTATGGTCGTAGTTGACCGTTACTCTAAAGTGGCTCACTTCGTGGCTTGTAAGAAATCAACTGACGCTTCTAATGTTGCTTCTTTGTTCTTTAAAAAAGTAGTAAGATTGCATGGGGTTCCAAAGTCTATCACTTCTGACAGAGATACCAAATTTTTGAGTTATTTCTGGAAAAGTTTATGGATGCGCTTAGGCACAGTTCTACAATTCAGCACAACTTCACATCCGCAAACTGATGGACAGACTGAGGTTGTTAATAGATCACTTGGGAATTTGATTAGAGCTAAGTGCCTGGATAATAGTAAGCATTGGGATGTGTTATTGCCACATATGGAATTCTCTTTCAACACTTCCGTGAATCGTTCTACTGGGAAAACTCCATTTGAGATTGTGTACTCTAAAGTACCTAATCATACTCTTGATTTGGTAGCCTTACCCACCACACAGAGTACAAACACTGCAGCCGACTCTTTTGTAGACGAAGCAACTGAATTACATAATGAAGTAAAATCTAAACTGGAGAAGTCCAATTCTAAATATAAAGAGGATGCTGATAAACACAAGAGGTTTAAAACCTTCAAGGAAGGGAAGCTCGTGATGATACATCTAAGAAAAGAGAGATTTCCAGTGGGTACTTATAACAAAACCAAGATGAAGAAATATGGTCCTTTCAAGGTTTTAAAGAATATCAATGATAATGCTTATGTTATTGATCTACCAAATGATTGGAATATCTCCAACACATTTAATGTTCAAGAGATTTTTACGTTTCATGGTGACAATGAACTTCTGGTTTGTTTGGACAACTCGAGGACGAGCTTTACTCTAGAAGGGGGGACTGATGCAGGGCATACTACAATTCCAGAAGATTCCGCTTAGAGGTTTGGCTTCCATGGTTTCCTAGTTTCAGTCTTTCTTATTTTTAGGATTCTTTTAGATTTCCTTTTAGTTTTCTGTTTCCTAGTTTAGTTATTCTTCAAGCCTATATAAAGGCTAGATTAAGTCTTGTAAGAGCTATCTATTACTCAATCAAATTATTAAACACAAAACTTATCTTTCTCTTCTTGCTTGAATTCTCTTCTCTTCTTGCTTATAGCAATCTAGTATTGCTTTCTTTTACCTTCTTCCACATTACACGGAGACTGATATCATCTGCTTCAGTTCTCACAATTTATTTTTTAAAATTTGCTGGCAGATATTCTTCCAATATGGCAATTTTTTCATCATTTTCAGGGAGCATCCAAACTCTAGTATCTTTTATTAGCTTCATGTTTTATCTCGTCATAGACATCTTCCACTTGATCCGTGAGTTATCGCTTGATTTTGATCTCCCATATCGGCGTCGCGTAACCCACAGTGATAGAGGTCACTTGACCACACCTAGCCTACAAGCTTCTTCTTCCGCTGCAAATATGACCAAGAAGATTCTTCCTGTTATGAAGTTGGAAGATCTGCCGGCTATTTTCAACTGCACCGATCATACTTGTGCTATTTGTCTCAGTGAGTATGAGAGTAATGAAGAAATCAGGCGATTAATATCATGCAACCATATTTTTCGTCGAAGCTGTGTAGATGGTTGGATTGATTATGGTCATGGCCATAGATTAGTATGTCCTCTGTGTAGAGCTGCTTTAAATCAGCAACTAATTAGCCTAACCTAGCCTAAGTTCGTTATAAAAAAGAATTAACTTATTAGTACATACTAGTAGTTCAAAAACTAAAAAAACAATAATACCTAGAATATCTGAGGGTTATAAATGACTCTACCAAGCTATTTCGTATTTTATGTCTATATTTCTATTTTATTAATTAATGAATTATTATACATTTTATGCAAGGTGTTTAATGAAAAAAAAAAATTTGCCTGCAGATTTTGATTCCGTACCGCCGATATCAACATGCTTCATCGACAAAAATCCTGGCGTTACATTCCTTCTCTCTGGTAACACTAGCTAGTCACTAGCTAATAGATGTTCAAAGTTACTCTCCATCACCGTACCGTCTATTTCCCCATGAGTTAGGGCAAAGGCGATGGAAGACGGGAAATATTATTTAAAAATTTCTCAAAATTTATCTCTTAAAATATTTTTTTATTCAATTTTTGAAAATATTCTACCTTCTAAAAAGTGGAAGCAACTAGCACAAAATATTTTCAGAAGTAGACGTAGCTAGCACAAGTTATTTCCAGAAGTGGACACAACTTTATACAATTTGCTTCCAAAAAATGGAAGCAACTTTCTCAGGTTGACTCCAAAAAAATTACTTTCCCCTCGAAGATATTTGTGCAAGATCAACAAAAATGGAGGATATTTATAACATTCCCACATGGGGGAATAAACGATCGCTCGGCCAAGAGTTAGTTGTCAATAGTTATAAATATGTAATAGAGGTATTCCTTCATTATCTTTGGCCTTAGATTGTTATGTTTATTTTTGTATCTTACTAGAAATAACCCGTGCCGTAATGGCACGACATGAGGTTAACAGAGAGTTCTAATAAATATCTAGAGATAACTCGTGCCATAACGATGTTGTTTTAGTATGATATCTGACTGGTGTAATTTTTCTTCTTTTCCGGACTTTAAATTAAATCGTGTTCCTATGCAAGATAGTTTTCTATTTTGTTTTAAATGAAAATAATATCTATAAGTACATTGTAAAATTATTCATATACATTATCCAAAAACGAACACAAAATCATTTAAGTAATAGTGTGTATGCATATCTCACTTATATGATTTATGAATAAAAATAAACAAATAAATTTCATTTCCCGTTAGACTCATCATGCCACCACCAAATCCAATTAATGCATGTATGATATATTATGATTTAATTTAATGTTTTTTTGAATATCTTGAGTTAAGAGGTGATGCAATAATTAAAGATTAATAAATTTTGATTTATAATGGGAGGGGTTACAGAAACGACGATCGTCAGATGTCTTTCGCTGGAATGAGACCGGGATAGTCGGACGTAACGTTTGTCTCTCAAAACGTTATCCGACCGTCCAAGCTCAAAAACCCATTCTGTTTTGTATTATAGATTTGCAATGCCCATAAACTCGCTAAGCATGCTGGAAAATACAAAATTAGAAGTTTAGGGAAAAGGGATTCACAAATTATATCACATTTTTTATTCAAAATTGCATATGAACATTTATTTATTTTTAAATGCTATGTATACATTGTACATACCCTCTCCCAAGGGGGAGTTAGCTTTTAATATATTTTCCATTCTTTATTAAAAAAAGAAAAGTAAAGAAGACGTCAGGTTTTGGTTCTGATTCTGCATAATAATCACTAATTATGAAATTTGGCCAACATCTTGGTAATTGGAGCATATTGTTTAGTTCGTGGTATAACTCTTTACCGATTAGGTTAACCAAAGTTATCGATTTACATGCCCGTTGTATTCATTTAAGGTTTTTAGTTATTCCGGTGTCTTTTCGTCTGATGATTCACATATTATATTTTGTATTTGGACGCATATTTAAGTTTTTAATAATGTACTTCCTCCGTTCCACTTTAAATGATGTTTTTGGAGTTTTCACGTAGATTAAGAAATTGAGAGAGATATGAAGATTTTCCATTTATACCCTTGAGAAAAATCTTCAAACATTAATTACTATTAGTGGTTTTAAAAATAAACTTATAGTTCCAAGACAATATGTCAAGGTGTTACTGGAAAGTTTGTGAAAAAACATGAAAACTTTAAGTATTGTGGAACAAAAAGATCACCCTAAAACATCATCTAAAATGGAACTGAGAGAGTATTTTTTATAGCCAACAATAATTATTTAAGACGAGTCTTCGAGCCGAAATCGATTTCAATTGGGATTTCAATTTTGTGCAAAAATTGAAAATAACAAAATATCGGATTATGGGGGAAAAAGTAATCCTATGAAAAGAAATAACTAATGAAATATCAAATAAGAAGTGGAAATCACTGTAAAATCACTAATGAAATCACAATCCTACGAAAAGAGGGTAGATGGAGGGACAGGAAATCAATCGGGGAACTCAGAATCAGAAGAGTATTTTGTTAGAGTTCACTGGAAAGAGGGTAAATAAAAGATTGTCTAATTTGATCTTTTTTATATTGTGATAATCAGTGCCGACCAGAAGGGTTATTTAGTCAGTTCACTGGAAACCGGAGAAAACATCTCTTTTCTTTATATTAGTTAGAATTAAAGTTTAGTGTACAACTTTTGAAACATTATGTGCTTTTTAATAACTGTGTATCTCAAGTGTACAACTTTTTAATAACTTCTTTGTTTGTGTCGCTGAATTTCCATCCTTCATTTCGTACTCTAGTTCGAAATCCCTTGTCAAACTGAGCCATCAAATACAAAATAACAATAATTCATGTTGAGCCTTGCTCCATAAAATTTTTTTCTTTTTTTAAATACTCTGGTCTTTATCTCATTTATATGACAACAACAAAAAAAAAACTATTCTCACTGCATGATTGGCATAATTTTGTAAAGAAGTCGTACCGGGACTCATATTTTCACCTCATACTATTTTTCAAGTGATTGTATTATAAAGGCTTTACCCGTGTACAAATTGGAAGGATAAAATTATATTTCACCCCTCAAATTTGATATTTGGTACGTGAACAAAAAAAAATGTTCAAAGAACTTTATTGGTTCCGGAACTTCATGTTGATAATCTTCCTTTTCAAGTCTCTCACCATTTTCAAGTCTCTCACCAGGGAAGTAGAGAAATCCTACCCTTAGAAAAAAGATTCGCTCTTTAAGAGAAAAAAGAAGAACATGAAGAAACCTATAGAAAATTCTTCAATCGTTCCTAGCATACCAAATGCAATGCACTTCCCCTCCCAAAGTCACTTTAGACCAACTTAATCTTATCCAAAAGGAATTTTGGTGGTACAATGGCTCTGTAGGTAAAAGGGGATATGTTAAAGCTTGGTCCAAATTTTACAAGCCTAGATCTAAAGGAGGATTATGAATAAAAAAAACCTCATCAGTCTAATATAGTACTTATAACAAAATTAGCGAGTAAATAAGTCCTGAAAAAAGATCCACTATGGGCGGTTTTGGAAATAAAATGTTTTCCAAACTCCAACACTTGATTCTACTGGATCTTCAAACTTATCATGCGTTTGGACCAGCATTCAAAATGGTTTAAGCATAATGAAATATAGTTTTGTCTGGCAAGTAAAAGATGGGGCGTCTATCGCGCAAAAAAAATGGGTACCCAGCAACCTAGACATAATACCGAGATCCACAATCATCGAAGAACCAATACCGTAGATGGTCCAAGAGTTGATAAATCCTGAGAGTAGGTGGGATATTGCCAAGATTAATAATCTTTTCATCCGAGAAACTAGGAAAAAAATTTTAACAATATAACCGCAACTAAAGAGTGAAGATAAAATCAGATGGAAACATCATTCGTTAAGGCTCTTCGCAGTGCAATTTATAACTATTTGGCAGATGATGATCAGGAAAATGTAGAAAATGTAAATTTCCCTGCAAAATATTTGGAAATTACGGGTCATTCCTAGAACCAGACTTTTCACGTGGAAATATTTAGTTCAAAAAGTGCTCCTCACTTTCAGCAGACTAGCAGCAAATATCACGAGCATCTCACCGGAATGCCCTATTTGTAATTTGTAAGCACAAAAAGTGAACAAAAGTGAACATCATTCATTCCTACGATGTCCATTTGCGAGAGAGATTTGGTTGGACACCTACATATATTCGGTTAATGCCCAATTTTCGTCTAATTCCATAAGTGGTTGGGTCAATGGTTGGATTTTCTCAAAGGATTATTCGCATATTCTCAATAAATTTGCAGCAACTTTATGATTCATTTGGATATATAAATGTTCTGTGATCTTTGAAGAAATTACCCCAGACACAAAAACTTTAATTGAGCAAATGCGGAACTTCTTGAACTCCATTCCCCCAAAGGATCAGGACCCTATTCCAAGATATACCCTGAGTATAACCAATTCATTTACCTGGTCTATAATAAAATATGATTGGATAATTTTCTGTGGACGCCTCTTTCAAAGAAGAAACCTTATTAATGGATATGCTTTTAAACTCTCTTCGGTGGACCAAAAATCTCTCATGCACGTAGTAATGAGCTCAGACAAAGAAACATCGGCATTGCAAACAGAAGCAATAACTTTATTTAAAGGGGGTAAGTTGCTAATTGATAATATCTTATCTAGTGTGACTATAGTTACAGATTACAAACAACTTGTAGGTATAATCAACAAAGGAAATATGAAGATTCCTTGGAAAGCATAGTCCAATTCATCAACAAAAAACATAATTCAGCTAAAAATTCCATGAAAAAAGAGGTTTTGCATCCAAAGTCTCCAATAAAGAGTCCAAAAAAAGATAAAAAATTATGTGACGATTTCAGTAAGCAAGAAATTGCTCATCTTGTAATCTATTTCTTGATAAAATTATTAACCTTTCTCTATAAAAAATAAAATAAAAGAAGAAGAAGATATAGAGCGACGGAGTTGTAAAAATAGTCAACGTGATAATAAGCCATACGTACGTCGTATGTCTTAAAAGTCACAATAATGTTTTCAAAAAAGTACCAGACAAACCATTTGACACTACAAAAATGCCGAACTTATTTCTGGTGTGAAGAATTATGCAGTAGTTAGCCTAGCTTGGATTAACCATGATCATAGACTAATATGTCCTATGTGTAGAACTTCTTTAATTTAGCAACTAGTTAGCCTAGCTTGGTCATGTGAAAACGAAGGAGAAAATGCTATATTGCCTATATAGATTGATGCACGCCCACCATTTTGACGTTGATGGCGTGGCCGCTGATGTGTGTACGTGAGATTTTTCTCTTTGGTCATGAAAGAAATTTTTATTGAATATAAAACTGTTCTGAACCTCCAGCTGCCCAATTTTTTTCTCTTGATTTAGTACTTATAGTTTTTTTTCTTTTTTTTTAATCAGTTAAAAGAAATTTCATTAAATGAGAGGTACCTACGAGGGATATCTAAACTCAACAAAAACAACCGAAACAAAAAAAAAAGAAACCGATTTGGAAATCGGTTATCAAAGAAAGAAAAAAGAGAAATAAGGTCCAGAAAGAAAAAGGAAAGCGTACGAGATTGCCCATTTAGTCCCTCTCAAATGACACAATAGAAATACAAATTCCACAAACAAACTACCAAATTAGTCGTTAGTCGTAACATTTTGGTATTTGATTCCGCCCAAAAGAAAGCTTGATTCTTGACATCTCTAAGTATACTTGTTATTTTTTTTTTGTTGTTGAAGATCCTTTCATCTCTTTCCTTCCAAATGCACAACCATATTGCGGCCAGAAGATTGTTTCATATACGGTTAAGCTGCTTATCACCCCAATCATGACTCCAAGTTTGAATCGTTGTGGCAATATGATCATTGTAGCTCCAACGAAAATCACAACCACAAAATAAGTCCAAATTCTTTTAATTCTCCAACACTCGTAAAACAATAGTGACTGCTTGTTTCATCTTCTTCTTCAAAAAAACTACATTTTCTATCCACGTCCATTCCCCTTCGAACAAGTTTATCGGTCGTCATCAACTTTTCATGAGAAATAAGCCAAAGAAAGAAATTAACTTTATAAGGATATAACCGACTCTAAATAATCTCACTTGGGAAATCCATCGCATCTGTTTCACTAAGAGAAATTACTCCATTCTTTACCGAGTATGCCTCCAACTTATTATTATCCCCAACCATCCACAATATAGAGTCTATAACTCCTTCTTGTATATTAACCGATTCAAGTGATGACTTTATGGAAGCAACCTCCCTCAATATAGCTTGAGAATATCTTTCACGAGACATAAACTTCCATTTGATGACGTCACTAGAGATGTCATACAACCGAGCCACTACACACCCTTTGTTTCTTGAAGCTTCATAAGCTAATGGAAATCTATTACAAAACACACAATCACCGATCCATAAGTCTTTCCAAACTTCTAATCTTAGTGCTTGTGGTTACTGTCAAAGTTGTTTTCATTTTCATACTTCTAATCTTAGTTATATGTTCAAATGGAAAATTAGGCTAAAGCCTGACCCATGGGTTACCCATAATATCAAGGCCTTAATTAAAAGAAGTTATCTAGGCCCCAAAATATTAAAAGACATTGATACCTTTATGCATATAGTCAAGCCCATAATTAAATAAAATTTAAATTTAGGCCCAAAATTATTAAAATATAGTGTGATGATGTTTCAACCACCTCCGACCACCACAGCTACCGCCAATCACCTCCGACCACTACAGCCACCAACCACCTTCGACCACTGCCACCTCCGACCACCACAGTCCAACCACCTCCGACCACCACCGGCGCCCACTGACAACCGCCGCCGCCATCCACCACCACCAATCACCTCTCGCCACCACCAACATATGGATGTGTAGATAGAAGTTACACATGCATATGGCATTTGTATCCAGAAGTTACACATTCGTATAAAATGTGTAATGCAAAGTTACACTTGTATATAGACGTGTACTCTGTAGTTACACATGTGTAAGCAGAAGTTACACGTGCATATGATATGTGTAATAAGTATATGTGTCTCCGGGTACTCCTTTATAATTTCGTCCAAAAAGAAAAGTTCTTCTAATTCTATGAATTTTTCTAGAAGATTCTTTTCTTTAATATCATTCAAAAACATTTCGGGTTGCCTAGTATTCCACCAATTTGTAACCCAGGACTCTCACATGCATATGGCATTGTACTCAATAGTTATACATCAAAACTAGGAAAAAGTGACAACAATGCATTTTTTCTACTTTCATTATTATTGCTTTAATTCTCATTTATAATACTTTTTTATGTTTATCAACATTAGTAACTGGGTGTTATTAAACACAATAAACGTGTTAAAACACTAGACATCTATAATACAAAACAGAAGGGATTTTTGAGCACCGATGTCCAGATAACATTTGCAGAGACAAACGAATGATCCGGCCATCCCAATCTCATCCTAGCAATAGACATTTGACGATCATAGCGTTTGTAACCTCTTTCATTATGAACCTTAATTTATTGATATTTAATTAATGGACCGCATAACTCAATATATTAATTAATGGATAATACAACTTAAGATAATAATTAATATATTAAATGTTGAAGCAAACAGAAAATGTATATGCCATACATATCACTGTATAAACACGATAATAATACAATTTTGGATTTGAACAAACGTAAATTGGTGATTGGGATACCTAACCATACATTTACTCATTATGTGTAATATATTTCAGTGAAAACATGTATGCATTAACTAGATTTAGTGCTTTAAAAAAAAATTAACTAGATTTAGTGGTTGCAAGGTGAATTTGAGGGAAAATTGTATACATGTGTAGACTATATATTACTTAAATAATTTGGTTGTTATATTTTGATGATATATATGGATAAATTTATTATGTATGTATGTACATTATTTTAGTTTAAAATAAAATATAGTTATCTCTCAGAATTGAACAATTAAAACGCTGGAAAAAAGATATATCAGCCAAATTAACGCAGTGCTGTTATGGCACGGGTTATCTCTAGTATAAAACAAAATCCTATAAATACTCCATGATATCATAAAATAGTAATGTTCCCTTTCCTTCTTGTCTACCTCGATTCCAAAATGCTTTTATTTACCTAAAAAAAAACATCAATGGGATTAGATTGGATGAACATCATAAATTCTAACCTTTGGGTCAGGATCACCATGATTATCAAGTGATTCATCACCTATATGTTTTATCGATGAGATTATATTATGATTGCAAAAGTAGCTATCAAACTGGTGTGCTGCCAGTGACAAGGGAGTTAGCAACAGGTCAGTTTCAGTAAAAACTAAAAATATTTAGTACCTCAAGTTTAATGAAAGGGTTGTGATTAGTTGTTTCGTCTTCCAATGTGCTTTGGCTCAAGGACTGCAATATAGTAATCCCTAACATGTTCTAGAAATGAAACTGGTACTTCTTTTCCAGCAGATTCGACTACAAAAATCTGAAAACATAAGAATTGAACAAGATTAAAGAGATATACCAATCGAAAAAGTTAAGGAAGATGGTGAATACTTATATTATATGAGTATAGTACACTTCTATATCATTTCACAGATGTTCATGAGAGCCTTGCAGAGATCTCAGCTCGTACTTACTAGTGTAACTTGTGGTTACACATGCATCTTACTGGTGTAACTTTCGGTTATACATGCATCCGTAACTTTTAGTTACACATGTATCAGACTAGAGTAACTAAGGGTAGATGCATACGGCATATGCCATTTTTCATAAACTTGCAATCCTAACTTACATAAAGCACAGTGGGTTTTTTGTCTCAGTAAAGAGCATATTCCATTTGTCATAAACTTGCAATCCTAACTTACCTAAAGCACAGTGAAGTTACCCGGCGCTTAACTCGTACCCTCTAATCAGTGAAATCAACTCTAAATAGAGCTCGTACGTATAAGCACGCGCACACAAAATCTAATAAAATCAATTGAAACCAAAACAAAAACCTTCGCTAAATTCACAAGATTAGAATTTCAACTGTATGCAATTATCAGTTTATGGTTTAATGGAAGTTAAAGAAACATTAACTATACTTACATTGTCATGCACATGCATCTCCACCATCAACACCTCCTACAATCAGAAACTCAATAGGATAGTTACCACGTACACTTCGCAATTTCACCTCCTACAATCACCAAATCATTCAGGCAAGCACTGAACACTACTGATAATCTTTCTTGGCTCAAGATTTTAACTCATTCAACATCCTAAAATGACTACAATATAGAAGAGTACTTTAGTTACACGTGCATGTAGCCTATCTAAGAAACTCAATAAGTAACAAAATCCATACATCGAACAGAAGGATTATAAATATATTCCATATAAAATGATCGAAAATCTTACCTGCAACATATTATCATTAGTATTGGTTACAACCCCTTTGATCCATTTTTTATGCCTCTCCTTACATTGTCCAGCACCACCACTGTTCCAGTTGACACAACTCAATCGTATGAGCATAGTTAACTTGAACTCTTATATATTTATTTCAACAAGTAAACCACAACTTGTGTATGAACAAGTGACTCAATCGTATGAGCATGTGTATATATAAGTTACACATCTAATTAGCATGTGTAACTAGTAGCTACACATCCATTTCGCTTATGTACCTAGAAGTTACACGTTTAATTAGCATGTGTAAGTAGTAGCTACACATCCTGATGAACATAAAAAATGAATAATCATTCTTATTGCTTTTGTTCATACAACCATAGTAGACATCACATGTAAGCTTTGATTCACCAATTGTGCTATAACTTGTAAAACAATAGTAAATACAATTTCATCAGATGTTATACAATGCATAAATTTGATCGATTCAAACATAACAAGCATATACTATACTTTATATAAAACACCAAATATTCAAAACTGTATCACCACCAAATATGCCAGCAAGTTTGGGCATCAGTTCAACAAAATTGGAGTTGAACTTAAACTTAAACTTAAACTTGAACAACTAAGAGTTACACATATCAAACCAAAAGAAAAAAATCACCTGCAATATTTCGTATGATTTCAGGTTCAGGCATCTCCTTTTCACAAGAGTTTAAGCATGACAACTAGTAAATGTTTAGGAAAGCAAACACCTGTAAGAACAACAAGCAAAATACAGATCATAAGCAAAAATGAAAAAACACCTTCGCGATCAATGTTGAAGCATGACAACTAGTAAATGTTATTAAAAAATCATACCCTAGTTTGAACAAGATTGTCGGTAACCAACTGATTTCACCTATGGAAGAATGATTTACATCCAAAATTCAAATTTCAGGATCTCATTGACATATAAAAGCATAGATTGATGAAGCTACTCGTTATCTTCCTCTATGTAGTCATCGACAGTCATGGACGACATAACTATTCATCACCTCCACTTATTTCTCCACCACTCCCACTACCTCCAGCTCTACCACCAACACCACCAACGACTCAAAATCCATTATACAATATACAAGTAAAACATAGAACTTATATCATATCCAATTAGCATGTGTATCTATAAGTTACATATCTAATTAGCATGTGTAACCAGTAGCTACACATATATTTATCTCGTGTACCTATAAGTTACACATCTAATTAGCATGTGTAACTATTAGCTACACATCCATTAAACTATCAATGTTAAGATCGACAAACTAATTTCAACAATTGCTTTTATATCGGAGAATGCCCTATTTGAGTTTTATCTAGCGTATCAAATATGTTATTTGATAAACACAACAACACATTAGAAACTTCTAGTCTAACCAACGCAATACCAAATTGAACTTACTAGTAAACTGCACAAAGCATCATTTCAAAGATTTGTGACACTTAAAAATATTGAAAACAATACTAAAAAAAATGAAATCAATTGTACCATAGATCCTTCACGAAAATCTCTGTTGAACACTTTAACGTTCAACTGAGATAGTAACACGACATGTTGAGTCGAAACCAAGTCAGAAACAAGTATCCATCACAAATTATGGCTCAACTAAACCTTCAGGTTTTGTAGCCTGTGCAGGATATTACTGATATTCCTCAGTAATTAATACGTTACTAGCACTCATATATATGCTTAGTAATCTACAACAAAAGACAGGCACACAACCGCCAAAAACCTAATAAACGAGATTCTTAGATGGTTGGATTCCATCACAACTACTGACGGTAAGCACATCAACAACAAATTATGTAATCACGTTAATTACTTCAATTAGGGTTAAGTTTAGGTATCTTCTAACCTAATCAACACAATCTCAGACAAAAACCACTAGGAAACTGAATAAAGCATCGGTTACCTCCATGTTTTCTCACTAACTTCGCTTCCTTGTACCATTTCTAGTTAATAGTTCACCAATCATTCAAACTGATATTCACAAACATACACAATTAGTAATCTATATCAAACAAGAGGCACCCACAGGAACAAAATCTGTTAGATTCTTAAGTTGATAAACTCAATAATATAGTAGAACTTTCTTGACTAACCAATAAAATATCGGATTAAACCTATTTATAAACTGAAACGAGCATCGTTTCAAAGGTTTGTAACACTAAAAAAAATTGAAATCAAACAAAAAATTAGATCGGAATTCAGAAAAACTTACTTCTGAGTCTGAATAGTATTACACGTGTAATAGATCATTTGAACCACAGATCCTTTACGAACATCACCATTAAATACTTTCTCATTCAACTGAGTTGCTATTATAGCATATTGAACCTGCACAGCAAATCAACACCAAAAATCAGATCTATAACTTGAAAAAAATGAATCAATGAAATAGAAATCAAACAATAAAAACACCAATAATCCAAATGTATACCTAGATTTAAAACCTGTTGATTCAAGAAAAAACGAGAGAAATCTTACTAATTTTCAGATCTTGTTCATACCAAATCTTCATATGAATTATCATTATAAGATGATTCTTCATTAGTTGTTGTCAAAGCTAAAATGAATGAAGACGATTTCATTTCTGCTGTTGTTGAAGATCTTATTAATTCCATTGTTGAACTTGCACAAAAACTAAGTAATTAAGGTTAAAACGACATTGAAGATCTTCGATTCATTCAAGAAAAATCAGGTTGTTCATCTTCTCAAATCTGAATAGATCAATCAAAACAAAAACCTAATCGATCTAAGAAAAGTGAGAATGATGAAAAGCTAACCTGATGCATCTTCGAATCAACTGAAACCTAAAATTCAAATCGATTCAAATTCTTCACAAAACTAGTTGCCCTAACGAGAACCTATCCTGGTGCAGCTTAGAACCAACTGAAATCTAGATTCAAATGAAATCAATTGAATGATTGATTCAGATTTGCAGATTAACTGATATCAACTGTAAGATCTATTGAAGATTCTTTTTCTTCTTCACCGATCTGAATTCGCTGGAGCCGAGAGCCGAGAGAGAAAGAGATTGGAGAAGAGAGAGAAAGAGAAAAGAGAAATGAAAATATCTTCTAATATTCCTCCGATATAAATACAAAAGGGTAGTGTCGTTATTATTGAAATTCGTAATAATTAATTATTGGCCAGATCTGAAGAAAAATTGATATTTTGGGCCTACTAATAACATTTTCCTAAAGTATGGAGTTGATAATGAAAGATCCATTTTGTGAGGCTTTTATATGTTGAACCCATCATGTAGGGGGTTATAGGAGTTTTCACATGTTCAAATCATGTGTTGGAGTATCAACGTCGTTTGTTTTATTTGGACCCGTTTGAGTTGGATAATAAAATACTCCTGACCGATGGAAACAAGTTAGTTAATGAATCAGGTGATTACGGTCAGATACAGACGAGTCATGTCCAAAAAAAAAAAAAAAAAATTGGTAAATGACTCTTGTGCGGATCAAAGGTATCGCCTTGTATTTATAGTCGTTGGATTTAACATATCACCGAACTAGCACATAATTACTTAAGAATGAGGGGAGAAAAGAGACCTACGATACAAGAAGTAGCGATGGTGCTTCGCGGATTAATGAGGATGACTCCTGTTGAACTCAGCCAAATTACTGTGTTGCACACATAGCATAACGACAATGGGTGATGGTAGCAAAAGTACAATGGCCTTAGAAACTGAGGGATGTTAATACATATATCTTGCCCAATGAGCTTGATTTTCAGCGTAGTAAAATAAGTCAGGTTCGAGTACGCTTCTCTTATATGTATATGAGTTATCTATAAACCTACAATCCTAGTTCTGTAATTCATTTTTTTTAAAGCGCATTAGAGAATCAATAAAAATCATCTGAAGGCAACGGAATCAAATTTAAAACTCTGGTTTAGGTAAAATGATGAACACACGCGTTCGATCTGTATATACTCTATAATTTTACCATATTTATTCGCACTCCCATTCTCCTTCTGTTCGACTCTACAACGGTATAGAATGCAAGCTTTCGGCACTAGATCACGAATTTGGGGTTGGACAGGCGCCCCAAGCTGTCAACATAAGAAGCCTTCTTAGTGAGTACATTAATACTAGCAGGTTTTGTCACCCCTTTACCATCTTTATCTTTCAAGAACTCTTCTAGATTATCCAATTCTTCGTTTTTCTTTGGTGTTTTATCACTTTGCTCGGCGCTCCAATCAATGAAATCTAATAGTGTCATGGGAGAAGGTATTTCCGTTGAATTCACTTTCTCAATCTCTTTTTCAGAGAATTTCACTAGTCCTAGAGCTTTCGGTGTAGTATCCATCGAAAGCATTCTTTTCGATATAGCTAATGCTGGATTTTGCGTTAATGAATCCGCATAAAGAACATCATCGATTCTCGACGTAACGGTATATGCCAAACTTTCTAGCACCCTTGAGTAGCTCTCTAGAATTGACTGTCCTACATCCTGCATTGCAGAAACACAGACTTATTTTAGTGCAAGTGACAGATACCCATGCAATAAACGCTTAGAATCATGCATGAACTGCATTAGTTCGCGGCAAGCGACATTTGTACCTGGTTGTATTGAATTTTGCTAATGTCGAGAGAGGACTGAGGTATGCCAGGAAATCTTTGTTTAAGAAGAACTAGAATGCTTTCTGCTCTCTCTTCAAAGAGCTCTCGTTTCTCCAGACTGACTGCAGAACCCCAAGAAGATTTCTGATCTTTGTGAATCATCTTCCTTTTCCAAATTGTGACGGATGCCTCTATCCTGTTCTTTAAGTCTAGAATCTTGTGTTCCGTTGATAAGTCTAGTGTGGACAGGAATTCGTCCGGATCGAAATATTCCTCAGTAATACTTCGATAAATCGAATCACCAAGACTTGCTCTTCCGTTCTAAATTTCATTAGAACAAACCAAAGTGAAAAGTCTGTTCATGAGTTATATGGGAAACAGCAGCATATTGCGAACATTTGTTACCTTTGGAAGAGAATCAATGTAGTCCTCTGAAACTTCCATTTCCGCAAGAACTTGAGCATTAATAGCCAAGGCTGCTTTGAGTACTTGATTCACTGATTCCTTTTGAAAAAGAAGCCACTTTCTTGAGACATCAGAAAGCCCTTCTGGCGGTACTTTTACCGTTGGTAACCACCACTTATCGTCTTTTCTTTTCTCAGCGTCCTCGGCATCCCTAGACACATACCAGAATTCATTCTGATCTTTAAAATTATCCAAATAGTCCTGTTTTTGACCATTGAAATGACAACATCAACATCAACATCAACAACAATAAAGACAATGCACCATAACATGCCAGAACAATTTGAAAAAATAATGCATGATTTAGGCTTCTTACAAGCAGCATGGCATCAAGCTTACGCAGAGCAGGAATATTCATGTGCAGATCGGTTCGTTGCCGTGTCACCATTATCTATATAAAATCAAGCATATGCATATGGTACCTTCAGTAGATGGTCATGTGGATCAAACTCTTGGAATTTATGAGAATAATAATTGAAGCTAACAAATGAAATATCAGTTACCTCCATGTTTACACCTTCTTTGGATGTCTGCTGAGAAGGTACAAATTCGACAATGTGATCGGATACCGATAAAAGCCACTCAATTTCTTTTCTCCACCTTGCTTTCCTTTCAGCTGACATAGGTTCTAACCGATATTGCTCGCCGAATACAGAAGCTGCATTACGTCCAAAAACTTATAACCGTAGAAATGAAAAAAATCCCAAATTGTGCAACCGGGTCTTCTGACATTCAAGAACAATAAAGAATAAAATCATTTTCGCTAATCCTAATTAAATTCATTCATTAACCAGAAACCCCATTTTTGTAGAATTGGCAAAAGAAAATGCCTACAATTGAATTTGCACAAAATCAAAAATTTGGTGAAATGGTTTGTTTACCTGCCAAATTGGTAATTGCATTTGACAAGGCCAGAGCCGACGAAACTCCTTTTCCGCCACCGGACATATCTTCGCCTAATAACAGCTTAGCGAACCTTTCCTTGATCATTTCCGCATCTGATGATCAGAGAAAGATAAAATTAGGCAAGAAATCAATGGACATAACACATTCAGATGATTAAAAACTCAACAAATGCAGCAAAAATAACAGGAAAACAAAAAACAAGAATTGTTAAAGAAAAAAAAATAACAGGGAGAAGAGAAAAATGAATACCTGAAATTTTGTCAGGCTTCATCTTCTTTGGATCTTGTTTGATTTCGGGCAATTTACCAGCTGGAGGTTTTTCCACTTTAGGAATTTTACTATTATCATCCACTTTAGGAGTACAATAATTAATGAGACAATAATTCTGATTTTTTTTATCAGAATCCGTATAATCAAGTGTACAGTAATTCTCTTCAGACTCGGAATAATTATGAACTTGTTTATGCTTACTACTACAATTGCCGTTTTTCCTTTTAATCTCTAATATAACTTTTGCTGAAAACGATTTCCACTTCTTCGCGGCTCGTTTTTCATGCTCATGTGCTCTTAATACCATATTGTTACATGAGAAGATGAACCCTGAAACCCACTGGAAAATCAATATTGGACACAAGCAAAGAGTGAATTTAGGACGAAGCAAGATATGAAAATGGAGATAGTTGTCTGGTTTCTTGTTATTTTGTTAAAAATGGAAACGTGAGGTGCATAAAGTAGAAACGATGGGTTGTTTAATTGGCAATGAGAATGACTACTGTATAATCATTTAAAAATGGATAGATTTTGTTTGAGAATTTTGATTGTGGAGAATTTTGGTTTTGAAAAGTCAAGAACCAGAAAGCCCGGCAATATATATAGTTTTATTCTGTTGACTAGATTTGGTAAGAAATGAGAGTGTTATGAGCCAACCTGTTTCCAGCAGTAAAACTTGTAGAGTATTGTGCACACGTTGAAGGCCGGTGGTGATTAAATTGGTGGATAATTACGTATTCCACCACTGCCGGCCGGCATCTTTCAGAACTCATGTTTTTGGCTTGGCTTGTTCAGTTCCAACTCATCGCTGATACATGATGTGGCCAACTGGCTGAGTCTTCTATTTATGGACTGCAGTCTGTAAACTTAGTCTCCCACTCTTTTGGACGGTGAAAAAGGACCTAGTCAATGGGAATATAAATATCCAGTCCAACAACCTTTCACAAAGGTCTTGTTTGTTTGGATGTGATTCGTGATCCGGATTCGACAAAGCCTCTGAATCAGACGTCAGATTGTCTGTTTTTCACCAAAAAAGATAAACGAACCGCAAAAAAAAAACGTTAATAAAGAGCGCTCTCTCACAGGGCATGGCCCACCTATGTGTGAAAAGGAGGTTTATCTGGACGGTTTTTTTCACGGTACGCCCAGAATTACAGTTTTTTCATTTTTCTCATATCTGACTCGTCTCATGCATTTGGCTCGAATGGGCAATTAGCATTGTTTAGAATCAAATTTCAATCAGAATGAATGAAGTATCACCAAAAGTAGTGATAAAGAACATTATACATGTAACATTAAGGAAAAGAAAGCTATGTTACTCAAAAACTTGGTCATTCTATATCAAAGAGGCAGCCGTCTTGCGAATTTCACATTCTATGTCAAAGAGGCATCTTGGGAAATTTCATACTAACATGAGAAAAATCAAATAAGGCCTTTGTTGACGGAGAATATCGATATCTTTTGCTCTGCATAAAAAAACCAAGATTTTTTAGGGATCATGGTTTTTTTGAGGGGACCATGGTTTTTATTAGGCCGCTCTCCCTATAGTTATAAGGGGTGTCCTAAAGCATTGAAATGACTAACCTATCCTTAACCTAATTTAATTTAAAACCAACCTAATAACCACCTATATATATATAAGCACCACCTCCTCCCACCACCACCAACCACCGATTACCACCACCACCTCCGATTACCACCACCAGCAACTGCCACCACCTCTATATATATAACTTAATTTAAAACATTAATAAAGATATTCTCACAAACCCATTACTTGTCATTCGTTTTTGGTTGAATAAATGAGAAGTAATCATCAAAATGAGTTGAAAATGGAAGTTGCAGAGAGGTTTAATGGAGTTTTTTTTTCAGAGAAAAGTTCGGTTACGTCGCAAAACGTTCGGTTTCGTCGCAAAAAGTTCGGTTATCACGAATTATTTTTTTCTTAACCGAACTCGCAAAAAATACCTTTAACCGAACTCCTTGTATTAGAACAACACAAGTCCATAAGTTCGGTTCCTTCGCAAAATAAGGATATCACCGAACTTTAGTTTACGAAAATAATGAGAAATCCAAAAGTTCGGTTCGTTCGAGAAAATGTTAAATTTTTTTTCTAACCGAACTCTATCTTTGAAACTTCGTAACCGAACTCTACCTAGTTCGCCAAGAAATAAATTTCGTAGTAACCGAACGTTTGTCTAATTGCATATATAAACCCAGTTCGGTTGATTCGCAAAATATGTTGAAGTTTGCGAACCAACCGAACTTCTAATACTAGGTTACTTTTAACCTGCAGTTCGGTTGGGAACTTGGTTGCGTTGAAGTTTGCGAACCAACCGAACATACCTCTGTAAATTTTATTACTAAAGTTCGCTTACCTGCGTGTTTGAAGAAAGAAACCGAACTCTGTGTTCGGTTATATGTTATTGACATTTATTAATCGAACTGCGTGTTCGGTTACCTGTTCTTCGCACTTGGTAACCGAACTACCTGAACCTAGCAGGAATTTTTTATAAAAATTTACAGTTTGATGAATATTTGGACCAATTCAACCACCATTATCTAAGTTTGAAGCATACTTGGGTACCCAAATACTCTTCCTCCGGTTGTGGTTGGTAAAATCCATCATTTTCATCTTGAGATTGAGTTTGTGGAAGAATACATTCACCATCTAAGAAATAACTCATATCTAGATCATTGTGAAGATTAACAAATACTCTAGGAGAGATGGAGATGAAGAATCAGATGAGCTATCATCACTTAAATACTCAAGCTTAGTGAATTGGAAAAAAAAATTATTTTCCATGTTTTTCTTCTTCATTTTCTCTAATTTTACTCTCTCAATAATTCCACTTCTTTAGCTTAATCATGTCACTAATGATTTCACTAATCATTACCCAAAATTAATCAGGAGGGTAGTTTAGGTGTTAATATAAATATCTAAATAAGGGGTAACCTAAATTTACTTCTAAATGTCTTACTAAAAATAGAACCATGGTCCCAAAAAAAAAAACCATGGTCTCCAAAAAAAAATCATTCCAAAAAAAAGGATAGACTGCCCATTAGAAATGAAGACTAATGAAAAAATTACTAAAATGTGTTCACTGTATTAGGTAGTGTATGACTACTATGATCCCGCTCACAAATGCTTACGTGGAGGTAGCAGGAAATGGTTATCAAGTTGGTTACTGATGTCAGGGTTTCCCATACGATTCATCCCACTCACAATCCTTTATTTTCGACACGATCATACACTACCTAATATCGAGTTTTTTTTTGCTTCTCGAAAGCTTTTAATCTATGCTGCTCTACTGGGCCTGAGTCTAGGAATAGGCAGTTTAATGTATTCGTATGGTTTACTCCCTTCTTTACTTTTTAACAGGCCAGTTTCTTTTTCTTTGCGAAAATTAAGGAAATTAAGAGAACTAATTATTGAAAGTGGCCCTCTAGACACTTGTCAATAAAAGAAGTAAAGTGAAATGGTCCCCATGACACTTGTCAGCCAAAGAAATAAGTGAAATGGTCCACATAACACTTGTCATCAAAAGAAGTTAAAAGAAAAATGGTTCCAAAAAATTAAACTAACATTTGACTTTCCCAACTAGGAAACTGACCTAGTTTTTTGAAATATTTATTTATAGAAACTGACCTATTAAAAAGTAACGGAGGGAGTATCATTCATGTTTCAACCATGTCTCCTTCTTACAACCCAACTTGTATCAACCTCATTCCTTTCTTTCGTTTGGGTTCTATACTGCTTGGTTTAACAAGATCAGGTGATCGGCCCCCTGGAATTACAAAGAAACTTGTTTCGAGGCATGCTCAATTTTTTTAAGGCATGCACATTTATTATACCATCTAGGATGGGTTTATAAGGGGTGTCTAAAAGTAGTTCAATTACCTATATATTCTTAAACAATTTAAATTATTAGAGCGCCCTTATCCTCAAAAATCTAAAATCAAAAATCAAAATAAACTTTAAACTTAAACATCTTGGACTCCAATTCAATCAAGAAATTGATCAAGCAAAGCAAACACGAATCAAAGTGAGCGATATTGGAGTGCGAAATCCAAATCTCAATTCCTCTTAGATGTATTTTAGAATGTATGTGTAACAAACCCATCTTGTTTTTGATTGATTTTATTTTGTTTGATCGATAGAATATGATTTCAAAGGTGAAATTAGGGTTTTCAAAAGATCAGTTCGGCTGATCTTGGAGTATCAATTTTGAGCCGAACCTAGTGTACGATTTAGAGAAACACTATGTTCGGCTAATGCGACTTCGCTAAATTTTGTTCGAATCAGCCGAACCTAAATTTGTCAGTTTCAGCGTGAAGTTCGACCGAAAACTTTTCAGCCGAACCTCAGTTTTTTAAAAATATACCTAGGTTTGGGTGATAACTTGTCAGCCGAACCTAGGTATATTTTAAAAAAATGGAGGTTCGAATGAAAAGTTATCAGCCGAACTGTTCATCTGGTCAGTAGATCCGGGTTTTAAAAATTCATTTTTTTTGACAGATTCAACTTGTAAAAAGAAAATAAACCTCGTATAGAAGTCTATCTCTGATTTGAATCACCCATTTTGGTCACTTCTAATCACTAAAATCTCAAAATTCAAAACCCAAGTTTTTTTTCACTTCTTCTTCTTCTTCCTCTCAAAAATCCCAACTCTCTCACATAAATTTGATTTATCTACTAATTTACCACTAATAATTTTATTTTTAATCAATCCTTAAAATTCCTAGCTAATCAAATATAATCATAATCATACACTAATTATGTAAGGGTAGTTATGCCATTATCAAAAAGGGTGGATAAGGGGTGATGTTGTTTTTTATTTAGTGACCCTATTTTGGCATTATATAGTATGCCTCAAAAAAAGTCAGTATGCCTCAAAACAGGTTTCATTACAAATGCTTGGTTTTTATTGGGTTTCCTTTTAGAGAAAATATCGTTTGGTTCATTTATGTCCGGGCCCACATCAATTTGGTCCTTTTAGAAATCACCTTTTCCATTAGGTCCATAATTATTTAAAAATATTAAATGGACCAAAATACCCTTCCGTGTTAATTCCTACTTAATTTTTGTAGCAGTTCAGTTTGTCTGATGAACTCCGGAGTTCATTATTTCAAATGAACACCTAATAAAACCAAACTAAATCACATATGAAAAACAAAGTTTATTCTATAAAATGAACACAACACAAAACTTCATTATTATGACAAAAAAACAGAGTTCATTCTTTCAAATGAACACCTGACAAAACCTACACGAAAACAGAGTTCATTCTTCAAATGAACACCTGATAGAACCTATAAGAAAACAGAGCTCATTCGACAAGATGAACACCTATCAAAAACTAACTAATTCAAACCTAGAATTGAGTTCATTCTTTAAGATGAACACCTAACAATTCAAGATCTAAAAACATAGTTCATTTTATACATGAACACACACAAAAAAATCCATAAAAATCAGAGTTTATCTTCATCAACACGAGTTCATCTTCAACACGGGTTCATCTTCAGCACGGGTTCATTCTTTACATGAACACACAAAAATCAAGATCTTCAACACAAGCAGCAAGACATAGATCACCAACTTCATCTTCAATGCGAGCATCAAACATCAATATCAGTTCATCCTTCACAGTGAACCTGATTTCAGATCTGATTTCATCCTTCACAGCAAACATCATCATCTTCAAACAACAACAGCAACATCGTACTCATCATCTTCATCATCTTTAACAGCAACAACAAACAACAGAGACGAAAAATAAACGTAAAAACTACATCGTCTTCACCTACTTCAACAGCATCATAAACAGTATCAACACCAGTAGAGAAGAAAAACCCTAAAAACTCTGTCGTTCATCATCTTCTTCATCATCTTCATTGTCTTCACATCTTCATCGTCTTCAACAACAACAATCTTTATAAAATCTGTAAATCAACCTTCAAAATCAATCACCGTCATCAGTAGCAGCAGATCTCAAAAGTCTTCATCGTGCTCATCATCATCTTCAACTGCAGCAGCATCAAACAAGGAAGAAAAACAAAAAATCTTATGCAAATCGTCGTCTTGTTGATCATCTTTATATACTCATCTTATTTATCATCTCTGCAAATCGTAATAATCATCTCTGCAAAATCAAAACCCTAGAACTTACACGAACCTTCATCGTTTATGCAACAGAAGAAGAAGAAGAAGAAGAAAAAAAAAAAAAGAGAAACTAGATCCGAAAATATGGTGGTGAGAGAAAGTAAATCTGAAAATGATTTCATCTCTCCTGATAATTGAGTATATGTGTCCTAGGATGACGTCATGGGTGATGTAATGGTCCCAAAAGGGTATTTCTGCCATTATAAGATGACAATTACATCATCCATGACGTCACTCTAGGACCAAACCATAATTTTTAAGACCAAATAGTAATATTTATTTTAAAAATGGACCAAACAGACAGTTGACTAGGTCAACTGGACCAAACTCTCTCTGATATATTATTTCTAGGACCATATGATATAATTTCAGAATTTTCAGTTTTACACATTGAGGACAATGTGAGGTCTAAGTGTGGGGGAGTATTTTTTGTTAGAGAATTGCTCGGTCGAACTCGCATGCGTTGATATCTCAAGCATGTTTGTCAATGTTAGTGATCAAAACTATAAGTCTTGATTTCTAGTCTACTGTAGCTAAGTCTCGGACTAGGATAGAAAGTGTAGTTGAGCTCAAGGACTTCATGACGATTCATCATACAAGAAGAAGAACTACTCAAGGAACCGGTGGAACTTCTCGACCAAAGGTATGTGAAGACTTGAAATTATCTGTCACTCAAAAGTCTATCTATTCTATCTCCTACTTCTTGAGACAAAAAAGTCGTATACTATATATAGACTTAGATTATACACATTTGGTATTTCGAGCTGAGTATACCTCGCCTATCTATATCTTGAAATATGTGTTGGTAAGCGTTTCGCTTCGACCATGTTTATCTTTACCTAGTGACGAAAGTCATGATATGTTTCAATCACTTTGAAAATTGCTTTGACGAGAAATGGTGTAACAATTGTATAAGGTCCTCTAAGAATGTTTCAATAGTTGGAGTGAGAATTTAGATTACATAACCAATTATGGACATAAGTATTGTTGGGGAAACACATATGTGCATAAGTCTTATCCCTTGAACCAAAGTTTGCAAACTTTGTTGATCAAGAGAAACCGGAAGAATGGCTTGTTTCCAAGTCCGCGAACTTAGTCCGCGAACTGTCGAACTTCTCATCCCGAGAAATTCTGCTGGAGTTAACAAACTAGATACTAAACGATTGATTACATATAACCCACCTACTCCCAAGTTTTGAGATGCATGCATGTACTGTTGGAATTTTGAATAAAAATATGAGTTAGTTAGTTAGTTTTTTAGTGTGAATGGATGTGTCCACTCACTCAAACCTTTTCAATATGTTGTTTCTTATCCCAAGGGATGTGACTCTCCACGAAGGGTTGTTAACCCAGTCCGTGAACCGGCGGAAAGTCTTTGCCGAGATTTTCTGCTTGAGTTTTTAAACTCTTCCCGGTTGCTTAAGTCCGCGAACCTAGTGTGCGAACTTAAGAAGGTTATATATCTGAAGATGATTTCTGAACTTAAACTTATAAAGACTAAGGAATGGAATTTTCAAACCGTGGCTATAAAGTTCATGAACCGATTCGAGTGAATCAAATCATCTTTGCTTCAATTGTGTCTTGTGTAGTAATAATATTTCTTTGCAATTGAACAAGTCTCTAACTACTTCATTTGAGTCATTTGAACTAGTTATGGTGAAGAAGAATATGGTTGGTATGAAATGCTCATACGGCTAACCTTTTGGTTAACTATTGTTGAACCAACAATGTACACGTTTGGGTACGGTTAACAAACCTAGAAGCGTGCATTTCATTTGTGTATAACAAGCTAAGTTTTTGTTTTATCGGTTGAGAAATATTATCTTGAATCTAAATCAGGTTTTCATCTAACGGTGGATATTGTGACCAAGGCGAAACCCTGATTTGAAAGACTATATAAGGGGACATCTAGCAACTCTGCAAAAATAATCCCCACACTTCACGTGTGATACTAGTTTGCGTGCTAGATTCGTTTCTCCTTTAACCTTTGGTTTTCTTCATCTAAAACCAGGTTAACGACTTAAAGACTTCATTGGGATTGTGAAGCCAGACCGATATTACTTTTATCGTAGTTGTGTGATCTGATCTTGCATTTTCTATCGTACGAGTACCATCAAATTTATTGGCTTGAGATTAATATCTCCGATAAACAAGATATAAAAAGTAGGCACAAACATCTTCGTCTCATTGTTTGTGATTCCGAAACATCTTGTTTCGCTATCATGCGATTAAGATTGTTGTGAGGTGATTTATTTATCTAGGCTTTTCTTCGGGAATATAAGACCGGATTATCAATTGGTTCCTGTCCACCTTGATTATTATCAAAAGACGGAACAAAAACTTTAGGGTTTTTCTATGGGAGACAGATTGACCCATTGATAGACTTGTCTGTGGAAGACAGCTATGTTTATTATCAAAGCCTGCGATTTTAGGTCATAGCAACTCTTAGTTGTGGGTGAGATCGTCTAAGGGAATCAAGTGCGCAGTATCCTGCTGGGATCAGAGGCGTAGGGAGTAGAACTGTACCTTGGATCAGTGGGAGACTGATTGGGGTTCAACTACAGTCCAGTCCGAAGTTAGCTTGGAGTAGGATAGTGTCTCTAGCGGCTTAATACAGTGTGTGTTCAATCTGGACTAGGTCACGGGGTTTTTATGCATTTGCGGTTTCCTCGTTAACAAAATTTCTGGTGTTTGTGTTATTTTAGTTCCCGCATTATATTGTTTTATCTTTATAAATGAAATAATACAGGTTGTGCGTTAGATCATCAATTAGATTAATCCAACCTTTGGTTGTTGATTGTCATTGATTGATCCTTGGATATTGGTCTTTGGTACCATCCAAGTTATTCCTTGTATTTGATTAGTACTCGCAGTTTCTGTTTGAGGAAATCAAATCAAGAGAGAGAAATATAAACTCGTTGATGTACTTTTAATTGATTAAGTCTTGTTGATTCTCTTAAAGGTATATTCGAGTTTGTCCATACAGATTGCTAAGAGAAATATTGGGTGGTGTTTTTAGACCCCCGCTTTTTCAATTGGTATCATAGCAAGAAAACACGTTTAAGACCTTACAAGTCTGTGTTTGTAGCGATCTGACTCTATGGACAGAGGTATTATCTCTATTAACGTACCACCAGTCTTTGATGGCTCTAATTACTTGTGGTGGAAAATTGTTATGCGAGCTTTTCTTCAAGCACGTGATTTTCTATCATGGGTATATGTTGTTAATGTCTATGATGCTCCCGTCGTGGCAGTTGGAGATATAAACGTTCCCAAGAATATTTGTGAATATAGTCCTGCCGAGCTCCTTGCTGCAAAGCAAAACTCCGACGGTTTGAATGCCATAATACATGCCATTACCCCACACCTTCAGCACCATGTGTCAAATTGCACTATGTCTAAAGATGCTTGTGATACTTAGAAAACGTATTCGAAGGAAATACCAGTGAAAAGGAAGCCATACTCCAGAATCTGAATTCCAAATGAAAAAATCTTTTTATGGCAGATAATGAATCGGTTGATGATTTTTACCACAAAGTGTCTGAAATTGTTAATGCATCATTTGCATTGGGTAAGACCATTCATGAAAAGGACACTGTGATGAAAATACTCAGATCACTGCCATCAAGATACGATTCTAAGAAGCATGACATCATTGAGGGAAATAACCCTGATACACTTTCCAAGACTTCACTAATTGGAAAGTTAAGAATTCTTGATCAAGAGACAGGAAAAACGTTCGCATTCAACGCTATGAACAAACCTGAGATGTCTTCCTCTCACCTGTCCTGGGCTGATGAATGTGATCATTCACTAGTAGTCAAAGAGGTCAAGAATCTAATAAAAAGGAAGAAGAGATTTGAAGGTTTTCCATCTTCTCTGGTTGCTGAAAAATAATTCAACAGAAGGCAATTCTTCTCTATATAACTCAGATGAGTCTAACTGGTGCAATGGATTTACTTCCCTTACTTCAGATTCTCTTTCAACTTCAAATTATGATTCGGAACTTGAATTTGACACTGAGTTGTTTGATCTCCTGAATAAAGAGATTCTTCAAGAGAACCTTCTTCTTAAAGCCTCCTTAAGGAATGTTGAATCATCACTCTAGACGAAAAATATTGAGATAGATCATCTTCATATTAAATTCGTCAAAACCATGTCTCTAAAGGAAGAAGAGATTAATTCTCTCAGAGATGACCTGCAAAGGCTGTCTGGAAGCTCTGACAAAATTGCAGCAGTGTTTTTTGGTCAGAGATCCTTTAGGAACAATCATGGTTTAGGATTCAAAAGCAAAACAACAAAAGTGGTGGATTTTGCATATCAGGAAACAATGGTTGGGTGTTGTGTCATACAGGAAAAATTACATGGAGACGAAAAATCCACATTGATTTGCTCCTTCTGTGGACACTCAAGGCATGATAAAGATACCTGTTGGAGATTCAAGAAAAGCAACAAAAGAGTCACCAAACTTCAAAAGAACATGCAAAGAGTGAGTCTGGATAAAGATAAGCAAGGTAAATATTCCAGAATAAGTAAGAAATCTGTTAGAACAACCAACAGTGACAAGCCACGGAAAAACAAGGGAAGTGGGCATTTGGCCCGTCCGGTCACCAATTGAATGGTGATGTTTGCCTTCTCATCTTTAACTTGGGAAAGATGAGAAGTGTCTGAGAAGTGGCTCAAGTCAATGTTCGTGAATTTCAATTTGTGTAGGTAATATTATTTTTAGATTCTTGGAAGACTGTGTCAAAATTGTCTAGGGTTTGACACTTACAAATCTCCTTTTATTGTCTGTTTTCTCCTTCTTTCAATTACGTTCTCATGGCTCCTGTAACTAGAGGTACTACCAAAAGAGATGCAGTAGAAGCAGTCAATGCACATCTGTGCAAAGGAATCACTTCCTCGAGAATGATAAAGAAGAAGTCAACAATCAATGGAGAAGGTTCTTCCTCTAACTGTCTCTTTTCTGTTTATCGTGATAGAGACATGGTGAAAGTTTTCATCAACAAGCTAAATGATTTAAAATATCGAATCATTTCCTCTTTGGAAGAGATAACTCACTATGAACAAACGTTGTCTCTGAACAAGATTACCCTGCGTGATCTAAAAAGAGAACTTAGTGAGTTAACTGATGTTTCTGAAGATCTAGAGGAATTGAACGATCCCATAATCAATGGGTTTTTCAATAATGAGAAAGAATTTTCTGTAGATTCTCTGAGAAAGATCTACAATGCCTAGTAAGTATTCTTTTTGATTTAGTTGGAAGAATAACTAGTGCTTGAATAGCAAAGATTGTGACTACACATATCTATTATTTTTCATCTTCTTTTCTTTTTTAGGTTTATTGGTTTAAATTCTAAAAATATTTGGAGGATGATGGTTTGCAACATTTAATCTTTATGATTTGTTATATTGCAATTTGTTATGGGATATTGGTGTTTACGTCCGTGAACTATGTTGTCCATATTTTGTCAAAAGTAAAGTCGTTCATGATCGGTATTCATGTATTGATTTAAGGATGAATAGATTTTTGACATATACAAAAGTGAAGCCTATATTGTCAATTCTTTGATGGAGGATAGGTTAAAATCTTTTGTGTTCAAGGATTATGTCTATCAAATATCGTTATGCAAATAGTGATGGAAGATAGAATGAATCCTTGTGTATTCCACAGTATTGATCTTCACTGATCCATATTTTATGTAATATTGTGAGGCTCCGTAACGTGTTGAGCACGATACAACCAAGTTGATTAATTTTTTATTAGCTTTGTTGGTTGTTCCCGTAAGGTACTTTATGTTGAGCATTCTTGAACTAAATTAATCATCTTGTTTGGTTATTTAGTTATTGCTCCATAAGTCTTTTTATGTCGATCAAAACAAATGATAATTAAATTGATTACTTTTGTAATTATTTTGGTTGTGTATTCCAATTAGATTAATTATGGGTTCTCTAGTAATTAATCTAGTTGAGTATTTTCATACTCCGTAAGATTCCTCTTATGTTGAGTATATGAACGACTATCATATTCATTTTCTAATGGTTATGTTAGTCGTATGCTCCGTAAGTTCTCTTGTGTCGAGCATAATCAATTAAGTTGATCACTTTTGTGTTTAATTGATTGCGTATTCCGATTAAATTAATCATGGGTTTACTTATGATTAATTTGATTGAGTTTTTGGATATAGAAAATCATTCTCATGGTTTTTGGTGTCTAATAAAAATCCTCATTTTCTTTTGAAATTAAGGTCGCTCTTGTTGTTCCCTTAGGAATGACTTCAAATGGGGGGAGAGTTCTTTTGAACCTGTGCTTAATGGTCATATCTTGAGGGGTGTGCGGCCGTGGAATTTTAAAGGGGTTATCTTGTATCTTTAAACTCCTTGATGAATACTATTAGCTTCGGCTATATGATTGCATCTAAATTAGATGGTATGTATTTTCTTTTAGTCATGAAATTTCTCTTACGAAAATTTCATTATGATCCTGTTCTTGTATCTTTACCAATTTTATTGACAAAAAGGGGGAGAATTAATATGTAGTTCACACTACAAATACATATGGTTTTCGGATCACTGTGTAAGGGGAAGTGGTTTCCATGTGAGATGGAGTATTGACTAAGGGGGAGTGATACATATAACCATAGTATTATTGTTGAAGTTGTGATACAATTGGACTTTGACACTGTGTAATAATACTATGACAATGTATAACAATGATCGAGACTGATGCTTTCTCATTGTTATAGCCGATATTTTCTGCTGGAGTATTGGTTTCCGCGAACCGGCGCAAAGTCTTTGCCGATATTTTCTGCTGGAGTTTGTAAACTCTGCCCGGTTGCCCGCGAACCTAGTGTGCGAACTTAAGAAGGTTATATATCTGAAGATGATTTCTGAACTTAAACTTATAAAGACTAAGGAATGCAATTTGCAAACCGTGGCTATAAAGTTCATGAACCGATTCGAATGAATCAAATCATCTTTGATTCAATTGTGTCTTGTGTAGTACCTAAGATTTCCTTGCAATTGAACAACTCTCTAACTAGTTCATTTGAGTCATTTGAACTATTTATGGTGAAGAAGAATATGGTTGGTATGAAATTCTCATATGGCTAACCTTTTGGTTAACTATTTTTGAACCAACAATGTACACGTTTGGGTACGGTTAACAAACCTAGAAGCGTGCATTTCATTTGTGTATAACAAGCTAAGTTTTCGATATAACGGTTGAGAAATATTAGCTTGAATCTAAATCAGGTTTTCATCTAACGGTGGATATTGCTTGCTTTGTGACCAAGGCGAAACCCTGATATGAAAGACTATATAAGGGGACATCTAGCAACTCTGCAAAAATAATCCCCACACTTCACGTGTGATACTAGTTTGCGTGCTAGAGTCGTTTATCCTTTAACCTTTGATTTTCTTCTTCTAAAACCAGGTTAACGACTTAAAGACTTCATTGGGATTGTGAAGCCAGACCGATACTACTTTTATCACAGTTGTGTGATCTGATCTTGCATCTTCTATCGTACGAGTACAATCTTATTGATTGGCTTGATATTAATATCTCTGATAGGAAAGATATAAAAAGTAGTCACAAAAATCTTTGTCTCATTGTTTGTGATTCCGCAACATCTTGTTTCGCTACCATACGATTAAGATTGTTGTGAGGTGATTGATTTATCTAGGATGTTCTTCGGGAATATAAGACCGGATTATCAATTGGTTCATGTTCACCTTGATTATTATAAAAAAACGGAATAAAAACTTTTGGATTTTTCTGTGGGAGATAGATTGATCCTGTGGGAGACAGATTCTTATATTGTCAAAGCCTGCGATTTTGGGTCGTAGCAACTCTTAGTTGTGGGTGAGATCAGCTAAGGTAATCAAGTGCGCAGTATCCTACTGGAATCAGAGGCATAGGGAGTACAACTGTACCTTGGATCAGCGGGAGACTGATTGGGGTTCAACTACATTCCAGACTGAAGTTAGCTTGGAGTATAGTGTCTGTAGCGGCTTAATACAGTGTGTGTTCAATCTGGACTAGATCCCGGGGTTTTTCTGCATTTGCGGTTTCCTCGTTAACAAAATTTCTGGTGTTTGTGTTATTTTAGTTCCCGCGTTATATTGTTTTATCTTTATAATTGAAATAATACAGGTTGTTCGTTAGATCATCAATTAGAGTAATCCAACCTTTGGTTGTTGATTGTCATTGATTGATCCTTGGATATTGGTCTTTGGTACCATCCAAGTTATTCCTTGTATTTGATTAGTACTCGCAGTTTCTGTTTGAGGAAATCAAATCAAGAGAGAGAGATATAAACTCGTTGATGTACTTTTAATTGATTGAGTCTTGTTGATTCTCTTAAAAGTATATTCGAGTTTTTCCATATAGATTGCTAAGAGAAATATTGGGTGGTGTTGTTAGACCCCCTCTTTTTCACTTATAGTAAGGCCAATCAAGCCATAACTTATTTTATTGTGTTACATTTTCAAGTTTTTGTGGCCCTCTTTGCTACGGTGTTTTGCACAATTGGAGGTCTCATAAATCAAGATTTCATGGTAAGTCAATTTGGATTCGGATCAAACTAATTTTGCTTGTATATACATACCTATTTTAATATTTGTTCCTATATTTGCAGGCAATGCACAAAGAAGCAAGTCAATTTGGATTGTGAACAAAAATGTACTACTTGGTGTTAGTTTCAAACATGGTAGTTTGGAAGCTGACGTTTCGGGAGAGCGAGGATTATACTCTCTATACCTCCTCGCCCTTCGCTGGATTTGTGACTGCAGTTTTTCTTGCATTTTCACAAATTTCATCTCTTATAACATTACATGAGAATTTCACAAGAGAAAAAAGGATGGCCTTGGGTTTAAAATTTTAGGGTTTCACTTCTTACTTCTATGGTTCCTACAAGTACACCAAAAAAACAAAGGCAGAAAACCCATGAAGCAAACTGAAATGTTATATACTCAACCTACCAAATACGCAACACAACTGTAAAGTACATTAATGTTATATGTGACTACTAATTTTCCGGTAAGTCTATGTAATATGAACAACTCAGAGGATCATATACAAAGTAATAAAGATGCCTCAGTTGAACTGATACTGCTGAGTAAATAAAAGGTGTTCAAGATATATATTGCAATAATGATAAACAAGATAATAAAGTAAATGCAACTAAGTTATCAAGTAACACAAGAGATTACGTTGTTAGACTTTCTTCTGCTTCCACGGGGTAATGGGTAGTGATTGTATTAAGTTTTTGGTGAGGTTACAAGGTATTCAATGCTCTCAAAGGTATTAACTAGAACCAACCTCAAGAACTTGTACTCTAACTCTTAAAATTCAATAAGCATAAGGTTTCTCTAGATCTATCTCAGTAATTGTGTGTCCTTTCTTTGGAAGTGAAGCTCAGTATTTATAACACCTTCTCCATCAAGGACATCTTCGTTGTCTCCAGGTCCATCGAGATCTGATGCTCTTCCATACATATTTGTATCTTCATCTACCACGAACCTTCCCCAGTCATACTATGCCACCTAAGCTCATTCCACGCGCTTAGGTTGATAGTTGTTGCATTTAATGCTGATTGTCTGACTTGCCAATAGAAGCCACGTCCCTAGGAAGAAGCCTAGTTTTTCATCACCATCGTTGATTATGTCTCTCTCGTGATGAGATAAAGTAAGTAGATGAGAGATCCCCTACTTCGCGGGTATCCAAGCATCACTAGGACTACTGAGTTAATTTGTGCATGCTCACCCAGGTGGCGACACGTGTAAGCCAGTTAAATGATATCTACAGTTTGCCCATTTTTTTCCTATTCTAGAAAGGGTAGGATGGGAAGAAAAATAATCTCACTAAGCCGTCATTTCTGCATGCCTGATTTGTATTCCCCCCACCCACCCCCATTCGTGCAATAACTGCTCCTCGGGTTTTGGGAAAGCCCCAACTTTAGATTTACTAGCCGCTTATAAAATGAATCTTTAAAGGAAGAATAATCATTCTCTCTTTTTCTTCTACAGTCGCTTTACCTCTCCATCCCTTTCAACAGAGTCTCTTCTTCTTCTTTAACCCTCATTTTTCTCCTGCAATTATTTTTCAATGCTCGGTTCTTGGAGATCAGGCTTAGAAATATTTTGGATGCAACTCTTTGTTCTTCACATTTGATAAGTGATAACCACTTTCTTCTTTCGTTTGATTTACTTTTCTTGATCGAAAGCAGTGTTTTCATGCCCCTGTTTTTGTTTCGATTGCTCCGATCATACTGATTTCAATTTTGGGTTCCTCTTCTTTTTCTCCATAAACGTGATAATCATCACATTCTCTCTTATGTTTTGTTTCTTTGAGATGTGTTTTTATCTCCGAATGTGCTAAATAGATTTCTCAATCGAATTCTGACGATTAAAATTTTATGATGTCATGATCATCTTTCTTCTACTGATAATTGATGATCAAACTTTATGTTAGTGTTAGTGATAATCAGGCTTCCGAATAAACCTACCTATACTGATTCTAAGGGTAGATCTTTCTCACAGCCCCCTTCTCGGATAGTTCATCCTGACGCTACACCATCTCCGCTTCCTGAGGTACCTAAGGAAGTCGAGGAGGGTACTCCCGTAGAGGTTGTTGTTGAAGATCTTCCACCGCCTCCACATTATGAATTAAAGGATACATTTGGAGGATAAAGGTGGCTACCGAAGTAGGACTCTTGCTCAGATCTCCAAGTTTTTTCTCTAGATTAGTTTGAGATCTTATTTTTTGATGGTTCGGATGTTCTCACTGAGTCTATGATTCGAGACTTCCATTATGATGGGAACAACTTGCTGGTGAGTGTTGGTCAGCTAGTCTCAGGTATGCTTCGTCCTCTGTTTAGTAGAAAAGACCTCTTTTATTTTGTGTTCTTCAGGATCCACTGCCGCAACACACCATCTCAGTGTTCTCGATAATATCAAGGCAAGTCAATTACAAGGCCTCTGGTAAAAATCTCACAACAAAGTTAAATTACTTGTTTTGATCATATTTATAAAATCACCATCTAGTGCTTACCATGCAACAATGTTACTGTTCTGCTAAGCAGCGGACTTAATGTTGATGCTGGATTTTTGACAAAGCGTAAAACATTCATTTTGGGTGAATTTTCATACCTGGGGTAAAATAGTAATTTCACATATTTGGGACAAAATGGTCATTTTATAATTCAAAGTGAAAAGCATATTCATCAAATTTTGGACCAGGGGCAAAAAAGTCTTTCTACCAAAATTTGACCAAAACCATTAATATTAAACTGTTAAACTGTAGAGGTTATTATTATTTATAATTGGGACCGTGATTTTTTATTAATATGTAGAGGTTATTAATATATGGAGTAGCAATATATGGAGGTTTTACTGTACTTGGAACACCCATAAGCACACTATTATACTTGGGAACAAAATCCATAGACGCCATGTGTACCCCAATTAAGCGAGTTAAAAAGAACTTAGTTATTTTGACAATTGATCTATCGTTTGCGTTAATGACTTGGTGTTGATTCCTAATCACTTCAATCTGGATAACTAATTTTTCTGGTATCGGTTCTTTTACATTTTTTAAGGTATGACATACGGATATCATATGCTCGTTCTGTTTTTAGAAAAGAAATATTTTCACTTTTTCATTTTATCCTAAAAATAGATCAAATTGAAAAAAGAATAAAAGTATCTCTTTTCCAAAAACGGAGAGAATATGTCATAGAAAATTTACGGTGTATATCAACAATTATTGTTGATTTTTTTTCCGTAGATGATTTGTTTTCTGTAGATGATTTTTTTCTTTGTATAATTAATTTTATCAAAGTAGATAAGTAACGTACGAAAAAGCTTTCAGACGGTCCATTATTTTAGCTAAGTCGGGAATCAAGTCTAAAAAAACACCCACTGTGTCGCATCACCATTATTATTTCATTATAAAAAGTCGTTGTTATTTGCAGTTCGTCAAATGAGAGGCTCATAATCTAGATTTGTTATACACCATTAACTGACTTATCATGGAAATGTAAAAAATATAGAGTTTATTTCTTGAATTTTGGTTATATTGATTTTCTTTTTCTACTAGTAATATGCTAGAACCGCATTATTATGCGTCTCAAAGATTTTCCATGTATCTCACAACTCGATGTGTCGAACATGGATGGGTGAGAGGTCACTCCGTGCTTCCCACAACCAAAGTATGTCTACTTCTAACTTTCCCACACAAACTTTGGTTCTTAATATAAAGACTTTCTATTGATCAACCGATAAAGATTACAACTCTGTGTCTTCACTATTTATAAAACTTATGTACGTAGCCTACAAGTATTCTTGAGTCACATGTATACTAAACTTGGAAGTGATGTAAGTTTGGATTATAAATAATAATTCAACGCTCCCTCTCAAGATGGCGCATAGATATCACACATGCCCAGCTTGACAATAATAGAATTACAAAATGATTTGTTTGATACTGTCTTAGTTAACACATTTGCCAGTTGATTTAAAGAACGACAGAAAGGTACTTCAATAATTTTTTATGCTCTAACTTCTCATAGATGAATTTTCGATCAATTTCAACATGCTTAGTTCTATCATGTTGCACAAGATTTTGTGCAATCTTTATTGCTGACTGATTATCACAAAATAACTTCATATGACTATTGGTAAGTAAACCAAGCTCCCCCATAAGTTGTTTAAGCCACGGTAATTCACAAATTCCTTTATCCATAACCATATATTCAGCCTCAGCACTAGACAAAGAAACAACTTTCGATTTTTTACTTTTCCAAGTAACAAGGTTACCTCCAACAAATGTGAAATAACTAGTAGTTGATCTTCCTCTATCTCCTTTTCCACCCCAATCTGAATCAGTATACCCAGAAATATCCATATTTTCATGGTTTGAAAACATCAAACCTATTCCAGGAGCATACTTTAGATATCTAAGTATTCTTATAACATCATCCAGATGTTGTTTACCAGGATTATGCATAAATCTACTAACAACACTTACTGCATAAGAAATATCAGGTCTAGTATGGGAAAGATATATCAAACACCCTACTAATATTTGATATCGTCTTTTATCTGTTGGTATTTGATCAGAAGCCTCATCTAGTCGATGATTTTTCTCAATAAGAGAAATAATAGGTTGACAACCTAGCATCCATGTTTCCTTAAATAAATCAAGTACATATTTCTGTTGGGATAAGAAAATACCTTGATTAGATCGTACAACTTCAATTCCCCAAAAATATTTGAGAGCTCCCAAATATTTTATTTCAAACTCTGAAGACAAGTATGTCTTTAAGATTGACATCTCATCAGCATCATTACTAGTTACCACCATATCATCAACATGAATAATGAGTGATGTTAATTTACTGCCGGACTTCTTTAAGAACTAAGTATGATCATCATTACTTTGTTAGATCCAAACTTAATCATTGCCTTTCGAAATCTTCCAAACCAAGCATGTGGTGATTTCTTCAAGCCATACAAGGCTTTATTCAATCTACACACAACATTAGGATCTGAATCACCAAATCCCGGTGGTAATGACATGTAAATATCTTCCTCTAAGTCTCCATGTAAAAAAGCATTTTTTTACATCATATTGTTGTAGTGGCCACCCCAAATTTGCTGCTATAGACAACAATACACGGACAATATTCATTTTTGCAACTGGTACAAAAGTATCATAATAATTTATACCATAAGTTTGAGTAAATCCTTTTGCAACAAGTCTTGCCTTATACTTGTCAATAGAACCATCAGGATTAATCTTCACAGTGAATACCCATTTGCAACCAACTGGCTTCTTTCCTTTTGGTAGTATAACTTTCCTCCATGTCTTATTTTTTATAAGAGATCGCATTTATTCAAGCATAGCATCAGCCCATTTAGGATTGGATAATGCTTCTTGAACACTGGTAGGATTGGAAATATCTGATATCTGATTAACAAACTCCTTGCAAGGTTCTGTCAATCTATGAGTTGACATGTAATTTGCAAAAGGATATTTTACCTTTTTTACGGGTTCCGGAGAATATCTTTCTGCTGGTATTCCACGATTGGTCCTTAGTGGTAGTTGATACCTGTTAGCCTCAACAACTTCATAATTTTCAGTATTAGTGTTAGTAGTAGTAATATCACTACTTACCTCAGCAGCAGGAGTGGAATCGACATGAGTAGGTACTGTAATAGCAGAGGGGTTATCTTCTTCAATAAGAATTTGAGTTTCATCTCGGTCTTCATTTATATTTTCTTCAACAACGTTACCAATTGATAAATCTCCAACTTCAACAAATTGTTGACCATATTCTTCTTTATCATCACTAGTAGTTAAAACTTCTTCAGCTTCTGTAGATTCTATCATGAAATCACAATTATCCAGAAACAATTCCATCCAGTTAACATCTTCTTTTACACTCTCTCCCAAGTGAGAGGCATTAAATTCAGCGGAAGCAAAATACATCTCATGTTCAGAGAATGTCACATCCATGGTGACATACGTTCTTCTTGTTGGAGGATGATAATACTTGTAGACCTTTTGAAATTTATTGTATCCAACAAAGACACATCTAAGAGCACAAGGATCAAGTTTCAAACGTATATGTTTTTTATGTTTACATAAACTACAAAACCAAATACTCGTGGTGGAAGTGTAAGATTAGATGAAAGAGTCACAAATGAAGAAAGTTTATCTACTGGTGTCTGAAATTTCAGAACTCGTGTAGGAACACGATTAAGAAGAAAAACAACGTTAATAAGAGCTTTTTCCCAAAAATTTGGTTTCATATGCGCTCCAATTAAGCTAGCCCTGGTAATCTCCAACAACTGTCTATTTTTCCTTTCTGCAACTCCATTCTGTTGCGGTGTAGATGGACAAGTAGTTTCATGAACAAGACCATGCTCAGCAAAATAACCTTTTAAGGTGCGGTTAATATAATGTCCACCTCTATCACTTCGTGGAACCTTTAGATTTCCAGAGTATTGTGTCTGGACTATCTTGTGAAAATTACGAAAACAGTCTGGCACATCACTTTTATTCTTCATCATATAAAACCAAGTCATACGAGTACAATCATCGATAAATAGAACAAACCGTCTATTACCAGAAGTAGAAACAATCTTTGAGGGACCCCAAACATCAGAATGAACCAAAGAAAACAGAACACATCTTTTATTAAAACTATCAGGATAAGTAGCACGATGGCTGATACTTTTTTTATTGTCGTTGTATTTTTAGTAAATAGGATTCGAACTCTAAGACTTGTTAAGATTAATTTTATAGGAATAAAATAGAGAGTTACTGGGTCTAGGATTCGGCCAAACTCATATCAATAGGTTCAATTATTCATTCTCAAACAATTATCGCTCGACAAATAAAACAACATCGACTCTTATTCTTGCCAAGGTATATTCTCCAGACTTTAGTTATAAATCGTAAGCATGGGACATCAAACATCTAAGCAAGCATGACCCATCTAATAAAATAATAACTAATTTTTTCGAATCATAAATCAATTTAAAATAAGTGCAAAAGTCAAATAGAAAATAAAACAAATTCACCCATGTATGAAGTCTGGCTTCCTCCGTCGACCCAGTGTTGGGGTTTAGCTTCTCATGATGAAAACACACTCAAAAAATATAATTAATAGCTCAAATGGTGTTTACAATGGTGAAAATGAAGAAAAATTAAACGCAACAATTTTGCTTTACCAAAACTCCCCCCTTTTTTCCCTGTTTGGTCCTATTAGCACCCTATTTATACACAACAACCCATTACTCAAACATCTTTTCAAAATATTCTTCCATAACTCCACCAGATCTTCTCTTTGATGAAAGATATCTCAGGAATAATTTCTTTCTCCATTATCACATATCTTCCTCTATTTGCTAGAATAAAATCCCGGGGATATTATTATTTTTTATTTATAAATAAAACCACAAATTTTCTTTCTCATTTTCAATAAAAACAAACTCATCAATATATTATCTCTTTTAACTTCAAGATATGAAAACTTCTTTATAATATGCAACAAGATATCTTTGCCTTAAATCTTTGAGATCTCTCATAAATTATGTGAATCTGTTTCAATGAAGAAGAAGAGGGTGCCTCTATCCATTTGTTCATTTGTTGGGTGTCTTTAACAAGTTGGGTGACCGTATCTGAAATGATGGGTCCCTTTATCAGTTCCTCTGGCTGCTTTTAACACTTTTTTCGATCTATTTTTCCAAAAGAGCTTATTTCCTTGAAAAGACTTAAAACAAGTTTATTAGTGATAAAATGAGTCCCAGCTAATGTATTATGGGTGAAAATGCGTCGCACTTTCGTTCTTATCAATGGCTATTTTCTAAAATGCAAGTTTCACATTGAAAATCAGATGGTTTGCAAGAAGTAAATAACCTTGGGATATAAATGCTCCAAATATCCAAAAGAAACATGTCCTACTCTACGATGATGTAACCAAATTTCATCTGCATGTGTATGAGATATTCCTTTAGCTAACAAAGACCTTCCTTCACACACATCATCCACATATTATAACCCCTCTCTTTTAGTACCCGCGCCAATTATTTCCCCACTGCTGAGATCTTGAAGAAAACAGAAATCAGGATATATCAATACTAAACACTTTAACTGATAAGTTACTTGAGACACTGACATGAGATTATTTGAAAGAGAAGGAATTAACAAGGTATGTTCTAGAGGTAAAGAGTTTGTTAAATCAACTCTTCCTTCTCCTGTAACAGGATATGTTACACCATTAGCATTTGTAACACCAGAACAAGTTGAAGTAGTTTTGTCCCTTAATATGGACATATAAAAGGTCATATGATGAGTAGCACCAGAATCAAGAATCCAACCATTGTCCTTCTTAGAATTATCAGCAAGAGATGTAAGAAGAATATTACCTCGTTCAGACTCTGTTGTTGTTATTCTAGGAACAACAATTGTACATGTAACTACCTTACCCTTAACTTTTCCTTTCCCAGCCTTTATACGCTTTTGGTAATCATCCCACCAATCTGGATAACCAATTTTTTCAAAACAATTTTCAGAAAGATGTTTTGTATTCCCACAATGAACACATCTTCCACTATTATTCGGATGAGTTATTTTTGTATTCAATGAGTTTTTCTCAATTTTCCTGACAGCCATAGCAATTTGAGAATCATCCCCTTGAGTTAACATAGTACTGCGTCTTTGTTCTTCTCGCCTTAGTATAGTAATTAAACGCAGCTTCTAGCTTGGGTAAAGGATCAGTACGAAGTATCTCTCCTCGAACTGAATCATATGCATCGTCAAGCGCAACAAGGAATACATATACTCTTTCTTCATCAATTTCTTCTTTGCGTTTCTTGATCACCTCTGGATGTGTAAAAGTAATAGGTTTTTTATAATCAAACTCTTGCCAGATTGATTTTAATTCAGAGAAAAGGTTAGAAATAGGTCTACCATTCTGTTTAGTTGACATGGCTTTCCGAGTTAAGTTATAGAGAATAGACTTATCAGCTCCTTCATAATACGTTTGAGATACAGCATCCGAAACATCCTTTGCAGTAGGCAAATGAACAAAGAGATTCATTAAATCATGTTCCATTGCACCAATAAGCCAACCCTTGACAGTAGCATCTTCAATGATCCACTTATCATACTTAGCTTTGTCTTCTTCAACAGGTTTATCAGCATCACTTGTAAGATATCCTCTTTTTCCTTTTCCAGCAACAAACATTGTCACCATTTGAGACCATAGAGAAAAATTGGTATCGTTCAGTTTTATTCCATATGGAATTGGTGTTGGTTCGTATGTTGGCATACCACCCATTGTATTCACTGAGAATATTGGTTCTGATATATCTTCACCACTCATTAGAGCTCCTAAGTATTAGGGTTTTGTTTAGTTTCTCGGTAAATAAGTTCAAAGATATCTTCTGGATATTGAAATACAGGGTTTAGCGAATATATCTCTAGCTATTGAAAAGAATGTAATAGGTTCTGTTGGAAACAATTTACAAAATCAAAACGGATCTCAAACAGCTGAGTCACGGACTAGGTCGCTATCTTTAAGGTGTTTCGCGACTCTGCCTCTTGATTGTGTGCTAGCAGTCGATTCTTGTCGAAAACCCTATGGGATAAAACAGCTGATAACTCTCTTGTTCGATTTCTCTGCACTGTGAGAAATCGAACCAACAACAACTCTTTCGACACTTGCTCAGAACTCAAAATAGATGAAAAACAATTGTATTTCATCTTCTGTAGAAACTGTTCTTTTATAACTCAAAAGATATTAATACGGTTTTAATGAAAATCAATTTTGCAATTAGTGCTCACTGAAAATCCTCCATAACAGTCACAAAACGGTAACAATATAATTACCAAAAATTAATAGAATTAATTAAAGAACATTAAGTTGAAAAAACCGTTTTTGGAAATCAAGAGTTAAATCTGCAAAAAATCAGTTTCTGAATCACCAGACCTCCCAAGGCCCCGCTCTCCCGGATTTAAATAAATAATATAAATTTATAAATATACCTAGTCAAATGCATGGGGTGAGACTTGAACCCAAGTCTATAATGTGGGAGCCCAGAATAATATCACCACATTATTTCTCTAAGTTTGATATAAATTAAAAAACTATGTTTTTAAATATATATATCTCCCAATAGGTTCAGAAAAATATATCACTGGATATTGAAAAACTAGGATTTAGAGAATATATCTCTTGGTATTGAAAAGAAAGTAAAAGTTCTCAAAGGATCGTTCCTGATCTGATATCAATACAAACTTTGGTTCTTAATATAAAGAATTTGTATTGATCAACTGATAAAGATTACGGCTCTGTGTCTTAACTATTTATACAATTGATATACGTAGCCTACAAGTATTCTTGAATCACACTGTACTAAACTTGGAAGTAATGTAAATTTGGAATACAAGTAATAATTCAACATTCCCATAAAAAAAAAAGTATGTCTACTTTGAAGAACTTGAGTTTTTTAATGTCATATAAGTGACCAAACAAAAAAAAAGAAAGTCGGTGGATGTAAAAAGTAAAAGGACCTAGTGAGAAAACATTCTGAGTCAATCTTTTGTCTTTTTATGGCAACGAGATTTTCCCTGGAGTCTGACTCTTGACATTATTGTTATTACTTTCTTTTTACCTTATCGCTTTCGCTAATCAGTCTGAGTCAATCCTTAATCACCTTTGCTAATCATACACCTCTGGTTACACTGTCATTCGCAGGCGACATTGGGTTGTGAAGAAGAATTTTGCTGCTTCAGCATGCAAATCATCGTACGACCATAATTTTTTACTGAAACTCAAAACTTAGAAGTTGTTTTCTACAATAAGTCGTTGGAAGGATTTTTTTGATGGGGCTAACTTTGATTTAGGTGATTGGTGCAGAAATCAAGAGAATTGAAAGAGCAGGAACGTATATCATGGTCATGAATAGTCCTTTTACTGCAGATAGTCCGTCCAATCCATAGACAGATCCAATACCTTTTCCGTCCAGTCAACTTGTGACTCGTGAGGGGTGTGGTCCAAGGCAACGTCTACTCTGGAGCATCATAAAATTTCCAAAATCTAGGAACACCAAGAATTAGATTAGATCCAAACATTTTTTTACAGGTCACTCGTGAGCTCGCAAATACTACTGCTGAATGCCTGCTGTCTAGTGTCAAGTTGATTGTATTTGTAGGGTCTTACAGAACCCTCACGTTTCAATGTTCCTATATGACACCTTCTTGTCCTTGACTTCAAAGAAATTTAGCAGCCATTTGCACTATTAAGCGTGCATGATAATACGCCCATTCAGTTATCACTTATCAGTATGTATGATTTTCTTATACTCGCCAAATCAAATCAAATCAAACAGTGGCTAGGATTTTAATTCTAATTAACGTTATCATGAACAAGAACGCTGGCACGTGGTGTAATATCATTTGCTAAACATAATACTATCAAATTCTGTAAGGTCTTTAATCTGAATGCAAATTAATTTTGTAAATTAAATAATTGATATTTGGGGAAGAAAACAGGTGTCTGCCTGCTCTCAAGGCAGCAGGGTAGTCTCGTTGATTGGCCTTACATAGAAAAGGCCGAACTCTAAAAGTTTTCTTTTTTCCCTACCGTTTCTCTGCAGCCTTCGTCTCTTCCATTATTTACTAGAGTCAACTTTAGCTAGAAAGTTAATAGGATATGAGACTTACAAGTATTACATGAAGACTTGAAGAATGTGAAGAAGTAAAGAGCTACAACGATGACATCATCCTTCCACTTGAGGTTAGTAATATTTGACTTTAACTGTTTCATTCCTAACGTATCTTTCAAGTCGTGCATATTGAAAACATAACTGCGAACCTGTGAATGATTATACTCTAGTTAGACATAGTATTAAGGAATTACAATACGAAGTATAACGTCTATTTTTTGAACTTCGTATATAAGACATCGACATAATCGTATGAATGCTATTGTGATTATATGTATGTGTATGTGTGAAGATTTTGTCCTAAGAAACAATGTTTTACATTCGTTTAAAGGAAGTACAATTCATAAACTTGTTTTATGAATCGAAAGGGAAATCGCTAGGCTTATTGGTATTGTTATTTATTGCAAATCTTTGGATTACCAATATGTGTGTTTAATATAACCGCTCATAACTTGTTTATGTATCTTGGTAAAACTATTCACAAGGCCTGACTTTTGTATTGGTATGACTTTTATTAGTGAAACCGATCTTAAGTAATTACCAGAGATGGTATGATCGATATTTGTAATTGGTTTGACCATTCCTAGTCATTGGATGACCGATCATAGAACTTGGTTGGGACTAATCACAAGATGTATAATCGATCCTTGTAGTAGGTTAACAAGTTTTAGTAATTGGTGTGGCCAATCCTATAACTTGTGCAACCGAATACAAGTTTATACCATATATATGTGGTAACCGATCCTAGTACCTTGTCAACCAACTTTTGGTAACTAGTGTGACCAATCCTAGTACCCACATGGTGTTAGGGTACCGACCCTAAACTCGTCATAAGCCCATGGGTAGAACTCAACTCGAAAACCGGTTGACTAGACGAGGGAACCCATTGACTTATAAACTACTAATTAAGCCCCATCTAACCAATGTGGGACTAGGATCCCAACATCCCACCACGCTTCCAGACCCAACGTCCTCGTTGGCCCACTCTATCGACACTGACCCGAAGGTAGCCCATTCTCTTATGGCGGCTTTATTCCCCTATCAGTATTCAATGTGGTTGACAACTACGCCCATACATAGGTGTCCCAACACTTTAATCTAGCCTATAAGGCACCCCTTCCGTGGAGCGGGCATGGGTCGTGGTGGTTGGCTCTGATACCAAACGTTAGGGTACCGACCCTAAACTCGTCATAAGCCCATGGGTAGAACTCAACTCGAAAACCGGTTGACTAGATGAGGGAAATCATTAACTTATAAACTACTAATTAAGCCCCATCTAACCAATGTGGGACTAGGATCCCAACATCCCACCACGCTTCCAGACCCAACATCCTCGTTTTAAAGACTTCTTTGGGATTGGGAATCTCTATGAGTACCGTTGGTGGGAAACTAGATAATTGTAGTTTATTATTAGTTTTCGATTGATTTGATTGACTAACGGTGGTTGAACTTTGATTGAACCTAGTTTTTTTATGCTTGAGAATCTTCTCTTCTGATATAAGATTCACTCAAACTAGATCGAAGTTTCGACGGGGATCTTTAGACTGTTTGTAGATCTAAAGACGTCTTGTGATAATCCATTGTTAACACACTCCGTTATGTGTGTGACTGATCACAAGAGATTCAAGTTGATTGTGTGCAGGTGCTTATTGAAGATCTAAGAAGATTTGAAGACAAAGAAGATTGCTTGTTTGAGTTCATAATCTTTGGTGTGCATAAAACTTGATCGGCTGGGGATACAACTATAATCGGTTTATCTTTGTGATAACCTTGACGGGTTAGTTGAGTAGATCGGCATCAATATATTGTCTTTGTGACTAAGATTATTGATTGCAAAATCTAGACAATTACTTTGGTAGTTGTATTGAGATAGATCTGAGAACCTGACAAAGAAGTTTATTGGGATAAATGGAAGAGCCTTTTGTCAAACTCATATCACTTGTTTGAAAAGAATTGTTACCGAACAGATTTTTTGTTCCTTTACTGTTTGGAATACGAACCAAAAGGAATTGTTCCAAGTGCGTGACTTATTACAAGTTGGAGGCGCATGGATACAGACGAAACTAGATGAACTATACGTTTAGTTGTTTGGTCTCAACTATACGAAGTTGGTTTAGATTTTGTATAGCGGCTTAATCCTGAGAGTATTCGATTCTGGACAAGGTCCCAGGATTTTTCTGCATTTGCGGTTTCCTCGTTAACAAAATCTTGTTGTGTCCTTTACTTTTCTATTTCTGCAATTATAATTGTTTTTATTATAATTAGAAGTAAAATACACAAACGTTAATTCCTAATTACTTGATAGAAATCCTATTGTGTTTGGTTAAGTCCGAACCTATTATCAAGTAATCATACTTCGTTGTTGTATTGTCTCGATCTTGAATCCATAATCAATCACACAAGTTATTTTGTTGTCGTATTGTCTTGATCTCGTATCCATAGACGATCACACGAATTGTGAACCGATTAGTTGTATTGTCTCGACTCAGTCCATAGACAATCACTTTCGGAGAAAGGACTTATAGGTGGAAAAGTTTTAGATTGAGGTATATTTGGATACCCTCTTCTTTTCAATATCCTTCATAAATCTTGATAACTTGAGATTGGTAGAAACGGCATTTTGCAGACACTTCCATGTAAAAATATTAATTCTTTGAGATACATCTAAATCCCATAAACCTTTCCAGAACAAATCTGGCTGACCTAGGTTATAATTATTGATTGTTCTTTCATTTAACTTGTTATACATAGATTTGTCTGTGAATTTCACTGAATTGATGAGGAGCCATCTAAGAGTATCTGGTTTAGCTTTCAAATGACTATCAATAGCGATTCTAATGTTGCATATTTGTCTAGCAATAGGAACTGGAAAAAAATCAAAAACTATAGAAGAGTTCCACTTTTTGGTGATTGGATCAATAAGATCCTTCACAAGCGTTAAATGAGAGTTAGTAACAATTTTGTAGATACTAAGGTTTCCTTCCAAGTTACGAACCCAATTATCCTCCCAAATATTAATGTTATTTCCATCTCCTACTTCCCAGATACTGTTTTGTTCTACTAACTTAATCCACTTACATATACATTTCCAAATCCAAGAACTGGTTGATGGAATTTTATCCTTAAAGGATGAAGAGTTCCTGAAATATCTAGGTTTAAGCTGAGACACCCAAAGAGCATTGGGGTCAGTCAAAAGTCTTCAAGCTAATTTAGTTATCAGTGCTAAGTTAAACTTGTGAGCATTCCTAAAACCTAGACCTCCCTTACTAATGGGTTTACATAAGAAGGAATAGGATTTAGGATAATATCCTTTACAATTGGTTTCTTTTGTCCACCAAAAGTCCATTTGTAAAGCATCAATTTTGTTTGCAATTTTTTTTTGGTAGAATAAAGCAACTTATCTGATAACTGGCCATACTTGCCAGAGCTGCTTTGTTAAGGACCATTTTACTAGCTTGAGCTAAGACTTACCTATCCAACCTTGCACTTTATATTCCATCTTTTCTATTATTCCTTCAAATAGCTTTATTTCCGCTTTATCTATAAAGAGGGGAGTCCCTAGATAAGAGTCCTTTAAATCTATGTTTTTAATCTTAAGTAGCTTGCTAATCATTCTCTGATGTTTTGGTTGAACTTTTTTACTGCAAAAAACTCCTGATTTATTAAAGTTAATTAACTGTCCTGAATCTTTACTAAATGTGTCTATGAGTTGCAGGATATTATGACATTCTTTGAGGTCTTCCCTAATGAAAGAAGACAATCATCAGCAAAAAATTAGGTGTGAAATAGGGCTTTTTTGGGGTTAACTTAATACCATTTATAATCTTCTCTTGTTCAATGGATAAGAGGAGTGTTAGAGCATTGCTCGGTCGAACTCGCATGCGTTGCTATATCAAGCATGTTTGACAATGTTAGTGATCAAAACTATAAGTCTTGATTTCTAGTCTATTATAGCTAAGTCTCGGACTAGGATAGAAAATGCAGTTGAGCTCAGGGACTTCATGGAGATTCATTATACAAGTAGAAGAACTACTCAAGAAACCGGTGGAACTTCTCGACAAAAAGGTATGTGAAGACTTGAACTTATCTATCACTCAAAAGTCTATCTACTTTATCTCCTACTCTTTGAGACAAGAAGTCGTATGCTATATATATAGACTTTGATTATACACATTTGGTATTTCGAGCCGAATATACCTCGCCTATCTATATCTCGAAATATGAGTTGGTAAGCTTTTCGCTTTAACCAAGTTTATCTTTACCATATGACGAAAGTCATGATATGTTTCAATCATCTTGAAAATTGCTTTGACGCGAAATGGTGTAACAACTGTATAACGTCCTCTAAGAATGTTTCAATGATTGAAATGAGAGTTTAGATTACATAACCAATGGTGGATATAAGTATTATTGTGGAAACACATTTATGTATAAGACCTATTCCTTGAACCAAAGTTTGCTAACTTTGTTGATCAAGAGAACCGAAAGAATGGCGTGAGCCAAGTCCGCGAACTTCTGAAGTTCTCAAACCCGAGAATTTCTGCTGGAGTTGACAAACTATTTGCGTGAAACTAAGTCCACGAACCCAGTCTGCAAACCGGCGAAGTTCTCATACCCGAGAATTTCTGCTGGAGTTTGTAAACTCTGCCCGGTAACTCAAGTCCGCGAACCTAGTCTTCGAACTTGAGAAGGTTATATATCTGAAGATGATTTCTGAAATTAAACTTAAAAAGACTAAGGAATGCAGTTATTAAACCGTGGCTATAAAAGTTCATGAACCGATTCAAGTGAATCAAATCATCTTTGCTTCAATTGTGTCTTGTGTAGTACATGATATTTCCTTGCAATTGAACAACTCTCTAACTAGTTCATTTGAAATCATTTGAACTAGTTATCGTGAAGTAGAATATGGTTGATATGGAATGCTCATATGGATAACCATTTGGTTAACTATTGTTGAAACAACAAGTGAATACGTTTGGGTAAGGTTAACAAACCTAGAAGCGTGCATTGTCAAGTGTGTGTAACAAGCTAAGTTTTCGATCTAACAGTTGAGAAATATTAGCTTGAATCTGAATCAGGTTTTCATATAACGGTGTATATTGATTGCTTTGTTACCAAGGTAACCTAATTGCAAACCCTGATTTGAAAGACTATATAAGGGGAACTCTAGTATCTGCGCAAAACTAATCCCCACACCTCACATGTGATACTAGTTTGCATACTTGAGTCGGTTCTCCTTTAACCTTTGGTTTTCTTCTACTAAAACCAGGTTAACGACTTAAAGACTTCATTGGGATTGTGAAGCCTGGCCGATACTACTTTTATCGTAGTTGTGTGATCTGATCTTGCATCTTCTATCTTACGATTACAATCAGATTGATTGGCTTGATATTGATATATCTGATAGGAAAGATATAAAAAATAATCACAAACATCTTCGTCTCATTGTTTGTGATTCCGCAACATCTTGTTTCGCTGCCATACAATTAAGATTGTTGTGAGGTGATTGATAAATTAAGGTTGTTCTTCAGGAATATAAGACCGTATTCATGTTCACCTTGATTATTATCAAAAGAAGAAACAAAACCTTTTAGGGTTTATCTGTCGGAGACAGATTAATCCTTTGATATACTAGTTTGTGTGAGACAGATTTGTTTATTTTCAAGTCTTCTAATTTGGGTCGTAGCAACTATTAGTTGTGGGTGAGATCATCTAAGGGAATCAGGTGCGCAGTATCCTGCTGGGATCATAGGCGTAGTAAGTACAACTGTACCTGGGATCAGTGGGAGACTGATTGGGGTTCAACTAAAGTCCAGTCTGAGGTTAGCTTGGAGTAGGCTAGTGTCTGTAGAGGATTAATACAGTGTGTGTTCAATCTGGACTGGGTCCCGGAGTTTTTCTGCATTTGCGGTTTCCTCGTTAACAAAATTTCTGGTGTCTGTGTTATTTCTATTTCCGCATTATATTGTTTTATCTTTATAATTGAAATAATACAGGTTATGCGTTTAGATCATCAATTAGAATAATCCCACCTTTGGTTGTTGATTTTCATTGATTGATCCTTGGATATTGGTCTTTGGTACCATCCAAGTTATTCCTTGTGTTTGATTAAGGACTCGTTGATTTCTGTTAGCTCGAGTAAATCAAAACAAGAGAGAGATATTAACTCCTCGATATACTTTAATCTAGATTGAGTCTGACTATCTGGTTAATCTTATAGCAAAGTATATTGGAGTTAGTCCATACAGATTGCTAAGCGAAATATTGGGTGGTGTTGTTAGACCCCCGCTTTTTCAATTGGTATCAGAGCATGCAAACTCCTCAAACCTTATAAATTTCTGTTTGTTCGATCCTCAAAAGTCTATTCCTATGGGAAATATTTTTGGGAGGGTTGCTTGTGGCATCTGTAGCGCACACCAGAGTTCCTTGAAGATTGTTCAGAGATTATCACACCTCATTCCTATGGGTGCACATGATAATCCTATACCATCTAGCATATCAGAAAGTCTAGATGTGAAGAAATAATATAAGGAAAATAATAAAAGGAATTGTCGAAGAAAACATGGTCAACGCTCAAGGGTATGGACTCTCACAAGATTTACTGTGAATCTCTTTGAGGAATACTGCCATAAAGGTTTCATTGACAACGAGCTGTTCAGAGCGTTTGAAAGTGTTTTGCAATTCTTAGAAAAGCTTAATTCCATGGAGAATTTGAATTATTCTGACAAGAGTTTTATGCATGTCAAATCATTTTCTAATGATGCACAAGCTATTCTTGACACCGATTCATGTGAAGCCGATAAAAAGAAATCATATGAATTGAGCAGAGGAACCATTTTTCAGAAAAGGTCATCTCTTTGTCATAAGAAAAAGGACCCACTTGTTTCTAAGTATTATCATTACGATTATACTCCTGACTCTGGGTACAAATATCAACCAGAAAAATTGCATGGGAAATTCTATGTAGTTTCCAACACCTGATTTCAGGATTGGCTCTACCCCATTTGTATATAACTTAAAATGGGACAAGTAACAGGTTTATTTTTGTTTTAATCTCTCTTTTCTTATGTTTTTGTTATAAGAGCTTTTCAGTAGGTACTTTTTCTTTTGTTGTTTGTATCTTTAAAAAATCCTACTCCTCAAATGGGTCACGGTTCGTGTACGGGTCAAAGCCCATATAGGGTATATAAAAGAAGTTTGCGGACGTCTTCATCTTCTCAAACAGTCCGCGTACGTGAACCTTTAGGGTTTTATTATTTTCCTCCATTAAATCTTCTTTGGAGAAATCAAAAGGAAGGGCTTTCAAGGCTCACTTCAAGTAAGTATGTTCCTCTTGATCCTTGCTTATTTCTAGATCTATGATGAATTCTAGAAGCTCAAAAAGGTGTTCAAAAAGCTCAAATTTCCCTAGCTTGAGTTCTCCTAGAATTAGATTTGTGAATGAGTCTTGTGATAGGGTGTTTGATAAGATTGCCTCAAAAGGGTTTATTCTAGAAAAGAGATTGGATTTCTCTAGTGGGCATGAAGAGGATTTGGCTTGCTTTAAAAAATTCAAGCTTGGAAATATTTTTGATGGTGTTGGTGAAGGATTTGATTCTCTCACAAAGATTTTCTATGCCAACATTCATGTTGTTGATTACAACAAGATGGAGTTCAAATCCATGATTGGTAGAGAAAGGTTTCTTGTAGATAGAGAATTAATTTCAAGAGTTACCAAAATACCGTTGGGGAACGTACAGCTTCCTAGACCAAGTCATGAACGTCCGTCGTGTGATGATATCTCAATTGGACTTTGTGGCAAGAAGGTTGTTTGGAGTCAAGGAAAGTTCCCTACTAATGATCTTAGTATTGCTTTATTGTCTTTTGGAAAACTTGGTATCCCCAATCTTTGTCCCTCCACAATTGAAAATTCTTGGTGGAGTCATGAGTTTTCATAATTGGTCTATTTCCTTGAATCGGGTATTCCAAGTCTCGATATTTGTGGTTTTATTATCTTTCAAATGATTTCGATGACTTCATCCTTCAAGATGTTAGGATACCCTTGCTTGATTAGTCAAATTTGTCGCGATCGTGGATTTGATTCAATTGGAAACTCTCTTTGGGTTCCCAAACCGGTTCGTCCGTGTACCTTCAGGCGCATAAGGTAAAATGCTTGCAAGCGACAAAGAATCGCTTCTCTTGACTTTAGTTACCCTACCACCGTGAGCCTTCTTTAAAAAATTCATAAGGCTGTGCGGAAGGTTGATTCAAGAGTGAAGTGTGTCCAAGAACAACTATCTTTGGTTGCAACGAAGTTTCCCGAGCTCAAGGAAAATTTGAACGCAATTCAAGCATCTTGGAGTTTCTCCGATGAAGAAGAAGATGAGTAATTCGTGTTCTTATGGTTGCCTAGTAAGTCTTCTTTTTGGATTAGTTGGCAGAATAACTAGTGCTTGAATAGCAATGATTGTGACTACACATAGCTATTATTTTTCATCTTTTTGTTCCTTTTTTTTTAGGATTATTGGTATTAAATTCTAAAAACTTTTTGGAAGATGATGTTTTTGCAGTATTAATCTTTATGATTTGTTATATTGCAATTTGTTATGGGATATTGGGGTTTACGACCGTGAACTATGTTTGTCCCATACTTTGTCAAAAGTAAAGTCGTTCGTGATCGGTATTCACGTATTGATAAAAGAATGAATGGACTTTTGACAAATACAAAAGTTAAGCCTATATTGTCAAATATTTGATGGAAGATGGGTTAAAATCTTTTGTTTTCAAGGATTATGTCTATTAATATCGTTATGAAAATAGTGGTGGAAAATAGAATGAATCCTTGTGTATTCCGCAGTATTGGTCATCCCTGATCCATATTTTATGTATTACTGTAAGGCTCCATAATGTATCTTAGTTGATTTTTTAGCTTAGTTGGTGTTCTGTGAGATATGTTATGTCGAGCATATTAAACTAAATTAATCATCTTGTTTGGTTATTTAGTTATTGCTCCGTAAGTTTTCTTATGTCGAGCAAAACAAATGACAATTAAATTGATTATTTTTGTGATTAGTTTGGTTGTGTATTCCAATTAGATTAATTATGGGTTCTCTTATAATTAATCTAGTTGAGTATTTTCGTGTCTCCATAAGTTCTCTTATGTTGGGCATAATCAATTGAATTGATCACTTAAATTGATTGCGTATTCCGATTAAATTAATCATGGGTTTACTTGTGATTAATTTGATTGAGTTTTTGGATATAGAAAATCATTATTATGGTTTTTGGTGTCCAATAAAAATCCTTCTTTTGTTTCGAAATTAAAGTGACTCTTGTTGTTCCTTCGGGAATGACATCAAATGGGGGAGAGTTCTTTTGAACTTGTGCTTAATGGTCATATCTTGAGGGATGTGCGGCTATGGAATTTTAGAGGGGTTATCTTATATCTTTAAACTCCTTGATGAATGCATTTAACTTCGGCTTTATGATTGCATCTAAATTAGTTGGTATGTATTTTTCTTTTAGTCATGAAATGTCTCTCTCGGAAATTTTATTATGATCCCGTTCTTGTACCTTTGCCAATTTTATTGACAAAAATGGGGAGAATTAATATGTATTTTACACTACAAATACATATGGTTTTCGGATCATTGTGTAAGGGGGAGTGGTTTCCATGTGAGATGGAGTATTGACTAAGGGGGAGTGATACATATCACCATAGTATTATTGTTGAAGTTATGATACAATTGAACTTTGACACTATGTAATAATACTATGACACTGTATAACAATAATCGAGAACTATGTTTTCTCATTGTTATAGCTACGGATCTTCAACAGCGGTGATGTTAAACTTACAACCTTTGGGATCATTGGAGTACTTGGAAGTGACGAAGATTTCGAGGAATGTTGAAAATTAGACATGTGGAATAGGAGCTACTAAAGTTTTTTTTATGTTTTTTTGTATTCCATAAGTATTGATAGTTTTTTCACTAAAATTGACAAAGGGGGAGATTGTTAGAGCATTGCTCGGTCGAACTCGCATGAGTTGCTTTCTCAAGCATGTTTTTCAATGTTAGGAATCAAAACTGTAAGTCTTGATTTTTTATTCTATTATAGCTAAGTCTCGGACTAGGATAGAAAGTGTAGTTGAGCTCAAGGACTTCATGGCGATTCATCATACAAGTAGAAGAACTACTCAAGGAACCGGTGGAACTTCTCGACAAAAAGGTATGTGAAGACTTGAACTTATCTATCACTAAAAAGTCTATCTACTCTATCTCTTACTCTTTGAGACAAGAATTCATATGTTATGTATATATGCTTTGATTATACACATTTGGTACGAGCCGAGTATACCTCGCCTATCTATATCTCGAAATACGAGTTGGTAAGATTTTCTCTTTAACCAAGTTTATCTTTACCATGTGACGAAAGTCATGATATGTTTCAATCATTTTGAAAATTGCTTTGACGAGAAATGGTGTAACAACTGTATAACGTCCTCTAAGAATGTTTCAATGATTGAAATGAGATTTAGATTACATAACCAATGGTGGACATAAGCATGGTTGTGGAAACACATTTATGTATAAGACCTATTCCTTGAACCAAAGTTTGCGAACTTTGTTGATCAAGAAAACCGGAAGAATGGCGTGAGCCAAGTCCGCGAACTGCCGAAGTTCTCAAACCTGAGAATTTCTGCTGGAGTTGACAAATTATTTGCGTGAAACTAAGTCCACGAACCGACGAAGTTCTCATACCCGAGAATTTCTGCTGGAGTTTGTAAACTCCGCCCAGTAACATAAGTCCGCGAACCTAGTCTTCGAACTTGAGAAGGTTATATATCTGAAGATGATTTCTGAACTTAAACTTAAAAAGAATAGGAATGCAGTTTGCAAACCGTGGCTATAAAAGTCCATGAACCGATTCAAGTGAATCAAATCATCTTTGCTTCAATTGTGTCTTGTGTAGTACATGAGATTTCCTTGCAATTGAACAACTCTCTAACTAGTTCATTTGAAATCATTTGAACTAGTTATGGTAAAGAAGAACATGGTTGATATGGAATGCTCATATGGCTAACCATTTGGTTAACTATTGTTGAACCAACAAGTGCATACGTTTGGGTACGGTTAACAAACCTAGAAGCGTGCATTGTCAAGTGTGTGTAACAAGCTAAGTTTTTGATGTAACGGTTGAGAAATATTAGCTTGAATCTAAATCAGGTTTTCATCTAACGGTGGATATTGATTGCTTTGTTACCAAGGTAACTTAATTGCAAACCCTGATTTGAAAGACTATATAAGGGGAACTCTAGTATCTGTGCAAAACTAATCCCCACACCTCAACTGTGATACTAGTTTGCGTACTAGAGTCGGTTCTCCTTCAACCTTTGGTTTTCTTCTTCTAAAACCAGGTTAACGACTTAAAGACTTCATTGGGATTGTGAAGCCAGACCGATACTACTCTTATCGTAGTTGTGTGATCTGATCTTGCATCTTCTATCGTACGAGTACAATCAGATTGATTGGCTTGAGATTGATATCTCCGATATGCAAGATATAAAAAGTAATCACAAGCATCTTCGTCTCATTGTTTGTGATTCCGCAACATCTTGTTTCTCTACCATACGATTAAGATTCTTGTGAGGTGATTGATAACTCTAGGCTGTTCTTCGGGAATATAAAACCGGATTATCAATTGGTTCCTGTTCACCTTGATTATTATCAAAAGACGGAACAAAACCTTTTAGGGTTTATCTGTAGGAGACAGATTGATCCCTTGATAGACTAGTCTGTGTGAGACAGATTTGTTTATTGTCAAGTCTTCGACTTTGGGTCGTAGCAACTCTTAGTTGTGGGTGAGATCAGCTATAGGAATCAAGTGCGCAGTATCCTGCTGAGATCAGAGGCGTAGGGAGTACAACTGTACCTTGGATCAGTGGGAGACTGATTGGGGTTCAACTACAGTCAAGTCTGAAGTTAGATTGGAGTAGGCTAGTGGTTGTAACGGCTTAATACAGTGTGTTCAATCTAGACTAGGTCCCGGGGTTTTTCTGCATTTGCGGTTTCCTCGTTAACAAAATTTCTGGTGTCTATGTTATTTCTATTTCCGCATTATATTGTTTTATCTTTATAATTGAAATAATACAGGTTGTGCGTTTAGATCATCAATTAGAATAATCCAACCTTTGGTTGTTGATTTTCATTGATTGATCCTTGGATATTGGTCTTTGGTACCATCAAAGTTATTTCTTGTGTTTGATTAAGGACTCGCTGATTTCTGTTAGCTCGAGTAAATCAAAACAAGAGAGAGATATTAACTCCTCGATATACTTTAATCTAGATTGAGTCTGACTATCTAGTTGATTCTCTAGAAAAGTATATTGGAGTTAGTCCATACAGATTTCTAAGCGAAATATTGGGTGGTGTTGTTAGACCCCCGCTTTTTCAAGGAGTCTAGAGAAGATTTCCATGAAAATTATGAATAGGTAAGGGGAAAGAGGATCCCCTTGTCTAAGGCCTCTAGTTGGTTTAAAGAAACTCCCTGGACTACCATTGAGTTAGACTGATATGGAAGAAGTTGAGATACATTGATAAATTAGATTACAGAAGTCATTGTCAAAACCAAAAGCTTTCATGGATGTGATTAAGAACTCCCAGTTAACTCTATCAAATGCCTTAGACATATCAATTTTTATTCCCATACCAGCATGTTTCATCTTCTTTTTCTTAAAAGAGTGAATAAGTTCCTGAGCAATGACAATATTATCCGAAATTTGTCTTTTGGAAAGAAAAGATGTCTGGAAATGAGAGATTAAAGAATATAGGATATGTTTCATCCTATTAGCTAAGATTTTTGCTATGATTTTGTAAATGGTATTGCAGAAGAAAATTGGTCTAATGTTACTGGGGTCTTTAGGATGCCTACTTTTATGAATTAGAAAAAGAAAAGTTTTGTTAAATTCTGGGTGAAGTTCACCTGTTTTGAAAAAATGTTGAATAACAGCTATAACTTGTTCACTTACAGTTTCCCAGTTAAGTTTAAAAAAGCTAACTGGAAAGCCATCAGGTCCAGGAGACTTTTTAGGTTTTAGTTTTTTGATGACTAACCAAATTTCCTCAGCTGAAGGAATAGAGTTTGGAATAGCATTTTCCTCTAAGGAGATACTAGGCTGAATATTTTGAAACAAGATAGGACTGGGAGGAGGAGGAATAGGAGGAGCAGAAAAGAGATTTAAAAATAAATCTGAGAGAGTATTAATGTATTATGTATTTCAGATCTATTGAAAGTGATTTCATTGTTGTTCATTTTTAAGCATTCTATGTTGTTCCATTTTCTTCTTTTTAGGGTTTTTGTATGAAAACACTTTTTTTTTCACCTAGTTGGACCATATTATCTCTAGACTACTCTTTTGCTATTGCTTCTTGGGTGTCATAAAGTTTTTCTAGTTGACTTAGTTTTTCCTTTATCTTTTCCTCTTTCTTATAAACATAGCTATAATTATTCAAATTATCTATTTGGGATAGGATTGTTTTAATTTCTTTAGAAGGTAGACCAAATACATTTTTTTTTCCAGAAATCAAAGTTGATTTTAAGAGCTTGAAGATTAAGAATCAACGAATTTGTTGGATTTTCCCTAATAACATGGATCCAAGTATCTTTTATAGTTTGGACACAAGAACTTTCCTTTCTCCAGGTATCGTAAAATTTAAAGGTATATTCAAGTTTGATAAAACTAGTATCGAAACTTAAGGCTATGGGGATGTGATCATAACCTACTACCACTAAATGGGAAAGCTCCGCTTTTGGGAATTGGATATTCCACTCAGCATTTGCTACTGCTCTATCTAAGATTTCTTCGATATTAGCCACATCGTTCCTATGATTATTCTAAGTAAATTCATAACCTTTAAATCCTAAATCAAAAAGACCTGCATTATTTAAGATATTATGATAGTAATCACAATCTAATTTCTTAAATGGCAGACCTCCTAATTTTTCCTCTTGACTAAAAATTATATTCATGTCTCCTAAAAGGACCCAAGGAATGGACTGCTTGTCCACTTGTTCTGAGATTTCAGTAATAAAGTCCCAAGCAATGTTTCTGTTAGAGGGGTAAAGACTGCCATAAAAACATGTTAGCAGCCATTTCTTAGATTCAGGGTTTGTTTGAACTAATATGTTAATCATGTTAATATTCCAATGAACAATTTCGAAAGGGAAACCATCCACCCATCCTAAAGCCAGACCTAATGTTAATCCTATCTGGTCTACTATGTGAGTGTTGGGGTAGTCTTTTAGTAAAGATTTAATCAAATGTTTTTGGGATTTTGTTTCAGACAGAAATAAAATCTCAGGTTTATCCACAGAAATAAGTTGATTTAGGTGGTTTTGTATAAAGGGATTACCACAACCTTGCACATTCCAGGCTATGATTTTCATTATAAATCATAAATTAAAAGTATCACTCTTATGGATAAATTTCAGCTAGAGGGAGCAAAACAAGGAAAAACAGGATTTCAAATTCTAATATTATTGTTCTTGGAAATATGAGACTAAAAATAGTTGGAATTACTAAAAAAGAACCTTAATTGTTCCCCTAAAAGGCAAAATGTTCTACTATTAGATTGATCTTTGCTAATCGAGTATTCGTGTAAACCTAAAAAGACTAACAATTAAAGCAATGATAGAAGAAAAATAATGCCAAAGTTAGGGATACCTGAATTTCGTCCTGTTGCGCAGATGGAGAGTCCATTAAGAAGGGAACTGCTTGATAACAATCTTTCGCCTGTGTCTGTTCCTTTAGATTGGATCCATATTGGTCAATTTAAAGTAAATTTCCATTGTCAGATGCAAAAATGCAAATTCCTTCCGAAGAGGAGGATGATGGGAAGTCAGGGATTGAAATCTTGAATGATGATTTTGGTTGATATCTAGGAGATTCTAATGATGCAAAGATACAATGCGAGTTTGTGAGATTATTACTAGCTATAATTGAAGAGAAAGCTGATAAAATTGAATCTGAAGAAAAAGGCGATCCAAACTATCTCGAGCATCTTCAAAAGGGGACGAAGAAGAGAAAGATAATCTTTTATTAACCACCGGAGGCATTGTATCGGTTCTAGAACGGAATGGGTTAACTATATCCTGGAGTAGTTCATTAACCGGTTCGGAGCTTTTTTCAATCGGTTCTATGGAATTTATCACTCGGTGGGTTTCCGAGTTAACTGAGCGAAAAGAATAGGAACTCGAGTTATCCAACGGAATATAATAATCAGGGAGATTATAAGGAAAGGTTCTTTTACCCAAAATCGAGCTGGAGGCTAGAGGCATCTCTTCATCAATGAAAACAAGACCTAAGACCTCATAAGAATGCTCCACTATCCTAGCAGGTTCTTCAGTAGGTTTGGGACTGTACTGCTCTACATGGTGATGTTCTTCCCTAAATAAGTCATAGAGTTTCACTTATCCCCGGAACAGCCAAAAACTTCTCTACAGATTCTGAGTTTCCATGAGCATCCATATTGTCTTTAGGGTTCCAAATTTGGATGGGTGTATCGTTTATCCAAAATATATTATCACCAGGAGCAGGAGAAGCCATTGTAATGTCATAAATATCTTCAAGTGGACGCTTTTGAAAAATGGCACAGTTACTTACCTTATGACCAAACCTAAAGCAGTGTGTTCAGAATCTTGATGGAAGGTTGAGGTAGTTGAAAACTATTCCCTTACTGGGTATCTATCTACTTTTACTAACAACTTCATTACTAGAGGTTTCTCTATATTTACCCATACCAGAACTCTTGGAAGGAAGTCTGAAGTTTTACTCCCTTTGCATATTCTATTGACTGTACATATCCTTCTTGCTATTAACCATAATCGTTATTCAGTTATGTGTTCGTGCATTGCATTAGAAATGTTAGGCCAGAATGGAATCTCTTTTACAGCATCAGTAGAGATTCCCATTCCAGGAAAGGCTGAGGTAACAGAAAAAACATTACCTTATGGATACCAAAGCTCATTCAAAGCAATCCATTTCAAGTCTTCTGCCGAACGAAAAGTGATTATAAATAAGTTTGGATCAACCTCACGAATTTGGAAACCAATTTTTATACCCAAAAATGGCATAATACTCCTCTTATATTCCCAGGTGTATATAGCTCAGTAGAGAAAATATGTGTGAGTATAGTGTCTTCTTTTATACCATAATCCCTCATAAATTCAGGTGGAGTCGGTAGAAGACCTATATTAATGTAGTTAGCATAGCGTTGAGTCACAAAAAGACCACTCAGATGCTTATATAAACTATAATTATCCCCCAATGATGAGAAGTGAATGCTCTTAGAAAAGATTCTCAAGAGAGAAGAGATCACTACAAACAGAAGGAAAACTTAAAGGAAAGAAGTTAGAGAGAACACCACACAGCCAGTACAGAGAGCAAAGGAGAGCTCAAAGAGATATATAGAGATTCTTAAAGACCCGTGATATTTGATATCTCGATAGACTAAACCATATACTTTGTTCTATTTTTTTGTTCAAAACTAAACCTCGTCCAATCCCCACTTGACAGCACAAATTTTGGGATAAGTTAAAAAGATTTATTTGTCATTTTAAATAATAATCTCAATTAGGCTAAGCTATTAATATTATCAACATGACTGACATGATGGAAGCGAGACAGTCCTAGGCTCAGTAAGAGCACTGTCCCAAGGGAGCTATGAAACATATAAAAAGAACTTTTATAGTCTTCTCCTCGTTTGACTAATTTTGAAAAATGTTAAGATGTTTGGAGACAACACATAGATCTGTACTACTCAGGCTAGATGAAGAGATAAAGACTCTGAATAGTCTATGCTATAATGAAGCTATCATTCCTAAATGCCACTAATCGAAAAGTTTCTGAGGATGCGGGGAAATGAGGGGATGAAACGTCTAAAAAACACATAATCAAGACGTGAAGAAATCAATACAATTAATGTTATGGCATATCAAAGTTTGAGGCTAGCCTATCAAGGAGAAGTCACGAAGAACTGATTAGAGAAAAAATCATAGAAAAGAATAGTCATGGCATGCAATCATTTTAGAATTCCTCTTGATGCTCAAATTTCTTCAACTAGGGCTATACGATGTCGTGAAGGACAACTACATCGTGTTCAGTATTATAGATGCACTGTTTGTCACAGAGAGACTTTCTTGTATCCTGTACAGGCACGGAGGCTTTCCTTATGCAATTTAAACGATGAAGAGAAGGCTAAACTTGGAAAAGAATGGATCAAGATTTTATTTTATTTTTTGATGGAAACGGATCAAGATTGATCACCGGAATACCAGTGACCGCCTCTTTTTTCATTCAGAGTATCCCTGGAATGGATTATCCTTATGTTCATGAGAAATCTGCTATTTATCAACAAATGCGCAACGGAGGATTAGTAGAAGATTCAGAAGAAGAAGATTAAGAAGGCAGGCAGACAAACTAAGGAGGAGATTAGAAAAAGTCTATTTATCTACTATTTTCATTCTAGTATTAAGTATTTTCTATTTGCTAGTTTGTATTATCGTATTATCAGTAAATCAAATGAATTTCCTTTAGTTATTTTCAGAGTTAATGTTGTAAAAACTACTCAGAAATTTCCTCGAGAAAAGAGAACCATATAATAAGACAGAGTGTTAAGGCATACAAACCGTGTGACACATAGCACACGGTTTCCCTTTAGAGTTTGTGTTATGTTAGTAAAGTGTTTTTATTTAGAGTTTGATTTTATTAGGTTAGTACTTTGAGTGATCTTCAAGTTTGTGAACAATATAAATAGGCTGTTAATCCATAAGAATTATATACCAAGAATTATTATCAATGTAGACGTTCAATGCTTCTGCGTTTATGCTCTTCTCTCTCTCTTTTGATCGATCTTTAACTTGGTATCAGAGCGTTCGATCCGGACCTGTTTCCCACCTCGTTTTCTTTTTTTAACCGGAGGCGGTAGCCTTCAATGCTACCGTCCGCTGGATCTTTTCTCCACTGCAATATGATTAGTTTTTCTTATTAGGTTTTTTATTTTTTAGGTTTATCATCTACAAAACCTTGCTTTCCCTGTTCTTCTCGTTGAAGTTTTCCAGTCCTTTTACATGCCAAAGTACTCTATCTCAAGCTCCGTGACCTTCTTAACTTCGACTTCTTCCCCCTAATTCTTAGCAACACCTAACTTCATCGTCAATGGCAGCATCCACATATACTCTTATCTCGTTCAATCTTCCATGGATCAGTAGCATATCCATCCGAACTCTATTACTGCTAGCAACAGCGTCACAGTATCATTACTAGTCACCCGCATCATCTTCCTGTTCTTCCATGCTCGTTTACATCATTACTGCCACCTTCATCTTCTCTTCCGAACACAGACCCATCACTAGCTTGAGCTGCGATCAACAATGACAGCAATCACAGTCGAGTCCATCTTATCTTCACTATCTTCATCAACGTCAGCAAGCCATTATCGTCATAACTTCCCGTCTTGGCTCAGTTAGATATCTTCAATCATCTACGCTGCAATGGAAGCAGCAACATTACTTCCTCTCTCAATCTTGTTTTGTCTTCAAACTCTCGCTGCCAGAACTGAACTACATCTCCTTGCTGGAGCTATCCATCATCTGCAGTATCTCAGCTCCGGACCCTTCTTCCTTGCCCAGCACTAATCTCATTCCCTCGGACTTCATTCACGCTGACTCTCAACAACATAATCTCACTGTCTTCATATTCTCCGGACACGATCAACTCCGTGACCATCTCCCATCTGTTATATTATAACCCTCCGTCCATCCACCAGTCACTGCAAAGTCGGTCAATAACACACATCTTCATCTTTCATTACACTGCGAACACCCACATCCATCATTCAACTCCTTCCATTCCTATATCACTCAGTTCCCGGCTCGAGTACCTCTTACCATCGTAGAACAAATATTGTTCATCTTCTGGAGCTATCATCCAGCAAACTATCTAACCGAAATACAACCACCAACTCTGCTCGTACTCTCATCTCTTTCTGCTGTTATCAACTCATCTATCCAATACCCTTCTCTGCATTATGGTCCTCTGCATCAGTTGCCTCACCGATACGGCAACACATCTTCTGCTGTTATTTCTAATCTTCTGTTTCCAACACATCTCGTCGTCCTCCACTCCTATCACGTCTTCTGTTTCCTCTACAGTACCCAACTTCTTTAATTAATCTCATCTGTTCTCTCTTCCACCACCATAAACGTCTTACTGTTCTTTGTTCCCAACTACCGAACCAAGCCCACCAAATCCTCTAAGCCCATCCATTAAACAAAGCCCACCAGTTTCCGAAATGTAAGTCATTCCTATAGCCATTAGTCCAAGCCTAGCATACACGTCTGTGAGTTTTCTAACAAACCCTTAATTTCCCATCTTACTACTATCCCGTTCACTACCTTTTCTTCCTTAATTTTCTTTGCACTATCAGCCGCTCCCACCAAACAAAGCACATCTTTTCTGTCTTACTCTAATCTTTCCGACCACCACATTATACCGTCCACTCCATCTTAAACGTCAAAACCCCACTTTCCAAGCCCCCGAGCCCGACAGCCACTTAGGCCTAACCAACACCCATCATATCCATTCTTTGTCAACTTTTATTCTCTTTTCTCTTATTGGTGATTCTTATATGATCCATCAACGGTTATGTTATTTTCGCTTGGCGGTTCTCCGAATCGGTATTCTTTTTAATGGTGACGCGCTTCTTATTATACTTCTCGGGCGTTTATTGGCACCGCACTTCATCAACAACTTTCATGGCCAATCTCATGCGGTTTTTCCAATCCCCATGAGATTGAGGGAGGGTGTTAAGGCATACAAACCGTGTGACACATAGCACACGGTTTCCCTTTAGAGTTTGTGTTATGTTAGGAAAGTGTCTTTATTTAGAGTTTGATTTTATTAGGTTAGTACTTTGAGTGATCTTCAAGTTTGTGAACAATATAAATAGGCTGTTAAGCCATAAGAATTATATACCAAGAATTATTATCAATGTAGACGTTCAATGCTTCTGCGTTTATGCTCTTCTCTCTCTCTTGATCGATCTTTAACTCAGAGATTAAGAGAAGATCCGGATCCTAGAAAAAGATTTGTTTTGATTGTAGTCTGCTAAGACCCATTGTAGGAAACGACCATTAAGACCAAACAAAGTAGGGTTCCCATATTAGAAGAAGATGCAGATATGGGAACCGAAAGATAAACCATGTATCAGAATAACGAACCGAAACTGAGTATCAGTATAACGAACCGAAAGTTCAATAAATTGTCGCCTCTAATTTGTACAAACGTCTCTAATATGTCTAGATTAAAAGGATTACTCATAATCATGCGAAGGGTAATCAAATTGTCTATATAGACAATTTGCGAAACAAAAGTGGAAACAACATACACAGAGAAATGCATGGAAGGATGAAATATGAAAGAGTCAAGATATGAAGATGAAATACGCGATGGATGCTTATGGATGCCTAAGATGCAAATGGCGCAAGATTTCAAATCCCATAATCCCCTTAAGGCTTGACAATACAAGAAACATAACAGGTTTCAGCTCAAATCCATCCTTCTCATAGATCCCCATCTGGCTGGAGATCGAAATCTAGATGGGGAAATTACTCTTCGTACATCAAAGCTAAGGGAATTAGATGATGGAAGAGGAGGGGAGGTTGAAGAAAAAGAGCCGTTGGGAGAAGAAGGAACAGAGAGGAGAGAGGTTTCGTATACACTTATACTAGCCTACTAGGTACAGAAAAAAAAACGATAACACTAAATTTTAGTTGGAAATAGTAGGAAAACAAAAAGGAACGCATAGATATGAAAATATTAAGATCTAGATCCAAAACCATATTAGCAAAATTTTGGGGCTAACACACATAGAATAGTTAGCAAAGACAAAAGGCAAAGCAAATAGTGCAATAAGGAGTGACACCCCATATTTCTTTACCGTTGCCCTGCTCTACCCTATAGGTTTCCCAACTTCCGAAAACGACTGCACCATAAATCAAGCACAACTTTATCCGTATACTAAAGGTTACGGATCCTTATTCATGCATATGCCACATCTGGCATCCCCACAACAGTTACTTGGAAGTCTCGAACTACACACGGTTTTAAAATTTACTGAATGATATTTCTCCAATTGTCACTTTCGTCCGATAAGAAATTTCGTTTGAACTTCTTTAGACACTTTCCTTCCATGTGAACGCTGAGCGCCTATCAAGTTAGAATATGTTGGGTCACAAAGCCATAAAGTTTACTGTATTCACATGAAATCTCGTCCATATGTTTCACAGCTTGTGTCAAAACTTTCACCTACTTATTACTTTAGAGGTGATTTAGAATAAAGCATAAAACGTGATGCTATATGTCGGTTCATCATGTCAACTTTGGTGGTGGAGTCAGCAGGGATCCTACGGAGGGTAGAAAAAAAAGAAGGATCTACTTGATAGGGGCCTAGGGGTGCCAAGGGTTCCTAATTTCACACTAATCGGGTTTAAGTGATAAAATATAACTTTTAATTTTGGATTTTTCTTTTCCCGAAAATTATAGTGTTAGCTGCGAATTAGGGAAAGCTGATAGTGTAATCTCAATTCGACTCTTATTACTAAACAAAATAAAAATTAAACCTCTGAGACCGCGTCCTATCTAGTTTTAGAGGCTGTATTAGATCAGGATTTATATGAATAAAAACAGATACTAATTTACCTGAATCTAGTGGATTTATAAGGTTTCTTAAAAGAATCTTATAGATTCTTATAGATACTCCCTCCGTTTTTAAAAAATAGGTTTGTTTGGTTTTCATAAAAATTAAGAAAACTAATCATTTGAGTCATTTTTTTATGTTTTTTCTAATCTATCCTTTGGTCCCCACTCATCTCTTATTAGAGAAAGAGGAGGGAGAAGTGGTCTCCTTTTTATATTATGAGAAAAAATGGAGAGAGGGAAGTAATCCCTCTATGGGTATAATAGTAAAATCATAACATTTGACTTTCCACGTATGGAAACAAGCCTATTTTTTTGACATATTCAAAAAAGGAAATGTGCCTATTTTTTAGAAGCGGAGGGAGTATATAATTTTGGATTATAATAGATTAGATTTATAAAAAGTGAAGATCATGTTTCCCTTTCAATAAAAAACCCGTCAATAAAATTGATGTGATGGGTGGTGGTGTGTGGAGATGGCGGTGTGTGGTACATGTGGTGGTGGCGGTGGCGGCGGTGGTTGTTGGTTGTGGTGGTCGTCGGTGACGATGATCTACAGTGGTGGTTGTTGTTGGTGGTGGCGCTAGTGTTGATGGTGTGTGGTGGTGTTGGTTAGTAGTGGTGGTGGTGGGTGGTTGTTGGTGGTCGGTGACGACGGTGGTGCTGGTGTTGGTCGGTGGTGTGTGGTGGTGAAAAGACATAGTATGATGTGATAAAAAAAATTGTCCACTACAATCCATGTAACTCTTGTGGTTTGGGTAGAGATTATAATGAGATAATAATACGCATATTTTGCCTACAAATATTCATAACAATCCTTATATATCCTTTTCCTCAACTATCCTAAAAGTATTAAACGAATTGAATACCTAGGATATTTAATGATTCCTGAGATATCCTAATTGAATACCTCGGATATTTAATGAATCCTAACATATCCTAATTGAATACCTGAGAGTTTTTAGGATTGTTAGATATCTATCTAAATCCTAATCCAATACACCCTATTAGAGAATGATACCATGAGAGATTTAGGGGGTCCACAAGATATGTTTTCAAATACCGTAATCGCCATTTTAAAGTAACACTACTTATAAAATACAGTGCTTCTGGACAGACCGAGCTTCTGAACCATGCAAAAACCGAAATCCCTTTTTATCTCATAGTATTTTTTGGTGAGTCCCAGTGGACCTCGCTGAGGACAGCACGGGGTCCCATTTTTTGTTTGGTTTTGTGTCTGGCGATTTTTCTGACGGTTTTTTCGTACTTCGTTAAGAATTTTTGTATAAAATATTACCAAAAATTGTTAACATTCCTAAAGATGTACTCATTGTCTAATATAGTTGAAATCGGAAACTGCTTTTTCTATGAGAGTAAGAATGCAAGAGTTTAATCCCATGAATCAAAATACTAGTGGAATTTTCATAATCCTTTGACATACTTGAGACCTGACTGGTTTTTCATTATAATTACAAAAATGCTTAATGAACAGTCCTTACAAACAACATTAAAACCGCCTTTGTCATACGGTTCTACTGGATCTCATGGGATTCAGATTGGGATATATCGTTATCCTCTCTCCTCTTTGAACTTTGTGGAGCTCCTTCAATGGTGATTTTGTCCAAGAACTCATCCTCCCTCTCGTTTCAATCTTCTATGATTGATCCAGTTTAGGAGTGTGCTTTTCTGAACTTCTCCGATGTCCAAGGACGGATCAAGGATCCTTCTCCTTGGGGCAGAGATTTATTGGATAAGCAGAGTTTCTTCGTCGCCTTTTTTCTTGTTTTGATCATGAAGGTTAAACAGATTGATCTTTTATTCTTTAGTTCTAAATATTTTTCTTTTTATTGGACGTTCTCAGGTTTAAGATGTACTGAGAAGTTCAAAAAGTTTTCAAACAATATAGTTTTCCGAGACTTGCGCTTCCATGGTTTTCTTCAATTCTTATGATGGCTTATGAAGGAGAGTTTGGTGTTGGCAAAATATAGTCGAAGAGATTTAATGACATGGTGATTCAGGTACATTGGTTAGATAACTCTTTTGGAGATTTTCTAAGAGTCGATGAAATCTTGCCATATTCTTCACAAGGGAGTTTTATTTGTATTCCTTGTGGTAGGAATGGTGATAATTGGAAGATATTTTAGGATTCGTCAAATCCATCTTTGTATTCCTCAAAGAAGAACTTACTTGAAGATCAAGTTTTAAACTTGACGGATAATACCTTTCCACCTCTTCCTTCTAAACCAGATGGAATGGAATTTTATCATTTAACTTTGGCAGTAGAGGTACATAGTGCACATTCAGGATGGAACAAAATTGAATCGGAGTTACTGAAAAAATTGAAATAGTGTAACAAATTAGATTTACGAAGCATTCATGGAAAATTTGGTTTTTTCTATGCCAACTCTGATATGTCTTATGCGTACTTTAAAGAAGAAAAAACTTTTTTTCTGGGCAAAATTAAAATCACTGTAAAGCATTGGAAGGTAGAGGATTCATTTTTTAAACAAGGGTTTGGTTCTAAAGATGTTTGGATAGGTATTAGAGGACTTCCATTACACCTGTGGAATTCTAGCTCTTTTAAAACTATTTGTGTTCCGTGGGGTTCTTTCGTTACTATCCATAGTTCTTCTGAGAATTTCTCATAGCTTAATAGATGTATGATTAAGGTGAAAGCTAAATTAAATACAATCCCTGTGGCAGTTTTCTTTCAAGGACAATGGTTATGTGTTGAGTGGATTCATGATTCCAAAATCCAAAGTGAGTATGCTTGATCTTACACCTAAGATTAAATCAACAATTGTTCAGATCCATCATGCTCAGAAGAATGGTGCTTCCATGGTTACCTCTCAAGGAGCGAAAAATCCGGCTGCGAATTTTTCAAAATCTGCATCTCCTAATTCTCAGCCAAGATATCAAAAACCGGTTTCTTCATATTCATATTCAAATTATTTCTCGGCGTCAAATGACACGCTAAAAAAGTTAAACAAAGTATGGAGAAGGGTGACTGATTATCATCTAAGACATACACGGTTATATAAGGGCAACTCTGTGCCCGGAAATGATGTTTGTATCCCATGGGTAACAGTTAAGAAGAAAAAAATGGGTTCGGGTCCAAATATGGACCAGATGGGGAGAGTATTACCTATTGATAAAGATATCGGCTTTACATCATTGGATGGAACTCCTGTCCATGACCCGAAAGTGTTTTCAGATCAAAATTTGGTCCAGGCAGGGGGAGTAGTATCTTAAGGTTCCGGTTTAGACCTGGATATCAGCTCTACATCGGAAAAGGATGGAACTCCAGCCCATGATCTGAATTCATCTGAACCGTTATATTCTTCTCTCAATTCAAATTTGAATTCCTCTAATTGTCTTAGTTCAGTTATAGAGTCGTTACAAAAGCAGATTCAAATCTCAAGCTCGCACTCTCCGTTGGATCTTTCTTCTCCAGATAATCCTATTCTTCAATCAAACAATAGTGAATTGGGGAAGAGTATTGAACAACAAATAGATTTTAATAAGTATTTGGGTATTGCTGTCCATCACCCTAATACAAAGATTATTTCTACTGAGATATGTGGAAATAGATCACAAAAATCTTAATGGTATGTAAATTCCTTTAGCGGAGGATGATTATGGCTTAGGATATTATGATACTGTTGAGGAATTGAGTGAAGATTCAATGGAAGCTAATGATGGTATGATTGAGGCCATTTATGCAGACCAAAGTTTGGAGAATCTAGAAATCGATAATGTTTTCAATCCAATTGCTTCTAGGGATTCAAATGTTGTTTAATGGATCACAAAATCTTAAGTTGGAACATAAGGGGTTTGGATCAAGACCCAAAAATTGTCGATATTCGAGCTGCAATTGCAAAGAACAATCCAACAATCAGCACTATACGGGAAACTAAAACAAAACTTGTTGATGATAGTTTAATTAGGTCATTATGGGGAAGTAACATATGTAGCTATATTTATCTAGCTTCTGAAGGTGCTTTTGGTGGAATTATCGTAATGTGGAAGGAAGGTGTTTTGGTTCTTGAGGATCATTTAATTGGAGCATTCTTAGTATCAATTAAGTTTCAAAATGTGCTTGATGATTTTTCTTGGATTTTTACTTCAGTTTATGGGGCTTCAGAATCAGGTTATTATAGGCAATTTTGGCAGGAGCTTAAAGATATTAGGTTGTTATTTGATGAGCCTTGGCTAATTGGTGGTGATTTTAATGCCATTTTGAATACAGATGAGATAAATGTGCAGGGTGGAGGAGCTGCTAATAGAAATTCTTTTATAAATTTTCACTAATGGATCTTCCTATGGCTGGTGGGAGATTCACTTGGACCAGTTCTCAACAACCTCCAATCTTGATCAGGTTAGATATATTTCTTTTGTTCCCTCATTTCCTAAATCATTGTATTCTCCTATGCAAGTCAAGTTAAAGAGACCCATCTCAGACCATGCTCCCATTATGTTGTACTACACTTTTGGTGATAAGCTTAAATGCCCATTCAGATTAGACAATTTTATCCTTCATCATCCAGATTTCCTTAATAATATGAGAGTTTGGTGGGACAGTTTATCTTTCTCTGGGAAACCAAGTTTCATTTTTGCTTAAAAGTTACAGGGTTTAAAATTCTTTATCAAAAATTGGCAAAAAAAAAATTTTTTTGGTAATTTACAAGCTCAAATTGATAATTTAGAGCTTGTTATTGATGTGCTTGATAACTTGGAGGAAGTGGCAATCTTGTCTGATGAGGAAGTAGTTGAAAGAGAACAAGCAAAATTACAGCATACTTCTCTATTTGTGAATGTATCTTGAAGGATTGCTCAAAGAGCCAAAATAAAGATGGGCTAAGGAAGGAGAAAAAATCTGCATATTTGCATCAGATAGCCAATTTCAAATACAAGAAAGATGGGCTAAGGAAGGGGTTTTATGCTTTTATAAAAAGCAAATTGTTGATGACACAAGGTACTTTTATTCTTCTTTATTCACTGAAAGTCACAAATATAGGTCTGGATTTGATAATCTTGATGTGCCCTCTACCTCTGAACTGGAGAATATGCATTTAGAGATTCCTTTTTCAGAAGAAGAAGTTAAGAAGGTGGTGGAACATTTTGGAACTAATAAAACCCTGGTCTAGATGGTTTCACTATGGAATTCTATTAATGTGCTTGGGAGGTGATTAAAGATGATTTGATGAAGGTTGTGAAAGAATTTGAAGATACCAGTTTGCTGGATTGGAGGATAAATTGCACCAATATTACTTGATTCCTAAATGTAATAGGGCAGTTTGTCTTCATAATTTTAGGTCAATAAGCTTAATTGGAAGTGTATACAAGATCGTCTCTAAAATTTTGGCTGAGAGAATGCAATTAGTTCTTCCTTCTATAATTCCTGATTTACATGAGGCTTTTGTTCATGGCAGGCAAATTCAAGATGGGATATTAATTGTTTCTGAACTTATTGATTCTAAATTGAGATTGCAAGAAACGGGTCATATTTGTAAGGTAGATTTTGATAAATCTTTGGATAACTTGAACCGGAATTTCATTGATATCACTCTTGGAAGATTTGGTTTTAGTATGAGGTGGAGAAGTTGGATAAAATGGTGCATTTCTACTCCAAGGTTTGCAGTTTTATTGAAGGAAGAAGCAACTGATTTATTTAGAAGTCAAAAAGGAATAAGATAAGGAGATCCAATATCTCTATTCTTATTCATCTTAGTAGATGAAATTCTTTCTCTTATGTTCAAAAAAGCTGCCTCAGATGGTTTGCTTACTGGTTTCAAAGTAGCTCAACATGGTACCATAATAAGCCATTTGCAATTTGCAGATGACCTGGTGGTTTTTTTGAAGGATGAGGTAACCCAAATTCAGAATTCAAAACATATTTTGGTGGCTTTTGAATTGATATCTGGCTTGAAGGTGAACTTCAGAAAAAGTACTACTGTAGGATTGGGTCAAATTCATAATGGGGAAGAATGTGCTGATATTTTTGGTTGTTCCAGTTTTCAATTACCAATGAATTATCTTGGAATTCCAAAATTTGCAGTAAGTCTAATAGCAAGCTTGTTTGGAATGACATTATCCTAAGAATGCATAAAAAATTAGTTGCTTGGAAAAAAGACTTATTTGTCAAAAGGCCAAAGACACATAATGATTCAGAGTGTTCTGGCAAGTTTACCTGTTTACTATTTGTCAATGTTTCAAATGCCTATGTCAGTTTTTCAAGACCTAGAAAAAATCATGAGGAAGTTTTTATGGGGCTCTACTAATGTTGTGAAGAAGAGGAGTTGGGTAGCTTGGACAAAGGTAAATCTTCCTAAATGCAGGGGAGGAGTTGGAATTAAAAAATTGCATCTTGTCAATATGGCTTTACATGCTAAATGGATTTGGAGGTATGGTTCTAAAAAACAGCTCTTTAAAAAAGAATTATCAATCAGAAATTTGGTGGTGATGTGGAGGATTTTTTTCAAAAGCATACTAATAAGGCAGTTTTCCATAGTCTTTGGTCAGGTATTCTTAAAGCAGAGATTTTGTCAAAGATGGCACTATTATTTCTGTGGGGAATGGTGGTTTAATTCAATTCTGGTAGGATTTGTGGATGGGTGATAGGTCTTTTAGGAGCTTATTCCCTAATCTTTTTAAAATTTCTAGAAAGAAACTAGCTTTAGTGAAGGATATGATTGCTACTGTTGGTGCTTGGGATTTTCATTTCGCTAGAAATATAAATGATCAAGAGATTTTGGATGTTTCTAATCTTTTGAAAATAATTGATGAACCTCATGTGAATGTTGATGAGGATGTGAAGAAATGGAGATATGAAAATACTTTTATAGTGGAAAATACTTATACAGCATTAAAAGATGGGGGTTTGTTGATATTTCATGACAAACAATTGTGGAACTCAAAAGTGTCTTTGAAAGTGTCATTATTTGTATGGACTTTATGCTATGAAAGGGCTTCAACTTTGGATTCTCTTTTCAGAGATGGAAGGGTGCAAGATGCAACCTGTCTTTTCTGTGATCAGTTTACAGAAACTAATGACCATCTTTTACTTCACTGCAAGGCTGCTACTGCTATTTGGTCTTATTTCTTGAGAAGCTTTGTAGTTAACTGAGTTTTAGCTAGTGATGTGAAGATGAACTTATGGGAGTGGGTAGAAAAGAAAAACTTTAACAGGATAAGGAAAATCTTGAGCTTACTGCCTTTTGCAATTTGGTGGACTTTATGGAAGGAACGAAACAATAGGTTGTTTAATAATCATGCTAGAGTTTCTACTCAACTGATAACTGCAGTTAAATGCATGTTATCCAGTTGGGATTTGAATATAGATATATTTCATAATTTTTCATTGCTTACTCTAATCTGTAACTGGGATGCAGTGATGTATTGATCCTCCTTAGCTTATTGTCAGTGTTTTAGTGACTTGAGCTCTTTTTAATCAAATTTTCCCTTTTCAGTCAAAAAAAAATATATACTCCCTCCGTTCCTTTTTAATAGGCTGGTTTCTATAAATAAATGTTTCAAAAAAATAGGCTGGTTTCCTAATTGGGAAAGTCAAATGTTACTTTAGTTTTCTGGGACCACTTTTATCTTAACTTCTTTTGACGACAAGTGTCATGTGGACCATTTCACTTTACTTCTTTTGCTGACAAGTGTCATGGGGACCATTTCACTTCACTTGTTTTATTGACAAGTGTCATGAGGACCACTTTAAATGATTAGTTCTCTTAATTTCCTTAATTTTTCTCTAAAAACAAAATCAGCCTATTAAAAAGGAACAGAGGGAGTATATCGTTTCTCAGAAAAGGTTCATCATTCCACTTTTGTTAGTAGTTTGGAGTTTTAATTGTTTTATCTTTTGATGTTCTGTTTTAATTGGTTCATTTATAACCATTGTTATGATTATATCTAAAAAAAACTTAGTCATCTTGACAGTTGATTATCAATATGTTATTCATGTTGTTTTTTTTGAAGCATGAAAATGTATTAAAGCTAGGAAGAAATTACACGAGGGTACATTATACCCATAGAGTCCGCCATTACAATAGGACCAATACACAGTGGTGTTTTGTGGTCCCAGATTATTGTGGATAGGTTTCCCGTTGTGCTTTCATATGCTGCCTTGTTTGCTAAACTGTCCGCCGCCTAATTTCCTTCCCTGTAAATATGTTTTATGGTACAATGCGGAATTTGGGCCAGTCTAAGCTTGATTTCTTCTATCATATTGTTTAAGTACCAAGGTGGTGTTGTTGTCGAGGTTAAAAACCTTAGAAGATTTTCCGACTCCGTTTCGAATTGCACCTTTGGCCATTCTTGATATGTAGTTGTTCTTGATGCTATGAGCATGGCCCAAGTTTCGGCAGTGAGAGCTGCTGTTATCCCTAATGGTTGTGCAATTGCTAATATTGTGATAGCATTCTCGTTTCGGAAAATAATTTCCGCTTCTGCCAGTTCCGGAACGGGGTAAATAATATTGTGATAACATTCTTCTAGATGCTCCATCTGTGTTGATTTTGATCCGATCCGGATGGGGTTTACTCCATCCTACTAAAATGGTGATTGACTTGGGAATCTGATGCATAATGTTTGTAGATGGTTGCATTCCTGGTAGTATCGGTGGGAGGTTCCATTGAGCCCAGGTGTATTCCTGTTATAGGCGGGTAGCCGTTTGGAGTATGTTTGTTGGGATCGTTTGCTTTTGGTTGTATACAACATCATTTCTAGCTAGCCAAAGGGACCAGAAGAGAAAGCAGAATGTGGTGGTGGTTTCCTTACCGATTTTAGCCTGGAGGAGTAGGGATATGGATGTCTGTGGGTTTATTGAAGTGGGTATTCCTTGGTGGGTGCTCTGTGGAGTGGATATCCGGGGAAGTAGTAGGTTCCAAGAATCCATAGCGATCGGACATTGTAGTAGGATATGCCTTACAGTTTCAGGGTCAGAATTGTATCGGGTCCAAAGATTATAGTTGGTGATGCGAATGTGATGGAGTAGTTGGAGGGTGTGTAAACCTTTGTTAAGTGCTTTCCACAAGAAAAGTTGTACTTTTGGTGGACATGGGAGTGTCCATAGGAATTTGGTTGGAGGGGGTGGTAGGTTGTGCTGCAATTGATCTGAAATATCTGTTAGGAATTTGTATCCTGAAGTCGTTGTGTATTTTCCTGATTTTGTGAAGGGAAAGATTATTCAATCCGGCTGGTTCTCATGTGGAAGGTGGAGGTTGACGATTCTTTGCACTGTGTTTGGTGGGAGGATGCTCAGATTTTCGTGGTTCCAAGATCGCGTTGATGGGTCAATGATATCAGCTACTGATTATATGGGGCAGTAAAGTGTTGGATCTATGTTATTTTCGAAATGAGGAATCCAATTTGCTTGGATTGGGGTGATGGATCTGTTTCCTATCTGGTGAAAGAGATGTTTTTTTAGGGTTGGTATGAGAGAAACGAGATTTTTCCATAGGGGGATTGTGGACGAGGGAGGAGGAGGGATGATTTGGAGGATTGGTTGATGTTTAAGGTATTTCTCGTTGTACAACGAGGCCACTACAAAGTTTGGTTTCTCGTGTATGTTCCAGGATCTCTTCATAAGGAGGGCCTTGTTATGCTCTTTGCTGCTTCGAATTCCCAATCCTCCTTTTGATTTAGGCTTGATGAGTTTATCAAATCCTATGGGATGAAGTTTCCCGACGGTTGAGTCGTGGCCCTAGAAGAAGTCTCTAGTTATGCGATCCATTTTTTGGTGGATATGAGCTGGAAGCAGTTGCGTTTGCATCAGATGATTGTATGTATGTGTGAGTGAAGTTTTAATAAGAACTAATCTTCCTTCCTAATTTAGGCATTTCGTCATCCACCCTTTTGCTTTTCTAGCTAGTCGCTGAAAAAGGGGGGCAACAATATGCTGAGATGTTCTTCCTTGTTTAAATTGAACTCCTAGGTATATGGGAGGGTTTGGTGTTGTTCGAGATTTGGGTGATGGATTATTGTTGATTTTGAGGTATTAATATGTTGACCTGTTGAGGTACTGTAAGCTTGCAATAGGTGCTTGAGATGGTTTGTGCCCTATGTTGTTGCTTTATATGTTATTAGCAGATCATTTGCGTACATGAGATGTGGTATTGGGGGGACTTTTTGAGATATGCGAAGTCCATCTATCTATTTTTGCGCTTCTAGGTTTCCCAAATTTGTTGAGAGGATTTCCGCACAGATAATAAAGATATAAGAAGATAGGGGATCACCTTACCTAATTCCTCTAGTAGGGGTGATGTACCCATGCGGAGTGTTGTTGATGTTGACTGAGTATGTTACTGTGGTGATGCTAGCATGATGTAGTCCACAAAGAGTTGTGGAAAACCCATTTTGGTAAAAGCTCGTTTGATGAATCCCCAATCTAAAGAGTCATAAGCTTTTTGTATGTCAAGCTTGAGAGCCACTTTTGGGTCCTTGGTTCGGGTAGAGGATTTGATATAATGGAAAAACTAACCGGCGATTGCTATGTTTTCATGAATAGTTCTTTGGGGCACAAAGGCACTCTGGTAGGGGATTATGAGGAAGGAAAGAAGAGGTCTTAAGCGGTTGACTAAGATTTTTGAGATAATTTTGTAGGTGACACTGCATAGTCCTATTGGTATGTATTGAAAAGGTTTAGAAGGGTGATCTACTTTTGGGATAAGGGTGAGACTGGTGTGATTCATGAGTGGGTTTAGAAGGATTATTCATGTTACTTACTTTAATTCAAATAGTTAGTTTTTCTCGTATTGATTTTTTTTTATAACATATCATAAGGAGAACAAATAGAACCAACTTTACTCTTATAGGTATAGGATAACATCTATCTGAATGTAAACAAACTTAATATGTCTTCGGGAGGAAAGGAATCCAATCACCTCCGTCGCCAAATATGCCTCTTTATAAACATGGTTGAAAATAGAGGGGTATATTGGGATGGGCTAGCATGTTTATATCACAACATAGCACGTTAAAATTCGAACATAGCATGGCCCAGCATGTGACCTGACACGATACAGACACATCAGTACATCACGTTAGATTAGTATGTTGTGATGTGCCAGATAAATAGGAACATCAGCACGGCACATCACGTGGCACGTATAAACACGTGACACAACACATCACGACACGCGAAGAAAGCATGCCATATCATGCATGAAATAGTACACAATACATTACATTTCATGCATTTTTCACTTTTGTTATTTTTATTTTAGCAAGTTATTGACATTTTATTTTTGTTATGCTGATTTAGTTTTATGATAATACATATACAAATATAGTAACTAAAGAATCTGAAACATATTTACTTTGGAAAACATAATCTAAGTGTGCTAGCACGTCATGAGACAACACGATTATTTTTCTGGCACAATACAACATGTCTGAATCTCTGGCATGACCCAGCACCGCACGCAACATACTAAACACGTGACTTCGTGCTAGGCTGTGCCGGGACGGCACGTTTTACACCTATAGCTAAAAACAATGTCTTCGAAATAACTCTTCGTAATCCTGATATCTTGAGTTAACCTTTTGAGATACCAAGGTGGATCAACTTTTTCGTTGTAAAGGTGCAATGCATAAGTCGAATCACATTCAACTTCTAGCTTTGTAATTCCCAACTGGACAACAAGGAGAATGCCATCAGTATTAGCCCACACTTCGACCATGTTGTTCCCATTTTGAGAAATATATTTTCCAAAGCAAGCCTTAGAGCAACCAGCATTATTCCTTGTGTTTTTTTCACATGGTTCCACATAGAAAATCTATAATGTTCACGGCCGAGGCACTCTCCCAAACAATTTATACCAAACAATATAATTTACGGTTTTAAATCAAGAGGAGGGATCCCCTCACAGTTTTATTATCACACTATCTCACACTTTGGACGTTATTTTTGAGAATTAAAACCAAACCGTAACCGATTTGAAGCTAATACTCTGGGGATATGTTACTATTACATACCTCTATTTTCCTACCGAAAATGAACGTATTCCGAGACGTATAACACCATCATCTACTACTTTGAAAATGAGTCGTTGAAAATCTGTGAATTTCTGGCTGTCGAAATTAATACCCGTAGAATGTGAGGTTTTATATTTTGGAATAACCTCATTTTTGTTAGGTATATAGAACTTGGTAAGAGGAACATATCCACAAAATATTAGCTACAAATCCATTACGGTTTGATTTTAATTCACAAAAATAACCTCCAATATATGAGATAGTATGATAATAAGAATGTGAAGGGAACCTTCTCTTAAATCAAATAGATGTTGGCTTGTCTTTTTCCTTAAAAGAATTTTGCCAAAGTAGATAAATATATTACATAGGCTTTTCAGACGGTCCATCATTTTAGGCGAGTCAAGTATCATGTCTAAAAACACCCAGTAGGTCGCATCACCATTATTTCATTATTATTGTAGAAAAGATGTTGCTATTTGTTGATCGTCAGTCATAGGTTCATAATCTAGTTTTGTTATACACCCTTGACGGACTTATCATGAAAAATGAAAAGTAGAGTTTATTTTTTGAATTTTGTTTATTGGTTGATTTTCTTTTTTCCCACTACCACCAGATAAACAGGTTATGTGTCTTAAGGGCTTTGATAAATACACCCAGAAACAACACCGAGCTGTGTGTGACCCTCAGGCCTCAGCAATGTGATGGGGAGTGAGCAGGAGTGGGCCCCACATCCTCACTCACACGATGGATTCCATGGATGCCCAGCATGGTGGAGTGTGTTCGGTGCGTCCATCATTTTCGGTGTCTTAAAGGGTTTACATGTATCCCAACTCGATATGTGCCGAACACGGACAAGTGAGAGAGCACTAAGAGGTCACTTCGTGCTTCCCATAACCAAAGAATGTCTGCCAAAAGTTCTTCAAAAGAGTCTCAAAGAAAACGTAACTTTAGATTGCAACTTGCAAGAACACTGAGCTAAGGTCATTTTCTGTCTAATATAGTTATTTTCACGTGAAAAAACAGTAAGTTTTTTTTTTTAAATCGTTTTACGTGGCAAGGGCATTTTTATTACTTCTTTTCGTTTTTTACTTCATTCCATCCTTGATCATCTCTGCTAATCGTACACTTTGCTTATACTGTCTTTGGCAGGCAACATTTGGTTTTGTATGAGAATTTTGCTGCATTAGCATGTAAATCATCATACAACCATCAGTTAAATTTTATTGAAGCATAAAATTTTGGTCCACACTTGTAGTTTTTGGGCTTGATTTTAGGTGATTGGTGAAGAAAACAAGAGAATTGAAGGATGGCAGGAACGTACACGGTCATCAATAGCCCTTTTGACTGCAGATAGTTCACACTCACAGTTCAACTTGGCAAGTTACCAAGTCAGGTCTGGGATCCACCATAAGCCATTTTTGGACACTGTTGTTACCCATTACCTTTTCTGTCCGGTCAACTCTCACTGGTCACACCCTTTTACTATTGTGTGACTGGACATGTTTTTTTTTTCTTTTTTTTTTAATGGCTATCCATTAGCCAAGTCAGGGGATGTGGTCCATGGCAACATGGTTTTTGTGGTTGTGGTGTTGATCCATGATCAACGGGAATTATAAAAGCTGTCTAGGACTCTGGAGCTGCATTTTTCTTTATCTTCTTGACCAATCAAAATCTAGCAACACAACTTCAAAAAGAAAAAAAAAATCTAGCAACACCAACCAAGAATTAGATCCAAAATTTTTACAGGTCACTCGTGACTTGAGCACACGAATACTGCTGAATGCCTACTGTCTAGTGTCAAGTTGATTGTGTTTGTAGGGTCTTACAAAACCCACACGTTTCAGTGTGCCTATGATATCTTGCCCTTAAGTTCGAAGGTTTTGGCAGCCACTTCTTGTATTATTAATACAGTGTTAGAGCAGTTCCTATGGTAATGTTTAAACTCAAAATTTTGTTGAACCACGTGATGGTCAAAAGGATTTTTCCACTATGATAAAACAAGCTAAAATGAATAGATTTGGTTTTCTAGGACCCATTAGTATTTTCTTGTAATATAAATTGTTTTGTAGGATAAAAATGAAAAATAAAATAAAATATTTAGGTGAGATAAAATAAAATCAAGTAGGTTGATAAACAATTTGTTGACATGCCGTTGAAATAAAAAGTCTTCCAGACCCGGAAGCAATGGATAATGGACCTCGGGTCCTCTGGAGTACTAGTAATGCCATCATTTTCTTTCAATGCCATATTTCTATACCACGGCTTTGCTATAAATTTCACACTCTCGGCTCTCCTAAAACGACTGCAGCACTTAGCGTGCACACAACTTTATCCGTACTCTAATAGTTACGGATGCTCATATATTCCACGTCTCCACCACTACTACACATTTTCTGAAAATGATATTTTCTATTTCGTTTGTCACTTCCGTCCCATGAGAAATATCGCTCCAACTTCTTTAGTCACTTTCCTTCCTAGGGCTGCACACTAATTGCACCGAAACCGCAAACCACACTGAAACCGCACTAACCGCACCGAAACCGCACCGAACAGATGATCCAACGGTCGGTCACGGTTTTCATTTTAATAACCGTTAGATTTACGGTTCGGTGAACGGTTTCACCCATAACCGCACGCTAACCGCACCGAACAACCGATTAGTATGGACCGTCGATTAGTTTTGATCCTGATTAATACTAGCCGTCTAGATTAAAGCCTCCACCATATATATTCTGGCAACCCTAATCTCTTCGTCATTTTCTCTTCTTCGTTTCTCTTTCTCTTCCTATCCCTCTTCATTTTCTCTTCAGCGGCAGCCTTCACCTGAATCACCTCAGTCGCCTCCACCACCAGTAGACAGCAGACCACCTCCATCAAGAGCACCACCACCTCTATGGCTCTATCTAGTAAGTAAATAGGTCACGGGTTTCGATTGATTTGTTTGTTTTTCAATTTCTAGGGTTTTTTTTTTTTAATTATTCTTCTGTTAGGACTTAGGGTTTCTTTTATCGAAATCGTTTGCTTGTTGTTTTGTGTTTATCAATCAATTTCTTTTGTCAAATCTTATTTTTCTGATTACAGTCATGGGTTTTTTATTTTAGGTTTTGGTTGAGTTAAGGGAGTCTGATTACAGGTAACCTATCTCTCTTGTTCTGATTTGTTTGATTTCATTTTGATTTTGTTGAATCAATTGTATATGTATACATGGATCCGTTATTTCTTTGACTAAATTTGTGTGAATATCAATCCGTATTACATATTTAGATCTTATTTGAATTGGATTGTGTTGAATCTTTGTTTTATCCTTGGGTAGATGTTTTGTTAATTTTGTTTTATTAATACGTATTGAAAAACATGAACTGTGCTGATTTTGTAGTTGTTGATGATAATTTAATAGATTTATGAATAACATAATGAACTTGATTATGTGTTTTGTTAATTCTTTCATCATCTAGCAATTCTGTTTCTATCTGTAGTCTGCTGATTGATAATGAAATCAGAATTTATTGATACAATCTAGGTAGACCTGATAATCATTTTGATTTATGATCTGTAACTGTGTGAAAAAGGGTTTAATTTTTGCTTAAGATTTTTTCTTAAGTTTCTAAACATACTCTAGAAGGTATGTTCCTACTTGACACTTCAAATCAAACTGATGAGTTTATTAGGTAGGCTTCTGATTTGTGTTTCTTTTTGAATTTGGGTATAACTCCATTAAACCCTTACTAGGGGAGTTTCTAGCTCTAAGTGGAGTGTATCTTAGGAGTTTGGATAACTGTTTAGGTTTATTTAAAGCCTACCCTGTGCCACAACTTTATTTTTGTTTTCAAGTTTTACATAGAAAATTCCTTAGAGCATATGAACTGCTTTATTTAGTTCATATGCTCTAAGGGTTTAATTTTTGCTTAAGATTTTGCTTGTGTAATAAGTAAGAACTAACTTGTTTACCTTTGGCAGGGCAATGATTGGATCAAGTTCAGCTTCATTATCAAGCTGCAAGATGGCAAATGCATCTCCCTTTCTATCCACTGCAGCTGGTTCTACTGATGTGACACTATCTATAACACCTCAAGTTGATGCTACTCAAGAAACACAAGCTACACAGCAGGCTACACCTACACAGGACCTTGCACCTGAAGTTGTACCTAAGAAGAAGGGGAAAACTAGATCAAAAGTTTGGAATGACTTTACAAGGATCAGCGAAGAAAAAGCACAGTGTAAGCATTGTCACAAGAAATTGCAAGCACATAGTAGAGGAAATGGAACTTCCAGCATGAAGACACATTTAGCCACATGTCCAGAGAATCCCAACAAGAAGCTCAAGGGACAAAAGAGTTTGGTGTTTCCACCACCAAGGCCTGGACAGTCATCACAGCTGGTTGTTGTAAGTTATGACAAGGATATGTGTAGAAGAAGATTGATTGAGTTTGTCGTCATAGATGAACTGCCATTTAGAATTGTAGAAGGAGAAGGGTTTAGAAGATATAGTGAACAACTTGAACCTAGATTCAAGGTGCCAAGCAGGATGACCATTTACAGAGATCTTTTAATTATGTACAAAGATGAGAAAGAGAAGTTGAAGAAATACTTCAAAGAAAGTAAACAAAGAGTCTCTCTTACAACTGATACATGGACCTCTCCAAACAACTTCAATTATATGTGTGTGACAGTGCACTTTATTGATATCCATTGGAAACTTCAAAAGAGGATCATCCTGTTTTGCTTGATCAAGGGTCATACTGGAGAGGAGATTGGGAAAATGCTTGAGAAATGTTTGCTGGATTGGGGTCTAGAAGATCTTTTTGGTGTGACTTTGGACAATGTCAGTGCAAATACTGTCGCAATTGAGTATCTTCAAACCAGTGTTATCAATTGGACAGGAGCAGTAGTGAGAGCTCAATACATGCAGGTATGATTACTTTTCTTAGCTCTATTGCTATGTTTATTCTATACTTCTTTGTGCTTGTTACTGATTTTTTGATGATATTTCCTTGTTCCATTCTTATCAGGTAAGGTGTGCTGCGCATGTTCTTGCGCTTGTTGTCAAAGATGTTGTGTTGTTGTATCACAAGTCAGTTGGAAGGATCAGATCGGTTATCAAGTTTGTTACCGGTTCTCCCTCTAGGTTGGCCAAATTCAAAGAATGTGCTGCTCTCGAGAAGATTGATTGTAAGAAGATGGTTTTCCTTGATGTGAAGACCAGGTGGAATGCTACGTATCTGATGCTTGAAGCTGCCATTCCATATGAAAAGGTATTTAGGAGGTTAGAAAGGGAGGACAAGAGCTTTCGTTCTAAGTATATTTTCAAAGAATCTGAAAGTGAAGCTTTACCTAATACCGATGATGATACTGTTGTAATTGATAATGAAGATTATTATCTTAGTTCATCTAGTGAATCTGAATGTGAGGTAAATGTATCTAGAAAGAATAATATTAAGAAAAAGAACAAGCCCCGTCATCATGCTCCCTATGCTGCAGACTGGTCATATGCTAGGTGTCTTGTTAAGTGTTTAAAAATCTTCTTTGATGTTACTGTTAAGTTCTCGGCTTCAGTTCAGGTTACTTCACATGAATTTCTATGGCAGTTGGCATTGATCCATGAACAATCGGTTCGTCTTAGAGCTATAGGAAACCGAGATCCTCATATTTCTAGGATGGCAGAAATAATGTTTCGGAAGTATAACGCATATTGGGGGGATTATGAAGATATGAACTCTGTTATGTATTTTACTAAGTTGCTTGATCCTCGGGAGAAAGAATCTGGTTTGAAATTTGATCTGGAATGTTTGTATGAGCAAGATGATTTCAGGGTTACAACTGTTTTGAAGGCTGTGAAACAAGATATGGGAAGACTTTATGATGAGTACACCAGCATGTATTCAAATACCAATGCAGAGGAAGGTGAAATCATTACTTACTATTGATCATCATTAGTTCATTACTTAATATTGCTTATCTGCTTTTTATCATTACTTACTATTGATTTTTCTGATGTCTTAGGTATTGGGTCAACAGCTGCTGCTGGTGTTGATGACATGGTTGTTTCTGTGCAAGAAGAGAACATTGAGGATATGCTTGAATCAAGGAAGAAAAGGCGAAGAATGGATGTTCATAGTACTAATCCAAAGTCAGAACTTGAAAGGTATTTGCTTGATGACTGTGAAGCGTCTACCAGGGAGTTTGATATTCTGGCATGGTGGCAGGCTAATAGTACCAAGTACAAGGTGCTATCACTTATGGCGAAGGATATTTTGGCAATACCAGTGTCTCTGTTGCATCAGAATCTGCATTCAGTACCGGAAAGCGCATTCTTACCCCATGGAGAAGCTCGCTATCTGCCAGGACAGTTGAAGCACTTCTCTGTACGCAAAGCTGGTTGCAGAAACCTATCTATCTTGATTTTCTGTGTGACTATGTACCAGATGACAATTCCAACATTGAAGATGGTAATAGAATCTCTTCTCTTTTGACTTGAAATTTGAATGAATGTTATCTTCTTTTATCTGTTAGATGCAGACTTCATTGAATATATTTGAATATTTCTTCTTTGCATTCTTGTTGCAGACATTTTGAGAAAGGATGAAGATTAAGGGGATGATTGGCTTGAGAGATGGATGGACTGCAATCTTTTACTGGTCTGCTACGTGAGAAATGAAGATCAAATGGATGGCTCTTTTTCTTTTACTGGCAACTCTTTATGCTACTTTATTTTTAACTTTGGTTTCATCAGACTTTTTGGTTAATCTTTAGACTTAATCTTTGGTCAACTTGTTTGTGAACTTCAACTCTGTTTTTAATCTGTAGACTATGGTTATCTTGTCAAGACTTAAGTATGGAATGTAGTATCAGTTTATTAGAAATTCAGAAATTCAGAATGTATTTATGTACAGGTGCAGGGTATAGGTGAAAACCGAACCGAACCGTAACCGAATAGTATCGGTGCGGTTAAAAACCGAACCGAATACTAAACAGTTCGGCTGCGGTTTTAATTGTGATAACCGCACCGAACACAGTTAGGTGAACGGTTTTAGCTATAACCGCACCGAACCGAACCGTGTGCAGGCCTATTTCTTCCATGTGAACGCTTAACGCTTATCAAGTTAGAAGTTGGCGGGTCACAAAGCCTTAAGCCTTAAGCTTACTGTAATCACATGAAATCTTGTCCATACGTTAAATCTTGCACCTACGTATTAGTTCAGTAAAAATAATGCATAAAATCGAATCGTGATGATGTATGTCAGTTCATCATTGTCACTTTTGCTTTGGTGGTGGAGCAAGGATCATATAGAGGGGCAAACAAAACAAGAATTCTTGCTCGGTGGAGAGTAGCATTTTGATCGGGAGAGAGTAGCCGGGGGTTTAACCATTTAAGTGATTTTCTTTTTAAGCATGAAATTTATTAAACTATTATACGACATTATGTGATACCCGAAGTTCATCAATTACAAATGGATCGGTAGGCCATGAATCTACAACACCACGAGAAAGGAACATAATGTGATCAAAAGTCTCCGGATCAGAGCTGCATTGGGCAGATGTTGAAATTGGTGAAGTGGATTGGTTTAGGTTGTCGAGGATCGACATGCCTTCATTGATTGCTTTCCACAATAAAAAATTGTACTTTTGGCAGACACGACGATGTTCATAGGAACTTAGTTGTTGGTGGTGTGTTTCGATGCGACTGATTCGTGGTGTTAGTCAGGCATTTGTATCTAGATATTATGGTGTACTATCTGTATGTTACTTATCTACCTCCTTTTTTTCCTGCATGACTCCTAACTTCATAAAAATCACCAGTCAGGACCCAAAGCTAGTGTGCTGGTGACGGAGAATTTTTTTGGGAAGTCATCCGTTAGATCTTTTCTCGTGTCTGGGTGAGAAGGGTCATACATGCCGGTACATAAACTAGATTGGAGTTAAGCAACATCAGAAATAATACTATTATTGCACTCAATATATGAAGGACAAACAAGAACTCTAACACTAACCGATACCAAAGGTTGAACTGAATACGAATCACTAACCTAAATAATGTGCTTTATAAGATAACACTTACATCTAAGACAAGTAAAATGTGCTTTATGGGATAACACTTACATAACTAAAAAAAAGAAAGAAATGTTGAACTGCAGAGCAATACATAGACTTACTAAACTAATGTATTACAGTTTATGCTTCTTTGTGTTAGAAACCCACAAATAAGCTTACAATGGATTGCAGACTTTGTTAGAAACTTAAGATAACTTGGACTTGGACACTGCTACACTGCTTGTAAGAAATAGATTCTTTCAAAGTAGGAGCAGTGAAAGTCATCCAGAAATTATCTGTACTTAAACTAAAATCTAAATCATTATATAATATAATATTACAATTAGGACTCTGACCCTGAAATTAAATGAAAAATTACAAGGTAACTAAACTGAAGAACCAGAAGATCAGCATTTAAGACGGAAGATTCACCGACCCAAGGGAACTACTTAAGACTTTAAGACAAAAAGTGTCAAACTGTGATTTTAAAGAAAAATTCCTCAATGTGGCTCATTAATCTTGATCACATTCTGAATTAGATATAATGTTACATGAAGTTGTTATTGTTGTTCAAATAATATTACAATCTTGAGAGGTTTCTTTGCAATAATCATAACTCATACCCTTACTGATCTTAAGCCAGTAGGTTGTTGAATGCTTTTCAGATCATCTAGTCATGGGACATAAAATTGACATTCACAATGTCAGTCAGCTCAGGTTATATATTGAATAATTAACTCCAAACTCTTCATAAATATAAGGTATTTTTCTATAACTTTAAAACCTTTATATTGATTAGTGACTATTGATTTGTAATCGCCAATCATATTTTTAAGCATACCGATGTATTTTGCTTTTCTGAATTGTGTAATTGTGTTAAGATTTGATATTTCTATTATTTCATTTATTATTATCTTAATTGAACTAAATGTTATGAAACTCTTGCTGGAAAGTTAGAGACGTGCAGCTTCTCGAAGCATTATGGAAGAAAAATATTCCACATAACGTCAGTTTTATTTTCTGGGCTTCTTTTTATGATTGTCTTCGAACTAGGGACATGTTAAGATATAGAGGAGTGGAGATAGAAAATGATTTGTGTGTTTTTTGCAACGGATCATATGTTTTTGCATTGTCCTTATTCGTTTGATATATGGAACTACTTCATCAAATCTTTCTGGATATCGTGGCCAATTCCGAGATCATTACTTGATTTGTTTGAAGCTTGGACAACGAACATTTTGAGAGGTAGAGGGAAATCAGTATGAGAGATTATCCACTATGCAATTTGTTGGCGACCGTGGAAGGAAAGAAACGGGAGAGTTTTTGGGGCTAAGTTGTTTGGTCCTGTGACCATTATACTTTTAAATTTGTTTCTGCTAGTCTTATTTGGAGCAATTGGGAAGCTCTTATGTTTGTGTAACTCTCTTTACATCATGTAAAGGTTCTTTTTCTCTTCAATATAACGTTTTCCATCGAAAAAAATAATCTTAATTGAATTAGTCATTTTTACTTCTTTGCACGGATCAGACACATTATCTATCTATAAGTTAATAAAAAAGAATAAAAAGTTTGAACGGACCGAGAGAAAAACAATGAGAAATCGCTAGATACAATATACGTGGCCCCTGCTAAACTCCCGAAGGGCGAGCCAATTGGAACCACAAATTTTGAAAAATCTGTGAGGGGACGGCTTTTTCCGTTATTTTCTCGGTGACTCCTTTGGAATTGCTGTAAAAGAAAATTGAAGTAGATGACGAGATAACGAGGAATTAAAAAGTAGAAAGAGTACCAATAAGTGATAATCGTTTATGAACCAATTATTTTTTTGGACGTTTTATAAAGAATTTATGAATTTGAGATGGGTTTTTTTAACAATATGTCCCTCTTTATAATTGTAATTACAAATATGCCACTCTTTCAAACAGAATTAAAAATATATACCTCTGTTAAGTTTTCCCATCCGAATTTTTGTTTTCAAAAATTCGTTGCCACGTCACACGTATTTACACTCAAATATGGACAAATCTGCCCTCAACATTTAACTATTGGTAGTTAACTGTACAAGCTGACGTGGAACCTTTACACGTGGATACTTGTATACATCATCCATGATGACATGGCAAATCTGACACGTCAGCTCTGTCACCCAAATATGACCGTTGAACGGTCATAATATGCTCCATGTACTATAAAACCACCATCTCTTCCATTTTTTTTGAATCTGCAGAACATAAAAATCCATAAAAATCTGCAAAATCATCTAAGTTTTTTCCTACAATGGTGGAGTTATGCACAAATTTAATGTCATTAGTAGTATGGGTGAGGTATCTAGCAGCAGCAGCAGTTGTAACAGTTTATGTTCAATGTGTGAAATAGATAATCATCCACTAATTCAGTGTCCATGGATCTACTTTAGGTGCAAGAATGTACCTTGCAATGGTGTTAGGAGAATGTTGTTGTCTCAAACTGCTGATCATCCTGGTGAGAAGTTCTTTAACTGCTCCATCTGCAACTATTTTGAATGGTTTGTAGATACATTACTAAAAGCTTCAGCATTACCTTCCTTTCTAAAGTTCTGCCAGAACTCATCATTAAAGTAACTGTCAACAAAATCTCTGACACCAGCTATGTCAATATCATTCTCCTCATCATCAGAGCATGGTGGACTTCTATCATCATCAACTGGATGACACAGATCCTATTCCACATTATCTAGTTGAATGTTCTCACACTCTACATCCACATTATCATCCGGGTGGCACATATCCTCATCATTCAAAAGTAACCTCTCAAATGCAGCATTTATTTGAGCATCAATTGACTTACAAACCAACCTTGTACTTTTCCTAGTAGCAGGAGAAGCTAATTTTGAATTGCTAACAACTTTGTTCTTAGGTGTAGAAAACGCAAAGTCATCTTCATGTGTCACATTATTCTTAGGTGTAGAAAACACCATCTCAGAGTCACTTGTCACCTTCTTAGTAGGTGTTAAATACATAACTTTATTAGTAACCCCTAAAGATTATGGTCATTCATCACCAGACCTCAAGACCTTGTCACTAATATTGAAGTAAAGATGCACATAACCATCATCTTGATATTCAGCCTTGTTCCACATTGAAAAGAACTCTTCATCATTGGTAATCAGCTATGGTATGTTATCAGGAGTAAATCAAAACAAATTCAGCATCTTGGTTTACATAATCATATTAGTCAACATGTCCAGACCAATATACTTCAAATCCAAATCATGATAAAAGTGTATTTGTTACTAGTGAAAAGCTCAACCCTAAAACTCCTTTTGGGGTACCTAACAAATCTTCTTCTGCACATACAACAAGCAGAAAACCGTACAAACAATTCAGCAACCATACTCATGATCACACACAGAAATAGAAATAATACAAGCAATTCATATTGTAACATGCTAATGAAGCATTTTTACCAGTCAAAATCATCCATGAATCGACAAATTATAAAATCCCCAAATTTTTAAAATTAGAGTTTCGAAAAAAACCCAAATTTATAAATTAAATTAGGATTCGAAAAAATCAGTGACCAAAAAAAGGGTAAATGGATCGAATCAAGTTCATTTCATCTAACAAATCGAAAAAAATCATAAACCCTAAATCTACAGAATCACATCGAGAACAAGAGCATAATAAAACAACACTTTTATTACTGATTCGAGCAATCCATAAACCCTAAAACTACAGAAATAGATCTACACATAAACCTAATCACTGAAAATACATGAACTGAAACCCTAAAACTACAGCATACTTTCGAGAATCAAAAAACAAAAACAAAAACAACAACAAGTTTTACCTTTCCTTGGTCGGATCACTTTCATCTTCACTATCTTCGATTACCCAGGTTCAGTTCTTCGTCAACAGAAACGCAGAGGAGACAGAGAAAGGGAAGAAAAGAAGAGAGGGGCGGCAGAGATGGAAAGTGTTTAGGTTAGGGTTTTAGGGTTTTCTCGCCTTCGATATATATCAATCACTTTATCCGTACGATCAAACGTGTCTTCTTTATTAGCCGTCCAGATCGTGACCAAAATTTGTTACACGTGTTCTCCTTATCCGCCGTGAGATTCATCCTCGAGATGGATCCGATTTTTCCATCAGATTAACCTGAGTTTATAATTTGGCAGGGCTAAATTGGTAATCCTTAGTGATTATTTAATGTTTATTGGTGGGACCAACTCGAGTCACCGGCGAGTTAACTCCGATCTGAACGAAGAATACTAACTGAAGGACACTTTTCTAATTATGTTCGAAACAAGGACATTTCTCTAATTTATATACTAGCAGAGGGACATTTTCGTTTAATTCCCATTTGAGATTTTAGAATTTGTTGTTTTTAGATTATTATTGTTGTTTGAATCGTAATGTTACAAATAACCCACGAACCCATATCCTTCCCTCCCCATGAGTCCATGACTATCTCACTCTGCACTTCCGGAAACAATTGGACGTCAGCTTTAGAAAACTCATAAATTTCTGGAAGTATATTGCAAGATTGAGGTGGAGTGAAAGTCTTTCTCTGTAGTTATTTGATTAGATCTCATATTGAATGTAAATGCGAAAAAGTCGGTGGATGTAAAAGTAAAAAGGACAAAGTGAAAACTTACGTCTTTTATATATCGTTGTTGCTACTACACCTTGCTTACACTGTCTTTGGTTTTGTAGGAGAATTATGCATCAGCAAGGAAATCATCACTGAAGCTTAAAACTCTTTAGAAGTTGTTTCCGGTGATACCAAAATGATTTAGGTGAAGAATAAAAGAGAATTGAAGCCAGAAACGGACATGGTCATCAATAGTCCCTTTTACTGCAGACGATAGTAGTTCTTCAACTTGGCAACCTGCCAAGTCAGGGTTGGGATCCACCATAATCCATTTTTAGACACTGTTGCTGAGTCAGGGTTGGGATTCAACTTGGAAACTTGCCCACGTTTTGTGCAGTCAACTCTCACACCCCTGTGCTTTAATTTGTGACTGTGTAACTGGATGTTGGGTGCAATAATTAAAATAAAGAAAAAATCAAATAATCAAAAGTTATTGATACTTATCTCCTTTATAATGGAATTGATCGATTGAAGAAACGAACGAGCTTCTCATATCTCCACAACAGCAACAAAGCAAAACTTTGGAAAAACAGAGTGAGTCACGTGTTCAACACGTTTCCCTTAAGACATTAGCGCCCGGATACACTCAAGAGTGATGCTATAGCCCTCACAGGACGGATATCTCCAGGATAAAACACTCTACTACACCTACTACTAGCATATGTAGTAGATGTTCAACTTGAGCTTGGCAACTCCGAAAAAACCGTTAAGGAAAATCGCGAACTCTTAAGAAACGATATAAAATATTTTCCCTTAGGGGTCCCTCTAAAATATAGAGCAACCCCTTTCCCATAAATTTTACAAAAGTAGTGAATTTCTTTATATAATGGAATAAAACAATTTAAGAAGTGGAAACTCCACAATGTGGGACTAATAAGTTTATATAGTTTCTTAAAACTACTAAAAATTGGAAACTCCACAATGTGGGACTAAAAAGTTTCATTCACAAAAGAAAACAATAAATTATAATTTTTTATTAAAACTTTAAAAAATTATTTTTTTATTAATCGTTTTCCAACAATCCCCCACATGAATGAAAACTCAATAAAACATGAAAACACAGATAGATCTTGGTAAATCAACATCCCAACCAAACGATCCAAACAGACTGATCGTGCAAGTGTTGAAATCATACTAGTCATTTCGACGTCCTCTCCCTCACACAAAAGTGTGTTGACCCCATGTCATACTATGGATTGCATAAATCATAATAATATTGAGAGCTTTCATCTTTAGTTCTCACATGGTGAGACTATAGGTATCTTTCACCAAAGTGAAAAAGCATGAACTAGTGAACCCTTAGTGACCTTTAGGTCCTAAGTTCAAGTAATACCAAAACCATCAAAACTAAAATCACATAAAAAGCGCAGGAAATACCATTTTAGGCAGAGGTGTCCATGAGGTCTTGAACCTTTGCTTAGTGAGATATTACCGGAATTACTTGCTAGAGACAGTGAACTATGTCTTGAACTGCTAGCATTTGATGTAATTCGCGATAACAACCACGGGTGATGTCTCCAAGATTGCTGCCAAGCTCGTGCCGTTTTGTCCAATTTGGCCCTGGACATATCCTGTTTCTCAGAATGCTCTAAAGAATCAAAGCTCATATTCTCATAGGAAGCGGCCCACTTCCTCATTCAGATAGGTGAGTTTCCATAAAGCGTGTTACTGCTACACTCCACTTCAATCTTAAATTGAAACTATAGAACTCATTAAGACTTCTTAAAAGTCATCCTTCACATGCAGTCACACTATCACGTCTACACCATAGGGAATGGACAGAGAATAAAATTCTCTGATAGTGTTTACCTTTACCCACCATAAATTAGTTGTCTCATTCGAAACCTTGATCTTGGGATCTCCAGTCAGCAAGGTTGAGTATCCTTCATGGCAAGTTTAATTTATGAGATTAAGCCCCATCCCCTTCGATGTGTTTCTAACAATCTCTTTGGATGAACCTTTCGTCAAAGGTTGCGAGATATTCTCCTTGGACTTTATCCAATCAATGGAAATAACGCCAATTGAGATTAGTTATTTTTAGCTTTAGCTATTATAGCTTGGCTAACACAGTATATAGATATAGCTGGCACATGCCTATGCCAGAGAGGAATGTCTTCTAAAAAGCATCTTAGGCACTCAGCCCCCTCTCGTGCTTTATCTATCGCAATACTCTCAGATTCCATAACGAATTGAGCAATATATGTATGTTTGGAAATCTTCCAAAACAAACCTTCCTGCTAGAGTGAAAACATATCCACTCGTAGACTTAAGACTCCTCTGAGTCAATTATCCAGTTTGCATCACAAAGTCTCTCAAGGACAGTAAGATACCTTTCATAAACCAAACAAAAGGTAATAGAGTATTTTAGGTACCGTAATACTCTACTAAGTGCATCCCAATGCTCCTGCTCTGGACAACAAGTATATCTACTTAACTTACTCACACTATAGGCAATGTCTGGACACTTACAGTTCATTAAATTCATCAGACATCCTATAACTCTTGAGTATTCAAGTCAAGATACTCCACTATCCTTAATTTTCTTGAGTCTACAAGAATAATCGTACGGAGTACAAGCAGGCTTACAATCACACTGATTGTATCTCTTAAGCATAAAATTCAACATAATGAGAACGACTAAGACTATAAATGCTAGATTATCTTCCAATCCTCATCCCTAAGATTACATCAACAGGGCCTAAGTCTTTCAAGTCAACGTTCTCATTCAGCGCATGTTTTTTTTTTAGTGGAATTAATCACATCTAAGTTTGTATCAAGTATAAGCATATCATCAACATACAAGCATACAATCACACAGGCATCCTTAACAAGTTACTTGTAAATATACTTTCCAGATTCATTAACTTAAATCCACTATACATTATCACATGATCAAATTTTCCATGTCACTGTTTACGTGCTTATTTTATAAACCATACAAAATTTTGTTCATCTTACAAACTTTGTCATCATAACCTTTCACTACAAAGTCCTCAGGTTGGTCTATGTAAATTTCTTTATCTAATTCACGATTTTAGAAAAGCGGTCTTAACATCCATCTGATGTATCTCTAATTTTTTTTATGACAGCAATAACAATTAGCATCTCAACGTAAGTAAATCTCGTCACATGTGAATAAGAATCAAGGATATATACACCTTCTTTTAGTTTATAGCCTTTAGCTACCAACTTAGCCTAATATTTTTCTACAGTTCCATATACCTAATGTTTCCTCTTAAAGACTCATTTATATCTCATGGTCTTACTCTCTGGAGGTAAACTATAAACCTCCCAAGTCAGGTTCCGACGGACTGAGTCCATTTCACTAAATGAAGCTTCTTACCAGAATGGGGTTTCAGTAGATATCAAGGCTTCTTTACAAGTCTGGGGCTTATACTAAGCTAGGCATGTTATGAAGTCGGCTTCATAAGAAGTCTAGGGATCAACAACACATCTCTAATGAGGTACAGGTTTAAGAATAAACATCTTCAAAGAACTCAGCATCCCTAGATTATGTAATCGTAATCACACCAAAGTCAGAAAAAATCACACCAAAGTATGAAAAATCAGAACACACAACCAAAAATATATATGTAGAAGTATACTCAGCATACCTTATATGAAGACACAATCAACATTTTTGGTTTCTATCTACTTCTTTTAGGAAGACGAATGGCAAACTTAGTCAAACACCCCCACACTTCGACGCATTCATAAGAAGGTCATCTACCTATCCTTAAATCATATGGAGTTTTATCTGATCCTTAAGGGTACTCTATTCAGGATATACTAGTTAACATGACTGCCTCCCCCCACAAGGCCGCAAGTAATCCTGAACTAATCAACATGACAATTATCATCTTCTTAAGGATACAGTTGTTATGTTCAAGGCTTCTAATTGGTTTTGAACTTCAAATTTATACATATTAAGGCTTCTAAGGCATCATCCTTATCCCTAAGCAAGTATACAAGACGATACCTCGTACAATCATCTACGGAAGTTATAAACCATCTTTTACCACAGTGATTTTAGGTTGAACTCATGTCATCTAGACCTAACTTAATTAATTCTAAAGGCTTAGAATTACTCTAAACATTTGTGCTAAAAGGTTTTAAAGCAAATTTGATTCTTCACAGATTTCACTTTTGTGTTCAAAGTCCAAACTAAATTTGGGTACGCAACCTATGCTATCCAGTTAAGCATTGACTTATAAGTTTACGGTTACAAGCTTACCACATAAAACAATCAATCACATAAAGAAAGCACAAGAATCAACTATGTTCACATCATCAGTTTTTTCCGTTAAGCTTATATAGACCCAAAGTCCTATAACTCTTACTTAAAAAGTAACTGCCTTGTTACAACAAGTTTTCCAGAAAAAATTAAGATCTTAAATCTTTTTTCATCTACAATAGAACAAGATACAAGATTCTTGCATATGCTTGGAACATGAAAACTTCATTCAATGTGAGAGTATTACAGATATGAGCTTCTGCTCGACCTTTTCCTTTTATGCAACCTCTATTGCAGATGAGTTACTTAAAAAGAGTTTCTCGACATCCCCTATCCTCTGATAGGAGGTGAATAGGTCTCTGTTTCAACAAACATTCTTGGTGGCTCCAGAGTCCACCTTCTGGTCTCTTACATTGGTTGTTAAAATAACTTCCGACATCATGTCAATGAACTCGTTCTAATTTGTTTCAACTAAATTAGCATTAACTTTCTACTTATTAAGGTTTTATGTTGTCTACACTTTACTACCGTATGGCCCGGAATTTTACAAACATAACAATCACCCTTAATTAAAGTAACGCCGGATTCAGTTTTACGAAACATACCTTTCTTATGAAGACTACGGTTAGAGTTGTGTTTGATATTCTCTCATTTTTCAGCTTTGGAAGACTTGTGTTCATCCACATGCGCCTGGTATCCATGTTCCTTTTCAATTTCATGTCACAATCTTCGTTTATACTCTGACCACGGACACGGTAATTTCCCAATCACCTAATACACCACATCTCACAAACCTTAGTTCCGAAACGAAAGATAAAATATGAGTTTTGAAGATAATATCTAGATTTACAAACTTCTTTTGAACCACCATATCAAAAAACTCATGATTACCCCATAAAAAAAATACTTTAGTTAACAACAAAAGTTTGCCCGTCAGAATTTTTCAGAAACATTTGTCTGTTTTTTAAAATATCAAAAAAATACTTTTACAACTCCAAAAATTCTGAAATTTTACGTGGGTAACTATCAAGATGTCTACTACGTTGTGTCAAAAGGGTTCATCGAAATTCCTTCTAGGTTAAGAGATAATCTCGAAACTCTACAGCTGACCAAAAAATTGTTTTTGTTTTTCACTCCACAATTAACATCCATGATTCACAAACCAACCAACCATTTTCGATTATTACAAATTATAATGTCTTAAGATTGTTGGGTGCAATAATTAAAATAAAGAAAAAATCAAATAAGCAAAAGTTATTGATACTTATCTCCTTTATAATGGAATTGATCGATTGACGAAACGAACGAGCTTCTCATATCTCCACAACAGCAACAAAGCAAAACTTTGGAAAAACAGAGTGAGTCACGTGTTCAACACGTTGCCCTTAAGACATTTGCGCCCGGCTACACTCAAGAGTGATGCTATAGCCCTCACAGGACGGATATCTCCAGGATAAAACACTCTACTACACCTACTACTAGCATATGTAGTAGATGCTCAACTTGAGCTTGGCAACTCTGAAAAAACCGTTAAGGAAAATCGCGAACTCTTAAAAAACGCTATAAAATATTTTCCCTTAGAGGTCCCTCTAAAATATAGAGCAACACATTTCCCATAAATTTTACAAAAGTAGTGAATTTCTTTATATAATCGAATAATACAATTTAAGAAGTGGAAACTCCACAATGTGGGACTAATAAGTTTATATAGTTCTTAAAACTACTAAAAATTGGAAACTCCACAATATGGGACTAAAAAGTTTCATTCACAAAAGAAAACAATAAATTATAATTTTTTATTAAAATTTTAAAAAATTATTTTTTATTAATCATTTTCCAACACTGGACATTTTTTTTGACGGTCATCCACCAGCCAAGTCAGGGGTGTGGTCCAGGCCAGGCCACGGCAACCTGATTTTCGTGGTGTTGATCCATGATCCACGGAGTAAAAGCTGTCTGTCTGGACTCTGGAGCATCGTTTTTACAGCTTCTTAAATCTTAATACTAAAGTTTTCAAAAATACAAATCCAAAACACAAATAATAATGCCTGCTGTCTAGTGTCAAGTTGATTGTTTGTAGGGTCATTTACAAAAAGCCACATATCTCAAATGTTCCTATGAAATCTTGTCCTCAAGTTTAAAGAATCTAGTTATGGGTCAAGAATTTCTTTGCATTATCAATACAGTACAACTGTACCAGTTTAAGCATGATGATGATAATATATTAATAATCATATGCTCAACATTATATAAATTAATTTTCATATATTTATATTTATATACAAAAGAAGAAAAATAATCTAGTCAGTAACTGTCTTATTCTTACCTGCCTTTCAAAACCCATCCATTAATGGTGCCCAACTTGTAACTTGCACATAATTTTCTGCTCATCTCTCTGTCTAAGAAATGGGTTTCTCTGTAAGAAGATTTAGCAGCAGAAAGAATGAAGAGTCTTTGCTAAACAAGAAATTGCATGATTTGGAGAAACTTTTGAGTACTCTCAGGGAAAAAGAAAAAACTCAGCTTCAACTCAAAGAAGAACCCAAAAAGGTACAACTAAATTATTTTCTTCTCTATTTATAGCAAAATTCTTTACTCAAGAATCTGTTTTTCATGATTTATTCTTTCCTCAATTGTCATTTAAATGATGGGTAGATTCTAAACTTGTGTTTCAGGTGGTGAGTAAAAAGAGAAAAGAAGAAGAAGAAGAGACAGAAGAAGCATCATGGTCATCAATACTAGACATCAACTTAGAAGAAGAAGATCCATACAAAGAATTAGAGGTCATAATACAGAACAAGCAACAACCCATATTCAAGCTACCTTCATCACTGAAAATGGGGAATGTGAAAGCTTATGAGCCACAGGTGGTGTCAATTGGTCCATATCACAATGGTAAACCACACTTGATCAAAATGGAAATTCACAAGAAGAGAGCTTTGGTCCATTTCATCAAGAGATCCGGAGTTCCACTCGAAACGTATATCAATGAGCTGATGAAAGTTGTCGATGAACTTAAGTCGTCGTACGCGCAACTGGACAAGGAATGGATTGATGATGATAAAAAGTTTATTGAGCTTATGATTGTTGATGGGTGCTTTCTTCTTGAGTTCTTGGCTGTTGGGACTAAGGTTTCTATTGATGATTACGCTCGTAGTGATCCGATGTTTAGCTTTCATGGGAAGACGGTGAACTATGATTCTGCGATCAAAGACTTGCTGACAGTGGAGAATCAATTGCCGTATCTTGTTCTTACAACGTTGTTGTCTGTCGCGCGCCCACAAGAGGTGAGGACCAATTTGCTCAAAACAAACTTTTAATCTTTTGATGTGGCTTGAAAATGAGATTAGTTGTACTTTTGCAAATGCAGGATGCGCATGAGACTATATCTCATATGATGCTGTGCCACAATGAAGGTCCTCGCCGTCACATTTTAGACCGTTATGCGGAGAGGGTACTTGAGGCACCGGATTTGGAGATAGGAATGAAATTGCCTACTGGGTTCTCAGCATCCGAGCTTTACTACCAATTTGGCATTCGATTCAAAAAGGTTAGTGGATACAGGAGTATCCGGTTCGACTACAAACAAGCAGTTCTCCTCCTTCCTCCCATCATGATTCATGATGACCACCAGAACCCATTTCTCAACATGAGAGCATTCGAGGTTTGGGTGAGCAAAGATTTGAAATTTCATTCTTTCATTTACCTTATCAAAACTCTTGTCAAGTCAGTTAAGGATGTTAAATTGCTTAGATACCAAGGGATCATAGTTGGTCCGCTCGACGAGACGGCTGTTCTTAAGTCGATTCAGGTGTTTACCAAAGATATAGGAATGTTTAATGTCGATTCCGAACCTATTGTAGCTCTGCAAGATATGAATGAGTACTGCAATCAAGGGACTGTCATGGTTTGGAGAATGTGTAGGATTTGGATTACAAATTTGTATGAGAATTATTTTAGTAATCCGTGGACTATTATCTCGCTAGTCGCAGCAGCTATTCTTATGGCCTTAACCGTGGTCCAAACTTACTACACGGTGATCTCCTACAAGTCAAGTAATTAAGAATGGTTTAGATGGGTATGCATTCTTCTCCAGGAACCAATTCCTACTCGGTGCAATGCTTGCTGCTACGCCATAGAGGAATTCAGCTGAACGATGAGGTGTGCCCTTTTGTGCGAAGCTGAAGTAGAAATGCGACATCAAACCAGTGAATTCATTCTAAGTATACTTTTGAATTACGGTATTACTTTGTAAATGCAATGAAGGTTAAGTGTGTGGGTGCAACTGGAAGCATGGAATATTAGAGGTCCGAATAAGGCCGACTATGAGGTGCAGACTCTAATCCGTTATGTGGTGATCTGGGAGGTTTTGGAGGAGGGAGGAAAGAAAATTGAGATTCTTGATGGCCGGAAAAAAAAACTTTCGAAGAACTTTTTATGATTGACTGATTGTAAAGCAAACTATTATTCTTTGGTGTTCTTTGAGCGATATTTTTTAAGGTTATTCCATTTCTCAAATATTACATCAATGGAAGGAGATTGTTAATCTGTAAATCTTCTTTCCAAATCCGATAGGTTTAGATACGAATTTAGACGGATTTCAGAGTTTTCGGTCATCCATTGACACCCTTGATGTAGCACTACAACAATTCCTCTAGCTTTACCACATGATCTTTCGCTTTGTTGCTGCAAAAAATTATGTTTGTACTCGTGAAAGTTGGAAGCATACTTTCACTTCAATAAATAAATGCATCAAAGGTCCATGCCTTCACTTCTTTGTGCTAGCAAAACAGAGCAACCTAAAACAAACACAAATTTCGTGTAACCAGCGAACTACTGCCTGCACCCCTAGCAAGGAATGCAACGATCTTTGATAACAAAAAGAAAAATTTAACAAGCATGATTAGAGATATAAAGATTCAAGCATACATTCAGAGTCAAACACTAAAGTTCTTGGATTAACGGCCAACAAGGCCACATTTTTACGAGAAACGAATCTTTATTGTTTTCTTTAAATAAACTTCCGAAGTAAAATCGCAAGGGTTTTAGATTCTTCTATCTTGGCCCTTGTTCTTTTTCCCCTTATCTTTGGGTGGATGAATCTCATTTCAGTTGTATTTATTGGGTTGAGGTATCCCTTAAGTATTTTTTGTCAATTAATTTTCTTATTGACCGATCAAAAAAATAAAAAACTTCCTGCACCCTAGTAAAACCACTTCTTTAAATCCTGGATATGGCTCAACAGAAGGGAAGTACTGCATAAGGGTAAGGTAAAGTGTTCTTGAAACAACTCTCAGTGCAATCTTTGCCCAGGGATTTTGAAAACATATTGTGTGGACAGAGAAAACCCATATTATTAACAAGAGCAACATCAATATTGTAATGACCCGTCCCTCCATCGATACTGTCCCCACTTAGCCATTGCGGTGATCCGGCAGTGTGGGGTTTTCAACGGGCATCGCTCCGGTAATCCAACAGAAACTTCCCGGATGGTCACCCATCCTTGGATAACTCCCGCCCGAGCTCGCTTAACTGCAGAGTTTTCTGCCAAGTATGGAGCCAATTGTGCTGAAAAGGCCTCGGTGTAAGGAAAGGACAAACCATTACTTATATTCCAGTCGGCCAACCACTGCCGAATATCGGGGTATTACAAATATTATTCACAAGAGCTACATCAATATCCAGATTTGCTCCATGTACATGCAAATTTCTAGGAATTGCAGCTGTGTAAATAAATATTCTAAATAATAATATAGTTGTATCCAAATAATCCAATCGGAATTCTGCCAAGTAATTAAACTTGTTATCTATCTTTCAAGATACGAATTCTTCAAGAAACAAGTCTCGTAATCGATCACAATTAGATGGACGTATCTACTAAGATTGAATATATACAACTTGCGTAAATCTAATTATAAAGATAAACATTATACTGTGGAAAAAGGAAAAACACAAGACACTAGAAGTTTTGTTAACGAGGAAACGACAACTGTAGAAAAATCCCGGGACCTCTTCCAAATTTGAGCACCAAACTGTATTAAGCCACTACAAACACTAGCCTATTATCAAAACTTTGATCTGGATTGTAGTTGAGACCGAATCCACCTTCCAAGTGATTCAGTTACGTCGCGCTCCTCATGTCTCTTGAACCTCGCCAGGATCTACGCAATTGATTTCTTAGATGACGTCATTTACAACCTAAGATTTGCTTCAGCTAAAGTGAAGACTTTTGATACCAATCTGCCTCTAACATATAAGCCTATTTGATTTCCGTTTAGATCAAATATCAAGGTAAGGAAACTTGTTTGTGATAGAAAAAGCTTGCAAATCTCACAAGTATGAAACTTACGACTCCTGAAGACCAGCCTAGATTCTTAACCACCTCTCAAAAACAATCTTCAAAATATCAATTACAATTAGTTTTCAATTATCCATCTTGAGGAATGACAAAGTCTGAGACGAAGAGAACTTTGCGATTACTATCTATCTTGCCTGAAAGAGATTACGAAAAGCTCGATAACAAAAAAAAAAAAGATCAGGATACATGAACAATCAAGGTAAAGATAGTCAGACATGGCTTCACAAATCCCCAAAGAGAAGTCTTTTAGTCATATACCTAATTATATTTCTCAAAAGAAACCTAGGTCTATAAAGGACGACTCTAGAATCAACTAGGACACAAAGTGTCAGGAATGATTTTCCCAATTGAAAGAGCATCTCTATTTATAGTTTTCAAAGACCAGGGGCTGCTTAGAATTCAAGCTGAGATAACGCGGGAATCAAGCAAACACTTTTAGGTATTGATGCAATAGAAAAATATACACTATGAACCGGTTTTGGAATTGTGTATAATGACTGTTCGGTTTGGAAAATATGGCAAAGAACTTAAAGCAATTTGATGTTCATTTAAACACCTAAGAATTTAATCACGATGCACACACATAAGTGTTTGAGTGATCCATGAAGTCTTAAAAGTGTTTGAGAGAGTTTTAGAAATGCTAAACATATTTTAAAAAATAAGTCTTTGAGCATCTGCTAAAATATGTTTGGATAGTTGGTACAACGGTTTGTGAACCGTTAGGCTTGTTCACAAGTCAGGGTGAAACGGTTCGTGAACCGGGTTCTCCAACCCTACAAGGCTACTGAACTCAGTTGACCACGGTTCGTGAACCGGGTTTACCAATTGTTATCCTATATTACCAACTTCAAGAATTCAGTTCACAAAGGCTCGTGAACCGGGTTCTTGAACTGTTCCCAACTGAACTACGGTTTGCGAGCTGATTTGCCAACCTTCCTGTATTTTTGAAACTCAGATATCTATGGTTTGCGAACTGGTTCGCCAACTTACCCTGAACAAAAACATCAGATAGTTCAATATATATCTCTAATGATGTTTAAAACATTCTCACGTGATAAAATCATTTGCATGGTCATTTTTTAATTGATCCACAAATTAATTCAAACAATAAATTTCTCAGAACTAATATTGTTAAGGATCATTGAACATTTTTGCTAGAATCATATTTCAATATGTTTAACAAGACAAGCTTGAGTTGAAACTTCTTCTTTGTAAATCTACTAAAAGTCATATGACATCATCTCAACAGATAGAATGGTAAGATATTGAGTAAAATAGAATTATTCAACGTTTACATACCTAATACAGGAGTTCTTCAAATGTCTTCTTCGCTCTTTAGTCTTCGGGGGTGATGTATGATACTCAATTACCAAGTTCCAACCTAGTCCAAGACTTGACTTAGTAGACTAGAAATTAAGATATAATTTTGATCATCTAAAATTGACAACAAGGTTGAGATAGCAAAACTTGTGAGGTCAACCAAGAATTTCTCTAACACATCAGATTGTGTTTTACCCTCAGTTGTTGCATTCTCGCTATGTTGACCTTGAATTCGAGGTTTGTTTTCTGAGGAAGAACTTGTTATTGTAACTTCTTCTGCCATGCTAGAGGTTATCATGACATTCGCTCTCTTTGCCACTACCTGGATGGTGAAGTTCGAGTTTTGCTCATAATTTCATAAAATTTTGCTTCGCTTTGTAAACATCATGATGTTCCTCCTACTCTAGAGCACAAGAAACTGAAGTGTTTTAGAATTTTACGTTTTCTTTAAACTCGATGCTTATGTGGATGCCTTTGTTAGAGTATTGCTCGGTCGAACTCACAAATGTTGCTATATCAAGCTTGTTGTCAAATTTAGGTGTCAAAACTATATCCTGATTTCTATTCTACAGTTTGTTGAGTCTCGGTCTAGGATAGAGGTAGTTGAGAAACGAACCAGTTATCATTTGCATTCTACCGTTTGAAGAAGAAGATCAACCGAACCTTATGGAGAACTCCATCAACAAAAGGTAAATAAAGACTGAACTACCTATTTCTCAAGTTATATTCACCTAGACCGTTATGCGGAGAGGGTACTAGAGGCGCCAGATTTGGAGATAGGAATGAAATTGCCTACTGGGTTCTCAGCATCCAAGCTTTACTACCAATTTGGCATTCGATTCAAAAAGGTTAGTGGATACAGGAGTATCCGATTCTACTACAAACAAGCAGTTCTCCTCCTTCCTCCCATCATGATTCATGATGACCACCAAAACCCATTTCTCAACATGAGAGTATTCGAGATTTGGGTGAGCAAAGATTTGAAATTTCATTTTTTCATTTACCTTATCAAAACTTTTGTCAAGCCAGTTAAGGATGTTAAATTGCTTAGATACCAAGGGATCATAGTCGGTTCGCTGGACGAAACGGCTGTTCTTAAATCGATTCAAGTGTTTACAAAAGATATAGGAATGTTTAGTGTCGATTCGGAACCTATTGTAGCTTTGCAAGATATGAATGAGTACTGCAATCAGGGGACTGTTATGGTTTGGAGAATGTGTAGGATTTGGGTTACAAATTTGTATGAAAATTAATTTAGTAATCCATGGACTATAATCTCGCTGGTGGCAGCAGCTATTCTCATGGCATTAACTGTGGTCCAGACTTACTACACGGTCGTCTCTTACAAATCAAGTAATTAAGATGGGTATGCATTCTTCTCCAAGAATCAATTCCTACTCGGTGCAATGCTGCGCCACAGAGAAATTCAGCTGAACGATGAGGTGTGCTCTTTGTGCGAAGCTGAAGTAGAATGCGACATCAAACCAGTGAATTTCATCGTAAGTATACTTTTGAGTTACGGTATTACTTTGTAAATGCAATGAAGGTTAAGTGGGTGGGTGCAATTGGAAGCATAGAATATTAAAGGTCTGAATAAAGCCAATTATGAGGTGCGGACTCTAATCCCTTATGCGGTGATCTGGGAGATTTGAGAGGAGGGAGGAAAGAAAATTGAGATTCTTGATGGGTGGAAAGAAAACTTTCGAAGAACTTTTTATGATTGATTGGTTGTAAAGAAATGTATTATTCTCTGGTGTTCTTTGAGCGATATTTTTAATGGTTATTCCATTTCTCAAATATTACATCAATAGAAGAAGATTCCCAATCTGTAAATATTCTTTACAAATACGATATATTTAAATACGAATTCAGACGGATTTCAGTCATCCATTGGCACCCTTAGTGTGGCACTACGACAACTCCTCCGGCTTAACCACATGATTTTTTGCTTTGTTGCGGCAAAAATTATATTTGTACTCGTGAAAGATGGAAGCATACGTTCACTTTAATAAATATATGTATCGAAGGTCCAAGCTTTCACGTCTTTCTGCTGCTAGCAAAACAGAGGAACCTAAAAAAACACAAAAATTTCGTGCAACCAGCGAACAACTGCCTGCACCCCTAGTAAGGAATGCAATGATCTTTGACGACAAAAAGAAAAAAAATAGTAAACATGATTAGAGATATAAAGATTTAAGCGTACATTTGGACGGAATCAAACACTAAAAGTGCTAGGATTAACGGTCAACACGGAGAAATCTTTTTGAGATACGAATCTTTATTGTTCAAGGTAAAGTTATCCGGACCTGGTATCACGAATCTCTAAAGCGAAGTTTTTTGCTCGTAGATCTAATTATGTTTCTCAGAGGAAACCTAGGTCTATAGAGGACGGTTCTAGAATCAACTAGGCCACAAAGTGTCAGGGATTGATTTTCCCAGTTGAAAGAGCATCTTTATTTACAGTTTTCAAATATCAGGGTTTGCTTAGAATTCCAGCTATGATAACTTGGGAATCAAGCAAACAGTTTTAGGTCTTGGAAATACAATAGAAGAATATACACTAGGAACCGGTTTTGGAACCTTGTATAACGATTTTCGGTTTGGCAAGTATGCCAAAGAACGAAAAGCAATTTGATACTCAGTTAAACACCTAGAATTTAATCATGATATGTATATATAAGTGTTTGAGCGATCAATGAAGTATTATAAGTGTTTGTGAGACTTCTAGCAATGCCAAACATATTTCGGAAAATAAGTCTTTGAGCATCTGCTATAATCTGGTGGTACAATTGGTACAATAGTTCGTGAACCATTATGATTGTTCACGAGTCAGGGTGCAACGGTTCGTGAACCGGGTTCGTCAACCTTACAAGACTACCAAACTCAGTTGACCACGATTCGTGAACCGGGTTTGCCTACTGCTTTCCTATAATATACATCAACTTCAAGAATTCAGTTTACAACGGTTCGTGAACTGTTCCCAACGGCACTCGCGGTTTGCGAGCTGGTTCGCCAACCTTTCGTTTTTTCTGAAATTCATATTTCTATGGTTTGCAAATTAGTTCGCCAACCTACCTGAGTAGAAATATCATATAGTTCAATATTTCTCTCTTATGATGTTTGAAACATTCCCACGTGATAAAATCATTTGGATGAGAAATTTTCAATTGATCCACAAAGTTATTCAAACAATAAATTTCTTAGAACTAGTATTTTTAAGGATCGTTAATTATCTTTGATAGAACTATATTTAGAGATTTTTAACAAGACAAGCTTTAATCAAAACTTCTTTTTTATAAATCTACTAAAAGTCATACGACATCACCTCAACATATAGAATGGTAAGGTATTGAGTAAAATATAAGGGTTTTTCTATGCTAATCATTAGATTTTTTTATTTTTTTCCGGATGAAGTAAAACACAATAAAACTATAAAAGTAATAGTGCTCATATAATATTCAATTATCATTTTACTTGTCTATCCTTTCACTAACATCTTTGTTTTATACTCACTTTTTCTCTACTTGTTAGAGCATTGCTCGATCGAACTCGCATGCTTCGCTATCTCAAGCATGTTTGTCAATGCTAGTGATCAAAACTATAAGTCTTGATTTCTAGTCTACTATAGCTAAGTCTCGGACTATGATAGAAAGTGTAGTTGAGCTCAAGAACTCCATGGAGATCATCATAAAAGACGAAGGACTATTCAAGGAACTGGTGGATCTTCATCGACTAAAAGGTATGTGGAGACTTGAACTTATCTATCACTCAAAAGTCTATCTACTGTATCTCCTATCTTGAGACAAAAATCGTTTTGCTATATAGACTTTGATTATACATATTTGCTATTTCGAGCCGAGTTTATCTCGCCTATCTATTTCTCGAAATATGTGTTGGTAAACTTTTTCTTTGGCCAAGTTCATCTTTACCTAGTGATGAAAGTCATGATATGTTTCAATCACTTTGAATATTGCTGTGACGAAAAATGGTTTGTGAATAACAACTATATAACGTCCTCTAAGAATATTTCAATGATTGAAATGAGAGTTTAGATTACATAACCATTGTTGGATATAAGCATTGTGTGGTAACACATATATGTATAAGTCCTTATTCCTTGAACCAAAGTATGGGTATTTTGTTGATCAGGAAAACCGGAACAAAAGCTGCGAACTCAGTCCGCGAACCCAGTCCGTGTACTGTCAGAGGTTCTCTTCTTGAGAAAATCTACTGGAGTTTGTGAACTCCTTCGTGGTACTTAAGTCCACGTACTTAGGTTGGTTATATCTAAAAACGATTATTCGTGAACTCATACTTATATTATCTAAGGAATGCAAGTTTGCAAACCGTGGCTATAAATTCCATGAATCGATTCGAGTGAATCAGTAGTTCCACTTAAGTGAAATGACAGCAGCAACACATACATGTTCTTCACTTAAAACACTAAACCTTCTTTCCTGCCACTCATCTCAATAAACTCATTCTAGAAGAAAATTCAATCCTTGCATCACCTTCATTCTTACTCATCAAATCCATCTCAATTCACTGTCTATAGATAAGTCCATAAATTCAACAACAAAACTACATAACTTAAACAAAATTCATAGAGAAGAACAATTACCTTAAACTCATTTACTCAAGCACCAGCCAGATCATCCCAAATAACTTCATCATTCATCTGAGTTCCAATTCCATCTCATCTGTAACTCTTTCACCAACCCCACCAGAAACTAGCTAACACAACCAACAACACTACTATTTCAGATAAAACCACCACCATCTTCTCATGAATCGAATCCATGCTTCATCAATTTGTCAACTACTTCCTAATTCAACCACACCCAACCTATTTATTTCAATTCCAATTGAAACCCATCTAGAATCAGTCAACACAAATAAATTTATATCTAATTTAAGTCAATTGGAACAAAAACCAGAAATTTAAGTTACCTTATCTTCTGAGATTGAATTAACTTTCGAATCAACATCATCACCATCATCAAATCCCGGCTTTACTCCTCCTCTCTCGATTACAACCACATAATCATCACTACCTCGATCCACAGAGGAACCCTAGTTCTCATATCTTCACAAGACAACTTCATAACCTCAATTAAACATCTACCCCTTGATTCATCATTCATAAACGTCTCAATTCACCTCTCAATTTCATACTAAACCCTAATATTGTTTTTCTCATATTAATACTGAAAGTGAAACAATCTTCAATTGTTTTTTTCTTCCATAGTTCAATTAACATCAGTACCACCACCATCACATAACCCCTGATGTATTGCCTACATCCATCGGATTCACAGCCTACGGAATCTCACAGAATCGTCGAAGAACAGAAGATAAAGAAGAAAGAGAAAGAAAAGCAAAGGAAATGGTTCTCTTAATTCGGTTTGGGAGATAAGGCCCAAAGGAAACACTAAGACACACACTTGATTTGATAAGGGAAGCCACAACGTGTCTGTGTTGCATCAATAGAAGTTTTCCATGAAATGACGATTTTACCCTTCATACTAAATCAATGATATCTTCTTCGTCCGATATCCGATTGACACGTTCGAGTAATCCATTCTGCGTAACTTACTGAGATATATCTAACGATACTAGTTTCGTATCTAAATCATTGTTAGATTAATTTCTATTAATTAACGTTCGTGTTAAACTAATCGAGTTATTATCGGCTAATTCACCACTTGACTAGTCTAATAGCGTTGATGAGCTTGAGGGTCCTTACAGGCATCCACTAAACAACCAAAATCTATGCAACTCCCCCTTGGATGACCATCATGTTGAATTAAATTGCCTCACTAAACCTTGCCAATAAAACCCAATGGGAAAAATTTGGACGAAGGAAAAAGAGCATATATCAATATTTTGAAGGAAAATTAAACGTCAACAACATATTGCCTCGTTAAAACCTTGGCAGGAAAACCACATGGGACAAAACCTGAAACGAAGGAAAAAAAGTACAAATTTTGACGATTTGTGAATGCTAACTCAACTATATGAGTATTATAGAAAACAAGCATCATAACTCTAGTCTATATCAGATAGACAAGTTTTAAGCAAACAAAATATGAAACTGCAGATTTAAGGAAAAAAAAAAACAAATATTATGCTGCTAAAGCGTGGATTTTGTATTTTCAAAGACTCCTCAAGAGACCTGTAAAGTTGATAACATCAACTAATTAATCCGGATTTTTGGTTCGTACCAAATTTCTAAAAACACAGAAATGATTGTTAAACCTGACATAATCGAGTCAGGTGGCTGCCAAAAATGGATTATTTAATATGTTCTCCGACTACATTTCTTGTGTGAATGTAGTATGAGTCCTTCAAGGATTACCACTCCAAATGACAACATATACGAAGAACAAAGCACTATTGAAAAATCCCGAGGTTAGAACATAAAAATCCCAATCGTTATTAAAACGATTTATTTCTCTTAATGTGCAGTATGATTAACACCAACATGTAACTTTCAGGATTGTCAATTTTAAGGTGTCAAGTCTAGCTAAGATCCTTATATTGCTTCAATCGAGAAATTAGAATAATCCAATCTAATTTGGATTACATGCCAACCAATCACATATGTCGATATTCCTCTGCACAGGGGGTTAACAACCACCATCATTTATTATTTCAATACCTACTGTAAATGAATATTCAACAATATCTAGCTTCTCACGATCCCACAAAATTCTTAAGTGTATGTATATCTTGAAAAAAAATCACAGAAATACTGGTGCCATCGCCCTTAATGGGCAAATGAAGAGATATTGACTTGGAGAACATGAATCTTGTTTTGATATACTCTATTGGAGCATTATCTGTAGCACATACTCAAAAGCTACATACTTTCTAGATGTGACTGGATTATCTTTTTCAAGAGGAAAAAGCTTAATAAAAGAAAAATGAAATACTTTCGCGCCGATTTGAGATGAAAGCCTTTTTCTGTTTGATCATGATAGACATAAACATATATTTTGAAGTTAATGGACACCAACTTGTAATGGTGTATAATCTCCCCCTGATTATGACAGAAATATTTTTGTTAGAGCATAGCTCGGTTGACCCACCAAGCGTTGGTATGTCAAGTTTGGTTGTCATATTTTAGTGAGTCAAAACTCATCTAAAAGTAGCTTGATTATGTATTAGAGACAACTTCGTTTAGGTTAGAATAGAAAGTATCGGAATGTTGAGACACACACGTATTACTCGAAGATCCGAAGAACATGAAGAAATAACGAGCCACAACGACGATATTATCCTTCCTCTTGAGGTTAATAATATTGACTTGAATTATTTCATTCCTAACGTATCTTTCAAGTCGTGCTATATTGAAAACATAACTGCGAATTCAAAGATGTGTATTGGATATAGTACTCTAGTAGTGGGACACGATCACATGATCATAGTATTAGGGAATTAAACTACGAACTACTATCTTTTGAACTTCGTAGATATGACATCGATATAATCTTATTAAAGATGTTATGATTATGTGAATGGGTAAAGGTGAAGATTTCATCCTATGCAACATTGTTTAACATTTGTTTAAAGGAAGTACATTTACGGACTTGTTTTATGAATCGAAAGGAAAATCGCCAGGCTTATTGGTACGGCTATTCATTGCAAATCTTTGTATTACCAATATGTGTGAGATGCTAGAACCGACCGTAACTTTGTTATGTATCTTGGTACAACTAATCATAATGCCTGACTTATGATTTGGTATGACTAGTTTTGATGAATTAGTGTAACCGATCCTAAATAAATCTGTGGGTAATCTGCATCTGGTTCGTATCACCCGCTAATCCACGGATGTAAAATCCACGAATAATTAGGCCGGACACGGTTGGATTTTCCAAATCAGCAACTTTAACGGATTGGGCGGATGACCCCTAATCCGCATCGGTCCGTCCGTTACTCACCCCTGGTTGGAAGGCCACCTATAACATGGGCCTTGAAACTTTGTCATCTGAATATCAGGGTCCAGATGTCCATCAGGGTTTAAGAGGGGGTATCCCAACATTAGAAAGTAGCGCGCAACAACTCGATTTTTCCTCTTTCTCTCTCTCTCTCTCTGTCTGAACTCTGAAATATTGTTTTCTAAAATTATGGAAGATGTGATCGGGAGAGTAGCGGGATCTTTACTGACGTCTTTATTAAGGGAGGAATTTCAGCTTCCTAACTATCCGTCGATGGTAAAAGTAAGCATCTGTTCTTTTAATTTTTTGGTTAGGGTTTAACCAAATGTTCTAAAACCTGATAATAATTATAGATGTTAAATCAACTTTAAATGGTTTCATAAGAATCATCTGATTTGAACTCTACTCCACAACAATTATCTAGAGGCTACGTTAGATGGAAACTTAGTTTTACTTAGTGATTCACCAATTTGGTCTACTAATTTAGCTTCAGATACTCTGAATACAACTCAAGTAGTCCTTGGTGATAATGGAAATCTTGTTTTAAAAGATGGGTCTAATCCATCAACTGATGCTTGGGTTCCTGCTGGAAAAATTGGTTACAATAATAAAACAAGCCAAACTCAGAAACTTATTTCATGGAGAAATCGAGAAGGTCCAACCAAGGGATTGTTCAGCTTAGAGTTTGGACCAAATAGAAGTGAGTATTATATAGTATATCAGAACAGTTCCGAACAAATTTGAAAAAGTGGGGAGTGGGATGAAAAATCAAAAACTTTTGCTTCAATTCCTGAGACGAGATTAAATTCCTTTTTCATTAATCATCCTATATTTTAAGTAGGATACTCATTTGTTGTATTGTAACCTTTTATTGCATCTACAGGACTGTAGGAAAGACATTGAGAAGGCTGGGAATGATATTCCAGATAAGATTAAGAACGAGAACATGTTGAGATTGTGCTGGACTCTAGTTTATGGACCAAATATTCAAGATATTAAGAAAGGGCTATTGAACCTTGAGGGTGAAATAATAAAATTTATGTATAAGCAATTCCCTTTTTTTTTGTCAATCCGACATTTAAATAACTATACTTTATATGCTAGAAAACTGAACAATTGTTTTTGTAGAGGCTTTGATTGGTGAAATTTGCTCGAGGCTTTGATTGGTGAAATTTGCTCGAGGCTAAAGAGGGATAAAGTTTATCTTATCTCAGTTGGATATTACGGACTCAAATCATATGACGGAAGCTTGACGAATCTGAAATTATGTTTAGAGGTTTGATCTCTTTTCTTTTCATGTTATTAATTTGAATATATGTTTGGAATTGGATGTTTATTTGGACCAAAGTTTCAACCATGTAGAATATTTTTTAGAATCTTTCCCTCAGAAACACTAGTGATACCCCATGTTAGTTGGAAAAGTGGTTGAAATTCAGTTTGTGTGAATTTTTGAGAAGAACACGAAAATTTTGATATATCTACCCCTATCCGATAGTCCAGTATGATCGTGGGAACTGGGAATGTAATACAACTGACATAACTGTAAATGGAAAATAAAAACTCTCTTAAAATCGTGGCATTTAATTAAAAGAAAAACCTCTAAGATTCTCGTTCTTCGCAGAGAAAAAAATCATATGAAAGACCCTAAGGAAACAATAGAACCGTTGATGGCAGTCGATCAAATTAGGGCATTATATTTATCATGATTTGATGATCATTGATCAAATTCTTGCGACTCGGATTGCTGGTGGAGCTCCGGTAAGAATTATGGCTAATCAATCAGCTTTTTATGTTGCTTGGTTGCTTGCGACTTGGACTGGTGGAGTTGCAGTCACTCTTCATATGGAGATTGGAGAGATATGTCCATTTGTTGTTACTTAATAGGCTATCAAACTTGTGTGCACTTCTCACTGCAAGTACTCATTTTGATACTCATAACCTGGACAATATTAGATGAACTTATAACCTGATTGGTAATGTTGTCAAAAGCACAATGGTTGTCAGCTTTTATCTTCATGTCGAGTGTTATAGATAACTGTAGTACAATATAAGGAGTTAGGAATTTCTCCAAACAGTCTGTAGAGGGGATAAAGTTGTATGTATACATCAATTTGTGATCATCATATGGTAGTTCCACAGAAATTACATTTTCTTTTTTGTGAAGTTTGTCACTGATTGGGGTACTCAAACTGTTGTATAATTGTTGGGAAATATAAGTACCAAAGTTTCTTGTAGCTTATAAACTAATAGTTAATGTTGTTAAAAGCATGATTGTTAATGGTTGTCTTGTAAGCTTTATCAGGTGATAATCTTCATGTTGAGTGTTATATAGATAAGTACCTTTCTTATGCTACAATTATCTTTTAGTTTAGGCATGATTGTAGTCTTTTATCAAGGTCAAATACAGTGGGAGGCCTTGAATTGTAGATCCAACAACACACATCAGTTTGGGATCATCATGCTGTAGTTACATGTTTGTTTTTTTTAGTAAATTTGTCACTGATTGAGGTTAAAAAACCGTTATATAATTGTTGGAAATCTATTGTCAAAGTTTTCTTGTAGCTTTACTTTTGTTTGCTTTGGGGATAAATGGCCAAGCCAGTAGGTGAAATTAGAACCTGATTGTTAATATTATCAAAAGCACAATGGTTGTCAGCTTTATCAGTTGATATCTTAGCGTTGAGTATTATGTTTTAGGTAACTGCCTTTCTTATGCTTCAGATACCTTTTAGTTTTGGCATGACAGTAGTCGTTCTATCATATGTGTATGCGTGTATGTCCAATGGTGTACACTGAAACTTCTGAATATCAACCACCTTTAAAGTAGAGGCAAGTGCTGTGAAAATTAAGGGATTTTTTGTGTATGAGTTAACATGTGGATGGAAGATACATACACAAATGATACTGTGAAAGCAGAACAATATTAGATCTGTTTGTTTGGTCGCTAGTTATCTGCTATTCTGCCATAAACAGTGTGTTGTGGTTAGGAACTTTAGGTTATGTGGAGCTCTTTTGACTAAGAAGCTTACGAATTCAACTTTGACCAGTACTAGGATAAGGCTGAAGCTGCAATGAAAAGCTCATGCATAAGTTATATGGACAGCAGTTCCAACTCTATGTATTTCGAAAATGGTTTCCAGTTTGGCAATCATGAAGGAAGAATAGTTTCATGCAGTTTTTAGATATTGAGATATGTTGCTGATAAGAATTTGTGTTAGAATAACATAAACTTCTGCATTTCAATACAATTTTGTTTGTTTTGCATTTGTATGTATTCATAGCAATGAGAACAACTTATGCGTCCATATTTCCATATTTATTTTTCTATAATACATAGGGTTTAGGATTTAGGCAGTGGATTAATCTTCGTTTCTTTGTTTGTTTTTGCGTAATTTAGGGTAACACTTAGGGTCGTTGTTTCTCATAATTGAATTGATAAAGGGTTCTGTACAGTATAAGGAGTTCAATTTGTAGCTTAATGAGTATTGTATCGTTTAATAGAGGATAAAGGTGCACCCCAACAATTTGGGATCATCATGTTGTAATTAGGCGAGTTTGTTTTATTTTGTTTTCTTTTGTGAAGTTTGCACTGATTGAGGCAGTTAAAGTTTTCATGTAGCTTAACTTTTGTTTGGTTTGGGGATAAGTGACCAGGTATCCTCGCCAGTAGTTGAAGCCATAACCTGATTGCTAATGTTGTAAAAAAAAAGCACAATGGTTATCGGCTTTATTGGGTGATGTGTTCATGTTGAGTGCTGTAGGTAATTACGTATCTTATGCTACAGTTACCTTTTAGTCTAGGTTATGATGGTAGTCGTTTATAAGGGGTATATGCTTGTATGTGCAGTGATATTCACAGGAAATTCCCAAAATATAAGCCTCCATTAGTGTTGAGACAAGTACTGTCAAAATAAGGGCTTTCTGCGTATGAGTTAAATTGCAGATGGAAGTCTTAGTATCTACACGCAAGAATCACACTGTAAAAGAAGAGCAAAATTTTATTTGTTTATTTGTTTTGTCACTAGTTATCTACGAATCTGCCATAAACAGTGTGCTTTTGTTAGGAGTTCAGGTTATGTAGAGCTCTTTTGACTAAGAAGCTTACTGTACCAACTAACTTCAACTTTGATCAAAAGGTATGGGACCTAAGATATGATTGAAGCTTCTATGAAAAACTCATATATGAGTTCTATGGACAACACTTCTAAAATGTATTTAGAAAAAGTGTTCCAGTCTGAGAATCATGAAGGAGGAATAGTCTCACCTTTCATGCCTTTTTGTTGCTTTAGTGGTGGTAAAATATATTGCGTTAGGATTGCATACACTTCTGTATTTCAATGCCAAATTAATCGTTCTATATTGTATTTGTATCCGTAATGATGATTTTCCACTCTCACAAAAAAAAAATCTCCATTCTAGTATTTGTACTCATTTGTTGTTACTTAATAGTTGGTCTGTTTAGAGGATTCTTTTGATACTCATTTTGAATTTGGAATGTACAGTGGCTAGCATTTTCTTAAATTATTTCTTCTCTTATTGTTTATCTGACATAATAATCGTTCATGTTTCTTCTCTTTGCACCTGATCATTTTGTTTTTCTATTATAACATCTTGGTATTTATGACATGATTCCCACTTTACTCCAATATCTATTCTTTGATCAATTGCATAAGAAACAACCCCCTTCCCACTCATATAAACAGAACGTAACCCTTTGTTTCAGGGGATGAGTAGAGGCGAAAAAACTGAATTAGGGGATCTGAAATTATTATCGTTTAAAATACCCTTTGTTTGGTTTTCAATATACTTACAGTATACGAGTGTATATGTATATAAACGAGAGATATTCTAGACCTGAATTGGTCCTAGCTGATCTGTTTGTCAATTTGATTTGTAGATTGCACCGGATTTTAGGCAAGCTTTGACCCTGCAGAAAGTAATACTAAATCGAAGCTCATCTTTCCGGTTCCTCAATGGGACAGATCAGATCCCATGCTATCGTGATATGATACTTGTAAGTGTTCGTCTTCCATGTTATCATTTATTCAGTATGTATGGCTCAGATTTTGTTAATTGGTTCTGTTTCTTTTGATATAGAAGCTTTTAGTTGACATTTCCATGATTTTATAGTTTGTTTAATTATTTGTTTTCTCTTTTCTCTTGTCTTCCTTGATTATATTGACTAAGTAAATTTTCACTGGCAAACATCTATTATGAAAAGCCTTCACTGGCAAGCATCCATCCTGTCTATTTTTGGAATGATTTTGTCTTGTTGTCTGTTTTTATCACACTGTATTATCCAGGGGCAACTAGCCTTCTTTGCCAAAGTCTTGATGACCAGTTGTGTATGGTTTGACAGATTTCTTGATTGTAAGTTGCCATGTAGTTGCTAGTTCTCTCTTTATATGGTGAAATTTAGGTTTTTGCTGAGGCTAGTTATCTGTTCTCTTTATATAAGCTAGTTGCCTTGTGAAATTTAGGTTTGCCTAGGATGTGTACTTGGCTCTCTTTAAACTATTGAGTTGAACAAGAAGGATTTTTTTTTGTCCGAGTTCGTATTGTTGTATTCTGAACTTTATTATGCGTTTACAGGATTGTGAAAAAGATATCGCAGATGCACATATGATGAGGTGACGGATGAAAGCATAATGAAGTTGTGCTGGGCACTTGTTCACTCAAGACAACCAGAGGATGTCCAGCGGGGACTAGATATGCTGGAAGGTAAGATACGAAAATTTCAGAGCATTCTTTGTGTGTACAACCTGAATATCCGTCTTGCAAAATTATGCAAAACTAAATATTGTCCTTGTTATTTACTAACTGAAACACTGTTATTATAGGTTATGTTGGTGTTAGGTATTTGCAAGCCCAAAGGTCCGAGATGTTCTATCTTCTTGCAGTTGGATATTATAGAATTGGAGAATTGATGTTTAGTTGGCAGTGCTTGGACCAGTGCTTGGACTCAAGTTATTACAATTTTGATTGGTGGAAATATAGTCTTTCCTCTGGAAATTTAGGTCTAACTTGGTCTTAACTGATCTTTGTCAAAATGAATTTGATTTTTAGATTTCTCCAAACTTTGAGCAAGCTTCAAGCCTGTTGGTGAAAGTTGAAGGTCAGAACCGAAGTAAGTGTTATTATTGTCACCTTTTAAGTTTGAGAGCTTAATAATGTGTTTTCCATTTACTTTATTGAAGAATTTCTAAAAATTGTTTGAAATGAACTCAGATTTTGGGCTTGGGCGCTTCATCACTAGTATTGGCTTTAATCTTTTGGCCGGTGGTCCCAACTCTTACAGCTTTACGTAGGAGATGATATATATGTGTAGGTGTTTTGATATGAGTATGTGTTTTTAGTGCCATCAATGTAAATGAAGTTCGTAAAGAGGTACTACATATTTTGCAATATTGTCTGGTAGTTAGTAGATTGTTACATTGACATGTTTATTTTGCTACGGAAATATTATGTATGTTTGGAGTTGATACTTGATAGTGGAGTTGGTGACCAACTGTTGGTCCAAGATTACTTAAAAAGTTTTTTTGTCTGTATTTCTTCAAATTAAAGCCTAGTAGAAAGAGTGATTACTGGAACCTAGTTAGCAATTCGACGGATTTTAACGTGTCGATCGTTACTGAACTGAACGGGCATCCAATTAAAATTGCAAAGTCAGTTTGTGTATTGTGGGATTTCCGAACTATTTGTGTTTTATGCGATCCGAACAAGAAACGGCCGCCTTGATTCGGCCCAATTAATCCTGTTTCTAGGCCCAAACCATCATTTCTATCTTTCTTTTGTGTTTTTCAAAAAGTTGTTGACACATACACTTCACTCTAATCAATTAGGACAACTTTTGATATCGGGAGGTGTTTTCTAGTGCCATCGATGAAAAGGAAATTCGTAAAGAGGTTCTACATATTTTGCAATATTGTCTGGTAGGTAGCAGATTGTTACATTGACGTGTTTATTTTGCTATGGAAATATTATGTACGTTTGGAGTTGAAACTTGATAGTGGAGTTGGTGCAAGATTCTTTAAAAAGTTCTTTGTATGTTTTTCTTAAAATTAGAGCCTACTGGAAAGAATGATTCTAGGTAGACTGGAACCTAGTTAGCAATTCGTCGAATCATTCGTGATTTTTTTCGTTACCGAATGGAACGATCATCCAATTGAAACTGCGAACTCAGTTTGTGTATTTTGTGAGATTTCCGAAGTATTTACGTTTTAAGCAATAAACGGCCGCCTTGATTCGGGCCAATTAATTCAGTTTTAAGGTCCAAACCATCAGTTTTTTTCTTTCTTTCGTGTTTTTAAAAAGTTGACATTGAGAGAGTCGAAGTACGTACTAATACTAACCTATAACTCACTGCACTAGCTGCACTGCACTGAGCCAACTTGTTTTTTTGAGGATAACGACACATATTTATAAAATATATCTTGTATTTGTTACACAAATCAAAACCCTCTGAAGTGATTTCTTAACATTCAATATGTTCTTCATATTTAATACATGGTGAATTTTATATCTCGAATTCATATCTCTAAATAAATTATACACGTACGTATGTCGTTTCGAATTACTGTCGAATAATTGAATTTAGCTTTTATGAATCCGAATATTACACGTACGTTTGCCCTTTAATGTAGGGGTGGGACTTGGGTTGGGTTAACCCATCCAACCCATGCCCAACCCGAACGTTGGGCGGATATGGGCAATGTATTTCAAAATTTTGGACAAGCATGGGCATAAAATTTATAAACCCGAGTTAAATTTGGGCAAGCATGGACACAGATAATTCTAACTCAAGCAACCCGCCCAACCCGAAATATCATGATATAGTTATACAAAAATATTTTTATAATTGGTATTATTATCTATCTAGAGTAATTTTAAATATTATCTTCAAATCTAATAATGAAAATATAAATTATATCTATCTCATTAATCACTCAATATGAAAATAAATTATATTTTAAGTATAAATAATCTTCAGTTATTTGGAAATTGGAGATATATGGAGCAATTAAATCTTATTATTACTAAAATTTGTTTAATCATATTAACAAAATCGCATGGCGCAGAGAAACTTGGACCAACTCGAGGAACCCGAGGAATATAACTTGGGCGGACTTGGGCAGTACCTGTATGGGTTCCACGGGTTCGATGGGCAATATGGGCAAAAGATTCCTAATGCGGGTCTGCCTGGAAAGCCTTCTAACCCACCCAACCAACCCAAATCCCACCCCTACTTTAGTGCGTACCGCGAGCTACGAATTGCTAACTAAGGACTGGAATTTGTCCCAAAAGCATGTGTCGTGTAGGCTCTAACAACTGATATAGGACTGGTGGTCCAACAAATGATGGGGAATGGCCATCATTTGGAATGGGAATAGTGGACGTCATATGTATGTATCCCGAATGCAAAGCTCGGAAGTGTATGGAGAACATATAATTTGGGAACTTCCATTGATTCCTCTTGGAAACCCTGCATGGTGATAGCATCAAGTGTTTCCAATAGAGGATATCGAGAAACAAATTCTCGACGATGAATGCTAACAATTCATGTGAACACCAAGATTGGTACCTGAAATAAAAACTCTAGAAAACAGAGTTAGAAACTAAAATAAAATCTAAAACAAAAATAAAAGAAAAAACAACTAAAGCTGCCCCGCTGCTCCTCGTATCAGTCATTGTATATTTCATTGTTCAAAAATATTCCTTGATAGAACAAGATTTAAACAAGATCAGGACACACGAACTATCAAGGTAAAGATACTTCACAAATACCTAAGTGAATTTCTTCAGTCATAAGCCTAACTATGTTTATCGAGAAAACCTAGGTTCATAGAGGACGACTTTAGCAATCAACTAGGACACAAAACTGTCAGGGAATGAATTTCCCAGGTGAATGAGTCTATCTATTTATAGATTTTCAAGACTATCGGTTTCTTAGAATTCAAGTAAAAATAACTTGAGATTCAAGCAAACACTTTCTCCGCTTAGTTAGGGTTTAAAGTAAGCATGTGAGAAGTTTATCTTAAAATCACCTAGAAGAATAACTATGGTCTGGGTTCTAAAACCATGTATAATGATTGTTTTTATCAAATATGCACTTGAACTAGCAAGCAATATTATGTTCAGTTAAACACATAAGATTTGAATCATGATGCACATACAAAAGATGTTTTAGTGATCATAGATGTCTTAGAGGTTTTTATGAGAGTCATAGAAATGTTAAACAAGTTTATAAAACTTGTGTTTGAATATCTTCTATTGAACACTGGGATGGTTTATGATATGGATCGTAAACCGTTAGTCAGTTCGTGAATTCAGGATGCTACGGTTCATGAACCATTCTGCTATTCCCGAACTCAGACGTCTACGGTTCGTGAACCGTTGGATGTTTCAAAAATTCAGATCACTACAGTTCGTGAAATGTCACATTCATAACTTTACGGTTTGCGAACTGGTTCGCAAACCTTTTTATATTTCGAACATCAGATATACATGGTTTCTGAAATGGTTCTCCAACCTACCCTGAGTCCAAATTACAGTATTTCTACAAACACTCTATTTTGATGTTTGAAACATTCCCAATTTCCATGGATATAAATAAAATTGCTTGGGAAGTTTTCAAATGATCTGATAGTTCTTGAACAACAAATTGTTTTGAACTAAGATTGCTAAAGACCGGTGAACATCCGTTTCTTAAATCGTATTTCAATATATTTAACAAGACAAGGTTGACTCGAAATTTCTTCATTGCAATATCAAATCTATTAGAGGTCATATGACATAGTTTCATACAAATATAATGATGATGCATATGAGTAAATAGAATGGTTTAGTATTCACGTACGTTTAGTATTGATCAAGTTCTCCAAATGTCTTCGTCGATCTTCGGTTCTCGAAAGTTATTTAGTGATGTCTGATACTCAATTGTCAACGTTTATACCAAGTCCAAGACTTGACTGTAATAGATTAAAAATCAAGATATAGTTTTGTTCAACTGATATTGATAACAAGCTTGAGATAACAAAATTTGCTAGTTTGACCGAGCAGTGCTCTAACAAGCACGACTAAAGTTGAATTTCTTGAAGGATGACTGAGCCTCAACTACATTCCAGTCCGAAGCATGATGGCAGGCTAGTGCTTGTAGCAACAATATGGTTTTCAAAATGGATGAAGTCCCGGGGTTCTTCTGTAAGATTGTCGTTTTCCTTGTTAACAAATTTTTTTTACGTGTGCGCTTTTATAGTGTGGATCAGCTTGACAACTACATACTGGTAAGTTGGAGTTAGTTTGCTTTGCACTTCCTTATTCATTTTGCTATCAGAGCCTCATAAGCTATGGACATGAGGTAACCCAGAATGTAAGAATATGTTTTCCGTCATTTGAATACAAATTAATTGATTAGCCAATTTCAAAATAACGCGGTCTAAAATGTGATTTCAACTTAATTCCATGGAAATTCTTTCTGTAACTCTCCCAGTATACCATTTCAATTGAGTACACTTTCTAGTAGCTTGTTTTGTTTCCCACTATATTAAAATCTCTATTTCCAAATGTTATTGGGACATGTTTTGGGGTAAAAAGTGATTCTGCTGGAAATGGTAAATTTGGGTGTACCAGCGAGAAATGAATAAACAAATGTACTGCACAAGAGTACTTTAGATTCGAGAGATCAATCTATATAATTCCGGCCTAAACTAAGAAATGGCCGTTCCAGTCTTGCTTCGGTCAGAAAATGAAGGAGAATGGTTGATCTCGGGGAGGGAAGCGAAGAAGGTGTTGAGATCAGAATAGTTAACTCTGAAAGTATGGTTGCTTTATGACTTGTATCAGAATATGGAACTTGTTTGCATATACAAGAATTTCGAGTTGTGAACTAATTATTTAGTTTACAAATTTCTCGAAATAAAATGACTAAGCTTAATGAACATTTATTCATACTTGATCAATTTCGATGGAGAACAATTTATTGTTCGGAACCAAATCATGTTCAAGTTTATCACTCGAAAATAGCCTGGAACATTGATGTTATTTGGGTGTGTTTCAAATTGACTTAGAGAAAAATATAGTACTACTATATTCGGAATACAAGACCGTGTTATTAGTCTTACAAACTGAGAAAGCTGTTATATTTCTGGAGTCGAATTACATGTACTCGTACACGTAGGAGAGTAGCTATATATCGACTTACAGATTTGTGTGATAGGAATTTTCGTACGCACATTATGGGAAAATATGTTTGTTTCGTGATCCAGATAGGTATGCGTAGTCGTATGCAAACCATTTTGGAACTGTGGAAAGGAAAAAAATTTAAATATCCAAATCGGTATGCGAACCAATATAGTTCTATGTTCCTGAACAAGTTTAGTACCCAAACCAGCACGCAAACTGAAAAGGTTCTGTGAACTCCGTAACCAGTAAAGTCTTAAGGTTTCCAAAATGGTTCACAAATTGAAATTTTTTTGTTAACTCCGGAACTTAATTTTGCACCTAAGTTTGCAAACTGGTTCGTGAACTGATTTTTTTTGTCAACCCCGGAACTCGGATTTGCTCACAAGTTTGCAAACCGGTCTGCGTACCATGACTCAGCCGATTCACTAACGACTCATGTATTTGTACTTTGTGCATTTAACAATTATGTCGATTGTGTTCAATTGCGATTAAATTACTTCTATGAGATAATTTGCATTAGATCATTTCTCTAAAACACTAGACTCATTTAATCACATGATTGTGACTCAAGATTAACGTCTTTGAGTTCATAAAAATGAGTGCTAATCTTTTAAGTTCAAACCGGCTAGTTTCGGCTAACCATGTTGAACATAGTCTTTGTACACGGTTCGGTTATGGTTTACCTAACCAGAGTGTATATCTTGTTTATGTGAATAAGATTCAAAGCTCTTATCTAACAATGGATATTTTTTGCTCGATTCCAAAGCTATCTTAGCTTAAACATAAAGTAATCTATGCTTTGAAGTCTATAAGGGTAACTCTTAGCTTAAACCTCTCCAAAAACCCTTTTAGGGTTTATCGACGATCAAAGACTTCATTTGGATTTGTGAAGCCAGGTCCAGTTATATTTTATCTTGATAACTTGAGTATCCTGATCTTATTTGATTGTTGATTTATCACTTGAACAAGATAGATAGAAATCACAAAGTTCTCTCCGTCTCAACTTTGTAATTCCGCAAGTTTTATACTTGTAAGGTGAATAATAATATAGGTTGCAATCAGGGTTGCATAAGTACGGATTTTGAGGATAGATATACTTATGTCAAATTGCTACCGATTTTCATTACTTTGATCCTACGTTTGATTTGATCTTCCGCTTCGATCGTAACCAGGAAATCAATTATATAGGCTTAATCTGTGGGAGGAAGATTTGGTTTAAATTCTTCAATTGACATGAAGAAACTCTTAGTTTGTGTGGCGTCATCTAAGGGAATCAATTACGCGAAATCCTCTGGGATTAAAGAGGCGTAAGGAGCGCGACTTACCTGAATTAGTGGGATACTGAGTTCGCGCTCAACTACGTTCCTGATGAGTGCCAAATAATGTATATATTTATCCCTTTTTGTTGGCATTTAACTCATCTTTTGTGCATTAATTCTACATTTTATCCCATATTCTGTATTTTCATTGTTTTCAAGAATAAATATTTTTCTTACTTTATTTTGCATTTTTAGGTAATAATAAAGTCTGAATGAATTGCGGAGCGGAATAGAGCAGAAAAGTAGTGAAAAGCCGGGAGAAATTACGCAAGGAAACCGCGAAGAATGGTGCGCACAACCTCATTTTCTACACACAAAAACGCCTCCGTTCTCAGCCATCAGATCAGTTCTCAGAAGCATCCGACGGTCGCTCCTTCATAGAGCATCAAAATCTGAAGTCTCTGCCAAGCACCACAGCGCTGAAATTCCAAGCCTTCAGATTAGATGGTAGTTGAATCCAACGGTCGCTCCCTTGCTGTTCATCAACGTTTGATATTTCCGCCTTACACTACAACACATAACCCCATCTAGAGCCGTTAACTTCGTTGTATCAAAAAATCTGACGGTCGCTACAAGCTTCACTTCACATCACCGTCCGATCTACCTACCATCTTCGCATCTCGCAGCTCAGAGTCACAGAACATCAAGACTCGGATACGCCTAACACCCTAGCAACCGAACCTATACCACCTACCCAAACACCCCCCTTCTCCCAAACAGTCGAGCCATCTCCTCCATCACCCCCCATCTGCAGAACCATCACCCTGCAACTGTCGCCACCATCATCGCCACCACTCCCTGTCGCCACCAAACACCACCATACCACCTCCATCATCATCCTACACGTGATTGAACACCTTCCCCCATCATTCTAGCCCTTTATCCCATCAACTCATTACCTAACCTAAACCCTAGGTTATGGGTTGATGGATTAACGTGTGCTAGAGAAGCAATTGATGCATGGAGGTGATACAGGAGAACAAATAGAGTAATGGGTCGAGCTCAATTTGATGTTGCTACATCAAATTAGGTGAGTAATCACCAACCCTAGCTACTGTTATTTTGGGTGAAAATGGGTAGAACCCTAATTGTTTGTGGGTATAAATATGTAGTGTGGGTGTGTTGTAGAAACTTTATGCTTGGAATAGCCAGCATCCAGGACTTTCATGTCCTGTTAATTTTTTTAATTTCAGTTCAATTTCATTTATGTTCATGTTTACTATGTTCTGTTAATGTTAATGTTAATCCTGTTGTTCCCTGTTAGTGTTAATTTATCATGTTAGGTTAAAGTTGTTCCTGTTAATGTTAATCCTGTTAGTGTTTACCCTGTTAATGTGCTTGTTTTGATGCATTGTGTTGATAAGTTCCTTTGATTGCTTTTTCCTTTGTTAATGTTCCTGTTATGTTTAATTCACTGTTAGTTTGATGGAATGCTAGGCTAGATACCTTTGAAGCATTGAACTGATTGTGTAATGGAAGAAATCAGTGCTCATAGCAAGCTGATTATCTTGCCATTCCTTTTGTATGCTTAGGTGCATTGTGTTGATTGAGTAGTAGGGAGAAACTAGTGCTCACTAGTGACAATGAGCAAGCTAGTTCTCTTCCCACTCTAGAAGAATGCCTTAGCTTTGCTCTGTTAGCTTCTCCACATCCCTGCCCTTGGCCTTAGGCCTTGGTTTGTTTTGTTATCTTTCTTTGCTGTCTAGTATTCGCTTTGTTTAGTTCTTGCATTGTTCTCTGCTTGTTTTCTTTATTGTCTTCACTGTTTTGTTCACTGCCATCTTTTTCACTTGCCTTGCACTGCTGCTGTGCACTTGCCTTGCTGCATTGCACTGCTGCATTGTGCTGCCTTTTCTTCCCCTGTTGCTACTTCTTTTCCTGTTAACTTCCTTTCCTTCTTCTTGGCCTTGTGCTGTTGTGCACTGCTTGTGCAGCTGCTGCATTGCCTTCTCTGCCACTTCTGCTGCTGTTGCTGTTGCTTTTGCCCTGCAGATGCTGTGCAGTCTTAATTGCTTATACTGCTACTGTTTTCTGCTGCTTGCTGCATTCTGTTGCTTGTGCATTCATCTTGCACTGTTTTCTGTTGCTTGCTGATTGCACTGTTTTCTGCTTCTTATTGCTTGTGCATTCTGTTGCTTGCTGCATTCATTGCTTATGCTGCTACTGTTTTCTACTGTTTTCTTCCTCTTGCCTTTCCAAAGCCCATTGAGCCCAAAAGCCCAAAACAAGGTTTAAGACTCAAAGCCCAATTCAATCAACTGTGGGCTTAATCAAAAGCCTAAGTTTAAGGCCAAAGCCCATTTACACTTCAAAGATAACTGAGCCCAAGCTCAGTTCATTTTATTGTTATCAAACCCATTAGTACTCAAAGCCCAATTTAAGCCAAAAGGCTTCATAGCCCAATAGCAATTTAGGAACCCAATTAGCTAGAAACACTCCAAACACTCCCGATCTCTGTGGATCGACCCGTACTTGCACGAGCTACAACCGACGACCGTGCACTTGCGGTATTACTGTAGGCCCCGCGTTTCATTGCGCTTAATTTTATACATATCTCCGGGTCCAACAAGTTTTTGGCCGGGGATAATTTCTAATACCCTTTCGGGGCCTGCCAAGTTTTTGGCGCCGCTGCCGGGGATTGGTGCTGTGTTTTATCTGTGTTTTTCTTAGCTATTTTTTCATTTCACTGCATAGCATTTGCATCTGCATCTGCTTCACTTCATTTGCTGTTGGACCTGCTGTTCTGAACCTGTTTTTCCTCTGCTGGGACGCCACCAAGGAAAAGAACCAAAACCCAACTGGGTTTTTGCAACAATATCAGAGCAGCTGGGCTGTGCTTAAAAGGTAACCCATTTAAGAGAACCCGAATTGTGGGCTTCCAATTTTTAATTGTGGGCATGTAATATTAAAGCCAATTTTTGGGCTTCTCTTATTTTCTGTTGGGTTTGTAATAATTTATTTGTGGGCTTGTTTGTTTAATTTGTGGGCTTGTGTATTTAATTTTTGTGAGCTTGTTTAATTTGGACTTGTATTTTGTATTCTGGGTTTTTAAACCCAGCTGAGCTTGTAACCGACCACGCTAGTTGAACTCGTTAGTGGGCCGAGTACCCAAATTCTAGGCCGAGATTTTGGACTCAGTTCCACCAAAAGTTTTCAACCAAGCGGAGCCAAAGCAAACACAAAAGGCTTGCACAGTGGGCTTGCTCCCATTCAAAAACCAAATTTTATTTTCTTCATTTTATTTTCTTTCTTAAAAAAAAAAAAAAAAAAAAAAAAAAAAAAAAAAAAACCAAATTTTCTTGTAGATAATGTGTTAGTAAAATTTCCTTTTGTATATATTTTGCTAATCCAATATGATCTCGGCTGAAATATGTTGGATTTCTGCCTTGAATAACGGAGTTTTAATTCTGCTTTCGCCGAAATCGGGTATTCTCTCTCCTTTTACTCTACTCAGCATGTCCCTTTCCATATGTTGCATTTTAATCCTTTCCATATTTTGAAACATTGAGGACAATGTTTAGTTTAGGTTTGGGGGTATAGAGTAGATACCATGATAATTTGCCATAATTGAAAACAAAACTCCATCTTTTTGAAAAAAAATTGAAAAATTCAAAAAAAAAAATTAAAAAAATGAAAAATCATAAAAATGGAGCTCATTTACCTTGAAATGTTGATTCTTGTGCAAATATGTATAATTATTAGGAGTCTTAGTCTAGATATTTAGGCACCCTGATTCTAGCACAATTCACATAGTGATAAGAAATTTGCACGCGCACGATCTACCAATACATGTATGGCCTCGATCTTCAAGGTGTTTGATAGGAAGTTACGATTGCCAATCACTTTAGAATACTGAACGAAACTTGACTAGCTTGTTCTTTGGTTGGTTGGGATAGAAGGTGGAGGTTACATTAAGAAAGACAACCATCGAATTTAACTGGGTGCATCAAAAAGGGCTACCTCTTGCAAAGTGTCATGTAATCTTTTGTTTCCTTTTGTATATGTATCAAAAGTGTTTCCGTAGTTAAAAAAAAAAAAAAAAAATCATCAAGTATTTATCAATTCCATTCTCTCTTGTTCCAAAAATAAAAAGAGAATAGTCAATGTAAATAAGAGTCATGTAAATAGTCATTTTGTTGTTTTATTGTAATAAGCAAGGAGGGTGTATGCCATTGATGTACAACGCGAGTAATTGTGAAATACCTCCAACTCATTCACAATTCTCGTAAAGTCCGGACAGCTAGCTAGATTTCGACCTCAGTTCTTAGCCTGAGAAACTATCTCTTGGTGATTAGTAGTCATAACTTCAGATCTTTCTTTACACATGTGTAGATACACTTTACACTCTTATCACATGTCCTTATTTGTTATCAGTGCTAGGATTGTGCCTTCGACAGCTAGATTGACATCTCCATTTTGCTGTGAGCTTAACTGTTTTGCACATGTCACATTTGATGGAATATGAGCTTATATTTTGTCCTTAGGTTTTGTAGGCACACCTCTGGTAAACCTTCACGAGACTTCAACTCGTCCACTAGGGACACTTAGTGGTTTAAAAGGCTTAGTGCATACGCTAAATGCATTCGAGAGACCAGCGACAGTGGTATAGTTAGGATTTCCTTAGTTTTGTTTTACTTGAGGACAAGTAAAATTCAGGTTTGGGGGTATTTGATGAGTGCCAAATAATGTATATTTATCCCTTTTTGTTGGCATTTAACTCATCTTTTGTGCATTAATTCTACATTTTATCCCATATTCTGTATTTTCATTGTTTTCAAGAATAAATATTTTCTTACTTTATTTTGCATTTTTAGGTAATAAATAAAGTCTGGATGAATTGCGGAGCGGAATAGAGCAGAAAAGTAGTGAAAAGCCGGGAGAAATTACGCAAGGAAACCGCGAAGAATGGTGCGCACAACCTCATTTTCTACACACAAAAACGCCTCCGTTCTCAGCCATCAGATCAGTTCTCAGAAGCATCCGACGGTCGCTCCTTCATAGAGCATCAAAATCTGAAGTCTCTGCCAAGCACCACAGCGCTGAAATTCCAAGCCTTCAGATTAGATGGTAGTTGAATCCAACGGTCGCTCCCTTGCTGTTCATCAACGTTTGATATTTCCGCCTTACACTACAACACATAACCCCATCTAGAGCCGTTAACTTCGTTGTATCAAAAAATCTGACGGTCGCTACAAGCTTCACTTCACATCACCGTCCGATCTACCTACCATCTTCGCATCTCGCAGCTCAGAGTCACAGAACATCAAGACTCGGTGGATACGCCTAACACCCTAGCAACCGAACCTATACCACCTACCCAAACACCCCCCTTCTCCCAAACACTCGAGCCATCTCCTCCATCCCCCCATCTGCAGAACCATCACCCTGCAACTGTCGCCACCATCATCGCCACCACTCCCTGTCGCCACCAAACACCACCATACCACCTCCGTCATCATCCTACACGTGATTGAACACCTTCCCCCATCATTCTAGCCCTTTATCCCATCAACTCATTACCTAACCTAAACCCTAGGTTATGGGTTGATGGATTAACGTGTGCTAGAGAAGCAATTGATGCATGGAGGTGATACAGGAGAACAAATAGAGTAATGGGTCGAGCTCAATTTGATGTTGCTACATCAAATTAGGTGAGTAATCACCAACCCTAGCTACTGTTATTTTGGGTGAAAATGGGTAGAACCCTAATTGTTTGTGGGTATAAATATGTAGTGTGGGTGTTTGTAGAAACTTTATGCTTGGAATAGCCAGCATCCAGGACTTTCATGTCCTGTTAATGTTTTTAATTTCAGTTCAATTTCATTTATGTTCATGTTTACTATGTTCTGTTAATGTTAATGTTAATCCTGTTGTTCCCTGTTAGTGTTAATTTATCATGTTAGGTTAAAGTTGTTCCTGTTAATGTTAATCCTGTTAGTGTTTACCCTGTTAATGTGCTTGTTTTGATGCATTGTGTTGATAAGTTCCTTTGATTGCTTTTTCCTTTGTTAATGTTCCTGTTATGTTTAATTTGCTGTTAGTTGATGGAATGCTAGGCTAGTTACCTTTGAAGCATTGAACTGATTGAGTAATGGAAGAAATCAGTGCTCATAGCAAGCTGATTATCTTGCCATTCCTTTTGTATGCTTAGGTGCATTGTGTTGATTGAGTAGTAGGGAGAAACTAGTGCTCACTAGTGACAATGAGCAAGCTAGTTCTCTTCCCACTCTAGAAGAGTGCCTTAGCTTTGCTCTGTTAGCTTCTCCACATCCCTGCCCTTGGCCTTAGGCCTTGGTTTGTTTTGTTATCTTTCTTTGCTGTCTAGTATTTGCTTTGTTTAGTTCTTGCATTGTTCTCTGCTTGTTTTCTTTATTGTCATCACTGTTTTGTTCACTGCCATCCTTTCTTTCTCACTTGCCTTGCACTGTTGCATTGCTTTTCTTCCTTGCTTGTGCTGCTGTCTTCTTGGCCTTGTGCTGCTGTGCACTGCTTGTGCAGCTGCTGCATTGCCTTCTCTGCCACTTCTGCTGCTGTTGCTGTTGCTTTTGCCCTGCAGCTGCTGTGCAGTCTTAATTGCTTATGCTGCTACTGTTTTCTGCTGCTTGCTGCATTCTGTTGCTTGTGCATTCATCTTGCACTGTTTTCTGTTGCTTGCTGATTGCACTGTTTTCTGCTTCTTATTGCTTGTGCATTCTGTTGCTTGCTGCATTCATTGCTTATGCTGCTACTGTTTTCTGCTGTTTTCTTCCTCTTGCCTTTCCAAAGCCCATTGAGCCCAAAAGCCCAAAACAAGGTTTAAGACTCAAAGCCCAATTCAATCAACTGTGGGCTTAATCAAAAGCCTAAGTTTAAGGCCAAAGCCCATTTACACTTCAAAGATAACTGAGCCCAAGCTCAGTTCATTTTATTGTTATCAAACCCATTAGTACTCAAAGCCCAATTTAAGCCAAAAGGCTTCATAGCCCAATAGCAATTTAGGAACCCAATTAGCTAGAAACACTCCAAACACTCCCGATCTCTGTGGATCGACCCGTACTTGCACGAGCTACAACCGACGACCGTGCACTTGCGGTATTACTGTAGGCCCCCGTTTTCATTGCGCTTAATTTTATACATATCTCCGGGTCCACCAAGTTTTTGGCCGGGGATAATTTCTAATACCCTTTCCGGGCCTACCAGTTCCATACCAATGTTAATTGGTAGTAGAATAATGTCTGTAGCGGCTTAATATAGTTTGGTAATCAATCTGGACTAGCTCCCCGGGTTTATCTGCATTTTCAGTTTCCTCGTTAACAAAATTTTTGGTGTCTATGTTTTTTCTTTTTCCGCATTATATTTTTTTATCCTTATAATTGAAATATCACATGTTGGGCATTGACCAATCACAATAGATACGTCCTACCTAGTTTGTTGGATATGAATTGATTGATCCTTGGATATTGGTCTTTGGTACCGTTCGAGAACTCTCTTTGTAATTAGGTTCACGGATTCAATTCTGTAAACGTTCTAATAATAAGAGAGATAGAGATATAACTCTTGACACTTTCCTTGATTTATTTTTAACTCTCGGAGTTTTGTTGACCTTGTCCATATATATTTCCTACGAAAAAGTTGGTGGTGTATTTTGGTACCCCAAGTGTTCTCAACACATACATGCCATTAAAGATGCAAATCCAAGCCATGACTTTTGTTTCTCATGCACTTGATCTCTATGATGTCTTTGATTGCAAATCCATTGCTTCTCACATCAAAAAGGTGCAACACCCCATAATCCTCTTTCTTCACTTGATCATATATACTTGTTTGGGGTTTTTGATGTTTTTTGTTTGTGAATAACATGAATTTGAAAAGATATATGAGGATGCATGGCAATGTGTAGTTGGTTCAAACTTTGGTTGTTACTTCACTCATTCCAATGGGACTTTTATATATTTTGCATTAGAGACTCTCAAATTTATAATTTTTAAAGTTTCTTCTTGATCTGCTTCTTATTTAGCTAGGATCTCCCTCCCTACCTTGAATGGATCTTAATTGATGGAGTACTTGTTGAGGATCATACATTACATAACCGCCGGGATAAAACAATAGTCTACAGTACATACCTACCATCATATCTTCATAGTCTTCATCCTCCTTTAAATATGAGTCGAAATCGATATCACGGGTATAAATTCTCTCTCAATCTTGCCAAAAACTATTCTTTATTCATTTTCCGTGTGTCCTCAAACTCGTATTGGGCTGCAGTGATACGTATTGATCTCTGTACCTTGGAAACTATTACTATAAAGGCGGAGTTCAGAATAATAATAGACGAGAAACTTAGAAAACAGAGACACAAGAAATTAATGCGAAGAAAAATATGTTCTCTAGATTATGAACAAGAAAACGATTACAATCTCTCTTTGTTACGCTCACAATCTTCTAAACAGTGGATCAACCTTAAACTGTTTGCTAGGATTTCTGTATCTAGCATCTGTGTGTCCTTAGCTATTAGACAAAGCCCTCTATTTATATCCTTCATCATACTCAGCCGACCAAGGACTTCTATTTCCTTAACTTAGAGTATTGCCTAAAACAAAACTCTTTCCGAACTAGGAATTATGCCTAAACAAGGATTCCTTCATAGAATAGGATTCTTCCCTCAATTTAGCTTGAGGTTAACTAAGTTTCCTAAAGGAGTGCGGATACACCTGTATAATGGGTCCCCCTTTTAAGAACTTGAAATCCTGTGAGAGTTAGAAATAAAGGTTAGGGAACTCGAGAGTCCCTTTCTCTTTGTTAAACCACTTGGCCTTGATAGGAACTTGACCTTTACATCCAATTAGAAAAGCTTCTTTCCCTCCTTGTCGTGTTTTAGTCACTCTTCGCTCCAATATGCAGTCTTCCTTGAGTGGTTCCTCTCTATCAAACCATAAGTCTTCTACTCTTGGTAAGATCATAGTGTCGTCGCCGTCATCATCAAGTAATGGTGGTTCAAACAACTTCAAGTATTCGTCATTTATAACCGAGTACATTCCTATATAAGGTGGCATATCTAGACGAAAGGTATTGTCAACAATCTGATCGAGAATACGAAACGGTCCATACCTCAATGGATTCAACTTCTTACCTTCCCCCTTCAGTCGTTCCTTACCTAATTTTAACCATACCAAGTCACCAACACCGAAATTACAAGGCACGATATGCTTGTCATGCTTTGCTTTGTATCTGGCTTGTGACTTCTTTAATTGTGCCTCAACAGTTGCATGAATTTGAGATATCTTCTCTAAGAACTTTTGTGCCTTTTGTCGTTCACTTCCTTCCTTTCCCCCCATTCAGGTGTCACTAGAAAATACTAGATCGAAAGGGCTAGGTGGTAAGTAACCATAGCATGTCTCGAAAGGAGATTTTCCAGAAGAACTATGAACTGCTCTATTGAAAGCATACTGTAGATATGGTAAAATCTCATCCCAAGTTTTAGGATGCTTAAAATTATATCCTCTTAACATGTGAACCATAGTCCTGTTGACCACTTCTGTTTGTCCGTCTGTTTGTGGATGAAAAGCTGTACTCTTCTTCAACCTAGTGTCCATCATCTTCCATAAAGAATCCCAAAAATGACTAAGGAATCGACTATCCCTATCAGAAATAATCGAAGTAGGTAACCCAAAATGGTTCCACACATTCTCAAAGAAGAGCTTTGCTGCACCGGCTCCCGTTACTGTCTTTGTACATGGAATTAATGCGATCATCTTGCTGAATCTGTCGACCAAAACGAACAAGTAATCATAACCAGACTTGGTCTTTGGTAACCCACCAAGAAAATCCATAGAAATACTCTCTCAATGTCTCGATGGTACTGGTAATGGGTTTTCTGTTAGAAGGCTTAGAAGTGCTACACAACTTACACCCTCAAACTAACTTAGCCACATCATCTTGCATCTTCGGCCAAAAGACATAACGCCGGAGGTTAACTTAGCAACTCGGGAAGTGTGTGCCTCTATAAACCACTGTAAATGATCTCCATCTTCTGGTATGCAAAGTAACTGACCTTTGTATAATAATCCATCTCGAAGTAGGTAACCCAAAATAATCGAAGTAGGTAACCCAAAATTCTTCCACACATGCTCAAAGAAGAGCTTTGCTGCACCGGCTCCCATTACTGTCTTTGTACATGGAATTAATGCGATCATCTTGCTGAATCGATCGACCACAACGAACAAGTAATCATAACCATACTTGGTCTTTGGTAACCCACCAAGAAAATCCATAGAAATACTCTCCCAAGGTCTCGATGGTACTGGTAATGGGTTTTCTGTTAGAAGGCTTAGAAGTGCTACACAACTTACACCCTGGAAATAACTTAGCCACATCATCCTGCATCTTCGTCCAAAATACATAACGCCGGAGGTTAAGTAGAGTTTTATTCATCCCAAAGTGTCCAGCAACTCGGGAAGTGTGTGCCTCTCTCAACCACTGTAAACGATCTCCATCTTCTGGTATGCAAAGTAACTGACCTTTGTATAACAATCCATCTCGAAGTTCAAACTCTCCTTTCAAACCACTCTTTACACCTTCTAACACCTTTTTGAAGTCCTTGCTAGATGCATATGATTCTGCATACTCGTGAGGAACAATCGATTGAATTCTCATGGCCACCATTAATGCTCGGACTGGTGGACGAGACAACATATCTGCCAACTTTTTTGTTACTCCCTTCTTGTACCTAATGAGAATGTTGAAACTCATCAAATAATACATCCACTTCATGTGTCGGGCTTGTTGTAGTTTTGTTTGTGCGTGTAGATACTCCAATGGTTTGTGATCTGAATGTACCACTACTTCTTTACCTAAGAGGTACACTCTCCAATGCTTGATACATTGATATAAATCATAAAATTCTTTGTCATAAGGTGCATAGTTCTTAATAGCATCTTACTCCACTGGTTTACCATCCTGTAATAACACTCTTCCCAATGCATAGTTAGAAGCGTCGGTCTGAACTTCAAAAGTACGTTGTAAGTTAGGCAATGCCAACACTGGTGCTTCTGAAATCTTCCTTTTTAGTAACTGAAAAGCGTCTTCATGGGTTTGCTTCCATTCAAACTTTTCCTTAGCTCCCGTCAAACCATGCAATGGTCCTGCAATATTTGAAAAATGCCGGATAAACTTACGCAAGTAGGTACAAGCCCCTAAGAAGCTTATGATTTCAGTTACGGTACTAGGTCTAGGCCACTTAGTGATCACTTCAACCTTCCCTGGATCAATCTTCCATTGTACACCACCAACAATGAAGCCAAGATACACCAACTCCTCCTTCCCAAACTCACACTTCTTTACGTTCAACTTCAGCTGGCTTTCATGTGACACTTGAAACAACTTCTCAACGTGAATGAGATGCTCTTCCAAATTTCTTCTGTATATAATAATATCATCCAAATAAACAATCACAAAATCTTCTATAAAAGGTCGTAACAAATCATTCGTCAAACGCATATACGTCGCTGGAGCATTACACAAACCAAAAGGCATCACGAACCATCGAACAAGCCTTGTTTGGTTTTGAAAGCAATTTTCCATGTATCATCTTCTCGAACTCTCATCTGGTGGTATTCGAATTTGAAATCCAACTTTTTAAAGATTCGAGCTTTTTACAATTGATCCATCATGTCGTCTATCCTAGGTAGAGAATAACGATTCTTGATAGTAATATTGTTCAATGCTCTATAATCAATACACATACGCCAACCTCCATATTTCTTTGGTACCAACAATACCACTGATCCACAAGGTGAAGAACTTGGCACTATCATTCCTAATTCTAGGAGTTCCAGGACTTGTTTCTTGATCTCATCAGATTCTTCGACGGTTATGCGATAAGACCTACATTAGGCAGAAAACTCTCCCCGGTCAACATGATTTCATGCTCCACACTCCTTTTTTGCGGTAACCCTGTGACATCAGAAAATAAATACTTGTATTTCAACTTCAACCTTTCTAGGTCGCCTTCTTGTTGAGCAGTCAAGGCTGCTAAACATACTCTACTCGGCTCCTCTTCAAGAGAATGGATCACAAGGAGAATGAACTTTGTACTAGAATTCACTAACCGCTTATCCTGAGTGGCTGTGATTAAGCTTGCTCCCTCAAGAAGAGAATCTATAGACCGAATCACAAAACTTTCCCCATCTTTGGTAAAGGTATACTTTTTTTCCCTTCTGTGTAGAGTTGCATCTCTATCCCATAGGTAAGGACTACCTAGTACTACCTGATAGACATCCAAAGGAACTACGTCGCATGTAACTTCGTCAATATATGACTCATCTAGAGCAAATTTGAACGTGCACTGTTGTGAAACTTGTAAGCCCCCTCCTTTTGATTCCATCCTAAAGGGTATGGTTTTGGATGTTTGTTAGTCTTCAATCCTAACTTCTGCACCAAATAATTTGAAAGTAAATTCTTTTGACTTTCTGGGTCAATAACTACATCAACTAGTGATGTTTTGACTTGCATCTTCACTGTGAAGAGTCGCTCTCTAAGATCATCTTTTGAAGGTCTTTTTTTGTCCCCTCTCATAAGAGAAAGCTTTGAATTGGATTCCGTTAGTCCATGGTATTCTTTTGGAGTTTGAGTGACTAGTGCTGCCTTCTTGGCTTCTTTCCCCTGCAACCCTTTATGTTTTAGATGAGGGTTCTTAACCCAACACTTGTCAACAACATGACCTGTTTGCTTGCAATGGGTGCAAGATAAACCTTCCTTGTCAATAGACTTCCTTTCTTCTTTGCTCCTTTCATCTCCTTTCACAGTGGTACCTACATATTTCACCTTAGTATTCCCTTTTAAGTCATATTTCTTAAGCCTGCCTTCAATAGCATTAGATTTTATACTTGCTTCAACAATAGTATCTACTGAAAACATCTTCAACTCCTTCGGTATATACTCATGGAACCCGGAAATATATTTCATATAGATAGTATGATCTTCCAAGTCAATCCAAAACCATAGCTTGATTCTGAAATTCCGAAGTATATTCTTGTACGGTTTGGTTGTATGACTGCTTCAAGTTGTACCACTTGAACCATCTCTCCTCAAGGTAGCCAACCAGATAAAATTGTTTCCTTACAACTGCCTTGAATCTTTTCCACGAAAATACTCCCTTACCTTGGTTTTCTCTTTGATAAGCTTTCCACAAGGTTAGAGCATGCTTTTGTAGCTTCAATGCCGCGAAAGCAATCTTTTCATTTGAACCATATTCAAAGAAAGAAAAATACGTCTCTAGACGTTCAATCCAATCATCCAATTTATCTACGTCGACGCTTCCATCATAAAGTGGAATATCAACTCGGAAATCAATTTTCAGATTCTTACCATGAAGTTTAGTTGCAGTAGAACTTTTGAAAAACTCACTTTTCTTCTTTTCGTCCTCATCTTCTTCCTCTTCTTCTTCATCTTCATCTTCATCCTCATACTCATCCTCTTCTTCCGAAGCTTCAGGTGAAGGTATAATCTTTTTTTCGTCTTCGGCTTGGGTGTATGAGAACGAATACATCTAGTCAATTCTGTCAGGCTGGTTTGAATCAACTTCATGTCTGTTTGCAGCGTAGCCACCTTTTCTTCCATAGTTTGTAGTTCGCTTTGCTTAGGATCATCATCTGGTTTTGTCATCCTTGATCCCCTTTTTCTCCTAACGTCTTCTAGCTTCTCGAGTACCTCACCAAGCTTTATGTAGAGAGATCTAGTGAAAACCATAAACCACATGGATTTACCTTAAAAACTAGCCTTTCTCCTGGTACCAACTTGATACGTATTGATCTCTGTACCTTGAAAGCTATTACTATAAAGGTGGAATTCAAAATAATAATAGACGGGAAACTTAGAAAACAAAGACACAAGAAAGTAATGCGAAGAAAAATATCTTCTCTAGATTATGAACAAGAAAACGATTACAATTCTCTCTTTGTTACGCTCACAATCTTCTAAACAGTGGATCAACCTTAAACTGTTTGCTAGATTTTCTGTATCTAGCATCTGTGTATCCTTAGCTATTAGACAAATCCCTCTATTTATAGCCTTCATCGTACTCAGCCGACCAAGGACTTCTATTAGGAATATATTTCCTAAACTTAGAGTATTGCCTAAAACAAAACGATTCCCTAACTAGGAATTCTACCTAAACAAGGATTCCTGCCTAGAATAGGATTCTTACCTCAACTTAGCTTGAGGTTAACTAAGTTCCCTAAAGGAGTGTGGATACACCTGTATCACGCAGTTGGAGGTATATCAACCCAATCTTTATATTTTTTTACCTTTTGGCCAATTCCAACATCGGGAAATGGTCATATGCCTACACATACGTCCATAATAAAACATGAAATGAAGTAATAGAAATTAAATTCTGGAACATGTGAGGTTCAACCTAAACATAGAAATATTTATTACTACACCCAATACAGGTTTTTGTCACATGGCATATCTGTTGCTGATAACTTTTGTAACACATATACGCTGTTGCAGAAATGTTGCGATTAATATCGTTGTAATTTTTTGCAACGGTTTTTTCTGGGACAATTAGTAATTAAGGTCACACTTAATAAATTTTACAAAATTAAATAACAACGATTGACCTAATTTTAAGGTGGCGACACGTCTCTAATTTGTCATAATAATCCAACAGTTTTAGGTGTCAGTGAATTTTCGCAACTAATCAGTAGAGGACATGTGTCTCTTTTGTGACGGCTACAGTAACACCTATAAGTGTTACCTATTGCTTGTAACAAATCTTTGAGTGATGATGACACATGATCTTTTTAACTAACACCTTTTGTTACAATTATTCCAGTGACAATTCTTTAAATTACAGTTAAAAAAATGGATAGTTCAGATCCATTATCACGGACCTGGACTTCCAGTTCACAGGCCCAACACAATTTATCCTGAAACACGGGCCTATACAAACCTGCAATTTCTCAATCCGCAATCTATCGACATTTTAACACTCATACATGCATTGTGGAAACACAAGTACAAAATTTATTCATTATGAAATTTAACCAAGCACAATTCAAAGCCAACACTCGTGGGATGCTACGACCAAATAAAAACAAGCTTAGCGTCTCAATAAATACAATTACGTAACACAACGAGACAAGTTGCAAGAGAAAAAAATATACAAATGAATCAAATATGATTTGTCATCATACCGTATAACACGAGCATGGACAAAGTTATCATTTCAAGTAATTCCAGCATTGTCATCAAATACGCATGACCTGTCCAATAATAAAAATTGAACATGTTAATGACATAAGTGTTGGAGTTTCATGGGTTGAGAGAGAAGCAGAAAGAAAAACAGAAGAAAGAAATATAAAGAACTACGTTATTGTCGACCTCTCTTCATAAACTCCAAATCGCACGACTACCACTTCCTAAAGTGTAGGTAAACAGACTCAACGTTAACACCTATGGTTCATCAAGTCCTGTACTTGAGTTCTACAAATGTAGTTATAGAAGGAACAATATTAGTTAAGTGGTCAGATTAGTCAAAAAGATTAATTTGTCTAATTTTTGTACTTAAAAGAACTATCTATGTTTGTTATATGACTTGCAATGTATACAAGAACTTCATAATGAAATTTATCCAAAAAATAATTCAATCTCATTAAGTACTTTTGGAAATGAGCATTATTGTAAAATAGGTTTACATACAAAATTGCATAAGAAAAATAGCTAATAACCATATGGCACAGTGTGTGATAACTAGATGACAATGTAATGGTTAATAGCAAAGAAGTGCAGGGAATACCATACAATGAATTTGAAGTTGTCATCCTCTTAGTAACTTATTCCATCCGCGTCTCTTTGCATTGAGGAATTTTCACAAGAAGAAAATAAAAGAATCAACAAAAGTTGCAACAAATACTAACAATAAGCACGTAAAACCTAAATGTCTTAGGTAGACAGATACAAATAAGACGATGACTATATATTGCAAGAAGTTGTGAATAAGAAAAAAAGACTGCAGACACTGAAGTTGTACATAAGTGAAGAAAGAGAACTTACATTTTTGGAGTACAACCATACCGCTAAGCAGCAACATTTGCACCGCACTTCCTTTGGCTGTTTGTGCAATTGATGTTGTTGTTAGTTTTGGGTGTCCAATTACTTCCTTGCCTTTGAAGTATTTGGGCATACCTTTAAGGAGTAAGTCTAAGGCAGTGGATGTTGTTGTTATTGCATTGGATGGTGCTGTTATTTTTAAAGAATGATCGTATGGGATGTTATTCTTCAAAATTTTGAGAAAAAGTTAAGTACGTGGAAAAGGAAATACCTTTCAAAAGGAGGGAAACTTATGTTAATTCAGAGTGTACTTTCTAGCTTGCCAGTATACTACTTATCTTTATTTCAGATTCCTAAGTCAGTGGAGAAGCAGATGGAGAGAATTATGAGACAGTTTCTTTAGGGTTCAGTTAAGAAAAAACCAAGAAAAGGATGGGTAGGGTGGACAAGAGTAAATATACCTAAACAAGGTGATGGTGCAGGTATAAGGAAAATAAGGGTCATGAACAGATCATTACATGCTAAATGGATCTGGATGTATGGAAAAGGAAGAACAATCTTTATGGAGGAAGATTATTCACCACAAATTTGGCGACAATGAGAAGGATTTTTTACCTAGTAGCACAAACTCTAATGTTGGTAAGAGTCTTTGGAGTAGGATTTTGAAGTGCAGAGATCATGTAGAACAAAACATGTATATTCAGGTGCACAGTGGAGATAGATGCCTTTTCTGGAAGGATGTCTAGATGAATGGACAGTCTATAAAATCAATGTTTCCTAATATTTTTAAATTAAGCAGATTACAGGATGCAACAATTCAGGAGATGTTTATATAGATGTAGGCATTGGATGGAATTTTTCATTCTGCAGGAGTTTGAAAGATACTGAGATTGAAGATATTGCACATTTGCTGGATTTGATGTCTGCTTTCAACAAGTAGGTGCTAATCAAAGAATGTGGCAAAATGGTTCAAAACAGTTTTCAGTGTCAGAATGTTATAAGTATTTAGAGGAATATGGTTTACTTGTCTTTCCTTACAAGTGTGTGTGAACCAAACAATCCCACAAAAGGTAATTTTCTTTGTTTGGTCTCCTTATTACAATGTTGTACCAACAATAGATAGTTTAAAGAATTCTTTTAATGTGAATATCTGTTTGCTGTGCAAGAAGAGTGCACAAACAAACCATCATTTATTTATGCATTGTGAAGTAACTAGAGAAATCTGACACTATTTCTTGGGAGGTTATAATCTGCAATGGGTTTTCAAAATAGTGTAAGAGATACTACCTGGGAATGGAGAAGGAAAAAAAATGCAAAAACATGAATTTGAAAAACAAAATATGGGACATCTTACCATTTGGAATTTGGTGGGCAATATGGCTAGAGAGGAATGCAAGAGTTTTTAATGGTAAATATAGTTCTGTGGAGAATGTGAAAGATAATGTCAAGTATTTCATTTGCAACTAGTGTGTGGGTACAGACATTTTTGAAGGAATTTCTTTGGACATGGTTTTGCATAACTGGGAGGTTGTTATTCACTAAGTAGCTTCTCAACTTGGCTTGTTTTGGTTTTTGTTTCTTTACTGTAATTGCAGTAGCTTTATCGTTGCTTACTTTGGTCTTGTTTTTGTAATATCTTCCAATTTCATTACTCCTTAGTGATGTATTGGTTTTCTTAATAAAATTAGCCTTTTTTGAGTCAATTTTTTTTTATCAGTTACCGCTTACACAAAATTTATAAAATCTAAACAAGTTATGTCCATGAACAACCGTAACAAACTGTCCTGACATTGCATATAAAAATTATTACCAGTTCGCATGGACGTTCCAACTAGTTACCAATGCGCATGGTTTTTAATGTTTAAAAACAGTTGATGTGTTTTTGGAACTGTCAAGTGACTTGGCAATATTAATGAGCTTTTTTCTACTGAAAGGGTGCAACAATTTGCATTATTATCTGTTAACAAATTCATTAACAGAGAAGTCAAATTGAACATAAAAAGAAGATGCATACATCACAGACAAGAATTAGAAAATCGTAGTCTTGATCCCTTAGGATAATTACCTATAAACAAAAGTAACATATTTTCAAACTAGATTGCCACCTCTTTCGGGTATAACTTCATATCATAAAAGTGTAAGCTAACTGATGGAGAGAAATACACCTATCTGCAAACTGATAGAAATAAAAATCGTCTCTTTCTATAGACTGACTACCCATATCCTAATGAGTTTCATAAATCTACCCATTTCTACTAACCCAAATATAAAACCTAACTATGGTTTGACTACTAACTTTGCTGGAGGGGTAAATTTGGAAGAAAAAAAATATATCAAACTGACCGAACCTAGATGAACAAACTCAGTTGTCCTCATGTATAGTTTGGATGAAAAGTTATCTGAACCAGTTGGAAAAACCATACCTTAGGATTTCTATGAGGTTTGGCTAAGATTTATAATTTATGGGTTGGAGATATTTAAGTTTGTTTCATGGAGGAGACAAAAGAATAAAACATAAAGGAGACAAAAGAGAAAGAGAATCAGACATATTTCTCATTCATTGTGCTTCTCATTAAATAAATGTAGGAAAGTAAGAGAAGGTAGATATTCCCATTACATGTGCAATTAGTATAAGAGAAAAGACAACAGGTGTTAATCATGAAGGAGGCATGTGCATGTACTATGACACATGTAGGTAGTGGTCAGACACATGTTACTACAACACTCCCCCTTGGATGACCACCGTTACAGACTCATTGCATTTTCAAAACCTTGCCATAGAAATTCTTCGAGGTAAAAACTGGTTGAAGGAGAAAGACGATATTTGAGCTTCTATAATGGCGTCAACTTTCAAGACTTTTCTTCTTTGCAAAACTGTGTCAGGAAAAACATTTGGTAGAAAAACCCGAACACATACAAGGATAAGAATAACCTCAACCGGGAAGTTATATTTCTGGTGATATTGTTGTCTCATTAAAAACCTTTCCGGATAATAAAACCCTGTGGAAAAAATAATCTCGGTGAAGGAAAAGAGTGCAACACACCTTTACGTCAACATCACATCGTTAGATGCTCCCCCTGATATCGACATCTCCCCATGATTTATATTATGGTATTATTGTTGTCTCATTAAAAACCTTTCCGAGTAGTAAAACCTAGTGGGAAAAAGTGACCTCGGTGAAGGAAAAGAGATCAACATACCATCAGGTGCTCCCCCTGATACAGGAAAATTTCTTTAGTCTAATACATTCATGGGACTGGAAAATTCCTTTAGTCTTATGGGGTCATGGAAGTTCGGACAATATCTTTAGTCATATACTTCTCACATGTTTTTCAAGTGTGGCCTTAGGTAATGACTTAGTAAACAAGTCTGCCACATTTTCGTTAGATTTTACTTTACTGACCTGAATGTTTAGAAGACATTGTTGTTGCTGATTGTAGAAGAACTTCGGTGATACATGTTTTGTATTATCACCCTTGATATACCCTTGCTTCATCTGTTCGATGCAAGATGCATTATCTTCGTAAATGAAAGTTGGCTCTTCAGTGGTAGAACTCAAACCACATGTCCCTAGAATATGTGTAATGATAGACCTTAACCATATACACTCACGAACCGCCTCATGTAGGGAAATGATCTCAGAGTGGTTCGTGGAGGTAGACACAAGGGTTTGCTTGGTCGATCTCCAGGATATCGCTGTATTCCCGATAGTAAACATATATCCAGTTTGTGATCGACATTTGTGTGGGTATGAAAGATACCCAGCGTCAGCAAAACCAACCAAAACATTATTTGGGGTCTTGGTGTGAGGAGTTGCATTTACATTAGCATATCTCTTTTCGTCTTCGTAGGGATAAAACAAACCCAAGTCAATGGTTCCCTTTAGGTATCTAAAGATATTCTTTATACCATTCCAATGACGTTGCGTTGGCGCTGAGCTATATCTAGCTAACAAGTTCACTGAGAATGAGATATCTGGTCGAGTACATTGTGCTAAGTATAATAATGCGCCTATTGCACTTAGATAGGGATATTCAGCTCCCAATACATCTTCGCCATCTTCCTTTGGACGAAATGGATCTTTACGTAATCTAAAGTTCGAACAACCATGGGAGTGCTAGCAGAGTGCACTTTGTCCATATTAAATTGTCTGAGTAACTTTTGGACATATGCAGAATGGTGGATTAATATTCCACAAGTTCGATGTTCTAGTTCAAGTCCTAGACACATCCGAGTTTTCCCAAGATCTTTCATCTCAAATTCAGATTTCAAATAGCTTGTGGTTTCTCTTATTTCATCAAGAGTACCTACTATGTTCATGTCGTCGACATAGACAGATATAATTGCAAATCCGGAACTTGTTTTCTTTACAAACACGCGGGGGAACAACTCATTATTTGTATATCCCTTCCCAATCAAATAATCACTTAGACGGGTATACCACATCCGCCCGGATTGCTTTAATCTGTAAATTGAGCGTTACAACTTTATTGCAAACGCACTCCGTGGTTTAGAGTTACTTGATTTGTGCAATGGAAGTCCATCTGGAACTTTCATGAATATCTCTGTATCAATATCCCCATAGAGATATGCGGTAACCACGTCCATAAGTTGCATTTTCAAGTCCTTCTGAAACTACTAAGCTGACTAAGTAACGGAACGTGATGACGTCCATTACAGGAGAGTACGTTTCTTAGTAATCAATCCCAGGGCGTTGTGAGAAACATTGCACCACCAGGCGTGCCTTACATCTCAAGACTTCGTTCTTATCATTACGCTTTCTGACAAATACCCATTTATGTCCTACAGGCTTTATACCTGGTGGGGTTAGCACTACCGCACCAAATACCTGTCTTTTTGCCAGTGAATTTAATTCAACATGGATTGCATCTCTCCATTGAGGCCAATCTGCTCTCTTTTGGCATTCTGCAATAGAAAGTGGTTCGATATCATCGTGCTCTATAATCTCTCGAGCAACAATATATGCAAATATATCATCAATATGCGTGGAGCAAGGTTTTTAAATCGTGAATCGAAGCGTGAATCGTTTTTTATTTTTATGAAATGAATTGTATGTTAAATCGTGAATCGTAGATTCATAGTTTATTTTTGAATCGTATATTTTCTTATAAATAAATTGATTCATGGAAAACATATGACAAAAATAGTAAGTATTTGTTCGTTTTGGATATTTGTTGCATTAGTAACTAATAAAAACTAGATAGTGTCAATATAAGTCAAAACTGGCACTCTGGTATAGTGGTTAGGAGAGATGTTAACCGTTTGGAGGTCTGAGGTTCAATCCTGGGCGACCCTACTTTTTTTTCCTTTTCTATTTTGTCCCCTTAAGAAGTTAAAATCTTTTCTATTTTGTCCCCTTAAGAAGTTAAAATCGCATCAAAAAAATGAATCTTCAAGATTCAATGGAGATAAGATTTAAATGACCGATTTGACGCGAAATTAAATTTTTTTGAAGCAAATCGTACGAGTCAACTCGTGACTCGTATGATTTTTAAAGCCATGGGGTGGAGGATCTTTCCATCAACACGTATGAACTTTCACAATCCATAGAGATTTCTTTGTTCTCTGGAATCAATTCAAACTTCGGGGCGTCCCCCAGTAATGATTCATGGACATAACTGTAATCAGATATAATCTCATGAAATGGATTATCTGTATTGATGATATATGGATCATTTTGTTCCTTACTCGCCCTTTTATCCCTTGGATGAGTATCGATCGAACCAAGTGGTCTCCCCCTCTTTCTTTTGGGGGTCACGACCTCGGCTACACTTCCACCAAGTTCAGCCTTGGTACCTATCTCTATTGTACCTTTTCCCTTTTCAGGAATTTCCAACCTTGCAGGCACGTTTACAGCTGGTATATGTGATCTCGCCACTTTAGTGATATAAGTAAATGCATCAGGCATTAAATTTGCCATATTCTGAAGATCGTAGTTCTTTTCACTTCACTTTCACATTGTGGAGTACGGGGATCAAGATGAGACAACGTGGGAACACACCATGACAATTCTTATCGTTCTCTTTGGAAGTCCTTTTCCATACCTCCCCCTAACGACGGGAAGGTTGTCTCATCAAAGTGACAATCCGCAAATCTAGCGGTAAAGAGATTGTCTGTCAAAGGTTATAAGTAGCGGATAATTGTTGGGGATTCATATCCAACGTAAATAACTAGTCGTCTTTGTGGACCCATCTTAGTACGTTGTGGGGGAGTAATAAGCACGTATACAGCACAACCAAATATGCGTAAATGTGAAATATCAGGCTCATATCCAGTTACCAACTGGTACGCAGAAAATGGTTGGCTAGCAGTGGGTCTAAAGCGAATAAGTAATGCTGCATACAATATGGCGTACCCCCGGGCAGTAATAGGCAGGTTGGAACGCATAACTAATTCCCTATCTATCATGTGTAACCTCTTTATGGTAGCTTCTGCGATACCATTTTGAGTGTGTACATAGGGTACGGGATGCTCTACGTCAATTTCATTAGACATACAGAAATCATCAAATCCTTTAGATGTAAATTCTCCATCATTATCAAGTCTGATCGACTTGATTGGATGATCAGGGTGGTGAGCCCTTAGTCGTATAATTTGTGCTAGGAGCTTTGAAAATGCAGCATTTCTTGCGGACAACAATGCAATGTGTGACCAACGGGTCGAAGCATCAACCAGAATCATAAAATACCTGAATGGTCCGCATTCTGGATGTATAGGTCCACAAATATCACCTTGTATTCTTTGTAAAAAATGGAATATTTTGTTTGGTATCTTTAGCATAGGATGGTCTCGATCATGTCTTTGGCAAAGAACAAACTTTGCAGAATGAGCGATGTGCCTTCGATAAGGACATCGAAGAAGAATGAGACATAGGTTCGCTTCAATTAATTTGGAAGGCGAAGGTTGCGCTTCTCTTTGTTTAGAAGGCATAGATTGTGCATCATTTACTTTAGAAAGCACATTGTTACTCTGCATTGTAACAATCTGTTTACTCATTTTATTTTACATTCGAAAGAAGGGATGTTCGTGTGAGTTCTTCAAAACACGGATCATCATATCAAGACCTGGGTGCCCTAGTAGGTCGTGCCAAAGCTTATATAAGTCACTGGCCAACAGTTTATCGTTGGCAACAACATGGGATTCAATAATCCTAATAGTAGTGATATACAATCCACTAGATTGACTCATTAGTTTCTCTAAGATGCGCTTCCTTCCGCATTCATTAGAGGTCACATATATGTACTCAATTTCATTTTCACAGTGAGTTTCCAAGTGATAACCATTTGCACGGATATCCTTGAAACTCAAAAAGTGGGGTGAGCTCTTGGTGCATATATAGCTTCTGTGACTTTAATCATTGTGCCGTTTGGCAACAAGAATTGGGTAGTACCTCGCCCAATGATTACTTGTGATGATCCAATCATAATAGTCACAAATGTATTATAAGGAGTAAAACTAAAAAATAATTGTCTATTTCGTAGGACAGTGTGGGTTGTAGCATTATCAGCTAGACATCAATTTCTCCTTGAGACATTCCTACAAGTAAATTACGCAGGAAGGCTATAAAGATGAACAGTTTATCTCATTTTCTTTAGAGAAACCTGTTTTACTAGAATGGCATCCTTACCATTCTAATATACATGCTCAACAATAGATTATCATAAACAAAGTAAAATTCTATAGAACATGATAGAAAACAAGTACTCATAGATAATCCACACACATAACATAAAGATGCTAAGAACATGTTTAGCAACAACACCACCTACTCAAACCATTAAACAAACGGTAGACTAGGGAAACATAAAGTACCTCAAAAAAAATAACAATCTATTAAAAACAACAGAGTCTAGCAAGCCATGAAACAAGAAACTAAATGTTTAGGCCCAGGAAAAGTCAGGCACATCCATTGTTGGGGCAAAGTCTTCGTTTCCCAGGAAATCTGTGATTGTGAGGTTAGCGTCAGGGGTAACAGTGTTTTCTTCTGCGTAGTTAGCCTCCTGTTCGATAGCTTCCCGGTACTTTTTGTAGCTTGCAGTTACATTGGCGCTAGCCTTGCAATGCTTGTACCAATGTCCGGTGAACCCACACTTAAAACAAGGCGCACTTCCATCTGTATCCTTTTTAGTGGCGGGATTCGTAGGGGTTTTCTCGAACTTAGGATCACTACCATTATGCCCAGAAGTTCCTTCTCTATGCCAAACATTATAATGGCCATTTTCCCTCGACCTCGATTATGTCCCTTACGTCCTCTTCCACGAGAGGTGTCATCTCCACGTGGGTATGGATCTGAATCAGAATGTCGAACCCTCTTTCCTTTGGGGCCCTTCCCTTTATTGACCTTTCCATGGTTAGCTTCGGGAAATTTCTTTTTCCCGACGGCTCTGGCATTGTTGTTGACAAGAATCTCATTGTGCCTTTCGGCCACTTGCAGTAAGTTTATCAACCTAATGAATGTGGTGATTCTTTTGTTATCTATCTCTAAACGATACTGGTTTGCTAGTATCATGCAAGAGGTAGGAAAGGTCGATAAAGTTTTTTGAATCATTTCCTCATCAGTAAGTTTCTTTCCACAAAAGTCCATACGTGTCTGAATTTACAGCATGTCTTTTTGGAAATCATTCACTTTTACATAATCGAGAAATCGTATTTCGTTCCATAAGACATTCAATTGTGGTATTAAGGAATCATGAATGTTCCCAAACCGGCTATCGAGAGCATCCCATAGCTCTTTTACTATATTCAAGTGATGATAACCCCAACACAGGTTAGGATCGATATGCCTCTTGAGGAACATAAGAGCATTAGCTTTGTCTTTCTCAGTTGCCGGAGCAGCGTCGGCAGATGGCTTGATAGTGGAGGTGAAACCCTTTGCAACGAAGGTAATTTCCACATCAGCGACCCAACGGTGGTACTCAAGTCCCGCTGAGTCCAAAAGTTCGCATTCCGGTCGAATTGGGTCCATCTACATAGACAAAGTAAAGGACATTAATATGGTGCTCAAATCCTTTTGAGTCCATAAACATGACAAATTTCGATACCATTTCTTATGACCAAATTTCTTTATGGCCAAGATGACTATATATAAACCAAGTTTCTTTATGGTTGTATATAGGTAATACGGATATGTCATAGTCCAATTTATGGTCATAATCCGTCAACAAAAATGAGTAACCAAATTTCTTTATGTTTAAAAGATTGATGAACCAAAAATAGGTTTGTTTGAAAAAAATAAAATACAAAAGTATTTAATATTTACATGCACATACTCCCTCCGTCCCCATTATATATGCGGAGAAGTGAGTTGATCTTAGAATAAGATTTTTTTTTGATTTCCTACATTTCCATCCTCTTTCCTGTTTTATCCTTTGTACAATTTCCAACACTAAAAACATTAACGTAATTGTGGTGATAACTACCTATAATAAATAAGGACAATATATAGAAAAACCCATCTTGGAATTGAAAGTCTGCCTATTTAATGGGACTACAAATTTTACAACTCCGCCTTTATAATAGGGACGGAGGGAGTACTTCATAAGGATTCAAGTTGTCATTCCTATGCAAGTGTATGACAATCAATAATATATATACAAATAAGTGTTAAAAAAATACATATTATTTTATGACTTTAGTTGTAATCAGGAAAATATTTGGTGGTGATAATTTGTAGTTCACTACTTTTTCTAACAAATAATACAAAATCATAATACTATCTTCTTTCTTCTTCTTTTTCATAAAAATTTTTATTAATGTACATGCATTTTGTTTTCAGAAGGTAAGTCAAAGGTAAAAGACAATATATTATAATATCATAATGGTTCAATTTTATATGGCAAAGTTTAAAACAAATTAGATATGCTTTTGTCTATCACATGAATTAATTTATTAGGATGAAAAGGACAAACATTTATTACTTTAAGAGAGATATTTAATAGTAGGTTATAAAACCAAGTATGTCTCTTCTAAGAGGACAAGCATGCATGCATAAAAATAAAACCTTTTTTTTCAAACAAGGACAAGTAAAATTATTTTATCAATCAACACATATTCAAAATCTCTAGATAAATAAGGGAGATGAACAAGCATCATGGATTATTACATTTCCTATCACATGCATTATCAAAAGAAATTTATAACTATCAAGAGAGTATACAAGCAAGTGATAAAAATACAGTAAAGTATTATTATCAACAATTATCATGTGATGAAGAAGAAGGACAAACATGCATTTAAATCAAAAGAAGAAGAAGAATAAAATGCATGCAAATCAAAATAATTACTCTTATGAGTATTGTATTTTAAGGGAAATATAGAAAGGAAGCTTATGGAATACCTTCTTTTCGAAAATCCTACTTGATATTAATGGTAGAACCAACAACTTTTGTTTGTGAAGGATTAATGCTCAACTGGTAACAAAACAAAGTGCCGATAACGTATTTAAGTTTGTTGCATGGAGGAGAAAAAAGAGAAAGTGAATCAGACATATTTCTCATTCATTGTGCTTCTCATTAAATACATGTTAGGAAAGTAAGAGAAGGTAGATATTCCTATTACATGTGTAATTAATAGAAGAGAAAAGACAACATGTGTTAAGCATGAAGGAGGCATGTGCATGCACTATGACACATGTAGGTAGTGGTCAGACACATGTCACTACAGCAGGAAAAAATTTATAAACTTATGTGAAAATTTTATTTCATGAGGATGTCTTGCTCTAAGGACAACTCCTATGGTATGTATGTATAACTAGGAAATCACCCGTACCGTTCGCATTGTCCTAAGCTAGGGTATTATAAATTCTTTAAATGTATGAATATGGATCTTGCACAATCATATGACAGGAACAGGCACGGGCTCGATTGTCCTAAGCTGGGGCATCTCGATAGGCTAATAATATCGGTTCCCTTGGCTTACACCTTCTTTGGCCAGCGTATGGAGATCTTCAGTCGCATTAAAACTCCTTCAATCCTTAAATTGTAATATATGTTTTCATAATAGTAAAGACAAAATGAATGTCATTTCCACTCCCCAGTTATTAGTACTTAGTGATTGCTCTATAAAGGACCATTCGAGGGAGTCATATGCTTTTTGTATATCCAGGTTGAGAGCAATTTTTGGGTGCTTGGAGAGAGGTGTTGATCTAATGACATGGAACAGTTCACCAGCAATTGCAATGTTGTCATGGATAGATCTTTTGGGAATGAAAGCACTCTGTTAAGGGCTGATGATTAATTCTAAAATTTGTCGGAGGCAGTTAACCAGGATTTTTGTGATGATTTTGTAAACTACGTTACAAAGACCAATGGGCCTGAAATGGGTAGGGGTTGTTGGGTTTGGGATTTTGGGTAGGAGGGTGACGTGGGTGTGGTTTATTGGTTCTTGTAGGTAGTTGTTTTGGAAAAAATCTCTGATCATGTTGACAATTTGTGGACCTGTTGTTTCCCAAACAAAAATAAGGAACTTACTGGTGTAGCCGTCGGGGCCTGGTGCTTTATCCACCCCAATGGAGTCCAGTACTGCTTTGATTTCAGCCGTCGAAACTGCTTTTGTTAGAATTTCCATGTTGGCTATGGTTAATCTTGGTTGGATGCAGTCGAAAAGGCTGGTGTCGATCACTGTGCTAGGGGCACAGTATTGTTTGGTGAAATGTTGAATGAAGGCTTGTCCTAATTCCATTGGTGATTCAGCCATGAGCCATCTTCTCTTTGTATCTGCCTGATATGGTTGATACGCCTATGAATTGTTGCCTGAGTGTGAAAAAATGTGGTATTCAAATCTCCTTCTCGTAGCCATTGGACTCTTGATCTTTGCTTCCAAAAAACTTCTTGGCAGTGGACTAGGACGAGGTGAGTGTTTCTAGCTTCCAGCTCCTTTTCTAGCCAGTAGTGAAGTGCCGCACCAGAAGATCTTGCACAATGGGCTTGTGCACTTTGAGTTTTTTTCTCTGCTCCCTTGATGAGGCCTGGAAGATACCCCAACGTGTTTTTTCTCCAGTTTTGTAAGGTATTAGCTGTGTTGCTCATTTTGATGAGGAGATTCGTTTGGGGTGATGGGTTGAAAGGTGGATTCCAAGCATCGTTGACCACTTCTGGTAAATGTGGGTGAAGAAGCCATAAATGTTCAACTCGGAATGGTTTTTGAGGTTATCGAGGAATAAATTTCTCTTTTAGAAAGATTGGGGCATGTCCTGAGGCGATCCTTGGAAGATGTTGGATCATTGCATGTGGGTGTATTTGGAGCCATTGTTGATTGCTAAGTCCACGATCTAGACGCTCTAGAATAAGGTCGGATCCCTTTTGTTTGTTTGACCATGTAAATGGTATTCCAGTGAATCCCAAGTTAATGAGTCCATTGGAATCGATTACTTCTTTGAAATATTTTGCTTGGTCATGGCCAACAATTCTGCCTCCTTTCTTCTCCTCTTGACACAAGACTTCATTAAAATCTCCCATTAGTAGACAGGGAAGGTTGTGTGTTGGGATGATATTGTTGAAATCCTTCCAGAGATCCAAGCGTGCCTGAGGTTGTGGTGGACCGTATACTCCGGTGAATAACCACGGTGACTGTGGTGTCGGTGGATTGATATACGCATGAATTACACTTTGATTAGCCAAAATAATCTGGACGTTTAGGTTGTTTGACCACATTAGGCAAACTCCACCTTTCCGTCCATTACAAGAAGGTGCAAAACATTCGTCAAAACCTAGCCTAAACTTCAAAGTTTACATATAAACAACATCAGAAAGAGTTTCATATAAAAACAGTAAACTAAGTTTGTGAATCCGATTGAATTCACAAAGTTTCTGAACTGTAAAGGGATCATGCATCCCTCTACAGTTCCAGGCTAAGTAACTCATTGCTTTTGCGAGCCCTGGCTCTTGCCAGTTGCTCTCTTGCTGTAACTTGAAGCTCTTGCACCAGTCTCTTCTTCATCAAGAGATAGCTGCCAAGCTGGAGATATTTTGGTGGAGGCTGTGTTGCCTTTTTCTTCCGCAGTTGTTGATTTTCCTTTGTCTTCCTGTTGGTTGTACTGTGATGCATTCTGTGATTCTCTGGCTTTCCTACTCCTTGTTGTGGGCACTTCATATTGATGTTGGAAGGATATGGTTGACTCAGGTTGTAGCGTGGAAAGTGAAAGAATTTTTCTTGCTTTTGGTTGTGGTGGCTGAGCTGCAAAATCTGGAGTTGGTGGAAGGTCGAGATGTTTTGGGGTTCCTTTTCTTTGGTGCTGTTCTCTCCTTTTATATGTTTGCAACTTTGGGTCAAGAAATTTCTCTGGAGATGGTTCTGGATTTGGTTCCGGTGGTTGAACTAGATTGTGAGTTACTTTCACATGTGGGATCCCATCAACTTCTGTGATCACCATACTGACAATTGTGTGCGGCACATCTAGAGCATTATCCAGAGTCTGGGCATACAACGGATTAAAAAAATTGTGCAGCTGGTTTGTTTGTATGCCAGAAGAGGGTGAAGTTGATGGTTGTTGGTCCTTGTGCTTTGTTTCATGCAAAAGTTCAGTGAAGTTTGGCGGGCCAGTACCTTTCCCCTTATCCATAGTTGAAGACTTTGATGGGTTGTGGTTTCTGGGTTTGGTATAGGTATGCCAAAGTGGATTGGACCGCCTAGCAACGGGTTTGGGATGTGGGTTGATGATGAGGCTTTTCTACATGCCGAGCTCACTTCCTTGTGAGTAGATGCCTCGAGTTCGAAGATTTTGAACCCAGATCCGAGTCCGGATCCGATTTCTGGGTGACCCTTACCTTTTTGCAGAGCGGACATGATTTCATCGTTCTTTCTTTTGTCAGTAGAAGAACTTGCATATTTTCCGCTGCTGGATAGTGATGGCCTGCTGTCAGTACCTGCAATGGGATATGATTGATGTAGTTTTGGCGGGGTCCAGTTTGTACTTTGTTGATTCATGCATGGCTTCAGTATAGTCGGTAGCGGGCGAACAATAGTACTTTTCGGAGGAGTTGGTGGTGTTGAGTAAGGGGGTGGCGGTGTTGGTGATTGTTGTTGAAATTTTGGTGATTGATTTGGCAAAGGGTTTACAGGGGTGAGGGTTGGGTTTAGCTTGGGTGGTGGTGTTGATGATGAAATTGTAGTGGGACGGTAATAAGAGGTGGATGACAGGTATGAGAATTGAGGTTTTGGTCTAGAAGCTCTCATCTTACTGTTGAGTCGGTGGTAAGGAAATAGAGGATGGTTGGTATCCTGTAGTGCATGTTGAGTACTAATGAACACTGGGCATTCATCAGAGATATGTCCAATGAGTCCACACCTATAGAAGAGTGTTGGAAGGTGCTCATATGAAAATTGTACCCATGATTTGGCTGTATTATTCAACAATATACCAGGTATGAACGGTTCAGAGAGAATCATTTATACTCTAACTCTTACCGGTTTGTAGTCAAGGTCAACTTCCATAACTTCTCCCGTGTCGCTGAGTAGTTCTCTGACTGTTGCATCATCTTCAAAATAAGCAGGTAATCCCAGCAAGTGTATCCAAAAAATCGCCGTATTGAAACATTTCATTGGGTTCTTTAGATATGTACTCCAATCTTCAATTAGAACCACTTGATTAGACATGATCCAAGTCTTTTTTTGTAGAATTTGTTTTTCTCGTGTGCATGCTCCATGGTGCAGTGGATGATTCTATTTCCAGTGTTTGGCCAGGTTTCTAATTTCTTAATCTTGGTGGTGCTCCAATGTTTGAGAACTGCTTGTTTGAGTCCTGAGAATGAGATCTTTCCTGCTAAGACCATAATAGCGATACTGCGATCATCATGTTCATTCATGAAAGCCTCCATTCTTTCAGTTAACAGGAAAAGAGAAGTTTCTTTTTGGGTTGGGGTAATCTGATTGCAGTTTTTTAAGGTATCTATTTTGGGTGAATGACTGTTTGAAACTGGGCTTTTCCTGATGATTGAGGGAGAAAACTATTGGTTTTGATTCTGTTTGGGGTATGTTGGTTCTTCTTTTTGAGGTTCAAAGGAATCCAGCTTTTCAGTTTTTATTTGTTGTTGATGGGTTGATGAAAATGTGGATGAAAAGGTAGAAGATGAAGAGGAGTTCTCGTCTGATAGATTTTGAGTATGAGAAAAAGGAAATGAAGGGTCAGGGAAAGCTCTTACTTTGGTTTGAACGAAATTCCTAGGGACTTGAAGAATTTTTGGTATCTGAGAGCGGCTTGCAGCTCGAGAGGGTACACATGGTGGAGGTGATGATTGTGTTTCTCCTGGAGCAGGAAGCCATGCATTGGTCGTTGGGGGGGGTGTGCGGCGCTTCATTGGGAGGAATTTTTAAAACAAACAGAAGAGTGAGAAGAGTTTAGGTGTTTGATCTCAATTGGGTTTGGGAGGAACGGTTGTCGATTATTAAAATCAGAAGATCCAAAAAACTCAGAAAATCAAATCATAGTTTGTGTCTGCAAAATTGTGGATGAAGAATTTCTCGCACAACTAGAAAAACACGATAACACTATGGCGATATGCTGTGTTTGGAAATTTCTCGACTTTGTTCAATGCGACGACCATCTTGACCTTTTGTGAGTTGTGAGTTCAACAACCACAAATTATCTCTTCATTCTAGCTTGCCGTTACATACAATGAAATCCCAATTTATTTTTCATTTAAGAAACAGAATTAATACCCATAGAGTGGGACAGACATCCGTCGGATTAACCAATCCAAGTACGTTGTTCTAGGAGGGGAGGAAAGATCCCAGCCAGTAGTTAGAAAATCCAATATATCCTGGCCGCTGAGTGACACATCAAACCCTCCTGTTGTATAAGCATTGATCATACGTATCTTTTGATGATCCCTATATATATATGGAAAGTCAGATTCTAATGGATCTTTTTTCCACCGTGAAACTCTTCCAAAAATTAATAGGTGGACTCACATTTTTTTTAACTTAGAAATAAAATATATAAAATAATTTAATTCTTTATTTATTTTTCTTCATAAAAAAAACCCTATTTTTCTTCTAAATTTTTTATTTTACACGAGGGATCTTTGTTGGTAACCGAGCAACAAGCTGGGCACCAACACCCTTTTGATAAGCAACGCCTAATCTATGAAAAATAAAACTACCAAGACCACTACCAGCATCATTACTAACTAAGTAATTGTTGAGACGCTTGAAAAAACATACAGTATCTTCGCTAAGCTCCCCTAAAGTAGTGAAAGCTAAAATACCCAAACCATAACCATGTGTGGCACATTCATTCAAGTACTTAGAACGCTTACGCGAAATCGCTCTCGAAATGGCTTGGCCGGGATGAAAGCACGAACTCCGTCACCAGTGAACGGAGACACACCTGTAACATCCATACACACGTCTTGACCATTTTCCCAGTTCAGAATAAGGATGTCAGCTGGGCGTAAATCCTTGTTATCAACTGTCGACAGACCCAAAGCAACTTCTTTTATTTTTGAATATTATTATATATAAAAGAAACTCAAATCCCTATATAGTGATCAATTTGTTATAAACGGAAGTTTATTAGATAGATGCCCATTTTTGTGGATTCCATTACTTGGACACCAAGTATGTAAATTCTATAAATAGAGTCGCAAACCTTTATAAACAGATTATTGATGAATAAAATTTCTCCCTTCTTTTTTCACACTATTTTGTGTATTTGTTCTCTATCTTCTATTTCGCAAGATGTAATCAACACGCCCTACGATGAGCTTTAGAATCGCTATTAAGAAACAAAAACATAGAAGATTAACTCATCTATACTAAACGTTTTCCGGTTTGGTTTCATTTTTTTTTTCTTATTTGATTTGTGAAACATATTTTAACTATGTTTCCCTGGGTTTTTTTAGGTCGATTTAACTATTAAGGTCTCTTACATGGCGAGCAGAGAGCATGGTTAACTACGCGTGAAAGGGTGAACAGGTGTTGCATATGCAGGATACGGACTCCAGTTATGTTGACGGGACCATAAGACACTAAACTGATACAAGGCTACCATCTACCTATACAAATTGCGACTCTTTGTTACACAGAGTTCGTTCTCTTTATTTTCCGTCTTTGAATCTTACACTGTCTTCTTATTTTATTTTATTTTCGACAAATGACTATATTATGGCCAATAATTCCTTCTCTTTTCAACGGTTATTTGTATTTTATTTTTGTATGCAAGTAATATCTTTTATATTAACCCTGAAAATATTGGTTCATAATTATGGAGCTGGTGATCGATTTTGCCGAATAAATTTGATTTCCTTTCTTCTCTAATCTTTTCGTATAGAGAAAGAAAAATAAAATTCATCAAATGATGGTTTACGGTTTCTATTACCTCAATGAAACTGTAATCACCAAACATTGGTGTAAGGACTCTCAAGCTCGTCAACACTATTAGACTAGTCAAGAGACGATTAAGCCGCTAATGACTCGATTAATTAGAGACGAACGTAGATTTTAATTATTAGAATATAATCTAACAACGATTTAGAAACAAAATTAGTATCACTAGATAGGTATCGAAAAGTTACGTGAAATAAACTACTCGAACGTGTTAACTGGATACTGGATGAAGAAGATTTCTCAATTTGTTTACGGAGGGTGTAATAGTCTTTTTATAGATAACCGACCTCCCTGCCCTTATTAGTGGGTGCTTTTATCATTTATCTGTGGCTTTATCACCAAATTTGTGTCGAAGAGAAATTCATTCTCTTTTTCCTTTTCTCTGTTCTTCCTCTTCTCTTCTCTGTTTAATCCAACCTCAGAGATTTGAGTGTTTATTTGTATGAGAATTCTTATAGATCTTGTTATCATAATCGGTTGAAGACGAAGGTGATTTTGCTGAAGTTGTTTAGTCACAGAAAGAAGCAGAAAAAGGGTAAGCTATTTAGGGTTTCTGTTTTGATTGCGTTTCTTTATGAAATTGAGTTTGTTTGGTGTTGTATTTCATGGGTTTTTTGTTAAGCAGAGTAGAAAAAGTTTTATAAGGTTTAGTTTTAGTTTCTTTAGGAAATTGAATTTCGGGTTAGGGTTTCAGTGAATTGAAGATGAAGATTAGGGTTCTTGAGTTGGGAAAACTCAGATGAAGAAGATGAATTGATTAGACGTGATTGAAGATGGGTTGTTGATTTGAGCTTCTGCATAGAGGAAATAGAAACTAGGGATTAAAGTTGTAATTGAGAATTAACTGATTTTTTTTGGGAGGAAGATGAATTGGTGAATTGGAATTGCTGTTGGAGATTTAGAATTAGGGTTCTGTAATCAGAAGATGGAAATGAATTGGATGTTGGCCAGCCAGATAAGATGGTTATGATTGTGGTGTTGTTGAAATGATGGTGGTGTTGTAATAGCTAGATGCTCTGAGTTAAGTTGGAATGAAAATTCATAAGAGCAGTAGTGTTGCTGCTGAGATGACAATATTGAAACTGAACTGAACTCAAGAGGTGGGTATGTATGACAGATACATGTGTGAAGACATGAAGACAATAAATCTGAAGTGGGCTGCAGCTGTGAATGTGTAAGATGGGTTTGTATGTCAATAAAGAATGGATAAATGAGCTGAAATGTTTGTTAAGCGGAATTGACGGATAACTGATGAAGCTGAAGTGTTGTTGTTGAGTTGCAGTTGATGAAGTTAACTGAACTGGTGTAGGTAGAAGTGTTGAACCATGATGAGTTGAGGCTGATGGGTAGATAGCTGAAGTTGCAAGTGGTGGTTACGGAGGAAATAAAGTTGAAGCTACAATATTCAAACAGAGGTAATGATGCTTGTATGAATGCAATGTTTTGGAGTTAGTGAAATAGTCTATACTGTAGTTAAATTGGAGGTGTTAGAATAATAATATAGCTAATGAAGATGAGGTCTGTGTTATTATTGAAGGATTGTATTACTGGCAGTGATGTGAATGTTTGGTTTTGCTATAGATATTGATGTTTCCATAGTAAAGACAAAGGTTGTGACTAAAGTCTAGTTGAATCGATTATATTAGTGTTGCAACGGAAATTGCAGTTGTAGACTGATCTCCCATTGGGATGATTAAGAATTAGACTTTGTTGTATGAAGTAGAGTTAGGTTGTTCATTGTTAGTTGTAGTCTTGACTTGTTTTGTGTTACACCATGATTGCGCTTTAGTATGTTTGGCCTGAGCAATGGCCTGTATCTGAACCTTGTTACCAGTCAGATGTCTTACTGATGTTTCATTTATGCCTAAGTTAATCTGACTGAGTCAGTTTGACTCACTGAGTTGAATCAGTTTGACTCACTGAGTTGAATCAGTTTGACTCACTGAGTCATTAGACTTGCCAATGACCAGTTGACTCGTTTGACCTGACCTTGGACCGTTGACTTGACCTCGTGGACTGTTAGTTGACATTTGACTGTTACTTTGACCATTAGTGACCGTTAGTTGTCTCAGGTGGACTGGACCGAAGTTAATGGGCTTGTTTAGTGGATTTGGGCTTAGGCATAGTTTTTCCTATTTTATGAATTGGAGCACTTGTGGTCTGAATTGACCACTGGTTCCTTCTGCAAAGTTGTATATCTTCTTAAGACTTATCTATTGCACTATAAAACCAAACTAATTGAATTAGTAAACTTCTATATATGCTTAAGATAGATAATAAAAAGGTGTAGAACCATAAATGGGCTTAGAACCATTAGATATTTCACTTAGCTTATAACTAGACAATTGTATGAGATTATGTTATGATCCTTGTGTGAGCCTTTTGGCTAACCTCTTAGAATGCTTGTGTGATTAAGAGTTAATCTTTATTAACAACGATCGATCCAAAGGATAAACCAGTAGATTGTGGATCTCAAGATAGGCGTGGCTTGTCATCAAAAGATGTGGGAATCGATAACGAACTCTCTTGTATTCATTATTGTTTTACAGATCTATATCTTATGAAATGCATGCATATCTTTGCCATTATATGATATGTGTATGCATGTATTATTTGTGCGTAATACAAACTAGTTTTCTTTTATATTTTGGGATAGGTTTGGATCTTTAGAAACAACTAATATCCGTTTTTTAGGAGTAATTACTTATCTTCAAAATGTGATTCTTTCCATTGACTGAAAAGTGGTTACAATCTGTATTTATTATTAGCATGAAAGGGACAAGGTTTCCTTTTGATTGGTGTGAGATGTGTACCCCAAATGTTATACCTATTTTATGCAAACCTAGATAGACCTCGTTGGGTTGAATATTATATAGGTCTGGTTTTAATTTGGCCATTATATTTTCCCTATTTCTGTACGGGGTAACACATGTCTTATACATGGATGTTTATTGTTTCTTTTAAATTACTTGTCAAAGTTATTATATTATGTTTTGGTATTTGGATAGCATGATGTTGAGAATCTTATATATGATTGTTGAATTTGTCTTGCGAGAGGTATAGGGTTCTCCATGATTAAGTTCTTCTGTTGGATATAATTTTGTCACTATTAGATCTCTTTAGATACTTGCTATCTATAGTGCGCGTAGAATAAGGTACTGGAAAGGTGCATATCGTTTATGACTTCGAGGCCAGAAAACCTCACGGTACTTTGATGATCATTGAAGCTTCCGCAACAATCATTCCTTCCTACTCCGAAGGAAGACGTCGCTCAACTATTATTTATTTTATGAATGTGTGCTGGTTTAATGGTTGGTATCCTTTACATTTTCAATAGTATTTATTATTTTGATACGTTTTATCTGTTTTTCCGCGTTTTAACGGTTTTTAGTAAAACCTGCATTATCTTTAAATCATTCTAGTGATTACTTGAAAGTTAGTTATTATTTCTACTGGGAACCCCTTTTAGGGATGATGTGCTCACTCACTTCCCACTTCAGTTTCATAGGCAGATCAAGATGTGCACGTGGCGATGAACACTTCGAGGAGTTGGTTTCGTTAGTTGGTTAGTTTCTGCTATGTTTATTTTGTGTTTATATTGTTTTTGTAAACCAACTCACTACTGTATATGTATCATTTGAGAGGAGCTATTATATTTATTTCATAGAGGGTTTAGCTTCGGGTTAATCTTTGTGTAATGACCCGTCCCTCCACCGAACTGTCCCCACTTAGCCACTGCGGATATCCAGCAGTGTGGGGTTTTCAACGGACATCTCCGCGGTTATCCAATAGCAACTTTCTGGGAGGTCACCCATCTCTGGGTTTCTCCCATCCGAGCACGCTTAACTGCAGAGTTTTCTGCCAACTCTGGAGCCAATTGTGCTAAAAAGGCCTCCATATAATGTAGACGTTCCTTGCCTCGGTAAGACCAGTATATGGCGTAAGAGAACCGTCCCTAATTGTATTGTTCTCACTTACCCACTGCGGTTATCCAGCAGTGTCGGATTTTTAACAGCACTACTACGGCTATCCACCAGCAGTTTCCTGAGTGGTCACCCATCCTTTGACTACTCCTGGTCGAGCACACTTAACTAAAAAGTTTTTTCCCACAACTCAGTCAAGTGAATCCATCAGGTCTTGGTTTAGGAAAGTATAAACCATTACTTATATTTCATATCACTGCCGAATATCGGGGTATTAAAATACCACCACCTAGGACGGCTCCAGAATATATATACAAGCCCAGATCTCCGACGTTCCCTTCCCCTCATGAGAGACGCTGGACCAACCCCGTCCAACGTACCTTCCCACCCTCGGCAGGTGAACCGTCGTCGACTCTGATACCATTTGTAATGACTCGTCCCTCCATCGATAATGTCCCCACTTAGCCACTGCGGATATCCAGCAGTGTGGGGTTTTTAACGGGCATCGCTGCGGTTATCCAAAAACAAATTCCCTGGAGGTCACCCATCTCTGGATTGGTCCCAGCTGAGCACGCTTAATTGCAGAGTTTTATGTCAATTATGGAGCCAATCCTGCTGAAAAGGCCTCGGTATAATGTAGACGTTCCTTGCCTCTGTAAGACCAGTATGTGGCATAACACCACAGCATAATCTCTCAAACGAGCACAAGCGAACCGTCCCTAATTGTATCCCAACTAACACCGATATTATTCCCACTTACCCCCTGCGGTTATCCATCAGCGTGGGATTTTTAGCAACACTGCTATAGTTATCCAGCAACAGTTTCCCGAGAGGTCACCCATCCTCTGACTACTCCCGACTGAGCACAGTTAACTAATAAGTTTTTTCCCACAACTCCGTTAAGTGAACCCATCAGGCCTCGGTGTTAGGAAAGGACAAACCATTACTTATATTCCATTCGACCAACCACTGCCGAATATCGGGGTATTACACTTCGTTTAGAACTTCTTTCTTAGTGTTTAATTAGATGTTTTAGATCAGATTAGTCAGTTGGTAGCTTAGGGGACGTTACAGTTGGTGTTGTCATAACTTGGCTACCTTTACAGTAATTAATCACATGCATGGTTGAAAAAACTACGACCAATTACATTTGGTATCTTTATCCATTGAATTTAGATCATGCGATTTTTATTTTTGGTTTCCATTTATTTACAAGAAACCATCCGTCAGAGAATACGACGAATTTTCCATATGTAATGATGAAAACGACAATATCCTATATTTGTCGATACAATTTTGTTAATTATACAAACCAATTGATATTGGCTTTTCTCATCAATTCTCTACAATGAGATAAAAAAAAAGGGATTATAAGAATTCTTAGCTGATTTTGATTCTAGATTTCTATTCCTTCAAATAAATATTTATCAACCAAAAAGTAGATTTTTCTCTACAAAAAATACAACAATGATTTCTTTATTTTTCTCGAAAGAATCTTTTAAACCAATTGGAATTAAATTTCTATTGGATCCTAAAAGATGAGATTGTTTATTATGGTATTCACAATGCAAACACCAATTGCTGCATTCCTAAGGAATATTAAGCAAATTTTTTTTAATTATTATTAGTATTTTTTTTCTTCTTTTGTGTTAATCTCCAAAATTGATACCGTTCAACTTGATGTTGGAATAAGTAGGACATAAAAGATCAATGGGTGCAAACCCGACTTGTTACCTAAATCATTAGTCCTTGTAGTGACTATATATATTGATCTTAAAATTAATTTATTTTGATCAAATAAAGTGTCTATAATTTCATTCTTAAGTGAACGAATATCACGTTGACCCTATAGGTCATTGGAGATTTATTTGAATATTCTATATGCTTTCGGATGTAACCAATAAAATTCATGATTGACGTTTAATTTGTATGTCAAATAGACTACAATTTTTAAGGACATTTTTTATGGCTTTTGAAGTCATTATCTACATTCCAACTGGTATTCTAAAAATCCAGAATATATTATGAGTATATGTCCTTGATTTAGTCGAATGATACTATACGAAAATTGTTTTTTCAAAAGAGATGATTATATTTCGCCATAATCAAGGGGGGACTATACATTACCAGATGTTTCTCTCCCATCGTGATCAAATCGAAAAAGGCTGCCATTAAATAGGCGTGAAAAAGAAAAACTCATTTAGCTTTCCAATAAGCTTAGCCATTTGAAATGGAAAATTCAATCACATCTAGCAAACATGTAGCATTTTTATATAGGCTACAAATATGCTCCAACAGAGTTTATGATAATACGATTCACATTCTCAAAATTCATATCTCCTCGTGTGAATAATAAGAGATTATAACGCATGTGAGCACTTTTCAAAGTATGCATACATTTGAGAATAATGTGGGATCAGAGTAATCTATAAATTGTCGAATATTCATTTATATTAGCTGTTGAAATAACAAATGATGGTGGTGCGAACCCCGACCTCTGCAGAGGAATATCGATATATATGTGATTGGTTGGCATATAGTCCATTAGATTGGATTATTATAATTCCTCGATTTACGCAATTTTAGATTCAAGACTTAATACCTTAAAATTTCCAAACCCATTACTTACAGGTTGGTGTAGTCTTCATGTGTTAACGAGAAATATGTTCTTTTTTAGGACGATTTAAGGGCTTTATTTTTGCACAAACCCTAGGATTGATTCAATAAGTTTTGTTCTCTATGTGTAATGCTTTTGGCGTGGTAGTCCTTGAAGGACTCATATTGCATTTACACAAGAAATGTGATTGGGAACATATTCAAATTTGTAATCCTTGTAGGATTCAAATTATATCAGACAACTACCTTATTTTCTTACATAAGGTGTAACAACCCTTTATGTGTTTTTAGAAATTTGGCACAAAACCAAAAATACGGATTAATTAGATGATGATTTCAACGTTCTAGGTCTTTTGAGGAGTCCTTAAAAACATAAAAATCCACGCTTTTACAGCATGAATTCTATTTTCTCTTCTTTCTTAAATCTGCAGTTAGAATTATGCTAGCATAAATTTGTCTTTGATATAGACTAGAGTTATTATTTTGATGCTTGTTTTTTTGTGAAACTATATAGTTGGTTTAGCATCCATAAATTGTCAAAAGTTGTACTCTTTTTCCTTTGTTTCAGGTTTTGTCCCATGTGGTTTTCCTGACAAGGTTTTAACGAGGCAACATCTCGTTGACATTTAATTTTCTTTCAAAAATGTTGGTATTTATGCTCTTTTTCCTTCGTCCAAATTCTTTCCCATTGGGTTTTACTGGAAAGGTTTTAGTGAGGAAAATCAATTCAACATGGTGGCCATCCAAGGGGGGGTTGTATGAATTTTGGTTATTTGGTGGACTACCACCATTAACTAGTCATTTTGTTAGACCAAATAAGCATAACCATCTCATATGAATTTGGATATCATTCTAATCCATATGAGGTATGATCACAAATAAGGTTGATAATACTAGGCTGTTCTTCGGGAATATAAGTCTGGTTTATCAATTGGTTCATGTTCACCTTGATTTATCAAAAGACGAAACAAAAACTCTTGGGTATTTCTGTGGGAGACAGATTTATTCAATCTATAGACTTTTCTGTGTGAGACAGATATATTTATTAAGTATTCCACTTTGGGTCGTATAAACTCTTAGTTGTGGGAGAGATCAGCTAAGGGAATCAAGTGTGTAGTATCCTGCTGGGATCACAGACGTAACGAGTGCAACTGTACCTAGAATCAGTGTGAGATTGATTAGGGTTCAACTACAGTCCAGTCCGAAGTTCATTGTTAGTGGGCTAGTGTTTGTAGCGGCTTAATACAGTATGGTGTTCAAACTGGACTAGGTCCCGGGTTTTTCTGCATTTGCGGTTTCCTCGTTAACAAAATTCTAGTGTCTATGTTATTTCTTTTTCGCATTATATTTTGTTATATAATTGAAATATCACAGTTTCTGCGTTGTATCGATAAATTAGGAAATCCAACCTTTGGTTTTTGATTGAGATTGATTGATCATTGAACATTGGTCTTTGGTACCGTTCAAGTTTACTCCTCTTATATTCAATCGGGCTCGCAGATTTCTATTTGATGACTGTGGATTGAATTAACAGTTAGATATATAAGACTCTTGTATATACTTTTTTCTAGATTGAGTCTGACTGTCTAGTTGATTCTCTAGAAAGTATATTATAGTAAGTCCTCTCAGATTACCAAACGAATTTTTAGGTATGGTTGTTAGACTCCCGCATTTTCTATTGGTATCTAAGAAGACAAACACGTTAAAGACCTCATAAGTATGTGTTTGTAGCGATCTGATATGGACATAAGTGTTATCTCTATAAACGTACCACCAGTCTTCGATGTCTCAAACTACTTATGGTGGAAAATTGTTATGCGTGCCTTCCTTCAAGCGCGTGATTTTCAATCATGGGTTTATGTTGTTAATGGCTATGATGCTCCCATTGTTGCCGTAGGAGATGCGACCGTTCCAAAGGATATTGGTGCATATGAAGCTGCTGAGATACTTGCTGCAAAGAAAAATTCCGACGGTTTGAATGCTATCATACATGCAATTACCCCAGATATTCAGCACCATGTGACTACCTGCACTCGCTCTAAAGATGCTTGGGATATCTTAGAACCATATTTGAAGGTAATACCAGTGAAAAGGAAGCTAGCTTCAAAACCTAAAATCCGATCAGGAAAACCTTCGTAAGGAAGATGAAGATTCATTTGATGAGTGTAATCGCAAAGTGTCTGAAATTGTTAATGCATCCTTTTCATTGGGTAAGACTATTCCTGAAAAGGAAATTGTGATGAAAATTCTCAGATCTCTACCATCTAGATACGATTCTAATAAGCATACCATCGTTGAAGGTAATAACCTTGATACTCTTTACAGAAATACTCTTGTTCTAAATATTAAATCTTTTGATATTTATCAGAATACAGTTATAACCTCTGCGTTCAACGCTGTGACCATTTCAAGTGAAACTTCTAACTTATCATGGGGGCTGATGAATGTTGTTCTAATCACTTTGATCTTAATAGATCACTGATTACACAAAAGATCAAGGATATGGTAAAGAAAAGCAAAAGAGTCGAGAGATCATCTTCTCTCTCTAATGCTTCTGATGATTCAAGTCAAGAAAAGGCATCTCAGAGTTCCAACGACCTACATACTGTTCAAGTATGTCCGGAAGTTTCATCCCTCTCGGCAGAAGTTCCAGGTTACTCAAATTCTAGCTCAGAATGTGAATCTGACACTGAGATCCTAGAATTCCTGGATAAGTATGAAGATATTCATCAGGAAATATTCAACTTTTAGTTGAATAAACTTGAATCATCACTCCAAGTGAAAACTCTTGAGATTGACTGTCTTAATGATGAATTCACCATAACCCTAATTTTGAAAGAAAAATAGATTAATTATCTGCTTTGCTCCTTTTGTGGAAGTACAAGTCATGCCCAGAATAAGTTTTGGATATTCAAGAGGAACAAAAAAAGAATCACCAAACTTCAGAATGACGTGAAAAAGATGAATCTGACCTTGGAGAATCAGTGACGCCTGGATGAAAGAAAAAGTATAAAAGAATCAAAGTCAAACGAGTTAAGTCTTTTTACTCAACAAACCTTGAAATGTCACTTTGTGACACAAGATGTGACCATTCTGTTCACTCCATTACTATCTAAACCATAGTAATGAATCGAATCCTTATTTTGGACTTGAAAATAAGGATTACTTCAAGGTAGTTCAAGTCTTGTAAATCTTTTGTTGATTTCTTTTTCTATTTTTTGCAAGTAAATATTTTATTGTTTAAATGGATAATGGATCATGAATCGTGGAGACTTTTTCAAGGTTCACTAGGGTTTTGCTATCCTAGAGTCTATTTATGTTCACTTGCGAACATCATTGTCCTTTGCCTTGTCTCTCTTTAAAAGACACAGTCTAATGGCTCCTATAACAAGATGTACCACAAAAAGAGATGTTGTACAAGCATTGAATGTGTATCTATGTGAAGGAATCCAGTCCTCAAGGAAAAGAAAGATGAAGGATACGACTATTGATACAGGTTCTTCATCCTACCTATTGTCTGTTTGTCATTTTGAAAATAACTTTAGGGCTATGGTGAAGGATTTCATCGGAAAAAGAAATGATTTAAAGTCTCGAATCGTTTCATCTTTGGAAGATATCACTCACTATAAACAATTGTTGTCTCTAACAAAGAACACTCTGCGTGAACTGAAAAGAGAACTTAGTGAGTTAACTGCTCTCTGAAGACTTGGAGGAATTGAATGATCCAATTATCAATGGCTTCTTCAATAATGAGATGGAATTCTTTGTAGATACCCTGAGGAAGCTCTACAATGTCTAGGAAACTTCTTATGAGAATTTTTATTCTTGTTTTTGTTTAGAAGGATTACTAGGATTTGGAATAGACATTATTGTGATTACACATAGCTAGTTCCAAACATTTTCATCTTCAATGTTTTTAGATTTATTATTTAAATTCTAAGTTATTTGAAAGATGATTTTTGCAGTATTAATCTTTATGGTTTTATATATTGCAAATTGTTATGAGATATGTTGTTTACGTCCGTGAACCTTGACTGTCCATATTTGTTCAAAAGTTATCTCTATTATATGTCAGTATGAAAGTATTGATAAAGGATAGAATGAACTTTTGACAAGAAAAAGTTAAGCCTATTATGTCTTTATTGATGGAAATAGGATGAACTTTTGCTTACAATGATTAAATCTATTATATGTCATTGTGAAAATATTGATAAAAAAATAGAGTGAATTCTTGTTTATTTCGCAGTTTTGATCCTCCCGGATCCACATCTTTGTGTATTTACTGTGTTGGTCCGTTAGTTTTCTTATGTCAAGCATGTGCAATTAAATTGATCATCTTTTGTGGTTGATTCAATTAATTTTTTGGATACAAATTCATGTTTTCATGTGATTTGGTTATATCCAAATAAATCCTTATTTTCTTGTAAAAGTAAGATCGCCTTTGTTGTTCTCTCAAGAATGGGGGGGGGGGGGGGGGGGGGGGGGAGTTCGTTTTTGAACTTGTGCTTAATCACCATATCTTTGTGGGGAGTGCGGTTGTGGAATATTACGGTGGTTATCTTGTATCTTTATAAACTCCTTGATGAATGCATTTAGCTTTGGATTTATGATTGCATCTAAATTTGTTGGTGTGTTATTCTCTTTTGTTCATGAAGAATCTCTATGAAAATTTCATGAGGATCCCACTAGTTTTCGTATCTTTGCCAATTTTTATTGACAAAAAGGGGGAGAATTAATGTGTAGTTTCATAGTACAAATACATATGGTTTACAGATAATTATGTAGGAGGGGAGTTTCATATTGAGACGATTTATTGACTAAGGGGGAGTGATACATATCACCATAGTATTATTTTCAAAGTTGTGATGCAATTGAACTTTGATATTGTGTAATAATACTATGACAATGTATAACAATGATCGAGAGCACTTGTTTTCTCATTTTTATCACTACGGATCTCCAAAAACTATGATGCTGAGTTGAACACGTTTAGAATCATGGAGTACTTGAAAGTGACGAAGATTTCGAGTCGTGTTGAAGATGCCAAGGAGATCAAGCATTTGGATGAGAAGCTACAAAGTTTTTTAATCCATATGTATTGATAGTTTTTCACTGAAATTGAAAAAGGGAGAGATTGTTAGAGCATTGGTCGGTCGAACTCGCATGCGTTACTATCTCAAGCATGTTTGTCAATGTTAGTGATCAAAACTATAAGTCTTGATTTCTAGCCTATTTCGATGTCTCGGACTAGGACATAGATTGTGTAGTTGAGCATTATACCTCACGGCTTTCATCATTTGAAGACGAAGAACTACTAAGGGGATCTTGTGGAACTTCATCGACAAAAGGTATGTGGAGACTGAAACTCATCTATCACTTGGAAATTCTATTTCTACTCTATCTCCTATACTGAGACAAAGTTGTGCTACGATATATTTTTCTATTATACACATTTGATATTTCAAGCTGAGTTTAACTCACTTATATATTTCTTGGAATATGTGTTGGCAAGCTTTCGCTTCGTCCAAGTTCATCTTACATTCGTGACGAAAGTCCAAATAAGATCATATGAAAATTGCCGAGTAATATCTTACATGGTTTGTGTGATACAATCGTTTGATGCAATCTTGGAATTTTTCATTATGATAATTTCAATAACTTGAAAATTGCTTTGATTCTAATAGTATTGTGAAAACGACTATTGTCATCCTTTAAGAAAGTTTCAATGACTGAAATAAAGAGTTTAGAATCATGTAACCATGTTTGGATATAAACATAGTGTGTTAATCACATTATTGTGCAATTCCAAAACCGGGAGCCTGAAGTATGCGTACCCGTAAGCGTACTGGAGGAAAGTTCACCTCCGTGAAATTATGCTGGAGTTTGGAATGAGTAGTAGTAAGCGCACACGTATTGGCGTAACCAAACTCAGTCTGACTACTCAAGTATGCGTACCCGTTTGCGTACTTGAGTGGGTTACTTTCTAAAATCGGTTGTGCACATGAACTTAAACATTTATATTATAAGGAATGCAATCTTTGCAAACCGTGTCTATAATGTTCACGAATTGATTCAAGTGAATCAAACCGATTTTGTTTCGATTGTGTTCTTGTATACTTCTATGAGAATATAACAATTGAACGACTCTTTAACTAGCTTCATTTGAGTCATATGAACTAGCTAGTTATGGATAAGATGAATACGGTTGATATGAGAGTTATCATATGGCTAACTTCGATTGGCCATTGTTGAGCCAACATGGTGTACACGTTTGGGTATGGTTACATAAACCTAAATGAGGGTACATTTCATTTGTGTGTAACAAGCTAAGTTCGATCTAACATTTGAAAGATATTAGCTTGGTTGAATCAGGTTTTTCATCTAACGGTGAATATTGAATGCTTTTTTACCAAGGTAACTTAGATTGCAAACCCTGATTTGAAAACTATATAAAGGAGAACTCTAGCAACTGGGAAACCTAATCTCCACACCTCCTGTGTGTTACAAGTTGCATAATATAGAGTCGATTCTCCTTTAACATTAGGTTTCTATCGAGACCCTGTAGGTTAACGACTTGAAAGACTTTATTGGGATTGTGAAACCAGACCCAACTATTTCTCTTGTAGTTGCGTGTTGTGATCTTTCCCGATTCTATCTTTTCAAGTGTGTAGTATCCTGTTGGGATCAGAGACGTAAGGAGCGCAACTGTACCTTGAATCAGTGTGAGATTATATAGGGTTCAACTATAGTCCAGTACACAATTCATTGGTAGTAGGCATTGGGATTGTAAAGCCATACCTAACTATTTCTCTTGTAGTTGTGTGTTGTGATCTTGCCTGATTCTATCGTTTCAAGTGTGTAGTATCCTGCTGGGATCAGAGACGTAAGGAGCGCAATTGTACCTTGAATCAGTGTGAGATTTATTAGGGTTCAACTACAGTCCAGTCCGAAGTTCATTGGTAGTAGGCTAGTGTTTGCAGCGGCTTAATACAGTATGGTGTTCAAACTGGACTAGGCCCCGGGGTTTTCCTGCATTTGCGGTTTCCTCGTTAACAAAATTCTTGTGTCTGTGTTATTTCTTTTCCGCATTATATTTTGTTATATAATTGAAATATCACAGGTTGTGCGTTGTATCGATCAATTAGGAAATCCAACCTTTGGTTTTTGATTGAGATTGACTGATCCTTGAACATTGGTCTTTGGTAGCGTTCAAGTTTACTCCTCTTATATTCAACCGGGCTCGCAAATTTCTATTTGCTGATTGCGGATTGAATTAAGAGTTAGAGATATAATACTCTTGTATATACTTTTATCTAGATTGAGTCTGGTTCTCTAGTTGATTCTCTAGAAAGTATATTAGAGTAAGTTCTCTAAGATTTCCAAACGAATTGTTGGGTGTGGTTGTTAGACCCCCTCGTTTCAGGTTTTTCCTTGTCAAGGTTTCAATGAGGAAATATATGCATGTCCAACTCTTTTCTAAGTTTTCTCATAACTGTACTCTTTTTCCTTCGATCAAGTTTTGTCCCTTTATATTTTCTTGACAAGGTTTTAATGAGGCAATTGCTTAGATACAACGGTCATCTAGGAGGAGTGTTATAAAAGGGATGCTCACTTTTGTGGACCCCATTACTTTGGCACCAAGTACGTACACTCTATAAATAGAGTCTCAAACCTTTGTAAACAGATTATTGATGAATATAATTTCTCCCTTTTCTTCCACTTACTTTGTGTATTTTGTTCTTTATCTTCTATTTCACAAGAAATTTAGTGTTCTAATAAAATAAAACAAAAAATACTTTCGGTCACTGAATGACCGGATGGGATAAAAAACAAAAAAAAAGATATATCGACCCTCCACTACAACCTCCATTAGGGATGGTCGTGGGGCGGGTATGTCAATCCCAGTCACTTCCCTTTTCGTAAAAAAAATATACCCATACCCGTCCCATTTCCCACATGAATTGGGGCGAGGCGGGTATGGGAAATACTCATATGGGGTGGGTTTCCCACGGGTTACCCCATAAAATTAATATATAATATAAACTTAAATATGATTTAAACAATAACGTAAAAACAATCTATATTATAAGGGACAATGGTGTTTTTCCGTATCGACGGTTCTCACCAGTTTGGATATATAAAGGACGGTCAAGATGGAACAACTAATATGTGTTTTGAGATATACATTTTAGGCACATAAAGGACGGTCACGATGAGATCGCACAATTTTAAAACAAATTTTCAGGGACAATAGTGTTTTCCCGTATCGACGGTTCTCACCAGTTTGGACACATAAAGGACGGTCAAGATGGAACAACTAATATGTGTTTTGAGATATACAGTTTAGGCACATAAAGGACGGTCACGATGAGATCGCACAATTTTAAAACAAATTTTATTCTTCTGGAGTTAATATTCTAATATTCAACTTTAATGCTAAAACCGTTACAGATTCCCATGTATTATGAGAACGGTTACAAATATTATGAGAACGGTTACAAATTCACTAGCAAAAATCATTCATACCCATTAAAGATTCCCAAGATTTAATAAAATATTTACATTTATGATAATTGATAGCTAACTCCTAAGGTTTGGCTTATATGAAACTTACTATAGTCTCCCTTCTGATCACATTCGTTTCTCATATTTCTCATTCACAAACTAAAATAATACTATACCACTGTTATCTTTGGTGACCACACCTACTGTTGTGCTCTATGTCTTTTACTCAGACACCAAGTATTGTTTTTCAAGCCCTGCTTTAGGTTTATCCCACTTTGTTTGGTTCGGACTCTAGTAAGGGAGAAATTTCAAGTAACATCAGGGACATTCTGTATCAACAATTTTTTTTGCGAAACTGTGCCAATGGGAGAGAAGCACAATCGATGTTGATGTATTTTCTTTTAATCTGAGTAAATGGGATGTCTGTAGGGTTATACGTCCTCCTGATGTTACTTGAGATTTCTCCCTTACACCCAAATGTATTTTAAAAATAACAAATTTCACTTCAGATTTGCAAGCATGGTGTGCTTTCTTCCACCTGCAATGGTGTGAAATTTGAAAATCACATTATATTTGAAATCAATAAAATCTAGAATAACATTCCTATAGCAAATTAAACATCTCTAGCTCAAAAAATATCAAACCAGATCACAAGCTGTGTTTACCATGCAGAGACATTATGCGAAAGTTACGTTGCAAAACCATCATCCGTTTATGGAGAAGAAAATACACAAAGGAGAAACATTATGGAGTTAGAGAAAGAAAAAGTTAGCTAGCAGGAGATTGAAATCTACAGTATACCGGCGAGAATATGGAAATTCGAAAACAAGTTTTTCCACACTTGCTGTGCTATATGTTGCTCCGGAGTTCAGTACATGGATGCCGATCACTGTACTCTAATCTGCCAAGAAAATACATTATCAGTTGAGAGAAAATCCTAAACTAAAAGTACCCATATTGCATTTAGCACATTTTAATTATAGACTTCAAGTATAACACTAACGATCACTTAATATATACAGATTATGGCTTGGATGGAGGTCAAGGACGACTATGGAAAAACATGATTCGAGGCGTCTGGTGAACTAGCGGAGAATTTAGTCCAATGGACTTCAGAATCAATACTCAAAATAAAGCGGATAATTGTATAATATTAGCTTAGAAGGTTTTTTCCCAGGTTGTTACGAAAATGTCATTAGAAACTTATCATTAATAAAATGCAAGAAGTAACAGTGAAGATATATGAAATACTTTACCGAGTAGTGGACATAGAGACCGACTTCCATATTATGCTTGCCCCAAAAAATTATGATCCCACGTAGGATGTACACGGTACCGAGAGTTAACAATCCCTTGATTGGTTGGGCTAAACAAGATACAACAACAAATTTTCCTCTAAGAAGCATAAGTGAAACCATGTACAAGTTACTCCCTTCGTTTTTTGGAAAACCGAAAAGAGATAGTATCACTTTTCATTTTATCCAAAAAAAAGCAAGATAAACTGATAGTATCTCTGGAAGCGGAAAAGAAATAATATAATTTTTTTTCATTTTATTGTAAAAGCAAGCTGAATTGATAGTAACTCTTTTTTTTGGAAATTGAAAAGAGATATTATCACTTTTCATTTTATTCTAAAAACAAGCCAAACTGATAGTATCTTTTTTCTAGAATAGTGGGGCGTACAAAATTTAGATTCATTTAAGATGCACACGTGAAACCAGGTAGCAAGAACATGCCAAAGCCCGTGTCGTTACGGCACGGGTCATATCCTAGTCTATAATACAAAACATCATGGGTTTTTGAGACTTGAACGGCCAGATAACATTTTGAGAGACAAACATGTGATCCGACCACCCCAGTCTCATCCTAGCAAAAGACATCCGACGGATATAGCAATTGTAACCTCTTTTTATTATCAACATATATTAATTAGATTCCTCTCACCGTTATGATCTTAAAAAAAAACATTAAATGTGACAAGATAAAGACAATAATTTACATATTTGGAGTTAAAAACATGTATATTTGATATTATTGTTTGTAATAAATTAATCATCTTTTATCAACCCATAGAGAATAACAAAATCTTTATCAATATTTTAAAAATAAATAAATATGGAACCAGTTAAGTATGATAAGATATCAGGAAGAAATATTTTGAATAATGTGTGAACGTATTTTAATTCCAATAGAGTCTAATGTTGAGCAATGTTGTATACTAACAGTAATTTTGATGTAAAGGTGCAAAAAAAATAAATACAGTTGATTATATTTTTCCGCCCAAGGTCGAATATTTATTTGAAAAACATCATAATTTCATATATTTTTAGAATATATTACACTCATATTATATTATTCAAAAAGAAGAAAAATATATTTTGACTCATATATTTTTAGAATAAGAACAATAAACATTCATCAAGTTGTGTAACGTTTGAGAACTAGGATATGGCTCGTGCCATAACGACACGGGTTTTGGACTGTTGCATGATTATTCACCGCTATTATTCAGTGCTCACAGTAAACAGAAATGTTACATTTTAAGTTCTGGAATTTAGACTAATAAACGATCTTAGATGTATGTAGAGAGAGTTGCACAAAAGAACTGATTTATGCTTCAAGAAAAAAAGAAAAAAACAAATCTGATTTTTGTTAATTTCATTCATTGTATCTCCTTATATCTATGCAAGTATATGTATTAGTCATCTCTAGCTTAGTTTTTGTTAACAAATGTTTACTTTCTACCAAATTTGAACTACTTCAACTAATGCAAATTTTTGTCACATCTTTTTGGCGTTTTAATTAACTACCTCAAGAGCATAAACTACAAAAAAAAAATTGTGAAAACTATAAGCTCGTCATGTACTTTTCCCCTTGCCTTTTCTCTCCATCTTTCGTCCAAAATTTTGAAAGGCATATACTCACTTGAAACTGGTGGTTCTCCATTACCTGTAGCTGGTTAAAGTTTTATAGGTCTGCTCAGAAACAGGATAATCAAAAAAAATAAGACAACAATTAAGAATATTGTGGATCGAAATTGAGATGGATATGAATTCTACCATTGCAGTTTTCTATTGACTTCTTGGTAAGCCTCCAGCTAGCAGTCTCAGCTACACTCATGTTCAAAAATGTTAGTGGTGATATCAAAATATTTCATATCGTTGTACGTCTAAAATGGAATTTGAAAGGAAAGAAAAATACCCGACATAGCATGGGGCGGATATGGTGCTCCAGCTCATGACAGGGTCGGTACTTTGAATTAAAGAAGAAAGTATAACCTGCCACCCTTGGATGCTTTCACTACTCTGACGACACCGTTGAGGAATACACCAAAGAAGATAACCACTAATGTAGAAATACCCTCTAGTCATCTAAATACCTTCCACGTACAGTTTCTTGCGCCAAATTTTGATTTCAATGGTATACTACATTATTCATCAAAACTATAGATCTGATTCCATTAATTCATCATAACCCAAACCTTGTAGTAAAAAAACCTAACCGTTCTCGTAGTAGGAAGTATATTAACTCATTCACAATCCTATAAACACGAAACTACAAAATGAGCAACTATAAATTTTGATTGTAAGATTGGAGGTTAAATCTTGTCGCGAACCACTTATCATTTTAGATCCAAAATGCAGGTCTCAATGAATACAATGAAGCGATTGAACTTTTGGTGAAGTTTAAAATGATATGTAGTAAGTGGTTTGCTAAAATTAATAACTTCAAACGTTTTTTGTTTTCTTAAAGTCGTTCACTAACTGGTTAGCTACAATCGAAAGTATAAGAAACTAACGACCTTTGAAGAACCCAAGTCCCAATATTCATGAAACCAAAAGGTAAGAAATTGGTAAATATATGGATATACAGTATCATATACTATTTAGTTGTCCTTTTCGATTCCTTTTGCTAAGGCTCACGAATGGTCCTTCAAACCTATCTTCAAAACCACTATTTATCACTTGGTTGTCATGCTTAGAGACTATGAAAGCAAAGTTCTGTTAACAAAATTGACAACACTATTATCAGAGGGAAAAAAAAAATCCTCCGACAATGAAAAAATAACATTGAAATGTAAAGCACAAATATGTCTTAACCATGAGATGGATACCGACCAAGTATAAGTTATGCTTCCAACTGAAACCATATATGATAAATATTAGCATGGTTGTATGATTTAAAAAAAAATGAAATCTTAAAGTCTTGCAAATATTACTATTACCTCGTTAAGACGCAGTACAGTGGAGTTAAAAATATTAGCATAGCATCCAAACAACTTCACCAATACCTAATTAAAGACGCAGTACAACGGAGTTCGGAATGAAAATGCGAGAAACTGAAAGATCAAATTATGTGTATATGGAAAGCTTAATTACCAAGAGTCTAAATTACGTTAAAGAAATATTGAGAAGTAAATCAGAGATGCCATAGTAGATAAGAAGAAATCTTAAGTAGGTTACTTACCAAGAGTCTAAATTACCTTATTAGGGCTTACCGAAGTAAGATAAAAATCTTAAGTAGGTTACAAATCACAACACAATATACAAACCCCTAAATTGTTTCAGTTTCTCTACCGCAACCATAATTCCTGATCAGGAGAAAAATGATAATTTATCTTTCGAAATATATTCACAGAAGAGTAATGCCTCTCATTGATGGTAGGTAAAGCGAAACAGTTTTGACTTTTTTTTTATTTATTATTGTTAGGAGAAACGGTTACGAGGTTTAATGCAAAGTAGTATTTGGTAGGTAAAAAGAAACGGTTTTTTTTTTTTTAATCTTGGGATCAATCTACGTCGTTCTTTATGTATCCAAATCTACACAGGTTAATATCTTCATCTGGACAATCCTTTATATATCCAAAATGTAGATGGTCGTCCATACAGAAAAACACCATTATCCCTTATAATATAGATTTTTGTAAGAAAACTATGAACTAATATTAATTTTTCTCATGCCGTGCCGTTACGCCACAAGTTATTTCTAGTGCATTACAAAACCTTAAATTCGGAAATTCATCTTATGAGGAACTGAAAGAATGTACAAGTGACTATCACTTTTTCTACCTTTTCCTTCCTCATTCACTCTGTCACTACCTTAACGATCTATTTTACCCTTTAGAGATGTGTCTGATTATTGCAAAGAAGTGAAAGTGATACATAAACAATAACGACCAAGAATATAATAAACATAAAAACTAGCTCGACATAGTGACAGATGTATAAATCTAAATAAACATAATATAAATTCTCTCACAATAATATAAACCTATATAATATGAATGAATCCCTACATACATAGATTTAACAATAATACAAGATCATCATTAGTACAAAAGAAAGCTAGGCTAAGTTAGCCTGTGTTAGTGGTGGTCAGGATTTGTCCAAACAAAGATAAATCAAGGGCTATGGTTCTCCTGACCACCCCTACAACTCACACGGGTGGCATTAATTCCAATATTCTATGGTTCTCCTGACCACCTCCTACAACTCGCACGCGTGGCATTAATTCCAATATTATGAATGAAAAATGAATACTCAAGTCAAGATATGGATTTTCAAAAATTATAATGGGGATGTTCGAACTCATGACCTATTGTGTCATAAGAATGACCTATAACCGGTGTTCCACCTTGGTTGGAATTAATATAAAAGATAAATCAACGGTGGTGGTTTGTTCAACTTAAATATCATAATTGCTTTATTAATTAGTGTTTCACCAATTGCACATAATAAATAATATATTCATTATAAAGTGTTTTATTAATTAGTGTTTCACTAATTGCTCATAATCAATGACTAATCATTTTTTAATTATAAATGTTTTATTAATTAATTATAATATTTATTTCTATTAATAAGTAATTTTGATAAATAATATCAATAAACATTTTTGGCGACAATGAGTAGTAGAAGAGGTGGAGGCCGAAAGATTAGTGGTGGTTAAGGGCGGCGCGCACAATTATGTTTATTTTTGTTCTTTTATCATAAAATGGGATACAAAGTCCATTTTTCACATGTATCCAACTTGCCAAGAGTTTTTTCTCCCTCTTTCCTCAACATCCTAGCTCCGCCTCTGGTTTGTGGTGGAAGAAGTAGTGACCATGAGTGCTGGTGAATAGTGATGGACAATATTAATTTTATATTGTCGTTACAACATCGATAACATCGTAGTGTGGAAGATGTGGTTGGTTGTTTTTAACACTTTTGATAAATAAAGGTACCATATTTCAGGGATGATATCATACAAGATAATATTTTCATGATCGTAGTTGGATCATCCAAACGGTACCCTGTTATCTTTGGTACTATATCGTATAAGTCATGATTTTTTAATGTTAAAACAAAATTGATTGCAACACAAAAAATAATATATACACGGAAAAATAAAATAATGAAACTAATCGATTGACGACATTTTGTTCAATCTAAACCTCACACATGACATTTGTGATTAAAAATTAAAAATGCGTCCAACAACCTACATGGGGTGGGCGGCAGTGATGGTGGCAGTGGTGGAGTCAAAAATTGACATTGAGGAGGCCTACTTAAAAGAAAAAAAGAAACATTTAAACTTTGGTGGACTAAACCATAAATATGTATATGGACAAAGTACTATTTATAAAACAAACTAAAAAATTTATGTAGTTATTAAAAATTTAAGGGGTTAGAGCCAGGTTAGTCAACCCTTGGCTCTGACATTAGGTGGTGGTGGATAAAAAAATGGATTCATATGGTTTTACGGTGGTCTCGGGTATTGGTGAACAAAAACATATTATGCTAATTTCGTAACGCCACAAAATATGTAACGTTACATTATAAAGTATAAAACGTGATTGATCATTTTAATGTTAAAATAAACACGATAAAACACATGTCCATTTTAAAAAATTGGTGCAATCAATTACCATGTTATATAATAACTAAACGAATGACACGAATCAAGATCATAACATATGAAATTATTTATTATTGATTTGTCTACGTAAAGAGTGGTCAGGATTTTTCCTTGGCAAAGATAAATTTATCACTGGGGTTTGTTTAACTTAACCATTTTTAAAATTTTTATTAATTAATGTCTTATCGATTGTTCATAATGATTAACTAAATTTCTATTATAAATGTCCCTTTAATAATCTAACATAAATACATAATTTTATTAATAAATAATTGTATTAAAAGCCATGTTAATTCTAATGGTGGTAGTGGAAGTAGGGTTAGTATAAGCGGTGGCGGGTGTTTGTGAATGATGGAGGCGGTAACATTACTATTGGTGGAAGAAATAGTGGCGGTGGATGGTTTTTATGGTGGTGGGTGTTGGTAATAGTAGTGGATAATAATAGTTTTTGCTTTTTAGTGAGTTTCATTGACTGAGTAAAAAAAAAATCTTCATAAAACATGCAACATTGTATTGTGAAAGATGTAATTGGTTGTTTTTAGCACCATTGATAAGGAAAAAAATCAAATATTTAGAGGATGATACCAGAACGTATAAGACAATATGATCATGACTGTTGGATCACCGGAACGGTATCCGTATTATATAAAGGAAATTGGTGTACCCAAGTAAGAGAACATTATCTCTCTCTCAAGTACTACTACATTTTTTTCCCTGAAAGACCATCAATATCGAAAAGTTTCGCGACAACTACCTACAAAGACAACAACTTTCACTCAATTCCCGATATAAAGCATTATTGACCGGGAAAATTTATTTGCATTCTAAAATATTTGTTTGAAAATTATGTTTGTTCATAAAAATCATCATAAAAAACTCTAAATCATAGATCTAAATTTCTCCTTCGATGTTTATAGAATATTTTTATATTTTACATTCTCAAATCTTGCGACCTCTTGATTACAAATCAACAATATCAAATTACGGATCGATATGTATAGGTTTCATTCACTGGGTTAGAACATGACTGAGAATACTTCAATAATTTGGTCAAGAAACAAGGTCAAAAATTTAAGATTAACTTTCTATAGGACTAATTAGATCGGCTTCGATAGGAGCCGACTAAAATATGGATTAATAATAATTTCCACGTAAGACAATTTCAAAACATAGTTTGGCTAACTCTGCATATTTAAAGAGTGGTAAAGATTTGTCCTTCCTCAATTGCTATGTTATGTGAGAAGAATGTGATATCTAAGATTGAGGTACAATTCGAATCTATTAGATTCATACCATTTACAACTGGACGCCTTGAAAAAAAATGACGTGTTGTTATTATTATTATAAGTAAGGGATACATTGACCACACTTGCGCAAATATCTCACTTCGCAAATGATTGGTGTTGCATGTACTGTCTAGAATGCAACGGTGAATTTGAGGAAACAAGGCATCAGAAGCAGTGTCCGGAGTATTTTGGATATAGTAACTTAGACCCAATGTAATACTTATGTTCTTTTTTTTTTTAGTTTTTCCACAATCTATTTCTTTAAGAAAAATGAACATTGCAAATACATAACATCGACAAAAATTAGACCGATTGCGTTTGATAATAATGGCTATCGATGGTCCGGAAACGACAAAAGATAGGAATTGTTGTAGAAGAATTGTTGGGATATACGACGAATTACTTGATACAAATGAAAGAGGTGTAACTATTTCGATTCTGAAATCACATAAAGTTCACGGTAGAAGATGACATCAAGTTTAAAGTTAGTAACAAACATAATATGGCTAATTAAAATGTTAAAAACAAACAGGATATATAAACTTAGAAAGCCGTGAGACTTGAAGAGGCCAATTTTGAAAACTACAATCTTAGAAAGCAACGATCCACAATACCATAATTGTTTTTTGTAAATATTCAACGTAGAAGATGTCAACTTTTGGTAAAGGATCTATTGACAACCTATAAATTTGAAATGGGATCAGGGAGTACAATATGTGTTCAAGGTTCTTTATGAGGTAATGTGTCGCCATATTGTATTCCAAGTGAAGGTAGGAACATATGGAAGTGACAAAATTTCCAAGACTTTTGAAGTTACCAAATCCTTCGTTAAGATGAACTGCTGGGCACAATACTTTTTTGAAGATTTAATGGCAGAGGTTTACATATATACAATCCCTTCGAAAAGGTAATTGGTACACATTTGGAACATTGTCATTTAATGGGTGTTGAAAAGTTACAGAAAAATCATGTCACATTGGAGAGTTTGTATCACCCGTTCGATGCAAAAAAATATTATTCTCTGCCTATTTGGAGGATTGACAACATGACCATGATATATGAGTCAGCTGGAGCGAAATAGGAGCATGGGGAGACTTTTATGGACGATATTAATTAGTTGATTTCACTGAGATGAGCGCTGCTGACGACATATTTCCAAAGATTATTTAAAAGAGAGAGGGGAAAATCCCGTCTATTTTTATGACAAACCCATATTAAATCATAAGGAGTTGTTAAGTATTCGGGACACAAATTATACACTATATTAAAAATGAACCAACATCATAGCCCGTGCCGTTACGGCACGGGTTAAGGGCTAGTAAACCTATATAAAAAAAAGTGAAAAATACTAGAACCCCCTAGCTACTATATGGGTTCAATATATTGATGTCCCACTAAATGGATCCTCCCCTATCCACTCCATACTTTCACTTTTTAATATTTCTAGGACCAGAACTTTAGATTTCAGGGCTTGGTAATAAAGTTTAGGGTTTGGGGAAAATTCGTAATACCAAAAATGCCCTTTACTATATATACCTAATGAAATAGGCTATAGGTTTCATTTTCAGATTCATTTTCATTTTCACTTTCTCTCTCTTCTCTCTCGTCTTTTCTCTGAAGAAAATTAAGGTTCTTTCATCAAACCAAAGAAAAAATTGCAGAGAGCAAGTAAACGATTCTCGCTCCATCGATAATCACTGATGACGTTTACGTATTAACAGAAGAACGAAAGTAATCGATTTGATTCAATCTACAAGTTCGAATCAGAGGACGAACTTCAAATCTCTACAACTCCGACACAAATTGATTTGAATCTGAGTATAAAGATAAGTTTATCTTCTTTTGTGCTTCATTTGATACATTTAAGTTGTTCGATTTCGAAAACATATTTCAGAAAAGCGTTTTAGGGTTTCGAAAACCTAAATCTTAAAAAAAAAAATCAATTAAGTAATTTGAATCAAAATCGGAGCTCAGATCTACAATCATCTATTCACACTGATCGTTTTAATACAATTTTTTTGAAGAATCTTGGACAAAAGTTTCAGATATGTTGCTTGTCAAAATCGTCGTAACTCTCAATTTCTTGTAATGATCTAATAACGAATTTGAGATTCAATCTTAGCGAATTATCATCTCTATTACATATGGAATTCATGCTTTTCAATTTTTTCCCTAATCAAAATCTTATTTATGTTCTTTAATACTTATAGTTTCAATCGGAGGATCACATCTATAACTCCTGCCGCAGTAAAATAGGAATAAGGTTTTTGATTCAGATTTTTATAATATAATGATAATTAATTGAGAGAATATGATTTTTTGTTTTCAAAATCACTTCCACAGGTCCTTAAATTTTGGTGGAGTTGTTGATTCATAATGAGTACATGGATATCTGAATGCATATACGTTTTTACAACTGTGAGCAAATGCTACAACAGTATATAAGCTTGCATCAGTGAAGAAAATAATGTTGCAGAATGATGAACATCTATGAGAAGCACTGATTTGTAAGTGACTAAATATACAGGTAAGGTTTCTCTGTTTTCAATATTTGGCTATATTACAAATTTGTTTACTTAGATGAAAGCTTATAGTTTAAACCAGCATTAGAAGTCTACAACTTGGTTCCCATGTGAATGATAAATAATTTGTCGCAATTCATGCATAAGCACATATCTTTGAGCGTTGACCTTGCTGCATTTTTAATCTTCTGATGTGATGATTGTTGTTTGGAAATTTGAAACTGTTATCAGTAAACATTCAAGTTTTTCGCAGATTTTACTTGATGCATGAAAAAAAATTTATTCACCTATGAACTCTGAATGTCAATCTTAACATAGAGATTGTATTATGTTACTGTTAATATCTTCATTATCTTGTTGTGAACCTTCTAATGGTTCAGGTTTATATCTTTTGTTCACCATATGCATGTGTAAATTCAATATACACATGCCATATGCATGTGTAACTTCGGATTACACATGTCGTATGCATTATGGAAATCGTAACTAGTTACTATTTCTGTCGCCTTTCATATTCCCCAGTAAGATAAATGTAGAGGTTTATAAATGCTATTGCTGAGGTTTATAATGAAATGTCATATGAAAACATAAGAAAAACATGCCCGAGGTATATGAATATGTTAATATCCGTCATTTATTGCTCTTAAACCTTTTTTGAGTGCTTATTGACCCTTTATTTAATGCAACTTGCAGAGACATGAGGTTAATTACAGAGGTATATTTCACATAGTTTCGTACTATCTTCAAAGAAAAAGGTTTGATATGGCTAATATAAGGGTCTTGGAGTCACATTGATGGTATGCCCTTTTGCCAGTTTTCAAAAAAAAATTTCCTGCTTTGATTGGTTGGTAAACTTATGCAGTTCATGGTGTTTAGGGAGTTGAATCTGGTCTACCAACTTGTGTATGTAGATTTGATTAAATTGTGCAGACTGTAAAAGAAGTTGCACTAGCATATACCTTATAGTATGACGCATTTCAGCTGATTAACTGTCATTTGATCTTATTTATTGAGTAGTCTTCAATGTTTGAGAATCAAAAGTAGCTATGTGTGATGTTCATGTTTAAACGCTGCTATTGATCATTTGTTGAAAAGAAGAGGCAATAATTTGATTTAAGAATGATTATTTATTGTTTATGTTCATCAGGATGTGTACTGTGCGGCTTCTAGTTACACAAGATAATTAAATGTGTAATTTATAGTTACACATGCTAATTAGATGTATAACTTTTACTTACACATACTGATTGAGTATGTAACTTCTGTTTTTAGTGATTGAATTGAAATGATTTGTGGTCTGTTTTGTTGTTTTTGTTTTCATTGGATTGTTGAGATTAGTTTTTTAAGTCTTTATTGTTTAACCACTCTGTCAAGGATGCGATAGTTCATGAATTGACCTCATCTTTCTGCTTGAACTGCAGCCATGGCTTTGATACGCTCCATCTGCTGGAAGGTAGTTGCAAAGACGACACTGTTGATCTTATGCAGGTTATTTTGCCTTTTCTATTTTTTTTTCTCATTCGAAGTATCCCGAAAAATTCCACTCATTATTGAAAATGAAATAGCCATTATTCGATATTTGAATATGAACTAAGAGGAAGACATTTACTCACGTTTTATGTTAATTGTACTCTGTTTTCCATCCTATTTGATCATGTATATGTGTTATTTCAGGCAAGACTTAGGCGACATAACCTATATATTAATTGTAAACCATATTAGGAAAATACATGGGTAACTGTAAATCATCTATAACTCTTTATGTCACTATATGTTAATTGCTATAGAATTATTGGAAAATCCTGGAGCCTTATGTTGGTAGGAACCCATATTTTGATGAAATTATGTTGCTATGAACATGTGTATCTACTAGTTACACATGCTTTCTAGCATGTGTATCTTCTAGTTACACATGATTTTAGGATATGTAATTGCTAGTTACACTTGCATTTTGGATTGTAACTGTTGTTTACACATGTATTTAGGTATGTATGTTTGCTATCCTTAGATGATTCTTCTCTTGAACTATACATTTCATAAGGCAAATAATATAGATTTTGTTGACTTTGGGTTTTGTGGTTCGCAATTCATGTAGTAATCGTGAATAAAAGAATGAGGCATGTTTTTTTTTTCCAAAGTATGTTGTTTGAAGATGTTGATAATGTTGTGCCTTTCAAGTGCAAGGTTCAGTTTTTTACTTGATGAAGAGTTAACAGAAGTTGCTGCAAATGATGAGTTCGGAGAGGTTTTATTGAATATAAGATTAGCAGGGAGCGCATTGGCGAAGAAGTATGCTAATTATTTGGTTATTTTTGAAAAAAATGTGGTATGCTTCAAGGTATTTGTTGTTGCTTGTTAAACCTTTGTGCAGATTGATTTAATTGATAAACAGACGAATTATTGTAAATGAAAATTAAACTAATACCTGTATATGTGGTTTTGATGTATAATTGATGCATTTGGATGTGTAACTTGTAGATACACATAATATAGCATGTGTAATAAAAAGTTACACATGCATATGGATGTGTAACTTTTAGATACACATGCCATACACATGCGTAACTTCTGGGTACACATGTGTAACAGTTTCTTGCCATACGCATATGTGAGTCCACACATATATATACAAGTGTAACTTTGCATTACACATGTCATATGGATGTGTAACTTCTGGATACACATGTCATATGCATGTGTAACTTCTGTTTACACATTCGCACTATACTTTAATAATTTTGGGCCTAAATTTAATATGTTTGGGCCTAAATTTAAATTTTATTTAATTATGAGCTTGACAATATATAAAAGGGTATGAACGTCCTTTAATAACTCGGGGCCTAGATTTAAACTTCTTTTAATTAAGGGCTTCATATTATGGGTTATCCATGCGTTGGGTCTTACCCTAATTTTCCCAAAAAAAAAAAAAATCCACGGGAATGGGTTTGGGTGGGGAAAATGGTCATCCCTAACCTCTATAGATTAACAATGGTTCTAGACATACAACACAAAAAAGAACCCTAAAACAATATATTCAAATGGAGGGTGATGATGAACCCATTGGGAACAGTGGGTCCCCTGACGAATGCCATGGGACCCGACAACAAGAAAACATGTGAGTGATTGTTTTGGAGTTGTATTTTTAGTTGTCCATAAAGAAATTTTGTAGATTTAAACGGTCCCTTGTGGATTTATAGTTTTGTGGATGATGAGAACTTCCATAATAACGATTCTTTATCCATATTTTGTGGACATAGATGTTTTCGCTCTCCATCTTGGTTGCCCTAATGCCACAAATGAAACATACACACCCATTATTGGATAAAACTATGGTCTCATTAATACTTTGAAAATTAAGAAAATCGAGGAAGCAATACATTTTTGAAGATTTTCTCTATTTAGTAAGCTTACAAAATTTCATCAAATTTAATTATTGAAGTGATATTTTGTTTTCCTTTTTATGATTGGCCAAAAGGGGCTAAAAGATCCAAATTTAAATGGCAGGACCAGAAGCAACCACAAACTCTGGTTATGGAAGATATTCGGAAAAAAAGAAAAAAAAAAACTATGTTTTTATATAGAAAAGAAAAAACTGAATTGGAATTACAAAGCATCCCAAACGTACAATATCATCTTTCCGGAGAAACTGGCATCTAAGATTCTAAGAACATAACATTACTACACATAAATATTACCGACCTGTTTCTTAATCAAGTGAGAAAGTCTCTCCATAGTCCTGTATAGAAACCCTAGGGGTGAAAATGATACCAACACCATGCAAATAAAAAATGCAAATCCCAGTATATCTGCAAACAGTAGTTTCATCCGCTCTATAACAAAGTCGTTATTTAGATGCAAGGGAGACATCAGACGCATCAAATTCCATAAGGTTGTTCTCTGTGTCAAATTTATTATTAGCAGCAGTCTCACATACAATAAAACTTCATTAGAATTTTTGGGAATGCACAGAATTATTAATATACAACAGTTACTAATATGAGGAGTACCGAAGAAACTAAGAGTTCAAAAATTCAATGTAAGTTGGATATTATGGAAAGATACACATTGAATTTTGTGCATTAACCGGCTAGATGAAATGTAAATTTGGTAAATTATACGTGGTTTGGAAAAAACACTGAAATGCATAAAATTCGTGTTTAATGCGTTTTGCATATCTAAATTCAGCTGAAAAGGTTCGGTATATTGTATACATATATAATAATTAATATTATCTCTTTTGCGGAAACAAAGGAGTATTTTATTAGGCAAATCAAATAATTTAGTATAACAAGATCCATATGGAGGTAAATTCTTTAAGGTATGACTGAACTATAACATTAATATTGAAATGTTGAGGTTAATATACTATTTTAACTTTCTCCCTCTAACTTTCTCTCCGCTCCTTATGGAGTAAATTTCAGAATACCTGGGTCTTTTTCTGTTTAATCCCAGAAGTAAGCAGCCTGGATATCTAATCTTAAATTGAAAGATGGAAAGGTATATAGTTCCTCTTCGGTGCGGAATCTATTTTTCAAAAAATCTTATACTGATTCGCTCATCAATTTTCTAAAGAATTAAAACACATACAAAAATTCATAATTTTGTAAGTGCATAGCATTTGAAGATGATTTCATAAAAAGAAACTTACTTAATCTTCCATTAATTTTCTGCATAATCATTACTTCATCGTCACAGGAAACATAATAGATAATTCATATAAGTTAGAACATTTATGGAATCTTCGTACATCCAAAGACATGATAAAACCATCTTCATGATCATTGATAACATAAGCCTTTAGAGGAGCTGGTTCAATAACATGCACTGGTTAGGCAATAATTTCTGGTTGGCCTACTTGATCATAATAATCTTGAATCTTTTTTTCGTTCTCTGCAAATGGTACTTCACAGTATACGATTCCTCCGAATGGTAAGGTAAACTGAAAATGGAAAACAGGTTGCGTCATGATTTTGAATAAGAGAATATGAAGGTAGGGATTCTGAAATTGGGGTAAGTTGATTACTAGGGAAATAACTATTTATATCATACGATCATAGGACGAGAGGGGATGAATCTAGTTATGAATTACCAACACTTCGTCTTCTTGCTTTAAATTGGGTTAATCACTTTGAAAAACATTTTAGTCTTCCACATTTAATTGCTAGCGTAAACAAGTTTAAATCAATCTAGAAATTCGAAAATCCTAAAAACAAAAGGAAATCTTAGAAAATTTCTTCTAGCCTTGATTATTGGGTAGAAACAATGTCTTCATCACTGTTTGAATGTTCTTGGTTTAAGAATTTTAAATTTTGCAAGGGCTTATTAAAAATTTGGGGCTCATTAAGAAATTCGAATGAAAATATCCTCTAACGGATACATTTCAAATTTGATAAACAATGTCTTTCAACTTTTACGGTTGTTCAAAAACTTACTTGGCAAAGAACAACCCTTATCTAAAGGAGGGTCCCAAGTAGAGGTTAAATGTTTGCCAGCTTGCACCTATGGTTATGGGCAGAACATCTTTCATACACGTACTTGTCGAAGAGACTCCTAATAAATGGGAAGTACAATACGTGGCGAAAGATAATTCGTTCATTTATCATCTAAAGACTTTTTTGAATTTTTTTTTTAAGTCTTTATTAACAAATAAAAGATAAAACTTCAAATGACAGCCTTGTAAAACACGTGTTAGGCTTTGGCCGGTGTACATCATCCTAGCTAGCTGATACGTTTTCTTTTCCTAGCCTATGAGGTTATCTCTTTTTTTTAAAAAAATTAAAGAAAAAAAGGAACAGAGATTTTAACACTGAGAAGTAAAGGGGACATTCTCATTCTCTGTCTTTTTCTTCTTAAAACTTCTTTTGCCTCTGTGAGGTCTCTTTCAGTTCAACTTGAGTCTTAAAGTGGTATGTTTTTCTATAAGTAGTGAGTTTAAGTGGTCTTCACTTTTGAAGAAGGTTCTTCTAGGCAGAGTCTTTTTCATCTTTAATCTTCTTATCCGTTTTTGTTTTTCGCAATAAATATGGTGTCTCCGCAGCAACTTATTATGTTTGGACAAATGAGTTCGCACCCCATTAAGATGGGTAAAGCAACGACTAAAAGGAAAAGTTTTAAAACTCAAGTTCTACCTTTTCCTGTGCCTAGTTTAAAAGGGTTTAACCATGAAAATTCAATCGTTGCTGGGATATTTTCGACAACCTCATTTTCAAAAACTAACATTGCAAGAGCTCTAAAGTGGAGATGGGGAAAGAAAAACGTTTTCAAAACTAAACAAATAGGTTGCAACGTTTTCATAATTTCATTCTTGGACAAAGAGGCCATGTTCAACATACTTGTCAATGCACCATGACATTTGTATGGGGATGCCTTTCCTTTGGCAAGATGGTTTCCGGGAATGATAATTGAAAAAAATATTCTGAAAACTATTGTTGTTTGGGTTAAAATGCTTAATCTTCAACCATTTCATTATGACGAATTTATCATAGCACAGATAGGCACACAGTTGGGTTTCGTAACTAGGATTCATCCAACTAATGCTCACCCAGAACATGGTCAAGATGTCTTCCGCAAGAGTTAAAGTTGGCAACCACCCTGAATCTATCATTGCGTTTTCTTACATGGATCTGCCTTACCGTGTGTGTAATCACTACAAACGTCTTGGACATGTAGAAGAAATTTGTGCAGTCAAGTACAACTTTGGCTTAGAGGATATTTATGACGAAAGTCCTGAATCGGAATCGGAGGTTGAATCGCAGAGTTGGGCATCGGGGTTCAAAGTCCTCATTAGTGAGCAGATAGATAGAGAAACGGTTTCTGATGATGGAAATGAATTTTATGATTCTTCTATATCTCCTTCCTCAGTAATACCTTCTCAACCCATTCCTATTGATATCTCATCTAACGAATCTTATGAAGATCCATTTGTGCTCAATGCAGCCTTTCAATCACCTAATCCAACCAATTCAATATTAGGTAAACACCTTAGGATCTGGGAATCCCCTCCGCCTCCTCTTACTTTCTCTTCAAATCAATACCAAGACATCTTTGAATCGGATTACAAAATTAGGAATTCGGGATTACTTAGGGATGTTGTTAATCAGATCTTGTCTTCAACAAATCAAGATGAAAACTTCATTCCTCTGGGATCGGGCGACGGAGATCTGGAAGATTCAATTGAAAAAGTTTTACCCCCGAAGAGGCGAACCAAGATCACAGTCAATACCCAAAGCCGGCTTTTTGCATCACCTTCTCTGACTCCTCCGCATCTGCTAATCCGAGTAACTCAAGCGGTCAAAGGATGATAACTCCAAATGGCAATGCAGCCTTTTCAATGTCGTTCTCGGATTATGACATTTCTCCTTTTAGTTCAATGGGTTCTAATGATTTCTTAAACGCCAGTGAAAATGAATTTCGAAATGAAAATGTTTTTAACCAATATGGGAACTTTTCAATGATTCTAAACCAAGAGACTGCAATTCCCATTAATGAAAGGATTGAACAACTAAAATACATATGTGCGTGAATTTACTAGATTTTTGCCTTATTTTTCTTAATTTTGTCATGTGATTGGTTGGATAGTTATACTAGTTCTCCTTAAATTTGGGATACAAATATTAATCAAAGTCTGCTTTGTGAAGCAGCACTAAGAACACCGGTACTAGGGTGTGGAGCTTAGAATTATCAGGAAAGATTAAGTTCTCTCAGATTCTTGGCTTCTTTTCACACGAAAGCCTGCTTAGTAAAGTAGCATCTTTTCATCCAGAATTTGGGTTTTGACCCTGTGAGAGTCTGGCTTCCTTATAAATTGTTACTTTATCTGTCTCTTTCTAGCTTTCTAAGTCTGCTTGGTGCAGCATTGTCAAGAACACAAGCTCTAGGGTGTTATTTTTTCATATTCTTGTCTTCTGCCTTGTTTCATTATAAAGACCATGAAGATTTTGGCATGGAACACACAGGGGTGTGGTCAGAAAAAAACTTCTCAACACTTAAGAACTTTACTAGAATTAGAGAAACCTGACATTCCATTTCTTTCTCAAACTAAGTCCAAGAGATGCTTAATGAGAAATATTCTGAATTATTTCCCAAATACCCACATTGTTAATCCAGTAGGAATTGCTGGAGGGCTAGAAATTGCTTGGGTAGATGGGTTTCACTTTGAGGTGGTTCAGTGGAACCAAAATATGATTAATATCATAGTTAAAAACAACTTCAATACTAGAGAATGGATATTAACATGCTTTTATGGTGCACCTAAGCATGAGCACAAACTAGAAATTATGGGATATCTAGAAGAGATGGCACATAGAGTTAACATTAACAAAATGCCATGGCTAGTAATAGGAGACCTCAACATTATTTTTAATAATGATGAAAAGGAAGGAGGATTGCCTTTTGACAGGAAAAAAGTAGAACCTATACTAAATCTCATCAACAGAACATGATTAGAAGACCTAAGATTCAAAGGTAACATATTTACTTGGATCAATAAAAGAAAAGGGACACAAATATCAAACAGAGACTAGATAGAGCTTTAGCCAATGCTAAATGGAACCTAGAATTTCAGGAAGCTAGTTTAGAAAATTTAGTTGCAATAGGTTCTGACCATGGACCTATTTATCTAACTATTAATATCAGTAATGAAGGTCATTGTCATACCTTCAAGTTTTACGATACTTGGCTTAAGGAACCAACTTGCTTAGAAGTAATTAGGAAATCTTGGAATAACAGTAATTCATCCCCAGCTGAAGCTTTACTTCACAATATTTCAACTCTGGAAGGAAATTTGAGTGAATGGAAAAAAATGTTTTTGGGAAACCTAACAAAAAAATAAAAATTCTCTTCAAACAGATAGACAATATTTCAGCTAAGCCTATAAATATTACTAACAAAAAACTCTTGGATATAAAATTACTAGAATGAGAGGCCTTATATGATACTCAAGAAGAGATTGAAAGACAACAATCTAGGAATAATACAATTGCTCTAGGGGAAAGAAAGACAAAAAAATTTCATGTTACTACTTTGAAAAGACGAAAAAGAAATAATATTGATTGCATACAAGATAAAAATGACAAGGTAGTTTCTGATAAACAAGGCATAGAAGAAGTATTAACTTCTTATTTCTCTGATATTTTCACCGAAATATCAACCAACTTAGATAATGAAATTTTTAAACATGTGGAACCCTGCATTTCAGTAGAAGAAAACACTGCTTTAACTGCTGTTCCAAGTCCTGAGAAAATTTGGGATGTAGTCAAAAAACTGAAATCTAATAAAGCGCCATGGCCTGATGGGTTCCCTGTGAGCTCTTTAAACACAACTGGGAAATGGTTGGACCTCAGATAATTGCAGTAGTTCAGGACTTCTTTAGGACTGGAAAATTACATCAGGATCTAAATCAAACCTTCCTCTTCTTGATACCTAAAATCAAGAACCCTAAAACTCCTGCAGACTTCAGACCTATTGGTCTCTGCAACACTCCTTATAAGGTCATAGCCAAATTACTAGCTAATAGATTCAAAAAAAACTCTAGAAAAAATAATATCACCTCTTCAGTCTGCTTTCCTTTCTTCAAGACAAATATCAGACAACATCATTGTTGCTCATGAGATTGTCCACTCAATGAAAAAAAGTAGGAAAAAAACAGGAAACATAGGAGCTAAAATAGATATGTCTAAGGATTTCGACAGAGTGAACTGGAATTTTTTGGTTAAAAACTCTTCGATCTTTTGGATTCTCAGATAATTGGTGTAATTTAATTTTTCCTTGCATTTCAACCACATCTATCTTTGTTCTCCTGAATGGTATCCCTTGTAAAGAATTTAAACCCTCTAGGGGAATTAGGCAGGGAGATCCTTTATCTCTCTACTTATTCATCATTTGCATGGAAGTCTTCTCTAGGTTACTTTGTCACTTAGAAACAACAAAAAAAGTCCCAGGTATCAAACTAACTCCTAAATCCCCACTTATCTCACACTTATTTTTTGCAGATGATCTTCTGTTATTCACAAAGGCGGATTTAGGTAGTTGTAAGCAACTTTTAGAAGCCATTAATTTATTTAGTATTTCTTCTTGTCAAGTTATAAACTTTAACAAATCAGGTTTGTTTTTTAGTAAAAAGGTTCACAGTAAACATCAGGGTATCATTTGCAGAATGATGAAAATTAAAAGAATCAATATTAAAGATACTTATCTAGGAGTCCCTCTTTTTGTAGATAGATCTATACTGAAGTCATTTGACATCATTATAGAAAAAATGGAACATAGAGTCAAAAATTGGCTAGCAAAAATCCTTTCTTAGTCTAGCAAAATTGTCCTAAATAAGTCTATTCTGTCCAATATGCCCATCTTCAGTATGGGTTGTTTTGTTCTGCCTAAGAAAATTACTAAGAGAACCAACGACATACAGAGGGATTTCTGGTGGGGAAAAAACACAAAGTCAAAAGGAATTTATATTAAGGCTTTTGATTTTCTATGTAAACCTATAAATCAGGGTGGTCTAGGCTTCAAAGAGGCAAATAAGGTTAACCAAGCAATGATTAGCAGGATTGCTTGGAGGTTAATTAGTAGCCCGGTTGACCTTTGGGCTAAAATTCTGAAAGGAAAATACTTTAAGAAAAATGGCGCTCTTCATTCTAAGAAGAGATCTTCAGCTTCTTGGATTTGGAAATACATTCTACAAGGCATAGAACACATAAAAAAGTACTCTATTTGGGAAGTAGGGAATGGTTTCTCTATAAACATTTGGAATGACAAATGGTTACCCAGTAGAGAACAAACACTAGCAAACTGCATTACATATATTCCCAATATAACACTTATGTCTGATTTGATAAATCAAGACACTAAGAAGTGGAATGAACCTCTACTACTTTCTCTTTTTGATAAAAGCTTAGTATCTGAAATCATGAATATAAGATTATATTGTTCAGCTGATGGCAGGTTGAAAAAGGACAAATTAAGATGGCTTCTAACCAGGAATGGTGACTTTTCTGTAAAATCTTTGTATGCTAAGTTGTTAAATCCATTGGGATCAATCTCACATGAGACTAAAAGCTTTTGGAGAGGTGTATGAAACATGGACACTTCTCAAAGGATTAAGTTGTTTACTTGGAAGTGCCTTCAAGACACTTTACCAACAAGACAAAAATTAGGGACACATCTGGATGTAGAAACCCAATGCATATTCTGTAAACAGGCTATAGAATCAACTTATCATCTGTTCTTCGAATGTGAGTATGCAACAGCAGTCTAGAACCTAGCCCCAATGGCTATGCAGGGAGTAATTTCTAACTCTACTAATGCATCATTTTTGGAGCAATACAATGTTTGGCTGCATAGAGATACCAATTCCATTTCAATGGCATTGGCTGCAACCAAATGTTGGTTCATTTGGAAAGAGAGATGCGTAAGAGTGTTAAAAAAAAGAACGAAAACCTGAACAACTTGCAGTAGACATTTCTCGTCACTTCACTTACTGGCACCCTCACAGTAGCAGCATTAACTTACATAAACACAGAAAAAATACTGCAAAGAATGTACACTGGATCTTCCCTAGTAGAGACATCATTAAACTGAATTGTGATGCTTCTTGGGTGTCTAAAAATACTAATGCAGGATTTGGGTTTGTGTTGCGTGATTGGCTAGGTACAGGAAAGGAAACAGGAAAGGGCATCTTCAGAACATCAACAGCAGAAGAAGCAGAAGCTTTAGCTCTTCTGTACACAACAAGATGGACCATAGAAAACAACCTGCAAAATCTGGTCATTGAAGGTGATAATCAAGTAACTATAAATTATCTATAAGGAAAAGAAGTTTCAGTACAATAGCAATGTCTAGCAATCTCAGAAGAAGTCAAAGTTTCAGCTGTAAAACTAGTTTCTTTTCTCAGTTTCCATCATGTAGACACGCGCGCAAACAAAGTAGCTGATTTATTGGCTAAAAAGGGAAGAAAAGAAGATCAATCTGAATGTTGGTTAAATTTTGTACCTAGTTTTTTAATTCCTTCAATAGCTTTCGACTCTGTCAAAGCTCAGAATGTCTGTAACTTAAACTCTATTATAAACTCTTCAGACGGTGTTAATTCTGCAGATTCAGTCATCGTAGGAGCAAATCAAACTGATTTGGTAATCTACTCTATTTTCAAAAAAAAAATATACTATTTTTAACTGACTCAAGTTAAAAATAAATTGAGCTTTTAATGTATATAATAGACATACAGAAAAATTACCTTTACCTCTCCAATCTTAAACTTATGATCAAATCCCTCAAATCTCTCAACCAGGTTAAAGTTGTCCAGAAGGTAGTCCAACATTTGTTAGTACTTGGTGTCATCTTCCCAAGCAATATCTGATCTGAACAGAGGAACAGATGCAGTTTACCCTTAATAAAGACACATACATATGACACAGACTTACAATTCAAGTAGAACTCTATGACCATCCTTGCAAGTATTATTAATGCACTCATTCATAACTCAAGGCTAGCGAACAAAGCTTCCAATCAATCAGTATGACTGAAACACGTAGTTACCTCTCAGATAGCCCAAACCTATAAATAGCAATTGCAATGTCCTCCATTTCGCCGAGCAGTATCGACTGCTTTATCCCTTTTTTACAATCACCACTTGCCTCCAATCGAAAATTTACGCCTGAATATTCGTTAACCAATTGATCAACCTGAAAGAGAATAAGAACAGGATTCAAAGGGTGCTCAAACTGATCATGGAAAAAAGGAGCAAGGGACCTCGTTAGCAGTTTGAAGAACATACCAGGCGACAGTAGTAATCAAGAGCAACACTTTGGCCAAGAACACTACCAATCGTACAGATACCATCAATGTTCAAGTGCTGCAGCATTATATAGTTTGGCCCACCTTGCATCCACGTTTGTAAATCCGGCTTTTCTCTCACCTCGTAATCTATGATAACATAACAATAGGTCAAACATATGGCAATATAAGATTTCAACAAAAACCAATCCTTTAGCTCCAAACAAGTCGGGGTAAGCTAGAAATGAAATCCATACCGAAGTTACCAAAAATCAAAAAGGAAAAAAAAAAAAAGTAAAAAGTAATGCCATCCAAAATGCTACTCCTCCGACGATGTTATATAGACGAATTTTTAGTTTTAGGTCGTCCATCTATATAGGATATAGGTATAGTTCTTATAGTTCTTAATCCTAGATAACTTTTTCTATATATACCCTTATTTATGATAGTGGTATTAGTTTCCATCAAAAAGTATAGGATAGGAAAAAAGAACAAATATTTATGAAATCCTTATGTTTTCTCCATCTATATAGCTTGGATGGAGGGAGTAGGAATAAAATATGATCCATATACTACCTATACTAACAGATCCCAGGGCCAAAGTCCTAAGCTCTGGGTCCTTGATCCTGGGTTGCTAAACAGAGTCCTAGCTTTTAAATGCTATCCTAAACAAATCTTAAACAAACTCCTTAGGTCATTGTTCTGGTACGTGGATGGATAGTTTCCACGCATTTCTGTCCAAAGCCAGCACTTTGGGCACATTCCATTCCTAAAGTCTCTTTTTACTGCCTCCTCCCATGTTAATTTGGTTGACCTCTGCCTTTCTTTGTGTTTATGGAATGGCTTTATGATACCAGTGCGAACTGGTGCCTCTAGAGGTCTCTGTTAGAAATGTCCAAACCATCCCATTCGTTGTTGAATAAGCTTCTCTTATTTCCACGTTTATCGTGTATATTGTCACTTTTAATTCACTCTTGTCTAGTATGACCAGAACTCCACCGCAACATACACGTCTCTGGTACACTCATCTTATGAATGTGTTGCCTTTTAATAGCCCAACATTTTGCATCATACAACATCGCAGGTCTGATCACAGTCCTATATAACTTGCCTTAGAGCTTTTGTGGAACTTTTTATCACGCAAGATGCCTGTTGCTTGTCGCCGTTTCGTCCATCTCACGCAATCCTATGACCAACATCCTCATCAATCTCGCTATCACTTTGCAGCATCGATCCTGAATATCGAAAAGTATCCTTACTAGTTACTGCCCGTGCAAAATGACATCTCTATCCTCTGCTCTAGATCGCTGAACTCACACCTCATATACTCGGTTTTAGTCCTACTAAGTCTGAAACCCTTGGATTCTAGCATCTATCTCCACAGCTCCAATTCTCTATCAACCCTTACCCTACTCTTGTCAATTAGCATCAAATCGTCAGCGAAGAGCATACACTAGGGGATCTCCCCTTGTATGTCCCTTGTGGGAGAAAATCTAAGGGCTCAAAACTGACCCTTAGTGCAATCCTATCCTAGTATGAAAGTCACCGATCATCAATTAGACATGCTCTGACACTGGTGACAACATTATCAAACATATCTTTGATGAGGGTAACATACCACATGCCCTTTCTCTAAGATTTCAAACTGAGAGAAAATAGAAAATCCCATTGCTGCCAGTAGGAATAGAATTAGACATTCCAGGATAAAAGTAAGACCATCATCATAAGCAAAACAGAGCTTTTAAACATTTCGCAAATTCTAAGCCAGGTTCAACCATCCTATTTTCGAAGTACTATATCCTACAGTTATGTAGATGTTGATATTGACCATGAAAAGAACACAGATATCATGCCTATTGACAATCTTTTGCATCGACAAATATGCCCGGTCATGGTGGTTGCTCAATGCATTAATGCGCCAACTAAACTTCAACCATTTTTTGTATGGGTCCCGGTTTATACACGTTCTAAATAAGGGTAAAGTTTCAAGATTAGTCAACGAGGACTGGCTGCATTAGCAATGTAAACCCTTTTAACCCATCCTTGTTACATGAGCTTTTGAGTGGAAGTGCCAACTTAAAGACCGGAATGTGTTCGCTTATGCAATCAACAGTAGGTTTGTAAGTCGCAGAGAGAGTAAGGAGGAAGTAAAGATATTGTATGAAGAAATGAAGGACATATTTTCTCCTATAAGCAGGACTTCAGAATGTTGGATGCACAATGCATCACAGAGTACATAATATAACTAATTAATTACTAGCTAGGAGAAAAGTCACAGTGACAAATGTGAGGTCCTGACACGAGATGGTGATACATCACTTCACATTTTATAGACTCAATAGTCTCATCCTACTGTCACATTTTACTGTCAGATTCTAACAATTTTGATCCACAACATCCACTAGTAGAGGGATCTCTATACCATGTACAACTTTCATGCATAACAATCTATTCCCACTCCATATCCTCTCTCCATCCAAAATCAGAATCATACATCAATCTGTAATTTCAAGCCCGTGAAAAGACACCCTTCGGCCTGATTTTGTTATGAACTTATAACCATGATAACCATCCACTTTCAAGATTTTGTGTATATGCAGTTTCTGACCATTAACACCCATTATTTAACAAGTTATTAGTAAGCATGAAACTTTCATGATCACATCTGCAGCATGCTAAAAAATAAGAACAATATAAAGAATGTAAAGCGGCTAAAGTGTCATGGTGTTTTCTTCTAATACGGGTTTTACGTAATCTCTATGATGGTTCCTTTTTTTTCCTGACTTAATCTTAACTTGATAGACATCTCCCAATCTTAACATATTTCACCCCTACAAGAGATGCCTAAGATTATTCCTAAAAAAATTGGCACTTAAGAATGAGAATTTCATATCATACCGAAGTAATTCCGTGGCACCGGCAAGTCTCCACTGCACTTAAACATTTCAGACAGCGACCCTGAAGCATGTCTTTTGATAATTTCCAGGTGCCTATCAATTTCGTGATCATGCACATTAAACATCGTGACGGATCCATATGGGAAAACCACCATGTAAGAGTGAGAAATTCCAATTAACTTAGCCCCCAAATCCTGAAATGAAAAATTCAATACATTATAATGGAACCATCACACCTAATCAAAGTCAAGCTTGTAAAACTTTTGGTGGCTACAGAACTCTAAACGGCCAGTTGCAATAAAAAGGAATCATCAGTTTGTTCCATATGAATGCTGTAAATTACTTAAACTTAATAAAACGAATTAATTTGAACTTACTCGAGGAGCACGAGAATTAGTAAGGTCGTCAAATTTTAGAACAGCATATCTGCCAGTTCCTGGAGTATGGGGGACCAAATTGGCTTGATTCTCAACCATTAACCCTTCCATATCAATACTGCAACCACCCAGATGAAAAATAAACATGAAACAATGAAACGATCACAAAAGGCTATGATAGAAGTTCACATTAACAAACCTATCGGATAAGTAATAAGCCCTAACTGGAATTGATGTGAAAAGATGCTCCTTTTTTAAGCCATCGGCCTCTGAAGACAGAGAGGAGAGGATATAGAGCAAAATCTACGAAAGCTGAAATTAAGACTATGTTTTGAAGTTAAGGTTCTGGTAAAATTGAGAAGTGTGTTTGTAGTCGGTAAACTAGGTTTTTTATAAAGGAGTTTGTTGTGATGAATAGCTTTATCGATGATGATGAAGATGATGACTTCAACTGCCTGTTGATCGAGTTGAAAATCTTCGACATTGGGTTTTCTTCGATTCTTCGAGTAAAGCTGGGATTTTCATAGTTTTACTTTCTTTTTCGCCGTGTTTTCAGTAGAAGTGGTTTTGATTCTCGAAGAAGAAAATGATTCTTGAAGAAGAAATTTCGTTTTGCTCCGAGGCCCATTAAGATGTAAGGTCCAACCGGATAAAATCATAAAGTGAAAACTACAGACACTCCTATTATTAAGACTTTGGTCACCGTGAAACCCATCAACAAAAAAAGTTCAGGCATGCACCCAGTTTTGGTGAAAAAATTTCTCTCAAACCCAGAGTTTATAAACTTAGGTTTCGGTCTTTTTTTTGTTCTTCCTCGATTCCTTTTCTTCTTCCTCTCAAATCTACTATTCAATTTGATTTTTAGATCTGTTCATACTGGCATCTTGTGTTCTTCGTATTCTTCTGCATGTATGATGTAGCATCCATTAACTGTGACCAAGTTCAAGAAGAAAGTCTGTCGTCAATCAAGCCATGAGTCTTGTGGCTGTTCACCAAGGGATAAGATTTCGTTTCAAGGTGGAGACAGGGATGGAACTAGCGATGACAGTTTGGTGGAGATTCAAGACTAGATCAGTTAAAGGAAGGGGATCTGATGTTGCTGATTTGGGGAGACGATTAATGGAGTTTTTATAGTTTTCAAGGGTTTGGAAGAGTGGGTTTAATTCAGGCTCGAGTTAACAGCCAGGAAATGAGCTTAATGAGACGTACAACTGTGTAGCTGGAGTTGAGCGTTGTTGTTTGAATGTGGCAGTTAATGGTGATGATTGATACTAGTTTAAAAGTCTTGTAAGAAATAGGAGAATGGGTTGTGTATGAATTGGAATCCACGGGAAGTAGAGAGCCACGGATGGGGAATTGTTGACGTACAGTAGCACCATCAGTTCTCAAGATGTGATGTTGTAAATTGAAGCTACAGATTGTGTTGGAATGTTGATAGTCATGGGTTGTGTGTGAATTTAATGATTGCAGGAAGAACAGGTGATTGTATGGGTATGAATCGCGTTGGATTGACAGAGAAAGAATGTGTATGAATAACTAGCTTCTCTTTCCCTATATTGAGGAAACGAACTGCTCTTGGTTTGAAATATCTATCTGAATGCGGAAGGATTCTAGTTGCATCTACAGACTTCGATCCACAACCTTTGACTAGTTTATTTTCTTCGATATTCTTTTGTGGGAGAGCATATAAGGTTACTCAAAGTTGTCATATCCATAGTTTCTCCTACGAGGACGAAAGTCAGTTGTGCTTGTTCAAGGGAAACTGCATCAGACCCTTACTCGATCTTCTTAACGACGAGCACACGAATGCTCAAATCACCGTTGTGGAGGCACTATCCACACTCGTTTATGATACTTCTAGTTGTTAAAGAAGTGGAGCTGATGAACTTGAACGACTTGGCGTAAGCGACGTCGTTATGATATTGTTTACAGAAGTTCGGACGGGGGAGCTACAAGAGAAAACGATATGGATGGTGGAGAGAATATTAAGAGTAGAAATCCATGCTCAACGATATGACATCAATCAGTCATTGGTTAGAGCATTGGTGGAAGCTTTTAAGCATGGAAACACAAACACAAAGAGACATGCTCAAGATGCTCTTACTAGCTTAAAACAGATATCCAGTGTCGAAGAACTCAAGTTAAGGCAAAATGTGAAGATAAGGTTTCAGGCGAATGGTTAAGTTATGCATTTATAAAAATAGCTATATAATATATTATGCATTTATAAAAATAGATGCATAACTTATTATGCATCTACAAAATTTGTTGCATAACTTGTTATGCAGTCCAGAAAACGGTTGCATAACACGTTATGCCTCAATTTTTTTGTCACTATTAAAACCAACAAAAACAAAGACTGCATAACTTGTCATGCATCTACAATAATATATGCATAACATGTTATGCAGTCGCGAAAATAGATGCATAACCTGTTATGCATCCGAAAATACGGCTGTATAATGCATTATGCATCGAGAAAACTGTTGCACAATCTTTTATGCATCGAGAAAATAGATGCATAATGCATCTATTTTTTATGTACGCACTAATACAATGGCTACATAACTTGTTATAGATGCATAACTTTGTTATGCAGATGCATAATTTGTTATGCAGTGGAGAAAATGGTTGCATAATTCGTTATGCATCTGCAAAATGTGTTTTGCATCTTTTTTGGTGGCTGTACAATGATTATGTATCAAGTTTTAGAAAAGTTTTCCTAAAATGATGATCACCTCCATTTTTTTCGTAAAAAACAAAAATTTGATATTCTTGTTTGTACTCATTGCGTAGCTCTCTTTAAAAGATTTCCAACGATATAAAAATTGTAAAATTCCAAGGCGCGGTTTTTTAGATATGTTATATCCAAGTTGAGTTACCAATTATACCCCTGAAAAATTAGGATGCGTAACCCGTCATGCAGACATTTTTGAAAATTTCATATAATTATGGGTGTCACGGTATCTAAAATTAATTATGGGTCTGACAATGAGAATATTATTTTTTTTGGGCATGCGCTTAATTTTGTCAATCATAAAATCTTATTGCTAAGAGCAAGTCCAGTTTGAGCAAGGTTAATTTGCTAAGAGATTCCGTTGCTTGCTGGTAATAATATGGTTCGATGGTCTTTAAAACACTAGTGATTATGTTTCATCGCTCCATGATATGTTCGTTTCTTAGTGCTTTATCATCCAACGGTTAGAAATTCATCTCCCTATAAATATACAGAGTTTCAAACTCATTTCAACTTAAATATTTTCCATACTTATCGTAATTTTATTTTTAGATGATTTATTAACACCTCTCGAAAGACTTTTGATTTTTCGTAATGTATCCTATTTTTAACATGGATGATTTCATAGGAAACCAACATGCTACCGAAAATCAAATATGTGTTAACCGAGCCAGTATGGTATATATATATATATATATATATATATATATATATATATATATATATATATATATATATTTCAGATACTCCGAGAAGAAAGCGGCTTGCAAATTCTATTGTTACGGAAGATAAATGTTTTTTTTTACTTCATATTATATCGATGACGCACAACAATAAGGTAGGGCATTATGGGAAAGCATATTTCAGAAATTTTAAGAAGAAACAATGAACCCCAATAATCGTGATGCAGATATGTTGAGGGGTCGCTTCGTTCAAATTAATCATCAGGTAAGTTTATATATTGTTGTGGTAATACAAGCTGGTCGAAGCCTAAGGAATGGTGAAAGCCTGCAAGAAATTGAAGAAACGTGTCGGGTGGAAAAGCTCCATATGAAAGCAAAGATTTCAAATATAGAAGTTGTTATGAGATCTTAAAAGTGTTGCCAAAATATAATCCAGTATGGTTTTCTTAAGTAACGTTTTAATTTCTTAATTCTCAACTTTAGTCAAAATGTAAGTTTTAATTAGGAGTATTTTGTGTTTCCTTCCCTCTAACGATGTTTATTTTGCATTACCTCCCTTGGAGACTGCTAATTAGCAAAACCTCCTGGCTAGATGTCCAGTAGGTGAGTCACCATTGGGGGATGTTATGCAAATTATATATTTTAAAGGAGGGGGGCAATGCAAATTGATGATGACTCACTAAACATACACCTAGGAAGTATACCCACAATTTGTGGTTTCTATCTATCTATTTCTTCCCTGGAGGAGATTAACGAAAACCTCGACAAATAGAAAGAACAAGATCTGGATGCACGAACTATCAAGGTAAACATATGCTTCACGAATCCCAAAGTAAAGTCTTTAATTCGTAAACCTAATTATGTTTCTCAAATGAAACCTAGGTTAATAATAGATGAATCTAGCATACAACTAGTACACAGAAGTGTCATGGATTGAGTTGTTTGAGTCTCTTTATTTATAGACTTTAAAGACTGAGGGCTAAGATAACTTGAGATTCAAGCAAACACTTTCTCAGTTTATATGAAACTCTTGTTAGAAGTTCATGTAAGTATGTGAGAATTTTATATTTAAATTATGTATAAGAATATAAATTATGGTCCATGGTACGAGAACTGTGTACAATGATGGTTCATGGAAAATATGCCTTAAGAACTCATAAACATAATCATGTTCATTTAACACTTAAGACTTGAATCATGATGCACAAACACAAAATGATTTAGTGATCAAAGATGTCTTGGAGGTGTTTATGAGAGTTGTAGCAATGCCAAACATATTTGCGAAAATAGTTTATAAGAATCTGCTTAATTCGTAGTGGGTAGGTATGTCTAGGGGTATATGTACCTACGAACCAGTTCGTGAAATCAGAGAGCTAAGGTACGTGTACCAGGTATGTATATCCTTAATATATTCACGAAATCGTACCCTTGAGGTACGCTTACTAGGTATGGTTTTATCCCCTCATTCACGAATTCAGAACCTCAGGGTACGCGTACTGGGTATGCGTACCTAATTATGCTCTGGAATCCATATGACATACCCTGTGTCCAGATTTCAGTAGTTCTGAAAAACTCTTTTTCATAAGTTTGAGACATTGCTAATTGCCATGGATATAAATTTTCCTTAAGAACTCATAACACCTAAGACCATGATGCACAAACACAAAGTGATTTAGTGATCAAATATGTCTTAAAGGTGATTATTAGAGTTACAACAATGCCAAAAGTATTTGTGAAAATAGTTTATAAGCATCTGCATAATTCGTACTAGATAGGTATATGTAGGCATACACGTACCTATGAACCATTACATGAACTCATAAAGCTAAGGTACGCATACCAAGTATGCATACCCATAAACAATACACGAACTTAGCCCCTTGGGGTACACGTATTAAGTATGCGTACCTATCTGTATGCTCCGGAACCCGGATTTCTAGGGTACACATTGTTAGAGCACTGCTCGGTCGAACTCGCATGCGTTGCTATCTCAAGCATGTTTGTCAATGTTAGTGATCAAAACTATAAGTCTTGATTTCTAGCCTATTTATAGATGTCTCGGACTAGGACATATATTGTGTAGTTGAGCATTAGACTTCACGGCGCTCATCATTTGAAGACGAAGAACTACTAAGGGGAGCTTGTGGAACTTTATCAACAAAAGGTATGTGGAGACTGAAACTCATCTATCACTTAGAAAATCTATTTCTACTATATCTCATATATTGAGACATAAGTCGTTTTACGATATAGTTTTATATTATACACATTTGAGATTTCGAGCTGAGTTTAACTCTCTTACATATTTCTCGAAATATGTGCTGACAAGCTTTCGCTTCGACCAAGTTCATCTTATATTCTTGATGAAAGTCATAATATGATCACGTGAAAATTTTCGAGTAACATCTTACATGGTTTGTGTGATACAATCATTTGGTATAGACTTGGAGTGTTTGTTATGATTATTACAATAACTTGAAAATTGCTTTGATGCTAATATGTGTGAAAACGGCTATTGTCATCCTCTAAGAAAGTTTCAATGATTGGAATAAAGAGTTTAGAATCAAGTAACCATGTTTAGATATAAACATAGTGTGTTCTCACATTTGTGTATAAATCCAAAACCGGGAACTGGTAGGTTGAAAAACCTACAATAATAATACTGCAAGTGCACAGTGTCTAACTAGTAGACAATGGCAAGTACATGTCGTTTCCACGAGGAGTGTGAAATACTTTACCAACTAATACCAAAAACTAAGTAATCAACAAGACAATGTTTTAATGATTTTCAGAAATTCGGAACAAAATAAAATGATAATAATAATTCAGACAATAAACAAAATGGGAAAGGGTTACTAAGGTTTCTGATTTCCACCAATTCAATGATATAAAACTCTACTAATTTCTATTTATTACTCAAGACAAATATCGAAATCAATCTCATGTCTCGGAAGATGATATGTTATATTCTCAGATATTGTTTCTCCGCTGTAACTTCCTTCACTTTGTGGGTATTGGTTCTAAAGCATTACCTATCAATCCTAAAGCATATCACGTCAAGGGATTTAACCAAAGCACGAAATATCAATTGAAAAGCATAAATAATCAAGAAAATCACATGAGCAATTAAATACCAAGCCACATGAAGAGAAATTACTACTCAGTGAATCGTTATTAGAAATATCATCGTAAAGTTTATATAATCAAATTGGTTTATATCTAAACCTTAACATGGATTACCTAGACATGGCTTTCTCAAAAGCCATAAATTATGTACCAGATGATAGCTCCAAGAATGAGGAAGGTAATAACTTTTCTTTGTTTGATTACTATTTCAGTATTCATGTGTTTGTTCGATAATACCTTGCTGATTACTCCCTGTTCTTTCTGAACAAGAACATTACCATTGGGTTTTAAGTCTTACTCTCCATGCCTTATGTTATTTGCTGACAATCAAAGACCCACATTCACACCTGATAAAGCTTAGAATGTCAATGTATTTTTTTTTATTATTGTCCTTTAACAGAGATTGCTGGTTATCTGTGCCTGTTGTTAGATTTCAACTCATGCCTTTTATGCATAAACTGAAATATAAATTATTGTTGCAGACATCTTGGGCGTGGTTCAACTGTCAGAGGTCTTGGATGCTTGATGCTTGGAGTTGGAGTTCGTTTTTTGTCGCTCCAAACTTATGAAAGTGGTCAATTGCAAAAGCAGAACTGCCGAAATGCTGTTTTTTTTGTTTTGCTTTCTGTTTTTTTTACTTGAACTCTTAAACATTTGATGTTGTTGAACTTAGAAGTTTAAAGATTTTTCTTAAAGTATGTATGAATTCAGGTCTTAACACGCTTAAGTCTTAACAGTTAAAGTTTTTAAACTAAGAACTTTCAAGATTTTTTTCTTTGCTTTCTTGTTTTTTTTTACATATGCAATAATCAGTATGCAGATATGCTACAGGTAAAGAACCGGTCCCGTCCCGTCCCGTACCAAGTTAAACAGGTACAGATCCCGTACCGTACCGTATTGTACAGGTACCGTCCATAGGGAAGTACAGGTACTAAGCTAGGCAAAAACCCGTACCGTCCCGTCCCATGTGCATCCCTAGTTTTTTGTGGATGGATAGTGACACCTTTGGGATTATAAATTGCGGACGTCCTGATTAAAACGGTTGTTAACAGGTTTTTATGGATCTCCCTTATAGACCATCCAAGTTTGATTCATGGAAATTCCTAGAGGACATTTCTGTGAAGGTAAATTATAACAAAATAGATTGGATGGTGATAGGAGATTGTAACCAAATCCTAACTAAAATTGATAAACAAGGAGGTTTCCCTTTTGTTGAAAGTGAATTAGAACTTTCAAAAAGCTCCTTGAAAGGTCAGTTTTAGAGGATTTTGGTTACCAGGGAGTTAATTTTACTTGGAATAACCATACAAATGGTGAGAAAAATTTCCAGAAAAGGCTGGACAAATCCTTTGTTAATACCGATTGGCAAAACCTATTGGGAGATTCTACTCTAAAAGTTTTGGTGCTACTAGGGTCCTATCATAGTCCATTGCTTCTAAATTTGGAGGGACAAAACAACGATGATCTTTCTTTTTCTTTTAAAAATTTGGCTCTTAGTCTAAAGAGCAATCTTGTAGTGATTTGATTAATTCTTGTTGGGATCTTGATTTCTCTAACCTCTCGTCTGCAATGGCTGAGAATCTGAAAAATCTAAGAAACCAACTAACTTTTTGGAAGAAAAACGTTTTTAGATTACCTAAAAGAAAAATAAATAAATTTCTCACTGAATTAGAAAAGTTGAACAAGAAAAAACCAAACAAATACAAAAATGCCTTGCTTAGAAAAAATTAATAATACTGAAGAGGAAATTGCTAAACAACTTTCTAGGGATAGCATAGTAAACTTAGGGGAAACAAACACAAGGTATTTCCACTCAAGAACTTTGAAAAGAGGGAAAAGAAATACTGTCTGTTTTCCAAACACTAACCAAGAAAAAATAGAAATTACTGCAAACTTAAAAGATTACTTTTAAAACTTATTTAAGGCCATGCCAACTTGTGAAAATGACGAAATTTTCTCTCATCTATCAATTGGTGTAACGCCTTCTGAAAATTACAGGCTTATGGAAATGCCATCATCAAGTGGTTTGGGAAGTGGTTAAAAGCATGAAACCACATAAATCTCTCGGCCCTGATGGGTTTCCATTTTTTTAAGCATAATTGGTCTATTGTTGGAGGCCAACTGGTACGTCCAATTCAAGATTTTTGGTTAACAAAGAAAATGAACCCAGACCTGAACAAAACCTTTCTTTTCCTAATTCCTAAAATAAAAGAACCAAAAACACCGACAGATTTCATACCATTTGGTCTATGTAACATTCCTTATAAGGTGTTATCCATTTTTTTGTCAAATAAGATGAAACCCCAATTTGACAATATGATTTCACCCTTTTAGTCAGCATTCTTGTCAGGTACACACGTATCTGATAATATTATTGTTTCCCATGAATTAATTTTTACTATTAACCATTAAAAAAGAAAAATTGAGGGTTTCGATGTCAAAATTGACAGGTCGAAAACTTTCGAAAGGGTAAGCTGGGATTTCCTAATAAAGGCAATGGAAGGTTTTTGTCTGGAATGGTGTGAACTAATAAGACAACGCATATCTACAACATCTATAGCAGTGTTGTAAATAGAAAGGGATGAAGTTTTTTTAAATATCTTATCTGTATAGAAGTCTTTTCGAGACTCCTCATGCAGAAACAACAATCAAGTTTCGCATCTTTTCTTCGTGGATGATTGCCTTATGCAAAGTTACAAAATATTTTAAATGGCTTACATGAATTTAGTTTGGTTTCAGTCAAATGGTAATTTTTGAAAAAATCGAGAATTCTTTTTAGTAAGAAAAAGATTTTTATTTGGGAGCTCCTTTTTTTATTGATAAATCTGAAATTAAAATTTTTGATGCAATTTTTCGCAAGATGTAGGAAAGGGATAAAGGTTTGAAGAGTAAAATTTTCATTTTACCTAGTAAAATGATCCTTAACAAATGTGTCTTGCCCAACCTTCATGTTTACCAAATGGGATGTTTCAAACTCCCTAAGAAAGTAACTAGCAGAATCAATGCAATTCAGTGTGATTTCTGATGGGGAAAAGAGTCTAATACAAGATGTGTATATATTAAGAACTGGAAATTTCTGTGCAAACCTTTGAGCATAGAGGGGCTTGGTTTTAAAGAAGCAGACAAAATGAACCATGCAATGATTGCTAAAATTTCCTGAAAAATCATAAATCAATCGACATGTTGGTGGGTTATAATGATTAAAGACAAGTATTTCAGATTTAAATCGGTTTTTACTTTGAAAAAATCAGCTAAATATTCTTGGATGTGGAATTGTATTTTGCAGTGAGTTAATATAATTCACAAATACCTATGTTGGGAGGTGGGGAATGGCGAATCCGTAAATATTTGGAATGGCTAGTGGATACCAGACTTAAACATCACCATAGTCCAACTTTGTTTTGAAAGGAACAACATGCTAACACTTGTTTCATATTTGATTAATCTTGATACTTTTTTTTTATAAATCATATTTATTTATAATCAATAACAAACCAAAATAATAATTAGTCAAGACATGCCAAGATTAATTTTAAATGTAACAAAACAAAACTGAAGAAGTGAAAAAAATATTTACAACTCAAGTTATTTAAAAGAATATGAAATATGAAGTATTTTCTTCTTCCATCTTGTCAATGAATTGCGGTTTGTCTTCATAACAAATCACCTCCCCCTGTTTAATGAAGTACCCTTCTTAGCTAACTTATCAGCAGATGAGTCAGCCTCCCTGTAAGTATGTTTAAAACAGATATTTCTTAGTTCTTTCAGTACTCTTTTCCATTTATTTATCACTGTCCAGGGAATCTTATCATTAGAAAAATCTAGCAGTACTGCTTTACAGTCAAGACTGAAATATACATCTAAATATTGTTTCTTGATATCCCATTCACCTGCGGTTACTAAAGCCATCACTTCCGCAATATGATTTGTTGCTATACCCAGTCCACCAGTAGCTGCACCAACACAACTTCCTGCATGACTTCTACCGATAAATCCAAAACCAGCTGAACCTGGATTACCCTTAGTAGCACCATCACAACATATCAAACTTTGATTCTGTTTAGGCAGTATAAACCAGATCTCCTTAACTCTTACAGAGCGACTCGTCACACCTCTTATATCAAATTGCATCAATATATTTAGATCATACATATTGTTATGCATTATACCTCTCACTCTTATCTGTGACTCTCTTGTAAAATTTAAGATTTTGTGTTTAATGCTATCAGCATTGGGGATTCGATCATATATTCTCTTATTTCTAGTCAACCATACTTCCACCATCAATGTGAGTGCACTGATGTACCAGATTTCTTTCACTATTGAACTCTTATGTTTAACACAATTAAGAATATCTTCAAAGCTGGAGGGAAGTAAAAAATTAAACATACCTCCTAGCCAATGCCATAATAGTTCACTGAAAGAACAACTCCAGAGTATATGTTCTAAATTGTCTTGTCCAGCTCCACAAAGATAACATTTTGAAACTGTACTGAAGCCTTTCTTCCTTACATTTTCCTCTGTTGCAATAGCTACCCTCAAGATCTTCCACATATTACAAGTTGTATAGGGATGAAAAATTGCATTCCACAATTTCTTTTCCCAATGAACTGTAAGAAATTTTGTTCTAATCAGCTGCACAACATTTTCCACTGTGAATTTACCAGTTGCATCATTAGCCCATATCCTTCTATCTTTCCCTTCACCAATACTTGGTAAGTCATTAATACTCACCATACCACTTATTTCCCCTGGTATTTTCCATTCACCATTTACCATTAATTCAATGACTCTCATATCTTGATTTTGTACAAAAAATGTATCCATCTGATGTGTTTCTATTAATGCATTCTCAGTCAGCCATTTATCCTTCCACACAGAAATACTACTGCCATCCCCCACTAACCATCTACACCATTCATTAAATTCCTTCATTACCCACTTCAAACCTGGACAAATGGAAGACTGCTTGTAAGATGTTATCCAATCACCTTTCTTATCTTTAACTTTTGCTTTCATGAACCTTTTCCATTGTTCATCTTCAGTTTCAATTATCCATAGCAATTTCAATAATAGTGCTTTATTAACCACCTCAAGTTTCTTAATTCCCAGACCACCTTTTTCCATTGGAGCACAAACTTCATCCCACTTGATTGTAATAAGCTTCTTAACTGATAGATCCCTATTCCAAAGAAAATTTCTTATTATCCTTTCACAATCTTGTATTACTGTCTTGGGCCATTTATAAACTGACATATTATATATTGGAATGCTACATAGAATAAACTTGATTAATGTAAGTCTAGCAGGAAAAGCAAGCATCTTACCAATCCAGCCAGCCAATAATTTTTGTAACATCTCCACAATCCCCCAAGTTTAATCTACTGTAACTCTTCCAGGCTTTAAAATAACTCCCAGATATTTATCATGAAATTCTGACAATTCCATCTGTAAGCTTTCTGTTATATGTCTTCTCCTGTGTTCTGCTACTCCACCCACAAAACATGTACTCTTATTTTTGTTCACTACTTGACCAGAAGCTTGTTGGTACTTTAGCAGAAGTTGCATTAATTTCTCAAATTCTTCTTGTGTCAATTACAAAAGATGAAAATATCATCTGCAAATAGTAAATGAGATGGATGGCATCCATTTCTATTCACCACTGCTTTAATCTCTCCTTCTTGGACCATTTTAAATAAATTTCTTCTTAGCACTTCTTCTGCAATTACAAAGAGTAGTGGAGATAATGGATCTCCTTGCCTTAAGCCCCTACTCATATCAAAGAATCCCATTGGGCCTCCATTAACTAGTACAAATATTTTTGCAGATTTCAATACTTTATTTAACCATTCAATACCAGTATTTGAGAATCCAAAATGCTTTAGTATTTCAAACAAAAACTCCCAACTGAGAGAATCATGCGCATGTGTTATATCAATCTTTAAACCCACATTTCCTCCTTTCCTTCTAATATTTAGCTCATTTACCAACTTAGAAGCAAGAACAATCTTTTCCTTATACATCTTCCTTTTATGAATACACTTTGCTGACTAGACACCACTTTATCAATAACAATACTCATTCTAGTTGTGATAATTCAAGTAAGAATCTTGAACCAAAAATTATCTAAACTAATGGGCCTGAATTGCTCTGCTCTTCTAGCTCCTTGAATTTTAGGTAAGAGAAATATAATATTAGAGTTCATACCCTTAGGTATAAACCTACACTTTCAGCAATACTGTATTCCTTTTACCAGATCATTCCCAATTATTTCCCAAGCATATTTATAAAAGTTTCCAGAAAATCCATCTGACCCAGGAGAGCTTTTCATTCATACTAAAAACTGCACTCTTTATTTCAACACCATAAGGAATTGCATCCAAGAACTTATTGTCTTCATTTGTTATCACTGTGGGAATGACATCAAAAATCCCTTGTGCAAACTGCACTGGTTGATATTCAATTTTTTTGCTGAAGTGAGAAATCATTAAATTTCCAATCTGTTGTTGTTCTGTAATTACATTTCCATTTGTATCTTCAAGTTCTTCTATATTGTTATTTGCTTTTCTCATCTTAATTGTAGCATGAAGGAACTTAGTTTTTGCACCACCATATTTAATCCATTGCACTCTTGATTTAGACTTCCGCAGTTCACTATATTGTTGAGTAGCAATTTATTTTTTTCCTCTACCAGTCACTAACTTGTTCAATAAATCAATATCTTCAGGCTGAGCATCTGATAGCAAAGTAGCATTAAGAACCTCTTCTTCAGTTTGTTTAACTTTAACTCTCAGATCACCATAAACCTCTCATTTCCACTTTTTAATAAAATTTTTAAATCTTTTTAACTTGTACATAAAGACAAATGTTGGATTACCTTCACAGTCTTCCTCCCAAGATTGTTGAATTAACTTCATGAAGTCTGGATGATAAGTCCACACTGACTGGTACTTAAAAGGAATATTACTTGGTTTGGGAGTATTAAGAGTACAACCAAGCAGAGGTCTATGATCAGACACCTGATGAGTGCCAAATAATGTATATATTTATCCCTTTTTGTTGGCATTTTAACTCATCTTTTATGCATTAATTCTACATTTTATCCCATATTCTGTATTTTCATTGTTTTCAAGAATAAATATTTTTATTAATTAATTTTGCATTTTTAGGTAATAAATAAAGTTCGGATGAGTCGCGGAGCGAAAAGAGCGGAAAAGTAGTGAAAAGCCGGGAGAAATCACGCAAGGAAGCCGCAAAGAATGGAGCGCACGTCCAAAAAGCTGGAAATGGGCTCAAGAAGAAGAAAGTTGTTCTTAAAGAAGAAGTGGGCTCAAGGTTTTCCAAGCCCAAACTCATTTCCCAAACCCATATTCTATATCCAAAAGCCTAAAACCCAAATCCATACCCGCTTGCGTCTTCAGCCGTCAGATCAGTTCTCAGAAGCATCCGACGGTCGCTCCCTTGCTGTGCATCGAAGTTTGATATCTCCGCCTAACACTACAACACCTAACTCCATCTGGCGTCGTTGATTTTGTTGTATTATATAATCCAGCGGTCGCTACAAACTTCACTTCATCTCACCGTCCGATTGGTCTTTCATCTCCCTATCCCACGGCTCAGCGTCGCAGATCATCAAACTCGATACACTCGACTCACACCCTAGCGACCGAGCACCTACACCTCAAACAAACGCACCCTTCCCTTTCTCCTTCGAACCATCTCCTCCATCACCCCCTCTGCAGAACCGCCATGCCCCGTACCACCACCATGTCCGTCTCCATCACCACCACCTCACCCCAAATCACTCCACTAATTTCTCCCCAACTCTATTCTACCTAAACCCATCACGTACCATCTCTTTAGCATCATTAATAACCTCAATTTCTCATCTCTCTGCCTGAAACCCTAGGTGAGAAATTGGGGATATAAATGATGATTAAAGCATCAATTGGAGCTCGAGAAGAACGAGAAGAAGCAGGAGAAGATTGGGTCGACGAGATGGAGCGAATATCTCATCAACAGTAGGTAAATCAATTTCACCAAACCCTAGTTCTACTGATTTTGGGGGAAAATTGGGGGAAAACCTAATTATGTGTAATGGGTATAAATTGATGTCATATGAAGTATGTAGAGGAGACTGTATACCTCTCTGGACTAGCCAGTAGAGAATTTGCTACAATTTTTATGAACTTCAAATTTTAGTTGCTTATCAGTGACAGTTGAAAATTGCTTCTGTTTGTAGTTATCTGATATGTTGCAATTTGTGTTTAATTTATATCATATGATGAATGTGAATGTTTTATACATGGTTAGCATGAGCTAATCAGCTTCAGGCCAAGGCTCAGTGAAGCCTTGTGCACTGTCAAGTGTGAATGAGCTAGGATAGTTACTTCCTGTTGCTGTGTTTTGATTGTGCAAATGAGAGATGCCAATGTTCATAGAGCCTGTGATTGGCTGTACTGTCAAAAGACAGCCAATGCTAGGGGTAGACTAGTGAGCAAGTTGGTGTTCTTCCATTTCTAGTTGTATGCTTAGGAATGAACATAACCTAGAAACATGTCACTTGATTAGGACACAAGGTGGATCATAAGCCTTGGCTTACCCACCAATTCTCTTTCAGTCACATTATATTTCAAGTCCTGTGTGTTTGCAATTTCATTATATTTTCTTTTGCTTTTTATTTTTTGCACCTTGTAGCTACTGTGCACTGAAGTCAGTGCACAATCCTGCCTCTTGCCTTGGCTGCCAAGCCTTGGTTGTTTGCTGCTTTTCTTTACTGCTTCTTTATTGCTTTACCTTGTGTTCTTGTTTGTATGCCTGAAACCTTGTTTGCCTTTAGATCACTGCCATAGTGCATTGCCACTCTTATTAGCCTAGGAAAACTTCTTATATGCTCCTCTCCCTGTGGACAAACCCCTACTCACCCTTTTATTATAAATCTTGACCTTGTATACTTGCAAGTGTTCTGTGTGCATCTTAATCATCACACCAAGTTTTTGGCGCCGCTGCCGGGGATTGGTGCTGTGTTTTTCTTGTGTTTTATTAGCTATTTTTGCATTTCACTGCATAGCATTTGCATCTGCATCTGCTTCACTTCATTTGCTGTTGGACCTGCTGTTCTGAACCTGTTTTTCCTCTGCTGGGACGCCACCAAGGAAAAGAACCAAAACCCAACTGGGTTTTTGCAACAATATCAGAGCAGCTGGGCTGTGCTAAAAAGGTAACCCATTTAAGAGAACCCGAATTGTGGGCTTCCAATTTTTTAATTGTGGGCTTGTAATAATTAACCCAATTTTTTGGGCTTTTTATTTCTCTATTTTGGGTTTGTAATTAATTATTTTTGGGCTTGTTTGTTTAATTTGTGGGCTTGTATTTATTTTGTGTGGGCTTGTTTAAATTCTTCCATTGGACTTGTATTTTGGACTCTGGGTTTAAACCCAGTTGAGCTTGTAACCGATTGTGGGCTTGCTTCCACTCAAGAGTAGACCTCGAAACCAAAGTTTTAAAACAAACGTCGGGCCTTAACCAACTGGGCCAAATTCAACTTTCAAAGTTAAAACTTAGTGTTTCGTGAGCCGCAGCCTTCCATTCCATTAGCGGACAAACAGTGGGCTTGCTCCCATTTCAAAAACCAAATTTTATTTTCTTTATTTTCTTTCTTTCTTAAAAAAAAAAAAAAAAAAAAAAAAAAAAAAAAAAAAAAAAAATTCTCTTGCTCCCATTCAAAAACCAAATTTTATTTTCTTTTTTAAAAAAAAAAAAAAACACCAAAATTTTCTTTTGCTCCCAATTTCAAAAACCAAAAATTTCTCCCATAAAAACCAAAGTTTTCCAAATGTCTCCCGACAAAACCAAATTTTCCCAAAAAGTCCAATCCCATTAAAAACCAAATTTCTTAGTTAAAATTCCTTTTGTATATATTTTGTGCTCATCCAATATGATCTCGGCTGAAATATGTTGGATTTTTGCCTTGAATAACGGAGTTTTAATTCTGCTTTCGCCGAAATCGGGTATTCTCTCTCCTTTTACTCTACTCAGCATGTCCCTTTCCATATGTTGCATTTTAATTCTTTCCATATTTTGAAACATTGAGGACAATGTTTAGTTTAGGTTTGGGGGTATAGAGTAGATGCCATGATAATTTGCTATAATTAAAAACGAACTCCTTCTTCTTTTTGAAAAAAATTGAAAAATTCCAAAAAAAATTGAAAAATCAAAATTGAAAAAAATTAAAAAAAATGAAAAAAATCATAAAAAATGGAGCTCATTTACCTTGAAATGTTGACTCTTGTGCAAATATGTATTTTTATTAGGAGTCTTAGTCTAGATATTTAGGCACCCTGATTCTAGCACAATTCACATAGTGATAAGAAATTTGCACGCGCACGATCTACCAATACATGTATGGCCTCGATCTTCAAGGTGTTTGATAGGAAGTTACGATTGCCAATCACTTTAGAATACTGAACGAAACTTGACTAGCTTGTTCTTTGGTTGGTTGGGATAGAAGGTGGAGGTTACATTAAGAAAGACAACCATCGAATTTAACTGGGTGCATCAAAAAGGGCTACCTCTTGCAAAGTGTCATGTAATCTTTTGTTTACTTTTGTATATGTATCAAAAGTGTTTCCTTGTTCCAAAAAAAAAAAAAAAAAATCAAGTACTTATCAATTCCATCATCTCTTGTTCCAAAAATAAAAGAGAGTAGTCAATGTAAATAAGAGTCATGTAAATAGTCATTTTGTTGTTTCATTGTAATAAGCAAGGAGGGTGTATGCCATTGATGTACAACGCGAGTAATTGTGAAATACCTCCAACTCATTCACAATTCTCGTAAAGTCCGGACAGCTAGCTAGATTTCGTCCTCAGTTCTTAGCCTGAGAAACTATCTCTTGGTGATTAGTAGTCATAACTTCAGATCTTTCTTTACACATGTGTAGATACACTTTACACTCTTATCACATGTCTTTTTTTGTTATCAGTGCTAGGATTGTGCCTTCGATAGCTAGATTGACATCTCCATTTTGCTGTGAGCTTATCTGTTTTGCACAGGTCACGTTTGATGGAATCTGAGCTCATATTTTGTCCTTAGGTTTTGTAGGCACACCTCTGGTAAACCTTCACGAGACTTCAACTCGTCCACTAGGGACACTTAGTGGTTTAAAAGGCTTAGTGCATACGCTAAATGCATTCGAGAGACCAGCGACAGTGGTATAGTTAGGATTTCCTTAGTTTTGTTTTACTTGAGGACAAGTAAAATTCAGGTTTGGGGGTATTTGATGAGTGCCAAATATTGTATATATTTATCCATTTTTGTTGGCATTTTAACTCATCTTTTATGCATTAATTCTACATTTTATCCCATATTCTGTATTTTCATTGTTTTCAAGAATAAATATTTTTATTAATTAATTTTGCATTTTTAGGTAATAAATAAAGTTCGGATGAGTCGCGGGGCAAAAAGAGCAGAAAAGTAGTGAAAAGCCGGGAGAAATTACGCAAGGAAGCCGCAAAGAATGGTGCGCACAACCTCATTTTCTACACACAAAAGCGCTTCCGTTCTCAGCCATCAGATCATTTCTCAGAAGCATCCGACGGTCGCTCCTTCATAGAGCATCAAAATCTGAAGTCTATGCCGAGCACCACAGCGCTGAAATTCCAAGCCTTCAGATTAGATGGTAGTTGAATCCAACGGTCGCTCCCTTGCTGTGCATCAACGTTTGATATCTCCGCCTTACACTACAGTACCTAACCCCATCAAGTACCGTTCATTTTGTTGTATCATATAATCCAACGGTCTATCATCGCTTGCCTCCGCATCACCGTCCGATCTACCTACCATCTTCGCATCTCGCAGCTCAGAGTCACAGAACATCAAGACTCGATGAAGCCGCCTCACACCCTATCACCCGAACCCATCCACCTAACCAAACAACCTTCTCTCCCAAACCATCGAACCCTTTCTTCTCCACCAACCCCCTCTGCAGAGCCATCACCCTGCAACTGCCGCACCACCATCATCACCACCAACTCCACAACCACCACCATCTCCTCTCAAATCATCATACACACTCGACCCATCACCTATATCACGTTCTAATCTCTATCAAACAACTAATTTCGCCTATTCTCTCACCACTGAACCCTAAGAGTGAGTTGGTGAAATTAGTTGATGATATAGATCAATTGGAGGTATGGGAAGCAAGAGAAGATGACAAGGAAGATTGGATCGAAGCTATTGAGTGCTATCAGTGATTAGGTAAAACCTAATTTCAATTTTCACCAAACCCTAATTTCACTGTTTTGGGGCTTTTGATTGTTTGTATAAATAGATGATATGGGTATATGTTAGAACTCATGCTTGGAATAGCCAGCATCCAGGACTTTCATGTCCTGTTAATCTTTTCAATTTCATCTCAAACTCATTTCTGTTCATGTGTGTTAGTTTTAATTTCATGTATTTTCATATCCTGTTTAAGTTACTGTTAATATGTTTGGAGTAGCCAACATCCAGGACTTTCATGTCCTGTTAACTGTTAATTTCTGTTAAATGTTAATTTTCAATTTCAGCTAAAATTTCATGTTCATGTTACTTGTGTCCTGTTATGATGTATCCTGTTAATGTGTTAGATGTTTGTGTGTGTTCATTGTTAATTTCAGTTGGTTAAGTTCATAATGTTTGTGCAATGTCCTTTTAATTTCCTGTTAAAGTTCTGTTTAGTTTCACTGCTTCTGTTATGTTGTCTCCTGTTGATGTTTGTTAATGTTCCTGTCATGTTTGTTTTGCTGTCACAATTGATGGAATGCTAGGCTAGGTATCTGTGAAGCTTTGAACTAATTGTGCAATGGAAGAAATCAGTGCTCATAGCAAGCTGATTTTCTTGCCATTCCTTGTGTATGCTTAGGTTGCAGTGTTGATTGTGCATTGGGAGAAACTAGTGCTTATAGCAAGCTAGTTCTCTTCCCATTCTTTTAGTATACCTCCAGAATGCCTTAGTTTTGCTCCATTTCAGTTTCACTATCATCCCTGCCCTTGGCTTAGGCCTTGGTTCATCTTGCATTGTTCTTTACTTTTGCCCTGTGTTGCCCTGTGTTGCTTCCATGTTCATGTTGTTTGCCTTTTTCTTCCTTGCTCATTGCTGCAACTCTGTTGCTTCTCTTATTCCATCTGCCCTGCAACTCTCTTGTTTTGCTTTCCTTTCCATTGCTTGTGCATTCTTTTGCTGCTTTTCTGCAGTTCCTGCTGCCTTTTCCTGCCTCTGCTGTTGTTGCCTCTGCCACTTCTGCTGCTGCATTGCTACTTCATTTTCTTGACTGCTTGAGCAGCTGCAGCTGCTGCTGCAACTTTGTTTGCTGCTGCATTCCTTTCTAGTGCTACTGTATTGCTTTCCTGTGCACTGCTTGTGCAGCTGCTGCTGCAACTCATCTGCAGCTGCTGTGCAGCACTTGTGCTGCTGCCTTCCCTGCTGTTGCTGCTGCCAAGCTGCTACCTGGTGCTGCCACTCCACTTCTCCTGCCAAGCCAAGTTCAGTTGTTTAACCCAAAGGCCTAGTTCAATAGCCAAGCCCAATACATTTCATCCCAAAGGCCCAGAACCTTGACTGAATCCAAAGCCCAGTTCACAACAAAAGACACTGAGCCCAATTCACAAGTGAACTGTTGAGCCCAAGTTCAGGCTAAAGCCCATAGTCCACATTTCTGAGCCCAAGCTCAGTTCAGCCCAACAGTTCCAAAGGGTATTCAAAGCCCATTGATATTCAAGACCCCTTTGGTATTCAAAGCCCATTAGCAAATTTAGAACCCAAAATAGCTAGAAACTCCAAAACACACCCGATCTCTGTGGATCGACCCGTACTTGCACGAGCTACAACCGACGACCGTGCACTTGCGGTATTACTGTAGGCCCCCGTTTTCATTGCGCTTAATTTATACACCCTTTCAAGGCCTGCCAAGTTTTTGGCGCCGCTGCCGGGGATAATTTTTAGGACCTTTTAGAAGCCTATCAAGTTTGGAGCTGGCTGCCGGGGAGTTGGCTGCCATATTTTTGAAGTTTTCAAAGTCTGTTGTTGTTGTTGGCCCTGCCAAGCTGTTGCTGTTGTTGTTGGCCCTGCCAAGCTACTGCTGCTGCTTGTTTTCTGCTGTGCTGCTGCCAAACTGTTGCTGCTGCTGTTGCTGCTGCCAAGCTTGCTGCCAACTGAAGCTGCCTAGCTGCTGCTGCTGCTGTTGCTGGGCTCTGATCCAACCTCTGCTGCTGGGCTTGTGCACCCTCTGAACTGGGCTTGAACCAACTGAGCTGGGCTCAGTAACCTCAACTTCTTCTGGGCTTGCAACTTCTTCTGCTGGGCTCCGTTGCTGCTGCTGCTGGGCTCTGCTCCACCTGTTGCTGCTGGGCTTGGACGTGAGCTGCTAGGACGATCCTAAAGCCCAACTGGGCCTTGCAACTAAAAGGGGACTAAAAGCCTATTTTTGGGCTTCCCTCCAAAAAACAAGTAAGCCTAACCCATGAGTTAACCCACTTGGGCCTCATTTAAATTCAAATTTGGGCTTGTAATAATTTATTTAATTATTTATTTTGGGATTGTAATAATTTTTATTTTCTTTTTCTTTTTTTTATATTTGGGATTGTAATAATTTTTTTTGTTTTTCTTTTATTTTTCTTTTTTCTTTTATGGGTTTGTTTAAATTATTATTATTGTTTTTATTTTCTTTTATGAGTTGTGATAATTTATGATAGGTTTAGTTCAAAAATTTTCAAAAACCCAAAATTTTTAAACCAAAAACAAAACCCCTTCTTTAAACCAAAACCCATTCAAAAACCAAATCTTCATAACCCTGGGCCAAATTGTTTCCGATTGCTCTGTCTGACCAACATGTTAGTTAAGGTACCTACTAGGACATGATTGTGACCTACAGAGACCAGACAAACAGACTTGTTAGAATTAACCGAGACGAACCTATCGAAATTCTAAGTTCTGAGGGAGACAGTCCAGATCAACCAGAAACAATGGGAGAACCACGTACCCTCAAGGATTATATGTACCCAACTAGAGCCAGTCAACCGTCCTGTATTTTGCTGCCCGAGGCTAATGGCCATTATGAGCTGAAATCTAGCACAATACAGATGCTTCCTATTTTTAGAGGTGTTGAGAATGAAAACCCTTACCACCACGTGAGAGAATTCGAGGAAATTTGTGGAACTCTGCGTTTCACTCAAATGTCCGACGAAACCCTAAAGTTAAGGCTTTTTCCTTTCTCCCTGAAAGATAAGGCAAAGGCCTGGCTCTATCCTTTACAGCCTCAATCCATCATGACATGGGATGACCTCATAAAGGAGTTTTTCAAAAAGTTTTTCCCGAACCACAAGACTGCGACAATTCGTCAAAGTCTGAATAGCTTTGTGCAATTAGAAGGTGAGACCTTAGCTAGATACCTGGAGAGATTCAATGAATTATTGCTCCAATGTCCCCATCATGGTTTTGAAAAATGGAGACTTGTGCAAATTTTGTATGAAGGTCTAGATGTGTCCACCCGAACAACGGTTGAGTCGATGTGTAATGGTCTATTCGTAGATAAAACTGCTGACGCGTCTTGGGACTTCTTGATTGAAGTAGCTGAAAAGACGCAACAGTGGGAATCCATCCGTGAAACCAGAAAGACTACATCCGAAGCAAAGGCTTTTAGGATTGAAGCGGATTTTGAGGGTAGAGCAAACATGGCATCAATAGTTAGGAGATTAGAAGAGTTAGAACTACATAAAAATTCAAAACCTTCCACCACTACTCTCCGAGAACATGTCGCTTCGTCTGTTTGTGCTGCTTGTAACGACCCCAACCATCAATTCCAAAATTGTCCAGATTTGCTTGCAGTCCAGGAGTCTAGGCTTGAACAGGCACATGCCATGTTTCAAAAACCAGAGCATAACCCTTATTCACAGACCTACAATCCAGGATGGAGAAACCACCCTAACTTTTCATGGTCAAAAGGACCCACTCAAGGAGGACCATCTCAACCCAATCAGAGCTATCAAAACAATCAGGGATATCAGAACAATCAAGGTTATCAACACCCGAGAAACCCTCAACAACAATCAAACTCTCAACAACATATCCTCAACACAATACCGACAAGAGATTATCCACCTAGAGGAAATGTTCCAGAGTTTGATGCAAAGTCAGAAAAATCTAGATCAAAAGATGGATCAAATATGTGAGAGAGAAAAGGGTAAACTTCCGAGCCAACCCCAACAAAATCCAAAGAGGATATTTCAAACAGGCACAACATCCTGCACTGAAACCTCACCTGATCAAATCCATGCCATTACCACCCTCCGAAGTGGTAAAGTCATCGAGAACAACGTGGGCGAACCTAATGAATCTGATACAAATTCCACGCTGTCTCCACAACCCCAGAAAACCAAAGAATCTGAGCAAGTTGGAAAATCTGACAATTCTACTGCTGTGAATGTCCCTTTGCCAACTCATCTTCCTGTTGCCCATTTCCTCAAAGATTGATCTATCAACAGAAAAGTACCCATTACAATGAGATGTTAGATCTGTTCAAGAGAGTCAACATCAACATTCCTTTTCTTGAAGCAATCAAGCAAATCCCTGCTTATGCCAAATTCCTCAAAGACTTGTGTACTCAAAAGCGCAAGCTCAATGTGCAAAAACGTGCTTTCTTAGCTGAGCAGGTGAGTTCCATCATTCTGAACAAAACTCCACCCAAGTTTAGGGATCCAGGATGTCCAACAATTTCTTGCACTATAGGAGAACACACGGTCAATAAAGCGTTATTAGACCTAGGTGCAAGTGTTAACCTACTGCCATATTCTGTTTATGAGCAGTTAGGTCTTGGGGAGTTGAAACCAACATCTATCACTCTACAACTGGCAGACCGATCTGTCAAGATTCCTCGTGGAGTGGTCGAAGATGTTTTGATCAAGGTTGACAAATTCTATTTTCCCGTAGACTTCATTGTCTTAGACACTCAACCTGTACAAAACCCAGACTGTCACATTCCTGTCATCTTAGGACGTCCTTTCTTGGCTACGTCCAACGCGATCATCAACTGTCGGAATGGAGTGTTAAAACTGTCTTTTGGTAACATGACGGTAGAATTGAATGTGTTCGATATTAGTCAACAACCTGTGAATCTTGATGATGATGATGTGCATGAAGTTAATATGATTGAAGGATTAATGCAAGATTCGTTGACTAACATTCTATCCGTTGACCCCTTTCAAGCATGTATGGAGAACTTTAACCCTGATTTCTATGATGATGCATACTGTAGTGACGTCCTATCTCTGCTCGAATCTGTACCTCAAATGGACGTCACTGAAAGGAAATATGAAGTGGAACAACCCCTATTCTCTGATTCCAAGCTTATTCCATCCATTGTTGAGCCACCCAAGCTTGAATTGAAACCATTGCCTAGTACGTTGAAGTACGCATTCCTAGGTTCTTCTGATACTTTACCTGTCATTATTTCATCATGTTTAGACACGGAACAGGAAAGTAAGCTTTTAGAAGTACTTAAGGAACACAAAGAGGCCTTAGGATGGACCATCTCAGATCTCAAAGGAATTAGTCCCACCATTGCATGCACCACATTAACCTTGAAGAGAATGCCAAACCATCGAGGGAAATGCAAAGGAGACTTAATCCTAACATGAGAGATGTAGTCAAAGGAGAGATCCTGAAACTACTTGATGCGGGTATCATATACCCAATTCCCGATAGCAAATGGGTTAGTCCCATTCAAGTTGTGCCTAAGAAGTCAGGCATTACTGTTGTTCAGAACGACAAGAATGAATTAGTCCCTACTCGTACAATCACAGGATGGCGAGTATGCATCGACTACAGGAAGTTGAACACAGTAACAAGGAAGGATCACTTCCCCCCGCTCTCTTTCATTGACCAAATGCTAGAACGTGTGTCTGGACACAGTCACTACTGTTTTCTAGATGGCTTTTCCGGTTATAACCCATTTTGATTGTGGAGATTTTTGATGTTTGGGGGATAGACTTCATGGGTCCATTTCCCATGTCTGACAGCAAGTTGTACATCCTAGTCGCAGTTGATTACGTTTCTAAGTGGGTAGAAGCCATAGCAACCAGAACAAATGACCACAAGGTGGTACTTTCATTTCTAAAGGAGAAATTTTCACGTTTTGGTACCCCTAGAGCTATCATCAGTGACGGCGGTTCACATTTTCGTAACAAGTACTTTGAGTCTTTAGTACGCAAGTATGGCATAACTCACAAGGTTGCTACTCCGTACCACCCTCAGACTAGTGGACAAGTGGAAGTGTCTAATAGGGAAATTAAGCACATTCTGGAGAAGACGGTCAACCCGTCCAGGAAAGATTGGTCATTGAGATTGAATGATGCTTTGTGGGCCTATAGAACAGCTTATAAGACACCAATTGGCATGTCCCCCTATCGTCTAGTGTATGGAAAGCCGTGCCATCTACCTGTGGAATTAGAACATCGTGCCTACTGGGCAATCAAAGAGCTGAACTTTCTCTGGACGAAGCTGGAATTCAAAGGAAACTTCAACTCAACGAGTTGGAAGAATTGAGAAATGAGGCTTATGACAGTGCCAAGCTGTACAAGCAGAAGATGAAGATGTTTCATGATAAGCGTATTCTGCGCAAATCCTTCACTCCTGGTCAGAAAGTCTTGCTGTATGACTCCCGATTACATCTTTTTCCAGGAAAACTGCGTTCCAGATGGAAGGGTCCGTACCTAGTACGCACAGTTTTTCCTCATGGAGCTGTAGAGTGGAGGATGTCTCCAACAAGAACGTTTTCAAAGTCAACGGGCAGAGATTAAAGCCATTCCTTGAGCCATTTCCACCCGACATTGAAACAACCGACCTGGAGGACCCAGTCTATGTGGACTAAACTGGTCCACTCTTTCCCTAAATAACCAAACAGTTTTCCAAATTTTCGTTTTCCCATCAAAACCAAAATTTGTCTTTTTCCCAACAAAACCAAATTTTTTCCAAAAAGTCCAATCCCATTAAAAACCAAATTTTCTTGTAGATAATGTGTTAGTTAAATTTCCTTTTGTATATTTTGTGCTCATCCATTGTGACTGCTAATATTGGATTTTTGCCTTGAAATAACGGAGTTTTAATCGAGCTACCACCGTACAATCGGGTATTCTCTCTCCTTTTACTCTACTCAGCATGTTCCTCTTCATATATTGTTTTATAATTCTTTCCATATTTTGAAACATTGAGGACAATGTTTAGTTTAGGTTTGGGGGTATAGAGTAGATACCATGATAATTTGCCATAATTGAAAACGAACTCCTTCTTTTTTTGAAAAAATTGAAAAATTCCAAAAAAAAAAAAAAAAAAATTGAAAATCAAAATTAAAAAAAAAAAAAAATGAAAAAATCATAAAAATGGAGCTCATTTACCTTGAAATGTTGACTCTTGTGCAAATATGTATTTTTATTAGGAGTCTTAGTCTAGATATTTAGGCACCCTGATTCTAGCACAATTCACATAGTGATAAGAAATTTGCACGCGCACGATCTACCAATACATGTATGGCCTCGATCTTCAAGGTGTTTGATAGGAAGTTACGATTGCCAATCACTTTAGAATACTGAACGAAACTTGACTAGCTTGTTCTTTGGTTGGTTGGGATAGAAGGTGGAGGTTACATTAAGAAAGACAACCATCGAATTTAACTGGGTGCATCAAAAAGGGCTACCTCTTGCAAAGTGTCATGTAATTTTTGTTTCCTTTTGTATATGTATCAAAAGTGTTTCTATGTTAAAAAAAAAAAAAAAAAAAAAAAAAAAAAACGATGTATATATTCAAAAAAAAAAAAAAATATCAGAAAAAAAAAAAATCAAGTATTTATCAATTCCATCATCTCTTGTTCCAAAAATAAAAAGAGAATAGTCAATGTAAATAAGAGTCATGTAAATAGTCATCTTTTGTGTTGTAAGCAAGGAGGGTGTATGCCATTGATGTACAACGCGAGTAATTGTGAAATACCTCCAACTCATTCACAATTCTCGTAAAGTCCGGACAGCTAGCTAGATTTCGACCTCAGTTCTTAGCCTGAGAAACTATCTCTTGGTGATTAGTAGTCATAACTTCAGATCTTTCTTTACACATGTGTAGATACACTTTACACTCTTATCACATGTCTTTTTTTGTTATCAGTGCTAGGACTGTGCCTTCGATAGCTAGATTGACATCTCCATTTTGCTGTGAGCTTATCTGTTTTGCACAGGTCACGTTTGATGGAATCTGAGCTCATATTTTGTCCTTAGGTTTTGTAGGCACACCTCTGGTAAACCTTCACGAGACTTCAACTCGTCCACTAGGGACACTTAGTGGTTTAAAAGGCTTAGTGCATACGCTAAATGCATTCGAGAGACCAGCGACAGTGGTATAGTTAGGATTTCCTTAGTTTTGTTTTACTTGAGGACAAGTAAAATTCAGGTTTGGGGGTATTTGATGAGTGCCAAATAATGTATATATTTATCCCTTTTTGTTGGCATTTTAACTCATCTTTTATGCATTAATTCTACATTTTATCCCATATTCTGTATTTTCATTGTTTTCAAGAATAAATATTTTTATTAATTAATTTTGCATTTTTAGGTAATAAATAAAGTTCGGATGAGTCGCGGAGCGAAAAGAGCGGAAAAGTAGTGAAAAGCCGGGAGAAATCACGCAAGGAAGCCGCAAAGAATGGAGCGCACGTCCAAAAAGCTGGAAATGGGCTCAAGAAGAAGAAAGTTGTTCTTAAAGAAAAAGTGGGCTCAAGGTTTTCCAAGCCCAAACCCATATTCTATACCCAAAAGCCTAAAACCCAAATCCATACCCGCTTGCGTCTTCAGCCGTCAGATCAGTTCTCAGAAGCATCCGACGGTCGCTCCCTTGCTGTGCATCGAAGTTTGATATCTCCGCCTAACACTACAACACCTAACTCCATCTGGCGTCGTTGATTTTGTTGTATTATATAATCCAGCGGTCGCTACAAGCTTCACTTCATCTCACCGTCCGATTGATCTTTCATCTCCCTATCCCACGGCTCAGCGTCGCAGATCATCAAACTCGATACACTCGCCTCACACCCTAGCGACCGAGCACCTACACCTCAAACAACCGCACCCTTCCCTTTCTCCTTCGAACCATCTCCTCCATCACCCCCTCTGCAGAACCGCCATGCCCCGTACCACCACCATGTCCGTCTCCATCACCACCACCTCACCCCAAATCACTCCACTAATTTCTCCCCAACTCTATTCTACCTAAACCCATCACGTACCATCTCTTTAGCATCATTAATAACCTCAATTTCTCATCTCTCTGCCTGAAACCCTAGGTGAGAAATTGGGGATATAAATGATGATTAAAGCATCAATTGGAGCTCGAGAAGAACGAGAAGAAGCAGGAGAAGATTGGGTCGACGAGATGGAGCGAGTATCTCATCAACAGTAGGTAAATCAATTTCACCAAACCCTAGTTCTACTGATTTTGGGGGAAAATTGGGGGAAAACCCTAAATGGGTAATTGGGTATAAATGGGTGTTGTGTGGAGTGTGTGAAAGACACTATTGACCTCTCTGGACTAGCCAGTAGAGAAATTGCTACAAATTGTTATGAACTTCAAATTTCAGTGTTTTTCAGTTAACAGTTGAGAATTGCTTCTGTTGTAGTTATCTGATATGTTGCAATTTGTTTGTGTTTAAATTATCTCATATGATGTATGTGTGTTGCCAATACATGGTTAGCATGAGCTAATCAACTTCAGGCCAAGGCTCAGTGAAGCCTTGTGCACTGTCAAGTGTAATTGAGCTAGGATAGTTCTTCCCTGCTGTGTTTAGATTGTGCAAATGAGAGATGTCAATGTTCATAGAGCCTGTGATTGGCTGTACTGTCAAAAGACAGCCAATGCTAGGGGTAGACTAGTGAGCAAGTTGGTGTTCTTTCATTTCTAGTTGTATGCTTAGGAATGAACATAACCTAGACCATGTCACTTGATTAGGATACAAGGTGGATCATATGCCTTGGCTTACCCACCACTTCTCTTTCAGTCAATTATAATTTCAAGTCCTGTGTGTTTGCAATTTCAGTTATATTTTCTTGCTTTTTATTTTCTTGCACCTTGTAGCTACTGTGCACTGAAGTCAGTGCACAATCCTGCCTCTTGCCCTTGGCTGCCAAGCCTTGGTTGTTTGCTGCTTTTCTTAACTGCTTCTTTATTGCTTTACCTTGTGTTCTTGTTTGTATGCCTGAAACCTTGTTTGCCTTTAGATCACTGCCATAGTGCATTGCCACTCTTATTAGCCTAGGAAAACTTCTTATATGCTCCTCTCCCTGTGGACAAACCCCTACTCACCCTTTTATTATAAATCTTGACCTTGTATACTTGCAAGTGTTCTGTGTGCATCTTAATCATCACACCAACACCCCCCTAACACCAACATTATAACTCCATCCTTCATACACTTCAAGCCATTTGATGCTATAGAATGGTTTGTAAAAATCACATAATATTCTTTTTCTGCCAACTCTGTTATCACACCATGAAAAATCAATACTAGTTCTAGGAGCTTGAACCAGTCTGCAAGATTCTAAACAATCTCTAAATTCAGTCATTGAAATTCTTAAAGGACTTCTTCCACCCATTTTCTCTTCATAATTCAGCACTACATTAAAATCTCATATGACAAGCCATGGTAACTGCATCTCACTTATCCTTTCTAGCTCCTCCCATAATTTTCTTCTATCAACTGTTAAACATGCTGCATGAATTCCAGTTACTAAAACTTCTCGTACCTTAACAACAATTGTTTGTTTAGTTGATGACACCACAGAAGGTTGAGTTAAAGAAGAATGCCAAAATAACCAAATATTAGATTTTGTTGTTTCACTTGAATTATGAATCAACATTTTACTCATACTCTTCAACTGTAATCTTCTAATTGAACTACCAGTGACTCTCACTTTGGGTTCAGCTATCCAAAGTAAAGAAGGATTAAATTGGTTAACTAAATGTTTAAGTTTATCTTGGGCTCTCATTCTCTTCAAGCCTATGATGTTCCAAAACATCACTCTCATTGATCATATTTGGTATGAGAATTTAAAGGACTTATCCCACCTTTATTCTTAACTAAATTCTTGGAAGCAATTTTTCTAGTTGTAATAAGAGAGATACCTGCATTTTTACCTTTCATAGTCTTATCCTGTTTCAGTTTTTTGAAGGCACTTCTACAGATTTACTTCCCACCTGCTCGGCCATTTCATCACTATGTTTCTCTACTACCTCCATCAAAACTTGAAACTTACTTGCAAAAGAAAAAGTGTTATTGTCCTTATGAACAAAACCACTTGAAGAACTATTTTCCAATGAATTAGTATTTTTCACAGCAAGGTTCAGAGAAGGTATACTATTAGATACCTGGAGTAATTTTTCCTCAGATAAAGGAGGAAATTCAATTACAGAATCAATAGCTCCACTAAAAGGTGTTTGATCCTTAAAAGAAAGTTCCCCTTCTTCCAATAATGGTGAAATAATTTTATCAATAACTGAATCTTCAATAAGTGTTTCTGTGTTTACCACTGAACTTGTAGATGGAGTAAAACAAATATCAAAACCAACTCTAGGAGGTTGAATGTTATCATTACAGTTGAGTTTCTAGGTTTTCTTAGGATTCACAGTCTGAGCAACACCTTCTGGATTTGTTTCCTTTATTTTAATTCGACAATCAGTAACATAATGCCCAATAGATTTACAATGATTACAGAATTTAGGTACCTTTGGTACTCTTACTGCTTGATCAAAACCCCCATATTTTGATTCAACCCATACACTATTTGGAATAGCCTTTGATAAGTCCATTCTATAAGAACACTAGAATAAAATACAATATCCTTCTTCAGAGTATTCTCATCAACTTTAACAGGACGACCAAAAGCTCTTCCAATTGACATGATAACTGGTTCATTCCAAAATTCAATATCAACCCAAGAAGGTTAACCCACACAAAAGAATTTGGAGATTTTTGATTTTCAGGATTAAAATTCTTCTCCCATACCCTCAATTGTAAACTCTGATTTTCCACCTTCCAAAAACCGGAATAAATTTTGAGTTGATCACTTTCATTATCCAACTTAATTATAAAGAAACCCTTTCCTATTGGAATTAATTTGCAATTACCATATAAATTCCATTGTTGTTTCAGAATAGGTTCCACCACCTCCATTTTCAATTTAACTAAATCCAATCTTCCAATTAAACTATATTTCCGTTCATCTAAACATGCATCCATAACATCATCAAGAATATACAACGTAGGATTCATACCTTTTTTTTCCAACTGAAAATTTAGAACAATCCATTTTGGAAGTTTCATTACAGATTGAATCTGATCGAGAAGATATATCCTCCAACGATTCAGACATCATTACTACCAGAAGTAACCCAAATAGCAGCACCAATCATTAGAAACAAAATTTAATCATGCCTTGTTTCCCTCATATATTGCTCAATCTGATCTGAATATTAGCTTGTTTACAGATCATAATGATACCTTAGATCAGGCAACACCTAGATGAAAGTTAACTAAGAAATGGATCTTCACTGTTAAATCATTGTATGGTAGATTAAATGGTATTCATTCTTGTGATATCTAGTACATTTTTGGCCTTTAGACACGCCAGTTTCAAATTTCCTAGAATGCTTTTTGCTTTTGGCGTGTCTATAGGTTAGAAGTATACCCTATAGACACGTCATGTTTTATGGGCGCGTTAAATTTGGTACTTTCAGCCACGCCATGGCCATTAGCGTGTCAAAAAATCACCGCTTAGTCACGTTAACTTTTAAATTTTTGATGGGCGTGTTTATAGACCAGTCTATACATTAAGTAGTTGTGGCGTGTCCAAAAGATTAGTCACGCCATTTAAGACGTGGTTTTAAAGTTGGGTTATTAGACACGCCAGTATATGCGTGTCCATAGTGTACGATTTATAGACATGCCAGTATATACGTGTCCATAGTATATGATTTATAGACACGTCAATATATGCGTGTCCATAGTATACGATTTATAGACACGATAGTATGCGTTCCATAGTGAGCATTTTATAGACACGCCAAATTCAAAGTGTGGCCAAAAAGTTCCTTTTTTGGACACGCTAGTATATGTGTGTCCATAATTGCGTTTTATAGACATGTCGGTTTTATTGCGTGGCTAAAAAGTTCGTTTTGAAAAAATTAATAAAAAGCTTTTGCTAATATTCGAACGCATGGTCTCTAAGGAGATAGGTAACAAGACGAATCAATCCACCAAGCTGCCCATATTTAGTTGTTTAAAATTAGTGTTTTGAAAAACTAAACTGGTTCTGCTACTCCATATGGACCAAAAATAGGCACAATCTATACGTAAGCATGATGATAATGTTGACACAACTCGCCAAAGGTAATTAAAACATTGATCTGAGGAAAATGGTAAATATATTAAGGGTTTTGAGTAGGGTAATTTTATGGCTTTGGGCTTGGGTGGTAATCTTTTTTTTTACAAGGTGTTCTGCCAAGTTAACCTGAATGGCTATATAGGAATAACCCATCTATTTAAGATGACAGAAACTAGGGTATTAAGATTAATTCAAAGCCTATTTTAGGCCCAATTCCAAAAAATATCTATGTGCACGCCTATTACTATTACTACTAATCCTAGCATGACAAAATATTAATTCAACAATCAGTATGGACAAATCCAAACTCAGAAAATACACTCATCCAACATTGCTAAAACCAATCTGCATACAAAACCCCACCATGATTTAAGAATCAATTTTTTTCAATAACCCATACATTCATTCTCTAGTTAACAGGAAAATCCAAACTGCTAACTTAAATTTGAACCAAATTCAGTACCATGATGATCATCATTACCAAAATAGTATAACCCAAAACCCCAAAAAAAAAGGATAAGAGTATATTTACACTAACCAATTCCTTGAACAAAGACCAAAAAATGTTCCAACCTAATCATTCATCTATTAGCAAACACAAACCACTACATTCTATCACCTAGCTTGATTATCGCTTAGTCCCTTGGAGATGGTTGCTCAGATGCAGTCGTTTGAGAAGCAGGGACTGCTGCTGGTGCTGGCTCAGCCGGTTACGCTGGTGGTATTGCACTCGCTGGACTTCGTTGACCATTACCTGCCTCCATAAATTCAGCTATTATGGATGCTGCTCTGCCAACTGCATGACATACATAATGAATCAGGGATATGGCATTCCATGAGCGGGTATTGGCTGAGAAGCACGATGAATAATCTCTCTTATTGTGGCAACATGCAACATATTCAATACCAATAAGAACGACCCCCTAGTTAATCACATAATTACCTTCGGTAGGGTGTTCAGCAATCATAACCCAGTCATCCCACATGCGCCATGTTCTAACGGGTCCGGGTCCGGCAGCCGCTGCACCACCAACACCCTCGTCAACGAACTCATCATTAACACCATCACCAGGATCATAATCTACATCAGATAAGATTTCTTCGCAGTTCTCAGTAGCCATTGGTTCTTCTTCAACTGCACCACTCCCTCCGCAACCACTGCTTTCTCCATGTTCAGTTATACAATCTTGAAATGGAGGACCGTCTCTCCTCCTAGGAGGAATTTTTTGAATCCTGGAAGTGGATGATGCAGTACCCTGATTCTCAGAGATATTATTAGCCAATTGGCTGCAATTATCATTCCTCACTGGTGCATCAAAGATATTGCTCTCTATTTCTCTTGGAGGAATATCCATTTGGTGTTGAATGCTTCTCTGATGAACTTTGATTGCAAGGGGTTGATGACAAATTTTTCTCAAAATTTCAAGATTAATTTTTGTCTCCCTCTTAGTCTCAATTGGGATTTCTGGTTTGGACTCTAATGGAAGCAATTGGGATAATGATAATGAAGAAAAGAAACATCATTTTAATCCTTAATTGGTTCGATTCCCAATGCATTCGCACCTTTTCGGTGAGAAAAAAATCTTACTCTACCCCCTACCGCCGATTCGGTTCTACATAAATCAAATTATATCTCTTATGACTTGTCTAATCGACTTTTGTATTTTGAAAGTCTGTGTTGCCACAAGTGGAGGACATTCAGAGATCATTAACACACGTGATATTCATACAAGTTAACATGAATAGTTTAGTTTAGTGTTACATGAACATGATATTTATCTCTCTCTCTGATCTTGGTTATACTGCTTGTCCATTCACATGGACAAATAAAACAACTTCTTACAGAGGAGAGGAAGTCGGTAATGACGACAGTGTAGGGTGCACAAATTGTCTTTATATAAATGACATCAGTGTAGCACAAATTATCTTTAGTTATATAAAAAAAAATTCTACCATGTTTATGAAATCAAAGATGTTTCCTTCAAGAAAAATATAACAACAATCACCCAGACATTTTACTCTAGCTATGTCTACCATATCAAAAAAAAAAACATTGTCGTGTCTTCCACATTTGCAGCAGCAGAAACTTGGGAGAGATGGATCACGTCATTTTTTTGGCGTTCCTCACAGTTCTACCCTTGATGCCGGGTCGATAGTAATCATCCCTGGATTCCTTTTGCAGGTCAAGTTTATCTACCTTCGGCAAGTCATACTCATTCCGACAAATAACTTCCATACTGAATTCCTCGTCGACATCATCAACAGAATTTTTCCAGTTTTGGGTAGGTGCACCTAACACAATAAACTTTTTTTTGTTTTCCCGGTATGTCATATAAAATACCTGCTTAGCTTGGGAGGATACAATGAAATAATAATTCTGGAGTCCCAACTTATCAAGCTCAACCAAAATGTAGCCGAGTTTGTCTTTTGATACCCCTGCTTTGGTAACCCATTGTTGATGGTGGTTTTTAGCTTAGGGTTAAAATCATAAAACCTTGCATCTGATGTGACGTCACAATGTAAGGAAACAAAGTCGTGAGTGCTAACCTATCCGATGGAATATTTATTAAGACGTTCAATATATCTACATGAAATTTATCCATACTGGCGAATGTAGAAACCATCCCAGATGTTCTGTAAATTTCGGCGCCTTGCCTATATTCACTTAATATAAGTTCCTTTGAATGCCTTCTATGCTATGTACCCCGGCTGAACCCTTAATATTGATATGGCATGATGATTTGTGTTCACTCGCAGCAGAGTAGCATGAATTTCTAAATATCAAGGATAAGGTCTTTGCATAAGGTATTCAATCATAAAAGCATGCTGCTCTCTGGCAATGAACTTAAAAGAACTCTGTGTCAACATGTAGAATTCAATCAATTTCCCTTACTAACTTGCAGAAGTTAGGGTTTCGCGCCTCGCGTAGTATACCGGACATTGCTTGACGAAAGTAAGCCTAGGAAAACTAGGAAATTAATCCGCCATGGATTAGTAGGTACAAAACCCTGCCCAGAATCAGAAAAACAGGGAGCCGCGGCAACAAAGGCGTGGCCATGCCTTAGGCTAGCTGGCGTCACTTGCCATTGGCCACGCCCCATCCTAAACTGGCCCTATTTCCTTCGACCGACCAGGTCGCTTTAAACTCTCCACGCACACATAAGTTGTGGCTGGTCCAATACTTGTCGGCCCCACTTCCCATCGACCAATCAGGTCACTCTAAAGCCGCCACACTCTCGCCAGAAGTGTAGCCACGCCCATGCTTGGCCGGCCCTCTTTAATCGACCAATCATGTCGCTCTAAATCCGCCACACTCTCACCAGAAGTGAATCCGCGCCTTATGTTTGGCCGGCCCCCTTTTCTTGGCCAATCAAGTCGCTCTAAACTTGCCACCATACATTAAAATCCAAATGCACCCTTCCGCGACACCATACTAACTGGCAAGCCAAACACACCCTGCCACAACAACATATTGATTGGCATGCCAACATGCCACTCTGCCGAGGTAACATGCCACTTCGTGGCAACCTGCCATAAATAACGCCCTATGTGCTAACTTACCTCTTGTTCGTGGCCAACGCCATGAAAAGATTAAGATTAGGGTTTTCTGGTCAAAAGCACGCCTATGCATTAACCAAAGCCCTAATTTCCAGTCGTGGCACAAATTATGCCACTTAGACCCCGCAACATGCCACGAGCCATGTGGGACCCAGGAAGCTCTATGATTGGCGCCACATCATAACCACCCATGACAATCCCTACTCATGTGGTTGTTTCCACACTATGGACTTTGCATAGTTCCTTTGGCATAGCCATCGCGCCATTTGCACAAAAGTATCGCCATGCCGCATGCCACACACACTAATTAGGGTTTCGACATGCCAAATCCTAATTTGGGCAAAGTTGCTACGCCAACCAAAGTCAAATAACGTTTCCCAGAGCAGTGGGATTGATGTGGCAACAGGGCCAATGTTTCCACTTGTGGGGCCAACACCACGGTGCTAAACCCTAGCCTTGGCCATGCTACAACGCCACAGGCGTGGCCATGCCACAACGCCACTGGCATGCCGCTATGCCACGGCTACTAGCATGCCGCTATGCCATGGCACTAACATGCCTCCTATGCCACGGCTACTAGCATGTCGTCATGCCACGGATACGCCACCGGCATGCCGCTATGCCACGACTACTAGCATGCCTCTGATGAGCACGCAAGTGTGACGCATTTTCACCTATAACTACTTTCGCTATGACTAATTTAATCACTAATAATCTTGTTTTAAGTCTTTTCAAGGAAATAAGCTTCTTTTAGAAAAATAGCTCGAAAAAGTGTCAAAGGAAACCAGAGGAACTGATAAAGGCACCCATCATTTCAGATACGGGCACCCAACAAATGGATAGCGGCACCCTATTCTTCTTCATTTGAAACAGATTCACATAATTTATGGGGGATCTCGAAGATTTAAGGAAAGGATATCTTATTTCCTATTATACATGAAGTTTTCATATCTTGAAGTTAAAAGAGATAATATATTGATGAGTTTGTTTTTATTGAAAAGGAGAAAGAAAATCTGTGGTTTTATTTATAAATAAAAAAAAGATAATATCCCCAGGATTTTATTCTAGCAAATAGAGGAAGATGTGTGATAAATGGAGAAAGAAATTATTCCTGAGATATCTTTCATTAAAGAGAAGATCTGGTGGAGTTATGAAAGAATATTTTGAAAAGATGTTTGAGTAATGGGTTGTTGTATATAAATAGGGTGCTAATAGGACCAAACAGGCATCCGGAGAGGGGGGAGTTTTGGAAGAGCAAAATAGTTGCGTTTAATTTTCCTTCATTTTCACCATTGTAAACACTTTTCGAGCAATCAAATAATCTTTTAAGAGTGTCTACAACATGATGAGCTAGACCCCTACACTGGGTCGACGGAGGAATCCGAATTTCATGCACGGGTAAATTTATTTTATTTTTATATTTGACTTTTGCACTAACTAAATAGAATTATGATTTGAATTAATTAGTTATCATTTTATTTGATGGGTCATGCTTTCTTAGATGTTTGATGTCCCATGCTTACAATTTATAACTAATATTTTGAGAATCTACTTTGACAAAAATAAGAGTCCATGTTATTTTATTTATTAAGCGATAATTGTTGAGAATAAATAATTGAGCCTTATAATATGAATTCGGTGGAATCCTAGTCCCGGTAACTCTCTCCTTTGTTTATTATTTTCATTAAATCTTTAAATTTAATCTTCACAAATCTTAGAGTTCGAATCCTTATTTACAACAACGATAAAAATCACATCATTTTGGCGCCGCCGACGCGGATTTGTTTTTAGATTAATTTTTAGGTTTATTTTTTTTATTATGTAAAGTATTTTCATTTTTTTTTAGATTTTTTTTCCTTTTTATGCGTTTCTTTTTGTATTTCTTTTCAGGGACTTTTTGAGGATGATGACTTCTTCTGAGGAGACGTCACCTAAGATGACGCTGGCGGAATATAAGCGTAGAAAGTCAAATTATCAGGAAACCTCGTCTAAGATGACGCTTGCTAAATATAAGCGTGGGCAACGATATAGAGTTTTTGATCCACATGTGGTAAGTGAAGAATCTCCTCTAGAGATATATGAGAAGTATTATAAACACACACCACTTAGTTTGGACTTAAGATTGAGAATTATGGAATGCAAAAAATTATTTAATGATGATAATAATCAGTCTTGTAGTGACTCTCTGGTCGAGACAGAATTTTTAGATGACCCTGTGAATGATTGTGTAGATGATTTGTTGATAGGTGTAGAATACAGCCTATTTATTATCTATTGGTTATGCTTTCTTTGCTATTTTTCTTGTAAATTATGTATTTTACGCTTGTTTTGAGTTTTATAGCTACTCTGGAGTCATGCGGAAGAAAAGAAGAAGAGATTGGTCAATTTGAGCCGGGAGTGCAAAAAGGTCATTTTACAGGCGACTGATATATGGAGCTCAGTCAAGGTTAAGGGTCCACCAGTACATGAGCACTAAAGACAGGCCCAGTTGAGGTTTAGGGGATATCCTTGGGTGGCTGCATCCAAGCACGACGGTGACTTTTCCGTCCAAATTCCGGTGATCCCGAGGACTTTTCAGAAAACCCAAATTTACAGATTTTTGTGTGGATTCTTCTCATGGGTGTGAATACTTAGATTTGGAAGTTGGGTGGAAACTTGGAAGATTTGGAGAATTGGACTTAAAATTGGAATTAGGCTCAAATTGGGAAAGTGGTGTTATTATGGAATGAGGATTCTTTCCTACAAGGATTGGAGAGCATTGAAGCCTATAAATAAAGGAGTTCTCTACAAATTTTTATATACACATCTACTTTGGAGAAGGAGTTAAAGTGCACAAGGATTGGAGGAAGGAGCAACTAACATCTTTTCAATAAGTTCTTCTTTATTCTTTAATTATTATTATTGTGTGAACTCCAAACTATGAGTAGCTAATTTTCTTATTGATTGAGGATGAATTCCTAGTTCTTAACATGATTTGAGTTTTTGTTTTAAAATCTACCTTGAAGTTTTTCACATGATTATCGTTTGTTTTTACTAATAGGAATGTTTATACATTCATGGTTGATTGATAGATTGTTTACAGTGCACGCTAAATTGATTTGTTAATTTGATCTAAAGCTAGTGAAAGTTAGGGGATAAGTAATAGTTTCTTGACTCTTTACACAAGTAGAAAACACGAGACCTTGCGGAGGGATTCCATGGAGCAATTGTGTGCGAAAACAACGCTAGAAAGTGGACCAAGCGAACCGAGTTTAACTACTAGTACTAAACCTAAATTCATAAATCTTAATGCGTTCGGGGAATTACATCTTGTAAGCGAACCTCAAGGTGGTTCTTTTGAATAGAATCTGATAACTAAGCGGACTTGTTACTCAGTGAAATAAGGAGTTTTGGGGTTAGCTAAGCGAACCTGCTATCCTACGGTTGGTGATAATATGTGACTAACAACATGTGGATGAAAAACATAACTTGAATCATTGTTTTGCAACGAAGAAGGATTCCTTGATCTTGTCTCTCTTATTGATTTCAACTTTATCTTTTTAATTGCTTTGTTTATTTTCTTTTGCTTTATAAAACAAACCCCCCTTTTTGTGACAATTAAACAACTAAAACTCTTTCTCCTCGTGGGAACGAACTTGACTACACTATATTACTTGTTAATTAGGTGGAAAAATATTAATTAATTTGTTGTGGTTATGACACGCATCAAATTTTGGCGCTGCTGCCGGGGAGCAGCGGACGATTTTAGTTATTTTATTTTTATTTTTGTTTTTGCTTTATTCTTGATTTGTTAGATTCTATATCATATCTAACTTAGTTTTCGAGAATCTTGTTTCAGGTACTATATCTTTGGTGAATGCTTAAAGAGGGAAAACCGAGTCCAATTGGTATACGTCTTCGATCCGGCACTCAACTAAAGGACCTCTTTCGAGCGGTTAACACTCCGCTTCCTCCTTCTTCATCTAGTGAGTTTGCAGATTCCGATATAGACGAAGAAGAAATGGATGATCGTACACTCAAGGATCTAGCTTCTCACAAGCTCGATACACAACAATGGTGTATCCAAACTAACTCAGCCTTCGATATCAAGCCGGAGTTGATTAGAGAGTTACTAAAGTTTCATGGCATGGTGAATGAAGATCCAAATAAGCATCTTATGGACTTCCAAACCATAGCCATGGCCATGCTTCCACCGGAAACTAATGCGGATGGAGCAATGTTGAAAGCTTTCCCGTGCTCTTTGGCGGGCAATGCTAAGGAGTGGTTGTATTATTTGCCTTCCGGAAGTATCACCACATGGAATGGGATGAAGAAACTTTTCCTCAAGAGATATTTTCCTGCATCAAAAGATACTCAAATTCGCAAGGAGATTTGTGGGATGAAACAAAATGTGGGAGAGTCATTGTATGAATGTTGGGAGCGATACAAGAGATTGGTGGCAAGATGTCCACACCATCAATTCAGTGACGTCATGATACTCCAATACTTCTACGAAGCTCTCCACCCAAGTGATAGATCTCTTCTTGACGCCGCGGGTGGTGGTGCACTAATGAACAAGACGGTAGCCCAAGCTACCGAGTTGATTGAGAGTATGGCGGCGAACTCGCAACAATTCTACACAAGAGAAGAACCAATGCTTAGGCGAGTGCATGAAGTTAGTGATTCATCATCATACCTTGAACAAAGGATGGGGAACATGGAGATAATGATGCAAAGGATGGCTGCAGTTATCATACCTTCATATGATGAGACCGAACAAGTAAATGATTTATATCCAAATCAAAGGCCAAAGTACGATCCATACTCCAATACTTACAATCCCGGTTGGAAGGATCATCCTAACTTTACTTATGAGAAAAAGCAAGCGGCGGCTCCTAATCCATATGTGCAACAAGGTGGTTTCCAAAAATCACGCTTCCAACCTCAACAACAATTCCAACCACAACAGTCAAGGAGCGTGATTCTTTGAGTGATGACAAGCTCAATGCGTTAATGCAAGGCATGCAAGGTCTTACTTCTATGTTACAACAAAGACAAAAAAGCCAACAAAAGAATGAATCGGCCATTAAGGATTTGGAAACCCAAATGTGACAATTGGCGACCGATGTGAACCTATTGAAAGATCAAGCATCCACAAAGATTCCTTCACAACCATTTGTGAATCCAAGAGAGAGTGTTAATGCAATTTCCTTGTTGAGTGGAAAACAAGTGAAGCAACCAAATCAACAAGATAAGGTGCATGAAGAGTTAGTCGAAGACAAAGAAGAAACCACACCGAAGGATAATTCCAAGGAATCGGTTCCTACTTTCACCACTCCACTCCCGTTTCCTAGACGATTTTCTAAGTCGAAGAAAGAGTTGGAATACAAGGATATTTGGGACATCCTTAAAAAATTACAAGTCAATATTCCACTCATTGAATCTATTCGACGAATTCCTCGTTGTGCAAAGTTCTTAAAGGAGTTGTGCATGAAGAAGAAAAGATTGAAAGGGAATGAAGTCATGAGTATGGGGGAGAACGCTTTGGAGTTCATTCTCAAGAAACTCCCACCTAAATTAAAGGACCCCTGTAGTTTCACCATACCTTGCACAATTGGTAAAACAAGGTTTATTCGAGCTTTGCTAGATTTAGGAGCATCGGTTAATGTTATGCCTTCCTCGATTTATGATTCTTTAAATCTCGGTCATCTTAAAGATACCGGAGTAGTTATTGAACTTGCTAACCGATCTAATGTTTACCCGAAAGGGATTGTTGAGAATATATTGGTGCAGGTTAATGAGTTTGTATTCCCGGCCGATTTCTATGTCTTAGACATGAATGATGAGAACTCTCCGAAGTCTACACCTTTGCTGTTGGGTAGACCATTCTTAAGCACCGCTAGAACGAAGATTGATGTCCAAAATGAAACCTTGACTATGGAGTTTGATGGTGCGGTCATCCACTTCAATATCTTTGAGACAATGAGATACCCAAGTGATGTGAAATCATGTTTTCTCGTTAAAGAGATTGATGCGGGATAATGAATCATGCAAGACCTAAGTCGGGCCGTCGACTTTAAAACAAGCGCTTAATGGGAGGAAACCCATAGGTTTTGTATTTATTATCCTTTTACTTTTTATTTTCATTTTGTTTTGTTTATTTATTTTTCTTGTTCCATATCATGTTAGGATTTCCCACCTTAACTTTGCTAGGAGGATTCAATTACATTGAGGACAATGTAAGGTTTAAATGTGCGGGAGTGGTTAACTATATTTAAAAAGAAAAAAAATTGCATAAAACCTCCAACTTTTAGAGATTTTAGAGTCACTAGCATACTTCTAGGTATGTTTACATAGAGAATTCTGACCGACATAACTGAACTTGGAAGTGTTAGGGAGTTACGTTCGGATTTCTTGCTTGTTAGAGTGTTAAATAATGGATTTAATCATGCCGGTGATGCAGATTAGGAGCAGGGGGACATGCATTATTAGAGTTGTTGATCAATCATTAGTGGAGACTACCCTATTTATATCATGCGAGGCACCGACCAGATTTCTTTAGAAATAACTAAAGAGCTTTATTTTGAGTGTGTGTCACCGTACGTTAATTCCGGGTAGAATGGTGAGGTACCCAACCTCCCACCAATAGAAGCACTACTCTTTGGTCTCTTGAGTGCTAATTTTGTCAATCATGAGGGTGACGTCTATAGATGAAAGCCTCCTTCTTGTAGTTCGATTTGCAGTTAGCACCATTCTCTCTCTCGACAACAACAGATCCATAGAATCACCATCATCATCAACAAGGGAGCGACATCAAAATCTACAAGGAAAGTTGAAAACGTTCAAGGTTTACAAGCAATGGAACAAGAAAAGAGTAAATTTCATATCCAAGTAAAGCAACATATAATCAGCGGATTTTTATATATACATGTTGAAGACTCACATATAAGGAGCATAATTTTATATCCAAGTTGAAGACTTATTTACAAAAGCAAAGAAAAGCAAAAGGTGAGAATTATTGAAGTTTATGATTTCGAGATGATACAAGTTGTGAAGAATCAAGACGTAAAGTACTTTTCCCACGTCTATGGTTTGTTTTATTTTCACTTTGTTTTGTATTTTATTTCTCTTGTCTTTATAAAAAAAAATTGGAAAATGAAAAAAAAATGAAAAAAAATAAAAAAAGAAGAAAAAAAATGAAAAAAGAAAAAAAAATGATGACAAGAGAAATTTTTGTTTTTATCTTTTATTTAATAAGCCGTGGGGAAGGAAAATCTATAAGGTAGTTTCAAGCGACAAGGATTTTGAGGAAGAAAGTTACAAATTGTCAAGGAATTGCGAAGTTCAAGTGTTTATCGTCATAGTTGAAGCCGAACACAAAGACCAAGAAGATGAAGACGAGGAGTGGAAGACGTTTCTATTGGATGTCGTGAGAGTGGTGTTATCATCATTGCAATCGGATGTGAAGGCGAGTAAGTAATCTCATCCTCGATAATAATGGTTGATTTCCTTTCTTAGAGATCGTCAGAAAAATGGTTTTTCAAAATGTTAAAAGATGTGGGTTTTTAAAATATTTCGGAAGTTGTCCTTCCCACCATTCAACGTGTTGCAGGATTTCTCTCTTCACTCCTACTTGCACACATGTGAGAACCATAAAAGTACGTCTTTTGAGTGCAATTTCATAAAACCCTTTTTGGTGAGGCAGAAGTCGAGGCGAAATGCTTATTGATCGCTCTCAAACACGCGTTCTCTCATTATGGTGTGGTTATTTCTCACTCAACATTTAAGAATGAGAATATGTTCTTTAGTATTTCTAACTTCTTATTACTAGCATGCAGAAACTCTATGTCCTCATAGCTTCTTGGATGCTTGCGGCGCTGGAAAGCTTTGAAGTTGTATGTTTTAGTTTGATTTGTTTGAGGACTAGCAAAGTCTAAGTATGGGGGAATTTTATAGGTGTAGAATACAACCTATTTATTATCTATTGGTTATGCTTTTTTTGCTATTTTTCTTGTAAATTATGTATTTTACGCTTGTTTTGAGTTTTATAGCTACTCTGGAGTCATGCAGAAGAAAAGAAGAAGAGATCGGTCAATTTGAGACGGAAGTGCAAAAAGGTCATTTTACAGGCGACTGATATATGAAGCTCAGTCAAGGTTAAGGGTCCACCAGTACATGAGCACTAAAGACAGGCCCAGTTGAGGTTAAGGGGATATCCTTGGGTGGCTGCATCCAAGCACTGTGGGTGCAAATAGCCATCCCCACATAAAACCTAATTGGGATCGACTGTGTTTCATTTCATTCTTCCCATTTGATGAAATTGAGAAAGAGAAATAGAGGCGCAGCCAGGCAGATGGAGGAAATCAAAATCAACATCGAGGGCATGAGAAGAACACAGAGAAGATGAACATAGAGAATAACTATCGGATTATGATGAATTGGGTGTTGATGATATGATTGATTTCACGGGGTTCGATCTATAAAGAAATCAGAGAAGAACTGTGAATAAGAGGGAAAGGGGATCGTGTGTTTTGAATCTGTGAGTGATTTGAGAGTTCAATTGGGTTATTGATTGAGAAGCAGATTGAGAAGAAGATGGGTTCGATCTGTTGTTGTTCTTGAGATGAAATTTGAGATATCAGAAAGGGGTTATTGTTGTTAATCGGATGGGGAAGTAGCTACTGTTGTTGTGAGACCGAGAGAGAAATAGGCAGAGAAATTGAAGAGAAGAAGCTACAACTGTTAAATCGAAAGATTGAGATGATGAGATCGAGAAACAGTTCATATGAATAAATATGGAGTTTGAGTCTATAATTGGTGATGACTTGAAGCTCTTGTCGCTGCTCAACAGATGGGTCTTGAATCTGTGGTTTGTAAGGGTTTCGATTGTTTCTGCAATTGAAGAACAGAATTGGGTTAGAGACAGATTTGAAACCAGAGGAAATAATTAGTGATGCTGTGAAGATGAAATGGGTTGATATGGAGGTCAAGACAAGGTGTGAGGTTTGACGCTCAGACATGGTGGTTTTGCAATGAGGTTTAGTCTGAATTCAAGGATTGGCTGATACAAAGAATGGCCAAAGATATGAAGACCTGTTGCTGTTGACGAAGAAGAACAAGGCTGTTATCGATATGCAATTGTGGATGGAATTGAAATCAAGTTCTACAAGAAGATGGGTTTTCTATTGGTGTCTGCAGTGAGTTGAGATGAGATAACAAGGGAAGAAGCAGGATAGTGATGATTGCTGCCATGAACCTCAGATGGAGAGTTGGTTGAGTTGTTGTTACGGGGAACAATGAATCTGAAGCAAGAATGGGTGGTAGAAAGTCTGCTACTGCTGCTGCAGATGAATCAATTAGATGTATGTTAGGCTTAATACAGGGAAGAACAGTTGTTCCTACTATTGGTTTTGGAGAAAAGGAAGAACAAAGCAGAAAAGGGAATTCAAATGTGCTAAGTCACCGGATTTGTGACTGGAGAGGATCTGAAGGCAATGTCTAATCAGCAGATGGGTATGAGCTGAGATTGCAGGGATTGTGACATGTGTTTGGCAAATGCAATAGAATGAATGCTTGAGTTGTTAGATGAATGCAAGGAAATACTGCACGGAAGGATCAATAGAATGGCCTGAACTGTAGCAGGGAAAAACAAGAACTCGATCTGAATCCGATTCAGACGAGTCAATTCAGTGATCCAGGTGATTTGACAAGATAACGGCGCCGTCAGTCGGACCGTCAAAGATGACGGCGACCCAGAAAGACTGTTAGTTTGACTCAGGTAGCCGGCGACAGAACTCAGGTGGACGACGTTGACTTTTCCGTCCAAATTCCGGTGATCCCGAGGACTTTTCAGGCAACCCAAATTTACAAATTTTTGTGTGGATTCTTCTCATGGGTGTGAATACTTAGATTTGGAAGTTGGGTGGAAACTTGGAAAACTTGCAGAATTGGACTTAAAATTGGAATTAGACTCAAATTGGGAAAGTGGTGTTATTATGGAATGAGGATTCTTTTCCTACAAGGATTGGAGAGCATTGAAGCCTATAAATAAAGGAGTTCTCTACAACTTTTTAGACACACATACTTTGGAGAAGGAGTTAAAAGTGCACAAGGATTGGAGGAAGAAGCAACCAACATCTTTTCAATAAGTTCTTCTTTCTTCTTTAATTATTATTATTGTGTGAACTCCAAACTATGAGTAGCTAATTTTCTTATTGATTGAGGATGAATTCCTAGTTCTTAACATGATTTGAGCTTTTGTTTTAAAATCTACCTTGAAGTTTTTCACATGATTATCGTTTGTTTTTACTAATAAGAATGTTTATACATGCATGGTTGATTGATAGATTGTTTAGAGTGCACGCTAAATTGATTTGTTAATTTTATCTAAAGCTAGTGAAAGTTAGGGGATAAGTAATCATTTCTTGACTCTTTACACAAGTAGCAAACACGAGACCTTGCGGAGGAATTCCGTGGAGCAATTGTGTGTGAAAACAACGCTAGAAAGTGGACCAAGCGAACCGAGTTTAACTACTAGTACTAAACCTAATTTCGTAAATCTTAATGCGTTCGGGGAATTACATCTTGTAAGCGAACCTCAAGGTGGTTCTTTTGAATAGAATTTGATAACTAAGCGGACTTGTTACTCAGTGAAATAAGGAGTTTTGGGGTTAGCTAAGCGAACCTGCTATCCTACGGTTGGTGATAATATGTGACTAACAACATGTGGATGAAAAACATAACTTGAATCATTGTTTTGCAACGACGAAGGATTCCTTGATCTTGTCTCTCTTATTGATTTCAACTTTATCTTTTTAATTGCATTGTTTATTTTCTTTTGCTTTATAAAACAAACCCCCTTTTTTATGACAATTAAACAACTAAAACTCTTGCTCCTCGTGGGAACGAACTTGACTACACTATATTACTTGTTAATTAGGTGGAAAAATATTAATTAATTTGTTGTGGTTACGACACGCATCATTTTTCTAATTTATTAGAAGAATCTATCTCGCAAGATCTTTCACCCGACTTAGAGGTTGTTTCTAGTCCCCTAGACTTCCAAAAGTTGCCTAATTTAGGGTTAGAATTGCGTGCTTCTAAAGTGTTGTTGGATTACTTTGCATCTAAGTACCCAGAAGAATTGCCTGTTTCTGATACCGTGCATGATCCTACTGACAATTTCCCTGTCCCAATAGTATCCCCATATTATGTGCTATACTCACTTCCATGTGAAGTAAAAATTAGGTTTGGGGGTAATCCTCTATTTCAGATAGTTTCAGTGTCCCCGCATTTTCATAAGTTAATTCTGAAGCTGCGGTTTGTAAATACTGTATTTTGGGTTGATCCCCAAATTTTCAGGCTGTTAATTTTTGGGGATCCATTTCGGTATATTCCAGTAGGTATCTTTTTTTTTTTTTTTTTGCATTTCTCATCTTAATATTTGCGTTGGATGACTCAATTACATTGAGGACAATGTAATGTTTAAGTGTGGGGGAGAGGTTAACTTTTTACTTTATTTTTTCAGGAAATTCCTTGCAAATCATGACCAACTGTGTAGCGGGTCTCTTTCTCTTTATCTTATTATATGACCAGCTGTGTAGCGGGTCTAAAAAAAATTATTATGATTGTTAAGGTTATAACCAGCTGTGTATCGGGTCTTTTTCTTTTTTCTTGCATGTTATGACCAACTGTTTAGCGGGTTTAAAAAAAAAGTTGATATGACCAGCTGTGTAGCGGGTCTCTTTCTCTCTATCTTATTATATGACCAGCTGTGTAGCGGTCAATTTTCTGTTTTGCTCGAGGACTAGCAAAATGTAAGTGTGGGGGAATTTGATGAGCACGCAAGTGTGACGCATTTTCACCCATAACTACATTCGCTATGACTAATTTAATCACTAATAATCTTGTTTTAAGTCTTTTCAAGGAAATAAGCTCTTTTGGAAAAATAGCTCGAAAAAGTGTTAAAGGCAACCAGATGAACTGATAAAGGAACCCATCATTTCAGATACGGGCACCCAACAAATGGATAGAGGCACCCTCTTCTTCTTCATTTGAAACAGATTCACATAATTTATGGGAGATCCCAAAGATTTAAGGAAAAGATATCTTCTTGCCTATTATACAGGAAGTTTTCATATCTTGAAGTTAAAAGAGATAATATATTGATGAGTTTGTTTTTATTGAAAAGGAGAAAGAAAATCCGTGGTTTTATTTATGAATAAAAAAAGATAATATCCCCAGGATTTTATTCTAGCAAATAGAGGAAGATGTGTGATAAATGGAGAAAGAAATTATTCCTGAGATATCTTTCATTAAAGAGAAGATTTGCTGGAGTTATGGAAGAATATTTTGAAAAGATGTTTGAGCAATGGGTTGTTGTGTATAAATAGGGTGCTAATAGGACCAAACAGGCATACCGAGAGTTTGGGGAGAGTTTTGGAGAAGACAGAGGCGATAATAAGAACCACCAGAAATATTTTTCTGCTGCTGCTCATCTGAAGAACACGAAGAACAGACCATCCAAGACAGTCGTTTTTCAACAGTGGAAATGACACACAGGCGTGGGTCGTAGAGCTACAGAATCAGCGACAGTACTGTTCTATCGTTCTTTTCATTATGTAACAAATAAAACTGTTACAAACCCGGTTTTATCATTGTTTCTCCCATTTCATCTTTGTAAACACCCTTTGAGCAATAAAAATGAATTTTGAGCGTGTTTCCATGATGATGAGCTAATTCTCGCGCAACCAAGGCAATGGATGAAGCTATCTATGCATGAATGATTGGTAACAATTTTATTTTCTCTAATTTACAATTTATAATTCATTCAATCACCGCTTTTGCGGAGTTCTAAATGTTCACATAATTTTCTTAATTACTTGTGATTCAATTTGATAGATTATACTTTGTTTAATCGATTGATAGTCTATTCTTAGAGAATACAATTAATATTTGGGAATTTGTTTGATTATGTGTGAATTAAGAAATAAAGGACTTAAAGGATAGTTAGAGTTTTGAAGCATATTTGGTATCGTTCATTCATGTGTAATAGTGGCATCTAGTATCTTGGTTACTTTTAATATCTTGAAATCAATTTTGCAATAAATTTTCTATTTTTAAGTTTTATAAGTCTAAAATCTTTTGATGTCACAAGTCTCAACGAACTTATTACTACAACTCAATTGAAAATCACATCAGCCGCCATGCCACGGCTACGTCATTGGCATGCCGCTATGCGACGGCTACGCCACTGGCGTGCCACTAGCATGCCACTATGGCAATGGCGCCACTCCGCTATAAAACAAGATGCGGCCATCATCAATGGCCATCCTTCCTCATGAGATGCAATCTCTTCCATCCAAGTTCGCCACCGAACTGACAGACTTGTGGCAAGTTTCAGGCGACCAGCTTTCTAAATCTAGTGGCCATGGCTACGCCAGGCGCCACTTGCACCACCGTTCCACTGGCATGCACGAGCCATGCCAACCATGCCACATTTCCACTGACATATACCAAAATGCCACCGCGCCATTATCAGGCACCAACGCAAGGTAGCCATAATCAACGGCTACCCTCCTTCATGAGATGCGATATCAGCCATCAAAGTTCGCCACCGAACTGAACAAACCTGTGGAAAGTTTTAGGCGACCAGCTAAAACGATCCTAAAATCATTACATGTTATTTTACTGCGGTAAGTCCCTTGACTTTGACTTGCCGCACGTAGCGAAGTGATACGTGTTTTCCACGAAAACACTCGAGACATCAAACACGTCACAAACTGGGGGATGCTCAACAGGGTATTGGTCTGGCGGTTTACAGCGTGCGTCGTGCAATGCTCCCGTTACAAGAAAGTGTCATGAAGTGGGACAATTAGTGGTGGTAAAAATTAACGGTGTAAACGAATTCACTTCCTTCATCATGGAAGCATAACGTCGGACGGTTACACGTTACTCTTTTCTTACACCACTCAATAGTTTCACTTCCTATGATACCAGGGTACGTTTCAATATGACTTGTATAAATAGGCTTCACCTATTTTTCACAAAAAAACAAGTTTTTGGTCGGCAACAACACAGTATCTAGAAATCACCTGGTATATTTCCATCCTTCTAGCCAGTTCTACTTTCAAATACAAGTCATACACAACCACACCTTCAGAATCAACTATTATGGTCTTAACACGCTCTTCGCTTCCCTCCCTAAGACCAACTCTTATCCTTCACTTTGTGACCGAAGCAAGCCTGGAACGACCATTTCTTGGTTTAGGCCAGGATTGTATAGATTGATCTCTCGAATCAAAAGTACTCCCGTGCACTGTATTGTTTAGGGTTTAGATTCGTTTCTCATCCGCACACACAAAATTACCAAAATCAGCAGAAACGATTTTCATCCACAAATAATTGGCGACCGCAGTGGGAGATTAATCTTTCGGTTGAAAATTCAATGAAGCACATCGTCCAAGAAAAGAAGGATTCAGGAGAATTGTGTCTGGGGACTAGAGATTCTCCGCCTTACCGTGGATCGACATATAAATTTTCCACAGAAAATAAAGGAACGACTGGGGATTTCTCGCGGCAACGAGGGCATCAGTAAGTCTTGTCAGACAATGTTTACACGATCTATTGTTTGGTTTTTCACATTTACAATGGAATCCGATAACCCAATCATCCCAAGATTTCATATCTTTCCCTTTCTCATGCAACATTCACGGTTTTGCAAATTTCCCGAATGATTTTGCTACTTGCATCGCAATTCAGATTTTGACATATCGATTGATCAGAGGGCCATTATTCTAAAAATAATCCAAAAACTCTTATAAAAAGCAATCATTTATCAATCCAAAAACCAGAAAATCAAACCATAAACTAGGCGTTTCTTTTTCCTTTCAAAAAAAAACTCTAAGAAAAGGAAGTTCAGAAAATAAAATATTCAAGGAAAATTGCCTAATAACGTCTCGTTCTTCTTGGAGAAAATATCCTTCATACATTGAAGATCCGCCTGCTTCAGCTTCAACTCCTGGGACAACTTCTCGACTTCTACCTCATTTTGATTAATCAAATCCGCGGAAGGACCATCAACCGCTTCAGCCTGCAGCCTTTGGATCTCGGAAAATCCCTCACAGAACCATGAGACGTTAAAATCAAAGTCTAAACACATATCCCGGTGGAACTTCCATCTTGAGATTACATCTCCAGAAACAGTGTGACTAGTCACGTTGCACAAATCATGATTGAAGATAATGTTTCTTCCACCCGCTTAACCAACGCAAACCGGCTGGTGATCTTTTTAGTTGTGGCAATATGTACATATCTTGGTATACAGCGCCTCATACTTAACTGGTACACTGAAACCTCCAATCAGCATGTGATCTTCATAAGGAGTCAAGAATGGAGGGACGAAAGCGGCGCCTGCAGCTGAGCCCGCAACCAACAAGGGTTCTTTAGGAACAATCATGCCCGTCGTCACAACAACATTTTCCGCCATTGGGGACACAACAACATCTTCAGGACGATCAATCTCCATCTATGGGTTGCTAACATGTACGACTTTCATGGTTGGAGACAAAACCACATCTTCTTCGCGACGAGTCTCCATCTCATGGTTATCTTCGATGGCTTCTTCTTGTGATAATGTCGATTGAGTATTTATTCCGAACAAATAAATGGCTTAAAAAAAGAGGGGGATGTAGAAAACTCTCCAACTCATTTGTGGGCCCACTGGAAAAAGACTCGCTGTTGTATTCAAAAGTGCTCATCTCATCACTGGATCTCAAACTTTCTTCCTCTTCAGATTCTTCTTCAAGAGATTCAGTCTTGTCGCTTCCTCCCTCAAGAGGCGCCGTCTTTTGGCCGTAGGCAAGTCTGGTAAAGATATTCAAGTTGCCAAGACTCTGAGTCAAAAAAAAAGTCAGTAAAGAAATGGAAAATTTATGTAATTCAGCCAAGTCAGTGAAGAGAATCATACACACATGCGTGTTGAAAGAACTGAAAGTCACAAGAGCCGCTGAATCCGATTGGAAGACACTTGCACGATTTTTCGACCTTCGCTCCTTTTTCTGGGGACTGTCTGCATCCAAGCTAGAGGATTTTCTATTTCCCGAAGGAAGCTCTTTCAACAACTTATGCTTCGCTAGAGCCGCAGAGGAAGGTTTACCACGTGGATTTGTCGCAACATCCTGCACGAACTGATGAATGGCGAGAAACTCATCTTCCTAGAAGATATTATATTTGGGAGTCGTCACAGGTTTTCTTTCTGGGAGCAAGAAGGGAAGACTGTTATCCGGTGTAAAGACGTTGTAATCAAGAATAGCGGGTAACTATTCATCTGGAGCTGTCAGCGGGCGACGGAATGGGACTCCCTGATCAAATCACATATGTCAAGCAGCATTGTCAATGTTGTAAGAGGTTAATCTACAAGATCTTATGAAAAAAGATGGCACGTACCCAGATATGCAGCTTCGCAAGAACACAGTTTCTCCAATGCTCATATTCCGGTCAACAGAATGCAATATCACGTTCGGTGCGGAAGCAAAAGTGTCTGGTTGAACTATGGAGGTATGGTCCGGGGCCCAAGGACGAAAGGTAACTGCATGCGAGTTGTCAAGAAAATCAATGAGCTTTGCGCCAGGTCTTGGAAACCTCTCCAACCAACATAGTATCCTAGAACCGCCATATGCATCAGGAAACAAGGTTCTCGGGTTAGGAGTGTAATTTTTGAAATGCTCCCACAACCATGCTTGAAGAAAGGCGGCGTGGATATAGGAGTCTACTTTCATATACCCATTAGATATGTACATGTCTGCTACTAAGTGGTCCAGATGAGTGTAAGAATATCCAAGAAACAAACTGCCGATGGGGAGAGCAATGCCTTTCGCTAGTTTGATAGCAAATTTGATGAGCTTCTATCTTATCTCCTTCTTACCAGAGCCATCATCTAAAACATCTCTAGATAGCCACATAATTAAAAATGAAGCAACATGGAGTGTATCATCCAGCACTCGATCCGACTCCGGCTCATCAGGGAACCACTCAGACACCCACCAGTTATAGAAGCACTTCTCCTCATAATTCTTTCGAACATATCCCGCTGCTTTTGTGACCAAAGTGGCATGTATTTCTTCTTCTTCCTTGGGTAAGACAACATCAAATTTCCCAACTATTGGAAGACTCAACAAAATATCTACGCTTTCCAAAGAAATAGTCATCTCACCTTATCTACATATAGGGCTAAACATTTGGTTAACTATTGTTGAACCAAAAAATGTACATGTTTGGGTACGGTTACACAAACCTAGAAACGTGCATTTCATTTGTGTGTAACAAGCTAAGTTTTCGATCTAACGGTTGAAAGATATTAGCTTGAATCTAATCAGGTTTTCATCTAACGGCGAATATTGAATGCTTTGTTACCAAACTAACATTGATTGCAAACCCTGATTTGAAAGACTATATAAGGGATAACTCTAGCAACTGGGAAAACTAATCCCCACACCTTACGTGTGATACTAGTTGTAATCTAGAGTCGATTATCCATTAACCTTTGGTTTTCTTTTCTCAAACCAGGTTAACGACTTAAAGACTTCATTGGGACTGTGAAGCCAAACCGATATTACTTTCTCGTAGTTGTGTGATCTGATCTTGCATATTCTATCGTACGAGTACAATCACAACGATTAGCTTGAGATTTATATCTCCAATAGGCAAGATATAAAAGTAGTCACAAACATCTTTGTCTCATCATTTGTGATTCCATAATATCTTCTTTCGCCGCGTAGATTAAGATTATTGTGAGGTGTTTGATAATTCTAGGCTGTTCTTCAGGAATATAAGTACGAGTTACCGATTGGTTCCTGTTCACCTTTATTTATCAAAATACGGAACAAAAACTCTTGGGTATTTCTGTGGGAGACAGATTTATTCAATTCATAGACTTATGTGTGTGATACAGATTTTTTTATTAAAGTCTCCGTTTTTGGGTCGTAGCAACTCTTAGTTGTGGGTGAGATCAGCTAAGAGAATCAAGTGCGTAGTATCCTACGTCTCGTTCGGGAGCGTGTTCAGGATTTCTTGGCTTCAGTTGGCGTAGAGGAAGAATGGAGGCGCGACGAAGTGTCTCAAATGCCAAGCACGAGAGTTGAAAGGTTTGCAGCTCGGCTAAAGCGGCGAAGGATCGAGCATGAGCAGCCTTCTAGTGAAAACAAGCATGATTACCTTGTCTGTAACGGAATCATCATCCTCGATTCTGACATGGAAGAAACAGAGTATCCTCATAAGGCTGTTGGGGTAGTTCCTGAGGGGGAGGTTGAAGTAGTTTTCGTGGAGGGTATTAAAGCAACCGCCGGAGGGAACACTGAAGTGGCTGCTGAGGAGATCATAGTAGCGGCATCTGGAGAAGCTGTTGAAACAGCTTCCAAGGATGATTTCGGCGCGTCTCCTGAAGGGAATACTGAAGCAGCTGTTGAGGGAGGCGTCGCAGCGGTATCAAAATGGGAAGTCGATGCGGCTTCCATAGAGGATGCAGTATTGGCTCACGATGAAGGAATTGAAGCATCTTCCAATAAAATCTCCAGTGAAAATATTGTTGATCCCTCTGATGACTAGACTTCCCTTTGTTGCTTTTATTCGCACTTTCCATAGTTTGTAGAAATCTCCCTTTATACTCAGTAGTTTTGTGGCTGAGCATGGTTTTCATTGGAAGATTGATTTTGATTTTTCTTTTTTTAGGATATCTTGGGAACCCTAGTTGTAGCATTTCCAGTAGGGTTGTAATAGAATCTCTCTGTTCCATCAAGTCGTACGGCCGAAAAGAACGCGATCATTCATAAGTGATGATGCGTCTTTATGTGACCCTTCATGATGATTTCATGTAACCCTAAAAAAAATGAAGGGGATGCAATAATGGAAACCATAGATTAATCACGAACCTGTCTTCCCTCCAATGAATAAAGTGCTGCAATCCGCCTAACTGTGTAGAGATTGAGAGGCTGCTTTATTGTTGGAGTGGAATTCTCTTTATAGTACGAGGTGCTTGCCTTAATAATCATACGATTCCTTTTGCCTCTTTTCTCTCTGCGTGTACTCCTTTAATGTTTTCTCTAAAGATATGAGATGTTTCTTTCTGGTTTGAACTGATAGGTAGATGAGGGTTTTAGGTTTGTTCAAGACTTTGTGTCATGATTCAGGAGTAAAGAGATTTCTAAAAGGAAATAATACTTCGATTAACTGACAAATTGAAACCCTAATTATGAATGCAAGCAGTGCAATCATTTTGGAGGAATTACAAATATTGCATGAAAGAGGAAATTGTTGGAAGAAATACTAAAGATAACGCTGGAGGAAAAGGTAGCACAACGTTTTAGGTATTGAAAGGTTTGAGCCATCGTGAGTGGATTTTTACGCCCTCCAATTTTTCGGCATTGATGATCTTGCAGTACCCGCCTAAGATAACGTCTGCCACCAGGTATGGCTTATCTTCCCTTTCTGTAGGTGAATCAGACTGAGCGTTCACCTTCACTGTCACATCCCCATCTTGAAATGCGGTCGCCTTCATTACTAAATCTCCAGTTTGAAATGGGTTTGGGGGTTGTACAGCTACTTGATCCTTGGGCTTGCCGTCTTTGACCGAGACATCTTCTAACCTTTTAACAAAGTGTTTGAAAGGACCAGCATCCCATTAACATCTCCTACTGGCGGATGGGTTGTTGATTGGAGCTAGTCCCCGAGACTTAGCGGAAGGAGGAGTGACTGGTTGCAAAAAAAGTTATTCGATAAGACTTCCTTGGGTTCGGAATCTTCTAACGTATGCTGATGGGCTCTCTCCAGGTAATTGCTTCACACCGGCCAGTTATCGATATGGCAACAGAAAATCTTCGGGATTTTACGGCTTGTTGGTAATCCTTTCAGGTATAGACACCGGCAAAGAACACACCCCTAACTTTTCTTTTTTGTTATGCATCCACGAGCGCCCTAGAATCATATCATAATCTGGGTATTCTTTCACAACATGAAACTTACCGCGTGTTAGAGCATCTCCTATCTTAATTTCGAGGTTGATGTACCCATAAGCGTCTCTAGACTCTCCTTCAGAATTTTTAATTACGGTTGGGCAATGGACAACTTCCTGCTTCGAAATCTTTGCAGCTTTTAGGGCCTTGACAGTGACAATGTTGAAATCAGATTCTACATCAATCAGCTCGTTGTTGAAATCAACATCCTCAAGCGAGCGATGGCTAGGAGTCCCCAGTTATATCTCGCGTTTCCCAAGAAGGATTGGGTTTCAAGAGCGACTTCCTTAACTGGAAACAGACACTTTCCTAATACAACACGGTTGAGAGCCCCAAACATGTATTGACGATGTGCCTTAGAGAAATACATAATTTCACATAAATTTTCCATCATAGACTGCACAGTCTTGTGAAGAGAGTCCCCAGAAATCATGCAGCTCCTGACAAGAAGAGGGTCTCTGTTGACTCCTTCATTTCTTAGTTGAAGTTCTCCTGTGTCCACCTTCTCTTTGAAAATGCGCTTCAACTTGTTGCAGCCACTGGTTGGGTTATTGACGAACCTGTGATAACGACAGTATTTGGGATTCGCCATCTCTTCTTCAGTTGGAGGACGTCTAAGAGGAGGTAGCTTGATTGCGTCATCTTGAATCCATGCTTCCAGGAGTTCAATGACCTCATCTATTAATTGGAAATGGGAAGTCTGGAGAAACATATCCAACTTCAGGAGTCTTAGCCGTGGTTTTCCGGGGCAGATTCATCTGCGCTGGTGCTGCGCGCTTGGGTTGTTGCTCCGTTGCTGGATCTTCCTTTTTTCCTCCTTCACCTACCACGCTTACAGAAGGACCGGTGTTGTATTTCTTGTTGATAAGACGCATGTTTCCTCGAGTTTCGTGTGCATCCTCACGCCTGGTCGGTCTGGATATTTCTAAAAGTGTTGGTGCGGTCGTAGCCGATTGTTTAGCAGATTCATGGAGTTAAGATAATGTCTGGAAGTGCAGGTTATCCAGTAAAGCATGATAGATGGCAACCATACCGTTAATGCACGACTCCACCAATTGATGTTCGGCCATATTTGGGTCGTGACAATCCAAAGCTTGAATTCTGAATCTCTTGACGTAATCGTTCGGATGCTTGTTGTTTCGCTGAAACATTCCCCCCAAGTCCGAGAAAGTGATTTTCTCAGACACGAAGAAATACTTTTTGTAAAAAGCGGTGACCATCTCACACCAGTTTGATATGTTGTTTGGTGTGATGTTATTGTACCAGGTGTATGCTCTTCCAGTAAACGACTTTGAGAACTCTTTCAGGCGGAGGACGTGATTGTATTCGTGTTTTCCCAAAGATTACAGAAAACGAGAAATGTGTTCGCGAGCGTTACCAGTACCATCATAAAGGGAAAACTGAGGAGAGGAATATCCTCTAGGTAAGGGAACTCTCTGCACATCAAGAGGATACGGAGGTTGGCGATGGTGCAGGTCCACCAGGTTTTCCTTACCTCGATTTTGGAGAAGTCGTTCCAGATCCTCACGAGTGATGAAGTTGGATGGCTGGTTCCTTTCCCATGGGCATTCAGGAGAAATACGGGCTTCTTCGTTTAGATAGGCACGTCCTGCTGAAGCACTCGAGCCAGGCGTGTTGAAGGTACTCCTTGTTGGTTCCAAGGGTTGTCGTGACTCTTTTGGAAATCGTTCTTTTAATGTCTTGATAAAAGTAAGCCCCTATTTCTGAGTTGTATCCATGTTCGTTTGAGCCTTAGCAAGAACTTATTGCCTCTCCATCAAGTCAAAAATGGTAATAGGGGGTTGGCTTCCTCTGATTCCTCCAGCCCCTCGTCCTGACGGGGGAATAGCAGCTACTCTGGTGACGTCTGGAGGCATTACACTTGAAGAAATGTTGGGGTTTACGGCTGATCTAGCTCTGGTGATAGGAGGTGTGTGCCTGAGGGAATATCTCCTGCCCCGCTGGTGTTGATGGTGGAGGACGTAGTTCCACGAGATGCATTAATCGTATTGACAGGATGTACGGTAGCGCCACTGACAGGGACATCAACGCCGAGAGTGTTGTCAGTGCTATTTCCATCGGAATTGGTTGCCGATCCAGACCTAAGATCCACCATTTTGAAATCAGGAAATCGAATTGGGTATCGAATAACTGACTTCACGACCGAGAGATTAATCTCCCACTGTGGTCGCCATTTGTTTGAGGGTAAAAACTGATTCTACTGTTTTTGGTAAATTTAGGGTGTGTTGATGAGAAATGAATTCAAACCCTAAACAAATGCACTGCACGGGAGTACTTTTGAGTTCGAGAGATAAATCTGTAAGACTCTGGCCTAAACCAAGAAATGGTCGTTCCAGATTCAATTCGGTGACAAGGTGAAGGAGAAGGGTTGATCTTAGGGAGGGAAGCGAAGAAGGTGTTTGAGATCAGGATGTTGAATTACAAAGGTGTGACTGTTTATGACTTGTTTATCAGAAAATGGTTCCTGGATACTTGTGTTGATAACACTTGTCTTTTTTTGTTGAAATAGGTTGAAAACCTATTTATACAAGTCATTTGAGCACACCCCTGATCTCGTAGGAAGTTGAGAAGATTAAGTAGTGTAGTTGTGTAAGAGATGGTGATCATAACGTGGTCACATCTTCACCCACTACTTTCACCGTTGTCAATCGTTCGTCTTTTCCTGACACGTTCTCGTAGTGGACGCGTTGCACGCCACACGCTTTAAACCGCCAGACCAATACCCCAATAAGTATCCCCCAGTTTGTGACATGTTTGATGTCTTGAATGAGTGGGTCAAGTCGTGAGACTTGCCTCTAAAATCAGCACGTAGTGCTTTTAGGCCAAATAATGAATTATTCGCAAAACCGATATTTATAAGGCGTTGCTTATAGTCGATGTATGTAAAGCATTGCTTTTGGATAAGCAGCTAAAAGTAATCGATGTGTTAGGAGCATCGTTGTCTTTGAGCTCGATCGAATCAGTCACGGATTAAGCGTCTTAAAAGCAGCACGACCGGCCCTCTTTGGGTGATCGTTTGAAGACCCTTGGGGTGAGTTATCACCTAGTCGATCACTCTCTGTAGAGGAACGACGGCCGTTGACCACGATGCTACCTTGTTGGTTTTCTGAAAATGAATCTACACCATGCAACTAGGCTAGCAAAGTTGAATGGATGAGATGATTTGTGGAAGTTTCATGATGTTGTTGACGCAACTAAGGGTTTAGGGGCTGCGCGACCAACCCCTTTTGGGTGAACAATTCGAAGCGTTGAGTGTTCGCTCGACCAGGTCGATTACTCATGTACAAAGGTGGGTTTTCGGCGAGCATGCTGACATCTCCTGGGCCACCTGAAATTAGATCTAAACCACTCAATTTGGTCGGCGAAGATGGATGGTTGTGATCGTTTTGCGGCGGTAACATATTTCCTCAAACACCAACTAGGGTTTTAAAAACGGCCACGTCCACCCTTGTTTGATCGAACGACTTGATGCATCGAGGACTTTTTGTGGGTAGATCGATCAACCAAGGGAGGAGTTGGGCCGCCAATGAACCCTTTGATACTTCTCCGCTCGTTTGAGATGCGATCTACGCTGTCCAATTAGGCTGGCTAAGTTGGATGGTCGTGATTGATTTGCGATAGTTATATGATGTCGCAGCTCGAATTTAGGGTTTTAGAGTAGCACGTTTTCCCTGGTTTGGGTAAGTGATTTGGTATCTTTTGGTCTTGCCACAAGCAAGTCGATCGAGCAGGAAAGAAGTTGGGCCGCCCGTGAGTGCGCCGACACCCTTTTGACCGTTCCAGGAAAGATCTCAGCCGTCCAACAAGGCTGGCAAAGTTGGATGGCCATGATGTATTTAAAACCCTTTTTTAACGGTCTTAGCTCGTTTGAGCTTGCACGAACACCCATCTTAGAGTTGACGTTCAGAGTGCTTAGGAGTTAATTGAATAGAACTCGATCAACTAGGGCATTAGTGGGCCCGCCAGTGGTCACTACGGTGATTTCCTAGTTCTGTCAGCAGTGGTCTAGGCTTGCTGAAATACGCGGCCAAATTGTGTGGTCGTGATCGTTTCTGAGACTGATATTAACAATCTAGATTTTCCCTAAGGAGTTCAAGCGTGATCGTGCTAACTTAAAAGTGCGTCGATACGAGATTCTCTTTGTCAGAGAGTGGTGCAGCCTGTGTAGGTATTTTCATGCAAATCTCAATACTGGCACTTCGGGAGATTCATGCTACTCTGCTGAAAGTGAACACTTCATCGTCATGTCATGTCAATAATGAGAGTTCGGCTGAGAACATAGCATATACAAATACTAGGCAAGTCATGCATTAGTCGGTAATGCTAGCAAAAATAGAATTCACATAATATCTGGGATTTCTAGTACGTGCACCATTCTGAGTCAATTTCATATATATATATATATATATATATATATATATTAAATTGCTGAGGAGGGTTTTTGCACTCGTCACTTTTCAAATGGCTTTTGTTCCTTTGCAGGACAACAACGTATTAAAATACAGGGTTTACAGTTTTGACCCTGAGCTAAAAACCACCATCAACACATACGATTAAGATTATTGTGTGGTGATTGATATTTCTAGGTTGTTCTCCGGTATATCAATTGGTTCCTATTCACCTTGATTTATCAAAATACGGAATAAAACTCATAGCTTTATCCGTGGGAGACAGGTTTATCTATTCAATAGACTTTTCTGTGTGAGACAAATTGGTTTATCAAGTCTTCGACTTTGGGTCGTAGCAACTCTTAGTTGTGGGTGAGATCAGATAAGGGAATCAAGTGCATAGAGTCGTGATGGGATTTTGAGACGTAAGGAGCGGAACTGTACCTTGATCAATGTGAGATTGGTTAGGTCTCAACTACATTCCAGTCCGAAGTTAACTTGGAGTAGGCTAGTGTCTGTAGCGGCTTAATATAGTGTGGTGTTCAAATCTGGACTAGGTCCCGAGGTTTTTCTGTATTTTCGGTTTCCTAGTTAATAAAACTTCTAGTGTATGTGTTATTTCTTTTCCGCATTATATTTGTTTATATAATTGAAATTTCATAGGTTGTGCGTAAGTTAAATCAATTGTGAATCCAACCTTTTGTTGTTGATTAAATTGATTGACACTTGGATATTGGTTTTTGATATCGTCCAAGTTATTTATTATATTCAATTGGGCTCGCAAATTCCTATTTGTTTGATTGCAGATTGAATTGAGAAATTGAGATTTAAATCTTTGATATACTTTTTTTAAGATTGAATCTGACTGTCTAGTTGATTCTCTTGAAAGTATATTGGAGTTAGTCCATAAAGATTTCTAAGAGAAATATTGGGTGTGATTGTTAGACCCTTTTTTTTTCAATTGGTATCAGAGCAGATGAACACGTTTAAGAACTTATAAGTTTGTGTTTGTTGCGATCTGACTCTATGGACAGAAGTGCCATCTCTGATAAACGCATCACCAGAGACAAAAGTTCCGTTTAGATAAAATATATTAAAGAGAAAGATTCGTCTATCTCGAATTTAGATGAACATTATGTTTCAACGAAACAGGATTTCACTGATAACTAGTGTTTTCCCGATTACCTTTCAAACGAGTCTGACTCTGTTAAAGAAAGGGATGCAGCTGAAGAAGGTAAAATGATTCTAAATCTTGTTAGAATCCAGGCTGATAAAATCAATCGGTTGGAACACAAAGTCAATGCACTTATTGGTATGGTAAATGATCGTGACTCTCAGTTGAAGGTTCTCCATGAAGAAAATGCCTTAGTCTGTTCTTCACGAAATTTTCTAGAGGCTAAACTCAAAGAGGATGCCTTGGAAATTTAACATCTTTTGAGTAAACTCTCTATTCAAGGATGTTCTGAAGAGTCCACCATACTAATCGCTTCTAACTCAGCTGAGACTTCAGTTCCAAAAGCTAAATATCAATCTCTTCTTATTATAAAAGATGTGCTTGTATCTTCCTCTAATCAAGGAAACATCACATCGCTCGGAAGGAAGAAATATTCTAACAACGTTGTTAAGTATGTTCACTCTAATCACTCATTTGATCATAAAGTGTGTCTCTATTGTGATTCAAAAGGACATGTTGAACGAAAGAGCAAATCCAGGTTGATTAACAATTCTATTTTTCAAATTCAACACACCTTAGACTTAATTCTCAAAGGTGTAACTGACATTCGGATGTATAAACCAATTGGTTTCAGTATTCACCCTGTGAAGTCTACCAGGAAATTCAGTTCAATTTGCTCATTGAATGTTCGGACCAATTGTAACTCTAGTACAATTTGGTCAAGGAGATTTCAGAAAGGTCCCTCTCAACCTTCTGAGAAGAATGATTTTCAAGATATGAAAAAGGTTCCTGTAGATGGAAGCAAAAGTGGAGTTATGAAGGAAAACCTTAATCTGATAATTGAAGGATACAAGGATCTTATCAATAGGTCAAAATCCTCCTCACAAACCTCTTCTTGTAAGGATTCTAATTTAGTCTCATATTTTGATGACAATAAGTTTTATGATGATTTTTCACATCAAAAAGGAATTTATCCTAGAATTGGAAGAAAGAAAAGACTCAATCGTGAACACCATTCATTTAATGAGCTTAGGGCTCATACTTGTGCTAATAAATCACAAGGGTTGAATGCTTACTCACAAAAAAAAAAACTGTTGAGTAAGATTTGTTAATAATCATGTATACTTTCGGCAAAAATGCTTTCTGATTAGTTGAGCCATTTTCTTATCGTCTAGAGCTAAACTATTGTCCGTAAACATCTTTTCCTAAGTATTGGTTGGGTCTCAGCAATGTCTACGATTATTTTGTTTTTGAAAAAGTTGTTGTTGCAACTGTGTTGCATGCTACTCTTGTGTTCTAAATTGTTTCTCAATGGAGATATAAAATTTATTGAGCCAAAACTTTGTGAAAGAAAATCTTCACGTAGTAAACATGAACTGCTTTTCCTTGCCTTGTAAAAAGGCTCGTTCGGTTTTGTTTTTTCTTTTGGGTTCGGCTTTGTTTGTACGGGTACCTGACTTACTTATCATAAACTGTCTTTAGAAACCCTAAAAATTACCTTCCCTAAGAAACCATTTAAATACCAAACCTATTGAGTCACGTACGCATACTCTAGGTCTTTTTCGTTTTGTCAAGAATGTTTTCACCTTCTAGCACTGGTGATTTTGCAAGAGGTATTAGTTTCAAGTCCAATGGGAGGAAGAAAATAATCCTAGTATAAGATAATATTCAAAATCCTAATACCTCATGCTACTATGCCTATACTCATTAGGATGTTGAGAATGAGGATATGGTCTCTACTGAAGTGGTTCATGATTTTCTTAAATACTTTGAGGAAGCAAAACTGCAACTCGTTGATACTATAAAGGGTATTGATGTGTTAAGAACTGAGTTGAAAAAGGTTAATTCAGACCCTATTCTCATGAAGACACGTGTTAATGATCTTCTCAATGAGGATATCTTCTCTAAAGAAGCATTGTATGATGTTAATCACAAGCTCGAAGGTCTCAAAACTCGTGGGGGCTCCGGATGTGATCCTTGATTTCCGTTCGTGATCGGTTTTGTTGGTTTATGATTCTTTTGATTTTTCCTTGAGTGTCTTTATTTTGTCTAGGAAACTTCTTATGAGAATTTATTCTTATGTTTTAAGAAGGATAACTAGGGTTTGGAATAACAATTATTGTGAGTACACATGGCTATTGCCAACGATTTTCATCTTGCAATGTTTTTAGATTTATTTATTAAATTCTAAAGTTTATTTGAAAGATGATTTTGCCGTATTAATATTTATGGTTTTATATATTGCAACTTGTTATGGGATATGTGTGTTTGCGTCCGTGAACTATGATTGTCCCGTATTGGCTCAAAAGTTAAGTCTATCATATGTCTTTATGCAAATATTGATAAAAGATAGAATGAACTTTTGACAACAAAATTTAAGCATATTATATCATTATGAAAATATTTATGAAAGATAGGATGAACTTTTGTCTACAAAGATTAATTCTATTACATGTCTCTATGCGAATATTGATGAAAAATCTTTGAATATTTCGCAGTATTGGTCTTTCCCTAACCCACATCTTTGTGTAAGTACTGTGCGGCTCCGTAAGTTTTCTTATGTGAGCATTTCTGATTAAATTAATCGTGGGTTCTCTTGTGATTTAATTGAGTATTTTGGATACAAATTCATGTCTCATGTGATTTGTTAATGTCCAAATAAATCCTTCTTTTCTTGTGAGAGTAAGGTTTCTCTTGTTGTTCTTTCTGGAATGACATTTTATGGGGGAGAGTTCTTAATTGAACTTGTGCTTAATTGCCAAATCTTTGTGGGGAGTGCGGCTGTGGAATATTGTAGGTGTTTTCTTGTATCTTTATAAACTCCTTGATGAATACACTAGTTTCGGCTATGTGAAATCATCGAAACAAAGTTGATATGTTCTCTTTTGGTCATGAAGTATCTCTGTGGAAATTTCATTAGAATCCCACTAATTTTCGTACCTTTGCCAATTTATATTGACACAAAGCGGGAGAATTAATGTGTAGTTCACACTAAAAATACATATGGTTTACGGATCATTATGTAAGGGGGAGTGGTTTTCATGTGAGGTGAAGTATTGACTAAGGGGGAGTGATACATATCAACATAGTATTGTTGTCAAGTTGTGATACAATTGCACTTTGATGTTGTGTAATATCAGAAACTTTGTTTTTTATTCATATGTATTGATAAAGGGGGAGATTGTGAGAGCATTGCTCGGTCGAATTCACAAGTGTTGTTATCTCAGTCTTGTTGTCAAATTTAGTTGTCAAAACTATATATTGATTTTTAGTCTACAACTAGTTAAGTTTTTGACTAGGATAAACATGTAATTGAGAAATAGTGGATCGCGGCAGTTATCGTTGCGTTCTACCGTTTGAAGGCGAAGATCAACCAAAGCTTTTGGAGAACTTCACTGAAAAAAGATAAGTGAATACTGAACCACCTATATCTCAAGTTATATTCACTTCTCTATCATTTAAGACGATGTCGCATAGCTAATTACACTATTATGCATAGACAAGAATTCCTAGCCGAGAACTAATTATCTAGTTAGAGGACTTCTTGAAATATGATGACTAAGCTTAATGAACATTTGTTCAGGATTGATGAATTTCGGTTAAGGACAATTTATTGTTCGGAATCAAAATCATGGTTTAATTTTTATCGTTTGAAAATAGCCTGGAACAGTGATATGTGTCATTGATGTTATTCGGGGAAAATTAATTATGGTGGAAAAAAATTGAGAGCAAAAATACATATGGAATCAAATGATGTAAACTTTTCAACTCAAAATCCGTCATGCTTGATTTCTTCGGTTATTCAACATCATCTTCAATTCTTCGTTCTTCAAGTTCTTGTATAGTTATCCATATGATTGTTACATATCCTTTGTTGTTGATGATCTGTAGCGATAATAACTTATGAGCATACTCGTTTATAGATTTTATTGATGATAAGTTCACTCAATTCAGTGGTTGTTATACCGGAAACATAATATCGTTACCTTCCTCAAACTCCAATTGTACCATAACTTTGAATCAATATCACGGTGATATGTTCTTTCTATTAGTTTTTACTTTATTTTTTTACATAATATGTAAAACTTATAGTACTCCCCCTTATATAATGCTCCGAAAATCCATATTATAGTAGAATACTACTTAATAATTCCCCCCCCCCCCTTTTTTCAACAAAATTGGAAAAGGCGAAAAATAAGGATCATAATGTATTACACAAAAGAGTTATTGAGACTAAAGACAACATACCAGTTTTTAATTTAGATGATTTCACCAAGTAAACTTAAGGTCTTTATCAAGGAGATATAAAGATATAGTCATCTCCTACAATTCCACAGTCGAAATCCCCACAAATATATATAGATTAAACAGAAGTTCAAATTGAACTATACCTCATTTGATCTAATTCCCTAAATACAACATGAGCGACCTTTCTCTAACTACAACAGAAGGATTTTCTTGAATATTAACAAATTTCTCACCACTTACGAACAAAGTAGATTTGTATCCCAAATATTTTTTTCTCTCTTCTCGCCAGTTATGAACAAATAAGTTTAAAACAATGATCTTAATGTTAGTGGCACTAAGAAACATTACTTCGTGAGAAAAATAATCATCGACAAAAACTATTTTCAAGACCAGTTACGAACAAAGAGACCGCTTTTAGCGATATGATTCAATATAAGAATTATATCTTCTCTATCCAAGTACGATTAAAGTTCTCAATCTTATTCCCTTCCAGTTACGGTTCCGGGGAGGAAAGGTGACAATTAGAGAACATCTTACAGAGTCCAAGCCATATATATTCATAAAGTGTAATCGTGGCAAGATCAATAATGCAACTCTCAAAATAGTTTACTCTTGTTTAAGTGTTGAACACAAAGATTTATCATCTTAACTTATGAGAACATATAAGATATATATTCCAATTGTCAGAAGTATGATAAAAAATAATAAATCTCACGATATATATATATATTCAATAAAGATTAGGTATTGCAAGTCATATCCAAGAATAAAATAAAAAATAACTAAATAAACTTTAATCAATGCAAGATGGTAGTATTTGTAATATGTAGTGTAAAACAAATAATTAGTACTACTTCAAAAGCTAGTATTCCTCCTTAAAACAATAAGAATAAAATTCTTACAAGGAGTTAACTAGAAACCAAAAGGAAAGAAAATCAGTTCTCAAAGATCTCTTCATACCTTTCAAGGATTCTATCATGAAAGGTTTCTTCAATATCCTTGATTCTCTTGTCATGGGGTGGTTGTGTTCGTGAGTCAAAACAATCACCTTGCGATTGACAATTCAAACAAACTCCTTGTTCGTCCTGCTTTCTGAGATAAGCTTCTTTTAATTTCAAATCATGACTCTATGTTGTTCAATAATTTTGTCTTGAGCATCAATTGTATTGACTAGTTGTAACTGAAGATTTATGATTTGAACGTTGGAATTATACGTGTTAACCAGATCTTTTGCAGTTTCAGCATACCAGGAGTTTTGTTCTTTCGTACTCATAGCCACCTTTCTTCTTGCAGATCCTTGAACTTCTTCTTCCTTGACAAAATCCTCTTCATCAAGAACAATTGTTTCACGATATCTTTTGGAGTTGTTCATCCCTGTAGGTATGAGAATAGTTGAAGGAATGCTATCAACTATACACTTTGTCGTAACCAACAGTTAGAAGTAGACTGGGAAACCAATTACTTCCTTGTAAAAGAAACAATGATATTAGGAGAGAGTTTCCTACAGATATTCGTGAACCAGTTCATGAACAGATCTAGTGGATATGTCAGAAGGCCTTAAAATACTAGACCCATTATCATAAGAAAACTTAATATCAAGAACTTTTATAACATCACCAAATGTTATAAAACAGACTTATGTAATTCCTTATGATTTTAAGTTTAAATACCAAAAATTATGGTTAGATGAAAATCTAAGAGCATAACTTACATATTAGCTTGCATATAAAATTATCACAAGTCATGTTCTCGTCTCTTGCTTAGGAGTCAGATAAGCAAGGAGAACTCCTTTAAGGAGAATAATATGATTCGACACCCCACATCAAGTCATTATATTTCAGACTCATTATTGTCATATGGTTCCACCAAGTCAAGAAGTATTTGACTTAATTTCGTGGTGTAATAAAGACATAAAATACAATATCAGAGGATTGACAATCGTTTTGTTTAATTAGTAGGTATTAAAACCTAATTAATTGGAAGAGATGGTTCAACTGAATGAAGCAAGGCTAAAACAAAAACTGTCTTAGTCTTTATTTATAGGGGAATGCAATTTGAGATAAGTTCTATTATAGAAATTAGTAATTAAAACAACTCATAAGACATTAACTTGAGAAACCTCGTTATCAAAACAATTGACAGTTCTAATATTTGTGCAATCCTCACAATTGTTAATTCAGTACAGAGGATGCACCCATTAATACGATTATGTAATGATGGGGGTGAGATTGAGACTCACCGCTTATATCCCAAGGGGATACTCCGAGTTTGTTCGTCTTGTGAAAATAAGTTATATTCACATCTTGTGTTTTCTTTCCTTTAGAAGCCTCTTTAGGAGAGGTTATGATCCATGAAGATTTTGACGATCTTTTTATCTGAAACCTGATATTGTCAAACAATTGTGTTAGAGTATTTATCGGTTGAACCCACAAAGCATTGGTATTTCAAGTTTGGTTGTCATATTTTAGTATCAAAACTAAAGTAGAGTCATATTTTAGTATCAAAACTCAAGGGGAAACTCAATTTATTAAATGTACTAGAGTCAACTTTGTTTACATTAGATTATAAATTTTAGGAATGTAGAGACATACAAGTATTACTCAGAAGATCGTGAAGACGTATCGATTATAATAAAGATATCATCTTTCCACTTGAGATTTGTGATACTGACTTTACTTGTTTAAATTTCTATTGTTTCTTTCAAGTCGTTTAAGATTGAAAATATAACATGTGAGGTTATATTTAATGCTATAGTATTAGACTTGGTCATTTTATTATGATCACAGTGTTACAGAAGAATATTTGATTACAAAGTATAACGTTATCTTTTGAACTTCGTAAGTGCGACATTGAAATTATCTATGTAACTCGTTACTTGATTTATATCGGATATATGTGTAATTTCATCCCAGGAAACTATGTTTATTACATATGTTTAAAGGAAGTACATATACGAAACTTGTTTAATTTGTAATCGAAAATAAATCAATAGATGTTTTAGTCCAGGTTTCATTGAAGATCTATTGGATGACCAATTCGAACCTAGGTAAGAACTTTGGTAGGTACGATCTTGTGATAAGTGCATATTTCACATATATTTGGTGTCAATTCCATGCTAGTAATTGCTTACATTCTTGCAAATTATCGTATATTACGCTAGTTTTCTCTTATTTGTGTTTTATTAGGTGAATCATCCAAAAGAAGTGAATTGGCACTTAATTGTGAAATAAAAGAAGTTAGATGCAAGTGGAGAAGGGCCAAAGACCAATTGGAACTCGTTCAAGTACAAGATTTCTACTTTTGATTATGTAAAGGACGAGAAGACGAAGGCAATGGTGAAAGAACGGAGTCATTCTGAGTTTGTATGAAGAAGTTATGAGCAAAACAAGAACTTAGAAGACAAAAAGGGCAAAAAGTGATGTTGGTACCCTCGCTGTTCGTTAAGAGGCTGACATTTTCAAAGGAACTGCTAAAGGGAGTCGAGTTTTTTTCACTGGGGGCTTCCATATTCAAATACTGTTAAGGGCACCCACTTATTATCTCAAGGCACTTCCTCTTCTCTATTCCTAAACAACACACATGCCATGGCAGTCGATCTTGATGATCATGACGGTGATGGATTTGATCAGCAGTGATATTTGAATTTGAATACATCACAGGGTTCTGGAGGACGATATAAATCTTGGGTAGGAGCCTGATTTCGTATCAGGCGTGTTGCTACCATCATGATCCGAGAATGGTGATGATCATGATGATCAAGATAATGGTGGATTTTGAAGAAGAGATATTCGAGCTTCTGAGAGCATCAATGGGCTTTTGAAGGTGAGACAAATCTTTGGTAAGTGACTGATTTCCATAAATCAGTGGTGCTCGAGTTTGGGGAGAAATCAGGCGAGATAATAATGATGAACTGCTGCCATTATCGGTCATTCATGGAGAGGGTCTGTTGGAAGAAATGATGAGATTGTGATGACGGAAAAGATGGAAGATCGAGTTGGCTTAGGGTGGAGTTTTGATCAAGAGAACAGCTAGAGGATGGAGGTAGCAGTGATGATCGTGATTGAGCAAGGTTGCTTTTGGTGATCGATGGTGAGTAGAGATCGGCAGTGGAACTCACAGGGCCATTGTTTACAACAAAGTTTTATTATTTTCTTTTATTAATTAGTTCGATTCAAAATATAAAAAACCCCATTTCGGTTACTTATAACAACTAAAGTCTCCCTGCTCTTCGTGGGAACGAACTCCTTGCCATTATATTACCAGTTAATTGTGTGGAAAGAAGTAATTAATTTTTTGTGTAAACGACGCGCATCAAATTTTGGCGCCGCTGCTGGGGAGCAGTCGGTAGCTTTAGTTGTTTGTTTTAGTTTTATTTTGTTTTTAGATTTTTCGTTTTAGTTTTTTTGTAACTTTGTTTTTAAGATATTTGTTTTAGGTACTTAATCTCTGGCATCGAAGGATTGGGATTACCCGAGGTGCGGAATTCAAACTCGCAAAGGAACGGTACTTCAAGCAAGTAAGAAGTTACAACCAGAACCGTCTACAGAAGAGATGGTTAATATAGACGACGATATAGATCCACCACCACCACCACCTCCAACTCCAGCGAGGAGGACGTTGAGAGATTTAACATTACCATGTTTAAAATCTCAACCACTGTGTATTACTCTAACCGACACAGCGGAACTTAAGTCAAATCTTCTTCATTGGATTCCAAAGTTCAAGGGACTACCGGGTGAAGATCCTAATCGACACTTGCAGCAGTTTCAGAATACAGTAAGAAGTATGAAAAAGAGCGATGACGATGATGATACAGCTTTTCTACAAGCTTTTCCGTTTTCATTAACGGACCAAGAAGACTCATGGTTCTATTATCTCCCTTCCGGAAGTATTACCACATAGACCGGAATGAAAATCTGTTTTTGGAGAAATATTTTCCTGCTTCTAAAGATGCATCTATTCGCAAGGAAATCAGTGGCATTATACAAATTTCTGGAGAATCTTTGTATGACTATTGGGAGAGGTACAAGAAATTATTGGCGAGTTTCCCACACAATCAAATACCACCACAACTTATCATTACACACTTCTATGAGGGTTTAATACCGCATGAGAGACACTTGATTGATGCAGCAAGCAGTGGTGCACTGGCTAATAAAACTATCGAGGAGGCTACTAGTTTGATTGAGAGCATGGCTGCAAATACGCAGCAATTTTATACTAGAGATTCATCAACAGTTAGAAGAGTTAGTGAGATGGGAGATTCATCACATATTGAGCAACGAATCGGTAATGTGGAAAAGATGGTCCAACGGATAGCTTCTGCAGTTGTTCCTACACATGAAGATGATGCCGAGGTGAATGTTATACTTCCTAATCAAAGGCAAAGGTATGATCCATACTCAAATACTTATAATCCTGGTTGGAAAGATCACCCAAATTTCAGTCATGCGAACAAGCAAGCTGCAGCTCCTAATCCATATGCGAGACAAGGTGGTTTTCAACAACAATTCCAACCACAACAAAAACCTCCAACTGAAGAATCTAAGATTGACATGCTCATCTCCATGTTTCAACAAAGTCAACAGAAATCCGATCAAAATCAGTTAAAAACTGATAATGCTATTAGATATTTATAAACTCAGATGGGGAAAATGGCGACAGATATAAATCAAATGAAAGCACAAGCTTCGACAAAGTTGACATCACAACCTTTTGTGAACCCAAGAGAGCACGTTAATGCAGTAACTCTAAGAAGTGGGAGGAAAACTGAAGAACATCAACAACAACAAGAGTTTAGTAACGACATCGAAAAGGAAGTAGAGGAGGAAACCTTCCCAAAGGAAAATACAACCTCAACCGGCCAACCTAAGGACACGGTTCCCACTTTTACTACACCACCTCCTTTCCCTAGTCATTTTTCCAAGTCAAAGAAGCAAGCTCAAGACAAGGAGATCATGGATATTTTCAGCAAGATACAAATTAACATTCCATTTATTGAGTCCATCAGAACCGTAACCAAGTATTCCAAGGTTTTGAAGGATTTGTGCACAAGAAAGGATAGGTTGATTGCTAATCAAATTAATCAGGTGGGAGAAAGTGCTACAACAATGTTACTAAAGAAGATGCCTGCAAAGTGTGAAGATCCTGGTGGCTTCACAGTGCTAATTACTATTGGTAACTGACGATTTGAGTGTGCTTTGCTTGATTTGGGAGCTTCCATAAGTGTTATGTCAGCCGATGTTTATGATTCTTTGAATCTTGGACCTTTAAAAGAGGCAAAGATTAGTATTCGATTGGCAAACAAGTCTAATATATATCCTAAGGGAGTCGTGGAGGACATGTTAGTTCAAGTGAATCAGTTAATCTTTCCGGTTGATTTCTACATTGTGGATATGCAAAATGGAGATAATTCTCAATCTACTTCGTTACTTCTCGGGAGACTGTTTATGAAAACTGCAAAGATGAAGATTGATGTTGAGAATGGTACACTCACTATGGAATTTGATAAGTAGATTATTCGCTTTAACATATTTGAAGCCATGCGTTATCCTAGTGATGTGCACTCCGTTTTTTCTATTGATGTTATTGGTTCGCTAGCACAACAAATGTTTGATTTGAGCAACAAAGATGAACTTGGAGTTGTGTTGCCAAATAGAATTGATTTGGACGTTCATGGGAATCCGAATTTGGACATTGACATATCCAAAGATCTAGTGGAGATGTGTGGTGCTTTAACAACATTACAAGAAGCTCGTACGGGTAATATCTCTTATATTTCTTTATCGGTAACTAATGAGGTTCCTTTACCTTCTATTGTGCAGGCACCTAAGCTAGAATTGAAGCCTCTTCCATATCACTTAAAGTATGCTTATTTGGGTGATAAAAAGGAGATTCCGGTGATCATTGCAAAGAACCTCACTGCCATACAAGAAGAACGTCTACTTCGGGTTCTGAAAGAGCACAAAACGACCATTGGTTGGACAATTGATGACATTAAAGGTATTAGTTCATCAATGTGCATGCATAGAATACTTATGGAAGATGATGTCAAGCCGGTACGTGATGCTCAGCGTAGGCTTAACCCCCCAATGACGGAGGTCGTGAAGAAAGAGATCCTCAAATTGCTAAGTGTGGGGGTGATTTACCCAATTTCTGACAGCAAATGGGTTAGTTCGATACAAGTGGTTCCTAAGAAATCAGGTGTCACTGTTGTCAGAAATCAAGATAATAAAATTGTTCCTACAAGAGTTAAAACAGGATGGCGAGTGTGCATAGACTACAGAAAGCTCAATTCGGCTACCCGCAAGGATCACTTCCCTTTGCTTTTCATTGATCAGATGTTAGAGAGGTTGGCGTTACATTATCATTATTGCTTTTTGGACGTTTATTCAGGATACAATCATATCACCGGAAGATCAAGAGAAGACTACATTTACTTGTCCTTTCGGTACATTTGCATATAGAAGAATGTCATTTGGTCTTTGCAATGCGCCTCCACTTTTCAGAGATGTATGGTCAGTATATTTTCTGACTATGTGGAAAACATCATTGAGGTATTTATGTATGACTTTAGTGTTTATGGTGATTCATTTGATATTTGTTTAAATAATCTTGAACTTGTTCTTAAAAGATGCATAAACACTAATCTTGTTTTAAACTGGGAGAAATGCCACTTTATGGTAAACCATGGTATAGTGCTTGGTCACATCGTGTCCTCTGAAGGGCTCGAAGTAGACAAGGCAAAGATAAACTTGATTAGAAACTTACAGTACCCCACTTCGGTGAGGGAGATTCGCTCCTTTCTTGGTCATGCAGGTTTTTATAGGCGGTTTATCAAAGATTTCTCCAAAATATTAATGCCGATGTGCAAATTGTTGCAAAAGGAGGTTTCATTTAACTTCGATCAGGAGTGCAAGCATGCCTTTGACAAATTAAATGAGATGTTAACTACTGCACCAATTATTAAGTCACCTGAATGAAGTTTGTCGTTCGAGTTAATGTGTGATGCAAGTGATTATACAGTCGGAGCAGTTTGGGGTCAGAAAGTGGACAAGAGGTCACATGTGATTTACTATGCATCAAGGACCCTTAATGAGGCTCAAATCAACTACTCAACCACTGAGAAAGAGTTGCTGGCTATAGTATTTGCATTAGAAAAATTCAGAGCTTACTTAGTGGGTACAAAAGTGATTGTATATTATGATCATGCAGCACTTCGGTACCTATTGAAAAAGAAGGAGGCCAAGCCAAGACTCATAAAATGGATTCTTTTGCTATAAGAATTCAATATTGAAATTAGAGACAAGAAAGGTGTTGAGAATATTGTTGCTGATCATCTTAGTAGACTTGTTATATCCGAAGAAGAGCTTCCCTTACAGGATCATTTTCCAGACGAACAACTCCTCTCGATTGAAGAATCAACACCTTGGTACGCTGATATAATGAACTACTTGGTTACAAGGCAAGTACCTAATACGATGTCTAATTTTCAAAAGTTAAAGCTTAAGAAAATAGCCAAACAGTATGTGTAGGATGAGCCCTACTTGTGGAAATATGGTGTTGATCAGATTATCCGCAGGTGCGTACCTAACTCTGAATTTCAATTAATTCTATCGTTTTGTCATTCTTATGCTTGTGGTGGTCACTTTGGTTCTAAACGTACCGCTTTCAAAGTTCTTGAGAGTGGATTTTATTGGCCTACTCTATTTGAGGATGCATATGTTTTTTGCAAATCTTGTGATAGATGTCAACGAACGGGCAATATAGGTGGTCGAAATCAAATGACACTCACACTGATTCTTCATGTAGAGATTTTCGATGTGTGGGGTGTTGATTTTATGGGCCCTTTTGTTAATTCGAATGGAAAATATTATATACTTCTTGCTGTGGATTATGTTTCAAAATGGATGGAATCTAAAGTCACCCCTACTAATGATTCTCAAGTTGTTTGTGAGTTTGTGAAGGAATATATTTTCTCTAGACACGGTACACCAAGAGTGGTTATCAGTGATGGAGGTTCGCATTTCAAGAAATCCTCCCATGCTCTCCTCAAGAAGTACAACATTAAACACAAGGTTGGTACGCCGTATCTTCCACAAACTAGTGGGAAAGCTGAAATTTCAAATCGTGAAATTAAGTCAATTCTGGAGAAAACTGTCAATACTACGAGAAAAGATTGGAGCTTCAGGCTTAATGATGCACTTTGGGCGTATCGAATGGCGTATAAAACACCAATTGGTATTCTCCATATCGGTTGGTTTATGGCAAAGCTTGTCATCTCCCAGTTGAACTTGAGCATAAGGATTTTTGGGCGGTAAAGATGTACAACATGGAGTATGATGAAGCTGGTAAATAAAGGAAGATACAAATCAATGAGCTGGAGGAAATACGTAATGATGCTTATGAGATCTCTCGTATATACAAGGAAAATATGAAGTTCTTTCACGACAAAATGATTTCTCGAAAAAGTTTTGTTGTGGGACAGAAAGTTCTTTTATTTAACTCTCGTCTTAATTTATTTCCTAGCAAGCTAAGGTCCCGATGGGTGGGACCATTTGTTGTTACTAATGTTTTTCCTCATGGTGCAGTTGAAATAACTAGTCCTAAAACTGGGAAAGTTTTCAAGATCAACGACCATAGACTAAAGCCATACTATGAGAACTTCACTACAGTGGATGTTGATGAGATTGAGCTTCATGATTTGCTCCCTCTGGAGGAGTAATTTGGAGAATGCCAAGTCGAGCCGAGGACGTAAAACTAAGCGCTAAATGGGAGGCAACCTCTCGGTTTTGTATCTTTATCTTTTGTATTTTATTTTTCTTAGTTTTTCATATCATATTTTGATTTCCCATCTTGATTTTACTTAGGGTGAGTCAATTACATTGAGAATGCTGACCGACATAACTGAACTTGGAAGTGTTAGGGAACTACGTTCGGATTTATTACGAATTGGAGTGTTAAGTAATGGATTTAATCATGTCGGTGATGCAAATGAGGTGCAGGGAGAAATGCATTACTAGAGTTGCTGATCAATCATCAGTGGAGACTACCCATTTTCATATCAACCAAGGCACCAGACCAAATTTTCTTTGTAGCTGACTAAAGAGCTTTCTTTTGAGTGTGTGTCACCGTACATTAATTCCGGGTAGAATGGTGAGCTACCCAACCTCCCACCAATAGAAGCACTGCTCTTTGATCTCTTGAGTGCTAATTTTGTCAATCATGAGGGTGGCGTCTATAGATGAAAGCAACCTTCTTGTAGTTTGATTTGCAGTTAGCACCATTCTCTCTCTAGCCAACAACAGATCCATAGAAACATCATCATCATCAACAAATGGAGCGACATCAAAATCTACAAGGAAACTTGAAGACGTTTGAGGTTTAAGCAACAATACAAGAAAGAGCAGATTTCATATCCAAGCAAAGCAACATATAATGAGCAGATTTTATATATACACGTTGAAGACTTACATATAAGGAGCGGAATTATATACCAAAGTGGAAGACTTAATTACAAGAGCGAAGAAAATCACAAGATGAGAATTATTGGAGTTTATTATATCGAAGACAAATACAAGTTGTAAAGATCCAAGTGGTAAAGTACTTCTTTCATGGCCATGTTAATTTTGATTTCATTTTGATTTTATGAGTTGCAATCTTTTTGTTTAAAAAATACAAAAAAAAAATACAACAAAAAAATACAAAAAAAAAAATGATGAAAAAGAAAAAACTACAAAAAAAAAATACAAAAAGATTTGCATTTAGGTAGTTATTTGTTCAATAAAGCCATGGGGAAGAAAAATCTATAAGAAAGTTTCAAGCAACAAGAAATAGAGGAAAAAAGTAAAAAATTGTCGAAGTTCTAAGAAGTTCAAGAGTTTATCATCAATAGTTGGAGACCGAAGACGAAGACCAAGAAGATGAAGAAGACGAGCTGAAGACTACGTTTGTATTGGATGCTGTGAGAGTGGTGTTATCGTCATTTCAATCATATGTGAAGGTGGTAAGTACTCTCATCCTCTATTTTTAATAATAATGGTTGATTTCCTTTCTTAGAGATCATCAGAAAAAGTCTTTTACTTCCCACGATATTGTGGGGTCTCCAAAAATATTTCGAAAGGTTTCCTTCCCACCATTCAAAAGTGTGTAGGATTTGTCTCTTTATTCCTACCTGCACACATGTGCGACCCATAAAAAAGATGTCATATTGAGTGAAATTATCATAAAATCCTTTTAAGTGGGGCAGAAGTCGAGGCGAAATGCTTATTGGTCGCTCTCAAACACGCATTCTCTCATTATGGTGTGGTTATTTCTCACTCAATATTTAAGAATAAATATGTTTTTTGGAATTTCTAACTTCTTATTACTAGCATGCAGAAACTTTATGTCCTCATAGCTCTTTGGATGCTCGGGAAGCTGGAACGCTTTGAAGTTGGAGTAGGTTTTGCGGGTATATATCTCGTAAGCCCTCACGAGACTATAACTCGTCCACTAGGGACACCTAGGGGTTTAAAGGCTTGTTGCACATGCTAAGTGCAACCGTATCCTCGGCGAGATGGAGCTGTTGTATTTAGTTTTTAGAGTAGTTTGCTCGAGGACTAGCAAAAGCCAAGTGTGGGGGAATTTGATAAGTGCATATTACACATATATTTGGTGTCAATTCCATGCTAGTAATTGCTTATATTCTTACAAATTATCGCATATTACGCTTGTTTTCTCTTATTTGTGTTTTATTAGGTGAATCATCCAAAAGAAGTGAATTGGCACTTAATTGTGCAATAAAAGAAGCTAGATACGAGTGGAGAAGGGTCAAAGACCAATTGGAACTCGTTCAAGTACAAGATTTCTACTTTTGATTATGTAAAGGACGAGAAGACGAAGGCAATGGCGAAAGAACGGAGTCATTCTGAGTTTGTATGAAGAAGTTATGAGCAAAACAAGAACTTAGAAGACAAAAAGGGCAAAAAGTGATGTTAGTACCCTCACTGTTCGTTAAGGGGATGACATTTTCAAAGGAACTGCTAAAGGGAGTCGAGTTTTGTTCACTGGGGGGCTTCCAGATTCAAATACTGTTAAGGGCACCCACTTATTATCTCAAGGCACTTCCTCTTCTCTATTCCTAAACAACACACATGCCATGGCAGTCAATCTTGATGATCATGACGGTGATGGATTTGATCAGCAGTGATATTTGAATTTGAATACATCACAGGGTTCTGGAGGACGACATAAATTTTGGGTAGGAGCCTGATTTCACATCAGGCGTGTTGCTACCATCATGATCCGAGAATGGTGATGATCATGATGATCAAGTTAATGGTGGATTTTGAAGAAGAGATATTCGAGCTTCTGAGAGCATCAATGGGCTTCTGAAGGTGAGACAAAACTTTGGTAAGTGACTGATTTCCATAAATCAGTGGTGCTCGAGTTTGGGGAGAAATCAGGCGAGATAATAATGATGAACTGCTGCCATTATCAGCCATTCATGGAGAGGGTCTGTTGGAAGAAATGATGAGATTGTGATGACGGCAAAGATGGAGATCGATGGGGAGTAGAGATAAGCAGTGGAACTCACAGGGCCATTGAAGACGAAAGAAGAGCTCGAGGAACAACCTAGAAGAAGTAACTGCAGTTTCTGCCATTAACATTGGTTGAGCTCGACAATGGCTGCTACTACTTCTTCTTTTTTAACCACAGCCAAACTTTATATTACATAAACATATTACATACATCATGATTTATGTAAGGAATTACTAAGTCAGGTGGATAACCCCACCACTTTCCACATAAATTCTGTTTTCGAGCTGCCTTTGCTAAAGCATCTGCAGCTTTATTACAAGACCTGTAAACAAACTCACAAGACCACATAGGGTAACTATTACATATATTAACACAATTTCTAAGAAGAGGTAAACACTGCCACTGACAAAGACTAGTTTGATGCTGTAAAAAGTTACTGATACTCAGATTGTCTGTCTCAAAAATGACATTAGACCAGCCATTTGAAGCTGCTATTTGCATAGCTTCTAACATAGCCCAGGCTTCAGCTTGCTCAATATTTATAGCTGGCTGCCGCTACTGATTCAACAAAGCAGAGAAGAAGTAAGGAAAGAGTTGTTAGATGACGTCACCATGGACCCACGTGTGCTGTGATGGAAGTCCAACAGTCGTACAAATTGGAAAGCGAATAAGGCGAGCACGTGAAGAAGTGTGGTGGGGAAAGGTTGCAGTAATTCTGAGAAGGGAAAACATAGCATTAACGCGTTTGGGAAAAGGTGAAGATTTGTTGTAACGCGGAGCATCGAAACTTGTTAGATAAACGGTGAAGATGATAACACATGGATTGTCAGAAGATCAGAAGATTCAAACTTGTTAAATAAACTTACTTCTTCACTCCTTTTTTTATTATTCCTTTTATACCAGGAGACAAAAATAGAGAGAGAAATAAAATTTTGCTCCGTAGATTTTCTCGTGAGCTTTTATATTTAGTTTCAATTTCTTTCTTTCTTATTTATTTAATGATTATTACTTTTTAGCTATGAGTAGATAAACTTCTTTTTGATTAGGGATGATTTCAAAGTCCTAAATAATGAAGCTTTAATTTTCTTAAACCAAGTTTATTTCAAGTTTTATTTATTTGTTGATTATCTTTATTATTTTTAAAGATTAAGAATATTGAGGGGTTATTTAAAGTGATCAATTAAATTAACCAATCAATATTTCTTATACTAGTTTAGAGTTGTGTGATACGTGTAACTGTCACATCAACTCTTTACATAAGCAGTAAATCGCAAGAGCTGACAGAGGGATTCTATTAAGCAATTGTGTATAAAGATAACACTAGTAAGCGAGCCGAGCCGATGCGTCTGATGCTAGGATCAACCTGATTCACAGAGTGTAAAGCATTCGGTTAATCTACACCTTGAGAGCTTATTCTTGGTGGGTTAGTTGGATAGAAACTGGTATTCGAGCGCTTCTGTATCCAGTGACAACAGGAATCCGGGGGATAGCAGAGCTTATTGCTATCTAAGATTGGTAACAATATAAATTCAACAATAAATAAAATTGTATTCAATTAAGTTTCAGTTCAGTGACGGCGAAGGATTCCCTAATCATCTTTCTTCTCATTGTTTACAACAAAGTTTTATTATTTTGTTTTATTAATTAGTTCGATTCAAATCTAAAAACCCCCCTTTCGGTTACTTATAACAACTAAAGTCTCCCTGCTCTTCGTGGGAACGAACTCCTTGCCATTATATTACCAGTTAATTGTGTTGAAAGAAGTAATTAATTTGTTGTGTAAATGACTCACATCATCTTGACTTATGTTGAGAGTTATGGTAGAACTGATCTTTACCTAGTTTAGGGATATACGATAGAACTGAACTTAACTTATGTTGAGCGTCTTGGTAGAACCGATCCTTAACTATATTGGTTAACAAGATAAGGTAAGCATATGTTTTTGATTTTTGGTTTGGTATGGTTTGTAGTTAGGGTCTAACCACCTTAATCCCACTAACAATTTCTTATAATTTACTTCTTTGAAACCTTCAACAATGGTGGTTACTACTCCTTTGAGTTATTTGTTCTATTCTAATATTTTATGCATCTACAAGATTGTAAGAGAGATCCAAAAGGCTGGAAATAATATTCCATATGAGACTAAGAAAAAAAGCATGTTGAAGTTGTGTTGGGCTCTTGTTCATGCACCATATATTCCATATATTAAGGAAGGGTTGTCAAAGCTTGAAGGTGAAATAATAAAATTACGTTATACGCAATTCCAACTCTTTTTTTTTGTCAATCTAACATTTAAATAATTGTACTTCATATGTTAAAACTGAACAATCGTTTTTGTAGAGTCTCTGGTTGGTGAAATTTGTTAGCGGGTAAAGAGGGATTAATTTTATCTTATCTCAGTTGGATATTACAGTCTTAAATCCTATGACGAAAGCTTGATGAATTTTAAATTATATTTGGAGGTCTGGTCTCTTTTATTTTCATGCTATTACTTTGAATATTGAATGTATGTTTGGATGTTTAGTTGGACCAAAGTTTCAACCATCTAGAATATTTTATTCGTCTGCATCAACACCTGTTACATAAATATATTTTTTTTATCTGAGATTAATCATTAATTTTGCTCAAGCCCAATTGGTGGAACCATTTCATAATCTTTAAAGTGATTTATGATCAAAAGATTCAGATCAAGCTTAAAACAAGATCTATTCACAATTCAAATTCAAAAGAATAATACAAAAAAAATCGTCAAGAATGGGTAATATTTAGGATTAAAATCATTCTTATCTTTAACACATGGTTGGATCTGTAATTAAATTGCTTTTTTTTCTTTAGTAGTGATATTTGCCTCCTGATATATTTTTTTCAATGTTTTTTTTTCTCATTATAAACTGCCAACTTCTTCCTTAACTGTTGCTACTATATGACTAAATCTTTTTACCAGCAATATTCTAATTTATTAATATGATCCTGATATGTAACAATAATGGATCAAAGCATTCAATGCTTTATGTCTCTTTTAAGTTTTGCACCTATTCTTGGTATCTGTCTCTCCGACTTCTTTGATTTGTTCCTGTGAAAAAAAATGATAGGATCATATTTACTTTGCTTTCTTTAATTAGTTTTACTATATTTAAGATTATTTAACATTCTTTATAGTAGAAGATCATAAGTTGTTTTCACATGTTTAAGAAATATTTTAGAATGGTGATTTTTTAATCAAATACTAGTAAAAACACATTTGCGATGCACATGAGTTTGATTCTTTCAACCACACCAAATTTGTTAGCAATGAATATTTTTTTCGTAAAATATAAATTTAATATTCTTATTTGTAGCATTACGTGGATAAATCAAAGTGCTTTCCAAATATACAAATTTTACGAAAATCGGATGTATATTTTCGAAGTTATTAAGTTTTCTAAAATTTTAATATATTTTTAAAACACTGACATTTTTGTGAATATGTATATATTGATTTTGTTTACATTCTTACCCTTGGATACATATGTACAATGGTGATATTGAAGGACATATTAGTAATATCAAGGTGATATCAAGTTATTTTGTTATTAATTTTAATAATGAGTATATGTTTGGATGTTTAGTTGGACCAAATTTCAACCATGTAGGATATTTTGTTCATCTGCATCTGCGACAGAAATATTAATTTCAGCAGTTTCTCTTCGGAAGAGTCAAATTTATGCACCTTTTCATACGGATGACATTTATTTTAGCAATAATTATGACCCACACGGTTGTGATAAAACTTCTAATATTTTAAGATATCTCCATTGTTGCTAAATTATATTGTACACTATACTTCTCTTGAAGTTGCATTTATCGAATATGAGGTATGCAATGTTTCAATATACTTATAGCATACAAATGTACATCTATATTATAAGGGACAATGGTGTTTTTCCACATCGACGGCTATCTATAGTTTGGATATATAAAGGAAGGTTCAGATTAAGCCATCTATGGTTTGGATATATAAATGATGGTCCAGATTGAGTATACATTTTAAGCTTTTCAGTCCACCGAATTAACGAAAGGTTTGCAGCCTGGCACGTTTAAAACCCAATGTGATTCATTCTATCGAATTAATGAATTCCGTTCATTATTGTATAAGCCATTTTTTTTTCTTATTAATGTAACGAAACGGCTCTATGAAATTGGATCTCAGTTTATGGGTTGTATAAACCAATTAACCAAGAATAAATATGTTTTTCTTCTTCACGGACGCAATTCACAGGTACTATTGTTTTGGGTGATTGGAAAACTGTTCATATTTCCCCCACTCAAGTTTCCAATTATGATTCATTTTTCAGCCTCACTTTCATGGCGTATTTCAAGCACATATTTCAGTCATTAATTATGCAGGTTGATTTGTTTTTGTCTTTCCCTTTCCTGCTCTAATAGTCTTTATGTGTTTGAATTCCGTTAGGTACTTTTCTAAGTTGATTTTGAAGGTATTTTCGGATTCTCAAAGTTTCTCACTAATTTGTGTTAATTATAATTCTAATCTACACAGGCTCTCAGAGTCAGAACATGCAGAGAAATTCTCCAGATTTACGGTAATACATAATCTCCTAATTACCACGCATTTTCTTTATATACGTCTATATAATATTTTGTTTTATTATGAACTGAACTATGATCTTCCGCGCAAAGTTTCATTTAAGATCCAAGATAATAAATGATGTGCATACAATTTCACATTTTACCGTGAGGCGAAAATATTTGGACATGGGAATGGAAATGCAATTTTTGGGGTTTTATCGAGAATTGTAATTGGGGGTAATGGATTATTCTCTCTAGCGTTTTCGTGGTTTTCAATTGACATAAATCCAACAGTGACGAAATTATTATTATGGGAGAAGTCAAACAAAATGCATAGTGTAAGGGTATATTGTGATTCTTTGGAGCAATAACAATAAGGCTTGCATCACTTTTACTACAATGCAGTGGTTGAATTGCATTTTCATTCCCCTGTCCAAAATCATCTGCAAGGTAAATACATTAGGGGTGGTAATATTCTTAAACTACGCCTGACAGTAAAATATGGAATTGTAGCACATCAATGATGAACCTGAATAGAAGTATTTCTACTGTTACGTAGTTTCAATGAAGCTCTTTAAATTATAGAGGTGTTGGCTATAGTAAGAAAGAACGCCACCATTAATTTAATTTCACTGGCACAGTTTTATATACAAAAACATCTTTTGTATCATTCTGGCTGATTTTTCTTTTACAAAGTGTGTAAAAGATCTGTTTTGCACATGCAAATTGAAGTGGAAAGTTCCAGTATGCTTGAGCAATTTGTTTTTTTTTAGATTTTGCAAAAATTCAGGTTTAACCTTTGATATATTAGTGGGTAGATGCTGTGGATGATCAAGAACTGTGGAAGTTAGAGGTCTAATGAAGCACTAGAATGCGTTTCCACTTTATAATGGTTGTACTTTCGTTTAAGCTGCCGGAGAATTACAGTTTTGTGGGGAATTAGAGATATTTTGAGATAAAAGGGGTTAGGAATTAATACTTGTTGTCTTTTTTTTTTTCTTCTTTTCTTTATTGTATGTGTGTTCTCTGATAAGAAATGGTTCGATACGACTATGCATTTTGTTTGACTTCTCTCATATTAGCGATTTCATATGTTTTTTTTCATATGATAATTAACAGCCAATAAAAAGCATACTTACGGAGCTGAATGCATAGAAAATAGAACAACTCATGAAGTACATTTGACGAGTTGCTTTATGTTTTCTAGGTATTTTGTTATTGATAAGAAGAAATCAGTATATTTTTTAATGACTCATAGAAGGCGTTCAAGGTGTGTTATTTTATTTCAAGCACGGTAGTTAACTTTTCACGTTTCTTTTAAGTACTTAATTTAGTATTTGGCTAATATGACAAGTCCTCCAACATGGATTAATATTCAAACTCATGTTGAACTACTAAATTACTGAGGTTACTCTTAATTGTTTGCCTCCAATTTGAAATTTAGTTGGTGATTTTTCTGAAATTCCATTTCAAGAAAGAGGTGTCGAGGACAATATCGTTTCCGTGCTAAGCGCATTTTTTCTAGCGTACCACAGAAATAGTAAAAGCTCTTTGTAATTTGAGAGAACTTAATTTCATTGTAATTTGAGATAACTTAATTTCATTGTAATTAAGAATAGTACTTTAATATGATTATGCATTGTGTGAAATTAGAAGGCTAACCATAGCAAGATCAATTAATTTGTTTCATCATCATGGGTATCAGTTATATGTTACTTTAAGTTTTCAGATCTTATGTGTAGGCCATTTCAGTGATGCTACGGAGTAACCAATTATATTGAGGATGAAGGAAAACGTCACAGAAAGGGGAAACATATTAGTTGTCTAAGTTGAGGTAAGCACTAACATCATCATGGTCTGGCAAACCTTTTCATGATGATTTTTGAATTAATTAAACATTGCTAGATTCTATTGATTTTCGGTACCATTGATCCATACCTTAATATTTAGAGGTTTTGCCGAAGGAAAATACTGATTTGATTAGGGATGTACAACGAGCATGAGGCGATATTTCGTTTTCCAGAAGTGTGGCACAGAGAAAATGAAAAACATTGAAGTCCGTCTCGTTTAAGTTTTTTTTCTATTTTTGAGCTAATAGGCCAATTTCTATTGTCAGTCTCACTGCAAGTTACTGTTGTGTCCATATTAATTGCAATGGTTTGGTTTTGTTGTCACTGAATTTCTGTTTGGTTGCGTGGTTTTTGGATGATCGTTGTGAATTTTCTCCATGATATGTGTATTTGTGTCCTCTGTTTCGCAAGCTATGAGGTAAGCTTTTCGAGTCCTCTATCTGTGGCCGTGATATGTGTATTTATGTCCTAGATAGTTCAACCAACCATTACTCAAGGAGACAGTTCCTTGGAACTAAGAGCCCAGTGCATACAAGCAATCGAGCAGATGCAGTGGTGGTGATATCTAATCAGGAGAAACAAACAACCCACACCAAAATTATAGTATTTCCCGTTCTAGGCGGAGCTGCTTTTGATTAGATGTGAAAATGATGGGATGAAGATCCGTGCAGGAAGAAAGTGTGCAAGGAAATAAACTAATGTATGAAATGAAGTCGCTCGAAATAATGTAGAATGAAATACCGGGGATATTACCGATAAAAACCCTAGTTAAAACTCATAGGAAAATATAAGTTTTAACTATGGAAATAAACCATAGTTAAAACTGGTATGGGAATTTCGTTAATTCTACTTGCAAATGTATTTGATTTGAATTGTGATCACGCAAATTAAAATAAAAGAATTTCTATGAAAATGTTGACAGTCAATGATGTGACGAAGGAATTTTATATTTTGTTGCATACAAGGATATCGTAAACACAAGAACATGCTTCCAAAAGGAAAGAAAATAAGTACTAATGAATTCACGGAGAATTCAAAGAAATGTACGTACTTTTGGGTGGTAAGATTGTTTAGGTAGAAAATAAGCGGGGCCAAACAAGAATTAGGCTGGGTTTGGTAATGCTTTTATTTTTCCAAAAGCACTTTCAAAACCTATATATGTTAATAATTTCTGAAATTGGTGTTTGGTAAAAAAAATCAAAGTGATTTTTACCCAAAGCACTTCTCAAATTTCTCAATTTTTAAAAGCTGGGGAGGAGGAGCTTTTAAAAGCTACAAAAGCATAAGCTTTGGTCCCACCAAAATTTAATGTTTGATTTATCGTTTTTGTCCCTATTTTATTTTGTAAATGACAAAAATTACCCTTAAATATATATATATATATACAATCAATTTTTTATTTCTTATAATTTATTCTTTAAATATTATTATATTTTATTTTAAAACTATTTGATGATACCATTTCATTTAATTTATCAAAAATAAAAATAAAAACAAATATTTAATAATTACTTAATTTTAGTTTGATTTTTTGTTTGAAAATTATGCATATATATATATATATATATATTAAAAAGTGGTTAAGTAATTTTTTTAACAATCATAATAATAGTAACACTTAATTTATTTAATATTTAATGTTATTTTTAAATAAAAAAAATTAATTATTTTTAAACCCTTTAAAATTGAATAAAACTATTTTCAGAGATATGTCTGTTTTTGTGATTTGTCATAACAACAATAGTTGAATCTAATACTTTACCAATCACACTTTGGTTGCTTTTTTAATCAGCTTTAAACTTAATCAGTATTTTACCAAACGTCTAACTGCTTTTGTGTCACAGCACAACACATCAACGCACGGCAGAAAAGTGCTTTTATAAAAGCTGCAGCAATACCAAACTAAGCCTTAGTGTAATAAAAATAATGATTGAATTTCACATCAAAATGCTTTATTTGTCTATCGAGTTCCTTTTGCAAAGATAGATAAAAGTTTCATTTTAATAGCATGTTTGGACATCATAATCAAAAGTCCAAAACAAAGGTATCTTGCTTCGCAAAAATAGATTCTTTTACTTTTAGAAGTAGTTTACACCTAAATTAATTTCTTGATTTTTGAGAAACTAACATTTAAAAAACATTTCTTAGATTCAGATGTCCGAACTTCTTATCTGAAAAGGGCGAGCATAAAATGCGTTGAGAAGCTAACATTTGGATTAACAAGAACAAACTTAAGCCTGTGCCGTTATGGTACGGGTCATACCCTAGTGTATATAAACGAGAGATATATATGACTATTCTATACCTGAATCGGGTCCTAGCTGATCTGTTTGTCAATTTGATTTGTAGATTTCACTAGACTTCAGGCAAGCCTTGACCCTGCAGAAATTAATACTAAATCAACGCTCGTTTTTCTGATTTCTCATTGGGACAAATTAGATCCCATATTATAAGTCTTTTTCTTCCATGTTATCATTATTTCAGTATGTATGGCTCATTTCATCTTTTTTTTTTCAAAGCTTATGGTGAGGTTAGAGAGTTGTTCTCAGTTTGAGGTTTAAAAATGTTCTCTTGAATCATGCACTCTGTGATAGTTAATATTAGTTCATTCTATTGTATAAAATTTTACTTACGTTGTTTTACACGCTCAGTATCCCTGTTGTTCTCAAGATTTAATTCATCATAATATGGGCTTACAACCACTTGAACTTTATAGATCATATCTGACCATAACCTTAACAGAAGGTCATATCTAGCCATAACCTTAAATGGAAAACTACTTTTTCATGTCTTACTGTGCCATCAGGGTGGTTAAACTATTGAGATGAACAAGAAGGATTCTCTTGTCCAAGTTCGTATAGTTGTATTCTAAACTTTCTAATGCATTTACAGGTGATAAGTGCATATTTCACATATATTTGGTGTCAATTCCATGCTAGTATTTGTTGTTTTTCTTGCAATTATTGTATGTTACGCTTTTTTCTCTTATTTGTGTTTTATTAGGTGAATCATCCAAAAAGAAGTGAATTTGTGCTTAATTGTGCAATAAAAGAAGCTAGCTACGAATAGAGAAGGGCCAAAGACCAAGTGTCGTTCAAGTACAAGATTTTTACTTTTCATTCTGTAGAGGACGGGAAGACAAAGGCAATGGCGAAAGAACGGAGTCATTCTGAGTTCGTATGAAGAAGTTATGAGCAAAACAAGAACTCATAAGACTAAAGGTCAATATGGTCAATTTCTAAGGAAAGTGCTACTGGCACCCTCACTGTTCGTTAAGGGACACCTCATGTTAAGGGGCAGACTGTTTCACAGGAACTGCTAAAGGCAGTCAGTCTTTTTACTGAGGGGCGTCCATTCTGTTAAGGGGAAACCATTTTCAAAAATCACTAAAGACACCTGGATTATTACTCAGGGCACCTCTTCTTCTTCATTATGAACATGAAGAACATGAGCTGTTATTAATGGTGGTCATCATGATGATCACGATGGTGATGGATTTGATCAGCAATGATATTCGAGTTTGAATACATCACTAGGTTCCTGGGAACGATAGAAGGCATGGGTACTAGCCTGATTTCGATAAATCAGTCATACTCGAGTTTGGCAATGGATTATTGGATGTTGTCATTAAACCGAGCTTGGTGAAGAGTTTCAATTCAGAGACTCGGTTATTCTGGTGCTGTCAATATCGTGATTAATGCTGTTGCTGCCATAGATGACTGTTAAGGAGCTCGACAGTGATGATAATGGAGAGCTCGATGAGAGATGGGTGATCATCATCATTGGTGGAAGAATATAGGGATGAAATCGAGATCGGCAGAGATGGTGCTCGGTCCAGTGATGAAGTTAATGAGACGGTGCTGCCATTAGTGATTGATTGCTGCTGATGGATAAGCTCGAGATGAAATCGAGTTGCACAGAGAAGTTCGTGATCATGGATTGATGAGTGACACAGCTCAGCAATGGGTTTGGAGCAATGGCAGAAGTCAGAGGATATAATGGTGATGGAGCTCGAGCAAGTTCAGGCAGGGGCGGAGCTACATCCAGGCTTCCCCTAGCCGAAGCCACCCCAAACCCCACAAAAAATCAATTTTCAACAACCTATTCTTAATAGGCCAAAATTTAATAGACTAATATTAGGATTGAGCCAGGGGTATAAAATTTGTTAAGCCAGGGGTGTCTAACATTCCCAGTTCCGCCCCTGAGTTCAGGAAGATGATGAAGTTTGGCAATGGACTATTGCTGCTGCGAGCAATAACGATGATCTGTTGAGGAGCAGTGAGTGATGGGAGAACTCATATGGGAGGGGAACTGTTGCTGTCATTCATCCGAGCTTGGAGATGAAGAAATTGCAGGGTTTCGAAGTCAGTAAAGAGATGGTTGATGTACGTACGAGCTTGGCAGTCTTGATCATGGCAATGATGATGAACTAGACGCTGCTGCCATTAGTGATCGACTGATGTGATGATTAAGATGGATGGGTTGAGTTCGAACATGACAGTGATGATAATGGCAGGGAAGATAGTTTGCTGCTGACGGGGACAATTCATCTTCCAGTTTCGCAAGCAACAGAAGAGAAAAGAAATATGGGACCGGCTGAAAGAAAATCTGGCAGAAACATGTGAGGCTTAGGTGGAAATTTAGTGTATCAATATACATCAATTTGGAAGTATCATCAACATTGAACGGAAGATATTTTTTCTTGCGGGTCCGAAGCAAATATATGGCCAATCATAAGACGTGTTTACTGAGATAAACCACAACATGGTACACCATAACACAATCACTTATTCTCTCCCAACAACTTTTTACCGTTGCAGACGATAATTCACAGGGGAATTGACGTGAGGTGGGCTCCGGTCGCAGTAATTCTCAGAAGAGAAAACACAGGCTTTAACGCGTTTTGGAGAAAAATGTTGATATGATGCAACGCGGCCTATTGAAGCTGGACATATCAACAGAGCATACAAAGACACATAAGGTTCTTGGAAGATCGATCGGATTAGAATTATGTACACATTTCTTAGGTACAATCAGTTGCAGCGAATCAACACTGTTTAATTTCAAACATAAACCCTTTTCACTGACCCTGCCTCTTTATCACGTCCGATTTATCAGGAAAACTGTCGGGGCTCCTCTTGTATAAATAGAGGTCGAATGTAAGAGACCAAAAACCACTTCTTATTCGCTTCTTCACTTCTGTTTTTAGTTCCATTTTAATTCCTTCTTTTTTATTTATTTGCTAGTAGTTTTTAATTAAGAATAGCTAAACCTCTTTTCTTTTAATATCATGTAACATTTTATTTTATGGAAAAATAGAGGTTACATGGATGTTTATAAGATAATCAATAATATCATAAAACCAAAAAATTAAAATCCAAATACAAATAAAGATACAAATTACGAATAAATCGCGAAGAGAAAGAGCGATGAGCTGCAATAGTATCCAATTTTTGTAGGAAGGAGGAAGGATGGTATAAACCGGAATAATATCCGACCATTTAAGATAGTCGTGTTCTTCAAAAAGAGATGCTTCTGAAATTGAGAAGTAATTTGCTCTAACCTTTGTTTGAGACGAACCCGGATGCCCTAAATCTCTTGGAATGAAGGTGAAATCGCAGCGTCGCCGAGTTGAATCATTGATGTTCTTGAATAATCCAAAATAACAAACCACATACCAACCAAAATTCCTAGAAATAGTCACCTTGAAATTGGAGATAAAATCACCATAAAGATGAAGACAAAATCGCACAAAAGCGAAAACATAATCGCTCCAAAGGCGAAGAAAAATGTCAATCGACATCAAAATCAAACCAAAATTAAAATCCTATACTAAAAGCTAACACTAATAAAAATAAAACAAATTCTTTGCTCAGATCTAGTCCAAAACGGACTAGATCTGAGCAAAAAGATGGAGGTAACTTGAAGAGTTTTTTGGGTTTTTTTCTCTAAGAGAGGAGAGGAGAAGAAGAAGAAGAAAATTAAGTGTTTCTATCAAGTATCAACTGGAGTTTTTTTGGGTTTTTTTCTCTAGTAGCTAAACCTCTAACTGATTAGGGATGATTTGAAAGTCCTGAACCATGAAGCATTATTTTCTTTAACCATGTTTATTTCATGTTTTATTTTATTGTTGATTATCTTTATTATTTTTATTGTTTAAGAATATTGAGGGGTTATTTAAAATGATCAATTAAATTAAACAATCAATATTTCTTCTACTAGTTTAGGATTGTGTGATACGTGTAATTGTCACATTAACTCTTTGCACAAGTAGTAAATCGCAAGAGCTGACAGAGGGATTTTGTTAAGCAATTGGGTGTAAAGGTAACACTAGTAAGCAGGCCGAGCCTATGCGTCTGATGCTGGGATCAACCTGATTCACAGAGTGTAAAGCATTCGACTAATTTACACCTTGAGAGCTTATTCTTGGTGGGTTGGTTGGGTAGAATCTGGTAGTCGAGTGCTTCAGTATCCAGTGAAAGTAGGAATTCGGGGGATAGCAGAGCTTATTGCTATTCTACGGTTGGTAACAATATAAATTTGATAAGAGATAAATTTGCATTTAATCAAGCTTCGGTTCAGAGACGACGAATGATCCTAATCATCTTCTTTATTACTCCCTCCGTTTTTTGGAAAAGATATACTTTCACTTTTTCAATTTGGCCTATTTTTAGGCTAAAATGAAAAAGTGAAAGTATCTATTTTCTAAAAACATAGGGAGTATTATTCGCAGCTAAGTATTATTATTATTTTATTTTATTAGTTACTTTGATTTGAAATCTAAAAACCCCCCTTTCGGTGACTTTTAACAGATAGAAACTCCCTGCTCTTCGTGGGAACGAACTCTTTGCCATTATATTACCATTTAATTGTGTGGAAAGAAGTAATTAATTTGTTGCATAAACAACGCGCACCCAACATGATTGTGAGAAAGATATCACAGATCAATTGGATGAGGTGAATAATGAAAGGATCACGAAGTTGTGTTGGGATCTTGTTCACTCGAGACAACCATAGGATGTCCAGCGGGGACTAAATATGTTCGAAGGTAAGATAAGAAAATTTCAGAGCATTTTTTATGTGTGTAAAACCTGAATATCTGTCTTGTGAATATATGCAAAATTAAATACTTGCCTTGCTATTTACTAAAGTTTAGTGCTTGACACCTTATTGAAACTGAAACACTGATATCGTATGTTATTTTGGTGTTAGATATTTTCCAGCTCAAAGGAGTGAGATGTTTTATCTTCTCGCAAGTGGATACTACAAAATTGGGAAGTTTATGTTTATGTTTATCTGGCAGTGCTTGGACCAGTGTGTGGAGGTTTGATCTCGTATTTATGAACTCATGTTATTACTACTCAATTTGGTTTGTGAAAATATAGTCGGTCTCTGGAAATCTAGGTCTAACTTTGTCCTAAGAGATCTTTGTATAAATGAATTTGATTTGTAGATTACGCCAGACTTTAAGCAAGCTTCAACAACCCTGAAGGTGAAAATTGAAGCTCGGCTGAACATAAATGAGTATTCTTATTGTCACCTTTTAAGTTTGAGGGCTTGATAATGTGTTTTCCATTTACTCTAGTCAAGTACTTCTAAGAATTATTTGAAATGAACTCAAATTATGGGCTCGAGTGCTTCATCACTAGTATTGGCTTTAGTCTTTTGGCTGGTGGTTTTACCGTTGAGATGATATGGTTCAAACCTACACAGAGGAACATAAGAAATAATTCAGATCAAAACCACTTTATATTTTTGGTTTTTGATAAACTATCAAGCACTATAATCACCTAGGTCAACTTTTGATCTATTGTAGGTATTTTCTAGTGCCATCGATTTAAATGAAGTTTGTAAAGAGATACTACATATTTTGGCATATTGTCTGGTAGTTAGTAGACTGTTATAATGACAACGTGTTTATTTTGCTATCCCTTGTAAAAATATTATGTACATTTGGATTTGAGACTGGAGTTGAGTCCAAATTTGTGCACCCCTTCAAAATCGGTGTGCCCATTCTGATTCCTCTGATTTGTTAACAAATTTTACGAAACCACCTATTTTTTTCATTATATATTTTATTTATTTATCTTATTTCCTAAAATTAGGTTAAAATCATACAAGAATTAATATTATCTTCCTTAACAACTTTCTTTTCTCTCTCTCCTCTACCTCAGGTCAGACATCTCCATTTTCTCTGCCAAACATTGATTTCTAAAAGAAAAATCAGATGTTTTCAATAGATTTCAACCTTAAACAATGGGGATGCAATTGATTTGAAGCTTATAATCATAACTTTCTAACACTAATCATTAATTTTCTCAAGCCAAAATGCTGGCATCATTTTCAGAATCTTTAAAGTGATTTATGATCAGAAGCTCATGCGTAAATCAAGATCTATTCACAATTCAAATTAAAGAGAATAATATAAAAAAAAATCGTCAAGAATGGGTAAAATTTAGGATTTTATCTTTGCCTCCTGATATATCTTTTTCAATGTTTTTTCTTTCTCATTAGAAATTACCAACTTCTTCCTTAAATATTGCTACTATGATTAAACTGTTTATCAACAATATTCTAATTTATTAATATGATCCCGATCTGTAATAATAATTGATCAAAGCATTCAACGTTTTCCGTCTCTTTTAAGTTTTTTACCTATTCCCACTTCTTTGATTTTTTCGTGTGAAAAAATCAAATGGGATCATATTTACTTTGCTTTTCGTAATTAAAATTCTCTATAGTAGAAGATCATAAGTTGTTTTCACATGTTTAAGAAATATTTCAGAATGGTGATTTTTTAATCAAACACTACTAAAAACACATGTGCGATGCACATGCGTGAATTTGATTCTTTTAACCACACCAAATTTGATAGCAATGAATCTTTTTTCGTAAAATATAAACTTAATATTCTTATTTGTACTCATTATGTAGATAATTCAAAGAGCTTTCCAAATGTATACATTTTACGAAAATCGAAAATGAATTTTGTAAGTTATCAAATTTTTAATATTTTGATATATTTAAAACAATGACAATTCTGCAAATATGTATATACTGATTTCGTTTACGTTTTTACCCTTGAATACATATGTATATTAGGTAATATTAGTAATATCAAGGTGACAACAAATTATTTTGTCTTTTTATGACCAACCAAAAAGAAGGCTTCATTGAAAAGAGACCTTTTCTTTATTATAGTATAAGATAAGATAAGATAAAATATAAGACTGGAGAACAAGAAATTCGATAGCCTAGAAACTCGTACAATTCAATATTTATTTTTGTAATTTACAAAAAAATAAAAATAAGAAAAGATTTTTATAAAAAGTAAAGTAAAACAAGTAGGTGGTTCAGTATAATTTTGTCCACAAATGAGGGAAGCCGTTTTTGAGGGGTGCATAAATTCACACTCATTAAAGTTGGTGCGAGATTCTTTAATAAGTTATTTGTATGTTTTTCTTAAAATTGGATGGTGGTTGGAAGTTACTGTTTAGGTTCTAGTGAGTGAGAACTCAGCTCTGCAACTCGGTGATCAACTCAGCTACAAGATTTCGCCATTAATGTGATTCATTTACAACTACATGTCTAAATTTGAAGAATCAACTTACTGTTAAGAGATTTAATTCATCTCATGTCAATGTCTAGAAGGCTTCTCTTACTCATAACTACTTTATTTCAATTTTAAATCTTAGATTCCCTCTGCTTTTGTTTATTTCCTCTTAAAAGTTCTCATTGTTCATGTCTTTCTTTATGGCTTACAAATCTGATACCGATTGAGTTTTCTTGTCTTGTTAAGACCTTGGTGTTGATGTTTCAGACGTTTGTCCCAGTCAAAGAGAGTTTTCTCGATTCAATGGCAACTTCGAAGATTCCGTCATCTCGATTAAGTGATGGTAGGAAACAAGTTGCAAGGTTCTTTTATTATAGCTTGATATTTTTCAACGCCGCTATGAAAAATCGAACACATCTCAAATTGAATCAAACACGTAGAAAGATAAGAATCCGGAAAACCTCTATAAATCCAGTTATTCTGTTAGTCAACAACATCCTCATATCATTGTGCATTCAAATTATCCAATGTTCAATCATAGTCATGGCTTTTGAGAATGTCACAACCGTACACATCAAATTGACTTAGCTTCAATTGAGTCTTCTGATGACATCAGACAAGTTGTCAATGTTACTCAAATTATCCCAAGCATTTGCCTTCAAATACATGGAAGTAACATCATCGGAAAAGTTATCTCTCGCACCAACATGAGCAGAGGTTTTGATAAAAAAACAAGCTAGATTGATATGGGGAAATAAAGTTGTAAGTTTTTAGCAAAGAAATAAAAGCAAAAATATGTTCACTGTCACTTTTGAATCGAAAAAAGGATTGGAGATAGGTTTTAACTGAAGCTCCATGGTGTTTGGATGATTTTTTATGGATCATCAAGACATGAAATCCAACTCGAATCTATCGAGACATTCCTTTTGACAAGCAGAAATTTTGGGTCATTTTCAAAGAATTGCCATAGGAATTTCTCAATGTTCCAGTGGCTAATGAAATGGGGAAAGTATTGGGTGAAGTTAAAGAGTTAGATCCTGAATATGCTAGCCCGGTGGACTCAAATGATGTTGGAGCTCTAATCGAAATTGATATATCAAGGTCACTTATAAGAGGAGTTTTAGCTCAGAAAACTACAGAGTGCACCAAATGGATTCTTTTTTATTATCAGAAGCAACCCCATCAACTGTGTCCGACCTGCTTTATTATTGATCACAATTATGATGATTGGAAAGACAATGCTAAAGATGTTAGAGACTTATCCCAGAAGCTTTTCAGGTTCCTAGACAAGATTCCCTACAATATGACTAGAAATGAATCATGGAACATTGATGATGCTCCTACCAGAATCTCTCCAAAGAAGAATAACAAGAATAAAAAGTCCAACACGGTGTTATTTTTCAGACCTGAAGATGGCCAGTACTACAACTCAGTTTGCACTGAGTATTTCCAAGAAGAAGAAAACTCAAGTGAAAACATTAACCTTGAAAGAGGCCAAAGCAGTAAGAGTGGGAATATTAGGAGGTTCAAAAGAACAGGGAGAATGGCATTTCCAGAGTTAGCTCTAATCAAGTGGCTGGAGATTTTGAGGAAGGTGAATCAAGCCAGCAATAATGGGACAATAACCATCAAGTGTAAAAAAGCGGGGGTCTAACAACCACACTCAATAATTCGTTTGGAAATCTGAATAGACAAACTCTAATATACTTTCAAGAGAATCAACTAGACAGTTAGACTCAATCTAGAGAAAAGTATATCAAAGAGTTTTATATCTCTATCTCTCAATTCAATCTGCAATCAGCAAATAGGAATTTACGAGCCCGATTGAATATAAGAGAATTAACTTGAAAGATACCAAAGACCAATGTTCAAGGATCAATCAATTTCAATCAACAACCTTCCCAATTGATTGATTCAACACACAACTTGTGATATTTCAATTATATAACAAAATATAATGCAGAAAGGAAATAACACAAACACCAGAAGTTTTATTAACGAGGAAACCACAAATGCAGAAAAACCCAGGACCTAGTCCAGATTTTAACACCACACTGTATTAAGCCACTATAGAACTAGCCTACTACTAATGAACTTAGGACTGGACTGTAATTGAACCCTAATAAATCTCACACTGATTCAAGGTACAGTTGCGCTCCTTATGTCTCTGATCCCAGCAGGATACTATGCACTTGATTCCCTTAGCTGATATCACCCACAACCAAGAGTTGCTACGACCCAAATTCGAAGACTTGATAAACAAATCAGTCTCACATAGAAAAGTCTATAAGATTAGATAAACTTGTACCCCACAGAAATACCTACGATTTTTTTTCTTCTGTCTTTTGATAAATCAAGTGAACATGAACCAATTGATATACCGGACTTATATTCCCGAAGAAAAGCCTAGAAATATCAATCACCTCACAATAATATTAATCTTATGGTAGCGAAACAAGATATTGTGGAATCACAAACTATGAGACGAAGATGTTTGTGATTACTTTTTATCTTGGATATCGGAGATTAAATCTCGAGCCAATCTTAAAGAAGATAGTACTCAAACACAATAGAAACAACAAGATTAGATCACGCAACTACACAAAAAATAGTTGGGTCTGGCTTCACAATCCCAATGAAGTCTTCCAGTCGTTAACCTACAGGGTTTCGTGAAAAACCTAAGGTTAAAGGAGAATCGACTCTAGCTTATGCAACTAGTATCATACAGGAGGTGTGGGGATTAGGTTTCCCAGTTGCTAGATTTCTCCTTTATATAGTTTTAAAATTTGGGTTTGCAATCAATGTTACCTTGGTAACAAAGCATTCAATATTCGTCGCTAGATGAAAACATGATTAGATTCAAGCTAATATCTTTCAACTGTTAGATTGAACTTAGCTTGTTATACACAAATGAAATGTACCCTCATTTAGGTTTATGTAACCGTACCTAAACGTGTACACCATGTTGGCTCAACCGTAGTTAACCGAGGTTAGCTATATGAACACTCTCATATTAACCTTTTTTATCTTAACCATAACTAGTTCAAATGACTCAAATGAAACTAGTTAAAGAGTTGTTCAATTGCTATATCCTCATAGAAGTATATAAGAACACAATTGAAGCAAAACCGGTTTGAATCACTCGAATAAATTCATGAAAATTATATCCACGGCTTGCAAAAAAATGCATTCCTTAATATATAAATGTATTAGTTCATGAGACAACCGATTTTAGAACTTTAACCACTCAAGTATGCAAACGGGTATGTATACTTAAGTATCCGTCTGAGTTTGGGTTCGCTAGTATGCAAACGGGTACGCATACTTAGTACACTTCCAAATCCCAACAGAAATTCTCGGACCTACACCTTACGCAAGTATGCGTACCGGTATGTGTACTTGGTACACAAAATTTCAATACTTCAAGTACGTATACGGGTATGCATACTTTAGTTCTGGTCATGGATCACATGCATGCAAGAATGTACATTTTGATTATAATCCAATGATGGTTAAGTATTCTAAACTCTTATTTCAATCATTGAAAAATTGTTAGAGGATGACAATAGCCGTTTTTACACACTATAAGCATCGAAGAAATTTTCAAGTTATTGAAATAATTATAACGAAACATTCCAAGTCTACACCAAATGATTGTATCATAAAAACCATGTAAGATGTTACTCGGAGATTTTCACATGATCAAGATGAACTTGATTGAATCGAAATCGTACCAACACATATTCCGAGATATATGTAAGCGAGTTAAACTCAACTCAAAATCTCAAATGTGTATAATTGGAAAACTATATCGTAACACGACTTATGTCTCAATATAGGAGATATAATATAAATAGACTTTCGAAGTGATAGATGAGTTTCAGTCTCCATATACTTTTTGTTGATGAAGTTCCACAAGCTCGCGTTAGTAGTTCTTCGTCTTCAATTGATGAACGTCGTGAAGTATAATGCTCAACTACACAATCTACCCTAGTCCGAGATATCTATAAGTACACTAGAAATCAAGACTTATAGTTTTGATCACTAACATTGACAAACAAGCTTGAGATAGCAACACTTGCGAGTTCGACCGAGCATTGATCTAACAAAGTGAATGCTCAAGGAACTGGTGACTGGGACAAATACATAATCAACAACCAAGGCTCGGATGCAGGTTAAGGAAATTCTTCGGTACTCTCTCTTAACCCTTATACTTTCAAATCTTATTTTCTCATTACTCAGCTCAATAAATTGTATCTTAATCTCATATACAAAATGAAAATCGTAGCTTCGAACGTACAAGGCTTAGGAAACAAATTAACAAGAGACCATCTTAAGAATTGCATTTTTAACAATAATCCTGAAATTATTTTCCTATCTGAAACAAAGTTCAATGTGAAGAAAACTTCATATCTCCTAAAACAACTGAAATATCCTAATGTATGGTGCAATAAAGATAGAATTAGAGTAGGAGGTTTGGCACTGCTATAAAAATATGGCTTGAAACTAGAGTTCATTCATACATCTTATTATATGATTAATGTGATCATAAAAAATGGTGCTACTAACAAGGAACTGTTTATAACTTGTCTGTATATCTCTTTTTATGATAGTGATAGACAGTTTCAGTGGAGTTTCATTCAAGAAATGTGAAGAAATATGGACACTCTATGGGTTATAATGGGAGACTTCAACTCAACTCTTTACATTTATGAAAGACAGAGCTACTCTATCATTCCTACCCAATCTCAGCCAATAATTGTCAATAGTGTTGCCTCATTGGGCCTCATAGATATCTCATTCACAGGATGTCCTTTCACATGGTCAAATCACAGAACTCAACTCAATCAAGTTAAAACCAGACTAGATAGAGCCTTATGTTTCTCTTCATGGATGGATTTATTCCCCAATGATATTCTCAAAAACCTCATACCTTATGGTTCAGACCATGCACCAATCCTGTTAACCAGAGATCCAAAAAATGAAAACCTAAACAAACCTTTCAGATTCTATGAACACTGGCTCCTTAACAAGACATGTAAAGATGAAATCAAGAGGAGTTGGAGATGCAACAAACAAGGAACTGAAGCTTTCAAGTTCACAAATAAATTAAGAGCTACAAAAAAGGGTCTGAAGGAATGGAGATTAAGGGAGTATGGAGATACAAATAGGAAAATAAAGAAACTCAATATCTAATCCAGAAATGTATCAATCAACAACAGATAGACATCTAAGAGCATCAATGGCTACAACACCAACTAAAGAGTTTGTATGACACCAAAAACAGAATTGCTTATCAATAATCAAGAAAAAGTGTAATTAAATACCATGACAGAAACTTCAAAGTGTTCCATGCTCAAGCCAATTACGGAAGGAGATGCAATCAAATCTACTTCTGAATAACAAGAATGGAGAATGGAAAGATACTATGGAAGAGATAGCTAAAATTCTAAAGTAACATTTCCAAGAAATTTCCACAACAAGTCAACCAGATGACCTAATTACCCCTTGCATCACAGAGATTGAAAACCTTGAGTTAACTGCAATTCCAACAGAGCAGGAAATCAGGAATAATGTGTTTCAAATAAGAGCTTGGTCTGCTCCATGACCATATGGATTTCAAGCAGGTTTTTACCAACAAAACTGGGAGATTGTGGGTGCAGGATATTGTCAGCATGGCCGGTGCAAGAATTCTTCAGAAGGGGAAAAATTCTCAAGGAACTCAATCACATATTTCAAACTCTTATTCCAAAGAATAATTGCATTCAAAACCCTTCAGACTTCAGACCCATCAGTTTGTGCAACATTTCCTATAAGATCATCTCAAAAATCATGACAAATAGGCTGAAACCTCTGTTACATAAATTAATATCCCCATGGAAATCAGCCTATATCCCTGGAAGAAATATAATAGATAACATTATCATTGCTCATGAAATCATACATTACATGGAGATAACAAAAACAAGTAAAGGAGCAGTGGCTATAAAGTTGGATATGTCAAAAGCTTTTGACAAAATGGAGTGGAAATACATCATCAATATTCTGAAGAAATTTGGGTTCTCTGAAAAATGGTGCAAGCTTGTAAATCAATGCATTTCTACAACAACAATTTCTATTCTGCTAAATGGATCCCCAATTGAAACATTTCATCCGACAAGAGGTTTAAGACAAGGTGATAGTTTATCTCCATACTTGTTTATAATCTGCATGAGAGGATTTAGCAGAATGATTCATGCCTTAGTGATCAACAAAAGCATAACTCCTGTTTTCCCTACAAAGAGGAGTCCACCAATATCTCATCTGTTCTTTGCAGATGATTGCATTTTGTTCTCCTCCACCAATGTGAATTCTATCAACAATCTCAAAAACATAATCAATAAATTCTGCAAGGTGTCAGGTCAAATGGTGAATTTGAACAAGTCAAGCTTACACTTTAACAAAATATTAAATGATGAAATAGGGCAACAGGTCTGCGGTATCCTAGATATGAATATAATGCCATTGGAGGAGAATATCTGGGCATTAATATTTTCATTGGCAGACGGAGAACCAAATGTTTCAGCAACATTCAAGATAAAATACAACACAGAATTCTACAATGGCAAGCATGGATGACTAATCAAGCAGGCAGAAGCACCCAAATCCAGTCAAGTCATTCAAAGAAGATATTGGTGGAACAAGAAACAAGGTAAGGGAGGTTATTTCAAATCTTGGGAAAGTGTCAGCATCCCAAAAGGATGGGTAGGTCTAGGATTCAATAATCTAAAAGTCTTTAATGAGGCAATGATTATAAAACTTGCTTGGAGATTAGTTCAAGAAAAAGAAGGAAAATGGGTGGAAGTTCTGAAAGCTAAACACTTTGAAAAGGAAAATATTTTTCAAGATGATATATCAAGCAATGGACATGCCATCTGGAAAAGTATATGTACTGGAATTAGTTGGGTGAAGCAATTCCATATATATCATATTGGAAATAGAAAAACTGTTTATTTGTTCAGAGATAATTTGATAGAGGGTTACACTGCTCAAAAAATCCAACAAAAGCAAACCTATCAATGCACATTTTCATAGATCACTATCCTTTTGACCTTCTTCCTCCACTTCATCAGGTTTTGAAACATCATCATCTTGCTTTTCTTTTACTTTTTACAATTTTTCACCATCATCATCTTTTGCTTCTAACTCCTCTGGTGGATCTATATAGTTAACATCCTCATTGTAATAGGGGTTCACCCAGAAAATTCATATGCCTTGAAAAAAAAATCTTTGATCATAATCATCCCCATCTTCTTCCTCTTCTTCTGATGATGTTTAACATTCAATATGCTTGAGGGTATTGGTAGGACTGTTCATATCCCTTAGAAATTTTTCAGGATTATTCTTATCCCACCCAAATAAGTCTCTTACAAGGTCATTTTTCTCAGTTATATCACAAGGACCTTTTGAAGGAGGATAAACTTTTTCAATCTAGGATAATATTGCTTCTGCGTTGGTAGGACGAGGGAGATGCTCTATGTTATCCTCTTAGAACCTAAAAAATACACAAGGAGAAGCTATTAATACATAAAAGAGCATCGATATATTCTAATTTGTACGACAATTCCGACCATATATTTGACCAAATAGTCGGCATGATATAGTTTTAACGATAACGCCGACTAAAAATGTGACTAAACAGTCATCAACTTCATATTTCAAAATAATGATGATTAATACTCTAGAATCATCTCAGGGAAAACAAATTTCCTGTGACATTAAGTAGGCATGTTAAATTAAGGAAGATGACGACAAATATGACTAGCAAAGGTCATCATCATTTAGGCATAATTATTGTGCCGACCCTGGTTTCTGTGTTACAGTCGCCATTAATTGTTAGATCATTTCTCGGTCAAACTCGCATGCGTTGCTATCTCAAGCATGTTTGTCAATGTTAGTGATCAAAACTATAAGTCTTGATTTCTAGTATACTATATCTAAGTCTCGGACTAGGATAGAAAGTGTAGTTGAGCTCAAGAACTCCATGGCGGATCATCATACAAGACGAAGAACTACTCAAGGAACTGGTGGAACTTCATCGACAAAAAGGTATGTGGAGACTTGAACTTATCTATCACTCAAAAGTCTATCTACTCTATCTCCTATATTGAGACAAAAGTCGTTTTGCTATATAGACTTTGATTATACACATTTGCTATTTCGATCCGAGTTTATCTCGCATATCTATTTCTCGAAATATGTGTTGGTAATCTTTCGCTTTAGCCAAATTCATATTTACTTAGTGACGGAAGTTATGTTATGTTTCAATCACTTTGAAAATTTCTTTGACGAAAAATGGTTTGTGAATAACAACTATATAACATCCTCTAATAATATTTCAATGATTGAAATGAGAGTTTAGATTATATAATCATTGATGGATATATAAGCATTGTTGTGGAAATACATATATGTATAAGTCCTTATTCCTTGAACCGAAGTTTGTGAACATTGTTGATCAAGAGAACCAGAACAAGAGCCGTGAACTCAGTCTGTGAAATGGCGGAAGTTCTCGACCCGAGAAAATATGCTGGAGTTTGTGAACTCCTTCCGGGAACTTAAGTCTGCGAACCAGTCCGCGAACTTGAGCTGGTTATATCTAAAAACGATTGTTTGTGAACTCATGTTTATATAAACTAAGGAATGCTTTTGCAAACCGTGGATATAAATTTCATGAACCGATTCGAGTGAATCAAATCGTTTTTGCTTCAATTGTGTCTTGTGTAGTACATAAGATTTCCTTGCAATTGAACAACTCTCTAACTAGTTCATTTGAGTCATTTGAACTAGTTATGGTGAAGAAGATGGTTAATATGAAAGTGCTCATATGGATAACCATTTGGTTAACTATTGTTGAACCAAAAAATGTACATGTTTGGGTACGGTTACACAAACCTAGAAATATGCATTTCATTTGTGTGTAACAAGCTAAGTTTTCGATCTAACGGTTGAAAGATATTATCGTGAATCTAATCAGGTTTTCATCTAACGGTGAATATTGAATGCTTTGTTACCAATCTAACATTGATTTCAAACCCTGATTTTAAAGACTATTATAAGGGAGAACTCTAGCTACTGGGAAAACTAATCCCCACACCTTACGTGTGATACTAGTTGTAAGTTAGAGTCGATTCTCCTTTAACCTATGGTTTTCTTTTCTCAAACCAGGTAAACAACTTAAAGACTTCACTGGGATTGTGAACCCAGATCGATACTACTTTCTCGTAGTTGTGTGATCTGATCTTGTTGTTTATATCGTACGAGTACAATCAGAAAGATTGACTTGAGATTGATATCTCTGATAGGAAAGATATAAAAGTAGTCACAAACATCTTCGTCTCATCATTTTTGATTCCAAAATATCTTCTTTCGCCGCGTCTATTAATATTATTGTGAGGTGATTGATAATTCTAGGCTGTTTTTCGGGAATATAAGTTCGGGTTATCGATTGGTTCATGTTCACCTTGATTTATCAAAAGACGGAACAAAAACTCCTGTGTATTTCTATGAGAGACAGATTTATTCAATTCATAGACTTTTTTGTGTGATACAGATTTGTTTATTAAAGTCTTCGACTTTGGGTCGTAGCAACTCTTAGTTGTGGGTGAGATCAGCTAAGGGAATCAATTGCGTAGTATTCTACTGGGATCAGAGACGTAAGGAATGCAACTGTACCTTGGATTAGTGTGAGATTGATTGGGGTTCTACTACAGTCCAGACCGAAGTTAGTTTGTGGTAGGCTAGTGTCTGTAGCGGCTTAATACAGTGTGTGTTAAATCTGGACTAGGTCCCGGGGTTTTTCTACATTTGCGGTTTCCTCGTTAACAAAATTCTGGTGTCTGTGCTATTTCTATTTTCGCATTATATTGTTTATCTTTATAATTGAAATATCACAGTTTGTGCGTTAGAATCAATCAATTGGAAATCCGACCTTTAGTTGTTGATTGAAATTGATTGATACTTGTATATTGGTCTTTGGTACCATCCAAGTTATCTCTCTAGTATTTAATAAAGACGCGCAGATTTCTATTTTCTTGAGTATAGATCAGATCGAGAGATTGAGATACTAACTCCTTTGATATACTTTTATCTAGATTGAGTCTGACTGTCTAGTTGATTCTCTAGAACGTATATTCGAGTTAGTCCATAAAGATTGCTAAGCGAAATATTGAGTGTGGTTGTTATATCCTCGCTTTTTCAATTGGTATCAGAGCAGGCAAACACGTTCAAGACCTTACAAGTCTGTGCTTGTAGCGATCTGACTCTATGGACGATAAAGTCTCAAGTAACGCTTCACTAGGTTTAAAAAACAATCGTAGAAGAAGTTCTGATAAGCTGGTTATTCTCCAAAAAAGATTGGATGAACAAATCCGGATCAATTCTGATCTTGTTGCGGAAATTGCAAAACTTAAGGATTTGATATCTTTTAAAATTCCTTTGGTAGATCTGAGTAACTCCAGTTGTTCTTCTATGAAGAACAGTCGTAAGTCAGATAATAAACAACGATCAGATGTTGTGAAAATTGATATGACCCAGAACTGCTCCGAAAAACTTAAAGGTGTTGGCCCATGTTTGTTTTGTGATTCCTCCAATCACTTTCAACATGTTTGTATGTCCTTTCAAAAGAGTCTGAAAGTTGCAAGTAATCTCCATAAGAAAACTAAACAACTTGTTGTTTCTCTAAAAGGACGTACAAAACTATCAGGAAACCCTAAACAAAAAAGTACTGATAGTATGAGCGCTTTTGCTTTAAAATCAACATCACCCTTTCAATGGTTTCTTGACAATGGATGTAGTAGATATATGACAGGTGATCTCACATGGTTTATTTCTTCTGAAGACTATGAAGGTGGACCAGTAACATTTGGAGATGGGAGTTGTTGCTACATAAGCAAGAAGGTGACGATCAAACTACCCGGCGTACCTGAAATCCATGATGTAGTATACGTAAAAGGTATGACTGCAAATCTTCTTTCTATTAGTCAAATTTGTGATAAAGGTCATTGAGTTGTCTTCAATGAAAATGGATGTGACATTGTAGATATTCCTGGGAAAGTAATTTTCCAAGGAATTCGTGGTAAAAACAAATGTTATCTTCTTGATACTCAGTTCAGCAACTGTTGTAATTTGACTAAGGTGGAATCTACACATCTTTGGCATGAGCGTTTTGGTCACATCAACTATCTCCTTCTAACTAAGATCATTATCAAAGAACTTGTTAGAGGAGTTAACAAAATCAATGCAAATATTGAAGGTGTACATGGTGCCTGTCAAAAGGCTAAATAAACGAAAGTTCACCATAAGCCATCTCGAGATATTCTCACTAAAGCACCACTTGATTTAATTCATATGGATCTCTTCGGATCAATTCAACAACCCACAGTTGTTGGTAAGAAGTATGCTTTAGTTATGGTAGATGGCTACACCAGATTCACTTGGGTTGCATTCTTATCTCATAAGAATGGAACCCTTGATGAATTCAAGATTATAATTAAAAGAATCCAGAACGAACAAGGTCGCAAACTAAATAAAATTAGAAGCGACCGTGGAACTGAATTCAAGGACACCAAGGTGTTTGAATTTTATGACGAACTGGGGATTATTCAACAATACTCACCACCTATTACTCCTCAAGCTAATGGAGTTGCAGAAAGAAAAAATATGAACATTCAGGAAATGACAAGGGTAATGCTCCATAACAAAAACTTACCATTAAGGTTTTGGGGAGAAGCTGTTTTTACAGCATGCTATTTGATCAACCGTGTTTACTTACGGTCTAAAACCCTAAACACTCCTTATGAGTTGTGGTACGGAAGAAAACCCAACTTACACTATCTCAGAGTGTTTGGGAGTAAGTCCTACATTCTAAAAGATCGAGAACAGAGAGGGAAATTTTATACCAAAAGTGATGAAGGTATCTTTCTTGGATATGCTTCTGATAACCGTGGTTTTAGAGTATTTAATCTCAGAACCCAAGTCATGATGGAATATTCTAATGTTATCATCGATGATGTTAGTAATTTTCGTCATGATAATATTCCTACTGAATTGCCTCCAACAAAGACAATTGAGAAATTCAATGAAATCCCAGATTCAGTTGAAGTCATCCTAACTATCAATGACCCTGATATTTCTAGTGACAAGGAGAAGAGCAATGATCAAGCTACTCCTGACGAACAAGAGCGTGTCCCTCCATGACACCTCTGAGTTCAAAGGAATCATGATCCCAACAGTATTATTGGAGGAATAAATTCTACAGCTAAGACAAGAGGACAAATTCAAAATATTTGCAATTTTGGTTGTTATATGCCACAAGTGGAACCAAGAAATATTGATGAAGCTCTGAGCGATACCTTTTGGGTGAATGCAATGCATGAAGATTTAAATCAATTTCAAAGACAAGACATATGAGAACTTGTACCTTGTCCTTCCAATGTTAATATTGTTGGTACTAAATGGATATTCAAGAATAAGTCTGATGAATTTGGCACAATTGTCAGAATAAAGCCAGACTTGTCGCTCAAGGATATTCACAGATTAAAGGTATTGACTTTGACGAAAACTTTTCTCCTGTGGCACGCCTTGAATCCATTCGACTTTTATTAGGTCATGCTTGTTTTCTTAAGGTTAATTTGTTTCAAATGGACATAAAATCCATATTACTAAACGGGATATTAAAGGAGGAAATCTATGTCGCGCAACCTAAGTGGTTTGAAAATCGTGATTTCCCATATCATGTTCTTAAACTCAAAAAGGCATTATATGGGTTAAAACAAGCACCTAGAGCCTGGTTTGAAAAACTTACCAATTCTCTTATTAGAAAAGGTTTTTCAAGAGGCGGGGCTGATAAAACTTTATTTACCAACTGGAGTGGGAAAGATGTTGTCATTGCTCAAGTCTATGTAGATGATATCATCTATGGTTCAAGTTCTGAGAAATTTGCAAAGGACTTCCAAGTCTCTCTTGCTAAAGAATTTGAAATGAGCAATGTTGGTGAATTGAAATTCTTCTTAGGATTAAAAATTCAACAACATAAGGATGGAATTTACTTATCTCAAGAAAAGTATGCAAGGGATTTTGTGTCAAGATTCGGTCTGGATAAGTCAACTTCAAAACTGACGCCTATGCCCACTACTGGTAAACTACATAGAGATGAGAAACGAGTTAAAGTGGATCAAAATTGTATCGATCTATTATTGGTAGCCTTTTATATCTTACAACTACTAGACCTGATATTTCTTTTAGTGTTGGTTGTTGTGCTAGATTTCAGGCTAATCCAAATGAATCTCATCTTGCAGCTGCAAAAAGGATCATTCGATATGTCAATCACACTGTCGGGTATGGTCTATCTTACACTTTTGATACTAACACTGACCTTTCTGCTTATTCAGATGCTGATTGGGCAGGATGTGTAGAAGACAGAAAACGTACATCAGGGTTTCTACTATGTATGGCTGAATATTGTGGCTTGGCATTGGAAGAAGCAGAATTCACAATCCATGTCTACATGTGAAGCAGAATATATTGCTTCTGGTTCATGTTGTACTCAACTTCAATGGATGAAACAAATTCTAGCTAATTATGGAATTGATACTGGAATAATGAAGATCTTTTGTGATAACTCTAGTGCGATTCGAATTACTGAGAATCCCGTTGAGCACTAAATAACTAAGCACATTGATATATGGTACCATTTTATTCGAAATTTCTATGAAAATGGTATCATAAGTATGGAATTTGTGCCTTCCGAACAACAATTGGCTGATATTCTCACCAAACCTTTAGATATTGTTGCGTTTCAACACTTACAACAGTCTATTGGTGTTGTTTTGGTTCATTAATTGTTTCTATAACTCTTGCCCCTGTGCTTATCTTAATCTTTTGGGAAATTGAGTTTGAAACTGCAGTAAGTGTTCACTTCAATTCTGTATTTGTTTCCGTAGGATTGTTTTTTTTCTGTCAGAATTCTTTGTGTGTTGCATCCAAAGAAATCCTTCTTTTCTCCTGAAATTAAGGTCACTCGTGTTGTTGTTTCGGGAATGACATTTTATGGGGGAGAGTTCTTTTGAACTTGCGCTTAATTGCCATATCTTTGTGGGGAGTGCGGCTGTGGAATATTATAGGGGTTATCTAGTATCTTTAAACTCCTTGATGAATTCATTTAGCTTCGGTTTTATGATTTCATCTAAAGAATAAGTTGATATATGCTTTCTTTTGGTCATGAAATGTCTCTTTCGGAAATTTCATTAGGATCCGGTTCTTGTACCTTTGCCAATTTTATTGACAAAAAGGGGGAGAATTAATATGTAGTTCACATTACAAATACATATGGTTTTCGGATCATTATGTAAGGGGGAGTGGTTTCCATGTGAGATGGAGTATTGACTAAGGGGGAGTGATACATATCACCATAGTATTGTTGTCAAAGTTGTGATACAATTGAACTTTGATGTTGTGTAATGATATTATGACGTTGTATAACAATGATCGGGAATTCTGTTTTCTCATTGTTATAGCTACGGATTTTCAACAACGATGATGCTGAACTTACAACCTTTGGGATCACTAGACTACTTGGAGGTGATGAAGATTTCGGGGATTGTTGAAGATTAGACATGTGGAATAGGAGCTTCAAAAATGTATTTATCTTTTTTGTATTCCATATGTATTAATATTTTTGTCACTAAAATTGATAAAGGGGGAGATTTTTAGAGCATTGCTCGGTTGAACTCGCATGTGTTGCTATCTCAAGCATGTTTGTCAATGTTAGTGATCAAAACTATAAGGCCGTGTTTGGAATCTTTGACAACATAAAACTTAACTGGGTTAAAGTTTTCTCTTAGTTAATTAGGATTATCATAAAACAGTTTAGCAAAGATGTTGTTTGTTTTTCCATCAGATCTCTTATGGGTGTATGTTGTATTTTGTTTGTTTAATAACTAATTTTACTACAAAACGGTTGATTTACCTATTATTAATTTTATTATAAAATAAGTTTGTAAAGAAAAAATATAGAAAAATTAAAAAATAAATGTGAAAATGGGTCAAGTGAAAAAAATTAGGATAATTACCAATTTTAAAGGAAAAATAACTGACTATTCCAGGTTAGGATTTTGGTATCCTAGGTATTTGAGGGAATAGTGAAACCTTGCTTTTTTAGCCTACTAAAACTAAGGAGGGTTATGCTATCCCTATCCAAACTTAAAATAAAAAGAAGACAAACATGTTTTGACGGTTATTTTGGTGATAACCCAACCCAGGATGGGATATCAAAGGTGCCAAACGCGACCTAAGTCTTGATTTCTAGTCTACTATAGATAAGTCTCGGACTAGGATAGAAAGTGTGGTTGAGCTCAAGAACTCCATGGCGGATCATCATACAAGACGAAAAACTACTCAAGGAACTGGTGGAACTTCATCGAAAAAAAGGCATGTGGAGACTTGAACTTATTTGTCACTCAAAAGTCTATCTACTCTATCTCCTATCTTGAGACAAAAGTCGTTTTACTATATAGACTTTGATTATACACATTTGCTATTTCAAGCCGAGTTTATCTCGCCTATCTATTTCTCGAAATATGTGTTGGTAAGCTTTCGCTTTAGCCAAATTCATCTTTACCTAGTGACGAAATTCATGTTATGTTTCAATCACTTTGAAAATTTCTTTGACGAAAAATGGTTTGTGAATAACAACTATATAACGTCCTCTAAGAATGTTTCAATGATTGAAATGAGAGTTTATATTATATAACCATTGATGGATATAAGCATTGTTGTGGAAACACATATATGTATAAGTCCTTATTCCTTGAACCGAAGTTTGCGAACTTTGTTGATCAAGAGAACCGGAACAAGAAACGTGAACTCAGTCCGCGAACCCAGTCCACGAACTGGCGGAAGTTCTCGACCCAAGAAAATCTGCTGGAGTTTGTGAACTCCTTCCGGGAACTTAAGTCCGCGAACCCAGTCCGCGAACTTGAGTTGGTTATATCTAAAAACGATTGTTTGTGAGCTCATGTTTATATAAACTAAGGAATTCTTTTGAAAACCGTGGCTATAAATTTCATGAACCGATTCGAGTGAATCAAATTGTTTTTGCTTCAATTGTGTCTTGTGTAGTACATAAGATTTTCTTGCAATTGAACAACTCTCTAACTAGTTCATTTGAGTCATTTGAACTAGTTATGGTGAAGAAGAAGATGGTTGATATGAAAATTCTCATATCACTAACCATTTGGTTAACTATTGTTGAACCGACAAATGTACATGTTTGGGTACGGTTACACAAACCTAGAAACGTGCATTTCATTTGTGTGTAACAAGCTAAGTTTTCGATCTAACGGTTGAAAGATATTAGCTTGAATCTGATCAGGTTTTCATCTAACGGTGAATATTGAATGCTTTATTACCAAGCCACCATTGATTCCAAACCCTGATTTTAAAGACTATATAAGGGAGAACTCTAGCAACTGGGAAAACTAATCCCCACACCTTACGTGTGATACTAGTTGTAAGCTAGAGTTGATTCTCCTTTAACCTCTGGTTTTATTTTCTCAAACCAGGTTAACGACTTAAAGAATTCATTGGGATTGTGAAGCCAGACGGACACTACTTTCTCGTAGTTGTGTGATCTGATCTTGCTGTTTCTATCGTACGAGTACAATCGCAAAGATTGACTTGAGATTGATATCTCCGATAGGCAAGATATAAAAGTAGTCACAAACATCTTCGTATCATCGTTTATGATTCCACAATATTTTTTTTCGCCGCGTTGATTAAGATTATTGTAAGGTGATTGATAATTTTAGGCTGTTCTTCGGGAATATAAGACCGGGTTATCGATTGGTTCATGTTCACCTTGATATATCAAAAGACGGAACAAAAAATCTTGGGTATTTCTGTGGGAGACAGATTTGTTCAATTCATAGACTTTTTTGTGTGAAACAGATTTGTTTATTAAAGTCTTCGACTTTGGGTCGTAGAAACTCTTAGTTATGGGTGGGATCATCTAAGGGAGTCAAGTGCGTAGTATCCTGTTAGGATCAGAGACGTAAGGAGCGACTGTACCTTGGATCAGTGTGATTGATTGGGGTTCAACTACAGTCCAGACCGAAGTTAGTTTGTAGTAGGCTAGTGTATGTAGTGGCTTAATACAGTGTGTGTTCAATATGGACTAGGTCCCGGGGTTTTTCTGCATTTGCGGTTTCCTCGTTAACAAAATTCTGGTGTCTATGTTATTTCTATTTCCGCATTATATTGTTTATCTTTATAATTGAAATATCACAGGTTATGCGTTAGCATCAATCAATTGGAAATCCGACCTTTGGTTGTTGATTGATACTTGGATATTGGTCTTTGGTACCATCGAAGTTATCTCTCTAGTATTTGATAAAGACTCGCAGATTTCTATTTGCTTGAGTATAGATCAAATCGAGAGATTGAGATATTAACTCCTTTGATATAATTTTATCTAGATTGAGTCTGACTGTCTAGTTGATTATCTAGAAATTATATTGGAGTTAGTCCATACAGATTGCTAAGAAAAATATTGGGTGTGGTTGTTATACCCCGCTTTTTCATTAATATTATCAAAATTCGAAAGGATGTTCATCCTACGACTGAGCCAACTAACTCTAAATACCAACAACCGTCATTTTCCTAATATATCGACCATGACGATGTCAACCCAAGAAATCATAAATTTTTATAATCTAACCTAATATTACAATCATACCACACAACAGAATAATAGGTTTGAGTTTAAACATCACTTATAGTCTTCTTCTCGCTGATGATGATTTTTTTTCAACATCTTCAAGGATTTCATGCTTGAGTTCATTGATTTCACTAGATCTAATTTTTTCCTTTCCCTTTTCCATTGATTTGGAGGTTTTGATATCGGTTTTTCCTTCTGGATTATTACTTGATTGGTTCCGATCACTTTTATTTATTCTTTTGGAAATTCAAAGATGACGATTTTGATGGAAGATGAAGGAGTGGAGAAGATCAAGAATAATTTTAAGTATTTTTAGAATTTAGTTTTAGGGTTAAACTGATTTTCAGAAATGGTTAAAAAATGGGGTATACTTTTAAGTTTTATTCATTCAAGGGTAATAAGGTAGGTTCAACAAATTAACCAACCCCTTACCCGGGGTAATAGGTTCATTTAAATTTGAGTGTACCCCAATTAATCTGGGTATACCCCAATCTGGCCAGTCTTCCTTGAGATGATTTTTTGGTGAAATATCTCTAACTTAACTACTCTTCGAAATTAAAACCCAAAATCTAATTTTTCAATATCTCAAAAAAAAAAATCATTCGATTCGTGTGAAAAAAATTCATTTTTACGAATCCAATTTATTTTTCCTATTCACAGATAATCTGTCAACCATCCTCGAAAAACCAGATTCGCAGACTTTTTGTTAACTAGCCTCAAAAAGTCGAGTTTAAATTTCTTGTGAAATTTCATTTTTACGAAGTCGATTTATTTTTCCTATGGATGATTGGCAAACACACTCTATCAACTAGCCTCAAAAAGTCAAAAGAATCTGAAAGCTGGGGCATTTGAAGCCACGCCCTTTCAGACCAGAGCCTAAATCTGGCGCCTTAGATCACTCGACCAAACAGTCCTTTTGCTTTTACAATTACCACATAACTTACTACCTAATAATAAAACTAAACCAAAAAAAGACATTCTTTTTTTGATTAAAATAAATTCCACCAATTCGCACTCAAATCAAATGTTATCAGCACTCACTCAGCTGGACAGATTCAAAGTCCCTTTTAAGGCTCCAAGCAGCCCACTTTAAAATTCTAAAATAAGAAATTTTAATACAAACGTACATACACGGCGCGTTAGCAGCCCATGTGTGTGTATTTTAATTATCCTTGGTTAAATTCCTCCTGCCATTCTCTTTAATTCTCACATATACTTTATACGAGAGCCTGATCAAAGATCAAATATTTCTTTTCTCTGTTGAAATTTAAATAAGAATTGAGTAATAATGGAATGTATAGCTTTATGCTGGTAGAATTTAAACAATAGATAATTTGGTGTTGAATTGGTAAAGGTAATGCGGTTGGAACAGAGCCAATTGGCTTGTAAAACTTTCAGGTCTGGGTTTCAGTCAGCCTAGCTAACTTAATTGAATTATCTGACTCAATCATTCTGACTGAGTTGATTTATGTGACTCGTTGATTCATCTGATTTGACTAAGTTGGTCCAGACTTGACTTGTTTGACCAAAACTATCCTAGTTGACATGTTGACTTTAGCATCGACCTTGACTTGGACTTTGACTTTTGACTGACGTTGACCGTTACAAGACTCTGTTAACCAGACGTTGACTATTAACTTGACCGTCAGTTAACCGATGACTTTTCCAACAAGTTTCCGACCATTTTTTCTTGTATTCCTATGACTAATATGGACAAATAACTTCTGTAGAACTCAATGACAAAAGAGATAGTGAAGTGCTATGAAGAATATTAAGATAGAAATAAAGGATATCGACTGGGAGCATTTATGTATCATTGTCATATTGATTCAGATGGTAATTATACGTCCAAGATAATGACAATGATGATGATGACCGGGGATAAGACTGTGTAGATCGGGAATCTTAAAGTTGGAGTTGTTTGCCTTCACAATAGGTGGGAAACCTGTAACTTTCTTGTAGTAATTAACTTTACGTTCTCTGCGAGCATGAAGAATCTTTGTTATTTGTGAGCATGTAATGAATGAGTATGTTTTGTGATATGTGTTGTGTAATTCCATCGCGAGAAGTGTCTGTGTTTTTCCATTTCTCCTTTCTAAGTTAAGTAAGGTGGATGGTCTTCCGTCGACAACATTATCTAGTAGGGCAGAAGCTCTTATATTTAATTTTATTTATCTTAATTTTATTTTCTTAATATAGTAGGACAGATGCTCTTCAGATTGAATATTACTTAGTATGGTGGATGCCTTTCCGCTTTAATATTATATATATTATTTTCTTTAGAGGAATCACTCGTGTGAATATTATACTTGATTGTTCAATATGAATAGTATAACCGGGTTCCTATGACCTTGACTTATAAAGAAATTAAAGGTTTATGATTGAAGATGGTCATTATTTGGAGACTCCGGTTTATGAATAATGATTGGGCCCTTTGTGAACCTGCTATGCGGGGTCAGATCATAGTAATCAAAACCTAATTATATATTCTAGACTTAGATGGTGGCATCAAAATTTATGAGGTGTACGCATTCCACGATAATATCTTATGGTACCTGGATTCATGCTATCATTTGAGACATAAGTTATTCTTAGCATCTTCTTCTTCCTTGAGTGAGACGAGGTTGGGATAACATATGTTTAGGTTGTTTAATTCATTTCTCCTAGACCATCTTGTGGTGGATCTTTCACGGATATTTCCACGATGGATACAATATCGGAGGAAGTGAGTTGAACCAATCTTCTACTTTATGTTGTGCATAAAAGATGTTTTATTGTTTTTCTTTAGTAGAACTGTGAAGTTGTTAATAATTACTTGATTGTTATAATGGTATCCACTGAGACGCCTTGGGATGATGTGCTCACTCGTTCCCGTTTCATTTCCAGTAATAAGAAGAAATGGTGTGCGCGAAGAAATCTGTAATCGTAGCTATAGAGCTTAATCGAATCTAATGTTTTGTATCTTTTATTATATGTATTACCTATTCATTTTGTAAAAAAATACATTAATATATTCATATCACTCGAGAGAGTTCCATTTATATAATATCATAGTATATGAGTTTGTTTTGGGAATCAGTTTATGTAATTATGATTCTTAAAATCGATAATCTAGATTGATGTTTCAATTAGGTTGTAAAATTGTTAGCTAAGAAGGTTTACTATTTGGATCGTCACAACATGCAACCTATCTTATGACGTAGATTAGTTATGGGTATATTTATCTATGCGCCCATCAAAATCTCATCCCGTCAAAATGATAAATTGACCAAGTAATCGATATTTTACTAATCGGGCGTGTCCTGACGGTTTTCCTAACGATATGGGCATTTAATTTAAAGTAAAAAAAAAGATCCAATTTATTAATCAGATTTTCCCACGCGCACATTTTCTTAAAATTCTAAAAAAAAAAGGTTCGATTTTTGATTCTCTCATTTTGGAACACAAATATTTTTTTATTATTTTAAAGCGAGCTAATGTGACGTACTCTCCTTTATTATTTTCTTCTATGATCTCAAAACAAGAAGGATCCACAGTTTATCTTATGTTTCATATTTTTTCATTGTTTTTCGTCTCTTTTTTAGATGATTTTGGACAAAATACCTTTAAATCCAACTAATTCTTCAACACTAACACCCAAAAACTTGGTTTTCAATATTTCAGAAGTTTTCCATTCAATGTGTATGAAGAAATTTCATTTTCAAGAATCCAATTTATTATGCCTATCGCTGATTCATAGGCAGTCTGTCAACTAGTCTCAGAAAATTTTCCAATTTTTCTACCTACCGCCGATTTACAATCATTCTGTCAACTAAAGATTTTGAAATTTTATTTTCTGTCAACTAGTCTCACAAAGTCTTTAATTATCGTCGGTTTGCAGTCACTGATCTGTGGGGTCTCAAAAAGTCGAAAAATTGACAACTGCGGGACTCTGTTTTTAGTTTTGAAATTTTATTTTCTGTCAACCAGTCTCATAAAGTTTTTTACCTATCTTCCGTTTGCAGTCACTCATCTATGGGGTCTAAAAAAGTCGTCGGTTTGCAGTCACTCATCTGTGGGGTCTAAAAAAGTCAAAAAATTGACAGCTGTGGGATTTGAACCCACGCCATTTCAGACCAGAGCCTAAATCTGGCGCCTTAGACCACTCGGCTAAACTGTCATGTTGCTTGTACAGTTACCACACAGTTAAGCTAGTGCCAAATAAAACAAAAGAAAAGCAAAAACTTTTGGAGTGATAATCAGGGGAAAGTAAAAGGAAGATAAGAGTTTTCATTGATCAGAGATAAATAGGTTACATGGAATATTATCCTTATATGCATGTGAAAGGGAAAACCAAAAGGCTTTCGTATTGGACCGCACATCCACGGGCATGGGCCCTTCAACACTCCCCCTTGTGCGGTTCAATAATGGAACTCCAGATTTAGTGCCATATATAGTGTTTTGAATGTAGTTCTTCAAATGTGGTTCTCTCCTTAATGACTTGTGCCAAAATCAATCGCCTTACTAAAACTTTGACAAGGAAAAATCCAGTGGGACAAAACCTTGATACATCTCTTCACATATAGTACTTCACATGTTTCCTCGTATTTGACATGTAGTTCATCACATGTAATATGATCTTCAAAGATCGTGAGTCTAAGTTAGTTGTCTCGTTAAAAATTCGATAGGATAACCCAGAGGGATAATACCTGAACTAAAGAAAAAGTATACAACATTAAGTAATCTTATAACATAATTGGATGCGTACACGTTGCATCATTAAAACCTTGACAAGGAAAACCCAGTGGGATAAAACCTTGACGAAGGGAAAAGAGTACAACGTGACAGATGCATGTAAAGGTGATCCGTTGCAGATGATCACTTGGATCCGTCGAATTTGACTAGTTGCTTCACAACTCCTAAGGAAGAAAATCCTTGTAGGAAAGACAATAGTCTTAGCTGGGAAATTACATTCCCGGTGTTTGTTGTTGTCTCATTTAAAAACCTTGCCGAGTAACAAAATCCTGTGCGAAAAAAGTAACCTTAGTGAAGGAAAATAGTTCAACACACCATTAGATGATCCCTCTGATGTCAGACAATTTTCATTAGTCTAATGCAGTCAAAAGGAGTTAATCGTACTGTACCTTGGTGACTTGAAATCTTATAAGACCATGTTGTTGATTCTTGAAGTTACGTTGCTTAACAGACTATCACGTTTCATTTCCTTGATTCAGATATTTTCAGTAATATCATCGCGATGTCTTCAACGTTCAATATACTTGATGTTTTAGTGTTGTCTCGCTAAAAACCTTTTCGAATAACAAAACCCTTTGGGAAAAACTATTCTCGATCGAAGGGAAAAAGAGTACAACAAAACTTCAATTTCGAAGTAAAATATGTCGACATCATATCCTTAGATCCTCCCCCTGATGTCGGCATCTCCCCATGATTACTTTCACAGTTGTTCCAGACAGTTCCTTTAGTCATGTATTTTTCGAAACTAAATATTGGTAACGACTTAGAAAATAGTCTACCATATCTCCCCCTGATTACTTTTGTTGGAGAAGAGATTATTGTTCCTTCATAATTAACAACTTTTGGATTGCAGTTTCATTAGCATTCCTTTTTATATCATTGCAGGGATAAAACAAATTTATGTCAATGGTTACTTTTAAGTACATGATTACATTCACTATACCATTCCAATGATGTTGCGTTGGCGCGGAGCTATATCTAGCTAACAAGTTCACTGAGGATGTAAAATTTAATCGAGTACATTATTATAATAAGTACAATAATGCGTCTATTGTACTTAGATATGGGAATTTCATCTCCCAACACATCTTCATCATCTTCCTTTAGACGAAAGGGTCTGTTACTTACATTTGAACCTCGACTAATCATGGGAGTGCTATCAGGATCATGTCGTTGTTAAATTGCCTGAAAACTTTATACATATGAAAACTGGTGGAATAATATACCACAAGCTCAGTATTCGGTCGAGATTTCCCCAGAATTTTCATCTCAAATTCGGATTTCAAATAGCTTTTAAGGTCTCTTATTACATCAAAAGTACCGATCATGTCTGTACCATCGACATAGATAGCTACAATTCCAAGTCAGGAACTTTCTTGTGAATACGCAAGGAAAAATAACTTACTTGTCTATCCCCTCCAAATAAAATAGTCACTTAGACGGGTATACCACATCCGCCTGATTGCTTCAATCTATAAGTGAGCGTTATATCTAACTATAAACGCACTCTGTGGTTTAGAGTCATTTAATTTGGGTAAGACAAGGCTATCAAGTACTTTTGTAAATATCTTTTATCTCTTGATTCTTTCAGAGATACGTAACAACCACATACATATGCTGCATTTCAAGTCCTTTTGAAATTACCAAGCTAACTAAGTAGCTGAACACTATAAAGTTCATTACAAGAGAACAATTCCAGGACTTTGTGAGAAAGCTCGCGCCACAAGGCCAGTCTTTATACTTTAAGATTGCTTTCTTCTCATTATGCTTTGTGACAAATTAATCATGTATGTCCAATATGCTTTACACTTGGTTGGTTAGCACTACCACACCAAATACCTGTATATTTGTCAAAGAACCAAGTTCTACCTGGATTGTATAGGCCAAATATGCTATTTATTTGAAATTAATCAAAATAAAGCATGGTTCGATCTCATTGTGCTCTACTTCTGGAGAAACTATTTATGGATTTATCATCAATGTGCACGCATAATCCTTCTACTGACTCACGTGCATTCTCATAATCCATCAGGATTTCATTGTTCTCCAGAATCGTTTAAATATTCGGAGCGTCCTCCAGTATTGATTCATGGACATAATCAGAGACAATCAAATGAGATGATTTCATTAATGATACAAATTAGGTTGTTCCTTACTCATATACTTCCTTTCTAGGTGAGCATTTATCGAACCTGGTGGTCTCTTCATCTTCCTTTATGGATCCACGGCCTCAACTACACTTCCACCAAGTGTAGTTGCAACACCTTAGTCTATGGTGTACTCCATACTGAGGATTTCTGACCTTGGAGGAATATTTGCAGCTGGTATGTGTGATCTTGTCACTTTAGCGACATCAGTGTACATTCTGAAAATCGAATATTCTTTATCACTTCACATTTACATTTGTGGAGTACAAGAATCAATATGAGACACAGTGGGAACAGCACGACAATTCCTGTCGTCCCCTTAGAAAATACTTTTTCATATCTCCCCCTAACGACGGGAAGATTGTCTCATTAAAGTGATAACCCGCAAATCTAGCGGTGAGAGATTTCCTGACAAAAGTTTTAATATGCGGATAATTGTTGGGAACTCATTTCCAACATAACTACTTAACAGTTTTGAAGACCCATCATAGTAAGATGTGAAGTTGTAGTGGTACATATATAGTGCAACCAAAAAAGCGTAAAAACACGAATGTCAAGCTTAAATCCAGTTACCAACTGGTACGCAGAAAAGGTCTAATACTGGGTTTCAAAAACGAATTAAGTAAGATGCGTCTAATATTGTATATCCCAAAAGCAATAAAAGATAGGTTGGTACGCATAACCTATTACGTAGGCACCATCTATAACCTTTGATGATAGCCTTTGCGAGACCATGGGGTATAGGATGCTCTACATTGATCCTATTAAACATGCAATAACCATCAATTCCTTTTGATGTATACTCTCTAGCAGTTACAAGGGGTGGTGAGTCCTTACATATATAATATGTGCTAGTAGTTTTTCAAACACAACATTACTTTGGAACTATAACTAGTCCAAAATGTCAAAAATCCACGAGAGCCATAAGTCACTTTAATGGTCCGCATTTTGCATGGATATGTTTCCAAATATCACCTCGTTTTGTTTGTAATATGGATTGTTTACCATTTGCATCTTAGGATGGTATCGATCCTGTTTTACCAAAGACTTTGTAAAATGAGTGATATGCTTTCTTACTTAAAAGTATAATGGGGGGGGGGGGGGGGGGGTTGTGCATCTAGTACTTTAGAAAACACTTATTTTATTGATAGATATGCCATTACTCCGCATTCTGTCAATATTTTTCCCGTTTTCGTTCACTCAAATAAAGTGATGTTTATCATCACGTCACAACCAAAGTTTTTTATGGTTATGCCTAAAGCCTGTATGATTCAATTCCAAACATTTCATTGTCGGAGTCAATATGGATTCAATAATCCAAATACTATAGTGATTTACATGTCACTAGATTGACTCATTAGTTTCTATAAAATATATTTCCTTCGAAATATATTAGAGACTATAAAAGATTCAATTACATTCTCACCACTGTGAGGTTCCACATGATATCCATTTGCATGGGTTTGTTTGGAATTTAACAAGGTGTTACTATCCCTTAGTACATATAGAGCTTATGTGACTTTTAGTCTTTGTTCCATCTTGGCAACAAGTTTATGAGCAGTGCTTCGCTCGATAATCCAATCATCATAGTTACATCATAAGGAATTAGTTCAACAACTAGTGCATATTCCTTAAATTAGCGGAAGAAAAACAACTATCAATTATATATTTGGGTCTTGAGAGTTTTAATAAGTGATGTGGCCTTATTAGGTAACAAAAGTGAGATTCAACTCAAGTACTCTAGAGTGATATATATTACGTTTCACCCAATATATCTCAAGTGTTTTAGAGAATTTATGTCTCGTGTGTTCGTTCCATAAGTGAAGACATTGGATCTAGTTCAATTGAATAAGATAGTTAATTGTCCAGGCAAAGTTCTTGTTGCCATTAAAGTTGATGTGAAAATTGGTTGTTACTATGATACACACATTACATTGTATATATCAACACCTATGACCATTTCAAACTCTTTCATTTATGACAGGAGATAGAATTACATTTTAGCTGATCCCATATTCGGTTGATACTTGTGTGTTGGTGTTATTACTACCGAAGATAAAAGTACATCTTTGTCTCATGATATATGTCATTTTCACATGCTTTATATGAGTCGGTACGTCTAATCCTCATTACTTTGGGTTTTTTTTCATTTTCAAATTTGATATATTTAGCTTAATTTGAGAAATTTCTTTATCTCAACAGGCCAAGAGAATCTCACTACATATGCCAACCACTTACTTTAAGTTGAATATATTATTAAAGATAGTTCTCTTGTTGTCATACTTCAGCATATACAAGTTCGTTAGTATCATGGATGAAGTAGAGAAATGGAAATTTTCTAACTCATATTTCCTTTTGTGAGTTCTTCCACAAAAATTGGAATACATATGATTTTATTTTCAACGTATCTTTTGAAGATATTGAGTCTTTAATAGTCGAGCAAATGGATTACATCCCACGAAACGTTTCAAATTTGGGGAGACAATATCAAGTACGCAGTATGGTCCAAATACTTCAAAACCCCAAATAAATACAATGGAATCGAGTTGGTACAACCAATTGAACAAAAGACATCATTCAACTATAGCCAATATTATATTCAAGAGAACAAAATAACATTAATACCAAAAATTTTAATGATTGGGATCAAAATAATCATAATTTAAATTGGCCATTTATATGATGTGGACTTATCTTTAAGCAAATAAACAAAACTAGGCATCTTCGAAATAAAATAAATAACCCTAACAAGCACTCAAATGTAAAAATCCTCATTATAGTTACATACCTCAGATTTTGGTTCCCGTTTTATATACACAGAACCGGAACAGTCTTGGTCGCACATCACCCAAAACCAAGCTAAGCTAGAACATGAAACCAGAACCAGGCTGGAACAGGACAATCCCGGAACAGGGCCGTCGGGGTGTGCCGGGTCAAGTGGGGATGTGTCGTGTCAAGTGGTGGGTGGGCCAGATCAAGTGTCTTCTTCAAAATGTTCACAGAAGGTCGACAAGTTCTCTCTCGTCAACAGAAAAGTACATGCACAGTCCGTACGTATACAAGTCAAATCAATCAAATTTATAAAATAATTGAAGCACAGACAAAGGCATGCATGGGTGCTATTTATTAATATGATGACATCAATCAATACAATATAACGTAAAATGACATCAACCCAATACAGCGCAAAATGACATCAATGGCGAGTTAAACATTTTCTTTTCAGTGAACATATATATACATCATGGGTACTAATTAGTCATGGAGTATAATTTTTACGGTTTAGATAAAAATACTGTAATGGATTTAGTTACGGTACGGTACAACTAGCATTGACAACGGACAAGAAGAGCATATAAAGAAAAACAAAACTAAAAAGAATTCATAAAGTGCATGTAAATAGACACATCATGGTAGGAGGTCACTTATCTTAAAAGAAAACACGAGGTCAGTGGATCAATATCAAATTAGGACCATTATAGATAACCAGCCAATACAGAAGAATTTAGGCAAGATAGTTAATTGAATCGCATGTTGTGTACAGTAATGCAAACATATAAAGCAAGATAAATCAACTTTACAACATACATGATGTTTCAATTTCTTTTAAAATTTGTCCACAGAGATAGGGACGCAATCAAATTCCAATTAATTTGAACATAGGAAACATATATCTTTTTAAAGGTTTAACGGATGTGATTCAAAGAAGAATGGTAGAAGTATAGAATCTCCCTTTTTTTTCTTTGGGAAAGCGGCTGATTCCGTGATTCGATGATAACTAATTAGCTCGTCTGCTCGTGCTTTAACAATTCCAAGTACAAATCGAATGAGGATGAATATGTCCGTAACTATATATGTTGATGATGTATTGAAGGAAAAAAAAAAGAAAGATTTAGGTAAGCTGGCGCTGATAACGTTTTGGAGTGATAATTAGGGGAAAGTAAAAGGCAGATAAGAGTTTTCATTGATCAGAGATAAATAAGTTACATGGAATATTATCCTTATATACATGTGAAAGGGAAAGCCAAAAGGCTTCTGTTTTGAACCGCACATCCATGGGCATGGGCCCTTCAACAAAAGCATTCTTTTCTATTCCAATTGTAGGAATTACTTTTTAGTCCACTAAACCCAGAACCGGTTACTCTCTAGTCAACCTCCAAAATACTTTTATCCGTTGGTCCAAAAACATTTTTTTGGACCAGATTTTTTGTTCTCTAGTCCAAGCACGTGCGATTCAAGCAAAATACAACTTTCAATATACCAAACCTACCCTTATACAACTGTATAAGACGAAGAAATCAAATTTGCGGCTCTGTCTCTGTCTCTGTCTCTTTCCTTTTTTTTTTTTTTGCTTCATCTCAGATTCAGTCTCTGGCTTCTCTGATGCTGTGTTTTGTGTTTTCTCGCTCTCTGTTGTTGGTAGCGTCTTTCAATAAGGTTCATCTCAGCTTCGGATCAAGTTTATCTCAGATTTGAACAAGGTATTTACTGTAATCATCTTGATCTGCTGTTGTTCTTGAAATCATGATGAATAATTAGGTTTATTCTGATCCGATTTCTATCAGAATAATTGTCTATGATGTAAATTGTTATCTTTCTTTTATGATTTCAGTTTTATGATGATTTACATTGTTCAATTTCAGTTTCCTTTCGATTTTTAAGTTTTTTTTTTTTGATTTTTGTGTGTTTCAATTAGGTATCTCAGATTCAAACTCAGATTTGAACAAGGTATGTTACTGTAATCACTTTTTCTCTTCTGCTTTTTGTTGATATGATCATGTATCTCAAAATTGATGGAACATATTTATTCATAGGCACGGTACATATTGATATGTGGTAAAAATGTATGTTATTTATTCTACATTTTTACAAGCCAATACGTACTGCATATAACATGATATCTTTTCATCCTACAGTATAACGCATATCCATTCAGATACTGGATAGACACATTTTTGTGTCCGATTTGTCTCGATTCTATATATTGTTATGGCTCATTTTTGTACTTATTATGGTGTTTATTTATTTATAGGTATTTTTGGCTATTAAACATTTTTGGAAAAAATTGGCTCGAAAAGTTGTCGGAAAGCACCCGGAGGACATTTTCTATTCGGACTCTCACTTTGGATAAGGGGTAACCTAATTACTAAGGGGCATATCATTTCCAGGCATCTGCTAATCACACCCCTACTCTGGATAAGGGGCAACCATCTTCAACATTCAAAAACCAGGTTTTGGCGGGAAAATAGTGCAGTTAAAGAACAGTTTTGGCAATCGTGATTTGGAGGAGTTTGAGGTCGATTAAACCTCTGATTTTCATAGGATAGACTCCTTATGGGTCTAGGAAATCTGATATGGGTGTTTAAATCGATTAGAATGGGCTCAATCGACGGATTTTTCTCACAACAAGAAAATATGGAAAGTCACGTGTGTGACCTGTTTTAGGGAATTTTAGAGTGATTAAAAGCTGTAAACCTTCCCAAAGATTTGTATCTATCTAAGGAAGAGTTTAGAATAAAAAGGAAAGCTCAGAAACGCGTAGAAATCCTAAAACAAGAAATTGCGCAACTTGGCCGTGAAGAGAAGGAAAGAGATTTTGGAAGATTTGGGAGAGATTTAATCGGTATTTTTGATATAAATAGATGTCTTGGGTCATATAGAAGGGTGTCGAGAGTTTGGGAACCTAAGGAGAGCCAGAGAAGAAAAATCAGAGCTTTACCAAACTCTGTTTCTGCTGCTGCTGCTGAAGAAGAAGAACGCAAGAACATTGACCCTCGGTAGACAGTCGCAGAAAGTGTCGTTGTTTAACAGCTGAAGAACATTAAGCTGTTCAGGGCAGTCTTAAAATCAGCGACAAAGCAACAGTTTTTCTGTAACAGTTCCATTGTAACAGCTGTTTTGCAACACCAATACACTGTTGCAAACAGTCTGTGTTATTACTTTTCACTCTTTTAATCATCTTTTGAGCAACAAACACATATTTTGAGATCATGATTAATATGAGGAGCTAAACCCCATTGCTGAGGCGATAGAGGAAGCTATTTTTCCAACAAAAGTGGTATATTCTATTTTATCTTTTTATTTGCAATAATTATATGATTATTTGCCTTGAAATTATTGAATATGATTTTTATTTGAGTGATTGTGATCTATTTTGATGGAGTATGCTTAGTTTTAAGACTTTTGATGCTTCATACTTGGTATTTACAATTATTACTTTTGAAAATCTACTTGTTGCAATATTTTAGAATCAAATTAAACAAGAAAATTGCATAAATATAAGTATTGGTTTAATCACTTTGAACTTGGAAAATAGTGGAATCTTAGCCTCAGTGTTTCTTTTAGTATTGATATCATCTTTGATTGAGTTTGCTATAATTTTTAGTGAGTTTTCTATTTTAATATTAGAATTTAAGTCTAATTAATATCCTTCACAAGTCTGAGAATCGAACCACTTTTACCACTATCTACAAATCACATCAATTTTTGGCGCCGCCGACGCGGACTTGTTTTTAGGGTTTTAGATTTATTTTTTTTTTTTTTATTTTTTTTTTTTATTTTTGTCTTTTTTATGTTTTTGGGTATTTATCTTGTGTCTACAGGTTCTGGATCATAAAGAAAATTGAGCCAAGGAGTTTGGTGATTTCATAAAGACTTGGAGCTAAAGATTAAAGCAAAAAAACAGAAAAGAAGACAATTTTATTTTAGACAATTTTAGTTTAGGGTTTGTTTATTTTATTTAAAAAAAAAACTGTATTAGGGTTTATTATTTTGTAATTTTTCTTTATTTTTTTTGGACTTTGGGACATTATTTTTTTTATTACCCTACGGAAGGGTACTTTAAATATAAACTGTTTGCAGAGAAGGAGGACAATTACGATATTGTCTCTGCACCTTGGGTTCGTACACTAGACATCGGAGTCAGTGGCCCGAGTCGACTACAACCGATTCATCCCCCGTCTGGAACGGGAGGTAAGATTCTAAACACTCGCGAATCCCCTGTCAGCGAGTTACTGGACTCCTTCGTATGCATATATGTTGAGGACTGAATACGGACATTTATTTTTCTAGTAAAGGGCAAGGCCTGGCCATACAAGATAAGGGTTCGGATTTCATCACCGTTCTCTTCTTGCCCGCTTTAGGAACACGTAACCTACGCGAACCTAAGCCTAAAATTTTGACTAGAACGAGACCGATAGGGTAACGAGCTTAACAGGAAAGTCATTCGAAAAATATTGGTTACTCTTTTAAGCATACTTCGAAGTTCTTGACGGTTTCTGTAAGTTGAATGCGTGACTGCGCCGCCTTGTAATACCGGTGAGGCCTTGGGTATCAAAGCTCCACCGAGCTTCCCTCGCCTCTATTCAACTTACGTTAACTCGGATTGATTCCAGAGGGGTTTGCTTAAATTGTAACGAATTCCCGTTCGAAGGATTAGAAGCTGGTCTAGAAACAATCTAAGTGGAGCCATCATGCTTTTTTTTGCTAGAAATCAATAGGTTTGATTTGGTTGAGTCGGCCTTGATCTGTGTTTGCTTACCCTTCCAATTTAGAAAATTCTATTGTATGCCTGAACGTAAAAGAGACGCACTAGGTAGATTTGTTAAAGAGAAACCTAGTAGTTCGAAGCGTCTCGATTACCTTAATCTAGAAAGTCCGGCTTTTGAAGAGTCTGTTTTTGAACGTTCTTTGACTGAGGAGAGAATCCTGTTGCTCCGATAGCGCCAGAAATGGCAACTTTGAAAGCTTTGTTGAATCCAACTAGGACTACCCGTCCTTCGTGTATTAAGTTAGCTGAAACGGAGGCACCCTATGAACTGAAACCTGGGACCTTACAGATGCTCCCAATCTTTTTAGGGAAAGAAAATGAAAACCCTTATTACCATGTTAGGGATTTTGAGGAAATTTGTAGTACTCTAAGAATTAGAGGCTTAGATGATGATGCTTTGAAACTTAGGTTATTCCCATTTTCCCTGAAAGATAAGGCCAAGTCGTGGCTGTATAGTTTGGACTCCGAGTCAATTGAGACATATGAACAACTTACATCTGCCTTTTTCAATAAGTTTTTCCCTAGGCACAAAACATCGTCTATTAGGACGCAAATATGCACATTTTCACAACAAGAGGGAGAATCTTTATATAGGTATTTGGAAAGGTTCAATGATTTATTATCCCAGTGTCCTCATCATGGTTTAGAAAAGGTTAGGCTAGTTCAGATCCTTTATGAGGGTTTAGATTATTCCACAACGACCATGGTTGAGTCTCTATGCACTGGTGGATTTGAAAACCAAACTGTTGATGCGGCGATGGAATTTTTTAATGAAATCGCCGAAAAAACCCAGCAATGGGAAAATAGTAGGGCACCCCAGAAAACAATTCTTTTAAGTAGAGGAAACGTTAATAGGGTAGAAGGAGGCTATGAATCAGATGCCAAAATTGCTGCTATAGCAAAAAGGTTAGAAGCCTTAGAAGTGGGCCAGACTAGTGGTAGAGTGGAGCCTTTTTGGGAAGGCCAGAATATTGAAGAGCAGGCCAATGCTCTTTATAATAACACTAGATTTGATAACCGTCAAAAGATTGACCCATATTCAGAAACCTATAATCCTGGTTGGAGAAACCATCCGAACCTTTCGTGGTCTAAGGGCCAAAGTCAAGGTCAGTTTAGTAATTCTAATGCTCCCCCAGGTTTTGGCTATACTAAGAATCCTTCAGGACTAGCTCAGTTTCAGAATCAGTCAGATAAGAAAATCCTAAGTTTAGAGGAATCTCTCGCCTTGTTAACTCAGCAAACTGCAAAATTCCAGTTATCCGTAGAACAGAGTCTACAAGCTAGTAACAGGATAGGACAAGAAAATAGTCAGGCTATTTCCGAGTTAAAAACCCAGGTTGGTCTGATAAGTGATTCTTTGAGAGAAAAAGGTAAGTTTCCTAGTCAAACACAACCCAACCCTAGAGGAGTTCATGAATTAGGTGCAAAACCATCGAATCAATTGAATGTTTAGAACCCTTAGAAGTGGTAGAGTTGTAGACAAGGTAACATGCCATGCCCGATAGTGAACATACTGTAGTTCACCCCTCAGGATCTCACCTCTCAGGACCAGTAGCTGAAGAGACTGATAAAGTTTCTGAATGTGAATTCGGTTCCTGAAAGGTCTGATTTTAGGCCTAGAGCCCCATTTCCTCAGCTATTAGTACCAACAAAGAAGGAATCGAACTTTAATGACATAGTGGAGGTTTTTAAGCAAGTTACCATAAACCTTCCCTTATTAGATGCAATTAGGAAATTCCTGCTTATGCCAAGTTCCTTAAGGATATGTGTACGCGAAAGCGAAAACTTAGCGTCCATAAGAAAGCCTTTTTAGCTAGTCACGTAAGTTCAATCATTCAGAACACCACAACTCCAAAGTACAAAGACCCAGGTTCTCCTACCATTGCTTGCACAATAGGTAACTTCCGGGTAGAAAAAGCTTTACTTGACTTAGGAGCCAGTGTGAACTTACTGCCATTCCATGTATACTTACAGCTAGGACTTGGTGAAATGAAACCTACTCAGATGACACTGCAGTTAGCTGATAGGTCTGTTAAAATCCCTCGAGGTGTTATCGAGGATGTTCTTATTGAGGTCGACAAGTTTATTTATCCAGTGGATTTCGTGGTCCTAGATACCCAACCTGTCCCTGACCCAGAGAACCAGATACCTGTGATTTTAGGTCGCCCATTTTTAGCTACGTCTAATGCGATCATTAACTGTCGAAATGGTGTGATGAGTTTATCTTTTGGTAATATGACTATGGAGATGAACATTTTTAATGTCAGTAAGCAACCTCATGAGCTAGATGACACATGTGTTGAGGAGGTGAACATGATAGAAGCCTTAGTTCAGGAGTCATTACCAAACATCTTGTCTGAAGACCCATTAGAAAGTTGTCTATCCCATTTTGGTTTAGATTTTGACGACGATAACACTATTGAACATGTGAATGCGCTATTAGATTCTACCCCTGTGTTAGACATTGATAGATGGAAAGCTAGGTTTGAACCGTTACCAGTTTATGAGACTACCCTAATTTCTTCTGAAGAGCCCCCAAAGTTGTACCTTAAACCACTACCCGATACTCTAAAGTATGTGTTTTTAGGCCCATCTGAGACTTTACCTGTGATTGTAGCTTCCAATTTGGATACTGATCAGGAAAGTAGGCTAGTAAATGTACTTCAAGATAATAAGGAAGCTTTAGGGTGGACTATAGCAGACATTAAGGGTATAAGTCCTACTGTGTGTATGCATCAGATTCATTTAGAGGAAGACTCCAAACCTTCTAGGGAGATGCAACGTCGACTGAACCCTAACATGAAAGAGGTAGTTTCGAAAAGAGTGCTTAAGTTGTTAGATGCGGGTATTATTTACCCAATTTCAGACAGTAAGTGGGTCAGCCCTGTTCAGGTTGTCCCCAAGAAATCAGGTATCACTGTAGTCCAGAATGATAATAATGAATTAATCCCAACCCGAGTGACCACGGGATGGCGTGTGTGTATTGACTATAGGAAATTGAACAAGGTCACAAGGAAGGATCACTTTCCCCTTCCTTTTATCGACCAAATGCTAGAGCGATTAGCTGGACATAGTCACTATTGCTTCTTAGATGGCTACTCCGGTTATAATCAGATCGTTATTGCCCCAGAAGACCAAGAGAAAACCACTTTTACCTGTCCCTTTGGTACCTTTGCGTATAGACGCATGCCTTTCGGGCTATGTAATGCCCCTGCAACTTTTCAGCGTTGTATGATGAGCATATTTTCTGATATGGTAGAACGGTTCTTAGAGGTCTTTATGGATGATTTTTCAGTGTTTGGTTCATCTTTCGATGAGTGCTTGCATCATTTGACATTAGTGTTGACTAGGTGTAAGGAAAAAAATTTAGTGCTTAATTGGGAAAAATGCCATTTCATGGTTAAATCAGGAATTGTATTAGGGCACATCGTCTCTTCAAAGGGTATAGAGGTAGACAAAGCCAAAGTTGACCTTATTAAGACTTTACAGGTCCCAAAAACCGTAAAAGATATTAGGTCATTCCTAGGGCATGCAGGTTTTTACCTTCGATTCATTAAGGATTTTAGCTTGATTTCTAGACCTCTTTGCAATTTGCTTGCAAAAGATGTTAAGTTTGTCTTTGATGATGCTTGTTTAGAGGCTTTTGAGAAGATTAAAACTTTACTCACTACTTCCCCGATAGTCCAGGCACCTAACTGGAACCTACCCTTTGAGATTATGTGTGATTCTTCAGATTATGCTATAGGCGTCATTTTAGGACAACGAGAAAACAAATTACTTCATGTGATTTATTATGCTAGCAAAACTTTGAATGATGCCCAAATGAACTACACAACTACCGAGAAGGAACTTTTAGCCATCGTGTTTGCCTTGGATAAGTTTAGGTCTTACCTATTAGGTTCTAAGATCATAATCTATACAAATCATGCTGCTTTGAAATATCTTTTATCTAAGAAGGATACCAAACCTAGATTGATTAGATGGATCATATTGTTACAGGAATTTTCCCCAGACATTAGACACAAAAAGGGTGCAGAAAATGTAGTAGCAGATCACTTGTCTAGGCTAGTTGTTAGTTCCCCTAGTGATTCCCTTCCTATAAGGGATAGCTTTCCTGATGAAAAATTGTTCCCTGTTTCCCAATCACCTTGCTATGCGAATATAGTGAATTATCTTGTTACTGGTCGAACCCCTCAACATTGGGGTAAGCAAGATCGTTCTAGGTTTTTAGCCGAGGTTAAGCATTTCTTTTGGGACGATCCTTATCTGTTTAAGTATTGTCCGGACCAGATTATTAGGAGATGTGTATCTGAGAGTGACCAGTCTAGTATTATCTCCTTTTGTCATGAACATGCATGTGGGGGAACCTACCCTTTGAGATTATGTGTGATTCTTCAGATTATGCTATAGGCGTCATTTTAGGACAACGAGAAAACAAATTACTTCATGTGATTTATTATGCTAGTAAAACTTTGAATGATGCCCAAATTAACTACACAACTACCGAGAAGGAACTTTTAGCCATCGTGTTTGCCTTGGATAAGTTTAGGTCTTACCTATTAGGTTCTAAGATCATAATCTATAAAGATCATGCTGCTTTGAAATACCTTTTATCTAAGAAGGATACCAAACCTATATTGATTAGATGGATCCTATTGTTACAGGAATTTTCCCCAGACATTAGAGACAAAAAGGGTGCATAAAATGTAGTAGCAGATCACTTGTCTAGGCTAGTTGTTAGTTCCCCTAATGATTCCCTTCCTATAAGGGATAGCTTTCCTGATGAACAATTGTTCTCTGTTTCCCAATCACCTTGGTATGCAAATATAGTGAATTATCTTGTTACTGGTCGAACCCCTCAACATTGGGGTAAGCAAGATCGTTCTAGGTTTTTAGCCGAGGTTAAGCATTTCTTTTGGGACAATCCTTATCTGTTTAAGTATTGTCCGGACCAGATTATTAGGAGATGTGTATCTGAGTGACCAGTCTAATATTATCTCCTTTTGTCATGAACATGCATGTGGGGGTCATTTTAGTGCTAAGAATACTGATGCTAAGATTTTGCAGTGTGGATTTTACTGGCCTTCGTTGTTTAAAGATTCCCATAGTCATTGTGTTTCTTGTGAGCGTTGCCAGAAGTTAGTAACCATTTCCCGTAGAAATATGATGCCTTTGAACCCTATTTTAGTGATTGAGGTCTTTGATGTGTGGGGCATTGATTTTATGGGTCCATTTCCTAGTTCGTTTGGTTATCTTTACATACTTGTCGTTGTAGACTATGTGTCTAAGTGGGTTGAGGCGGTTCCGTGTAGAACGAATGACCACAGGGTCGTAGTCCAGTTTTTGAAAGAGAATATACTTACACGTTTTGGTACGCCGCGAGCTATAATTAGTGATGGAGGTTCACACTTTTGTAATAGACTGTTTTCTCTTTTAATGAAACAATACGGTATTACCCATAAAGTAGCAACCCCATATCACCCTCAGACTAGTGGTCAGGTAGAGGTTTCCAATAGGGAAATTAAACGTATTCTAGAGAAAAAAGTTAATCCAAATAGGAAAGACTGGTCGTCGAGGCTTACTGATGCCTTATGGGCTTACCGTACTGCGTTTAAGACACCCATTAGAATGTCACATTATCCTTTAGTGTTTGGCAAGGCATGTCACCTGCCTGTTGAGTTAGAGCATCGAGCCTATTGGGATATTAAGAACTTAAACTTTTCATTTGACAAGGCAGGAGCTCAAAGAAAGCTCCAGCTCAATGAGTTGGACGAGATTCGTAGAGATGCATACGATAGTGCTAAGGAGTATAAGAACAAAATGAAACTTGTGCATGATAGGAATATTTTACGAAAGTCATTTTCTCCAGGTTAAAAAGTTCTTCTGTATGACACTCGTTTGCATCTATTCCCCGGGAAGTTGTGCTCTCGGTGAACCGGTCCTTTTGTGGTCCGTACTATTTTTCCTCATGACGCTGTTGAGATTGAGACACCAGATGGTAGTAGTTATTCGAAGGTTAACGGTCAGCGATTGAAGCCCTTTTTAGAGCCTTTTCTTACAGGTGATGTTGAGGAGGTCCCTCTGGAGGACCCTGTTTACCTTGATTGACCATCGAGGCGATTTTGTATGTTGTATAATATTTTTGTAGGTTTTTGGTTACACTTCACCCAGGTACTATCTTTCCGACTTCTTTCTTGTTATTTCCCCATGTTACTTACATTTTTGGTACTGTTCTTTGATTAGAAACATTGAGGATAATGTTAGATTTAAGTTTGGGGGTGGGGTAGAACTTTTTGTTACCTTTTCGTTGCAATAATTAAACTCCAGAGCCTAGAAATTTATCCCTATTAAGGATGGCACTAACCAATCTAAGTGGATGGAAGCATTTTGGTTGTAGGAGTTGAGGAACCAATCTGACTAGATGGCAACATCTAAAGAGTCTATTCATAAAAGCACAGAGCTCAGGTGTTAGAAATAACATGTTAGTTTCACCATATCTCGTTGAGTCCTTTTCACTTCTGTTTTTATTTTGTTTTGTTTTTAAACTATGTTTCTCTAAGTGATTAGGTGGGGCTCACGATTCAAGTTGTTACCAATGCTAGGGTGAAATTAGAGTGATTGAGATACCAAAAAAAAAAAATGTTGAAAAAAAAAGAGTTGAAAAAAAAAAGACCAGACCATCTGACCAACTGGAATAAATTCAATAAAGTCGACCACTGGAACCCTTGTATATGCCAGTTGTGTTGACCTAGAGTTAGGATTATCAATCACTGGTTCCCTTGTATATGCCAGTGTGTTGATATTAGTCAGACTAGTATCTCAATCCATTAGGATAGGTTCATTTTGGCGGAGGCCTTCAGAAAGATATGAGAAACACCGTTCACCTAGTAAACATCAAAACCATCTATGTTTTTTTATATCCATCTTCTTGATCTATCCATGTGATTAGTTTCGACTCCGGATATTGATGTCCATAGTGCAACTATCTGAGTAGAGCTCTGTCACTTCATATGAATTTTAGTATGCTTGAGTGCAAACTCGTATACAACAATTGGAATTTCGCATCAGGGTACTTCCTCCTGTAGTCAATAAGTATGCCGACCAAGGAGATTCTTTAGTTCCTTCCAAGGTTATGTGTAGATAGCTAGGGTCTGGAGTAAAAAGGTTTTGTGGGTATACCTCTGGTAAGCCCTCCGGAGACAACACTCCGCCGCTAGGGACACCTAGGGGTTTAAATGCTTATTGCATACACTAAATGCAATCGACGATGCCTGCGACAGTGATTTAGGATTTTATTTCTATTTTATTTTTTATCGAGGACTAGCAAATAATAGGTTTGGGGGTATTTGATAGAAACATTTTTGTGTCCGATTTGTCTCGATTCTATATATTGTTAGGGCTCATTTTTGTACTTATTATGGTGTTTTATTTATTTGTAGGTGTTTTTGGCTAATAAACATTTTTGGAAAAAGTTGGCTCGAAAAGTTGTCGGAAAGCACCCGGAGGACATTTGCTATTCGGACTCTCACTCTGGATAAGAGGCAACCATCTTCAACATTCAAAAACCAGAAAATTGGCGGGAAAATAGTACAGTTAAAGAACAGTTTTGGTGATCGTGATTTGGAGGAGTTTGAGGTCGATTAAACCTCTGATTTTCATAGGATAGACTCCTTATGGGTTTAGGAATCTGATATGGGTGTTTAAATCGATTAGAATGGGCTCAAACGACGGATTTTTCTCACAACAAGAAAATATGGAAAGTCACGTGTGTGACCTATTTTAGGGAATTTTAGAGTGATTAAAAAGCTGTAAACCTTCCCAAAGATTTGTATCTATCTAACGAAGAGTTTAGAATAAAAAGGAAAGCTCAGAAACGCGTAGAAATCCTAAAACAAGAAATTGTCGCAACTTGACCGTGAAGAGAAGGAAAGAGATTTTGGAAGATTTGGGAGAGATTTAATCGGTATTTTTGATATAAATAGATGTCTTGGGTCATATAGAAGGGGTGCCAAGAGTTTGGGAACCTAAGGAGAGCCAGAGAAGAAGAAATCAGAGCTTTACCAAACTATGTTTTTGCTGCTGCTGCTGTTGAAGAAGAAGAACAGCTGAAGAACATGACCCTCGGTAGACAGTCGCAGAAAAGTGTCGTTGTTTTACAGCTGAAGACATTAAGCTGTTCAGGGCAGTCTTAAATCAGCGACAAAGCAACAGTTTTTTTGTAACAGTTCCATTGTAACAGCTGTTTTGCAACACAATACACTGTTGCAAACAGTCTGTGTTATTAATTTTCACTCTTTTAATCATCTTTTGAGCAACAAACACATATTTTGAGATCATGATTAATATGAGGAGCTAAACCCCATTGCTGAGGCGATATAGGAAGCTATTTTTCCAACAAAAAGTGGTATATTCTATTTTATCTTTTTATTTGCAATAATTATATGATTATTTGCCTTGAAATATTATTGAATATGATTTTTATTTGAGTGATTGTGATCTATTTTGATGGAGTATGCTCAGTTTTAAGACTTTTGATGCTTCATACTTGGTATTTACAATTATTACTTTTGAAAATCTACTTGATGCAATATTTTAGAATCAAATTAAACAAGAAAATTGCATAAATATAAGTATTGGTTTAATCACTTTGAACTTGGAAATTAGTGGAATCTTAGCCTCAGTGTTTCTTTTAGTATTGATATCATCTTTGATTGAGTTTGCTATAATTTTTAGTGAGTTTTCTATTTTAATATTATGATTTAAGTCTAATTAATATCCTTCACAAGTCTGAGAATCGAACCACTTTTACCACTATCTACAAATCACATCAATACTCAGTCCATGTCAATACGTAATGCATAGAATATGTCAATACATATCGAAATGATACAACACATATCCATTCAGAGACTCTTTTTTATACTCAGTATATATCAATACGTATATTATCAATACGTATATTATCAATACGTATCATATCAATACGTACTGCATATCCATTCAGAGACTCAGTACATGTCAGTACGTATTGATATGCAATACCTAGTACACTAAAAATATTTTCCCAACCATATGCAGTATCATTCTCAAAGAAGAATCAGACAACATATTCATATGTAGTAGACACTGGTTAATTAATATGTAAGTATTTTTTAATAATAATTCATGTGAACTGAGTATATGTTAATTTTTTGATCATTTTTCACAGGGTTAACATGTCTGACGTTGCTCACAATGGTGACTTTGCTTGCTATTGTCATGTATACCATAAGCAATACCACTTTGCATATTTGGTTACATCGTCTTCCACTTTAGAGGACTTGAAATTTTCCATCTGTAGTATGTGGAGCTGGTTGACTCCATCTATTATTGCCGTTAACTATGTCCAGAATCAAGTGATAGTCCCTATTCATGCCGACGTAACACTCCATAGCATTGCTGCATTACATTCTGCAAAGAAAAATGCTTCTTTCTTTGATTTGCAGGTGGATGTTATTTCAGCCGGCGCATCTAGTTTTTCTAGGCGTATGGAAGTTGACAGTAATGCAGACTTAGTTGTCAGCGCAAAGAACAGTTATTTGAAAAATGGTAAAGAGGTTCCAAATGAGCTTTTTTCAGATGGTTGGGAGAATATCTTTGAGGATACAAAATAATTATTCTATGGTGTTGTTGATTCTATACGTATAGCTTGCCAAAAATACTGCATGAGAACTGGATATGAGGTAATAAAGTTGAAGAATGACCTTGAGAGATTCACTGTTGTATGCAGCTGAAAGGTTGTTCGTGGAGGCTGATGAGTCCTAAAAAGTACATATTTCTATATCTTTTTGTTGGCATTTAACTCATCTTTTGTGCATTAATTCTACATTTTATCCCATATTCTGTATTTTCTTTGTTTTCAAGAATAAATATTTTTCTTACTTAATTTTGCATTTTTAGGTAATAAATAAAGTCTGGATGACTTGCGGAGCGGAAAAGAGCTGAAGAGTAGTGAAAAGCCGGAAGAAATTACGCAAGGAAGCCGCAAAGAATGGTGCGCACAAGACCAAAAAGCTAGGAATGGGCTCAAGAAGGAAGAATTGTTCTTAAAGAAGATATGGGCTTGGCATACCCAAGGCCCAAAACCCTTACCCAAACCCATTTTCTATATCCATACCCGCCTCCATTCTCAGCCGTTAGATTGGATCCATCTCATCATCCAATGGCCGCTCCTTCATAGAGCATCAAAATCTGAAGTCTCTGCCGAGCACCACAGCGCTGAAATTCCAAGCCTTCAGATTAGATGGTAGTTGAATCCAACGGTCGCTCCCTTGCTGTTCATCAAAGTTTGATATCTCCGCCTAACACTACAACACCTAACTCCATCTGGCATCGTTGATTTGTTGTATCATATAATCTGACGGTCGCTACAAGCTTCACTCCGCATCACCGTCTGATTCACCTACCAGCTTCGCATCTCGCGTCCCATCTCACGAAACATCGAACTCGATGAACCTGCCTAACACCCTAGCGACCGAACCCATCCACCTAACCAAACACCCTTCTCTCCCAAACCATCGAACCCTTTCTTCTCCACCAACCCCCTCTGCAGAGCCATCACCCTGCAACTGCCGCACCACCATCATCACCACCAACTCCACTGCCACCACCACTCCTCCACCATCATCACCCCATCACCCAACAACCAAAGCCATCATGGCTCCTACCAACTAAACCCATCCCCTATATCACGTACTATATCCCTCTCAACGACTAATTTCACCCATTTTCACACCTCTAATCCCTAGATGTGGAGTTGGTGAAATAAGTTGATGAGATGTATGTAATTGAAGCATGGGAAGGAGCAGAAGACGATAAGGAGGCATGGGTCGAAGTTAATTGGGATTGATTTCAGCGAATTAGGTGAGAATACCAAACCCTAATTTCAACTGTTTTGGGATTTTTTGAGGGAATTGTGTAAAACCCTAAATTGAGGGAATTGGGTATAAATAGAGGCTTTGGGGTGTTGTAAAAACTATGTTTGGATTAGCCAACATCCAGGACTTTCATGTCCTGTTAAATGTTAACTTTAGTTCATTTTTCAAATTCAGTTCATGTCCTGTTAAATGTTTATGTTTAGTTTTCAATTTCAATTTCCTGCTTCAATATTCAGTTATGTTCATGTTAGTTGTGTTAGTATCCTGTTAGTTCAATTGTGTTAGTTTTAATTCCATTTATTTTCATATCCTGTTTAATTTCCTGTTAAATGTGTTCTGTTTGGTGTGATGTTTGTGCCTTTAATTTCAGTTGTTTCATGTTCTTGTGATGTACTGTGTTTCAATTCATTGTCAAGAAGTGATGGTATGCTAGGTTAGAGCTTTCAATACACTGTTTTGATTGAGCAGTGGGGAGAAACTAATGCTCACTAGTGACAATGAGCAAGCTAGTTTTCTTCACACTCCATTTGTATGCTTAACTCTATTGCATTGTTATGATTGAGCAATGGGAGGAATTAGTGCTCATAGCAAGCTAATTCTCCTCCCATTCCATTGATATGCCTAGAACCACTGCCTTGGCCTTGTATTGTCATCACTGTTAGCCTTCCTATCTCCCCTGCCCTTGGCCTTAGGCCTTGGTTTGTTTATCATTTTCTTTGTTGTCTAGTATTGCTTTGTTTAGTTTTTGCATTGTTCTCTGTGTTTTCTTCATTGTCTTCATTGTCTTGTTTTATTTACTGCATTGCCTTTGCTTTACTGCCTTTGCTTTGCTCCCTGTTCTTTCCCTTCATTGCCTTGTTTTGCCCTGCTGCTGCTGCTGCCTTCTTTTCTTTGCTGCTGCAGCTCCCTCTTATTCCACTGCTGCAGCAACAGAGTTGCTGTCTTCTTGGCCTTGTGCTGGGCACTGCTTCTGTTGTCTGCAGCTGCTGTTGCTTCCCTTGCAGTTGTCTGCAGCTGCTGCTGCAACTCTGTTGTTGCTACTTTCTTTCTCCTGCCCTGGTGCACTACTGCTGTGCATTGCCTTTGCTTTCCCTCTTTCTGCTGCAGCTGCTGTTGCTGTTGCCTTCCCTTGCAGCTGCCCTGCTGTGCAGACTTGCTACTACTCCTGCCAAGCCAAGTCCAGTTCTTGCAGCCAAGCTCAGATCCCATCCAACTGAGCCAAAGTCCAAATCAGTGAAGCCCAAAGGCCCAGATTCTTGACTGAAACAAAAGCCCAAGGTTTAGTGCACTGAGGCCCATTTCATTTAAGACCAAAGCCCAAATTCATTAAGGCCCAATCCAATTCAGGCTTAACCAAAAGCTTAAGTTTAAGGCCAAAGCCCATTTGCATTTCAAAGACCAACTGAGCCCAAGCTCAGTTCATTTTATTGTTATCAACCCATTAGCACTCAAAGCCCAATTTAAGCCAAAAGGCTTCAAAACCCAATAGCAAATTAGGAACCCAATTAGCTAGAAACCTCCAAAACACACCCGATCTCTGTGGATCGACCCGTACTTGCACGAGCTACAACCGACGACCGTGCACTTGCGGTATTACTGTAGGCCCCCGTTTTTATTGCGCATAATTTTATACCCTTTCAAGGCCTACCAAGTTTTTGGCGCCGTTGCCGGGGACTACCAAGTTTTTGGCGCCGTTGCCGGGGATTGGTGTTGTGTTTTATCTGTGTTTTCTTAGCTATTTTGTATTTCACTGCATAGCATTTGCATCTGCATCTGCTTCATTTCATTTGCTGTTGGACCTGCTGATTCTGAACCTGTTTTTCCTCTGCTGGGACGCCACCAAGGAAAAGAACCAAAACCCAACTGGGTTTTTGCAACAATATCAGAGCAGCTGGGCTGTGCTAAAACGGTAAGCCTAAACCCATTCATTGAGAGAACCCAACCTGTGGGCTTCCAATTTTTAATTGTGGGCTTGTAATAATTAACCCAATTTTTTTGGGCTTTTTATTTTTCTATTTTGGGTTTGTAATAATTTATTTGTGGGCTTGTTTGTTTAATTTGTGGGCTTGTATTTATTTTGTGTGGGCTTGTTTAAATTCTTTCATTGGACTTGTATTTTGGACTCTGGGTTTAAACCCAGCTGAGCTTGTAACCGATTGTGGACTTGAAAAGTGGACCGCGAAACCAAAGTTTTAAAACAAACGTCGGGCCTTAACCAACTGGGCCAAATTAAACTTTCAAAATTAAAACTTGGATTTTCGTAGGCCGCAGCCTTCATTCCATTCCATTAGAGGCTTGCACAGTGGGCGTGCTCCCAATTCAAAAACCAAATTTCATTTTCTTTTTCAAGAAAAAAAAAAAAAAAAAATTCTTTTGCTCCCTATTTTTAAAACCAAATTTCTACTTTGCTCCCATTTTTTAAAACCAAATTTTCTTGTAGATAATGTGTTAGTAAAATTTCCTTTTGTATATATTTTTGCTCATCCAATATGATCTCGGCTGAAATATGTTGGATTTTTTCCTTGAATAACGGAGTTTTAATTCTGCTTTCGCCGAAATCGGGTATTCTCTCTCCTTTTACTCTACTCAGCATGTCCCTTTCCATATGTTGCATTTTAATTCTTTCCATATTTTGAAACATTGAGGACAATGTTTAGTTTAGGTTTGGGGGTATAGAGTAGATGCCACGATAATATGCCATAATTGAAAACGAACTCCTTCTTCTTTTGAAAAAATCGAAAAAATTCAAAAAAATTAAAAAATGAAAAATCATAAAAATGGAGCTCATTTACCTTGAAATGTTGACTCTTGTGCAAATATGTAATTATTAGGAGTCTTAGTCTAGATATTTAGGCACCCTGATTCTAGCACAATTCACATAGTGATAAGAAATTTGCACGCGCACGATCTACCAATACATGTATGGCCTCGATCTTCAAGGTGTTTGATAGGAAGTTACGATTGCCAATCACTTTAGAATACTGAACGAAACTTGACTAGCTTGTTCTTTGGTTGGTTGGGATAGAAGGTGGAGGTTACATTAAGAAAGACAACCATCGAATTTAACTGGGTGCATCAAAAAGGGCTACCTCTTGCAAAGTGTCATGTAATTTTTGTTTCCTTTTGTATATGTATCAAAAGTGTTTCCTTGTTCTAAAAAAAAAAAAAAAAAAAAAAAAAAAAAAAAAAAAAAAAAAAAAAAAAAAAACGATGTATTTATTCAAAAAAAAAAAAAAAAGAGAAAAAAATATCAGAAAAATACAAAAAAAATCAAGTATTCCATCATCTCTTGTTCCAAAATAAAAGAGAGTAGTCAATGTAAATAAGAGTCATGTAAATAGTCATTTTGTTGTTTCATTGTAATAAGCAAGGAGGGTGTATGCCATTGATGTACAACGCGAGTAATTGTGAAATACCTCCAACTCATTCACAATTCTCGTAAAGTCCGGACAGCTAGCTAGATTTCGACCTCAGTTCTTAGCCTGAGAAACTATCTCTTGGTGATTAGTAGTCATAACTTCAAATCTTTCTTTACACATGTGTAGATACACTTTACACTCTTATCACATGTCTTTTTTTGTTATCAGTGCTAGGATTGTGCCTTCGATAGCTAGATTGACATCTCCATTTTGCTGTGAGCTTAACTGTTTTGCACATGTCACATTTGATGGAATATGAGCTTATATTTTGTCCTTAGGTTTTGTAGGCACACCTCTGGCAAACCTTCACGAGACTTCAACTCGTCCACTAGGGACACTTAGTGGTTTAAAAGGCTTAGTGCATACGCTAAATGCATTCGAGAGACCAGCGACAGTGGTATAGTTAGGATTTCCTTAGTTTTGTTTTACTTGAGGACAAGTAAAATTCAGGTTTGGGGGTATTTGATGAGTCCTAAAAAGTACATATTTCTATATCTTTTTGTTGGCATTTAACTCATCTTTTGTGCATTAATTCTACATTTTATCCCATATTCTGTATTTTCTTTGTTTTCAAGAATAAATATTTTTCTTACTTAATTTTGCATTTTTAGGTAATAAATAAAGTCTGGATGACTTGCGGAGCGGAAAAGAGCTGAAGAGTAGTGAAAAGCCGGAAGAAATTACGCAAGGAAGCCGCAAAGAATGGTGCGCACAAGACCAAAAAGCTAGGAATGGGCTCAAGAAGGAAGAATTGTTCTTAAAGAAGATATGGGCTTGGCATACCCAAGGCCCGAAACCCTTACCCAAACCCATTTTCTATATCCATACCCGCCTCCATTCTCAGCCGTTAGATTGGATCCATCTCATCATCCAATGGCCGCTCCTTCATAGAGCATCAAAATCTGAAGTCTCTGCCGAGCACCACAGCGCTGAAATTCCAAGCCTTCAGATTAGATGGTAGTTGAATCCAACGGTCGCTCCCTTGCTGTTCATCAAAGTTTGATATCTCCGCCTAACACTACAACACCTAACTCCATCTGGCATCGTTGATTTTGTTGTATCATATAATCTGACGGTCGCTACAAGCTTCACTCCGCATCACCGTCTGATTCACCTACCAGCTTCGCATCTCGCGTCCCATCTCACGAAACATCGAACTCGATGAACCTGCCTAACACCCTAGCGACCGAACCCATCCACCTAACCAAACACCCTTCTCTCCCAAACCATCGAACCCTTTCTTCTCCACCAACCCCCTCTGCAGAGCCATCACCCTGCAACTGCCGCACCACCATCATCACCACCAACTCCACTGCCACCACCACTCCTCCACCATCATCACCCCATCACCCAACAACCAAAGCCATCATGGCTCCTACCAACTAAACCCATCCCCTATATCACGTACTATATCCCTCTCAACGACTAATTTCACCCATTTTCACACCTCTAATCCCTAGATGTGGAGTTGGTGAAATAAGTTGATGAGATGTATGTAATTGAAGCATGGGAAGGAGCAGAAGACGATAAGGAGGCATGGGTCGAAGTTAATTGGGATTGATTTCAGCGAATTAGGTGAGAATACCAAACCCTAATTTCAACTGTTTTGGGATTTTTTGAAGGAATTGTGTAAAACCCTAAATTGAGGGAATTGGGTATAAATAGAGGCTTTGGGGTGTTGTAAAAACTATGTTTGGATTAGCCAACATCCAGGACTTTCATGTCCTGTTAAATGTTAACTTTAGTTCATTTTTCAAATTCAGTTCATGTCCTGTTAAATGTTTATGTTTAGTTTTCAATTTCAATTTCCTGCTTCAATATTCAGTTATGTTCATGTTAGTTGTGTTAGTATCCTGTTAGTTCAATTGTGTTAGTTTTAATTCCATTTATTTTCATATCCTGTTTAATTTCCTGTTAAATGTGTTCTGTTTGGTGTGATGTTTGTGCCTTTAATTTCAGTTGTTTCATGTTCTTGTGATGTACTGTGTTTCAATTCATTGTCAAGAAGTGATGGTATGCTAGGTTAGAGCTTTCAATACACTGTTTTGATTGAGCAGTGGGGAGAAACTAGTGCTCACTAGTGACAATGAGCAAGCTAGTTTTCTTCCCACTCCATTTGTATGCTTAACTCTATTGCATTGTTATGATTGAGCAATGGGAGGAATTAGTGCTCATAGCAAGCTAATTCTCCTCCTCCCATTCCATTGATATGCCTAGAACCACTGCCTTGGCCTTGTATTGTCATCACTGTTAGCCTTCCTATCTCCCCTGCCCTTGGCCTTAGGCCTTGGTTTGTTTTATCATTTTTCTTTGCTGTCTAGTATTTGCTTTGTTTAGTTTTTGCATTGTTCTCTGCTTGTTTTCTTCATTGTCTTCATTGTCTTGTTTATTTACTGCATTGCCTTTGCTTTACTGCCTTTGTTCTTTGCTCCCTGTTCTTTCCCTTCATTGCCTTGTTTTGCCCTGCTGCTGCTGCTGCCTTCTTTTCTTTGCTGCTGCAGCTCCCTTCTCTTATTCCACTGCTGCTGCAGCAACAGAGTTGCTGTCTTCTTGGCCTTGTGCTGGGCACTGCTTCTGTTGTCTGCAGCTGCTGTTGCTTCCCTTGCAGTTGTCTGCAGCTGCTGCTGCAACTCTGTTGTTGCTACTTTCTTTCTCCTGCCCTGGTGCACTACTGCTGTGCATTGCCTTTGCTTTCCCTCTTTCTGCTGCAGCTGCTGTTGCTGTTTCCTTCCCTTGCAGCTGCCCTGCTGTGCAGACTTGCTACTACTCCTGCCAAGCCAAGTCCAGTTCTTGCAGCCAAGCTCAGATCCCATCCAACTGAGCCAAAGTCCAAATCAGTGAAGCCCAAAGGCCCAGATTCTTGACTGAAACAAAAGCCCAAGGTTTAGTGCACTGAGGCCCATTTCATTTAAGACCAAAGCCCAAATTCATTAAGGCCCAATCCAATTCAGGCTTAACCAAAAGCTTAAGTTTAAGGCCAAAGCCCATTTGCATTTCAAAGACCAACTGAGCCCAAGCTCAGTTCATTTTATTGTTATCAACCCATTAGCACTCAAAGCCCAATTTAAGCCAAAAGGCTTCAAAACCCAATAGCAAATTAGGAACCCAATTAGCTAGAAACCTCCAAAACACACCCGATCTCTGTGGATCGACCCGTACTTGCACGAGCTACAACCGACGACCGTGCACTTGCGGTATTACTGTAGGCCCCCGTTTTTATTGCGCATAATTTTATACCCTTTCAAGGCCTACCAGAGGCTTCATGCAACTGCCATTGGTAGTTATATTGATGTTTTCAAGATAAAGGAATATGTGGGGAGGCACACCTGTGGTGGTGGTTATATGTTGAAGAACCCAAAAGTTTCGAGAAAGTATGAACAATTTAATTCATGAGCGTGTCAGGAACAACCCTCTCATAAGGCCAGGAGAGATCGTAGATTATGTTAAAGTTGGTGGCGGGATCGACATCAAGTATTACCACGCATATCATGCACTTGAGTTGTCGCACAAACATGTTTTTGGTAATGATGTCAGATCTTACACCTATCTTGCTCGGTTGGTGAATGTTGTTAAGGAAACAAACCCTGGGTCATTTATTGATTTCGACTTCAACGATGCTACAAAGAGATTCAATAGGCTTTTTATTTGCTTTGGAGCTTGTAGGGAGGGCTATAAACTCTGTCGTCCGATGATTTTTTGTGATTGTACATTTATTACTGGGACTTTTAGAGGAGGTCTCATGGCGGCAACATGTAACTGTTTTTGTTTATTTTTCATATGTTTTTTTTTCATTAGCAAGGACATATAACTAGTAATTCCTACAATACTAGTATAGAACAAGTACTCCATGTTGATAAGTAGTGTCTGGTAGTTATATTACTCATTTACTACAATACTGACAATGAGTATACTTCTACATATTGACCTTGCTGAGTATGAGGCAAAAACATACTGCATGTCAACATGTAGTGTTAGTATTCCACTTAGTCAAGAAGTTGGTTATTATTTTCCGTTTAACAGTTGCTTAACATAGCTAATATTTCCTTTTTGCAGGTTTTTATCCCCTCGCATATGCATCAGTTTCTGGTGAAACTAATGACAATTGGGAATGGTTTTTCAAGAATCTGAAGGAAGCTTTGGATGATGATCGCCCAATTACTTTTATGACTGACCGAGGTGAAGAATTGGTTAAATATATTCCCAAAGTGTTCCCTAATTCTCATCAAAGCTATTTCTACTTCCATTTGGATAAAAACTTACCTATCGCAAAGTCTGATGAAAAGGATAAAGAAGTGATTGATGCTTTCCGAAAGGAAACATATGCACTTTCTCCTGCAACATATGAGGAAGCTCCTCATGAAATGGTAAATTTGGGAAGGCCTTGGGTTGATGATTACTGCCGCAACATTCCAAGGGAAAAGTGGTCCAGTGCATTCTTCGAGAGATGTAGGTATGGTCAGACTTCTTCAAGCGTTGCCGAATCGTTCAATAATTGGATTAACCGTGATAGGAATTTACCTGCGTGTGCGTTAGTTGACAAGATCAGGTTTGTATCACTTCTCTTAGTCGCAGTACATGCTTATATGTAGTCTTAAGACTACATATAAGCATGTATGTTCTGTTAATATACGTAGGATGTAGTATAATAGACTTGTTGTTTTCTTGTCGTGTAGTCTACGTATTATGGAGTTGATGTCAGAACGTCACGAAGAGAGTGTCTTGATGAACCTAGAACTGCTAACCCATGTGTATCAAGCCTTTCTTGAACTACACATTCAAATTGCCCGTCCCTGGAAATTTAGTCAGTCAGATGCTAACCTCTTTGAGGTACATTCTCCAAGGTTAGCATTTACCCGTAATCTCTATCCACCATATCGATAAAACAGATTTTATATTTACGCATCATGCTCTTTTTTTTTATCTATTCACCAAACTAGTATCTTATGGACCATTACATATAGTATTATAACTACATATTATTAAGAAACAACTACATGCTGATATGGTACATGAATATGTACTGTGTAGATATTCGGTAGATAATATGAATATGTACTGTGTGGATATTCGGTAGATAATATGAATATGTACTCTCTTTTTTTCTCTATCCATCAAACTAGTATCTTATGTGTACCACAGATAACATATGAATATGTACTGTGTATATATTCGGTAGATGATATGGTGTGTTTTTGTGTGTGTAGGTATCATATGGTGAATCTAGAGAAAACAACGTGTACTTGCCAACGATGGCGCGTGTATGGTTTTCCATGCTCGCATGCTACTGCAGCTATTACTAGATCTGGAGGAATGATACTTGATTACGTCGAAGATTACTTCAAAGTTACCCGTTATCGTGAGCTATATTCAATAGTTATTAGACATGTTCCTAACTACGACAGGTATGTGTCTTTTAAAAAGTGCATTTTTGATAGTGTACATATTATAGTGTAGTTACGATTCTGTATTTTCCTCACAGGCCTGATGAGTATCACGTAGACGATACCGTTCTCCCACCAGATGTAATTAAGGCTCCACCAGGCAGGAAAAAAGGAAAGCGTATTAAAAGTACATGGGAGAATAGTAGAAAATATGTTAAGTGCTCAAACTGTAATTTGAAAACTCACCACAACAAGGCAACATGCACTCTTATCCGACAGTATGAACTTTCCGAAGAATGATTTGTGACAGGTATGTGTTCAATCAGTACATATTAAAAATATGTCTTTAATTGGATGATACAGTATAATGTATTTTTTAAGTAAGTAGTATTTTGATTTCTCCTTTGTTTTTATCACATGCTTGAACGCGTAGCAGAATGTGATACCGATGACGTTGCCATTCTTTCCACAATCTATTATTTGAAAAGCTCATCACCAGCTATCAACATGTAGTCCTTGTTCTATTTTATTCTACCTTTTTTGATTCGTCAGTACCAACTGAATGTGGTTAATAACTGTTTGTTTACAGTACAAACGCTAAAAGTGTATTGAAAATTACTGTTTTTGTTGTTTCTTTCAACTTCTATAAATCTATCAATATGTAGTTTTATTTCGAATAATGAAATATGTCGTTAAGTGTCATTAAGTGTCGAATAATGAAATAAGTTGTTAGTTTGTCATTCACACTAAATGAAATAGTGATATTGATCTTACATGTCAGTATTTATCACCAGTATTGTGGTATTACATACTGATATTACATGTCAGTATTGTAGCGTAAGCATCTTGCACTACATACTGATATGTTCTCATTGTAGTGTAAGCATCCTCCTTGTAGTATAACCATCTTCCACTACATAATGATATGTAGTGGTATATTGATAGCCATACATATCAGTTAGTGCTGATTGTAGTGTAACCATCTTCCACTACATACTGATATGTAATACTACAATACTGATATGTAGTGGTATAATGATAACCATCATCCATTACATACTTACATTTGCATCACTTAAAGCAAGTTTAAACTATTACATAAGATTAATATAAACTTTTATGGTTTCCCAGCTGATTCACCATCTACGGGGGTCGAGGGGGCGCAACAACACAAAATCACTAATAAGTTGAACATAACAAAGTAACACAATTAAAATATCACTACATTAAACTTAACCCAAGCTCAAATTAAAATATCACTAATAAAAGGAAAGCAATATTTAAGATATGTTTTTGAACATTTTATGAACTCATGAAATGTAACCGAGAATAAAAGGAAAATAGGTAAATATTGATATGTACTGATTTCTGGTGGAGATGCTGTCAGCAATTTGCATGCTAAAGTGACCCTTTTGTTGCGAATCTTCGTTTGCACCTGATCATCATCTCGAAAAGGTACTCCCACATATTTGCTTTTTGACTTCATCTTCATAAAATACATCACAAATAGCAGGCAGTCTGGTGATTTCCCTTGTTGAGGTTCTTCACATTCATTGACTACTACATTCTTCAATGTCTCTTTACTGTTCTCCACCAAGTACATGTTGATAGGTTTGAACATGTAATCTTCCATTTTTGTGGCGTTTGTGTAACATATTCCTCCCTATTTAGCCTTAGAAGAATTATAGTGGTTGAACACCATTTTTACGTAGTCATAATCAAGTAGTGTCCAATGGAGATTGTTATGGCACATTGGTACAAGAATCTTCTTGATACTTTTATCCATCGCCAATATTGGATTGTAAACAGACTTTTCTGCTCCTCCTTTGAGCTTATCCGGGAACTCGACATTGAACTGAAAACATGGATGTAGTTGAATAGTTAAATTTAATTATGTTTTAATGTGTAGTGTACCTATTTCTACATACTTTTAATATAAGTATGTGCCGTGTAGATATGCACTGTAAGATAACAACTTACCCAAGCGGACGGATCCATATGCAAGACAAGTAAGTATTTTCTTTCTATTTCGCGTACCAGCTGCTCTTCCTGAAACTTGTTGTTAAACTTGTATTGTCTGTAGTTGAGAAGATCTTTCTCTAAAGAATCGTTATGTTTTTTTTCTAAATCATTAAATTTTATTACTAAAATCATTTACACATTACAGAAAGCCCAGATTTTTCCAAAGCATTACAACTAAAAGAGGACAAAAACTATGTTATCCATTATCAGTCCATTACACAAAGCCCATCTGCAATTAGACTTCTAAGGCACTAAAGTTACTGAAAGCATAATTAAAATCTAAAGTATAGATCAGTCTTATTTTCAAGCTTTCCCAGAAACAAAGGCTTCACTTCAAAGTAATATACCTCTCCTCTACTCAACAGAACTCCTCTTTTTTCCATTTTGTCTGCTGAAAAATTGATTTCTCTATAGGAGTGTCTAAAGGTGATGACTGGAATGGCTTTAGTGATTCTAATCCACCTGCTATGTACCATCCATGGTACTTTATCATTTAAGAAATCTTTTATCACATCATTAGAGTATAAGCTGAAACACACATTCAATAACCCCTTTGGCATTGCCCACTCACCTGCTATAATTAAAGTCATCACCTCAGCCAAATAGTTTGTAGCTATCCCCAGTCCACCAGAAGCTGATCCCATATGCTCTCCAGAGTGATTTCTAGCAACAAAACCAATCCCTGCCATTCCTGGATTACCTTTGGATGCACCATCACAACAAATCAAGGTTTGGTGTTGAGAAGGAAATTGAAAGAAACATTGTTTCACTCTTACAATTTTCACTTTAATACCTGAGATGTCAAAATGTAACATTATATGAAGATCCAACATATTCCCCCGCATTTGTCTTTTCATTCTATAGGTGCCTTCTTTTGCCCATCTACGAATTTTACTTTTCAGTTTTTCCACAGATGGATTTTCATCTTCATATATAAAAGCATTTCTTGCAAACCATAATTCCACCATAATATTTTAAGCACATATGAGCCATACCTCTTTAACAACTGGGCTTCTTCCTTTTGCAAGATTTAATACTTCATCAAAGTTCTGAGGATAAGAGCATTTAAATATACCATACAACCAATGCCATAAGTTTTCACTAAAATCACACTGCCACAGAATATGCTCCATTGTGTCTTAAGCATTACAATACAAATAGCATTTTGAGACTGTTGAAAAGCCTTTTTTCCTTACTGATTCTTCTGTAGCACATGCACCTCTGAGTATCTTCCATAAGTTTGTAGATGTGTAAGGATGTATGCAAGGTTTCCATATATGTTGAGTCCAAGTCTTAACTGGAAATTTCTTTTTTATCATCTGAGTTGCATTTGACACTGTAAATTCACCAACTTTGTCCTTTGACCAGGTTCTTATATCTTTTCCACCCACCAATACTGACAATTCACTCAAATCAAAATATTGCTTCATGACTTCAGGAATGCACCATTCTCCATTTTGGATTATATCCTTTACCTTCATTGATTTATTCTGCATAATATAATCATTTCCAGGATGTCTCTCAAAAATAGAAGATTCCTTAATCCATTTATCACTTCATAATGATATATCCTTACCATCACCAACAATACATATGCTTCCTTCTTGTAAATCAGAAATCACCCATTTGATGCCTGGCCAAATTGTGGATTGCTTATGATACTTTATCCATTCTCCATTTTTATCTTTATACTTGTCCCTCATAAACAAGATCCATTCCACATCTTCTGTTTCAATTTTCCAAAGTAATTTCATAAGAAGAGCTTTATTTATCACTTCAAATATCCTCAATCCCAAACCCCCTTCAGCTATTGGAGAATTTACTTCATCCCACTTTATAGTCACTAGCTTTTTGACAGAAGGATCCCCTGACCACAAGAAGTTTCTGATGATTCTTTCACAGGCTTGAACTACACTTTTGGGCCATTTATAAACTGACATGTTGTAGATGGGCATGCTACATAAGACAAATTTAACTAAAGTAAGTCTTGCAGAAAAAGCTAATAGCTTTCCAAACCAACCAGCTAGCATCTTCTGCATCATTTCTACTATCCCCCATACTTGATGAGACTTAACTCTTCCTTGATTCAGAATTACTCCTAAATACTTATTAGGGAAATAAGATAATTCCATATGCATGTGTTCTGCAATATTGTTTTGTCTTGAAATTGATAACCCACCTACAAAACATTTATTCTTTGCCTTATTTACTTCTTGCCCTGAAGAGATTTGATACTTGTATAATAGATCAGTTAAATTCTCAAGTGTCTTCTTATGACCATTGCATAAGATGAAAATATCATCTGCAAACATCAAATGAGTTGGCTGACTTCCACCCCTAATTACCATTGGCTGAATTTTACCCATTTGAACAAACTTGGTGATATTTCTACTCAAAACTTCCTCAGCTAAGGCAAATAAAATTGGTGATAATGGATCACTTGTCTTAGTCCTCTCCCAACACCAAAAAATCCACATGTTCCCCCATTCACAAGAACAGAAATTCTTGCTGACTCAAAGATCTTTTGAAGCCATTGTATACCACATTCTGAAAAACCAAATCTTCTTAACACTTCAAAAATAAAACTCCAGCTCAATGAATCATATGCCTGTGTAATATCAATTTTCAGGCCAACATTACCACCCCTTATCTTAATACTCATCTCATTCACAAGTTCAGATGCTAATACAATTTTTTCATGTATATTTCTTCCTTTGATAAAAGCACCTTGTTGTTCTGATACCATTCTACCAATCATAGTGCTGATTCTGGAGGTTATGATCCTTTTGATGGTTTTAAAATTAAAATTTGCTAAACCAATGGGTCTGAAATGTGCAGCTTTCTTAGCACCTTGTATTTTTGGCAAGAGAAAAAGGAAGTTAGAATTTAAGCCCTTGGGAATAAATATGTTTCTCCAGCAATGTTGAATAGCTTCCATTAGGTCCTCACCTACAACTGTCCATGCAAATCTATAAAAACAGCCAGGAAAACCATCTGGTCCAGGTGCAGTGTTTGCCTCCATTCCAAATACTGCATTTTTAATTTCTTCTTGATCATGGATCTTATCTAGCAATATATTATCCTCTTCAGCTAATACCTTACGAATTGCATCAAAAATACCTTCCACAAATTGAACTTGTTTCTCTTCAAATTTTCTTTTATAATGCTCCACAAGAATATCAGCAATTTGATCTTGAGAAGTCACTAAATTTCCATCTGCATCCTCCAGTTCATGAATATTATTTTGAGCATTTCTTATTTTCAAACTGGCATGGAAAAAAGTAGTATTTTCTCCACCCTCTTTCACCCATTTCAATCTGGATTTACTTCTCATTAATTCATTATACTGTTGTGTAGCCAATTTCTGCTTCCCCCTTGCAGTAACTAAAATGTTCAGAAGATCAATATTTTCGGGATCTGCATCTGACTTCAAAGTAGCATCAAGTACTTCCTCCTCTGTGGTTTTAACTTTAACCCTTAAGTCACCAAAAAACTCCCAATTCCATTTTTTAAAGATTATTTTTAATCTTTTCAATTTGCTAGTGAAGCAAAAAGCTGGGTTTCCTTCACAATTTTCCATCCAAACATCTTTTATAACCTGTAGAAAGTTGGGGTGAGTAGTCCAGACTGATTGATACTTAAAAGGAATATTACTTGGTTTGTTATACTGCACAATTCCACCCAATAAAGGTCCATGATCTGAGGTGCCCCTTGCTCCAACCTTATAGATCCAAGAATCAAACTTTTCTAGCCATTTTAGATTGTAAAAAGCCTTATCCAAGTCATACAAAATTCTTTTCTTTCCTGCTCTGTTATTACACCAAGAACATTGAATACCAGTTCTTGTTGCTTGAATTAAGTTACATGATTCCAAACATTCTCTGAATTCTGTCATTGCCAATCTAAGAGGAGGTGTACCACCTTTTTTCTCTTCATCAGATAACACCACATTAAAATCACCAATAATCATCCAAGGCATGTTTCTTGTATTTATAAGTAATAACTCCTCCCATAAGATTCTTCTATCCATTGTCAAACAAGCAGCATGAATACCTGTAACAAGAACATCTCCAACTTGAACTGTGATAGCTTATCTTGTGGAAGAGATTACTGAAGGTGTAGATAAACAAGAATGCCAAAATAACCCAATATTCCCTTTAACTGATTTACTTGAATTATGAATTAACATCTGATTCATTCCAGGGAGTTTCATAAAATACTATTAGAAACCCTCACTTTAGGTTCAGTTACCCAAAAAAGAGATGGACTAAATTGTTGTACTAAACTCCTAAGTTTGTCTTTAGCTTGAATTCTTCTCAAGCCTCTGACATTCCAATAGGCTACTCTCATAGAGAAATTTATGCTTGAGAAGTATCAGAACTTCCCACACCTGAAGTATTGTTAACTGAATTATGAGCTTGCTTTTTAGTTACAACATTAGGGGTAACTTTTTGTAATTTTCCTTTTGGAGGCTTACCAACAGCTCTATAAAAAACTTGTTCATGTTTCCCTGCTACTTCAATAAGAGCATTGAATTTACTTGGGGATACAAAATTCTTACCTCAAGATGGAACACTTGTGTTAGTGGTTAACTTTCTTGCCTTAGGAGCTTTACCAGTTACTTCTCTCCAGTCACCCTCCTTATGTTCACTGATATTTGATAAAACTTGAGTTGTACTCATCTCAACTGAATGATCAACCTGAATTGGAGTTACTGATTGTAAAGAAGGAATACTATTGCCCACTTCCAAAATTCTTTCAACTGACAGACAAGGAAAATGTTGAGGAGAGTCTAAAACACCAGTAAATTCAATATTCTCTGAAATATTGTTCTCAGCTTGATTGCAAGGAACCAAAGCACCATCATCATATCCATTCTCTAATGAGTTTTTTCCACCCTGCTCAGATGACTCAGTCCTATCATTCAAAATAGGTGGACATAAATCAAAACCTACAGAAGTTGGAGGAGCAGTTTTCTTTGGAGTGTATCTCCATTGGTGTGTAAACTTTTGAGTTTTTCCATTATGAACTTGCTCTTTTCTTTTACTTTTACACTCTGCAACATAATGTCCAATCACTTTACAATGAAAACAGAATTTGGGAACTTTGGGTACTTTAATTTCTTGTTCAAATTTCCCATATTTTGTTTCAATCCAAACAGTATTAGGTATGGCAATATTAAGATCAATTTCCACTAAAATACTTGCATAATAACCAACCTCCTTTTTCAAGGTTGTTTCATCAAGCCTTATTGGTCTTCCAACTACACCACCCAAATTCATTAGAATGTTTTCCTTCCAATACTCAATACTTAAACCTGGAAAGATAACCCATACAAAAGCAGTAGAAGTTTTTTGCAGCTCTAGTTTAAAGTCCTTTTCCCAATATCTGAGGCTTAAAACCTGAGATTCAACCTCCCAAAAACCTTCATAAATGAGTTTCTTATCCTCAGCATTGTCAAGTTTAATAATAAATAGGCCCTTGCCTATTGTAATGATTTGACAATTACCTTTAAGCTTCCATTGTTTTCTCAAATTAGTTTCCGCAACAGCAATTTTCAAATGAACAAGATCCAACCTACCAATCAAGTTGAATTTCCACTCCTCTAAACTTTCATCAATCTCCAGATCAGATATAAAAACAGTGTTTCAAGGATTAGGTAATTCTGAAAAAAATTCAGATCTAATTTTTTTTTTGCAATATCAGAGGCTGACTAAAACTTAGAGTTTTCCGACATATTTAAGTCAGATTACACTACTAAATTCAATTATTATAATCTACAGATGAACCAGAAGAATTAATGTGTATCAAATCTCTCACAGAAACAACTGAATTAATGGATTGACTTACAGAAACTAAGATCGAGAAAGAAAAATTCGCCTGATTCCATCATCCGAGTTGCAGAGCTTGACTCGCCCTGTAGGTGGAGGAAGTTGAAGATGAAAAAAAAACAGAAGCCTTTCCCTAATTATTTTTTTTTAATTATTTTTTTTTAAAACATAAGCCTTTCCCTAAAGAATCGTTATGTACCAAGTCTTCAACAGAAGATGCACTAACACAAAGACCACCTTCTCCTGTTTTCCAAGCAATTGAGCTGGAAATATAACGATGTAAATGTTAGTATTCTTGTGTAACAGAACATATTGATATGTTCCCAAGCACAATGATATGTTCTCATTGTAGTGTAAGAATCTTCCTAGTACTTATATTACATGTCAGTTACCCTTGTTAGAGCACTGCTCGGTCAAACTCGCATGCATTGCTATCTCAAACATGTTTGTCAATGTTAGTGATCAAAATTATAAGTCTTGATTTCTATTATATTATAGCTAAGTCTCGGACTAGGATAGTAAGTGTAGTTGATCTCAAAGACTTCATGGCGATTCATCATACAAGTGGGAGAACTACTCAAGGAACCTGTGGAACTTCTCGGCAAAAAGGTATGTGAAGACTTGAACTTATCTGTCACTCAAAAGTCTATCTATTATATCTCCTACTTCTTGAGACAAAAGTCGTATGCTATATATATAGACTTAGATTATACACATTTGGTATTTCGAGCCGAGTATACCTCGCCTATCTATATCTCGAAATATGTGTTGGTAAGCGTTTCGCTTCGATCATGTTTTTCTTTACCTAGTGACGCAAGTCATGTATGTTTCGATCATCTTGAAAATTTCTTTGACGAGAAATAGTGTAACAACTATATAACGTCCTCTAAGAATGTTTCAATGATTGGAATGAGAGTTTAGATTACATAACCATAGTGGACATAAGTATGTTGTGGAAATACATATGTGCATAAGTCCCATGCTGGAAATCGGCTAATAGCCAAGTCCGCGAACTCAGTCCGCAAACTGCCGAAGTTCTCAAACCCGAGAATTTCTGCTGAGTTATCAAACTGTGTTGCGTGAGCCAAGTCCGCGAACCAGCGAAGCTCTCGAACCCGATATTTTCTGCTGGAGTTTTAAAACTCTTTCCAGTACTTCAAGTCCGCAAACCTAGTCTGCGAGCTTGTATAGGTTATATATCTAAAGATGATTTCTGAACTTAACTCATAAACACTAAGGAATGCTTTTGCAAACCGTGGCTATAAAGTTCATGAACTGATTCAAGTGAATCGAATCATCCTTGCTTCAATTGTGTATTGTGTAGTACATGAGATTTCCTTGCAATTGAACAACTCTCTAACTAGTTCATGTGAGTCATTTGAACTAGTTATGGTGAAGAAGAAAGTGGTTGGTATGAAATGCTCAAATGGCTAACCTTTTTGTTGACTATTATTGAACAAACAATGCACATGTTTGGGTACAGTTTACAAACCTAGAAGCATGCAGTTCATTTGTGTATGACAAGCTAAGATTTCGATCTAACGGTTGAGATATATTAGCTTGAATCTAAATCAGTTTTTCATCTAACGGTGGATAGCGTTTGCTTTGTGACCAAGGAGAAACCCTGATTTGAAAGACTATATAAGGGGACATCTAGTAACTCTACAAACTAATCCCAACACGTCCGTGTGATACTAGTTAACGACTTAAATACTTCATTGGGATTGTAAAGCCAGACCGATACTACTTTTTTTGTAGTTGTGTGATTTGATCTTGCATCTTCTATCGTACGAGTACAATCAGATTGATTGGCTTGAGATCGTGAGAGTTCTCCGATAGGAAAGATATAAAAGTAATCACAAACATCTTCGTCTCATCGTTTGTGATTCCACGACGTCTTGTTTCGCTACCATACGATTAAGATTGTTGTGAGGTGATTGATTAATCTAGGCTGTTCTTAGGGAATATAAGACCGGATTATCAATTGGTTTCTGTTCACCTTTATTTATATCAAAAGACGAAACAAAAACTTTAGGATTTTTCTTTGGGAGATAGATTTATCCTTTGATAGACTTTTCCGTGGGAGACAAATTTGTTTATTGTTAAAGCCTACGATTTTGGGTCGTAGCAACTCTTAGTTGTGGGTGAGATCATCTAAGGGAATCAAGTGCATAGTATCCTGCTGGGATCAAAAGCGTAGGGGTGCAACTGTACCTTGGATCAGTGGGAGACTGACTGGGGTTCAACTACAGTCCAGTCCGAAGTTATCTTGGAGTAGGCTAGTGTTTGTAGCGGCTTAATACAGTGTATTCAATCTGTACTAGGTCCCGGAGTTTTTCTGCATTTGCGGTTTCCACGTTAACAAAACTTCTGGTGTCTGTGTTATTTATTTTCCGCATTATATTTGTTTATATAATAAAAATAATACAGGTTGTGCGTTAGATCAATCAATTGGATAGTCCGACCTAACGGTTGTTGATTGATATTGATTGATCCTTGGATATTGGTCTTTGGTACCATCCAAGTCTATCTCTCTTTAATCGAGACTCTCAGTTTGCTTGAGTAAGATTAAATCGAGAGATTGAGATATAAACTCTTTGATATGTCTTTTTATTGATTGAGTCTGACTGTTTTGTTGATTCTCATAAAAAGTATGTTGAAGTTTGTCCATATAGATTGCTGAGCGGAATATTGGGTGGTATTGTTAGACCCTCGCTTTTTCAATTGGTATCAGAGCAGGAAAACACGTTTAAGACCTTACAAGTCTTTGTTTGTAGCGATCTGACTCTATGGACAAGAGTATTATCTCTGATAAACGCGTCACCAGTAATAAAAATTCTATCTCATCGAATTCTATTAAAGAGAAAACTCTTTCAATCTCGAATATAGAAGAACCGTGTGTTCTGATGAGATAAATTAACATTGATATGTGTAATCCCGATTAACCTTCGAAAGAGAGATTCTCTAATAATGAATGGGTTTCAGCTGAAGAGAGTGAATAAATTCTAAATCTTGTTAGAATTCAAGCTGATAGATTTAATCGGTTGAAGCACCATGTCAATATTCTTCTTGGTGTAATAAGTGATTGCAATTCCAATGGTAATGTTGAAGATCAGTCTTCGTGCATGACTCTTGAGGCTAGTCTCAAAAGGGATGCCTTGTAAATTGAACATCGCTTGAGTAAGCTCTATATTCAAGGATGCTCAAAGCATTCTAATATACCAAGTAATTCTGACACATCTAAGGTAGCTCTTTGCTCAGAAGTAAAAACAAGAGTCTCCTCTGATAAAACAAATGTGCCTGAAGGTCCTATCATCAAAGGATGTTGCACAACAGATGGAGGGAAGAAATATTCTAAAGATGTTGTTAAGACTGTACTATAAATCGCTCAGATGATCAGAAAGTATGTCTTGTCTGTGAAACAAAATGCTCTTTATGCAAGAAGGATCCTCTAGGTTGAAGAAAAACTCCCTTGTTTATCTTCAACACACCTTAGATTTAATTCTTAAAGGCGTAACTGACATTCGTATGACTAAACCAATTGGTTTTCGTACTTATCCTGTGTATACCAAGAAAGTCAGTTCAGTGAGTTCCTCGAACGCTCAAGAGCAAAGAAAACGTCCTAATAAACATCATCTAAAGTAGGTTAGTGTTTTGATCTGTGGGAATTATGGTGTCCCTAACAAGAAAGGAAGTTCAAAAGAAAGGAGGAAAGTTGATGAAATAAGAAACAATTTGAAAAAGGTAATTGAAGAATATAAAGATTTCGTCAACAGGGTATCTTTCCCCTCAAACCAAAACTCTTCTGGTAAGAATTAAAACTATGTCTCGTATTTTGATGACAATAAGTTTTATGATAACTTCTCGCTTAAAAAGTGATCCTCTCTAGGTTCAGGAGGAAAATGAGACTTGATCATAAACACAAAACTTTTGATAAGCGTATTGCTCATACTCGTGCTAATTAATCACAAGGTTTAAAGAGCTTACTCATAAAAATCCCTATGAGTAAGATGTGTTAATAAGCAGGTATACTTTTTGTATTTACATCTGTTATGTTGAGCTATCTTCTTATCATCTATATCTAAATTGTTGTTTACAGACCTGTGGTACTTAAAGTATTAGCTTTTGTATATTTCCTGTCATCTCTTGGTTCTTTCTACAACCTCTATATAATTCTTTTCTGTTTAAATAATTTGTTTAGTTGTACGTAAACGTGTTGGGCTATCTTTCTTTATGGGTTAAAGGTTGCACTCGAACGGATATCTGTTCTGACCCGAGTCAACGGTTTTATTAAACCCTAGATTTCCTTCGCTAAGGTTAAATAGTTGTCACTTTGAGTTAGTCATGTACGCATACTCAAAGTTGGATTTCGGTTTTTCAAGAATGTCTTCCTCCTTGTCTTGCTATGGTGGTTTTGCAAAAGGATTCCTTAACAAAAGCTTTGTTATTGAATCAAAGAGGAAAAGAACGCTTGTAGAAGAAGATCATCCTAATGCTTCATGTTTCTTTGCCTATGTTCATGAAGATGCCGAGAAGGATGATATGAATTCTGCTAAAGTTGTTCATGACTTTCTTAAGTACTTTGGGGAAGAAAAACAACAACTTGTTGACACTCTAAAAGATCTTGATAAGGTGAAAACTGAGTTGGAAAAGGTTGTGTCTGACCTTGGTCTCATAAAATCTCAAATCAATGATCTTCGTAAAGAGAATCATCTCTCTAATGTTGCAAAGAAGGTTGTTGATCACAAGCCCGAAGACTCCATGTCTAGTGAGGATCCTGTACTGCCCATATCCTTGTTCGCTATCAGGGAAACGATGTAGTCTGATTCTTTTTAGCTTGTCATTTTTAGATGCCTAGTATGTCTTCTTTTTGGCTTAGTTGGAAGAATAACCAGTGCTTGAATAGTGATGATTGTGACTACACATAGCTATTATTTTTCATCTTCTTATATTATTTTTTAGGTTTATTGGGTCTTAAATTCTAAAAATATTTGGAGGATGATGGTTTGCAATATTTAATCTTTGGTTTGTTATACTGCGATATTTATGGGATTTGTGTGTTTACGTCTGTGAACTTTGTTGTACCATATTTTGTCAAAAGTAAAGTCGTTCATGATCGATATTCATGTATTGATTCCAGGATGAATAGACTTTTGACAAACACAAAAGTTAAGCCTATATTGTCAATTATTTGATGGAAGATAGGTTAAAATATTTTGTGAACAAGGATAAAGTATATTATTATTATGCAAATAATGATTGAAAATAGAATAGATCCTTGTGTATTCCACAATATTGATCTACATTGATTAATATCTTATGAAATACTATGAGGCTCCGTAATATGTCCTATGTTGAGTACGATATGACTAAGTTGATTATTTTTGATTAACTTGGTTGGTTGTTCCATAAGGTGTGTATGTAGAGCATTTGTGAACTAAATCAATCATCTCGTTTGGTTATTTAGTTATTTGCTCCGTAAGTTCTCTTATGTCGAGCAAAACAAATGACAATTAAATTGATTACCTTCGTGATTAGTTTGGTTGTTTGTATTCCAATTAGATTAATTATGGGTTCTCTTGTAATCAGTCTAGTTGAGTACTCATATAATCCATAAGATTTTTCTTGTGTCGAGTATATGAACGCTATCCTAATCATTTTCCAATGGTTTTGGTAGTCATATGTTCCGTAAATTTACTTATGTTGAGCATAAACAATTAAGTTGATCACCTTATGTGTTTAATTTGATTGCGTATTCTGATTAAATTAATCATGGGTTTATTTGTGATTAATTTGATTGAGTTCTTTGTATATAAAAAATCACTTATCATGGTTTTTGGTGTCCAATAAAAAATCCTTCTTTTCTCTCGAAATTAAGGTCGCTCTTGTTGTTCCCTTGGGAATGACATCAAATGGGGGAGAGTTCTTTTGAACTTGTGCTTAATGGTCATATCTTCAGGGGTGTGCGACTGCGGAATTTTAGAGGGGTTATCTTGTATCTTTAAACTCCATGATGAACGCTATTAGCTTCGGCTATGTGATTGCATCTAAATTAAGATGATGTGTGTCTTTTCTTTTAGTCATGAAATGTCTCTTGTGGAAATTTCATTATGATCCCGTTCTTGTACCTTTTCCAATTTTATTGACAAAAAGAGGGAGAATTAATATGTAGTTCACACTACAAATACATATGGTTTTCGGATCATTGTGTAAGGGGGAGTGGTTTCCATGATCGAGATGGAGTATTGACTAAGGGGGAGTGATATATATCACCATAGTATTATTGTTGAAGTTGTGATACAATTGGACTTTGAAACTGTGTAGTAATATTATGACACTGTAAAACAGTGATCGATAATCTCAAGTTTTCTCATTGTTATAGCTATGGATCTTCAACAGCGGTGATGCTAAATTTACAACCTTTGGGATCATTGGAGTACTTGGAAGGACGAAGATTTCAAGGAATGTTGAAGATTAGACTTATGGAATAGGAGCTACTAAAGTTTTATTATCTTTTTTGTATTCCATATGTATTGATAGTTTTGTCACTAAAATTGATAAAGGGGGATATTGTTAGAGCACTGCTCGGTCAAACTCGCATGCGTTGCTATCTCAAGCATGTTTGTCAATGTTAGTGATCAAAACTATAAGTCTTGATTTCTAGTCTATTATAGCTAAGTATCGGACTAGGATAGTAAGTGTAGTTGAGCTCAAGGACTTCATGGTGATTCATCATACAAGTGGAAGAACTACTCAAGGAACCGGTGGAACTTCTCGACATAAAGGTATGTGAAGACTTGAACTTATCTGTCACTCAAAAGTCTATCTATTCTATCTCCTACTTCTTGATACAAAAGTCGTATGCTATATATATAGACTTAGATTATACACATTTGGTATTTCGAGCCGAGTATACCTCGCCTATCTATATCTCGAAATATGTGTTGGTAAGCGTTTCGCTTCGATCATGTTTTTCTTTACCTAGTGACGCAAGTCATGTATGTTTCGATCATCTTAAAAATTGCTTTAACGAGAAATAGTGTAACAACTATATAACGTTCTCTAAGAATGTTTCAATGATTGGAATGAGAGTTTAAATTACATAACCATAGTGGACATAAGTATGTTGTGGAAACACATATGTGCATAAGTCCCATGATGGAAATCGGCTAGTAGCCAAGTCCGCGAACTCAGTCCGCGAACTGTCGAAGTTCTCAAACCCGAGAATTTCTGCTGAGTTATCAAACTGTGTTGCGTGAGCCAAGTCCGCGAACCAGCGAAGCTCTCGAACCCGATAATTTCTGTTGGAGTTTGAGAACTCTTTCCAGTATTTCAAGTCCGCAAACCTAGTCTGCGAACTTGTATAGGTTATATATCTAAAGATGATTTCTGAACTTAACTCATAAAGACTAAGGAATGCTTTTGCAAACCGTGGCTATAAAGTTCATGAACTGATTCATGTGAATCGAATCATCCTTGCTTCAATTGTGTCTTGTGTAGTACATGAGATTTCCTTGCAATTGAACGACTCTCTAACTAGTTCATGTGAGTCATTTGAACTAGTTATGGTGAAGAAGAAAGTGGTTGGTATGAACAACTCTCTAACCTTTTGGTTGACTATTATTGAACCAACAATGCACACGTTTGGGTACGGTTTACAAACCTAGAAGCGTGCAGTTCATTTGTGTATGACAAGCTAAGATTTCGATCTAACGGTTGAGATATATTAGCTTGAATCTAAATCAGGTTTTCATCTAACGGTGGATAGCGTTTGCTTTGTGAGCAAGGCGAAACCCTGATTTGAAAGACTATATAAGGGGACATCTAGCAACTCTACAAACTAATCCCCACACGTCCGTGTGATACTAGTTTGTAAGCTAGATTCGATTATCCTTTAACTCTCTGGTTTTCTTTTCTCAAACCGGGTTAACGACTTAAAGACTTCATTGATATTGTAAATCCAGACCGATACTACTTTTGTCGTAGTTGTGTGATCTGATCTTGCATCTTCTATCGTACGAGTACAATCAGATTGATTGGCTTGAGATCGTGAGAGTTCTCCGATAGGAAAGATATAAAAGTAATCACAAACATCTTCGTCTCATCGTTTGTGATTCCACGACGTCTTGTTTCGCTACCATACGATTAAGATTGTTGTGAGGTGATTGATTAATCTAGGATGTTCTTCGGGAATATAAGACCGGAATATCAATTGGTTTCTGTTCACCTTGATTTATATCAAAAGACGAAACAAAAACTTTAGAGTTTTTCTGTGGAGACAGATTTATCCTTTGATAGATTTTTCTGTGGGAGACAGATTTGTTTATTGTTAAAGCCTGCGATTTTGGGTCGTAGCAACTCTTAGTTGTGGGTGAGATCAGCTAAGGGAATCAAGTGCGCAGTATCCTGATGGGATTAGAGGCGTAGGGAGTACAACTATACCTTGGATCAGTGGGAGACTGATTGGGGTTCAACTATAGTCCAGTTCGAAGTTAGCTTGGAGTTGGCTAGTGTCTGTAGCGGATTAATACAGTGTATATTCAACCTGGACTAGGTCCCGGGGTTTTTATGCATTTGCGGTTTCCTCGTTAACAAAACTTCTGGTGTTTGTGTTATTTCTTTTTCGCATTATATTTGTTTATATAATAGAAATAATACAGGTTGTGCGTTAGATCAATCAATTGGATAGTCCGACCTAACGGTTGTTGATTGATATTGATTGATCCTTGAATATATATATATATATATATGTTATGACCAGTTGTGTAGCGGGTCTTTTTTTTTTTGCATGTTATGACCAGCTGTGTAGCGGGTCCAAAAAAAAAAATTATGACCAGCTGTGTAGCGGGTCTCTCTCTCTCTTATTATATGACCAGCTGTGTAGCGGGTCAATTTTCTGTTTTGCTCGAGGAATAGCAAAATGTACGTGTGGGGGAATTTGATGAACACGCAAGTGTGACACATTTTCACCCATAAATACACTAGCTGGGACTCATTTTATCACTAATAAACTTGTTTATAGGTGTTTTTGGGCAAATAAACGTTTTTAGAAGAATCACCTCGAAAAAGTGTTAAAGGCAACCAGAGGAACTGATAAAGGCACCCATCATTTCAAATACGGGCACCCAACAAATGGATAGAGGCACTCTCTTCTTCTTCATTTGAAACACATTCACATAATTTATGGGAGATCTCAAAGATTTAAGGAAAACATATCTTCTTGCCTATTATACAGGAAGTTTTCATATCTTGAAGTTAAAGAGATAATATAATGATGAGTTTGTTTTTATTGAAAAGGAGAAAGAAAATCTGTGGTTTTATTTATAAATAAAAAAAGATAATATCCCCAAGATTTTATTCTAGCAAATAGAGGAAGATGTGTGATAAATGGAGAAAGAAATTATTACTGAGATATATTTCATTAAAGAGAAGATCTGGTGGAGTTATGGAAGAATATTTTGAAAAGATGTTTGAGTAATGGGTTGTTGTGTATAAATAGGGTGCTAATAGGACCAAACAGGCATCCGGAGAGGGGGGAGTTTTGGAAGAGCAAAATAGTTGCGTTTAATTTTTCCTTCATTTTCACCATTGTAAACACTTTTCGAGCAATAAAATAATCTTTTAAGAGTGTCTACAACATGATGAGCTAGACTCCTACACTGGGTCGACGGAGGAATCCGAATTTCATGCATGGGTAAATTTATTTTATTTTTCTATTTAATTTTTTCACTAACTAAAATAGAATTACGATTTGAATTAATTAGTTATCATTTTATTTGATGGGTCATTCTTGTTTAGATGTTTGATGTCCCATGCTTACAATTTGTAACTAATATTTTGAGAATCTACCTTGGAAAAAATAAGAGTCCATGTTATTTTATTTATTAAGCGATAATTGTTGAGAATAAATAATTGAGCCTTATGATATGAATTCGGTGGAATCCTAGTCCCAGTAACTCTCGCCTTTGTTTATTATTTTCATTAAATATTTAAATTTAATCTTCACAAGTCTTAGAGTTCGAATCCTTATTTACAACAACGATTAAAAATTACATCAGGTACCATCCTTATTGAGTAAGATTAAATCGAGAGATATAAACTCTTTGATATGTCTTTTTATTGATTGAGTCTGATTGTCTAGTTGATTCTCATAAAAAGTATATTGGAGTTTGTCCATACAAATTGCTAAGTGAAATATTGGGTGGTGTTGTTATACCCCCGCTTTTTCAACCCTTATTAGTGTAACCATCTTCCACTACATACTATTATGTAGTGGTATATTGATAGCCATACAATCAGTTAGTGTTGATTGTAGTGTAACCAACAGTTAATAGTATATTGATAGCCATGCATATCAGTATTGTGGTATTACGTATCAGTATGTAGTGGTATAATGATAACCATACCATCAGTTAGTACTGATTGTAGTGTAACCATATTCCACTACATGCTGACATTTTCATAACTAAAAGCAATTTTAAACCATTACATAATATTAGTATAAGCTTTTGTGGTTTCCCAGCTAATTCACCATCTACGGGGGTCGAGGGGCAGCGCCCCCTCGTATCAACAACATGCAATATCAACAACTTAATATCAACAATATGTAATATCAGTATGTAATACTACAATACTGATATGTAATATTATGTAATGCTACAATATTGATACTAATCTATGGATAAATTTTTGTATATGCAGATGTTCCAAATAATAGTGCAAATTAAAAACTCACCTAATCAAGTCTGCATTATCGAAGAATTTGGAAAGGATAGTCTTTTAATCATCCTTCAAGTCATCATAGAATGGCGACTTATCCAGTTTCAGGAAATGCTTGCGGCGCAATTTAAGCTTTTTGTTCTTCTTTTGTGGTATTGCTTATGTTTCTCCACCTTTCGGCTTCTTGGGTTCTTTAGGTTCTTTATATGATGGTGAGAACTTACTTCCACTTTCATAAGTATCATCTACCTTCTTTGAAGGATGGGAACGAGTAACGGGTCTGGTAGGTGTTACCTGCTTCTTTTCGGGCTTTCTGACACGCTTTTTGTTCACTCTTAACCTTTTTTTGTTTATGGCTTGGGCTAATCGGTTCCTGCATTTTTTATCAACATAAAAAAAATGTAAATGTGAACACACAACATAGCTGATGATTAACATTAACTACACAAAGTATGCACAAAATAAGATTTAGTGCATATCATTCACCTGTGATGGAACCTCCAAAATATCTTGTGATGGAACATCCAAAACATCTTGTGATGAAACCTCACAAGTATCTTTTGAAATTTTCGAAGGTATGTTTTCTTGTTGCTTAGCTGTAACTTCACATGCATCTTTCGGTTCAATGGGTTCTTGTTGTTCAGTTGTATCTTGTGGAAATTGTACAGGTTGCAAATCTCTACCAAACAAATTATCAAATTGTTGTCGTATGTCGATACCAAAAAGACCACCGTTTTTATCTGGAAATAGGCCTGCATACTCTTCGGCGTAAATTACAAACCCGGAGTTTGCCATGTCTAGATAGTCTTTGATAGAAAGTTGTTCGATGTGATCCAAACTCGACATTTCACTAAACAAAGGTACATCCATGAGATAAAAATCTTCCGCCGCCGATGCAGTGTTATAGTCTTCAGATTTCTGGGATGAAACTTCAACTGTATCCTTCGTTTGTTGTATCTTAGTAAGCAACTCCTTTACTGTTATCTTCTCAACTTCAAGTGGATCAGTCTGCAAAAGGCAATTGAAACTGTCAACATTAAATCTAGTTACATATGTATTGCTATGTAAACATGCTACGTAACAGTGCATAGCAATAAGTATCTACCAGTACATATTCATATTTAACAATATATAACAATATGTAATGGTAGATACCACTAAAACAATGTAAGTATCTACCACTACATATTGATATGTAACAGTACATATCAAATAATGTAAATTACAAATTGATACCCAAGGTATAAAGTGTTCAAGCATGCATAAAGACAACACAACTGTACAACCCACTACTAATGTGATAAGTACTTAATACTTCACAAGTCCAATCTAATGTTTAATGGGTTTTGAACATCTCCAACTGTTAGGATCTTTACTAGAGCCATAATAACATACATTTCATAGCCATCAAGCCTTTGGAATCATTAACTCATTGTTAATTTATGTCAGCCCTAGAGTTTCTTCCTATTTTCTCACTAGGTGTTTTTCGTGTGGAAACTAATGCATGCATTCTAATGATAGATGCATTTATGTGTCTAATATGTCTCAATTGTATGTATTGTTAGTGCTCGATTTTGTATTTATTTTGTTATTTTATGTCTTTATAGGTATTTTACTTTTTCGGGTTTTTGTCTTTTCTTTCAGATTTTGGAATTTGGAGCGAAAGAAAATTTTTCCAAAGCTTTTGGTGAATACTTAAAGACTGGAGTAAAAGGCAAAGCGAAAGGAGCGAAAGAAGAAGATTTTTTTTTTTTATAAAAAAAAAGAGAGCCATTTTTATTTTTGTAGATTTTTATTTTTTTTTAGACTTTCTTTTTCTTTTGCACTTTATATTTTTGGACTTTGGAATTTAAATTTTGGGACATTATTTTTTAAACCCTACGGAAGGGTGGTTTATATATAAACTGTTTGCAGAGAAGGACGGTGATTACGATATCACCTCGGCCCCTCGGGTTCGTACATGACATAGGAGTCGTGGCCCGAGTCGACTACAAAGGTTCATCCCCCGTCTGGTACGGGAGGTAAGTTTGTCGAAACACTCGCGAATCCCCTGTCAGCGAGTTACCGTCTTCCTTCGTATGCATATATCTTGAGGACTTGAAAACGGCTGCGTTAATTTCCTAGTAAAGGGAAAGGACTGGCCATACAAGATAAGGGTTCGGATTTCATCACCGTTCTCTTCTTGCCCGCCTTAGGAAAACGACACCAAACGCGAACCTAAGCCTAAAATTTTGACTATAACGAGATCGATAGGGTAACGAGCTTAACAGGAAAGTCATTCGAAAAATATTGGTTACTCTTTTAAGCATACTTCGAAGTTCTTGACGATTTCTGTAAGTTGAATGTGTGACTGCGCCGCCTTGTAATACCGGTGAGGCCTTGGGTATCAAAGCTCCACCGAGATTCCCTCGCCTCTATTCAACTTACTTTGACTCAGATTGATTCCAGAGGGGTTTGTTTAAATTGTAACGAATTCCCGTTCGAATGATTAGAAGCTGGTCTAGAAACAATCTAAGTGGAGCCATCATTCTTTTTGTTTGCTAGAAATCAGTAGGTTTGCTGTGGTGGAGTCAGCCTTGTTTGTGTTTGCATAGAACATCCCTTCCGTTTTAGGACTTTTCTTTTTGATTTTGTTTTTCTAGTGTATGCCCGAAGTTTTTAAACGAGATTGAAAAAGAAACACTCTAGGTCGTTTAATTAGTGAAAAACCTAGTAGTTCTTATTGTGAAGGCGGGGAGCTCGAAGACTCTTCTTTTGAGAGCCCCGTTTTTGGAAACTTCAGTTTTGAGAATCTGTCTCTTTGTGAGAAAAGTACCCCTAGTACTCCTAATCCTTTGGTAGTGCCAAAAATGACAACTTTGAAAGCTTTGCTAAACCCAACTAGGACCTCTCGTCCGTCTTGTATCAAGTTAGCTGAAACCGAGGAAAATTATGAACTGAAACCTGGGACTTTACAGATGCTCCCAATGTTTTTAGGGAAGGAGAATGAGAACCCCTATTTTCATGTTAGGGAATTTGAGGAAGTTTGTAGTACTCTGAAAATTAAAAACCTAAGTGATGATGCGTTGAAACTTAGGTTATTCCCCTTTTCCTTAAAAGATAAAGCCAAATCTTGGCTGTATAGTTTGGACTCTGAGTCAATTGAAACCTATGACCAACTTACTTCTGCCTTTATACATAAGTTTTTCCCAAGGCATAAAACATCGTCTATTAGGACACAAATATGTACTTTTGCCCAACAAGAGGGAGAATCTTTATATAGGTACTTAGAAAGGTTCAATGACTTGATATCTCAATGTCCTCATCATGGTTTGGAGAAGGTTAGGTTAGTTCAGATCCTCTACGAGGGTTTAGATTATTCAACAACAACCATGGTTGAGTCCTTATGCACAGGTGGGTTTGAGAATAAAACTGTTGATGAAGCGATGACATTTTTGAATGAAATCGCCGATAAGACCCAACAATGGGAAAATAGTAGGGAACCCCAGAAAACAATTCTTCTAAGTAGAGGAAATGTTAATAGGGTAAGGATCTTATGAGTCAGATGCCAAAATAGCACTATAGCCAAAAGGTTAGAAGCCTTAGAATTAGGTCATTCTAGTGGTAGTAGTGGAAGAAATGAGCCTTTTTGGGAAGGCCATGTTGTTGAAGAGCAAGCCAATGCTCTTTATAACAACACTAGGTTTGATAACCAACAGAAGTTTGACCCATATTCAGAAACCTATAACCCTGGCTGGAGAAACCATCCAAACCTTTCTTGGTCCAAGGGCCAGAATCAAGGTCAGTCTAGTAATGCTCAGGTTCCCCCAGGTTTTGGCTATACTAAGAATCCTTCAGCTCCGGCACAGTTTCAGAACCCTTCGGATAAGAAGATTATGAGTTTAGAAGAGTCTCTTGCTTTGTTAACTCGTAACACTGTGCAGTTTCAGCAATCTGTTGCTCAAGGTTTAGAAGAAAATAAGAGAATAGGTCAGGCTAACTCTCAGGCTATTTCCGAGTTGAAAACCCAGGTTAGTCAGATAAATGAGACATTGAGAGAAAAAGGAAAGTTTCCTAGTCAACACCCAACCCTAGGGGAGTCCATCAAATCTTTAGCTGGTGAGAAATCATCAAACCATGTGAACTCGATAACCCTTAGGAGTGGTAAAACGGTAGACAATAAGGTAGCCATGCCTAGTGGACATACTGTAGTTCCACCTTCTACTTCCCAAGAGGAGCCCGTAGACGAGGAAACTGAAACAGTCTCTAAGGATTCCCAAGAAATTCCTGATAGGTCTACCTTTGTGCCTAGAGCCCCATATCCACATTTGTTAGCCCCAACAAAGAAGGAGTCGACTTTCAACGAGATAATGGAAACATTTAAGCAGGTGAACATCAACATTCCGCTATTAGAAGCAATTAGGCAGATGCCTGCTTATGCCAAGTTCCTTAAAGATCTTTGTACACGAAAGCGTAAGCTTAATGTCCATAAGAAAGCTTTTTTAGCTGGTCAGGTAAGTTCCATTCTTCTGAACCAAACACCCCCTAAGTATAAGGATCCTGGATGCCCCACCATATCTTGTGCGATTGGTAATCACATGGTCGATAAAGCTTTACTTGACTTAGGAGCTAGTGTTAACTTACTCCCGTATCATGTATACACCCAGCTAGGTCTTGGTAAGTTGAAACCGACTAAAATGACACTACAATTAGCTGATAGGTCTGTCAAAGTCCCTCGTGGTGTCATAGAGGATGTTCTGATTGAGGTTGATAAGTTTATTTATCCTGTGGATTTCGTTGTTCTAGACACCCAACCTGTTCAGGACCCAAGTCGTCAAATCCCAGTGATTTTAGGTCGCCCATTTTTAGCCACAGCTAACGCTGTCATCAACTGTAGGACTGGGCTTATGAACATATCCTTTGGTAATATGACCACTGAACTAAATGTCTTTAATGTTACTAGACAACCTTCTGAGAACGATGATTTAGAAGAAGTGAATATGATTAGCACTTTAGTTCAGGATTTGGTTCAGGATAATTGGCTTGTCACTTTACTGGTAGATTCTTTAGATGATTTTGAGGAAACCATTCTCTTAGATCAGATATGGTCAATCTTTAGAAGAAGCTCTTGAGTATTTTAAAGATTCTATGGACCCAGAAATTCAGGCAATAGTTTTAGGTTTTTCTGAGAATAATGATGACCCTAAGTTTGGGGGTAGAGAACTAGAAGAATCTCTTGAGTATTTTAAGGACTCTGAAGATCCGGAAATTCAAGAAATAGTTAGAGGTTTGTCTGTGAACCCTAAGTTCGGGGTAGTGATGGTTCTTGTGATTGTATCGTATCCCTAATTAGAGTCCCTAACTTGGGACTCGAGCCTTGTACATCTGAGATATTACTTGAGTCTTTTCAGACTCCGCAACCCGATCCTCCTGATACTGTCCAGGAGGTAACCCAGGTATTAGAGACCCTTCTTTCGGATGAATCTATTTATCGAGACACACATATGAAGTTCAATTACACGCCGCAGATAAACCCAGTTGTCTTGACAGAAACCTTAGATGAGGACGTGCTCCTTCTTTTCATTTTTCTGAATCAGTGCAGTTGTCTCATACTGGTGTCAGCTCTATTTGGTCTTATGGACCCACAATTGTTTCGACTATTGATATATGACTTTGGAAGGTGACAATCCTTTTTGAGGTATTTGATGTCTAGCTAAAGACTTTAAATTTAGCATTTCCTGGGAGGTACTCATGCTTACGGTAATATCCTTCCTTATTTCTTTTTCCATCCATCAAGTGGTAACAGTTTCTTATTGTTCATGCTTTTAATTTCATCTTTAGAACATTGAGGACAATGTTAGATTTAAGTTTGGGGGTGGGGAAGAAACTTTTTGTTAGCTCTTAGCTGCAACAAATAAACTCCAGAGCCTAGAAATTTATGCTTATTAAGGTTGGCACTAACCAATCTAAGTGGATGGGAACATCTTGGTTGTAGGAGTTGAGGAACCAATCTGATTAGATGGAAACATCTAAAGAGTCTATTCATAAAAGCACAGAGCTCAGGTGTTAGAATTAAAAAAAACATGGTAGTTTCGCCATATCTCGTTGAATCCTAATCCTTCTGTTTTTATTTTTTAAGTGATTTGGTGGGGCACACGATTCAAGTTGTTACCTTTGCTAGGGTGGAATAGAGTGATTGAGATACCAAAAAAAAAAAAAAAAAAGAGACCAGACCATTAGACCAACCGGAATAAATTCAATAAAGTCGACCACTGGTGCCCTTGTATATGCCAGTTGTGTTGACCTAGAGTTAGGTTTATCGACCACTGGTCCCCTTGTATATGCCAGATGTGTTGATATTAGTCAGACCGGTATCTCAGTCCATTAAGATAGGTTCACCTTGGCAGAGGCCTTCAGACAGATATGGGAAACACCGTTCACTTTTAACCATCTCTTTATCCATCTTCTTAATCTTTCCATGTGATTGGTTGACTCCGGTTATGATGTACAAAACTATCTGAGTAGAGCTCTGTCACTTATATATGAATTTTAGTATGCTGAGTGCAAACTCGTGTACAACAATTGGAATTTCGCATCAGGGTACTTCCTCCTGTAGTCAATGAGAGTATGCCAACCAAGGAGATTCTTTAGTGCCTTCCAAGGTTCTGCGTAGATAGCTAGGGTCTGGAGTAAAGGTTTTGTGGGTACACCTCTGGTAAACCCTCCGGAGACAACACTCCGCCGCTAGGGCCACCTAGCGGTTTAACGGCTTGCTGCACGTGCTAAGTGTAGTCATTTTTATTTTGTAGTTTTGATTTGCTCGAGGACTAGCAAATAATAAGTTTGGGGGTGTTGATAGACGCATTTATGTGTCTAATATGTCTCAATTGTATGTATTGTTAGTGCTCGATTTTGTATTTATTTTGTTATTTTATGTCTTTGTAGGTATTTATAGAGAAATAAGCTCTTGCAGCAAAATTGGCTCGAAAAGTGGTGTTTTACACCCCAGGATAAAGTACTAAAGGCACCCCAGAAATGCACCGGAAGCACCCCATAAATGTGCCGGAGAAACCCAAAAAAATTACTATTTACGCCCAAAAATTACTATTTTCACCCCATAAGGCAAGTGCTAAAGGGAAACTCTTCTCAAATTCAAAACCAATTTTGGCGGGAAAACATTTCACTTCACTGGAAGAATTTCGATCGAATGTTTGGAGGAGTTTTTGTGTGATTCAATCGCTGAAACTTCATGGGTAGTTGTGATATGTCCTAACAGAGCTAGTATGGGTGTTTGTTTCGATCAAATTTGGCTGGATAACTTGGTTTAATCCAAACAGGGGGTTGGAGGAAAAACATGAGCTTGCATGAGTTGTGAGGAATTTAAACGTGTACTGCACGTGCTTGGAAGAGTTGATCGATATTCTGGAGCGTGAATAAGGTATATAAGGAAAGAACTACAGCTGCAGACGCGTAGGAAAACGATTTTTGGAAACAATATATTTGAGAGAATAAAAGAAATAATGGGATTAAATAAAGAGATTTTGGGAGATTCAATGTCGCAATGATGTATAAATAGGTTCATAGGATCACATAGAAGGATGGGGGAGAGTTTGGGGTCGAGAGGAGATCTTGGGAAGCGTGAATCAAGAGTTTTCAGAACTCTGTTGCTGCTGCTCGTGAAATACAGGGAAACAACGATGGTTTCTTCAACCGTCGTAACGGTTTCTTCAAATGCTTGTCACAGTTTCTTCAACTGGTTTGCAACATTTATCTTCATTGTAACAGTTTCTTCATCCTCTTCTGCAACATGTATCTTCATATTTGTAACGGTTATCTTCATCATAACAGTTGAGAGTTGAAACAGTCGGTCTGCAACGCGCATGTGTTGTTGCAGATTTCCTGTTTCACTATTTTCTCTTCTTGTAAACACTTTTTGAGCCATGAATACATATTTTGAGTGTGTTTCCAACATGATGAGCTAAACCCAATCTTCCGGGTCGATGGAGGAAGCCATTCTTCCAAAAGTTATGTGGTAAAATTTATTTGAATTTATTTATGCAACTCTTTTATGATTATTTGCACCGAATGAAAATTGAGTAATGATTTTTATTAATTAGTTGTGTTTTCTCTTGATGAAGTATGCTTAGTTTAGGGCTTTTGATACTTCATTCTTGCGATTAACAATTGATGTTTTGAAAATCTAATTTAGGCAATGATTAGAATCACAATTTCTTTTTTGGAGTTATATTGTCTAGAATTGCATGATAAAAATTAACATTAAATTACATGAATTTTGGTGAATGGTGAAATCCTGAACCCCGGTCTCTCTAATATAATCAGTTTTAGTTTGCTTTATTTTCTTTAGTTTTAAAATTTAAATCTAAAAGCACAACCTTCACAAGTCTTGAACGAACTCTATTTATTACTACAACAACTTTGAAAATACATCATCTAACAGTACATATCAATATGTAATGGTAGATACCACTACAAGAATGTATCTACTTTGATACCGTAAATTAGTGAATATTAAAATCATGTTTAGAATGCATACTACTTACCTGTGTGTTTTGTTTGCTATTTTTCACTTGTATCTCTTTGACTTTTTGCTCCAAATCATATTTAACCCATTTTCTAACCTCAGAACGCTGAACTTCAACATCATGGAACTTCAATACTGTAGGTGTTGTTGGAAATTCAACTTCAGAGGTGGCATTAGCATGAGTTTGATCTTTCGTTGTTGACAAACCAGCTTCAGCATTGTTGACATTAACATCTGTTTGATCTTCCAGAGAACCGTGCATTTCGTCCTCAACTGTTGGGTCCACATTCAACTCTTCATTGGGGTTGCTTTGAGTAGGTGTACATCCTAAGCTAACATAATCATCCTGGCTGGCTTCTCTCTGCAAAGGGAAAGCTTTCAGGTAAATTCCATGCAATATCAACTCAAGCTTTGAAGCGTCAACCGCTTCGCCCTCTTGCTGCATTGTGTTGACTTAACTCTATTTGGCAGATATTGTACTCCTTAAATCATCGTATTTGATCTTCCAATCCTCTCCCCCAATACTGAGTCATCTTCTTCCTTCTCTTCTTGCGTTGGACATCCATTTTCTTATTCTTTCTCTTCTTCCAATTCAGAATTGTAATCTTTTTCAATGGAAGATTCAGTATTTTGTTCCTCTTTAATCCTTCTTGAGATACGATTAAGGATTTTTTTTTTCATGGTTTGTGATCTCGTCTTTGAATTCAACATGGAACTGGTACAAATCAAGAATGTAAAAAGCAAGTACATATTAGATATTACCAACAAAAATGTCTTTCTTCTCTATCACAACTACATATATAGATACCTATTGATATGTATAACCGTATATTCAATGCGAATAAAGCAATTAACTACATACTGACACTACATTGAGCACAACATATTGATATGTATCACCACATATTCAATGCAAATAAGTACATACTGTCACAACATATTGATATGCTAATAACTACATTTCAATATGTATCACCACATGTTGATATTCTAGTAACTACATATAGTGGCACAACATATTGATATGCTAGTATATAACAAGTACTGCATATGCAAATATCACTACATATCAATATATATAACTACATGTACTTATACATTTTTATTTTTTTTCGACAAAATATGTACTGCAAACATATGAATATGTATAACTACATGTATTTACATCATACTCATAAATATCAATATCCTTTAGGAACTCAGTACATATCTTTGTATGATTCCATCTAGCCACTCTTGGCACATACATTCCTTCAGGTTCTGTCACTACAGCCTCAGGCTGCACCAAACGGGTATGCTCCGCAAACCATGGCTGCAAGTATTGATATGCAGTGTTAGATATACTATCAAAAATGTAGAAAACACACAAAACAAAAGATTTTTAAAGTAGAGAAAATCTTACCAACAACTAAACAGCACAACCATTAGTGTGTTCTACGGTTTCCTCGTTTTCATTCAGCTCCCGCTCTAAATGAGAATGAATGAGGTCAGGCCATGAAATATTCTTGGCCTTCTCAAGATCAATAACAAAACCAATATATTTCTCATTCAAAGCATTTACATATTTTGTTGTGAAAAATAATGAAGTGCACATAAATAGGCAGATAAGCCTAACAAGATCTTCGACATCTTCCTCGTCTTCCTCACATTCTTGAGAATCTTCATGTGATTGATCATCCACGCTTTGCATGGAATCTTTATCAGAATTATTTTTTACATTAATTGGTGTTCTTTTAAGGATCTTCAAGATTGCCTTCACAATCATTGGCCTAGTCACTTTATCACGAGCTTCCATCCCAGCAGGAAAATTCCTTTTTGAAGAATTCAGTTTCACGCCATCCACTTTTTTTATTGACCAATGTAAGACTTAAATCATGATACTCCCTATTTGGAGTTCTTGGCATCCCATAAACGAGTGTCATTTCTTCTGGTGTGGATACCAGCTCATGCGGTGTGCCGTGCCTTACAAAGCAAAATCTAAGCTTGTTTGGATCTTCACCTCTCACGTAACAGCGTAACATTTTGGTCATTGCATCTTCAATCTTCAACCAATGTTCTAATTCAAATTTTGTGTGCCAGAACATTAGGAAAAAGTTCCCATAGGATGCTTCAGCGATCAGCTGCAGCTGCAACCGGCTCAACTTAAGTTTTTATTTGGTATTAATAGTCTTCACAAGCCCATACAAGCCCCTGAAACCGGCTCGGTATAAACTTTGTGGTTTTCCAGCTGCTTTCTTACGCTTATTACCACCTACACAATAACAAGAATCTGAAACCATTACACAACATATCGATATACCATATCAATATGTAGTTATAACTACATATTATTAAGAAAAAAATATGTAACTACATGTTATTTAGCAATACACATCAATATGTAATGGTAGATACCATTACAATAATGTAAGTATCTACCACTACATATTGCTATATAACAGTACATATACAACTACATATTGCTATATAGCAGTACATATGCCATGTATCTACTTTGATACAGTTACGGGGGTCGAGGGGGCAGTACATATTGCTATGTAACAGTACATATACCACTACAAGAATGTACTGTTACCATTACAAGAATGTAAGTGAACATTAAAAATCACCTATTTCATATGTATCACCATTTACGAGGGTCGAGGGGGCAGCTCCCCCTCGTTCTTAAGAATTAATTTGGTTTTAACACTACAAAACCTTCTTTCAGGGGTACATTTGCTTTACCCCCTTTTGCTTTCCCCTTTGATTTTGGTGAAGGAGTAGCAGCTCTCAGGACAAGTTCTTTGTTCCCTTTTGCTTGATGTGAAGGAGTAGCAACCTTTGTCGCCTTTTTTCCTTTTGCTTTAGTAGTTGTCACTGCTGCTTTTCCTTTGCTTTTTGCTTTAGGAGCAGCTGCTGCTTTCTTTCTTTTGGTTTTTGCTGTTGTAAACAAAAAAACAGAATCAAAATAAATATCCTACATATTGATATGTAGTGTCCAACAGTATCAAAATATAAAAAGGTTTTTGTCTCAGTTTTATCACATGCAAATCTACCAACACTACATACTAGTATGTAGTACCATCTTGTGTCATTTGCTAATGTAACCAAAAGTAACACTACAGACTGGTATGTACTTGAATATTTACCTTTTTCCAGGACTACATTAGATTCTTTTGCTACTGATGAAGGAGTACCGTCGTTTTCATTCGTTTTTGTTGACGGAGGAGTGACAGATTGAGAAGATTTTGACATACTTCTTGTTGTTGGTGATTTTGGAGGGTTTTTTCCTTGATTTTTGTTGTTGGTGAATCAATGGCAGTTTCGTATCTTGTTTTTGCTAGTGAAGGAGATTCTTCTACAATTACTTCTGTAATTGTTCGTTTAATTTCTCTTTTCGTAACTATTTTTTTTCAGATTAAAATTTCTGGAATAAATTAGGGTTACTGAAAAGTATTAGGGTAACGCTGGAGAAGATTTGATTGCAGTATCGGTTTTAGAGATGATTAATCATGGGGTTTAGTTTGATTCTTGTTGTTGGTGCTGTTGATTGAGAATAATCATGGAGTTGCAGTCGATTTTTGTGAAGAATGAAGAAGAAGTGGGAGGAGACAGTTTAACTTACGCGTTAATATGGAAAGTAGGCAAGTAAATTCAGTTATTTTAAAACTTTTTTGAACTACCGGATAATTTTGTTCTGGTGCTGGACTAACCATTAACCCGAATCGGATTTAGTGGACTAAACACCAATTTCTCATTCCAATATCCACCAACTCGCACTCAAATCAATCAAATGTCATGTCAGCACCTACTCAGCCGGGCAGATTCAAAGTCCCTTCCAAGGCTCCAAGCAGCCCTCTTTCAGATTCTAAAATAAGAAATTTCAATAAAAACCGTACGCACACGGCGCAGGTTAGTAACCCAAGTCTGTGCGTGTATTTTATTATTCCTGGTTAAATTCCTCCTCCCATTCTCTTTGATTCTCACACACACTTTATATGAGAGAACCTGATCAAAGACCAAATCTTTCTTTCCCCCATTGAAACTTTTGTTCTTCATCCTCAAAACCCTAGTTATTTTTTTTTGGTTTTGAGAGGAGAAAAGAAGATGGTGTTTTACTTCAAAGCTCGACCAGATGTTGGTGATTTCACCATCTTTATGGGCTTAGATAAGCACGAAAACGAAGAGCTCATCAAATATGGATTCCCTGAAGATATTTGGTAACCCCCTTTTTATTGTTTTTGATATCTAACTCATTAATTTTTTTCATTTAATGATGATTTTGAGGTCTTTTTTGGTTGTTTTCTTGTGTTTTTTCTTTTAATTCTTCTTCTTCTTTTTTTTTTTTTTGAATTTTTTCTTGCATGCAATGAGTGTAAAGTTTTGGTTTTTATGGTTGTTTACTGCAATTACATGCCCAATTTCAGAAACCCTTTTCTTGATTTTGCAATTGGTGTTTCTTTTTTTTCTTTCCTGTAGATTTGGGTTTTTGTTTCTTGCTTTTGTCGCTAGTGTTCTTGGTTAATTAGGTTTTCTTTTGTTTTGGGATATTGTTCTTGACCTGCGATTCTGTGGTTAGCATTTCCTGTTTCTGTTTATTTCACTTTTGTAAATGCTAGTGTGATTTCTTAGAGCATGTTGTTACTCCTGTCCATCGATGGAATTACTATGCAAATTAAGTTGTTAACTAGTTTTTGATAGAATAGTCATGTTTATAGCTTCAATTATTATTGAATATATGGAATTGTTATCATTTTACTTAGCTCGCATATACGGGTAGCTTTGGGGTTCGTCTAAAAGTATTGTGATTTTAGTTAGCTGGCATAAGCAGCTTTGGGGTTCGTCTAAAGTATTGTGATTTTAGTTAGCTTGCATAAGTGAGGAAAAGTGTGTGATCATTTGTTCAGAGTTTATATGATATGTTTTAGGGAAAGATGTATGTTTCTACTTTCTACCCATCTACGAGTCTGTTACCTCAAGGCTCAAAATTTTGCGAAATTACTTATTTTGGTTTATCAGGCTTGAGAAAAGAGTCCGTTTCTTCTTTCCACCCATCTTCAACATAAGGAGTACTTAGATTATCTGTGTGTCTTAAGATGTATTTAGTATCTGAAGCTTCTATTACTTGTAAGCTAACATCCTTTCCTTGCATCACTTCGAAGCTTCAGATTTTTCTTCGGTGGCCCTCTTTATAAAGTGATGCACCAATGCTCACTTGTCCAGTAGCCACTAAGGTTAGATTTGTAGGCAACTAAAATTATTATTAACTTTAGGCATGGAACATATAAAATTGCAGGATAAGAAAAAGATTCAAATTTGGGCACAAGGAACTCGTGCATTCTCCTGCCACATGGCTGCAGCCATTCATCGTCTTCTTTTCTTGAGCGAGACAAGTATCATGGCTCGATCGTAGTTTTGGTTGAGATAGATATGCTTGCTCCTCCTTTACTATTAATGCAGGTCTTTACCTTAAGATCTTATTCTGATGGTCCTTGTCTATTCCAGGTTCCATGTGGATAAAATGTCATCAGCCCATGTTTACGTCAGAATGAAGAAGGGTCAGACAATAGACGATATAAGTGAAGGTTTACTTGAGGACTGTGCTCAGCTTGTAAAAGCAAATTCCATCCAAGGCAAATTCCCTACTATATTTGTTTTCTCGCATTTTCTTATGCTTGTTGCACCTTCCATTTGTTGAGACATTCAAAATGGATATGCAGTCTCCAATTCTGTAATGACATTGTTTTTCGTCAATCAGCACAAAATTCCTACGTGAAGGGTATTAAGGAACCTTTTCTAGATACTGCCTACGCTTTAAATATGCTTGAAACCAGAATTACTATCACATGTTTGAAAGAGGATGTTGTTTTTTCACATTTGATCTTTTTGTAGTTCACCTGCGTAATATTTTGTGCATGTGTTCGTCTACTGTTCTGTCCATATGGTTCACTATTTAGCTATTGTTTGAAAGAGAATGTTAGTTGTTTCACATTCGGTCTTTTTATAGTCTCAGCTGCGTAATTTTTGGTATCAAACTTGCAGCATGCATATGTTGGTCTAGCGTTCTGTTTGGAAAGCATCTTTATCCGTTGTGTCTGCTAATGTTTGATTGAAATTTAAGTTTATTACCTTGGAGTTGTATTAGTCTTAAAAATGCAATAATGTCTAAGTGATGGACAATATAACCAGCAGAAGCCATGTTTTTCGCAAAATAACATTGGGAACTTCTCATTGATTAGGCTAGTATACTGTTGTGCTTCTTTTCCTTTGACTCAAAATATGGTTGTACTGGTCAGAATGGTGGTCTTAGCTGACATGAATTTTTTCTTTGCAGGCAACAAGGTGAATAATGTGGATGTTGTGTACACCCCCTGGTACAATTTGAAGAAAACTGCGTCCATGGATGTTGGCCAAATTGGTTTTCATAATTCTAAGATGGTGAATCTCTTTCTTCCACTTTCCAACACTTGATACTCTGAATTGGGCAAAAAGTTGCATGCAGAAATTTCTGATCCCGTATCTTAGTAAAAATAAGAAACTTCCAATATTTTCCTTGCAACATTGCATACCCACACTAAATGTAGGTTGGCGAGCTAGTTTTGTCAATGTTATGTACTCAGAAAATGTTTGGTCATTATCTCTTACGCCTCATATGCAGTATAGTATATAAATTTTCTCTTGTCAGTCATCACATGTGAAAAGTTTTATGTAGGTGTATACATCAGATTTGTTGGTTTCAGTGTTTCTATGGCTTCGTACGACTGTTGCATAGATCCTGATCTGGCTGATTTTGGTGCTTGGTGTAGGTTCGCACTGTAAGAGTAGAAAAGCGCATAAATGAGGTAGTTAATAGATTGAACAAGACCAAGGTGGAAAGGACCCCAGATTTAAAAGGTATAGTCACCTGTGGTATAGTTTTGTTGACTCACATGTTTTATAGTTTCCTTATTTTTTTTAACCCCCTCCCCCTCCTCATATTCATTTCCTTGCGTTGCTAAATGTAATACCTGTATATGGGGATTATTCCAGAATTTCATTTTTGCTCATCTCAATCCTTCTTGTATTCAATTCAGAAAATATTTTTTTCTTTCACGCCTGACCAGCTTTTATCATGCTAAAAATATGAGCCTTTATGCCCCTCATCTGTTCAGTAGTCCTGTACTGACTCTTTTTTGTTCTCAACATGCAGCTGAGCGAGAAGCAGTTAATGCAGCTGAAAGGGCAGAGAGGAAGCTACAGCTGAGAGACAAGGCAAGTCTCATGTTTATTCATCGTAAATGATAACTTGTTAACTTTAGATTGGCTCCACTCCACTCCTGAAATTGCGGTAGGAAATGACATGATTATACACACGAAATCATATAGAAAACATAAAGAGATTCCCCTAGGAACAGGAATAGAAAAGTAAGTAATTAAAATTCAGGCGATAAAGAAAGGAAGAGCAGAAGGAACTAGCATTTACATTATGAGTTGAAAATGGTAGCTCTTGGCACACAATATCCCAACTTTAGCATAAGAGATTTCCTCGATTCATCAGGATAACATAGTATAGTGTATAGTGTTTATACTGATTTGTTTTAGTATATATGAATATATTTTTAATTGTGGATTATACTCAGGATTCTGATGGATAGTTTCTTAATTGTTTGTCCCACAGAAACGCCGTGAGGAAATGGAAAGGCTCGATAAGGAGAGGCAAGCAGAGATAAGGAGCTACAAGGGTCTCATGGTGTCGGAAAAGATGACATCTAACAAACAAATTGCGTCAGCAAGCAAGTCCCTGCAAGAGCTTGAAGACGATTTCATGTGAAGTGAGCAGCAGAAACTTAACTGGAAAACACCACATTGGTGATTAATCCAAAAAAATGGCACTGCCGTATAATTGAGGGAAGGAAATGAATCAGAAAGTGAAAAGGAAATGAATCAGAAAAGCGTAACTTAGGAAGTAATTTGAAAGCAATGCTCAAACTTGTTCATCACTAGACGGATTGAGTTTTTTTTATTTTTTTTTCCTTTCTTTCATGTTGATGGCGACGATGATAAGATGTTTTCTGATGACATGTTTTGCTACTGCAAAATGCAAAAGTTTTTTTGCCATAGCAAGCGTGATCCATTTATCCGAGTCTCAATGAATAATCATTCTAGTACTTGACATCTTCTGGATTTTCTGCTTACTGCTGCTGCTGTGCTTCCTAGTCAGTCTGCTGACTCTCTAGTCTAGCTAATTTGAAGTAGGTGAAGAGAAGGACACGTGTCGACTATAGATTGGCGCGGATAGAGGAACCTCGATGCCAACGAATCTAGTACTTTTCTCTCTTTTAGTTTTAAAAACGCAACCTTTTTAAGTCTAAAAAGATGAAATGGGTTCTTCTTCTTTAACTGCTTCCTCCTACGCTAACTTGCGCACGTTCTCAATTCAACACCAATCATCGTCGAATCTTTCATTTTCATCATCAATCCAACGGTTGATTCCAATCAGAATAAATTCATTTCTTCGATCAAACAAAGTAAACCTAATTTCAACAAGCAGTAGTAGAATTCGAAGACCTGCTAAGTGGAAACTCCAGTCATCTTCAATGGCGGATATTACTAGTTCTAGTGAGAAGAAAGAACATCATAAGAAAGAGATTTTTGAGAATGAAGAACTTTTGTCGATCTCTTTAGCGAAATATATAGCTGATTTATCTGAGAAATTTGTTAAAGAAAGAGGTTCTTTTACTGTTACTCTCTCTGGTGGTTCTCTCATCAAATCTCTCAGGTAACATGATTTTTGATTTTGTCCCTTCTTCAGACTTATTTAATCGTTTCTGTCTGCAAACCAATTTTTGTTTTGATTTTTCTTTTTTAATGAATTGGGTTGAATTTCACAATCCGGGGTTTCTTATTGGCAAAATATTCACAAGAAATTATTTAGCGATCCATTTTTCCTATTAATATCTAGAAGTAATCTGCCCTGTGCTGAGCTTAAGGAGTAATTTAGCTAATTCTTTTGCGCAACAATTATTAGCAAAGTAGTTCTTGAATTTGTTAGTTCGAGCAAGATAGCTTCATTTCTCCAGTCTAAAGCTTCACAGTTTGGATCAAGGAAGTCAGTCAATCACACTTTTATTGTCATTAAGTACCATCAGCCTCCTATCCATTCCCAGATCTACTGCTCATGTTGTAGCTCTTCTACAAGCTCTGCTGGAACACCATCCAGTTTCACAAATTTCACCTTCTTTAGTAAGAGTGTTTCTGATCCTTTTTAGAAAAGGCAGCATCCACCAGCATGAAATTTCTTCTTCTATGTGATCAGTGTTGTGTAACTTGCAGCCAGGGTGATAAACATCACATTTGCTAATGTTTCTACTCTTACTGATATAGTCAACAATTTGCAAAAGAGCTGATTCTGTTCAGAGAAATAATTAGATCATCTGGATCTGGCTGAATCCCATCGCAAAACCACCTTGCACTTATATTTTCGTATATGCCAGATTACGTATGCAATTTTATCTCTGTTATGTTTATCAGCAAGCCACCAAATGCACCAATCCTTGAAATTGCTATTATGATTTTTAGAAGATAGCCTCAATAAACCTGCTTTTAGTGAAAACGTGATCTGCGATGAATTGCATAGTGAACGACATTTATAAATTGGAGAGAACCTCCCAGTCTTTTCCTTGAGCAGTCAGTTATGGCTCTCGAAAGAAGTTTTTTGGTTCTGGACGTAACATTTATGCCACAACATATACCACTCCTGTTAAGAGAATTCGTTGTTCTGTTCTTTTTTCACAAACTTCCTTACTTCGATTTTTTGCTCCCAAATCGTTGTTGTGTCTTCTCATGTGCTGTTTAGCTCGAGGGAGGTATCATAAACACGAAGATGCAATGTTTTTATTTTTGTTTTTGTGATGTTGTGAACTTGGTTGAATTTCACACCTTGTTTTTTTTTTTTATTGGTAGAATATTACTAGAGATAAGTTTATGTTGAATGATTTGTCATTAGGTATTTTGTTAATTTTGGACTGAAAGTTGTTTAACAGACAAACCTTTGATTTATTATAAATTGATATACAATATACAGTTTTTTCCAGATGGAGAAAGCAAGCTCTTAAGATTGAGAAAAGAAAGTTGATTATATTGCAATTTGAAGCTCCAAAAATTTTTCATCCTTTAATTGGAAAATATTGATTTAAACTAATGGAATGAAATTCTTCAGGAAGTTGGCGGAAGCACCATATGTTGATTCAATTGATTGGGCAAAATGGCATGTCCTATGGCTAGACGAGAGAGTTGTTCCTAAGGATCACGCTGATAGTAATTATAAGCTTGCTTATGATGGGCTTCTCTCTAAGGTGAGTCACCTTCATTTTCTAAACTAGTGTAGAAAGAAAATACTCTTTATTTTCACTGGAAACTTGAAGTAAATTATTTTGGGTGGTGGAATCCCAACTAATGCCTGAAAAGTATTTTTGTGGATAAACTCTAATAAATTATCATGGATAAACTCTAATAAATTGCGGGGGTATTGGTTCTCTTAGTTTGTAGGCAAACCTGTTAGTTCTTTGTACTGCCATGTCCGCTTGGTGACTGTGAAATGTAAAATGATGAAACATAGAGCAATCTCAGAACATAGGTGAACAGACTAGACTGTGTATCTCGGAGAAAGTATCGAGTTACATCATGCTTATAGCTCTGAATAACTGCCGTGTTTGGATGGTAGGAATGAAATTGCCTTCCCTAGAAAACTAGGGTCATTGCAAATAGTATGATGGCTGGTTGATTCCCATTCTAACCACATCTATGGAATGTGATTCATGAAACATGGCTGTATTGTATGGGGATCGGAGGGGATCTTCATCATTGTCGTGTAGATATTGGTCTTCAAATTACTGAGAAAGTTCTCATGTGTCTAAATTTGATTCATATCCGTATGCCAGTTGAGCAACAATTCTCAATATGGAAATTTATTAAAAAGGATTTTCTAAGCTAAAAAAAAATGGCATTCTTCTTCCATGAGATCTTAGAGCAGGCCTAATATTTGGGTTGTATTTACAGTGTTATCTCTGTAAATTTTTTAACTGAGATGCTTGACCTAATTTATTTATTTTTTTCTATTCAATAAGCCAGTTAGTGTCGTCATGTGGGTAAGTACAGTAAAATAGTACTACTAGTAGTAGTAGGTTATAGCATTAGATGAAAAGGTAACTAACACAGGAACTAGATAAAGTAATTTATGGATTAATATAACGCTAACATGCAAATAGGTAGAGGAATTGGGAGTAGCGTATTAAAGAGGATCGGATACAAATGGTGATTACAACGAGTAGTATATTAATTCTCTTTATAATTAGCATATATTAAAGTTTCCGCTAGTTAGTTTTAGATATTTATAGGCATAATTTTATCACACATTCTTAATGCCTATTCTTCCACCCCAAGAAACTTCTCGGTAGTTTAACACTGGAGAACAAGTTGCAGATACAGTTCAAAGGCACCTCTAAGACTCTAAAATTGTGTTAGTTTAGTTACAGATTTGATGCGAGCAAGAAAAACTTGTATTAGTTTAGAGGAGTTTCAAAAACTATTAAGTTATTGTGAAAATTTCTTGAAGTGTGTGATAAATTTTAGGCTAATATATTAAGATATTCTTCTAGTTAAAGAACACAACTTATGGCTAACCTTTGCAGCACTTTTGAGAGAACCAGATTCGGAGCCTTTCAATAAGTCAGACAAATAATATCCTTCAAACCTTGTCCATGGAATAAGTATAGTATTAATGCTTATGGATTGCGACTCTCTTAATCAGTAGTCTTTTCACTGTCTTGTTTATTCCTTGCATATATAGTTATGGTCCAAAATAACATATCTTATTTCTCTTTTTTTTTTTGACAATATGCTTACTTTTTGCCATCATTTTTTATAATCTCTTTATGGTCTTTGTAACCTTTCAATACTCGAAATATCTAACTTTTCGTACAAATATCTGTATATTATTTTTCTAATTGTCAAACGTAATTACTCCTCTTTTCCGAATTACCACACTCCTTTTAACATATTCAGTTAAATGCTTAGATATCTTTTCGTTAAACGGCACATCCTACAGCTAAAACTGTTGCTCGATCATTTCATAAATAATTGTCTTCACCACAGTATTGGACAGTATACATGTTTCTTTATTTTTCTTTTCCAATTTGGCAGGTTCCTATTCCTCCTGGTCAAGTTTATGCTATAAACGATGCACTCTCTGCTGAAGGTGCCGCTGATGATTATGAGACCTGCCTGAAGCATTTGGTTAATACCGGTATCTTGGCTGTATCAGCTGCTAGTGGGTTCCCAAAATTTGATCTCCAGTTGCTAGGGATGGGCCCAGATGGTCATGTAGCATCTCTATTTCCTGGACATCCTCTTCTTAATGAGAAGGAACGATGGGCTACCTTCATTAAGGACTCACCAAAACCTCCACCAGAGAGAATTACTTTAACTTTCCCTGTGATAAACTCGTCCGCATATAATGCTATTGTGCTGGTTGGAGCTGGTAAATCTGCCATAGTCGCGAAAGCATGGGGCAAAGATAAAAGCTCGGATTTGCTTCCTGTTGAAATGGTTACAGCTGAAGATGAATTTACCTGGTTTATGGACAAAGAAGCGGCATCAAAGCTGTAAAGAGAGTGATCAGGTATGCCTATTGTAATGTAAGCTGTATAAGACTTGAGTGAATGAGTTATCGGCGAATCTTCCGTCTAGGCCTGCAACTTTGTCAAAATAAATTCCTGACATGCCAGTTGATTCTATAATGCATGTGGTAGTCAATGACTTAATAAAGACTGTTTTAGTAAAGTTTGAGTTGTAGAAATCTTACTGAATTATTGACTCCTCGTGTCTGTTGTTTGTGGCTTGAATCTTATGCTTCGGATTCCTAAGATTATGTCTGGAATAGGCAATCTAGTCCTTGCAGGATCTGGAAGATGATTTCATGTGAAGTAAGCAGCAGAAAAATAACGGGAGAAACCACATTGGTGGTTACTCGTTAATCCAAAAAAAATGGCACTAGAAATTAATCAGAAAGGCAAAAAGAAGACAGAAAAAAAGAGAGAAAAATGCATACCGAAGGAAGCAGTAATTTGAAAGCAAGGCTCAAACTTGTTCATCACTAGACTGATCGCTGATTGAGTTTTTTTTTTTTTTTTGGCCTTTTTCTTGATGGTTGATTATGCTACTGCAGAATGCAAAAGTTTATTTATGTAGAATGCTTGGTTTATTGCGTTTGCATACCGGAAGAGGCAGAAATACTTCTACTTTTCAAGTCAAAAGGCTTGACAAAAAAATGATCTTTTTGCTTCTAAAAACCGTTACAAAATTTTACTCAGCAATTGGAAATGAGTCTTATGGCTCTGTATCCGGTTCATTAACGTCCTCCGAGTCTGACAAGGACCAGAAGAAGGCCCCTCGGAAATTTTTGACCATATTTTTGGCCTTTTAATTTCTTTAGTTAAAAAACAAAAACCGTACACTCTAAAACCCTCATATATCCTAACAAAAATAGCTAAACCCTAAATAGATTTCTCACCCCTCTCTCAACTTTTAAACAGTTTAGGAAACAAACCTTTAAACGACGGCAAAAATGGCAACCCATTCATTAGATGAAGAAACAGCAGCTAAAGTCCTTCGTCAGGTAAAAATTTCATTCTTTTTTGCCCTGATTGTTTAGTACTTTAATTTTATTTCAAAATAAAACTGATCTTTTTTCTTTTTGGGTTTTAATTTATAGGTAGAGTTTTATTTCAGTGATATTAATCTACCCAGAGATGGATTTCTCAAAAACTCAATCAGTGAGAGTGAAGATGGAAGTATCCTTTAATTATAACTTTTAGGTCTCTTTAATAGTATTTTTTTTTTATACGTTTCAAAATTTCTTTTTTGGTATTCGTTTAATCCTTCACTGTAAATTTTTTTTAGTGATCAGCTTAGGGCTGATTTGTTCTTTTTCTCGGATGAGAAATCATTTAGGTTTAGCTGGGGATGTGAAAACGGAAGATGTATCGGAAGATACAGTTAAGTCTGTAGCCGAAATACTTAGAAAATCGACTGTCTTAAGGGTTTCTGAAGATGGTGGGTTTTACAATATTTTGGGTTTTATTCATTTTAAATAATGATTTTATTGTTGTTTTATTTTTTGGGTTTTTTTTTTGTATTATCAGGGAACAAGGTTGGTAGGAGTACCGAGCTTTCTGGATTGGAAGAGGTTGTAGAGCAATTAGACATAAGAACAATTGCTGTATCACCTTTTGAGCATGGTGTTACACTTGAGGAAGTAGAATCGTTCTTCACTCAATACGGCAAGGTAATATTCAGCTGTCTATTTGGTTAGTTGCATACTTTCAAGCATTATTTGGTTAGTTGCATACTTTCAAGCATGAATTTGTACTTTTTTGTAATTTCAATCCTAATCAAGTATATCGCTGTTGACTATTGTCTTATTGGCTGCTACTCATGTGTGTATCTGTATTGATATTTAATTACAAACATGGATTTGGGCATTTATGTTATGACTGATTGCGAACATGGATTTGGGCATCTTTTTCTAGCTCTGTGAAAACATATAAACTTTACATTATAATTTCTGGTGTATAGCTATTGACTCTGGAACTTATGCATACTGCAGGTAACTAGCGTAAGGTTACCTCGTCATGTTGGAGATAAAAGGTTTTTTTGCGGTACTGCTCTGATTGAGTTTTCAACAGAGGAAGATGCTGCTAATGTTTTACCCAAAAGCTTGCTTTATGGGGGTGCTGAGTTAGAACTAACACCAAAGTAAGTTATGCTTATTTGCTACCACAGATCACAGATGTCTATTTGGTAGGTCCTGTGTTCACATAATATTTTTGTAGACAGTTACCGTTTCACATAATATTTTTTTTCCCACTTCAATATTGCGTTAAAAGCGGTGTTCATGTGATTTCTGAAGTCCATCAAGTGGCCAAGTGGGATTAAAAACCAGAAAACCTGTGTAATCTATATAAAATGGTCTAGAGATATGAAGCATTGACCTCAACATTGATAACCATGAATCGATATTGCTGAGTGCTGAGAGAGAGATTCATTCTCATAATGTTCTATCATAATTTTTGTATCCCTGTGTTCTGACAATATTAAATTGCAGTTTTATGGACATGTAAACTGAATATGTTGGGTCCCGACTCTTTTTATGTCTCTATCAATTTCAACTATCTCACGCACTACATATGATTTGATGCATTGTTAATTTTTTTTGTACTTCTATACGACTTTATTTTGTATCAGTTATTATTTTCTTGAAACACTACGCTTATGCAAGATTTTATTATTTATACAGAAAAGATTTTGACGCTGCAAGGGAAATACTAAGTGCAGAGGTTGAAAAATCTCGGCTTCTTAGAGGTTCACATAAAAATGACTCCGAAGAGAACTCTGGGTAGGTCTCACCATTATCTATTGCTTTTGAGATTCTTTTAACATTTTTTTCTTTTTGATTCTTTTTCTTTGATATGTTAGCCTACTAAATTACTTTCTTGTTGTTGGATCCATTATGCTACAGGTATCCGAAAGGTTTAGTGATTTCATTTAAGTTGAAGCATAAATCAGGAGAACACACTGCAGACAAAAATGGCAGCCACGAGGCAGCTAACGGTAATGGAGATGCTTGTGAGAAAGGAAAGGAAGATAATGTCACTGACAAGGGCACTAATCAGGGTGAAGAGAAAAGCTCTGAGAATGTTGAGAAGGAAGAAGGTAAAGGAAAAGGTGCGGAAAATGTCAGTGAAGGAACTAAAGAGAACGCATCAGATAGAGAAAAACTGTCAGCTGCTTTCAACAAAGACAACAAAGATGTCGTGTTGCGTGAGGATATAAAGAATCTACTTCAACAATTTGGAACTGTTAGGGTATTGCACTAATTCTTCTTCTAGTTGTTTTGAATGATACTAATGATTGTGAGATGTTTTCTTCATATTGATGAAGTACTAATTCTTCATATTGATGTCTGGTTGGGTCAAATCAATCTGACAAAAGGTTGTTTTTCTCTGAAGTTTATTGACTTCAAAATGGGGGACGAGTCAGGATATGTGCGTTTTGAAGAGCCAGAAGCGGGTCAGAAAGCTCGTGCTGCAGCTGTGCTCGCTGAAGAAGGTGGTCTGATAGTGAAAAATTATATCGCTTTCTTCGAAGCTGTTGTCGGTATGTATCCTGGTCCCTCTCTGTTTATTATCATTGCCAAATATGTTGTATTCCCGTGATTCTTAAATGGGTGCCAGATGGATGGTTTAAACTTCTATGAATTTTGGATTAGTGAACTTTTTCACTTGGTCCACAATTCTTACATCAACCATTTTCCTGCACAATGGAAGCCTAGTCTATGCAGCACCTTGTTGTTTTATATTGCTGATACCTGCTTGTGTTACACTTTACGATGTTCAGTTAAAACCGAGAGATCTATAGTTGTGTGCGTTGTGTTGTTTGTCAATATCTATTCTATTATCAATTGAAAATGAATGATTTTAGTGAAACCTATTTCAACACTCTACTCAATCAGATATTTTAAACACAATACAAGTTCTAAACTACCTAGTGGGATTTCAAAAGAGTCAGTTTAAGATCACAGCAAACTGTAAATGCTACCTCCCTCTTTGTTGATAAGTTTTTCTAATCCTTTGACTTCAAGGAAGCTTAAATAAGAGTTGTTCCGTGTAAGTGGTCCCCCTCCACTGTCAGATGTGTTGGTCCTTGTTAAGAAATGACTATTTTGGGTTAGCTTTTCATGGCCAAGATAATAATGTCATAAGCAGCAAAATTACGTCGGGGAACCATCTCTATATGAATAATGTGTTTGAAAGAGACTTGTCAAAGTAAGTCTTCAGTGCGGCTGCGTCTCCATTTAATCTACCACACCATTTGGGACCAAGTTTTGGTAGTTTTGTATTTGAACAAGTGTTCAAATTTGTAGCTCTTTGTCAAGATATAACATGAGTTTTAAACACAAATATCTGACTTGTTGTAATGCATGTCTCTATTGCTTTATGATAGTTGGAGGGGCTCCTATAGTGCCTGCAATGCTAAGTTTTTTTTCATTACTTATTTCCTGGCAAAGTATTTGTTAAGACTTGGTGTCAGCGTATACCTTTATCTTTATTATACCTTTATCTTTATCTTTGCTCTTTCCTCTGTTATGCTTAGGTGATGCTGAAAAAGAGTATTGGAGCTTACTTCGTGGGGGTCAAGATAAGCGCTGGGAAAGTAAAGGCAACCGCGGGAGGTGCATATCTCTCTTAACTCCCCTTTCTTTCTTAGTGTTTGTACTACTAAGAGGTTACCAGGCTTTTAGTTACATTTAGTTTTTACTTGGAAACTGAGATCAATAGTTAAAGGTGTTACAAAAAATGTCCAACACTTGTATATTTGTTAGGATCGCTTAAGTTAAGTTTTTGTTTCAGATTTGTTTTCAGTTCAGGTCAAGAATTAGGCTGGCTGAATAGTTTTATGTTTAAAGATTGAAGTATTTGCTTCTGTTTATGAAGGATTTGTTTTCTACTGATGAGTTTTGACGTTTTAAAAAAACTTAAAAAGGCATTTTAATATGCTAGCTTACTAGGTTTCACAGCAGTAATGTTCCGTAATCTTCTGGATTAGTTTTAATATGTTTTCTACTGATGGTATTTGTAATTTGGCATTAGATGTGGTTTGTTTGCCTACCGGCACCGAATTCATGTTTTGTTCGATAGTCGTTGTCTTCTGGATTGAAGACTATGGTTGGTTACAGCCTTCATAATTTGTTGTCAATTTTTTCTTTTTTGTTGTGATCGATGTTGCTTGTTGTGACATTGTATCACTGTGGTGACATAGAGAGTCATATTAGAACCTTGATTGTTTCACATTTGAATCGTAATTTGCATTCGCATTGGAATGGGCGTTTGCCGTAGTATTCATATTTGAAGTGGAATTGTGCATTCATACTAGCATTGTTTTGTCTGAGTCAGTATTGGCGCTTCTTAGTTCTTAGCTCAACATTATGCTATGGACTGTGAAAGTTGTTTGCAGAAATTTCATGGTCAAGAGTGTTGCTAGTTTTTGATTATATTTATATAAGAGATTGTTTTTATTTTCTCTACAGGGGTGGTAGAGGAGGCTTCAGAGGAGGGAGACACAATGGCAAACACAATCGCTCCAGGGATAGTTACTCTTCTGATGGACGCTCAAATAAAGCTCAGAGGGTGTAGGTGGCATCAAAGCTGCACCGCTGTTCCTTTAAAACCACATTCAAATCCTGGTTCGCCTCCTTGTCGTAGGTCTCTTTACCACGGTCTCCATGAAGCTAATAGTTCTGTTCCACAGTTTTGAAAGTTATTCTTTATGGTTGGTAAATTGTTGGAAGTCAATTATTGTAATGCTAGAATGATTTGTTGGATATTATTTGCTGAACTAAATTAAATCTCATCTAAGGCTTCATGTTTCCATGGGTTCCATATCCAAAGACGTGGGAAACAGTTGAGGATAGGAAGTAGGGAAACTGAAATCCCCTAGTCTGGTCCATCGCTAACCAGAACCATAAGCTATCTTGATAATCTTATCTTGTCGCTAGCCAGAACCTATTATATCTGTCTCATGAAAAGTGATATTTTCATTTTCTCATTTTCGTCGATAAATAGGTCCATCTGATACAGGAAAAAAAGAGAGGAAAAATATCACTTTTCCTGTGACAGAGAAAGTAGTAAATAAGAATAAGTTGACTAGTCTTTAGACTGGTAGGTTGGTCTTGTGGTTGTGGAGGCATAAACTTGCTCAAAAGGACTCTGCAGTTTAATGCATGCGGTCACCTCTGGACAGTGTAACAAACTGGCACCAAGTCCACGAGCATGCCAGCAAGTTTGGATAAAGATAGAACTTAAGAAGTCCTTGTCTAATGAGTCAATGGTGACAAAAGAATGAGAGTATCTGTGTTTGAAAGAGTCATCACTCTCATCTGTCAAAAGTAAAGAGAGATTCTCATAAGACTTAAAAAGGACACAGAAAATCATGAATGAAATAGATTTGTTTGTGGATAATGAAAAGTAAATACAAATCCTTGCAATGAGGAAGCAAAATATTAATAAGAGAGAGAGGGAGAGAAAAAGGGGGTTGGACTACGTGCCAACATTATATACTCCTACTTTGCATTTATATCCTTACATGTCACTCTCATTTGAAAAACAAACAGAAGTTTCTGGATTCATTGTTGTTAAGACCTGAGAGTTAAAGAGAAGAAGAAGATCAGGTATAAACAAAGTTTTTGGTTTCTTTGGGGTTCATTCTAGTTTAGTACTTTTAGAGACAAGATGTTGGAAGGGAAAGCACATATAGAAGACACAGACATGCCAATAAAGATGCAGATCCAAGCCATGACTTGTGCTTCTCATGCACTTGATCTCTATGATGTCTTTGATTGCAAATCCATTGCTTCTCACATCAAAAAGGTGCAACACCCCCATATTCATCTTTCTCTACTTGATCATATATACACTTGTTTGGGTTTTTTGATGTTTTTTTGGTTTTTTTTTCTGTGAATAACAGGAATTTGACAGGATATATGGGGAAGGATGGCAATGTGTAGTTGGTTCAAACTTTGGTTGTTACTTCACTCACTCCAAGGGGACTTTCATATATTTTGCATTAGAGACTCTCAATATTCTCATTTTTAAAGGTTCTTCTTCAGCTACCTCCCTTTCCCCTTGAACACTACTATTGCAATTGATATGCCACTGCACTGTAAGAGCTCTTTTGGGTAGATTACCCTGAACAAAGAAGAGACACCATGACAACCACAGGATATCTGTTTGGACTTACCAAGCAACTTTTGCTGCTGCTGTAGAAGATTTTTATTGGTGAATTTTATGGGGATTTTACTATTTTTTTTTTTTTTTTGGCCTTTTTCTTTTGTAAATAAGGGCAGTCTTTATTCTTTAAAAGTTGGGTGGTTGTTGTGTCTTTGGATAATACAGTATCTCTAGCTAGTTTCTTCAGCTTACTATGGAAACTTTGTTCATAATGAAATCTATCGTTGCTATTTGCTTTTCTGGTTCAAATGCCCAATTCACAGATTGCAAAATGAGTGTAATTTTCTGTTGGTGCAGTACATCCTCTAATTTGGAAGGCTAAGGGCTAAAACTCCTACATTTGTATATCTATAATATGGCATTTTGATCTGATTCTTTGAGAAACAATTTTTCAGTAAAATATTCTTTTCACACACACAACTGATATACTGTTGCGGGCTATGTTTGTGGACTTGGACCAATATGGCTCAATCCAAGTGTAGTTTGAAAGCCATCCCTAAGGAGTAAAGCCCCAAAAAAAGTACAACTATTGACCTTTTTAGGCTCCACTTCTCGGTTTCCTACTTTCTTTATAACTTCGCGTCAGCTATTTAAAGTACACAAGAAGAAACCTAAAGACGGAGAGCAAGGTTCCTGCAACAAAAAAAACATGGCATTAGATGGCGCTCTTGAATTGTTAGACCAGATACAGAGTTTACAAGACGAGGTTTATGATGTTAACAAGAAAGAATATCGTGAAAAGTATGAATTGAAAAAGAAGTGTGAGGATAAATTGCGGTGGGATGAGAAGAATGGCACCCCTGCATCACTCCATTACAGGAACGTCTCCTTAACGAGAGGAGTGAAATTGTCGAGTCAATTCCAGATTTCTGGCCAACTGCTTTACTTGCTACTTATGGGCTCGTAGAATACATGAACGAAGAAGAGCAGAAGGTATTCAGGTATCTTTGGTCTGTGGATGTTGTCTATCATGGTGATGCGAAATCAGGGTACACGATTTATCTGGACATGAACATAAACCCGTACTTCGATAATTTACGTCTCGCAAAGAAATTCAGGTTCACCCGCCAAGGAACCGCTAGTGAAAGTGGCATAATGACATGCCTAGCTTCTTTAGATGGTTCAAGGAAGGCTTGGTAAGTCATCGCGATATAGTGTCTGAAGGAATTGTGGAGGAACTTTGGCCTAGTGCGCATACATATTATCTCGTTGGGAGGGAAATGGGCTTAGGAAAAGATGACTTTCCGGTGGATTTGTCCAAGTTAACGACAATAAGTGATAAGCTTCAAACGGCTGAAGAACAGGCAGACAAGGAAAGGTGGGCAATGGAAACGGAGCAGGAATTGGTGTTAGTGAAGGGAGAGAGGGAAGTGCACAAGGAGTGCGAGAGTTTGAGGAGACGTATTTACGATCGAAGGAATGAGATAATCAAAAACATTCCTTGTTTCTGGTTAATTGCTTTTTTAAGTCATTATGCACTTCACAATCTCTTGAGCCAAGAAGATAAGAAGATATTACGGTTTGTTAATTCTGTAGACGTCGAAGAGGTTGAAGATGATGAGGGTGTCATGTCTGGTGGATATACATTTACTTTGAATTTCGATGAGAATCCTAACTTTGAAAATCATATACTGTCATGAAAACTGATCCGCCAATGGAATTCAGCGACGGTGAAGTGGAGAAGTTATGTACATATCATCATATATCATATAGTGTCTGCAATATCCAGTGGAAAGATGGCATGGACATGACAACTAGAAATCAACGAGGATTTACTGGCACAAGCTTCTTTACCTGGTTCAGTACCGAGTATCCAATGGAGACTGATGATGAGGTTGCAGATTTATTTAAGCACGATTTTTGGCCAAATGCAGGCTAATATTTCGTCAATGGAAATTTAAATGATGAAGGGGTGGTTGACCTTGTTAGAATCGAGAGGACAGCGCGTTTTACCTCGTCCCATCGCGCATTTTTTTATATCATTTTGAGATTAAACATGATGAGGCAGGCAGTGTCAAAATCTTTTGAATGTAAAAGAAATGTACAACCTGACAAAATTGCATTCTCTGTCAGGTTGTGAAGCTGACAAGTGTTCTTGCAAATTATTGAGTCTGTGAAGATTGGAGATCATTGTGCATTAGTTCAATTGAATGTTACAACTTCTTCTCACTTGTTTTATAATTTTCTGTGCATAGAAGTCCATGTTGAAATAAAATGATGGAGTCTTGTAATAATGGAAGAAATAATAGAAGATGTATCAAACAATAAATATAAAGAACCGTATCAAATAATTTTATCACGAACAAATTGATGAGGGCAGAATCACAGGTTCAACAAGTTGTTCTTAACACATTAGTTCGTGGGTATACTCTAAAGTAATGCTAAACCCCAACGTGCGAAGATGTGTCCAGGATAAGACTGCCCGATATAACTTGTATTAGCACAATACAAGTTACCCACTCTTAAACTCAGCAACGGGGATGGAAGTAAAACGCCGCACGAAAATAAAAGCAAGAAGATGAAGAAAAGTAGACCTAGAGATGGTCGATGTTTGTGTGTTTTGAAAAGAGATTTTCGAGTTATATTTATGGGAAAATTAACTTGCAAATTAGGGTTTAGGTTTTATCTTATAAAACGAGTTTTGTTTCTTGTAAAACAATTAGACACAAAAAAGGAATTTTTTGCATAAATAAAACTCTTAGATAAATTATTTATCAAGTTAAAAACTTGCAAAAAATAATTTCAAGTAGACACGGACTTGGTGCTTGGTACACGCGCATGGGCATGGGTCGAAACATGTATTTTTCGGCCCACCGCTCCACCCACATTGTTTTACAACATATCCATGAGAACATGGTAATATAGTGGAGCACCTCTTTAGTTTTCCACAATGTGGGACTAAAGGTTCCATTTCTTTCACTCAAAAATGAGTGAGTATCCTTAGACCCTTAGGTCATGAGATCAAACCACACCAAGACCAAAAAATCATTTCTTAAATAACTCAATTTCTCCAACAATCCCCCACATGAATGAAATCTCGGTAAAAAACGAAAAATCAGAGTACGGAAAATACCATTTAGGCAAAGGTGTCCATGAGGTCTTGAACCTTGCTTAGAGAGAAGTTACCGGAACTACTAGCTAGAAAGTGAACTATGTCTTGTACTGCTAGCGTTTGGTGTAATTCTAATAACATCCCTGCATGATATCCTCCAAGTGTTGCTAAGTTTGTGCCGTTTTGTCCATTTTGGCCCTGGACATATCCTGTTTCTCAAAATGCTTTAGAGAATCGGCTCCATTCTCATTGGAAGCGACCCAATTCCTCATTTCGATAGGTGAGTTCCATCAAGAGTGTTTACTGCTACACCCCACTTCGATCTTAAATTGAAACTATAGAACTCATTAAGACTTAATTAAAAGTCATCCTCTACATGAAGTCACATTATCACATCAACACCATAGGGAAGGGATAGAGAATGAAATTCTCTGATAGTGTTTACCTTTACCCACCATAAATTAGTTGTCTCATTCGAAACCTTGTTATTGGAATCTCCAGTCAGCAAGGTTGAGTATCCTTCATGGCAAGTTTAATTATTTGAGCCTAAGCCCCATACCCTTAGATGCTTTACTAACTATCTCCTTGGACAAACCTTTCGTCAAAGGGTCCGCGATATTCTCCTTGGACCTTGTCCAATCTATGGAAATAACGCCTGTGGAGATTAGTAATTTCAAAGAATCATGTCTTCTACGCATATGTATAGACTTTCCATTGTAGAAGCTATTCTTAGCTCTACCTATTGCAGATTTGTTGTCACAATGTATAGATATAGCTGGCACATGCCTATGCCAGAGAGGAATATCTTCTAAAAAGTTTCTTAGCCATTCGTCCTCCTCTCCTGCTTTATCTAACGCAATAAACTCCGACTCCATAGTTGAGCGAGCTATACATGTCTGTTTGGAACTCTTCCAAGATACAGACGCACCTGCTAGAGTGAATACATATCCACTCGTAGACTTAGACTCCTCTGAGTCTGCTATCCAGTTCGCATCGCAAAATCCCTCAAGGATGGCCGGATACCCTTCGTAATTCAAACAAAAGGTCATTGTGTACTTCAAGTACTTTAGCACTCTATTAAGTGCATCCCAATGTTTCTGCCCTGGATTACAAGTATACCTGCTTAACCTACTCACAACATAAGCAATGTATGGTCTCGTAAAATTCATCAAATACATCAGACTTCCTATGACTCTCGAGTATTCAAGTTGGTTAACACCTACACCCTTATTCTTCATGAGTTTGCAAGAAGAATCATATGGAGTGCAAAAAGGTTTACAGTCAAACTGATTATATTTGTTAAGTATGGATTCAACATAATAATACTGACTCAGACTATAGCCATTAGAAGTTTTCCTAATCTTCATCCCTAATATGACATCAGCGGGGCCTAAGTCTTTCATGTCAAAGTTCTCATTCAACATTTTCTTAGTGGTATTAATAACATCCATGTTTGTACCTAGTATAAGCATATCATCAACATACAAGCATACAACCACACAGGCATCCTTGACAAGTTTAGTATAAACACACTTATCAGATTCATTAATTCTAAAACCACTAGAAATCATCACATGATCAAACTTCTCATGCCACTGTTTAGGTGCTTGTTTCAATCCATACAAAGATTTCTTCAGTTTACAAACCTTCTTCTCACAACCTTTAACTACAAAGCCTTCGGGTTGTTCCATATAAATTTCTTCATCCAATTCACCATTCAAAAACGCTGTCTTTACATTCATTTGATGTATCTGTAGGTTATGGACATAAGATATAGCAATTAACATCCTAATGGAGCTAATTCTACTTACTGGTGAATATGTATCAAAGAAGTCTATACCTTCGAATTTGTGGGGGGGAGGCTATCCTCTCAGCCAATTACATCCTGAACAGAGTACCCATTAAAGGATCAAATAAAACTTCATATGAGTTATGGAAAGGTAAACAACCATCTTATGATTACTTCAAAGTGTGGGGGTGCCTGGCAAAAGTGGCCATCCCTCCTCCTAAGACAAATAAGATAGGACCCAAAACCGTTGATTGTGTTTTTATAGGGTATCCTGAGCATTCTAGTGCTCATAGGTTTATGGTTGTGAGTTCTGAAATTTATGACATATGGTTGAATACTATCATGGAGTCTAGCATTACTAAAATTAAGGGTGCTTGTTATGCGTGTGGAGTTACTGGCCATATGGCAGTTCACTGTAGACATCGTAAGGACAAGAAGGATAATGCTAACTTGGTTGAAAAGAACAAGGATGGGTTTTCTGCTGTAGTGTCTGAAGTTAATTTGGTGACCAATGTGATGGACTGGTGGGTAGACTCTGGAGCTACCATGCATGTTTGTGGGAACAGGGACTTGTTCACCTCCTACCAGAGGGTAGGGGAAGGCGAGAAACTCTATATGGGTAACTCATCTGCATCAGAGGTTGCAGGAAAAGGAAATGTCGGTCTAAAGCTCACATCTGGCAAGACTCTCACATTGAATGGAGTTCTTCATGTTCCACACATCTGCAAAAATCTTGTTTCTTGTTCTGTTTTAGATGATAAGGGTTTTAAAGTTTCAATTGAGTCTGGAAAACTTATAGTAACTAAGGGCAATGATTATGTGGGTAAGGGTTATAAGACTAGGGGTCTTTACAAACTTAATGTAACCTGTCCTGAAGTGAAATTGAATGATTCTTCTGCTTACATGTGTGTGTCATCGAATGTTTGGCATGGTAGACTTGGTCATGTAAATTACAAATCAATGCATAAACTGGCTAGCGTAGGCTGCATACCCATCTTCACTTTAGATAAAAGTCATAAGTGTGATATTTGCGTAGAATCTAAGCATGCTAAGAAATCATTCAGGAAGAATGTCCAGAGAAACACTAAACCCTTAGAATTGATTCATTCAGACGTAGTTGACATGAAGTCAGTTCAAACTAGAGGTGGTAAGAAATGGTTTGTCACTTTTATAGATGATTGTACGAGGTACTGTCAGGTTTATTTGCTTAGAGGGAAGAACGATGCCTTAGAAGCCTTTAAGATATATAAACGTGAAGTTGAAAACCAATTGAATGCTACCATTAGAACTTTTAGGTCTGACCGTGGTGGTGAGTATCTAATTCCTATTGGAGATTTCTGTGAATAACATGGCATAATACATGAAACTACAACCCCTTATTCACCTCAATCCAATGGTGTAGCTGAACGTAAGAACCGTACCCTTAAAGATATGATGAATGCCATGTTGATTAGTTCAGGATTACCTCATCAATTTGTTCGTGGTAGAGTTGTTTGATACGGTTCTTTATATTTATTGTTTGATACATCTGACATTTCTTCTATTGTTGCAAGACTCCAACATAAACTAGCATTAAGAACTGTCCAATTATCCGACTACAGAACCTGTGCAGACAAAAGGTAAATCATTCTGACAAGATTCATAGAGCATACACGTTTTCATAAATCATAGACGTTTTCTTTCCCGATTCGTTCATAAGTAGGAGCCAAACAATGATCAACCATCTTTATAAGGCCAGGTAGTTCTAATGCTCCTGCCACCCGTTCTTTATCATTCACTCGTTCATTTACTGCAATTAATCAGGAACAAAGTGACTCTGAATAACGACATCAGATGCTACACGACAACCGTGAACAGTGTAAGCAATGAATACCTGCAGCTTCGTGTGCATGAGTTCCTGGTGCCACCCTATTATCCACCTAAAGTATTTGAAGAGAACTAGGGGATCAGTACAGGTGGTCGGGTTTCAAACTAACTATGCAAGATATTGGTAACATTGCAAAGTAAATGAAAGATGACAACTATAAAGGTTTTGTGTCCCACCTTGTAACGAGAAGGCAAACTGCGAATAAGTTTTATATGTAAGCAAAGCCCAATAGTTTTAGCCATTTCGCAGTTTATGTTTGTAGGAGTAAATGTGACCCTGCATCCAAAATGACATAATAAGAAAAGAAGTGATACTAAAACTAAAACAAGCAATGTCTCCAAAAAGCTCTAGAATAAAAGAAGAAAAATCGTGCATTCACCTGACATGGCTATTCTTATCATTTACTTCAACAGCATCCTGCGTTACAACTTTCAGTTCTTCCAAGGAACTAGGAAACTCTGTATCTCTTATATCTCTGATATGATGTAAGACTGTTAAGGTAACAAACATAACTGCTGCATAGCACACAAGAAAATTATATAAGAGAAAAATGGAGAACAACATTTCATCATGCTAATCTGTAGAAACAAAAGGATATTAAAAACTTCTAGTTGATCGATAGGGGCCGTCGTATATTCATCAACATCGGCAGGCACTACCGGGCAGCGCCTTTTTCTTTCATAAACAGCAGGGTTTGCATTAATCAATCCCTGAACCATTTCCAAAGTGAAATGTGCAACTCAAAGGGTCTCTACGACTGTTTATGTACCTGTAAAACAAAAATTTAACCTAAGCATGGCATATCAATTGAAAAGCATAAGTAATCAAGAAAGTCACACATACGATCAGATGTCAAAACTATATGAAGAAAAACTACTAGTCGTTTGAGCTAAAAGTTCTAGCAACACTGGGTTTGTAAAACCCACAAATACATTACAAAAGAAAGGAATTAAACCGTTTTCACCCCGAGTTTCCACTTTCTCACGTTTTCGCCGACTAGAATCACCTCCACGGCGGCACCTTGTCTCCAAAAGAAAACCGGCGGAAAAACCTCCCTACTCAAATGAAGAACTCACCAATCACCATGGTAGTGAAAGTCTAGGCAGTAAAAACCTAGTCCCCGTCATACGCCTTTTGGTAATGGGCCCGTTGCTAATTATCCATCACGGTCCAACGAGAGAGTATAACACCACATGCTTTCTCAAATTTTATTTACTCCTATTAAACAAAAATCATCCATGTCTTTGTGGTGATCCATATTTTATGGATCAAAAAGTGCTAGTATGGATGATTTTAACATCCATATGTTTGTAAATGTTTGTAAAGTCTAAAAAGGCCCTCAAATATGTGGAGGTAGCTATGGAGAGTCCGAACACTTATCCTGCATATTTTTTTTTTTTCTTTTTTCTCATCCGATCATTAGTGAACCGGATATCATCTTTTTTAATATTTTAATATAATAAATATTTTAAAATTATTGTCATCATATTTTATTATTGGATAAAGGGTATTACATTAACTAGTTGGAAGTCTAACAAGCTAAGCTCCAACAACATACTACTACATTAATTGAACATGTTGTTGTGCTAGCCTACCAGCGAGCCTCATGGATAACCTAACCAAGGGAGCCGAAGCTGATAGGGGATGAGATGGTGTCACAAGGGGGGCAAACTAACTCTACCTTCCATGGGGGCTGAGATTTTTTAATATTTTAATATAATAAAAATAAGAAAAAGAATAATTGGGTCCCAATTAGTGAATATTTATCTAGATCTCCGTTGTGGAATAAATCTCCATAAAATTCTAATCATCCCTGTTTAAATGGATTCTCTTTGAGATGTGGATGTTTTAACATTCATACCATAGGAGTCGCCCTTAGTCGTATGAGTTTTATTCTCTCCCTAGTTTGAGACCTATAACTTTTGTCTGACGCCTATCACTAGAAGATAAAAAAAAAGATATTTTGAAGTTAAATGGAAAACTCCTTATCCAAATATTTACTTAATGCTAATTTTTCCTGATTAGTTAGTGTTAATTCGAGTAATTAATTGATGTTTAATCTTGTTAACCTAGAAATCAACAAATCTTAATTCAACATTTGATTATTTTTTTTTTGGAAAACATCAATCTAGGTTCGGTGGATGTTCATGCCCTCACAGACCTATTCTGGGTTGATGTTATTAATTCACGAAGAAAACCTAGAGTCGGTCGATACCAATTACAACATAGACCGATTATAGCTTCAAAAAAACAAAATATTTCATTTACCCAGAATCGGTCGATATGAACCTTCACATCGACCGATTATCTGCTGATGTTGAAAAACATTAAACATAGTTTAAATCCATACTCGAGTTAAGAATGAGTATGATTTCACGCTCGATCGAGTTTGAAATCATATTCTGAGAAGTCATACTCATTTTCAGTCCGAGTATAAAATTATACGCATTTTAAAATTGGGTATAAAATCATACTCATTTTCAATTCGAGTATAAAATTGTTTTCATTTCAAAGTTCAAGTGTACATCACTCGTATTTAGAATGAATATGATTTTAAACTCTTTCTATGATCGAGTATTAACTGGAAAAAAATGGGTTACTCAGAATCGTTTCTTATTATTTAGGACATAAATCGATGTTAGAAAGGGAAGTCATGGTACACACATAGACCGATTCCCGACACTGCATTGAAAGAATCGGTTCATACAAGTGCTCATAAAAAACCGATTCCAAGTCAAAAATTATACATTCCTTCAAAGGCGATTCTATTAAAAAAACATACTGAAAACTGGGTATCTCTTCCATACCAGAATCGGTTTATGTGGGCATTAACTTTAGCCGATTCTGGTTAAATTTTCTTCGACCAGAAAACACATTCAAGACAATCGTTGACATGTTCATGAATATCGACCGATTATCATAAAAATCGTTCGATATGAACATGAACGTTGACCGATTATGGTTCAACGCAGAATCCAAATATTATTTGTAATTTTCAATTTTGAATGGATAAACCAATCACAAGTATAATTAAGAGTAATGGGTTGCAATCATCATTTTTTATTATGATTTTTTTTGTTTATAAAGGGATGCTGAAATTTTCTTTAAATCGATCGATGTAGTTAGGATTGATTGATGAAGTTAGGTTTTAATTTTAGTTTGTGAGGGAAATGATTAGAATAGGTTTTAGTTTTGAAAGGATTTGAATAGGTTTCAAATTTATAAGGAAAATGCTTATAATTAAATTTTAATAGTGAGGGTAACTTAGTACTTTCACATAGTTTAGACACCCTTTATACCCTTAGTCTAGGTGGGTAAATAAATCTATAAGCCTCAAAGAAACCCCATAAGTCTCAAACTTGAGAGGTTTTATTCGGCTCCTAAACTATATATATATATATATGTCAACTCGAAATAAACCCCATAGGAAGTTTGATGAATCTCAGGGAAACATTAGTAAGTCAATAAACACAAAAATATAGTCAAAGGAAGAGAGGATACTCGACAAACTGAAAGCTAGTGATGAATTGTTACATACGCCTCATGTTTCTCATTTTCCAGATAGATCTGCCGGAGGCAGCAATTGTGGGGCTAATCCTCAAATCTTTAATCAATTTTATAATTCTTATAAACCTAAGGTTGAGTTTCCCAAGTTTGATGTAACCACCTTAGATATTGGATTAGAAAGTGTAAAATTATTTTTCAGTTACGTGTAATGAGGAACAAAAGGTGATGTTAGCATCTCTATATCTATAAGGGAAAGAAAATGTGTGGTTTCAGGATTATCAAGAGGGTAGAGGCATAATTGTTTGGGAAGACTTTACTAATGATATCAACTTTAGATTCCAAGAGTTAGGACATGATGATATAGTATGAGAGTTTAACAAGTTGGTTCAGGAAGGAACTGTAATTGAGTATCAATAATTGTTTGGAGAATTAAAATCTCTCATGTTGGCTAAAAAGAAACATCTTACATAAGAGTATTTTACATCAAGTTTTGTGAGTGGGATGAAGGAAAAATTAAGACTCGCAATACAGATGTTCTCTCCAAATAGTCTCAAAATGGCTATGTACTTAGCTAGGAATAGGATGCAGGAAGTCGTATTGGAAAAGACTCTGAAGAAGGCTAAGTTTATTCCCAAGCTACCACATGTTTACATTCCCACTAGAAGCGCTAGTAGGAGCTTTATGATATCTCCAAATACAAGTTCTCCATCACCAAGAAGCAACACCAATCCAAGGTTACTACCAATTAGAAGACTAACTTATGCTGAAATGAGGTCTCGACATGAGAGGGGCTTATGCTACAATTGCAGTGATGTATATAAATCTGAACATCGGTGCACCATGCAATAGTTATTTATGTTGGTAGGAGATGATGAAGAACATTGTACTTCTGAAGAGAAATCACCTGTTAGCTCTCCAGTGATTGAGGAATTGGAAGAGGAAGTGGAAATATCTCTTAACGCACTGTCAGGTAATATGTCATAATACTATCAAAATACATGGCATGACTAGAAATAGAAGACCTATGACCATATTAGTGGATAGTGGGAGTATTCGTACATTTTTAGATCTTGAGATAGATAAACACAGTGGTGCTTATATGAAACCCACATCAACCTTCCATGTGGTTGTAGCTGACGGTAATAAATTGTTGAGTGAAGCAAAGTGTCCACAGTTCTCAATGAGCATGCATGGCCATAAATTTGAACTTGGGGTCAGGCTATTGTCATTAAGAGGATGTGATATGATCTTGGGAGTGGATTGGATGAAGAAAATGAGTCATGTCAAGTTTGATTTCAACCAATTTACTATGTCCTTCTCAATGGGACAAGAAGTTATTGAGCTCAGGAGAAATGAAAATACACTAATGGTACCATGATGTCAGATGGAGAATGCAAAAGATACTTCAATAGGATCAAACATGGGTTAGTGGGTCATATTTTTTTTCTTTTACAGATCAAGAGACTAAATCCCACCCAACATAACCAATATAAACCCTACTGAAACTATACAACTCAATCTTTCAAGATCCCACTTCCTTACGACCTAAAAGAACTCATGACCATTACATACCCCTCAAACTACTTTATACACCACCTAATCAAAGGCCCTACATAATCCAATATGTGTAGAAAAATGTGGTTGAACAACTAGTTCAAGAAATGTTAAATGCAGGAGTGATCATGCCTAGTCACAATCCATTCTCATCTCTCATTCTATTAGTTAAAAGAAAGATTGAAGTTGGAGATTTTGTGTTGATTATATGAAGTTAAATAAACTCACTATTAAGAAAAAATATCCAATCTCTGTCATAGATGAGCTACTTGATGAGTTTAAAGGATCAAAGGACTTCTCCAAGATAGGTTTGAGAGCTGGACACCATCAAATTAGAGTGCGCCCTCTAGACAATCATAAAACAACATTCAAGACCCATCAAGGCCATTATGAATTCTTGGTCATGCTATTTGGACTAATCAATGCACCATCTAGTTTTAAAGCACTAATGAATGATTTCTTTAAGCCATATTTGAGGAAGTTTACCCTTGTTTTATTTGGTGATATTTTGATTTACAACCCTCACATGGAAACTCACATTCAACATTTGGAACTCACACTAGAACTACTCAAAAAGCATAGCCTGTTTGCTAAAACGAGTAAACATTCATTTGGTCAATTCTCAATTGAGTATCTAGGTCACATTATAACTAGAGATGAAGTTGCAACTGACCCAGCTAAGGTTAAATATATGAAGAAGTGACCAGTTCCAAAGACATTGAAGGAGTTAAGAGGATTTCTAGGCTTAACTGGATACTATAGGAAATTTGTTCAACACTATACGCTCATTGCTAAACCACTGACAGAGTTGTTAAAGAAGAATAACTTCAAGTGGAATATAGAAGCTCAAAAGACATTTGAGTTACTCAAGGAAGCCATGATTACCACTCCAGTACTGATCCTGCCAGATTTTGGGAAGCTATTTGAGTTAGCTACATATGCTTGTGACTCATGGGAAGGGGCTGTCCTGATACAAGACAATAGACCAATTTCCTTTTCAGTAAGGGTATGGGAGATAGATTCCTATCTAAGTCAGCTTATGAGAAGAAGATGATGGTTGTAGTCATCTTTGTCACTTAATACATGTCTTATTTAATAGGTAACAAATCCACTATCAACATCGACCACAGAGTGTTCAACACTTCATGGAACATATGATTCATTCACTATTACAACAGAAGTGGTTAGCTAAACTACTAGGCTACAACTACTAGTTGAAGTATAGAAAGGGAAGTGACAATGTAATGGAAGATGTTTTGTCAAGGGTGCAACTAGTATAAGATGCTAAACTAGCATAACATGCTACCTGCAATGCTATCTCAGTACTATAACCAACTTGGATGGAAAAAGTACAAGAGAGTTATGTGAAAGACCCTCTAGCACAAGAACTCACTCCAAATCTTATAGTTGAAACTTTCAATTCTGGTGACTATACTTATGACAATGACACAATCAGATATAAAAGGAGAATGTACATTGAGAGTTCTGGTGACGTAAGGAAAAAGAATATGAATGCAATACATGCTTCTTCATTTGGTGGACATTCAGGTTCCAGAGCTAGTTATCATAGGGTTAAGTTATATTTTTATTGGAAAGGGCTTAAGCAGAGTATTTTACAGATTGTACAAGAGTGTAATATTTTCCAGCAACATAAAGGTTTCACTTCACTTCCAGCTGGCTTACTACAACCCCTACCAGTACCTGAACAAGCTTGAACAAATATTAGCATGATCTTCATTTCAAGACTTCCCAAATATGAAGGCAGAGAAGTGATTATGATAGTGGTGGAAAGGTTCACAAAGAACATGCATTTCTTGGCGCTCATGCATCCATATATTGATGCCTCATTGGCTAAGGTATTCCTAGACTCTATCATTAAAATTCATGGATTACCCAGAACTATTGTTTTTGACAGAGACAATGTCTTCTTAAGCAATTTCTATGGCAATCATTATTCTCTAGAATGGGAACTGATCTACACATTAGCACAATATACCACCCACATACTGATGGACAGGCAGAGAGAGTAAATGCATGCCTGAAAACTTATTTAAGGTGTATGCTAAGCTTTAAGCCAAGAAAATGAGTAACTTGGTTTCCATTAACTTAATGGTGGTTCCATACTAGTCTTAAGTCAACTCCTTTGAGGTCTTTTGTGGAAATTCTCCCCCACAATTGGAGTGACTACTTCGGGTGTTGGTGTTACCTCGGATGCTGGGGATTATATGCAACGGAGGAAACCTATGGATAAAGTCTTGAAAGGTGTGTTGGAGGAAGCTCAACATAGAGTCAAACAACATGCTGACAAGAAAAGAACTGTGAGGGATTTTAAAGGAGGGGATTGGGTGTATTTGATATTACAACCTTATAGGAAATCAACAGTTCAACTAATGAGGAGTCTTAAACTTGATGTTAAGTTTTTTGGACCTTACAAGGTGATTAAAAAGGTTGGGAAGATAGCTTATAAGTTGCAGTTGCCACCAGGATCCAATATACGCTCCATGGATCATGTTTTTAAGCTGAAAGCAAAGTTAGGTAAGGGAATGCTTACTCAAAATGCACTACCAACACTTGACAAGAAAAGAGAAATGAAGGTCACACCCTTGAAGGTCCTAGCCACCAGAATGATCAAGAAGAATAATCAGAATATTTCACAAGTACTAGTTCAGTGGGAGCACCTTCTTCCTCAAAATTCCAGATGGGAGGACGAGGATTTAATGACAAGTCGATTTACAAAGTTGATCCTTGAGGACAAGGATCTGGAGGAGTAGTGGGTATTTTCAGGACCCTAGTCGTATTACTTTAGTTAGTGAGTTATTTGTAAGTGAAAAAGCGGGGGTATAACAACCACACCCAATATTTCGATTAGAAATCTGTATGGACTAACTCCAATATACTTTCTACAGAATCAACTAGACAGTCAGACTCAATATAGATAAAAGTATATTAAATAAGTTAATATCTGAATCTCTCGATTTGATCTATACTCAAGCAAATAGAAATTTGCGAGTCTTTATCAAATACTAGAGAGATAACCTGGATGGTACCAAAGACCAATATCCAAGTATCAATAATTTTCAATCAACAACCGAAGGTCGGATTTCCAATTGATTGATTCTAACGCACAACCTGTGATATTTTAATTATAAAGATAAACAACATAATGCACAAATAGAAATAGCACAGACACCAGAATTTTGTTAACGAGGAAACTGCAAATGCAGAAAAACCCCGGGACCTAGTCCAGATTAAACACACACTGTATTAAGCCGCTACATACACTAGCCTACTACAAACTAACTTCTATCTGGACTGTAGTTGAACCCCAATCAATCTCACACTGATCCAAGGTACAATTATGCTCCTACGTCTCTGATCCAAGCACATGCTACGCACTTGATTCCCTTAGATGATCTCACTCACAACTAAGAGTTGCTACTACCCAAAGTCGAAGACTTGATAAACAAATATGTATCACGCAGAAAAGTATATATGATTGAATAAATTATGTCTCCCACAGAAATACCCAAGAGTTTTTGTTCCGTCTTTTGATAAATGAAGGTGGACTGGAACCAGTCGATAACCCGGACTTATATTCCCGAAGAACATCCCAGAATTATCAATCACTTCACAATAATCTTACTCGATGCGGCGAAAGAAGATATTGTGGAATCACAAACGATGAGACGAAGATGTTTGTGACTACTTTTATATCTTTCCTATCGGAGATATGAATCTAAAGCCAATTATTACAATTGTACTCGTATGATAGAAACAGCAAGGTCAGATCACACAACTATGAGAAAGTAGTATCGGTCTGGCTTCACAATCCCAATGAAGTCTTTAAGTCGTTAACCAGGTTTGAGAAAAGAACACCAGAGGTTAAAGGAGAATCGACTCTAGCTTACAACTAGTATCACACGTAAGGTGTGGGGATTAGGTTTCCCAGTTGTTATAGTTCTCCCTTATATAGTCTTTCAAATCAGGGTTTACAACCAATGTTAGCTTAGTAACAAAGCATTCAATATTCACCGTTAGATGAAAACCTGATTAGATTCAAGATAATATCTTTAAAACATTAGATCGAAAACTTAGCTTGTTACACACAAATGAAATGCACGTTTTAGGTTTGTGTAACCGTACCCAAACTTGTACATTTGTTGGTTCAACAATTAACCAAATGGTTAGCCATATGAGCACTTTCATATCAACCATATTCTTCTTCAACATAACTAGTTCAAATAACTTCAAATGAACTAGTTAGAGTGTTGTTCAATTGCTTAGATATTATGTAACTACACAAGACACAATCGAAGCAAAAACGTTTTGATTCACTCGAATCGGTTCATGAACTTTATAGCCACGATTTGCAAAAGCATTCCTTAGTTTATATAAACATGAGTTCAAGAACAATCGTTTTTAGATATAACCAACTCAAGTTCGCGGACTGGGTTCGCGAACTTAAGTTCCCGGAAGAAGTTCACAAACTCCAGCAGATTTTCTCGGGATGAGAACTTCCACCAGTTCGCGGACTGGGTTCGCGGACTGAGTTCGTGGATTTAGCTCACGCCACTATTCCGGTTCTCTTGATCAACAAAGTTCGCAAACTTCGGTTCAAGGAATAAGGACTTATACATATATGTGTTTCCACAACAATGCTTATATCCATCAATGGTTATATAATCTAAACTCTCATTTCAATCATTGAAACATTCTTAGAGGACGTTATATAGTTGTTATTCACAAACCATTTTTCGTCAGAGCAATTTTCAAAGTGATAGAAACATAACATGACTTTCATCACTAGGTAAAAATTAATTTGGCTAAAGCGAAAAGCTTACCAACACATGTTTCGAGAAATAGATAGGCGAGATAAACTCGGATCGAAATACCAAATATGTATAATCAAATTTTATATAGCAAAATGACTTTTGTCTCAATATAGGAGATAGAGTAGATAGAATTTTGAGTGATGGATAAGTTCAACTCTCCACATACCTTTTTGTCGATGAAGTTCCACTAGTTCCTTGAGTAGTTCGTCATCTTGTATGATGATCGCCATGGAGTTCTTGAGCTCAACTACACTTTCTATCCTAGTCCGAGACTTAGCTATAGTAGACTAGAAATCAAGACTTATAGTTTTGATCACTAACATTGACAAACATGCTTGAGATAGAAACGCATGCGAGTTCGACCGAGCAATGCTCTAACAATCTCCCCCTTTGTCAATTTTAGTGACAAAACTATTAATACATATGGAATACACAAAAAGATAAATACATTTTTGAAGCTCCTATTCCACATGTATAATCTTCAACATTACTCAAAATATTCGTCACTTCAAAGTAGTCCAATGATCCCAAAGGTTGTAAGTTTAGCATCATCGTTGTTGAAAATCCGTAGCTATAACAATGAGAAAACAGAATTCTCGATCATTGTTATACAATGTCATAGTATCATTAAATAATATCAAAGTTCAATTGTATCATAACTTTGACAACAATAATATGGTGATATGTATCACTCCCCCTTAGTCAATACTCCATCTCACATGGAAACCACTCCCCTTTACATAATCGAAAACCATATGTATTTGTAGTGTGAACTACATATTAATTCTCCCCCTTTTTGTCAATAAAATTGGCAAAGACACAAGAACGGGATCATAATGAAATTTCCGAAAGAGACATTTCATGACTAAAAGAAAGCATATATCAACTTGTTCTTTAGATGAAATCATAAAGTCGGATCTAAATGCATTCATCAAGGAGTTTAAAGATACAAAATAACCCCTATAATATTCCACATCCGCACTCCCCACAAAGATATGGCAATTAAGCGCAAGTTCAAAAGAACTCTCCCCCATTAAATGTCATTCCCGAAAGAACAACACAAGCGACCTTAATTTCAAGAAAGAAAAGAAGGATTTCTTTGGACATATCAAATCACATACGAATATGAATTTGAATCCAAAAGATACTCAATTAAATTAACCAGAAGAGAACCTATGATTAATTTAATCGGAAATGCTCAACATGAGTGAACTTATGGAGACTAAAAACTACTCAATTAGATTAATCACAAGAGAATCCATAATTAATATAATCGGAATACAAATTAATCACAAAAAGTAATCAATTTAATTGTTATGCTCGAAATAAGAGAATCTATGGAGCAATAACTAAGTTAATCATAAGAAAATACTCAAGTCAGTCAATAGTGCTGAACATAAGAAGACTTACAGAGCCTCACAGTAATACATAAAATATTATGGACCAGGGAAGATCAATACTGCGGAATACACAAGGATTCATTCTATTTTCCATCACTATTTGCATAACGACATATAATAGACATAATCCTTGCAAACAAAAGATTTTAACCTATCTTCCATTAATAATTGACATAATAGGCTTAACTTTTGTATTTGTCAAAAGTCCATTCATTCTTTTATCAATACATGCATATCGACTTACCAAGACTTTAATTTTGACAAGGTATGGGACAATCATAGTTCACGGACGCAAACACACATATCCCATAAAAAATCTTAATATATAAATCCATAAAGATTAATACTGCAATCATCATCTTCCAAAACAATTTTAGAATTTAAGTAAATAAATCTAAAAATATTGAAGATGAAAACGTAGGACATAGCTATGTGTAATCACAATAATGGCTATTCCAAACTCTATAATCCTTCTCAAAAACAAGAATAAATTCTCATAAGAAGTTTCCTAGGCATCAAGACAAACTCGTAATGCACATATAAGATTATTTGTCCTTAGAGGGTAGAATCAATCTTTTTCGCCCGGATTTACACCAAGAATATCTACCAAAGGCGTATAAAAAGATTTTCTTAACAAAGAAGATCATACAAAGTCATTAACGACCATGCACCATTGTCCACATAAAATGATTGTGAACATTCAAGAATCCCATAGTAATGCGTGTTACTGCCTGTTCTTGAACTTCCTTCTTTGTGATTCACCAACAACGTTCTTGTTAAACTACAAATGAGCTTAGAAGAGTAGTACTCCAAGAATCCAAGTGCCAAGTCCAAGAGAATTGGAACAAGTGTGACGAAACGGAGCAAAACACTCAAAAAAAGAGACGGGACAAACACCAACCTTAACTTATCCAAAATCAATAATTCTCATCTCCATTTTGAAGAGAATTCAAATATGAAGAGTTCATTCCGAGTTCCGACGAAGAAGTTACGGCCAAAATAAGTCGACCGAATATCGACATCTACAGGAAAATATCCATACAGGTTTGCAAACGAATTTTCAAGTCTGCGAACTTAAACCCCTGGATTTTGATTTTAACAGATGTTATGCATACCTGGTAGGTGTACCATGTAGTCCAAACATCCTGAACTATTATTTTTAAACCTAAACATTTAAGAACCTTAAACACAGATCAAGTTAGGTAGAAAAGAACGATAAGAAGGTACGTGAATCATTATAAGTTCTCTAAGCAAATAAATACACAAATCTTTCTCAAGTTTATATACATACCTTTTTAGATCAATCCAATTGAATTCTGCAGCCTTACCAAATAATTTATGCGCCCCAATTTTCGTGCTACTCTTACCGTATACATAACAGGGAATTCCTTGGTGAGGATGTACTTAAAACACACTCACGTCGTGTTGAAGTGAACAATGTATTTCTCACCACAAGTGACTTTTGGATTATCATGAAAGAGATCACTTTTAGAACATTTCACATCCAAATCCATCTTTCCAAAGAACTCTTTAAGTTCCAACATCATGGATACTGCCTTCTCCATAGTCATGGAATTTTCTGGGAGATCATTCCTTTTCACGCTCAAAGTGTCATTGACTTTCTTTGGAACCCACTTATGAGTGCGTTTAGAAACAACCGGAACCTTCTTCCCGTTACTCTCTTCAAGATTTCTCGAAAGAGGATTGGATTTACTATTCTTTTGCAAGTTAGTCTTTCTCCAACTGGGAATATCAGATCTTGTTTTCGTCTTTATGAAGTTACCTTTTGATAACCATTACGATTGTGAAAAGGATTCGTATGACGTTTATAGGCAAAAATAGGTTTATCACAATACTGATTCCTTTACCTAAGGTTGGACAGTTACAAACTGTAGCATTAAGGGGATTAGCCTTAACATATAATCTTGGTTTCACAACTTCTTGTGATGCCCAAACAAGAACATCATGAAGTTTCTCATTCCTTATACGGAAAAGACATCTCTTTTCTAGGTGACCTTTATTTTTGCAATAGTGGAAAACATAAGGAATGTTCTTACCTCGATCCGTATGTGCTGACTTTAGAGGTTGATATACTTTGGTCTTTCGAACCTAAACTTCCGGTGAAGGTATTTCACTTTTTCCATCGTGGAAACCTTTTGTTAAGAAGAATCACTATCCTTGAAAATTTTTACCTCTTTGCTAATACTTGGAGCATATATTCCCTTATAGCCCAATCCCCGTGTATCACGATGATTTTTACTTGCTCCTAGCATACTTGTTAATTTGCTTGAACTAGTATTGAACTTTTTCAAGTCATCTTCCAACATCTTGATTTTATCAAGAGCAGCAGTTAAATCAGCCTCAAGGCGTTTTTCTCGAGCGAGACAAGCACTTTCTCTGTCATCAAAACTAATTTGTTGAGAGTTAAACCTTGCTTCAGATTCTGCAAGTTTCTCTTCCAACAAAAAGTACTTTTGATAAAGATTATCACATTCAAGTGACTTCATACGTAGGTTTTCCTCAGAATCCTTGAGGATCGGTTCGTTAGAACGATTCGAAAAATAAACACCTGCTTAACATCTTCTCAATTTCTTGTTTTCTCGACAGAGAGGAGTCAGAAGAGGTGAGACATGAGAAGTTTTAATCTTCTTCATATTCCACGAATCAAAAAACTTAACATACTCTGAGACTTCTTCATCAACATCTCTATCAATATCTGAATCACCTTCATCAGAAAGTTCATCCAACTGTTCTTCTAGGAGAGTTTCCCAATCAACAGTTTTTACATCAAGAGAATGTTTAAATATTGACTTAGATGTGACAGTTCCCTCAGGTGAATCCAAGATTTTAGAATCATCTGGTAATTTATGAACTGGTACGTTATTAGATATATACTCGTCCATAACCAGATCGTTACAAACACAGACTTATAAGGTCTTTAACGTGTTTGCCTGCTTTGATACCAACTGAAAAAGCGGGGGTATAACAACCACACCCAATATTTCGATTAACAATCTGTATGGACTAACTCCAATATACTTTCTAGAGAATCAACTAGACAGTCAGACTCAATCTAGATAAAAGTATATCAAAGGAGTTAATATCTCAATCTCTCGATTTGATCTATACTCAAGCAAATAGAAATCTGCGAGTCTTTATCAAATACTAGAGAGATAACTTGGATGGTACCAAAGACCAATATCCAAGTATCGATCAATTTCAATCAACAACCAAAGGTCGGATTTCCAATTGATTGATTCTAATGCACAACCTGTGATATTTCAATTATAAAGATAAACAATATAATGCGGAAATAGAAATAACACAGACACCAGAATTTTGTTAACGAGGTAACCGTAAATGCAGAAAAACCTCGGGACCTAGTCCAGATTGAACAAACATTGTATTAAGCCACTACAGACACTAGCCTACTACAAAGTAACTTCGGTCTGGACTGTAGTTGAACCCCAATCAATCTCACACTGATCCAAGGTACAGTTATGCTCCTACGTCTCTAATCCCAGTAGAATGCTACACACTTGATTCCTTTATCTGATCTCACCTACAACTAAGAGTTGCTACGACCCAAAGTCGAAGACTTGATAAATAAATTTGTATCATAGAAAAGTCTATAGGATTGAATAAATTTGTCTCCCACAGAAATACCCAAGAGTTTTTGTTTCGTCTTTTGATAAATCCAGGTGAACAGGAACCAATCGATAACCCGGACTTATATTCCCAAAGAACATCCTAGAATTATCAATCACCTCACAATGATCTTAATCGACGCGGCGAAATAAGATATTGTGGAATCACAAATGATGAGACGAAGATGTATGTGAATACTTTTATATCTTGCCTATCAGAGATATCAATCTCAAGCCAATTATTACAATTGTACTGGTACGATATAAACAACAATATCAGACCACACAACTACGAGAAAGTAGTATCGGTCTGGATTCACAATCCCAATGACGTCTTTAAGTCGTTAACCTGGTTTGAGAAAAGAAAACCATAGGTTAAAGGAGAATCGACTCTAGCTTACAACTAGTATCACACGTAAGGTGTGGGGATTAGGTTTCCCAGTTGCTAGAGTTCTCCCTTATATAGTCTTTCAAATCAGGGTTTGCAATCAATGTTAGCTTAGTAACAAAGCATTCAATATTCACCGTTAGATGAAAACATGATTAGATTCAAGCTAATATCTTTCAACCGTTAGATCGAAAACTTAGCTTGTTACACACAAATGAAATGCACGTTTTAGGTTTTTGTAACCGTACCCAAACTTGTACATTTGTTGGTTCAATAATAGTTAACCAAATGGTTATCCATATGAGCATTTTCATATCAACCATCTTCTTCTTCTTCACCATAACTAGTACAAATGACTTCAAATGAACTAGTTAGAGAGTTGTTCAATTGCTTACATCTTATGTAACTACACAAGACACAATCGAAGAAAAAATGATTTAATTCACTCGAATCGATTCATGAACATTATATCCACGGTTTGCAAAAGCATTCCTTGGTTTATATAAACATGAGTTCAAAAACAATCGTTTTTAGATATAACCAACTCAAGTTCGCGGACTGGGTTCGCGGATTTAAGTTCCCGGAAGGAGTTCACAAACTCCAACAGATTTTCTCGGGATGAGAAATTCCGCCAGTTCGCGGACTTAGCTCACGCCACTATCCCGGTTATCTTGATCAAAAAAGTTCGCAAACTTCGGTTCAAGGATTAAGGACTTATACATATATGTGTTTCCACAACAATGCTTATATCCATCAATGCTTATATAATCTAAACTCTCATTTCAATCATTGAAACATTCTCAGAGGACGTTATATAGTTGTTATTCACAAACCATTTTTCGTCAGAGCAATTTTCAAAGTGATTGAAACATAACATGACTTTCTTCACTAGGTAAAGATGAATTTGGCTAAAGCGAAAAGCTTACCAACACATATTTCAAGAAATAGATAGGCGAGATAAACTCGGCTCGAAATACCAAATGTGTATAATCAAAGCCTATATAGAAAAACGACTTTTGTCTCAAGATAGGAGATAGAGTAGATAGACTTTTCAGTGATAGATAAGTTCAAGTCTCCACATACATTTTTGTCGATGAAGTTCCACCAGTTCCTTGAGCAGTTCTTCGTCTTGTATGATGATCCCCATGGAGTTCTTGAGCTCAACTACACTTTCTATCATAGTCCGAGACTTAGCTATAGTAGACTAGAAATCAAGAATTATAGTTTTGATCACTAACATTGACAAACATGCTTGAGATAGAAACGCATGCCAGTTCGACCGAGCAATGCTCTAACAGTAAGGGCATATCCTGTTACTATGGGCACCCAATAGTTAGTATTAATATATGTAGGATTAGCCGATGTTAATCATTTTGTTAGTTGCGTGTGTGTTACACGAACTATTCTTAGGGTTAGCTTATATTCTATTTTCTGTTGAGTGTTTGTACAGAGACATTATTAATCTAAATCTCCTTTATCTTCTTCTTCCTTTCTCAAACCCTCGACCAAGAGTTGTTCCTCAGCTATTTGTAAGGTAAATCCTTACACAATCGCATTCAGTAGCCATAGATCTCCATATGAACACAAATCTATGCAAAGTCGATGTTAATTTTACTTTAAAATATACTTGAAACGATTGAACCAATCAACATAAACATCTTGGAGGTTATATGAAATTGAATAATTCCTAAAATATGGATTATGATTTATTCAAGATAAAGTTAGAGCATTGCTCGGTCAAACTCACATGCGTTGCTATCTCAAGCATGTTTGTCAATGTTAGTGATCAAAACTATAAGTCTTGAGTTCTAGTATATTATATCTAAGTCTCGGACTAGGATAGTAAGTGTAGTTGAGCTCAAGGACTTCATGGCGATTCATCATACAAGTGGAAGAACTACTCAAGGAACCGGTGGAACTTCTCGACAAAGAGGTATGTGAAGACTTGAATTTATATGTCACTCAAAAGTCAATCTATTCTATCTCCTACTTTTTGAGAAAAATATCGTATGATATATATAGACTTAGATTATACACGTTTGATATTTAGAGCTGAGTATACCTCGCCTATATGTATCTCGAAATATGTGTTGGTAAGCGTTTCGCTTCGATCATGTTTTTCTTTACCTAGTGACGCAAGTCATGTATCTTTCAATCATCTTGAAAATTGCTTTGACGAGAAATAGTGTAACAACTATATAACGTCCTCTAAGAATGTTTCAATTATTGGAATGAGAGTTTAGATTACATAACCATAGTGGACATAAGTATGTTTTGGAAACACATATGTGCATAAGTCCCATGCTGGAAATCGGCTAGTAGCCAAGTCCGCGAACGCAGTCTGCGAACTTCAGAAGTTCTCAAACCCGAGAATTTCTGGTGAGTTATCAAACTGTGTTGCGTGACCCAAGTCCGCGAACCCAGTACGTGAACCAGCGAAGCTCTCGAACCCGAGAATTTCTGCTGGAGTTTGAAAACTCTTTCAAGTACTTCAAGTCAGCGAACCTAGTCTGCGAACTTGTATAGGTTATATATCTAAAGATGATTTCTGAACTTAACTCATAAAGCCTAAGGAATGCTTTTGCAAACTGTGGCTATAAAGTTCATGAACCGATTCATGTGAATCGAATCATCTTTGCTTCAATTGTGTCCTGTGTAGTACATGAGATTTCCTTGTAATTGAACAACTCTCTAACTAGTTCATGTGAGTCATTGGAACTAGTTATGGTGAAGAAGAAAGTGGTTGGTATAAAATGCTCAAATGGATAACCTTTTGGTTGACTATTATTGAACCAACAATGCACACGCTTGGGTACAATTTACAAACCTAGAAGCGTGCAGTTCATTTGTGTATGACAAGCTAAGATTTCGATCTAACGGTTGAGATATATTAGATTGAATCTAAATCATGTTTTCATATAACGGTGGATAGCATTTGCTTTCTAAGCAAGGCGAAACCCTGATTTGAAAGACTGTATAATTGGACATCTAGCAACTCTACAAACTAATCCCCACACGTCCGTGTGATACTAGTTTGTAAGCTAGAGTCGATTCTCCTTTAACCCTCTGGTTTTCTTTTCTCAAACCAGGTTAACGACTTAATGACTTCATTGGGATTGTGAAGCCAGACCGGTACTACTTTTATCGTAGTTGTGTGATCTGATCTTGCATCTTCTATCGTACGAGTACAATCAGATTGATTGGCTTGAGATCGTGAGAGTTCTCCGATAGGAAAGATATAAAAAGTAATCACAAACATCTTCGTCTCATTGTTTGTGATTCCACGACGTCTTGTTTCGCTACCATACGATTAAGATTGTTATGAGGTGATTGATTAATCTAGGCTGTTCTTCGGGAATATAAGACCGGATTATCAGTTGGTTTCTGTTCAACTTGATTTATATCAAAAGACGATACAAAAACTTTAGGGTTTTTCTGTGGGAAACAGATTTATCCTTTAATAGACTTTTCTGTGGGAGACAGATTTGTTTATTGTTAAAGCCTGTGATTTTGGGTCGTAGCAACTCTTAGTTGTGGGTGAGATCAGCTAAGGGAATCAAGTGTGTAGTATCCTGCTGGGATCAGAGGCGTAAGGGTGCAACTGTACCTTGGATCAATGGGAGACTGATTGGGGTTCAAATACAGTCTAGTCCGAAGTTAGCTTGGAGTAGGATAGTGTATGTAGAGGCTTAATACAGTGTGTATTCAATCTGGACTAGGTCCCGGGGGTTTTCTGCATTTGCGGTTTCCTCGTTAACAAAACTTATGGTGTCTGTGTTATTTCTTTTCCAAATTATATTTTTTTATATAATAGAAATAATACAGGTTGTGCGTTAGATCAATCAATTGGATAGTCCGACCTAATGGTTATTGACTGATATTGATTGATCCTTGGATATTGGTCTTTGGTACCATCCAAGTCTATCACTCTTTAATCTAGACTCGCAGTTTGCTTGAGTAAGATTAAATCGAGAGATTGAGATATAAACTCTTTGATATGTCTTTTTATTGATTGAGTCTGACTGTCTAGTTGATTCTCATAAAAAGTATATTGGAGTTTGTCCATACAGATTACTAAGAGAAATATTGGGTGGTGTTGTTAGACCCACGCTTTTTCAATTGGTATCAAAGCAGGCAAACACATTAAAGACCTCACAAGTCTGTGTTTTTAGCAATCTGAGTCTGAGGACGAAGTCTCTTACGCATACCGAAATGCCTCCTAAAGCTGTTAACCTTGTCAAGTGTCTCGGAAATACCTCAAAGGGTTACTCCTTAGATGATTCTTTCGAATCCCGAGGTAGGAAGACGGTTACATCTTGTTTTAACCATTCTTCCTCCAATGAGACATTGGATATAATGGCAAAAGCTGAAATGGAGCTTACCATAATTGCAAAAAATTCTACTGAGTTTGTTGATCTACAGAATCATGAAAAGCTCATTGATGAATTGAAAAGTCTATTGATCGTGAACTTGCACTCTACAACATCATAGAGTCATTCTCTAAGGATATTGAGAAACTTCTTCAGGAAAATAATCTACAGCGTAAAAATATTTGTGATCTTGAGAAGCTAATCAGAGAAGGCTCAATTAGAGAAAACTGATTGATCAAAACACATTCATCTGAACTTGACAAACTTCATGTTGAAAAATAGAATCTAGAAGCATCACTCTCACTAGCCCATAAACAGTGTATGACCTTGGAAAAGGAAAACTCTGTCTTAAGTCAAAATTCTTCTGTTCCAACTGTTCCTCTTGATATACAGTACATGAAGAAATATCCTCCAAAAGAAGATTGTGTCGAGAAAAGTTTATATAACTTACAATCTTCTCACAGGGCTGTAAAGCTAAAATGGATGCCTTCTGTTGCGTCTTCTCCACGAACCTGTACCGTGGAAAAGGGAATCACTATGCTATCCATTGCTTTGCCAGGAAGAAATAATTTTCTAAACTTCGTAATTTACTTCTTTTCACTGTCAATGGGGTAAATAGTCAGTCGACTACTGCAGTGAATCTCATGCTCACGAGAAGCCGGACATCTTATAAAAGTGATCTCCTTCCCAGGAATCATTACAGGGCTTCTGTGCATTCTAGTGGTATGAAGTCTTATGCTGCCGATGAAAGCATGACATGTTCTTATAAGAACAAATCTGGTGAATCTAAGTCTAGAGTTTGGAAACCCATTTCGGAAAATCCTCTTGAACCAATTTCTAGAGGTCCTAGACTCAGTAATCAGAAAGCTCCTTCTCTTGAGCTTTCAGGAAGAGCTATGAGAAATTTCCCTAAAAATGGAACTACCATGGGAACATAAGAAATGTTGAGATCAGACATCCTGGTGGAAATCACAATTACTCTCTCAAAACCTATGGTGAGACTATGTCTCCCTCTGCTACCTAGTAATAGAAATCTCCATTCTTGTATCTAAATTGAGAGATACAAGGATGATGTTTGAGAGATGCTCAAGTAATTAGTTGATTTTCATTAGTTTGTATGTTTGATATCTCATGATGTGTGTTTTTAGTATTTCCTTCCTTCTTCACTGTGACCTTTCTCTTTAGGGCTGGAAAAACTTTTGAAAGTGTCACATTATGCAGTTGTCCTGGTTGGGTCCAATTTTTGGCGTTTGGACTAGTCCACGAACGTCCATATATCCTCAAAGAACTCTATGGTTTCTATCTAGGGTGTATACTTGAACATATATATTACTCATATATGCATTCACTAATCTTCAGAAAGGAACTCGATGGAAACTGTTCCCAAGAAGCTGAACAGGATGATTTAAAAGGAAGTGATCATGCTCTAGAGTTTATTCTGAAGAAGATGATTAAAAGAAAAGAGTATAACTTTTGGATTGGAGAATCTGTCAAGGATTTAATCCTCGTTCAGAATAAAGTAAAGAACGAACTTGCTAACCTTCAATTGAAAATCAACCAGCTCATTGATGGACAAGCAAAAATCCTTGGTACTCAGAATATCTTGGTCAGAAATCAGAAGAAAGTTATCCTTGATTGTCAAAGGCTAGACACTATGTTCGCATTGTTGATCGAAAAACTAATGTTCTTACTCATGAACATGGGGTCTCTACTTTCAATAAGATCAAGGATATCAGCGATTCCTATTTCAATGGACCATTCCAGAGGTATGAAATCATTAAGGAAAACTGAGTTTCATTTGTTGCCTAGTATGTCTTCTTTTTGGCTTAGTTGGAAGAATAACTAGTGCTTGAATAGCGATGATTGTGACTACACATAGCTATTATTTTTCATCTTCTTATATTATTTTTTAGGTTTATTGGGTTTTAAATTCTAAAGATATTTGGAGGATGATGGTTTGCAATATTTAATCTTTGGTTTTTTATATTGCAATGTTTATGGGATTTGTGTGTTTACGTCTATGAACTTTGTTGTCTCATATTTTGTCAAAAGTAAAGTCGTTAATGATCGATATTCATTGATTTAAGGATGAATAGACTTTTGACAAACACAAAAGTTAAGCCTATATTGTCAATTCTTTGATGGAAGATAGGTTAAAATCTTTTGTGAACAAGGATAAAGTCTATTATTGTTATGCAAATAATGATTGAAAATAGAATAGATCCTTGTGTATTCCACAGTATTGATCTTCATTGATTCATATCTTATGAAATACTGTGAGGCTCCATAATATGTCCTATGTTGAGCACGATACGACTAAGTTGATTATTTTTGATTAACTTGGTTGGTTGTTCCATAAGGTGTGTTATGTAGAGCATTTGTGAACTAAATGAATCATCTCGTTTGGTTATTTAGTTATTTGCTCCGTAAGTTCTCTTATGTCGAGCAAAAAAAATGACAATTAAATTGATTACCTTCGTGATTAGTTTGGTTGTTTGTATTCCAATTAGATTAATTATGGGTTCTCTTGTAATCAGTCTAGTTGAGTATTCATATATTCCATAAGATTTTTCTTGTGTCGAGTATATGAACTGCTATCCTAATCATTTTCCAATGGTTTTGGTAGTCATATGTTCCGTAAGTTTACTTATATTGAGCATAAACAATTAAGTTGATCACCTTGTGTGTTTAATTTGATTGCGTATTCCGATTAAATTAATCATGGGTTTACTTGTGATTAATTTGATTGAGTTCTTTGGATATAGAAAATCACTTATCATGGTTTTTGGTGTCCAATAAAAAAAATCATTCTTTTCTCTCGAAATTAAGGTCGCTCTTGTTGTTCCCTTGGGAATGACATCAAATGGGGATTTCTTTTGAACTTGTGCTTAATGGTCATATCTTGAGGGGTGTGCGGCAGTGGAATTTTAGAGGGGTTATCTTGTATCTTTAAACTCCTTGATGAACGCTATTAGCTTCGGCTATGTGATTGCATCTAAATTAAGATGATGTGTGTCTTTTCTTTTATTCATGAAATGTCTCTTGTAGAAATTTCATTATGATCCCGTTCTTGTAACTTTGCCAATTTTATTGACAAAAAGGGGAGAATTAATATGTAGTTCACACTACAAATACATATGGTTTTCAGATCATTGTGTAAGGGGGAGCGGTTTCCATGATCGAGATGGAGTATTGACTAAGGGGGAGTGATACATATCGCCATAGTATTATTGTTGAAGTTGTGATGCAATTGGACTTTGACACTGTGTAGTAATACTATGACATTGTATAACAATGATCGAGAATATCGAGTTTTCTTATTGTTATAGCTACGTATCTTCAACAACAGTGATGCTAAACTTACAACCTTTGGGATCATTGGAGTACTTGGAAGGACGAAGATTTCAAGGAATGTTAAAGATTATACTTATGGAATAGGAGCTACTAAAGTTTCATTATCTTTTTTGTATTCCATATGTATTGATAGTTTTGTCACTAAAGTTGACAAAGGGGGAGATTGTTAGAGCACTGCTCGGTCAAACTCGCATGCGTTGCTATCTCAAGCATGTTTGTCAATATTAGTGATCAAAACTATAAGTATTGATATCTAGTCTATTATAGCTAAGTCTCGAACTAGGATAGTAAGTGCAGTTGAGATCAAGGACTTCATGGCGATTTATCATACAAGTGGAAAAACTACTCAAGGAACCGGTGGAACTTCTCGACAAAAAGGTATGTGAAGACTTGAACTTATCTGTCACTCAAAAGTCTATCTATTCTATTCCCTACTTCTTGAGACAAAAGTTGTATGCTATATATATAGACTTAGATTATACACATTTGGTATTTCGAGCCGAGTATACCTCGCCTATCTGTATCTCGAAATATGTGTTGGTAAGCGTTTCGCTTCGATCATGTTTTTCTTTACCTAGTGACGCAAGTCATGTATGTTTCGATCATCTTGAAAATTGCTTTGACGAGAAATAGCGTATCAACTATTTAACGTCCTCTAAGAATGTTTCAATGATTGGAATGAGAGATTAAATTACATAACCATAGTGGACATAAGTACGTTGTGGAAACACATATGTGCATAAGTCTCATGCTGGAAATCGGCTAGTAGCCAAGTACGCGAACTCAGTCAGCGAACTGCCGAAGTTCTCAAACCCGAGAATTTCTGCTGAGTTATCAAACTGTGTTGCGTAAGCCAAGTCCATGAACCCAGTCCGCGAACCAGCGAAGCTCTCGAACCCGAGAATTTCTGCTGGATTTTGAAAACTCTTTTCAGTACTTCAAGTCCGCGAACCTAGTCTACGAACTTGTATAGGTTATATATCTAAAGATGATTTCTGAAATTAACTCATAAAGACTAAGGAATGCTTTTGCAAACCGTGGCTATAAAGTTCATGAACCTAGTCTACAATCATCTTTGCTTCAATTGTGTCATGTGTAGTACATGAGATTTCCTTGCAATTGAACAACTCTCTAACTAGTTCATGTGAGTGATTTGAACTAGTTATGGTGAAGAAGAAAGTGGTTGGTATGAAATGCTCAAATGGATTACCTTTTGGTTGACTATTATTGAACCAACAATGCACACATTTGGGTACGGTTTACAAACCTAGAAGCGTGCAGTTAATTTGTGTATGACGAGCTAAGATTTCGATCTAATAGTTGAGATATATTATCTTGAATCTAAATCAGGTTTTCATCTAACGGTGGATAGTGTTTGCTTTGTGAGCAAGGCGAAACCCTGATTTGAAAGACTATATAAGGGGACATCTAGAAACTCTACAAACTAATCCCCACACGTCCGTGTGATACTAGTTTGTAAGCTAGATTTGATTCTCCTTTAACCATCTGGTTTTCTTTTCTCAAACCGGGTTAACGACTTAAAGACTTCATTGGGATTGCGAAGCCATACTGATATTACTTTTATCGTAGTTGTGTGATCTGATCTTGCATCTTCTATCGTACGAGTACAATCAGATTGATTGGCTTGAGATCGTGAGAGTTATCCGATAGGAAAGATATAAAAAGTAATCACAAACATCTTCGTCTCATTATTTGTGATTCCACGACGTCTTGTTTCGCTACCATACGATTAAAATTGTTGTGAGGTGGTTGATTAATCTAGGTTGTTCTTCGGGAATATAAGACCGGATTATCAATTGGTTTCTGTTCACCTTGATTTATATCAAAAGACAAAACAAAAACTTTAGGGTTTTTCTGTGGGAGACAGATTTGTCCTTTGATAGACTTTTCTGTGGGAGAGAGATTTGTTTATTGTTAAAGCCTGCGATTTTGGGTCGTAGCAACTCTTAGTTGTGGGTGAGATCAGCTAAGGGAATCAAGTGCGTAGTATCCTGCTGGGATCAGAGGCGTAGGGGTGCAACTGTACCTTGGATCAATGGGAGACTGATTGGGGTTCAACTACATTCCAGTTCAATTTGTAGTGGCTTAATACAGTGTGTATTCAATCTGGACTAGGTCCCGGGGTTTTTCTGCATTTGCAGTTTCCTCGTTAACAAAACTTCTGGTGTCTGTGTTATTTCCTTTATGCGTTATATTTGTTTATATAATAGAAATAATACAGGTTGTGCGTTATATCAATCAATTGGATAGTTCGACCTAACGGTTGTTGATTAATATTGATTGATTCTTGGATATTGGTCTTTGGTACCATCCAAGTCTATCTCTCTTTAATCGAGACTCGCAGTTTGCTTGAGTAAGATTAAATTGAGAGATTGAGATATAAACTCTTTGATATGTATTTTTATTGATTGAGTCTGACTGTCTAGTTGATTCTCATAAAAAGTATTTTGGAGTTTGTCTATACAGATTGCTAAGCAAAATATTGGGTGGTGTTGTTAGACCCCCGCTTTTTCAGATAATAATTATTAATATATCTACAAATCCTAAATTCTATCCAGATCTTTAAATAGATATAATTATGATCTGAAAAGAAAATTTAATTACGAAAAGGATTAATCTCAAACTCAAAGAAAAGGATTATTTCCTGGTTTATGAGAAGAATGGTGAAGGAGGATAAAACCCGTTATGCGCAGTATAAACAGTGTTTAAAGATTGGCGTGACTTTTTTTCCCTAAAAAGAGGGGAACTCTCAATTACATTGATAATAATCATCTGATTCAAAACCGGTTACAGGACAGACAAAAAAACTTCCAAAAATTACAGGAATTTAAAATAAGCAGCAAATACACTGACCGACAAACCATATAACAAAACAGTCGCAAAAAACAAAATTCGATACAAAATCCTAAGCGTTCCATACAATTTTTTTTAGAAGCAGAACAAGTTTAAATGGCATGATTTGGATTAAAAGAAACTCATCCAAATGCTAGGATCCAAAAATCCAACCAATTCTCAAAGGTTTTTCTAAAAATACGGTAAAATAAGTGAGTGTCAAGGATTTTTTTAAAGTAACCGTGAAAGTAACATAGATAATCTGAATCGGTTATCGGAGGACGAAATCGGTTTGAATCAGTCTGGAGCTTCATCGGAATCAGTCTGAAACTATTGGTTGTCTTCTGTGTCTTCAGTATTGATGTTGGAGTCTTAGAACATGTTTCTTCTGCCGGTGACTCTTGAGAACCTGTCGTTGCAAGGCTAAAACTAAAGTTATTAGCCAAACCTAGACTATAATATCTTAGAAAAAACAAATCAGTTAAACATCCTAAAACATTAAAATCAAATAAACCTAAACCTAAGATTGGCGTGACAAGTTGGTAGTATATGTCCTCCACTATTCAAGTGGCCTATCAGCCCCGTAGGTGACTTTGTATGACATGGCCCAAAAGTTAAGCGTAACAGTTGCGCATTACTGAGAATGTAGCCTGGCAGATGGAGCTGCACATGCCGACGGTGTAGCGCCAACATGGCTGAGACAAGAAGGCTACTTAGCACATGCAATACTATGCGATAGTGTTGCATATCCTTATTCAGAGTTAGCCCATCTCAAGGAAGGATTAAAGGATGAAATGCAAAGTCATGGCATGACTTTAACATCATTCCAAGCACTGGACAAGACTTGGATGATGCATATGCAACAATGGCGTTTCCAAATGCGCCATTGGGGATAACTTCTCTCCAAAAGAGATGCAAGTGATGCATATGAAGCATGAAATTGAATTAAGCAAGTCAAGAATCAGTTGGCAAGATATTTGGATGTTGGCATCCAAATGAGCTAAGTGCGTAGCGGAATGAATGAAGCGCAACCATTACCAGATACTTGGCAGAAGTGCAAGTTAGATGAAGCGTAATCATTATCGAGCATTTGGTGTAGGCCAAGAGTGAGTGAAGCACAATCATTATCGAACATTGGCAGGGCCAAAGTTCAGTGACGCATAATGATTGTCGGACTTGAGTTCAAGCTGTCAGTTGTGAGTGTGTGTGCATCAACGCATGCCAAAGTGAAAGATCAAGTTAGAGACGGTTATAGAGTGGCTTTATAACCGAGTTTGGCATGTCCTAACCGTTGAAGACATGTGTGGCGCCATTGTGCAAGCCATCACCTAAGTTAGCAGTTAAAAAGTGGAACTGGCGGTTAGGTAACTTCCCATGGACAGATGGCTGTTCATGGGGCGTGCAACAGAGTTGCATACGGAGTGGCTATGTCTTCTTGGAATTATAAATATCCAGAGAAGTCTTACAAATCAGTTTTTCAATAGTTCGAGTGTTGAGGAACCACATTTGCAGTAGAGAGTGATTGATGCATTAGGCTTAGAGAATAAGATTGTAAGTCCATTGGTTGGACGATTTTGTATCTTCCCCTTAAGCTAATAAAAGTGAGTTTGTTGGATTATGCGTTTGGCTTTGGTTTACTGTTGATTCGCTAATACTCCCCCAATTATGTGAAGCATAAACATGGCAGGAATCTCTTTGTAGTATGGGCTACATCGTTTGGTATAGAAAATCTAAGTAAGTCTTTCGTTGCATACTCAAGGTGAGTTGGTTGTTTGCATTGATGCAAACTTATAAGGCTTAAATACTAGTGGGTGATAAGAGATCACTGAACCACTGTATTGTCGGGTTATACCTTCGCGAAAAATTGCTTGAAGTATTTGGAGGTGTGACAGTACGGGTATCAGAGCACAGATTTCTCTGTTTTAGCTTTGTGTTGGAAGATTTTCTCTGTTTTGCTCGAGTTTAGTTGATGAAATTGCAAGAGATAATGGCGGATAAGAAGAGTACGCTGAATGTCTTAACTGATAGGGTAGCGGACTTGGAATACAAGATTGGCAAAGAGGTGTGCCATCCTAACAATGCCAATTATAATGCAACGTCATAGGCTCGCATGCAGGCATTTGATGGGTACGCTGCTGATATGATGGAGTCAAACCAAGAAGCAACTAAGAAGCACACTGATTTGGAAGGCCAAATCAATGATGTTAATACCATGTTCACAGGAGCCTTGAAAGAACTAACTGATGAGTTAAGTTTCTTGAGGCGAATGGTGGGTGTAATTGATTCGGATCAAGCTACTGCGGGTGGTAGTGGCAGTGACTTTACGAAGGTTAAAGTCCCAGAACCTAAGGCGTTTTCTGGAGCAATAGATGCATAGGCATTGGAGAATTTTATGTGGGACATGGACCAATACTTCAAGGACGCCAGAACCCCGGAAGAACAAAAGGTTACTCTCGTTAGCATGTACCTGGAGGGTGATGCAAAATTATGGTGGAGAACTAGAAACGATGATGACCTTACTGCTAGTCGTCCAAGTATCGTGACATGGGATGTCATGAAAGAATAATTGAAGAGTCAATTCTTGCCAATCAATGCGGCTTGGTTAGCCATAGAGAGCTTGCGTAAGCTGAGGCATACCGGTGCACCATGAGAATACGTGAAAGAGTTTTCGTCTTTGATGCTAGATATTCGTAACATGTCTGAGGAAGACAAGTTGTTCAATTTTACATCTGGTTTGCAAGCATGGGCTCAGGCCGAAGTGCGAAGGCAGGGTGCCAAAGACCTACCTTCGTCCATTGCAACGTGGACAGCCTTGCTGATTTTAGGTCAGTCAATACCTCAACTGATGCTAATAGAAAGGGCAAGGACAAGGAAAACCAAAAGTGTAAGGACAAGGATAAGAAAAGTTCTGAGGCCAAGGAGAAAAGATATCAAAGGGATGATAGTTTGGTTGCGAAGAACAAGGCTGGTGGATGTTTCTTACGCAAGGGTCCTCACCTTGCGCGTGATTGTCCAAAGAAAGAAAAATTGTCCGCAATCGTCACTGAGTGTAGTGGTGACAAAGAAGAAGCTGATCAAGTGGAGCATGTTAATCCTATTCAACTATGCAACATAGTAGAACAAACGGCAACAGTACAACATGGGATGAGTGGTGCCGGCCTGGTTTATGTGAAAGTTGGCATACATAATCATCGTCTTTGGGGAATGGAAGATACAGGTGCGTTGCATACTGTTATGATCTTGTCAATGGCAGAGTACTTGGGTTAGGAAGTATATCAAGTTGGTCACTGCATGAAGACAACGAATGATATAGCTAAGCCAATCAAGTGGATGGGTGTGGCAAATGTTGAAGTTGGAGAATGGCGTGGCCAAATCAGTGTAATGGTGATGCATCTCAATGACTTTGAGATGATCCTTGGTAAAAAAAATTCAAAGAAGCAGAGGCAGTAGTGATGCCTCACCTTGGCGGGATTTTCATACAAAGTCCAAGTGCACCTTGTTTCGTGAAAGGTGTAAGGAAAGTTAGTCCGGTTGACATGAAGTGTGACAAAGGAAAGGCAAGTGAGTTTGCTCTTGTCCGCTCGTTCGAAGAAAGCTTAGCTGAGATTCACATGTAATTTGGGTATCATATGGATCTTAGTATCCCTTATTCACCGTGATTGGCGCATGTATGAAGCAGCGGCATTGCATTGCTGTTTTCAATTGCCTGAACCTGCAAGGTTGGTGAAGTATGGAGACTTTGGCATGATTTCTGTTTGTTGTTTCTGTTTGAAGTTTAAGTTGGGTGTTGCTAATCTTATGGTCTTTGAAGATAGCACACTAGTGTTTGTGTATTTTCTTTGGTAGTGTATTTGCTTTCAGTAAGGCCGAGTGTTGGCCAGTGGTGTAAATGGTAAGGGTTCCTATATTTCTTGTGTAAGGTTAGTGTAATGTGAAGGAGGTGTTTAAGCAAAAACCTTGTCTCTTTTTGCTTGATGTAAAGCTAGTTCATTGGGGAAGCACTACAAGTATACTTAGCCAAAGTATGCAACAAGAAATGCTGAAAGCAAAACCAAGCAAGAAGTAAAGTTGGTGGCATAGGCGAGTTTGCTATTGGGAGAGTTACGTAGAAGTGCGACAGTATTTGGTAGCGATAGCATGGAGTAACACAACAAGAATAAAGATGTAAGTCCATCAAGCATATGAGTTAAGAGTAACTCATAGTGAGGAAGAACATGATGTTGTTTTTCCGTTACATTAAAGCGTATCAGTTTGAAAGAACAAGTGAGGTCTTGTTAGTTTCAAAGGCGCGGGAAGAGGAACCTAGTCTAGCGAAACAACCGTAAAGACCCAGGTTTCCTAAGTCATGGATAATGTCATGCATTTCATTCGAGTTTGCACATGAGTGCTGCAAAAAGTTTAAAGAACACTTAGTCTACAGTAAGGTCTGTTGAATTGCAAGAGTGCAACGTCAGTCGTAAATGAAGGCAGTAAGCTAAGTTATGCATATCAGGGTGATATGTTGGCTGTTTGAAGTGTACACTTAGGCATGGAATGGCTTGAAGAAAATATTTGTGATGCGGATGCGATCGAATGAGGACCATTAGTTTAGGATTAGCCAAAAGAGTACTGTCGAATTTCAGAGGAGTTCTGAAAATGCATGGTGCAATAGATCACAAAAGCATTTGGGTGTTGAGATGTAAATGAAGATTGAAGCATAGTCGACGATGGGACAATGAAGATGAAATTCATAGGCTCTATGGCAAGGAAAACAAACTAAGTGGCGGCATTAAGTACTAGGCAAAGAAGGTTTGGCAAGGTTAAAGGCCAAACAAAGTTGTTGATTTCTGAGAATGGGTAGATGCGTACAAAGCCAAGGAAAGTTCAGTAGAGGCTGAACTGATGTTGCATTCAACGAGGACGTTTAATGGATTGGATGGGGGAGGTCTATGACATGGCCCAACAGTTAAGCGCAACAATCGCGCATTACTGAGAATGTAGCCTGGCAGATGGAGCTGAACATGCCGACGGTGTAGCGCCAACATGGATGAGACAAGAAGGCTACTTAGCACATGCAATACTATGCGATAGTGTTGAATATCCTTCTTCAGAGTTAGCCAAGCTCAAGGAAGGAATAAAGGATGAAATGAAAAGTCGTGGCATGACTTTGGCATCGTTCCAAGCACTTCCCAAGACTTGGATGATGCATATGCATCAATGGCGTTTCCAAATGCGCCATTAGGGATAACTGCTCGCCAAAAGAGATGCAAGTGATGCATATGAAGCATGAAGTTGAATTAAGAAAGTCAAGACTCAATTTGCAAGATATTATGTTGGCATCAAAATGAGCTAAGTGCGTAGCATAATGAATGAAGCGCAACCATTTCCGGATACTTGGCAGAAGTGCAAGTTAGATGAAGCGTAATCATTATCGAGCATTTGGCATATGCCAAGAGTGAGTGAAGCGCAATCATTATCGAACATTGGCAGGGCCAAAGTTCAATGACGCATAATGATTGTCGGACTTGAGTTCAAGCTTTCAGTTGCGAGTGTGTGTGCATCACACGCTTGCTGAAGTGAAAGAGCAAGTTAGAGACGGTTATAGAGTGGATTTATAACCGAGTTTGGCATGTCCTAACCGTTGAATACAGGTGTGGCGCCATTATGCAAGCCAGCACCGAAGTTAGCAGTTAAAAAGTGGAACCAACGGTTAGGGAACTTCCCATAGACAGATGGCTGTTCATGGGACGTGCAACAGAGTTGCATACGGATTGGCCCTGGCTTCTTGGCATTATAAATACCCAGATGTGGATAGGGGAAAACGGATCATTGTTTTTTATGGAAGTGAAGATATGAGCGTGTTGTCGAGACTCCTTAACCGAGCAAACTGTTCAACCTCACACAGATGCACTGCAAAGGGAGTGATTAGATTCGAGAGATCAATATGTATGACTCCGGCCTAAACCAAGTCAATGGCCATTCCATAGTCAACTCGGTCGCAAAGAGGGAGATGGGTTGATCTGTAGGAGGGAAGCTGAGAATTGTGTGGGATCAGTGATGATCAAGGATTGTGGATGCGTTGAAGGTTTCTGCAATTTTGGTGAACTGATGAGTTCAAATAAGTTATGATGGATTGATGAATTCTTGAGAGTAGTTACTCGAGAAATTCTGTACGATTGATGATAGCTAGTGACCGTTCGTTGTCTGTTGTCCGCAATCATGGATTCAGAGACTTATTTATATTGTCAGAGTCGTGAACACCTTGATCCTTGTAAGTGTGACGGTTCCTTAAGTGAATGAGTGGGAAAGTGGGAGATCGTGGTGAAACCAGTTCCAGGTTGTGCAGAGACTTGGTTGATCATTCACCCACTACTTTGCTAACTCCTTCAACCGTTGACACGACTTACTCACATTTATCGTTGTGGATGAACCCACGTGTTGTAGGCCGCCAGACCAAAACCCTAGTTGTTATCCCCCAAATTTACGTGATTGATGTCTCACGAATCATGGAGTCTGTATGACAGACGTGTATTGATTAGTCAATTTTTGACTGATTAGACGGTGAGTCTAGGTTGTATTGAATCGAGCATGAGTGGTGAATGCTCAGCGATTCGGGGATCGAACATGTAGTTCTATGAAGTGATATCAATATTTTAGATTCAATGACGAATCACTGACCAGTATTTGAGCGAGAGCAAGTATTGCTCGATTCGGCGAATTACTGAATATTGAGTATTTGACGAGCAACTGAGCAAGTATTGCTCAATTCGAGAAAATACTGAATGTTGACAATTTGACGTGCAATTGAGCAAGTATTGCTGAATTAAAAAAAATACTGAATGTTGACAATTTGACGTGCAATTGAGCAAGTATTGCTCAATTCGACAAATTACTGATAAATTACTAAATATTGATAGGTGGATCAATATTTGAGCAACTGAGAAAGTATGCTCAATTCGACGAAATATTTATTGGTGACGTGACCCAATAAAATATTAAAATATTAGTAGATTACCAAATATTATATGATTAATTCAGATGTTGGTTGTTGAATCAATATAAATTCATTAGTTCCTGAATCTTGCTCATAATGATGTTTCGTAGAACATTTATTCGAAACCCTAATTTCAGATCATAGTTGACGAATCTCTGAAAATAGGTCATGAACGGACCGACCACATGGGATGATGGGCGTCCATGTGGTGCCCAGTGCTCGAGTGAGCATGCACCAGGGTTCTCAGTTTGAGGATTGGTGAAAGAATGATGATTAAATGCCGGTTTCATCATTTACTGAAATATTGTTGGGTTCAGCATTAGGTGATAAAACCTAGGTATGAAGGTTGGTGAACCAACCAAGAGATCATGGGACCGGCTCTTGGTTGTCACTGGACTAGTTGTTGGCCGTTTGAGCAATCCCCAGGTTGGTTGGAGAGAGTTTGGGCCCAATATGAGCAATTGAGCAAATTAGGTCACAATTATGAAAACGTGTGGGACCGGATTTGTGCAAGCCCTAGGGATGACTCTGGTCGGTCATGAAGGCATGCACGCGTTTCCGTGGTATCCGTGTCTCCATACTGAGACTTTCAGTATTTTCTGATGTGCGTTCGAGCAACATTGTAAATTTTCAGAAGAGTTTTGTCTTGACTGAAATTCTTGATTTTTTTCAGAATGAGCATGTATGCTCGATTGATCAATATTTTGTAAATATTAAAATAAGTGTATTTTAACATTTAAAATTGTCGTGGGAGGCTAGGCGTTCGTGTGACCATGTTGGATTTTGGTTTTTCATGATTCGAGCAAAATTTGAGAAGTTATGACGAAATCATGATTTTTGCTCAAACCAAGGAGTTTCATGAATTGAGGAAAATAATAATTATAAAAGTCCAGGGATTGCAAGGTGTGGGACCGGCCACGACTAGGGAATGGCTGGACGGCTATGTTTCCCGGTCCCGCACATCTTTTCTTATTTTATAATAATATTATTTTTCATGAATCCGTGAAATTATGGAGAATCCATGACTTTTTGTTGAAACGGAGGAGTTTCATGAGATTGGGGAACAATAATTATAAAAGCTAGGGATTGATAAGGTGTGGGACCGGCCACGACTTGGGCATGGCCGGCCGACTAGGTTGCCTGGTCCCGCACACCTTTCCCTATTTTATAATATTATTTCATGAATCCATGAAGTTATGGAGAATCCTTGAGTTTTGCACAAACGAGGAAGGTTGCTAAATTGAAGGAGTTTTTCATGAGTTCATGAAAATAACAAAATAGGTCAAAAATAATAAAAGAGGCATGTGACCAGCCATGTCTAGGGCATGGTCGACCGGTGGGCACGGCCCCTGGGCGTCTCTTATTATTTTATTATTATTTATTGTTTTCTCCTGTTTTGCGTAGGATTCCTTATCTGTCCATATTTTTGGATGCTCGTTTGTGCATCCGGGTGCTCACTCATGCATCATCGTCGAGTACACTTGCACTATTTTTGTGGGGCTTACTCAGTGATGGTCCAGATGCCCGGTTGTTGAGTATTTATTACTAATTCATGAAATTCAGTGGAGAATAATTCATGAAACGCAGTAATAAAAATGAATAGTTATTTATTATCAATTCATAGGATAGCTGTGGACTCGACCATGAATTCAGAATAATAAAATATGCATTACCATTCCATGAGATCATGGATTCGACCATAGAATCGAAGTAATAAAATTATCTATTACTATTCCATGAGATCAGCCATGGATTCGATCATGAAATCGAAGTAATGATATAATATAGTCGTTTATATCCATTCCATGAGATCAAGCCATGGATTCGATCATAGAATCGGAGCAATTGTTTATTGACATTCCTTGGAATCAGGCCGTGGATTCGACCATGGAATATGAGCAATTGTTATTTCCATTCCATGGGATCAGGCCGTGGATTCGACCATGGAATAGGAGCAATTGTTATTGCCATTCCATGGGATCAGGTCGTGGATTCGACCATGGAATAAGAGCAATAATAGATCATTCTGGGAATTCAGTGGTGAACGTCACGGAAGAATTAATCTATTGCAGAAAAGATATTATCCAGTTAAAGCGTCACATCCATTCTGAATGGTGCATAGTCAGGGAATCACGATGTTGTTTACGGCCTGAAGGCGTTCATGCTATAAATCTACGGAGAACCTCCCAAATCGTTCTTCTATGTGGAGGTGGGTCTCTTTCCTGCAGTCATGGAACTGTTATTCTGCATAGAGGTCATGATGAAATGCCAGGGATCGAATCGCTCAGCCAATGGGGAATTTCGACAACATATTCATCAAGGCTTCGTAAAATATGAATTGTTGCATGCCTGAATGCCGTGTCAAAAACATGCCTCATGATTTTATGGTTTTGCCCTTTTCTGAAAATCCACCTCAACGTTAAGTCCCCTGCTTAGTGGGGAACAGTCATGTTCCGCAGTAATGCATTAAATGGTGATTTTCAGTCGACGAGATCGGTAGTTGAACTCAGTCTACAAAGGTATATTCAGAATCCTCAATTTGCTGCAATGGTGTTACGTATGGGAAAATATTTGAGCGGGGATCCTAATAGCGTGATAGAGCGTTATTTTGTGAGCACGGAGAGGTGAGGTGCTGCTGATTTGGTCAGTTAAAAGCCCAATTTTGGTCGGTTTAGCGTTTGCGGGCCCAAAAAGGAAATCCTTGTGTTTGGAATAAACGTTTGTTCTTTCGTTAGTTTAAGAAACAAATAAAATAGACCTGAGTCTAGTGATACAATTTTTGTCTATGCGCTTCCACGAAAGCCATTTTTTTTTAATATGTGAGATTTCACAAAAGGGAATAAACTCTCGTTTCAAAGGTGGATGCTCATACGAGAGAAAAGTTTTTTTTATTTTTTTTGAATAGACATGCGTCTGTTAGCAATAAAAAATTTGTCTATGAGCTTTCATGAAAAAATTTATTTTCGATATGTGAGCTTTCATAAATTTTCGAAAATACACTTCTCGTTTCAAAGACGGATGCTCGCGAGAGGGAGCAAAAATATATAAATATATTTTCAAAGTTACGTGGGTTTCACGTTAAAATATATATTTTTTAAAATCAATGTTTTGATTTTGAACAACTGTTGAAAGTAGACAATTATTCACGGTGAAACAATGTCTGTATGTGAGTTTTCAAAATTGTAGAATGGACGTCTGTCCAATTTTTGAAAAACAAGTGAATGTTCACATAATGAAAACTTATGTGAAATTAAGTTTTTTATTTTCAGCAATTGCTAGTAGTAAACAATTTTGATGAAATACTGTTTGCATGGATTTTGTGATCTGGTAGTGTATGCACCAAACCAATGAGTGTTCACCTGATGGGAGTTGCTCACACGGTGAAAATAATGTGAATTGCTCACATGATGGAAGTTTCATAAATTATTCACAGTTTTATGAAAATCACGTTATGGTTGTGAATAACGAATTTTGTTCGTCATTGCAGGTTTGAAGGAGCGAACAAATTCTCGAGATTGTAATCACTACGGCTAATGAAATTGTAAATAGGTAAGAGTTGGATGGTTACCAATTTTTTAGACGCTGTTGTGAGCACATTTATTCCATGATTCATTGTTTTGTCTAATCCTTCGCTTTGTATGAACGATGTGCTCTGAGTGGTGAGAGATCCTTCATACTGAGTTGTACTCATGGTTATTCCATTAGCTTTACCACAGGATGATCTTATAATGAGATCCCGAATCAATGTAGGCTCCACGGAAATGGAAGAAAGTCTACGGAAGCGGAGAACCCAGAAGTAAGGACTACAGGATGTTAGCAAATGACGTGCAGTCCCCAGCCGTTTCTTTGGTGAGTTGTTAGCGCTCCTTGTGTCATGACTTTTCCTTTACCGTGCAATTAGGATCACGAGACCAAGGTTTGTTATTTATTTTCAGAATTTGGCTCCATGAAGGTCTTCAACTTGTTCTCGGGCAAACGATTCAGGAATCCAGCATTGATGAAGAAGTCGATGTAAGTATCTCTTTCGTGCAGGTGATCGTGGCATCTCCTTGAATGAAATAATGATAATTTTTGTCGATGAATCCAGGAATAAATCATTGTATATAAGCAGCATGTTGATGAAGCGTGCTCTTATTTGGGACACGGGAATATGGAGATTCCTGAAATCCTGAAACGAATGGATATAGCGGAGTTGCCAATGGAGATTCCGGCGTTTCCGAGCCTTCAAATGATTTAAAGACTCCCCTAGTAAGTATATCTCCTGTGATTTCTTCATAGAAGTATGAAATTGCTGATTTTTGAATGAATGAATGAGAATCCGTGCGAGTATACGAGTAATTTTGCTGAAACACGTCACCAGAAAATTTCAGATTTCAGCCTTTTAGTAAAAACACCGTAAAATCTTCGTTCGAAGTCGGATTTTCGCGATCTGCATATGTATCTTCAAGCCCAGAAAATTTCCAAGATTTATCCAAGACAATTTTTGAGTTTTGGGCCTGTTTAGGGACCGAAAAAGACGAAACAGTAAACTTCCAGGAGACTTCCAGAATTTTTTTTAGCTGGCATGTAGTCCAATGTTTTTGCCACATATCTTTGCTCGTTCTCCAATTGATGTTAATTTTGGATATGTTGTATAATACATCCATAATAGAATGGTATATGACCCCTCCCTAGATTCTTCACCAATTGCTACCAGCTCGTCGCTTTGTACAGGGCAGTGTAAAATTACTTCAGATGGACTTGCTGCAAAACGTTTCTTTTGTGTCTTTAGACCATTTGCTTGTGTCTTGAACGCTTGAAAGACTAATGAAGGATTTAGATGGCATTGATTAATTTGAGATCAGTATCCTTTGATTGATATATGAGTATGGTGCTTGCAATGTCATCTTGTATCTGTTAGTCATAGAAACATCACTTCTGAAACCCTGGTCACGGGACCATAACTGAGGTTGCTCTCAAGAGGGGATGATGTAATGACCATGGTGGAATGTCCCGGTGGTAGCATTCCTTTTATGATGATTTATTATAACTAGAGATCCCGAAACCACGAGTCTTGGATTGTGAAATTGATCGTCATAATCAGTGGACCGTCAGTCCCTAGTATTTTGTTGAATCTCTCTTTCGTTTTTCCCTTATTCTTGCAAGACCAAAATAGAGGACCCGGGTAGAAAAATTGATGTAAAGACCTAGGTGGTCGAAGTTGGAGGTACCTTGATGAAGGATTTAGCGATGGTAGACACCGATCGACTGTGGAAGTTATGAATCCTGTCCGAGAATTGTTTCTTGCATGTTGCATGCTATGGAAGTCGTAGGGACCTCATACGACGTCGAAATTCGATGCTTGACCCCAACTTTTGAAGCTAACAGACTGAGTTACCATATGAGAAAAGAATCACTCAATTTGGATTTGTAGAGGTCAGCCAATGAAGCGTGCACATTTGTGATTTATAATCCCGTACAAATTTTTCAGATTTCATAGATCTGACAATAAAGGCCATATCTTTCAGCTCGTATGTGCGATTGATGCTCCCTTTTGGTATGTTTTAGAAGAGACATAGACAAACATCTTTTATTGAGGAAGTATTGTTCCATTCCCCACACATTGGTACGTTTTTGTAAACCCATGGCCTGAAGTGTGTTGTATCTCATTTGTAGAAGTGATGAAAACATCTTGTAGAAGACTTTGGTTTATGCCCGTCTGTCGTGTAAGCTTTGGAAAGACATTCATGTTACCATGTTTTCAGGTATAAACATCTTGATATGAATCATTAGATCTTGAAGAAGTACGATCCATAGAGTAACGCTTCAGAGAATGGATAGTTGATGAAGCCGGATGTTGCGTCTGAGGCTGATGAGACCACAATTGAATTTTCTCCAGAAATTCTTGTTAATGCTGAGACCATGAATAGAGTTCCTCCACATGCTGATGCTGATACTATGATTGGAGTTGATATAGAGACCGAAGATGATAGTCTTTGCTCTTCCATCCAGTGAGCATTTACATGCACAAACTAATTGGTGAGTTGAGCATTCCTAAGATGAAGGTCTACTAGGATTTCAATCCAAATTCTCCTGATATGACTTTACTATGAAGTGGATTCATCATGGAATCGATGTTATTGCGCTGTAGATAGCAGCAGCAGTCTTCATCCTGGATATGATTGGCGAAGAGAGGAAGTTCCCCAGTCGTGCATGGGATTGTGATGTAGAGAGGTTTCGTTTGACGATGTTTCATGGAATCACATCAGGTTTCAATGACTTGTTATGTGGATAACATTTATTGAAATATATTTAATTGAGATTTCCAATAAAATCAAGTCCCCAGTGCATCCCTCATTCACTTAGCAGAGTTGAAGGAGTTTGTAGCATCCATTGATGAATGATGTTGCATCTGCTTCAGAAGTCTTATCATGGGATAGTGAAGGATTATCGATTGTAATTCACCTATACTTTGATCGTGTAGGTGTTGAACCAGTGTGTCACGTCGAGATATTGTGCTGAAGCTAGATGCGTTATTATCGAAGGTGTACTCTTTGATTTGGAGTATAATTCGAAGGCTTCTAATATGCTTGAGCGCTGAAGTGTCGAATGTCTTAGGCTTGATCGTCTTGGCCCGTGTATCTTCTGTTGATTCGGCATTCTGCTGCGATAGAGGAATTTAACACTTGTGCAGACATCAGAGATTTCTGATACTCGTGGACATTCCTACAAGTCTGTGGAGAAATGCAAAAAGTGTTCTTTTCGATGCTTCCGTCATCTCTCAGTAGTGAATATCTCGGTGAGATGTTCGATTTGAAGCGGTCTCAAATTCAACCACTTGGTGAAATACAAATGCGGTGAAGCTACCATTCATGACGTATTGCAGAGTTGCTAACAGAATTGAGTCCCCATGCTAGGATAAAATGTGAGGAAATAAATGACATAGACATGGAAGGAATGAGACTTGCCTGAGTGCGGAACGTCTTGATGAATGTCTATGCATCTTTTGCAGGTTCTTGCTTCAACCTCGTCAAAGTTCGAAATTTCTCCAAGTGCTCTAATGATGGGATGAAAAATAGCTTCTTTTCGAGTGATGCCAGCGGCTCTGAGGGTTTTCAGTGGAACGATGTTGATGACGGTGTCAGCATCGATCAACGTTCTTTCGAATTCATTTCCTCTGACATGGACTGGTAAGCATCCCCTAGTCGTGCATCTCCTTTTTTGTGGATGAAGGTTCAGGGAGTATTTCTGGGATAGACAGACGTCTGACACAATGTGATTCGGTGCTGCGAACATGTATTTCCTTTATGCCTTAGACAGATAGAGCAGTTCACAGATATGCTCGATCGATTGAACTATTTCTTTGACTGGTTGTTCAGAGAGTGTAAAGGTTCTGACTGGGAAGGATTCTTTTGTACTCCTTCAGTCCCTAGTTGCAGCTATTATGAATCAACCTTCTCTTTGAAAATATTGCAGTCACCTGTTGGATGATTGGTGAACTTATGAAGGCAGCAATACCTGGGAATATTCACTTCTTCTTCAGTTGGTTGTCTCCTGATGAATGTCAATTGGGTTGCACCATCTTGAATCCAGACTTCCAGTAACTCGGTCACTTGTTCAATGAGAAGAGGGAAGTTTGAATCTACCTGATCATTTCCTCTTTTGTTGATGCAGGGTTGAGGTTTGTGCATTTCAGGATTGGTTATCCTTTCTTTGCGATTCTGAAGGATCCTGAGAGATTGGAGAAGTATGCTTTTGATGTTGTGCTTCGGCTTTCCTTTTGCTTCCTTCAGCAACAATGTTCATGGAAGGTTGGAGGTTATATTGTCTGTTGAAGAGACGCTGGGTATCACGAGGTTCTCAGTGTAGGTCTTTCTATTTCCAGTAAAGTATGTGCGGTAGTTGCTGATCGCTTTCCTGCTTCATGAAGTTCTGAAAAAGTCTACAATCGCAGATTCTCCAGCAAGTCTCTATAGACTGGGATCATTCTGTTGTGTTCATGCTCTCTTAGTGCCTCCATGAATCGACAGACGTGTTCTCGAGCATTCCATGTTCCCTTGTACATCGTTGGGGAAGTGTAGCCCTCTGGAAGAGGAATTCTTTGTATAGCAGCAATATATGGAGGTTGATGACGTTGAACAGATGATGCTTTGTCTTTTCCTCGATCCTCCATGAAGCGTTGCATGTCTTCACGAGTGATGAAGCCTGTGGGTTTCTTTGTCGGTGGATTATCTGCAGCCTTGTGGACTTCATTATCATCTACTATATAAATCAGAGTGGCTTCAGGATCAGCAGGCGAAGATGTTTCTTTGGCTTTTCCTTTCTCCCGAGTTTTCTCTGTCATCTTATCAGTGAGAGTTTTGAGATAATTGCACAGCTTTTTCTGTGTTGCTGCCGTGTCAATCTGATTTTTGGCAAGAGTCTCTTGTACCTTCATGAGATCAGCTATGGTAGGAGGATTTTCTCTGATTTCTTCGGGAGACCAGCCAAAGATGGGATTGTCTCCAATGTTGGTTTGAGGAGTGGTGTCACCAGCGCCGATTTTGGAAGCAAGAGTAGTTCCTGGAGTACCACCATTTTTTATAGTGCTACCGTTGTTTGCATTGGGATTTGTGACTAACCCAGACCTAAGACCAGCCATCTTGTGAAAATATGAAATTGCAACCGAGAGATTAATCTCCCACTCTGCCCGCCAATATGTGGATGTGGGAAAATGGGTCGCTGGTTTTTAGGGAAGTGAAGAGACGAGCGTGTTGTCGAGACTCCTCAACCGGCAAAACTGTTCAACCTCACACAGATGCACTACAAAGGGACTGCTTAGATTCGAGAGATCAATCTGTAGGACTGCGGCCTAAACCAAGTCAATGGACGTTCCAGAGTCAATTCGGTCGCAAAGAGAGAGATGGGTTGATCTGTAGGAGGGAAGCTGAGAATTGTGTGGGATCAGTGATGATCAAGGATTATGGATGCGCTGAAGGTTTCTGCAATTTTGGTGAACTGATGAGTTCGAATAAGTTCTGATGGATTGATGAACTCTTGAGAGTAGTTACTCAAGAAATTCTGGACGATTGTTGATAGCTAGTGATCGTTCGTTGTCTCTTGTCCTCAATCATGGATTCAGAGACTTACTCATATTGTCAGAGTCGTGAACACCTTGATCCATGTAAGTGTAACGGTTTCTGGAGTGAAAGAGTGGGAGAGTGAGAGATCGTGGTGAAACCAGTTCCAGGTTGTGCGGAGACTTGGTTGATCATTCACCCACTACTTTGCTAACTCCTTCAACCGTTGACACGACTTACTCACATTTATCGTTGTGGATGAACCCACGTGTTGTAGGCCGCCAGACCAAAACCCTAGTTGTTATCCCCCAGGTGATTGATGTCTCATGAATCGTGGAGTCTGTATGACAGACGTGTATTGATTATTCAATTTTTGACTGATTAGACGGTGAGTCTAGGTTTTATTGAATCGAGCATGAGTGGTGAATGCTCAGCGATTCGTGGATCGAACATGTAGTTCTCTGAAGTGGTATCAATATTTTAGATTCAATGACGAATCACTGACCAGTATTTGAGCGAGAGAAAGTATTGCTCGATTCGGAGAATTACTGAATATTGAGTATTTGACGAGCAACTGAGCAAGTATTGCTCAATTCGACAAAATACTGAATGTTGACAATTTGACGTGCAATTGAGCAAGTATTGCTGAATTAAAAAAAATACTGAATGTTGACAATTTGACGTGCAATTGAGCAAGTATTGCTCAATTCGAAAAATTACTGATAAATTACTAAATATTGATAGGTGGATCAATATTTGAGCAACTGAGAAAGTATGCTCAATTCGACGAAATATTTATTGGTGACGTGACCCAACAAAATATTAAAATATTAGTATATTACCAAATATTATATGATTAATTCAGATGTTGGTTTCTGAATCAATATAAATTCATTAGTTCTTGAATCTTGCTCAGAATGATGATTCGTAGAACATTTATTTGAAACCCTAATTTCATATCATAGTTGATGAATCGCTGAAAATAGTTCATGAGGGGACCGACCACATGGGACGATGGGAGTCCATGTGGTGCCCAGTGCTCGAGTGAGCATGCACCAGGGTTCTCAGTTTGAGGATTGGTGAAAGAATGATGATTAAATGCCGGTTTCATTATTTACAGAAATATTGCTGGGTTCAGCATTAGGTAATAAAACCTAGGTATGAAGGATGGGAAACCGACCAAGAGAGAATGAGACCGGATCTTGGTGGTCATTGGACCAGTTGTTGGTCGTTTGAGCAATCCCCAGGTTGGTTGGAGAGAGTTTGGGCCCAATATGAGCAACTGAGCAAATTAGGTCAGAATTATGAAAATGTGTGGGACCGGCTTTGTGCAATCCCTAAGGATGACTCTGATCGGTCATGAAGGAATGCACGCGTTGCCATGGTGTCTGTGTCTCCGTACTGAGAGTTTCAGTATTTTCTGATGTGCGTTCGAGCAACATTGTAAATTTTCAGAAGAGTTTCATCTTGACTGAAATTCTTGATTTTTGTCAGAATGAGCATGTACGCAAGATTGATTAATATTTTGTAAATATTAAAATAAGTGTATTTTAACATTTAAAATTTCCATGGGAGGCTAGTCGGTCGTGTGACCATGTTGGCTTTTGGTTTTTCATGATTCAAGCAAAATTTGAGAAGTTATGACGAAATCATGATTTTTGCTCAAACAAAGGAGTTTCATGAATTGAGGAAAATAATAATTATAAAATACTAGGGATTGCAAGGTGTGGGACCGTCCAAAGCTAGGGAATGGCCGGCCGGCTATACTGCCCGGTCCTGCACACCTTTCCTTATTTTATAATAATATTATTTTTCATGAATCCGTGAAGTTATGGAGAATCCATGAGTTTTTGTTGAAACGGAGTTTCATGATATTGGGGAACAATAATTATAAAAGCTAGGGATTGATAAGGTGTGGGACCGGCCACGGCTTGGGCATGGCCGGCTGGCTAAGTTGCCCGGTCCCGCACACCTTTCCCTATTTTATAATATTATTTCATGAATCCATGAAGTTATGGAGAATCCATGAGTTTTGCACAAACGAGGAAGGTTGCTAAATTGAAGGAGTTTTTCATGAGTTCATGAAAATAACAAAATAGGGAAAAATAATAAACGAGGCATGGGACCGGCCACGGCTAGGGCATGGTCGACCGGTGGTCCCGTCCCCTGGGCGTCTCTTATTATTTTATTATTATTTGTTGCTTTCTCCTGTTTTGCGTATGATTCCTTATCTGTCCATATTTTTAGATGCTCGTTTGTACATCCGGGTGCTCAGTCGTGCATCATCGTCGAGTACATTTGCACTATTTTTGTGGGGCTTACTCAGTGATGGTCCAGATGCCTGGTTGTTGAGTATTTATTACTAATTCATGAAATTCAGTGGAGAATAATTCATGAAACGGAGTAATAAAAATGAATAGTTATTTATTATCAATTCATAGGATAACTGTGGATTCGACCATGAATTCGGAATAATAAAACAAGCATTACCATTCCATGAGATCGTTGATTCGACCATAGAATCGAAGTAATAAAATTATCTATTACCATTCCACGAGATCAGCCGTGGATTCGACCATGAAATCGGAGTAATGAGATAATATAGTCGTTTATTTCCATTCCATGAGATCAAGCCGTGGATTGGATCATAGAATAGGAGCAATTGTTTATTGACATTCCATGGGATCAGGCCGTGGATTCGACCATGGAATAGGAGCAATTGTTATTGCCATTCCATGGGATCAGGGTGTGGATTCGACCATGGAATAGGAGCAATAATAGATCATTATGGGAATTCAGTGGTGAATGTCACGGCAGAATTCATCTACTGCAGAAAATATATTAGCCAGTTAAAGCGTCACATCCATTCTGAATGGTGCATAGTCAGGGAATCACGATGTTGTTTACGATCTGAAGGTGTTACTACTCTCAATCTACTCTCCAGAGAAGTCTTATAAATCAGTTGTTCAATAGTTCGAGTGTTGAGGAACCACATTTGTAGTAGAGAGTGATTGTTGGGTTAGGCTTAGAGAATAAGCTTGTAAGTACATTGGTTGGACGATTTTGTATCTTCCCCTTAAACTAATAAAAGTGAGTTTTTTGGCTTATGCGTTTGACTTTGGTGTACTATTGATTAGTTAATACTCCCCCAATTCTGTGAAGCATAAACATGGCAGGAACCTCTTTGTTATATAGGCTACATTGTTTGGTAGAGAAAATCTAAGTAAGTCTTCCGTTGCATACTCAAGGTGAGTTGGCTGTTTGCATTGGTGCAAACATATAAGGCTGAAATATGAGTGGGTGATAAGAGATCACTGAACCACTGTATTGCCGGGTTATACTTTCGCGAAAAATTGCTTGGAGAATTTGGAGGTGTGATACTTTGTTACCTAGAGGACCACAGCCGTAATGAATATTCATTAATCACTAGGTCTTTGCAGTATAGAAATGTAGTTGATTTTCCACAAATATTTTGACCAGTTGATTTATATTCTCTATTTTCAAACTTATTCCAAACGGAAGTAGGACTCTAAATATGTTTCATGCTGTGATTTTCTTTGTTCATCAATATACAAACACTATTTGTTCAAAAAAGATAAAAGATAGAAGAACAATGTATAGACATGTATCAACTATTACAGTAGAACCTCCATATATGATTATAATTTTCTGGTCCCGATTTGGATTAGTTATATTCAAGAATAAACTCCATATTGGAATAAGTCATAATTTTTACGGTTCCGTCTTAAGGAACTTACCTCCATGTAAGAATAATTCGTAATATTATATAGATAATATAGGTCATATCGTACATCAAAGTTTAAGATGAAAAATTTTTTTTTTACCAATTTGAAAAATCCTTTTACTTTTTAGCGGATGTGATGTTTTTATGATTTTATTTGTCAGTTTTTCATATCATTGTTAAATTTTGTGTGGATTGTGTTACATAGAAAACTTCGTATATTTGACTAATGCATATGAAACTAAACAAATTTCACATGTTAATCTAAACAAAATTTATGTTTTCCTAGGTATTGTCTAGGTAAATTGTGTTGCATTGCAAACTTCCTATATTTAACTTGCGTATCGTACATGTGAAACTAATTTTTTTTTAACTAATATTTGTATTGCTAGGTACATTGTGGTATTTGTTGTGCGTAATTATGTTTTTTCCTAGATACATATATAAAAAATTTCTATTGATGGCTTCAAGGTAAACCTCTATATAAGAATAACCTCCATATAACAATAATTTTTTATGGTCCTCAGGATATTTTTATATAGAGGTTTTACGGTATATTGATTTTGTAGCTTAGAAATGTTCGTCAATGATAAAGGAATCGATCAAAGGTAAAACTAGACCTTTTCTTCTTTCCTTTAATTAGTTAGCCAATTATTCATTAAAAATTTTCTAGTGTGTACCCAAGATCCAAGCAAGTGGTCCTCTGCGAATGGCCCTTAGCAGTTAGCCCCTTATATCACTTCACGTTTGCATCTGTATTGAGGCTGGGGTTCGATTCCTTTCCCTTGCACTGGGAGGCCATCCATGGGACAATGCCTAATGTTTCAATATTTTTTCAAAATCACCATTGGTTGAAAATCAAACGTCTGAATATGTTAGTATGTTCTACCTCAGTATTCCCCTCAGTGAATGAAGACATATGTTGCGAACTGAAGCATTCATCGACAAACCCCTTATCGCTTTCCCAAAATAAACCGTTTGTTTTTTCAAGTTTTTTCTCCGATTTTTTCTTCGCGATGAGCGGCTAATCAGCTGGTTCTTGGGCTCTGATGGAAAATCATATAGTGAAGTCATAGAAGTTCTGCTAAATATTGAGATCTTATTAATCAATTGATAGACAATTAGTAGGCGACACAAACGAAGATGAAGAAAAGAAAAAGGAAGAAGGAGATTTAAAATCAGATTAAAAGATTCTGAAAAGGGTTGTTTTTTAAGAGATTCATAGATCCAATCCATTTTATCAAGATTACTTTTGATCTTGTTTCCATATTGTCAGATAATGATTTGGGTTTGTTTTTCAAGTTGCTTCGATAGACAAAATAGAACCTCAACTTGTTTTGAATCTGGTAATATATTAAGGTAATATTAACAATCTCAGTGGGTGATATGTTAACGAAGATGAAGTTTAGTAGATGAAAAGAAGAGAAACGGCTTAAAAATTGCAGAAAGTTAAGATTTGATTAGATTTTCCTCTGATTCAACCACTTCCACACGGCTTATTCTCTCTTCTTCTTCAGAGGGTCAGGTAATGATTTGGTCTTTGATTTCCTCAACTTGCATCGATTAGAAAATACAAGATTTTTTAACCGGATCTCTAAAGAACTGATTAACCCACTTGCTATTTGGGGTGATTTGATTATTAGATTTTGACATCTGTTAGAATTCAGTCCATTAATATTACACTTGGTAAAAAAATTCTATCTTCACAATTATACTCTGATTATCCTTCTGCAACATGCTGGTAGTGGAGATTACAACAGTTTTTTTAATTGAATTTCCTAAACTTATTTATTCCCTTATTGATGTTGGTTGATAATATATATACTCTTGATGATGAAGATGAAGTTCTTAGAAACACAGTGCCTCTCATACATGTTAAAAACTCTGTTCAACTTTCTTCTCTCACTCTCTAGCCAATTTCTTTATCAACACCTTGTAGATTTTGCTGTGTGCCTTTGTATCACCATCTTTGCAGTCTGGCATGGTGATGTATCACAACTTACCAATCAACTTCAACAGTCCCTAAATCTGAGTAATGGGAGGCAATTCAATATTAATGAAATCATTCCATCCAGATATCAAAACACCCAACTTCTTTGGACAAATTGCCTGATAGGAACCTTTGCTGAACCAGTAGAAAGGAACTGTTGGGATGTGAAAAATGCTCTGTTATTTAAATGGGAGATTCATGGAGGACTTTCTGTCAGAAAAGCTATGAGTGGATTTATATTATAAGATTTCAACATGACTATGAGATGCAGAGGGTTTTAAACTTGGCTACTAGAAGAGTATTTGGGGACTTATTCTGCATCAAAAAATGGGAAGCTACTGATGATTTAGAAAATTGGTATCCAACAGTGGAGATTTTCTTTATAACCATAAGTAATTTATCACCAACTCAGCACCAGTGATAGTCTCAGGAGGTACTTAGCCTGCATGGGAGAGATCTTATCTTTCTCTTATCCTGTAAGAAAAAGTAATGAAAGTTTTTCAATCACTGTCAAGGCAAGTATCAGGTTCAGACAGAGGTTAAGGTTTACTGTACATGAAGAAAATGAACAGGGATTTATTAATCCTGTATATTTTGAGTTTCATAATTTTCCATACAATTTATGTGAATATTGTGACTTGATTGGTCACAAGATGAGAGACTGCATTCAAGCTGACTTTGCACAACACCAGGCTGAGGTGAATCAAGCACATGCAGATGCATCTTTGCTTGCAATGCAACAAGAGGTGGTTCTACAACAAGAACATATGCAGCCAATGATGGTACAAGACAACATGGAATTAACTGAGGACTCTTTATCCAACTCTTCAGTGGATCAAGCTACAACTGAGGTAACTTGTCATGACTATCTTTCTCAGCTAGATAATGATAAGGAAAACCAGAGTGGATTAATACAGTCACAAGTTTTTGGTGCTGCTCATGTGGGTTTACAACAATCTGGACAAAATGTTAATTCTGTTAGAAACAATATGGATACATATATGTGGAAAGTTATACAGAAAGGGACAGTCCTGGGAATCCTTTCAATTCTGTAATTTTGAGTGAAGCCTCTTCCTCTCAGCAACAGAATACTGACAGCAATTCTTATCTCAGAAACTGGTCTCTAATGCAAAGTTATTTCCATTGGGATAATCCTCTACCTGTTCCAAAAAGGCCAAGCCTTGATGGCCTGGAACTGACTTGGCTCCTGCAAATCCAAGTCAAGTAGAAATCAGGGTTTTGGAGGAAACAGATTCTGAGGGCTCTTTGAGAAACTACCCTAATCAATGGTTTCAATGGGAATCTTCAAGTGATAATCCAAAGCCAAAGCACAATAAAAGCTAGGCTATCAAAAATGATCTCAAGAAACAACAGAACTGAAATGAATTCATGAACATACAGCCATCAGGGCCCACAACTAACTCTTGTTTTTTGCTACTGTTTTTACTTAGTGATGTATTTCAAATAGTGATTGTAGTTGTAGTGGTAAAAGGGGTTCTTTTCGAACTTGTGAAGGTAACTTTTTTTTTTTTAATAAAAATAAAGCAAATTAATTTTCAAAGAGTGATGTCAAGATTTAAAATGGACTAAGGCTCCGGATTCACTATTACTTCAAGTTGATTGGTTACAAAAATATTTCATAATTATTATCTAGCTCTTTTTCCATTAAATCACTTCTTAATCTATAAGGTGTCCAAATATTAAATTGTAATCCATAAGCATGATTTATCAAAGAATTAATTCTAAGCATAAAACATCAAACTGATTCACAACTAATTAAGAAAACCATTTTTATCTCTTTTTTTATTGATCCAAGTGAATTAAATAAAATAAATAATTAAGAATTTATAAAAAGAATTTACCAATCAAACATGAGTGAATAGATCCTCCATTGCCTAAATCACCAAGAATTTAGCTGCTCATCATGTTGGAAAACCTCTCAAAATATTTCATTGATGCTCAAAAGTGTTTTACAATGAAGAGAAAGACAAGCAAATGATGTAAAACAGAATTTTGCGACCCACAGAAGGCGTCCAGAATCAACGACAAAGCTGAAGTGCTGTTGTCGTTGAAGAACTACGACCCACACATGACAGTCGATGTCACTGTTGATAAACGACGACCTTGGAGAGTCTGTTCTTCACGTTCTTCCTCCTCGCAGCAGCAGCATCAACAATCAATGGTATCTTCCTTGTTTCGGCTCTGAACTCTCTCCTCTTTCTCCCTAAACTTTTCTAAACTTTCTTTGATGTAAACCAACACTTATATATCCCAACAGATCCATAAATCTCGACTAAATCCGAGAGTATTTCTCTTTTTTTTTCTTCTCGAGCAGTTGAGAGAATAATCTCTTTTCTGTTGCTTTGTACGCGTCCTATGGCCAGTTATTACGATCCAAAATTCTCTTAAGACTTGAAAAAGACTAGGTACATCTTTATCCAGCGTAAAACTCTCCCAAAATTCTTCACAAAATCTTTGAAAATAAACCGAAAGAGTACGTATCCTGTTGAACTTTGATTCACTTCTCCCGGCCATTCTAGCCCAATTAAGCCCATGAAATCATCCATACTAGAATTGTATATCCATATCACGTCCATCCCATGAGAATCAGTGATTGAATCTCATTAAAACTCGTCCGAAAATCCAACCCTAAATCTGTCTGGTGAAAGAAAATTTTCCCGCCAAAATTTTCTTTTGAATTTGAGAAGTTGACCTCCCCTTATCTGTGGCTGGTCTCCCTTTAGCAGATGCCTGGAAATGGGTCACCCCTTAGTAATTAGGTTACCCCTTATCCAAAATCAAGGATCCGTATAGCAAGTGTCCTCTGGGGCATTTTCCGCACTTTTTTCGGGGTTCCTCCGGGGTATTTCTGGGGTACTTCCGGTACACTTCTGGGGCGCTTCCGGTACTCTATCAACGGAGGTCCAAACGCCGCATTTTCAGCCAAATTTGCCGCAAAACTTTATTCTTCTAAAAACACCCACAAATAAATAAAATATCCAAATAAGTACAATATCGAGCACTAACAATATATATAATTGAGATAAATTAGACACATAAATGCGTCTATCAAATACCCCCAAACTTATTATTTGCTAGTCCCGAGCAAATCAAAACTACAAAATAAAATTCTAACTCACTGTCGCAGGCATCGTCGATTGCATTTAGCGTATGCAATAAGCCTTTAAACCCCTAGGTGGCCCTGGTGGCCGAGTTATAGTCTCGGGAGGGCTTACCAGAGATATACCCACAAAACCTGTACTCCAGACCTTAGCTATCTACGCAGAACCTTGGAAGGCACTAAAGAATCTCCTTGGTTGGCATACTTATTGACTACAGGAAGAAGTACCCTGATGCGAAATTCCAATTGTTGTACACGAGCTCTGTCACTTTATACTAAAATTCATATAAAGTGACAGAGCTCTACTCAGATAGTTGCACTATGGACATCATATTCGGAGTCAAAACTAATCACATGGATAGATCAAGAAGATGGATATAGAAAACATAGATGGTTTTGATGTTTACTAAGTGAACGACGTTTCCCATATCTGTCTGAAGGCCTCCGCCAAAATGAACCTATCCTAATGGATTGAGATACTAGTCTGACTAATATCAACACACTGACATATACAAGGGTACCAGTGGTCGATAACCTAACTCTAGGTCAACACAACTGGCATATACAAGGGTACCAGTGGTCGACTTTATTGAATTTATTCCTTTTGGTCAAATGGTCTGGTCTCAATTTCTTTTTTTTTTTTTTTTTTTTTTTTTTTTTTTTTTTTTTTTTTTTTTTTTTTTTTTTTTTTTTTTTTTTTTTTTTTTTTTTTTTTTTTTTTTTTTTTTTTTTTTTTTTTTTTTTTTTTTTTTTTTTTTTCATGGTATCTCAATCACTCTAATTCACCCTAGCATTGGTAACAACTTGAATCGTGGGCCCCACCTATCACTTAGAGAAACATAGTTTAAAAACAAAATAAAATAAAAATAGAAGTGAAAAGGACTCAACGAGATATGGTGAAACTATCATGTTATTTCTAACACCTGAGCTCTGTGCTTTTATGAATAGACTCTTTAGATGTTTCCATCTAATCAGATTGGTTCCTCAAACTCCTACAATCAAAATGCTTCCATCCACTTAGATTAGTTAGTGCAATCCTCAATAGGCATAAATTTCTAGGCTCTGGAGTTTATTTATTGCAAAAAGGTGACAAAAAGTGTTTCTTCCCCACCCCCAAACTTAAATCTTACATTGTCCTCAATGTTCTAAAGATGAAATTAAAAGCATGAACAAGGAGAAACTATTACCACTGGAGGGAAAAGAAATAAGGAAGGATATTACCGTATCACATGAACGCGGGAGCCTCCCAGGAAATGCTAAATTTATAGTCATTAGCTAGACATCAAATACCTCAAAAAGAATTTTCACCTTCCAAAGTCGTATACCAATAGTCGAAACAATTGTGGGTCCATAAGACCAAATAGAACTGCCACGAATAGGAGACAAATGCTCAAGATTAGAAAAATGAGCAGATAGAGCACAACCTGATCTAAAGTTTCTCGCAAGACAACTGGATTTATCTCGGGTGACCACTTGGGCTTCATATGAGTGTCTCGGCAAACAGATTTCCGAAAAACGGGTCTCTAATATATGGATTTTTTCCTGGACATTATCAGGAGGATCGGGTTGTGGAGTCTGAATAGACTCATGGAATACCTCACTAGGCTCGAGTCCCAAGATAGGGACTTCTAATGGGGATAATTGACGATCACAAGAATCATTACTAGCCCCAAACTTAGGGTTTTCACTACTCTCACACAAACCTCTCATTATTGCTTGAATTTCCGGATCTTCCCAGTCCTTAAAATACTCAAGAGATTCTTCTAGTTCTCTACCCCCAAACTTAGAATTTTGGGTGCCTCTACAATGACTAGTCACAATGTTCCTAATTTCTAGACCATCGGGTTCTTGAAAAAGGTCAATTGCTTTCTCTAAGTCATAATCAGGTGGTTCATCCTCAGCTTGCTTCATATCTTCTATGGTCCACTCTAAGGCTTCCTTATTTTCTTGAAGCACGGTCTCTGGCCTACTTTCCTGATCACTATCCAAATCGGAAGCTATAATCACAGGGAAAGACTCGGGTGGGCCTAAAAATGTATAATTAGACTCCAACTCAGGAGGCTCTTTTAAATAAGGTGTTAAGATAGACTCAGAAGCTAGTAATGGTTCGAACCTATTTTTCCATATATCAATATCTAACATAGGAACAGAATCCAACAGAGCATTAACTTGTTCAATGTTACTATTATCGTCGAAATCCAGGCTAAAATGGGATAAACAACTCTCCAATGTATTTTCCGATACGATGTTTGGTAATGACTCCTGAACTAAGGTTCCTATCATGTTCACCTCTTCAATACATGTGCTATCTAGCTCAGAATGTAGCTTGTTTACATTAAAAATATTCAGCTCAATAGTCATATTACCAAAAGAAAGATTCATGATACCATTTCGACAGTTTATGATCGCATTAGACGTAGCTAAGAATGGGCGACCTAAAATCACAGGTATTTGGTTCTCTGGGTCGGGGACAGGTTGGGTATCTAGGACCACGAAATCCACTGGATAAATAAACTTGTCGACCTCAATAAGAACATCCTCGATCACACCACGAGGGATTTTAACGGACCTATCAGCTAACTGGAGTGTTATCTGGGTAGGTTTCATCTCACCTAGTCCTAGCTTAAGGTACACATGGTATGGCAGTAAGTTCACACTGGCTCCTAAGTCAAGCAACGCTTTCTCAACACGGTACTTACCTATTGTACAAGCAATGGTAGGGGACCCTGGGTCTTTATACTTAGGAGTAGTGGTATTCTGAATAATAGAACTCACATGACTAGCTATGAAGGCTTTCTTCTGGACACTGAGCTTACGCTTTCGCGTACACAAGTCCTTAGGAACTTGCATAAGAGGGAATCTGCCTAATTGCATCTAATAATGGAAGGTTGATATTAACCTGCTTAAAAACCTCCAATATATCATTAAAGTTGGACTCCCTCTTAGTCGGAACTAGAGCTGGGGAAACGGGGCTCTGGGAACAAAGTGAGGCTCAACAGGACCCTCATTGGTCTCTTTGGAGACTCTATCAGTCTCCTCATTTTCTGGCTCAGCAGGGTGAACTACAGCATGTTCACTATCAGGCATGGCGACCTTGTTGTCAACTTTCTTTCCACTCTAGGGTTGTGACAGCATTCACATGATTGTACGATTTCTCTCCTTTGGGTTGGATCAGTACGACTAGGGAACCTTCCATTTCTCTCTCACTTATAACTTAGCTATTTGTCCTACTTGAAGTTCTAATTTGGCAAGACTCTGGGAATTATTCTTCAATTCTTGCCTAGTTTCTTGTTGAAAGCTCATGTGGTTCTTTGTAGCATTCATGGTTATTACTAACATAGTGATAGCTTCCTCTAAGGTAGAGATCTTTTTCTCGGAAGTGTTCTGAAACTGGGTTTGACCTGAAGAGTTCTTAAAACCAAAACCTGGGGGAGGCTGAGAATTGCTAGACTGGCCTTGACTCTGGCCCTTAGACCAAGAGAAATTAGGATGGTTTCTCCAACCAGGGTTGTAGGTTTCTGAGTATGGGTCAAACTTCTGACGGTTCTCAAACCTAGATTGTTATAGACAGCATGGGCTTGTTCTTCACTAACTGACCTTCCCAAAATGAATTATCGGGCTCTATTCCACAACTAGAGACTTGAGAGGCTCTATTAGGTTCAACAAGGGACCTATTTTTAGACTGACCCATTTCTAAAGCTTCTAACCTTCTGGACAAGCAGCAAACTTAGCATCTGACGCAAAACTCATCTATCTACCATATTGGTGCTACTTCTATTGACCAAGAGTCTTTTAGGGGGTTCAACACAAGATTCCCACTGTTGGGATTTTTCAGCGATAGCTCCTAAGAAGGTAAAAGCATCATCAGCATTTTTACTAGTGAACTCACCAGCGCACATAGACTCAACCATGGCTTTGGTCGAATAGTCTAAACCATCATAAATAATCTGTACGAGTTTCATATTATCAAATCCATGGTGAGGACACTGAGATAGGAGATCATTGAATCGCTCTAAAAACCTATAAAGAGACTCTCCCTCTTGTTGCACACTAGCACTAATTTTCTGCCTAACAGCTGCAGTTTTATGCTTAGGGTAGAATTTCATATAGAAGGCAGCGATAAGTTCCTGCCGTGTTTCTATGGATTCAGACGGTAGGTTGTTAAGCCAGGTCTTGGCTTTGTCTCTCAAAGAAAAGGGAAACATCTTAAGTTTCAAGACTTCATCGGTAAGGTCCTTTATCCTAATTGTCCCACAGATTTCCTCAAAGTCCCTAATATGAAAATAAGGGTTCTCATCATCTTTTCCTAAGAATATAGGGATCATCTGAAGAATACTAGGTTTTATCTCAAAATTAGCCGTAGTGGCTGGCAATTTAATGCATGAAGCTCGGTTGGTCCTAGTTGGGAACATGTAATCTTTCAAAGTTGCCATCGCTGGCACAACAGAAGTACTAGGGGTACTATCCGCACAAAGAGGCAGATTCTCAAAACAGAAGTTTCCAAAAACAGGGCTCTCCAAAGAAGAGTCTTCGAGCTCCCTGCTTAAATCAGAAGAACTACTAGGTTTTTCGCTAATCAATCGACCTAGAGTATCTCTTTTCCAAGCCCTATTAACAAAATAGGGCATACACTAAAAAGAATTCAAAAAGAAATAAAAAAAAATCCTAACAGGAAGGTTCTAGCAATCACACAGCAGGCTGACTCGAATTTACCACAGCAAACCTAAAGATTTCTAGCAAACAACAAGCATGATGGCTCCACTTAGATTGTTTCTAGACCAGCTTATAATCCTTCGAAAGGGAATTCGTTACAATTTGAGCAAACCCCTCTGGAATCAATCCGAGTTTAAGCAAGTTGAATCGAGGCGAGGGAAGCTCAGTGGAGCTTTGATACCCAAAACCTCACCGATCCAATGCGGCACAGTCACGCATTCAACTCGCATAAACCTTCAAGAACTTCGAGGTGTGCTTAAAAGAGTAACCAATATTTTTCGAATGATTGTCCTGTTAAGCTCGATACCCTATAGGTCTCTTTCTAGTCCAAATTTTAGGCTTAGGTTCGCTTTAGGTTTCGTTTTCCTAAGGCGGGCAAGAAGGGAGCGGTGATGAAATCCGAACCCTTATCTTGTTTAGTCCAGGCCTTGCCCTTTACTAGGAATTTAAAAACAGTCCATATTCAAGTCCTCAGCATATATTCACCTTAAGGAGTCCAGTAACCCGCTTGCAGGAGATTCGCGGGTGTTTAGAATTTTACCTCCCGTACCAGACGGGCGAAGAACCGCTGAAGTCGACTCGGGCCACGACTCCTATGTCGTGTGCGAACCCGAGGGGCCGAGACGATATCGTAATCGTCGTCCTTCCCTGCACACAGTTTGTATTTAAGGGTACCCTTCCGTAGGGTTTAAAAATAAAAATAAAAATGTCCCAAAATTAATGTCCAAAGTCCATAAAAAAAATACAAAAGAAAATAAAGTCTAAAAAAAAAAATTACAAAAAAAAAAATGTCTCTCTTTTTTTTTTCTCTCTTTTTAACAAAATAAAGAAAATCTTCTTCTTTTCGCTTCTTTAGCTTTGGTTTTCACTCTCAAACTTTAAGTAAATCACCACAAGCTTTGGCAAATTTATCTCTCGCTCCAACTTCAAAAATCTGCAAGGAAACAAAAAAAAACCAAAAACGTAAAGAAGAACAAGAATAATAATAAAAAAAAAAATCTAAAAAAAATGCTACCTAAACACAAGTCCGCGTCGGCGGCGCCAAAAATTTGATGGTTTTTCAAATAGTGATTGTAGTTGAAGTGGTAAAACGGATTCGTATCAGACTTGTGAAGAAAACAGTTTTTAGATTTAAATTTAAACAGGCAAATAAAAAGAGTTGTTCAAAGTTATAGAGAAAAACACCAAGACTAGGATTCCACCAATGACCATTTTAATAGTAAACTCTAAATAGTTCTTATGCAATTTTATCTTTAAAATCAATTCTAATATTTGCCTCAAATAAGTTTTTGAAGTAATAATTGTAATTAAAAAGTATAAAACATCAAAAGTTACTAAAACCCAGCATGCTTCATCAAGTCAATTCACAATTACTCAATAAAAACTATTAATTCAATTTTAATTCATGCAAATAATCAAATAATAATATTGCAAATAAATGTAAAAATTAGAATTATACCAATAAATTTTGTGCCAATGGCTTCCTCCATCGTCTCGGCTAATGGGTTTAGCTCCTCATCCCAAAAACACACTCACAAGATAAATTCATGGCTAAAATAGGTGTTTTTATTGATGATTATATGATGAAATAGGAATTAGCAACGCTGTAGAAGTGTTACAGCGTCACTGTTACAAATGGTGTAAGTGCTGAGAAGAAACGATAGAACTAAAGTGCTGTAAATAGCGACACATGGTGTAAGCTGCTGGAAAGAACGATACAAGCCGTGTGTTGTAAACAGCGACAGCGTGTTCTGGTTTTAAGACTGATGAAGAACGACTACGTTAGCAGGTCTATTCTTCCTCTTCTTCTTCCTCCTTGAACAGCAGCAGCAGCAGCAACAATCAATGGTATCTTCCTTGTTTCGGCTCTGAACTCTCTCCTCTTTCTCCCTAAACTTTTCTAAACTTTCTTTGATGTAAACCAACACTTATATATCCCAACAGATCCATAAATCTCGACTAAATCCGAGAGTATTTCTCTTTTTTTTTCTTCTCGAGCAGTTGAGAGAATAATCTCTTTTCTGTTGCTTTGCACGCGTCCTATGGCCAGTTATTACGATCCAAAATTCTCTTAAAACTTGAAAAAGACTAGGTACATCTTTATCCAGCGTAAAACTCTCCCAAAATTCTTCACAAAATCTTTGAAAATAAACCGAAAGAGTACGTATCCTGTTGAACTTTGATTCACTTCTCCCGGCCATTCTAGCCCAATTAAGCCCATGAAATCATCCATACTAGAATTGTATATCCATATCACGTCCATCCCATGAGAATCAGTGATTGAATCTCATTAAAACTCGTCCGAAAATCCAACCCTAAATCTGTCTGGTGAAAGAAAATTTTCCCGCCAAAATTTTCTTTTGAATTTGAGAAGTTGACCTCCCCTTATCTGTGGCTGGTCTCCCTTTAGAAGATGCCTGGAAATGGGTCACCCCTTAGTAATTAGGTTACCCCTTATCCAAAATCAAGGGTCCGTATAGCAAGTGTCCTCTGGGGCATTTTCCGCACTTTTTTCGGGGTTCCTCCGGGGTATTTCTGGGGTACTTCCGGTACACTTCTGGGGCGCTTCCGGTACTCTATCAACGGAGGTCCAAACGCCGCATTTTCAGCCAAATTTGCCGCAAAACTTTATTCTTCTAAAAACACCTACAAATAAATAAAATATCCAAATAAGTACAATATCGAGCACTAACAATATATATAATTGAGATAAATTAGACACATAAATGCGTCTATCACTTAGCCTGTTTCATTTTCAATATTTGTATTTGATTTCCTATATTCCTGTACTTTGGTTTTTCTAGCTGTTTTAGTTAGCTGCTACTTATTTCTGTACTGTTATCTGCTTTGTAGTTACCTTTATAGTATTACTTTTCTATTATTCTCACTATTATTGCTATCTGTTACTTACTATTTCTGCTCTGAGTCAGTTTTTACTGGCAGGTTTGAATTCCCCCTTCTAGTTTGTCTTAGTAATTGAAATCCCACAAATCTGCCAGTTTGTCTTTGACAGATATTGAACAAACCTGTAAATTAGTATCAGTTAGGTTGTTGATATTATACAGCCCTACTGCCTGAACTTTGATTTTCCTACTGTAATTTGTTTTTGCAGTTTCCTAGTTATTTGGTTTTGCAATCTGTTTTTCTGAGTCGATGGATTTCTGGCTAGTTTGAATCCCCCATTCTAGTCTGCATTAGTAGTTGTTTCCCCACATAATCTGCCAGTTTTCTTTTGATAGATATAGAGCAACTCTGTGAATTTGTGTCAGTTAGGCATGTGAACTTTTCAGCCTCTACTGCCTGAAATTTGTTTGCAATCTGCAACTTGTTTTTGCAACTTCCTACTTTATTGTTTTACTAGAGCTCCTAAATTTTAAATCTATTGACTTCCTACTCTGTTTTTGATTCTTATTATACTTTTTCTTTACCCAGTTTCTGTTTTTTCTACCATAAGGATTCTCTCATGGAATTGTTCAGGGTATTGGTACCCCTATAACTAAAGATCATCTAAATAATTTGTATAGTGATTTCAAACTAGATATAGTTTTTCTCTCTGAAACTAAATCCCCTTTCGAAAAAGTGGATCTTATTTTGAAAAAATCGAAATTCTGTGATTGGTTTATTATTCCATCTTTGGGAATAGCTAAGGGGTTAGCAATCGCCTGGCATACTAATGTCGAATTAAAATTAGTATCGGCACAGTTTAACGTTTGTCATTTTGAAGGTTAATATGATGATAAAGTTTTCGAATTAACTTGTATCTATGGTGCAGTTGAAGCAGAAGAAAAAATAATTCAATGGTCTCACATACAGAATCTAGCAAACAAGGTCCAAAAATCATGGGCTCTAATTGGATACCTGAACATCATATTAGACCCAGCAGAAAAACAGGGAGGCAAAAACACAAGCTCAAGCAGTACAATAATTGTTAGACAGATTATAGATTCTCTGGTCCTTCAATATGCGGGTTATGAAGGCGCTCCTTTTACATGGTCAAACAACAGAAGTGGAGATGCTAATATCTGCGAAAGGATAGATAGAGCTCTAACATCCTATCAATGGATTCAATTGTTCCCAAATACAAAGGTAAGTCGCCTAACCAGAGTGGGATCAGACCATACTCCTATCCTTTTAGATACCAACCCGGAATCAAAAAGATTACAGAAACCTTTTAGATGCATTAGATCTTGGCTATCTCATTCGACTCTTAAATCGGTGGTCGAAGCTTCTTGGATTAATCATTCTTCCAACTCCCACCCCAAAAATTTCGTCTCAACCTTGAAATCTCTCTCTTCAAATCTGACCCAGTGTATGATATTTTCGGTAATATCCATAAAAATATTAAGACCCTTAGTAGAAAAATAGACAATATTCATAATTCCGGAAACATAGCTTCCAAGATCGATATCCTAAAAAACCTACAAGCTGAACTAGGAAAGTGGTATAAAATAAAAAATGATTATTACCACCAACTATCTAGAGATAAAATTTTCAAGGAATACGATCAAAACACCGAATTCTTCCATGCTACCGCTTCAAATAGGAAAAAAATTAATGCAATTCATTCCCTCAGAGAACCATCAGCGCTCTGGATTTCAGACCGAGATCAAATCAATTCGCTCCTAATAAATCACTTCTCCCAAATTGGCGCCTCCCAATTTTCTAACTAAAATGTAGAGCTAGAAGGAATTATTCAACCCTGTATTTCTGATTCAGAAAATTCCTCTCTAACTAGAATTCCCATAAAAGATGAAATCTGGTCAACTCTTGCAAACATGAACCCTTGGGGTGCTCCAGGTATTCTCCTTTGGATTTAGTGACGGCTGGATCAACCTCATCACCCAATGTATTTCCACGACCTCTTTCTTTATCCTTCTAAATGGATCCCCAGGCCCAACTTTCTCCACCTCCAGAGGCCTTAGACAAGGAGATCCCTTCTCTCCGTATATGTTTCTAATTTGCATGAAAGTTCTTTCTAGACTCTTGGAGAAAGCCACATTAGAAAAGAAAATATCGGGAATTAAAATAAACAAACATGCTCCTACTATATCCTATCTTTTCTTCGCAGATGACTGCTTTCTTTTCACAAAGGCAGATTTAGGAGAAGCAAAAAACCTTTTGGATATATTATCCAAATTTGGGGAAATTACAGGTCAAACGGTTAATTTACATAAATCGGGAATCTACTTCAGCCCAAAAATTCAGCCGGAACATGCAAAAATAATGGCGAAAATCCTAAAAGTCCCTCTGCTGACAAAACATGATTGGTATCTTGGTACTCTTCTATTTTTCGACAAAAATAGAAAAGAAAATTTTGAACCTATTTTGAAAAGGTATTGCAATACGCTACAAGGGTGGAAATCAAAGTTACTCTCGCAAGCGGGTAGGGCAGTTCTAATTCAATCAATTCTCCAGTCGTACCCAACTTATCAAATGCAAATGCTTGCGCTCCCAAAAGATACTCTAGATAAACTTGACAAAATTCAGAGAGACTTTTGGTGGAATAAGGATAAATCTAAAGCAAGAGGTAGATATATAAAGGCGTGGAAAGGCATGTGCAAACCAAAGTGCCAAGGTGGTTTAGGAATTAAGAATCCCCATAATTTCAATATAGCTCTTCTAACAAAGCTAGGAAGCAGAGTGATGACAGAAAAAGATCAATTATGGGTAAAACTGTTAGAAGCGAAGTATTTTCAGGGCTCGAATCCTTTTGAACCAACAAGAAATTATAAATTATCGTGGATTTGGACAAGCATTCAAAATGGTCTTAATATTCTAAAAGGGAACTACATTTGGCAAGTGAAAAATGGGGAAAATACCAGAATATGAGAAGACAAATGGATATCTAGTAAAAGTCCCCTAAACCACCCAATTGATAAGACAGAACCGATTCCCCAAAAGGTTCATGAACTTCTAAACTCTGAAGGTGATTGGGATATTGGAAAACTAGATGAATATTTTTCCACATAAATTAAGGAAAAAATTCTAGCAATTACCCCGAATAAGGAAAATAAGGACAAAATCAGATGGGTGCACCATATTTAGGGAGTTTTCTCGGCAAAAAACATCTACAGCTACCTGATCATCCAGAGTAGCAATGATGAGGAAAATGTTAATTTTCCTTGGAAAATTATTTGGAGTTTAAAGACAATACCTCGGATTCGGATTTTTATCTGGAAAATGATTCAAAAAGAACTACCAACAAATAGCAGATTAGGAGCTCACGATCCAAAAATCTCCTCAGAGTGTCCCCTATGTAATTCTCAAGAGGAGGAAACAGAAAACCACCTTTTCAGGCATTGTTCTTTGGCTATAGAAATTTGGTTTGGTTGCGATCTAAACATAGTCATCTCGCAAATCCACACAGATTCAATTGTCAAGTGGGTTGATATATGGATATCGGACATTAATTACTCAAAGTATTGTGAAAAAATCGCTACAGTTGCCTGGTTCCCGTGGAAACAAAGATGCGAAGTAATATTTAAGAATACTAAACCAGATCCATATGTTTTGATACAAACAATTAGGAAGTTTATTCAAACTCAACCGTTCGATAAGGAGAAGCTTCAGAAAGGCACCAAAGGATAGAAAACATCGATTTATAGGTGGAACAATTTCAATTCAGATTGGATAATTTTTATAGACGCCTCCTTTAACAAGGAAAACCTGAACATGCGTTATGCTTTCATCCTTTACTTTGTAGATCAAGAAACTTTCATGCATATCTCTGCAGGTTTAGACTGGGATTCCTCGGCTTTACACGCAGAATCAAAATATGTTCTGAAGGCCCTAAATTGGTTAAAAGACAATATCCTCCAGCGTCTACATCGCCACATATTGTAAAGTCCTATCAGACTGCATTAACAAAAAAGATGCAGTAATTAACTGGGCGGCAGAGAATACCATTGAAGACATTCTATCCATGCTATACAATCTCCCCCAAGCCAAGTTAAAATTCATCAACAGAGATCACAATACAACAGCAGATTCAGTAGCAAAGGAAGCAACAATTAGAAGACTACAACATTTATCGAAACATATTCAGCAGAAAATTCAGAAAGACAGTATCCTTTCTAATGTTTTTGACAAAAATGAAATTGTAGAACTAATGTACTATCTTTCTTAATTAATATATTATATCTTCTTATCAAAAAAAAAAGTATTCCCCTCAGCACTTTTGGTTTGTTTTTTTTTTTTTTAAAGGTAACATTATATTAAAACCAACAGAAACAGAGTACAGAGATTACAATATAGGAAGCAGCTTACCCTGAATACATACAAGGGGTGTGTTATCCCACACACTAGATACATGGGATTTCCTAGCTAACTTAGCCAAAATATCTGCTGCTTCATTCATTTTACGCGGCACATATTTACATAGTGAACTACCTAACGAAGTTAATCCGTTTTTACAGTCTTGAACATAAGAGAAAAGTGTCCAAGGGATATTGAAAAGGTCTCCATTGATGGCATTACCAAGTGCAAGATTTTCAGAGATGAAAGTGATGTTCTGAACATGCATATCTTGTGCCCATTCAACAACCATCAAAACACTTTTGGTTTCGAAATTCGCACTATCCACAAAAAAGAAAAATCATTTTTCCAGATTTGCAATTTATACAGTGTTACTCATTTTTCTTTTTTGAAGCATATAGTGTTGTTACACTTGTGCACTTTAGGGGTCATTTTGTTTTTTTGTTATTCTACAATGGGTTATGCCTTTATACTTTACTCAGTGGATCGTGAGTCCTTTATGCACGTTTCAGCAGGTTCAGAGTGGGATTCTTCTGCTTTCCAAGCAGAAACAAAAGCTCTTCTGAAAGCGGTTACTTGGTTAAAAGAAAACATCCTTTCTAGCGTTTCAATAGTTACCGATTGCAAAGAGTTAGCAGACAACATAAACCTAAGTACATATTATGTTTGGACAACGAAAAACACTCTGATGGAAACGAAGTCTATTCTGAAAGAACTTCCTCAAGCTCGGGTTAAATTTATAAAAAGAAAACACAACTCGGCAGCGGATTTCATTGTTAAGTAAGCAAGAATAAAAAAGTTACAACATATGCCAACCAATTACAACAAAAAGTTCCAACTACTAGCATTTCTTCTAATGTTTTTGATAAAAATGATATTGTAAATCTTATGTACTACATTTCCTAGTTAATATAAATTTTTTTCTGATTAAAAAAAAATACAGAACAAATTTTAAAATAAATAAATAAAATCCCATAAAAAAGTAGATTTACGTGGAATTCAAACATATCAATATCAACATTCCAAATATAAGTCAAATATACTAAATTATAGTAAAACCATATGCCGTAAACAATTTGTGAGGAGTCATTTTGAGACTTGCAGATTAAACAATTTGACAGTCAAATGTAGAGAAGTCTGGTGAAAGTTGATATACGCGGTTATGTGGCTTTTATGGAAGGAAAGAGGTAGAAAAGTTTTTGGATGTAGATCTATGAATGTAGATGAACTCAAAATGTTGATTAAACATACTTTCATGTTATGGTTAATTGATAAGGACGTATTTTAGGGATTATGCTATAAATCAAATTCTTTTTCATTTGGATATAGTGCTCCATATTTAATGTATCGTGGGACCAGTCCTAAAATGTAAATATTTTTCTTTCTTAATATAACCTTTTTTTCGGAGAAAGAATATGCGGTAAAGAGAAGTAAAGAAATATCATAAGATTGCAGAATCCAATTGTTGATTGGTTGATTTTACACGCACATCAAGTGCCTAATTTGTTTCGCCCGGAAAAACTCGCAACTCCAATTATTTTGGAAACGCCTCCACATTTTATTTTATAGGTTTATTTAACGTTTGGTACCCAACAAACGTCCAACACCTAGCTTTGGTACCCAACATTTGAAATATTATCGGTTGGTACCTTGACCGATGATTGACTGTTAAATACTTCGGTTGACTAAATTATATTTCTTTTTTCTATTTATTTTAAAAAAATAAAATTAGTGTGACGAGAATCTCACAAGAGTCACTCCAACATCCCTGCAGTTATCCGAATAGGAATCGAAAGTCATTGATTTATTGTTTTCACGGATTTGGAGAGACTTTTTTAGGAAAATAGGCATGGCAGAAATCTCTCCCTAAGAGGTGATATTTATAGCGACTTGGAAACTTGGGTAATATTTTTTTTTTGAGAGTAGGACCTTTTTTTTTGAGTTGATGACCAAGTAACAGGCCATTTGCGGAGTAAACCCCTGGCGAGATTGTATAGAAAATAAAATGAATGTGGGATGAGTGAAATAAAAAAATTAAATGAAAACATAGGCATAAGGCAACAACGAGATTTATTTTGGAAATGAATACGTATTTTACCAGGTATTCATGATACTTTTATTTAAATTATAACGTGCATAATAAAGTAACCGGTAGATGTTTTGAATTTTTGATTAGATATTGTACATTTTTTGTGTCTACAAATCATAAAGACTCTTTACGAATATCAACTTTTTGTCTCTACAAGTCACAAAGACTCTCTAATATACTCTCAGAGAATCACCGGAAATCTCTATATTTTTAGAGAATCTCCGGGAGTCATTCAAATAAAAAATCTACGAAAGTCTATGTAAATCTCAATTGACTACTTCCCTGAAAATTTATTATTAAAAAATCTATGGGCAGATGTGGAAATCATTTTTATTTTCTAGGTAAAAACTTATCTAAACAAGGTGCATTAAAGAGTTATGAAAACAAAAACTAAAAATGCCCATTTATACCCTTCTTAACTTGTGCACGGGAGTACAAGTTAACAGGATCCTAATAATATATGTATATATGTGTTAATTCATTTCTACTAGCTAAGTATATATATATATATATATGGCCGGACGCAAAGACAAAATCATTCATTTATAACGATGTGTGTCCGAAAACTATCATACTTGTTCTTCTTTCTCTTTTTCCTAACGATGATTACAGGTTACGAAAATCGTTATCCTATTAAATGCAGTAACGCTGGAAACGAGCCGCAAATTTCCTATCCATTCAGAGTAAAAGATCGTCAAGGCGAGGGTGGTTACCCAGGTTTTGATCTAACATGCAATACTTTGGGTGAAACAGTTCTTAGACTACCACAATGAGGAGTATTTCTTGTTCGAAAAATAGACTAAATTAACAAAGAGATAAGACTCTATGACCAGGACGGTTTCCTCGCACGACGCTTTCAGCAACAAAACCTAAATATTAATCTGTCGCCTTTCAAGGGTTTTCGAATTTTCAACTTCGCTAATTGTCCACCATCCGCAACCAGTCACCCACCCAATGAACTTGCTGGAATGTTTCTAGATGTTCGTTGCTTTAATGAAGATACAAAGACTATAGTTTTTCCGGTTTCTCTGACCAGTACTTCTGATAGCAAGATTAACCAAGTATTTACGAGGTTAGGTTGTGTGATAAAAGCACCTATTACGATTACTATACCCTTGAATGATGTTAGAGATGTTTATTAGTATGGATGGATTTGACGATCTTTATCTCACATGGATTGACCCGAAAATTCCACCAGACTCAGGTAACGGTCTCTTAGTAATAATGCTTCTAGTTCTTCATTGGACCGACCGACCGAAGGGCCCGAAGAGAGGGAATCCCTTTTATGGCCATTTTTTTTCTGTAAATTGAAACCTCACATAAATTTGCAATTTAACTAGGAATTACTAGTTAATCCTGTTTATGAAAACCCGCTTAATGGCTAGTCCACTATCAAAAAGGTTTTAATCCCTGGTCCAAAAATATGTTTTTGGACCAGATATTTTACTCTTTAATCCAACACACGTTCGAGACTTATTATTATTTTTTTTCTAAATGCCCAAAACATCCCTACGTATAGAAACAGTATCTGACGCAGTCTTACAAGGGAACTTCATTTCTTCGTTTGGTACATCAAAGCAGCTTTGGCATTCATGGAGATTAGGATTTTTCAAAATCGCGATGATGATGGAGCCTTGTTGCTTTTCCAAAAGCTAAGATTTATTCTTCTAATCTTGATCTTGAACATATTTAAGTGTTGTTTAGAAAGGAGAAATCATTTTTAGGGTTTTCAAAGTTTATCTTTTGGTCGTTCTATGGTAGGTGATTGAACTTTATTTTTTCTGATTTAACTTTAGGTTATCTTGGACCCTTGTTTAATTTTGATTCTAGATGTGATTAATTTTAAAATTTTATTTGATGGATCGGTTAGTTTATGTTGATCAGTTTGATTTATTGGAGATTTTTTTATGATGAAGTTTTTTAAGTAGAATTACTAGTGTTTTGAATTAATTTCGTTGGATTTAAAGATCAATCGTTTCTGCTGCTCATGAAGATCAATTAATTTTTAGTTTTCCTAACAATTCATTAACATGTAAAATGAGAAAATTGATTGTTGTTTCTTATGTTAGTAAAAGCATTAGTTCAATTCCTCAACCTTCCACAGCGGTATCAGATTGAATGGGTTGAATTATTGTTTCTCATCAGTTATTTGTGGCAATGAATGATACGAAATGCTATATTTGATTCGTTTTTCTCATGTACTTGAACTAGAACTAATAACAATTCTTGTTTGGAGTAATATGGGCAGTGCGGGTTGCAAATTTTCAATTCTTGTTTCTCTTTAGTACATTTGTATATGTACTATGTTATCTGCTAAGTTTCAGTCAGTACATATCAATATCTATTAGGTTTTTGGGTTGCAAATTTTCAATTTCTGTTCTTTTTAGTATATATGTATATGTACTGTAACATCTACTAGGTTTCAATTAGTACATATCAATATCTACTAGGTATTCACTTAGTATATATCAATATCTACTAGGTTTTCATTTCTTGTTTTCTCTAGTACATGTGGATACGTACTGTAATTTTCTTATTGAATCTCTCGAAAAATATATTGCTTGCTGATTTTCTATTGGGATGGGGTGGATTCCACTATTATCACAGGCTACAATGTCGTTCTAGTCTTCATTATGTTACATTCCCGATGTTTCTCGTTCCTTGTCTTAGTTGGTTTCAAATTTCCTATTGGACATCTTGTCCTGCATCAAGATATTACAACTAGTTGTGCCTAATGTTACCAACGTAATCTGAATTTTGCAGTTGTGATTGGAGACATGTCCTTAGCAAGAGTTTTAAAACAATCATAAACACATCAAGTCCAGAGAAATAGCAACCAGTTGCAGTACGAGTAACCTCAGATTCTGTATTTTACAAATGCAACTTTACTTCGATCCAAGACAGTGCAACATGCTGAGCATAGTCAAATATATTTAGTACATGAATGTAGATCCAGGTGTGGATACCATCCATATGGTCACATCAGGTGGTTACAAAAGGAATTAAGTGAGGATTTACTCAACAATTTAAAATAAAGAAATTCTTTCATGAAGGAATTAAGTGAGGATTTAGTAGAAATTAAGTGAGGATTTACTAGAAAAGACAATGTATATATCCTACTATGAAGGTACGGTGGTTACAAAAGGAATTAAGTGAGGACTTAGTAGAAAAGAAAATCTATGTATCCTACATTTCTTTACGTTGTACATATCATTATGTATTGATTTTTAGATTCAATATTTTTATGTACCGATTTCGTAAGGAAAAATTCTTAATGAAATTTGTTTGCTGATAGAAGAAGATATGACGGAAGTTTCTTTTGAGTACCATGTTTTACAATACAAGAAGATATGTGCTGCTATTAGATAAGGATTTACACTCTTTTCTTATTCTTTTATATTAAGTTCATACGCTTATATGCATGCGCCAGGTTTTATAGTACATGCAGATATGTACTGCCTATGTTTAAGGCTTCATACTTATTTTTTTTACAATAATGGTGTACAATGGTGATAAAAACTTGAGTTAAACTCACAATATATCAATATGTAGTGTTATGTGATGAATATAAGAAGTATTGAAGCATATTATGTTGCTTTTTTTTTCCCAGATCCTTTGTACTAAAAATATTCTGAGTTAAAGTTCCAGTTTTCTTATATGCGCCAGGTTTTACAGTACATGCAGATATGTACTGCCTGTATTTAAGGCTTCATACCTTTTTTTTTTTTTACAATAATGGTGTACAATGGTGATAAAACACATGAGTTAAACTCACAGTATACAATGATGTGCTATGGACAAAACACAACAATAATTAATGTCTTACAAAGAAACCACGATACATAAAAAAAATGTACTCAAATAGGGGAACTTGCAGTATGTAAACGTTGTACACTGACACAATGGAAGAAGTTGAAATAAGATGAGTTGTAGGTTACTTTCTATATTGCTATATTCAAGTTTTTAGCACGAGTTTACTGAAAACAATATTATTCCTTGTTGCTATGATACAATAAGTGACCAGGCCTGCAATACCGAACTCTTAGCACCAGTTTTCTGTGAAACACTGGATCACTTTCATAATCCCGAGCTTCCACTGACTTGACAAAGGCTGGATATTTATACCACTGCAACGCATGCACCTCGCTGCAACACATACTCAAAAGGTAACCAATAAGTTTTTTCCTCACAAAATTTATGTTAGAATTAATTTTTGCAACAATTATGTAAAATGAAACCACCCAGTACACTCAAATATGCACTGGCATTTGACACTTTCGTAAACCACCGGTTTTTCATAGTACAGACAAATATGTACTGAAGTTTTTACCAGTTTTTCAACAATACAAATATGTAATCTATTCGATAACATTACATATTGATATGCACCAGTGCATATTCGTATCAATATGTACTGAAGCTTTTAACTCTACGACAAAGTAACCTACATCTATCAGATACAATATGAATTGGTCAAATTTCCATCAGTACATGTTGATATGTACTAATTCAATAACACATTGGCATGTAGTCTAACTAGCAACAGTACATATTGGTATTAAGTAACTACTCAAGCTAAAAATATCAATATGTAGTGTATTCAAATATCACAAATTAGCACGTAATATCTATTAATGCATTTTAGTACATAGTATCTATCACTACATATTGCAAATTAGCACATAGTATCTATCACTACATATTTATATGGATTCACCATTTATGGGGGTCGAGGGGGCGCACATAATATCTATCAATACATTTTAGTACATAGTATCTATCACTACATATTGCAAATTAGCACATAGTATCTATCACTACATATTTATATGGAATCACTATTTATGGGGGTCGAGGGGGAAGCGCACCCTCGTTATTACATATAAGCATCAATACATATCCAAAAGGAAAAGAAAAAGCATATGTAGTGATGCTTTTTAATCATAAAATAGAGCACAATAGCTAACAAAATCAAATGTACCTTCTTTCAAGGGTATATTTTCTTTCTTCCCCTTTGCTTTTGCTTTCTTCCCTTTTGATGTTGGTGAAGGAGTAGCAGCTTTCAGGAAAATTGCTTTCTTCCCCTTTGCTGTTGGTGAAGGAGTGGTTGTTGCTGCTCCTGTTTTTTTTTTTTAAAACGGTTTTTTCTGTTAGTGCATTAGAAGTGTAAGTATCATTTGAATACACTACATAACAATTTGAATACACTACATATCAGTATCTCAATATCATTTAAATACACTACATATCATTTGAATACACTACCAACAATAAATATTTATATGTTTACAACAAAAACCAGAAAACCAGCGACAAATATTTACCTTTTTTGATGGAGGAGTAATAGATTGGGAAGATTTCCTGTTGGTTTTTGCTGGTGAAGGAGTTTTTTCTACAATTACTTCTTTAATTGTTTGTTTATTCTTCGATTGATAACCATTTTTTTTCAGTTTCAAAATTTACTGGAATTGTTAGGGTTGCTGAAATTGGAATTAGGGTTTGTTGAACAAGATTGATTAGAGATTTTGGTTTTTGTTGCTCCTAATAATCGATTTTAGAGATGATTAAGTATGGGGTTTTTTATTTGATTTTGTTGTTGGTGGTGTTGATTGAGAAAGAAGGAAAAGTTCTCATCTGTAGATGAAAACAATGAAGATTTTTGTCTGAAAAAATAAAGAAAAAGAATGAGTACAACCGTCCAAACGTGAGTAGTGAGGGTAGTCATGTAATCTTACCTTTTTCAAATGTTTTTTGGACCTCCTGGTAACCGTGATTTGGCGCTTGACTACAGGATAAACCTATTCGGGCTTCCTGGATGAATCAGCAAAGTTCTCATTTCATAAAAAGATTTTGGTAGTGTGCACTTGATAATACCAAAATATCCCTCCCTTTTAGTCCAATTACTATAACTCCTTGTGTATCATATTCTTTAGAGCAACCACAGTGATGGAGGGGACTAAATACTAAAAGTCATACCAAAAGCTTAAAAAAAAAGGGTATCGTGGAGGTGAACTACAACGGTGAAAGACTAAAATTTAGTGGGGCGAACGATATAATAACGCCTCAAATTGAACGTAAGTATAATGAGCGTACAACAGTGAGGCGAGGATATTATGAACGTATGTATGGGACGTGGGTATTGCATGCGTTTTTACTGGCGTACTTTATAAGTGCGTCCCATTGAAACGTTCATTTTCACCTCCGCTCCGCTCTCATACGTTAATTATACTCACGCCTGGACTGAAACGTTCACTATACTAACGCCTATCCTCACACGCTCTTAATACCTACGCCCCACTATATGTTAATTTGGTCTGGGTCAACGACTACATTTAGTCTCAAACCCTAGTTTTCCACACTATATATAGCTTTAGTCACTTCCACTACGGCTCGCTTTCGAACCAAATTTGGGTATAGTTCCCAGATTTGATCGTGACCGTGGTTGCTCTTAGGGGTATAATTGGCAACCAAACTTTAATATAACATATCTATAAATCCGTGCTTTAGAATTTTACAAATTTTATCTCTTTTGAAAGGTTATAAAAAAATATATGCAATGAGTACGAACAACAATATAAAATTTAGAATTTTTACAAAAAATTTGGAGGTATTTATCATTTTAGGCACAATTTTAGAAAATTATATGTATATTCATTATGCAAACCACCACAAAGGATACATAATACTTTATGTAGCCATATTTGGTTTATGCATCTAACTAATTTTCCATTGCAACTAATAAATGATGTACTCCTTCCGTTTTAGAAAAAGTGATACCTTCATCATAGGCATAGTTTTGGAAAATTCAATGCGTAGCCATTATGCAAACCGCCACAAAGGATGCATAACACATTATGCAGCCATATTTTGGTTTATGCGTCGAATAATTTTCCGTTTCAGGAAAAATGATACTTTCACTTCGTTTCAGCAAAAAAATACTTTCACCTTTTCAATTTCCCTCTGTTTTTGGAAAAGTAATCACTTTATCAATTTGACCTATTATTATAAGCAAAATAAAACTATGAAAATATCGTTTTCCTGAAACGAAGGTAGAATGTGTCCACCGACGAAAATTATTATTTGTTTCATTTTTCTTCGGTCGGCCCTCCCATCGTGGCAGCGGTGTTCTAGTGTGGATATTTAACCCCATATAAACAGAAATAAACAGAAACTAGATTAATGCCCAGTTATATTTAAATTTTAGGAATCCTGAGACATGTCTGTAGAGGTTGGCTTTTTTTTTTCCCTTTCAAGCTTTTTTTGACATTTGCGGTTGTGGAAGCTCTGATGGTGAGGAGAAAGTTTTCTGTTGTTTCAGATCAGAAAGGACTAGTGATGCTAATTATTGTTGTCATCACTGTAATAATGGCACTAATCGGGTTTTATATTAAGATGGGGAAGCGTTGTGAGACTCACCGATATTGATTAATAAGAGCATCTCCAACAGAGGGTGAATCTTTTTGTTTTTCATGACACGTAGGATTTTAGACTCCCAATTAACATTAATCCATCTCCAATGATTGGATCCTGAAAATAAATATGAAGGTGTTAAAAAAAGTATTATTTACACCTTCACTTGCACCTCCAAGTCATATTTTCAATTATTTTTTTCCCCTAGAAATTAGTTAAAGTTAAGATAAATGGTTAAGATTTATCATACAAAATATTCTAAGGATTAAATCCTTCACTATTGGAGATAGATTTTTAACCAAGGGGTCCTATATTTACTATATGTGTAAAATCTCCTAGATAAAGGTCTTAATGACGTAGAATTTTTTGCACCCACTGTTGGAGATGCTCTAAGGTGAGGAAGATAAGAAGGTAAATATGACCAAGTGGGTAGTTTTACTCAATTGAGTTTGATATTTTCCTTTGAAATGAATGTACAGTAAAACTTCAATAAATTAATAATGTTGGGACTACCGAATTCTATCAATTTAGCGAAGTATTAATTTATCGATAAATTAATAAGTTATTAAATTATCGAAACATTCTAAATTTAAGTTTTAAAAATAAAATAAGATATTTATGTTAAACTTAAAGGTTTCCTAACATTGTAAACTTCGGTCGCAACAAAATGAAGATGTACAACTCGTCGAAGATGAAGGTATTAATGAACTTGGATTGCTAATCAAGGAGTTGTATCACCGTAATCAAATAAATATTGACATTTTGCTAGACTATCCAGGTGAAAATGATAACATTACGGAAATTTGTACATACGGAGAATTTCTTGGGAATGTTGTATCAAATCCCCAAAAAGAGGAACTAGAGGATGATAGTTACGTTGTTAAGCCAGTTTCTCGTGAAGAAGCAAGCTTATCAATAGTAAAGCTAAATGATTTCCTCCTAGAATTTGAAAAAGGCACTCCTGAACTCCTCAATAGATTACAAAAATCAGAGATGATGTCCAACATTGCATAAATGTGAATAAGAAACAAGAACTTTGGAATCTTGTTTTAGTAAGGCACCAGTAATGTAATGCTATTATAATGATTATTAATCTATATTTCAGTTGGGCCCTATTGAATACTTAAAACTTTTATTATCTTATAAATTTAATACACTGGTCCAAGTCGGGACTGACAAAAAATATTATTTTAACGAAGTTATTAATTTATCGCGGATTAATTTATCGAAGTTCTCCTGTAGCTAACTTTTTTTTTAACCGCAATGTCTCGTGTCTTGATGGATAAAAATCAGGACGAGGAAAATTGTAGATTATTTTACTGGAGAACCTGGTGTAACTTTTTTCTGGACATAAAAATTATGTTGCAGAGAAATGTGCTTCAGCTTCATGGTTGAAGTCAGTTACGTCCATCAAATAACAAGAGGTATTGGTTTGTGAGTAATAGATTCTCCGTAAACTGGAGACATCAATTTTTCCTTTTTGAGTCAAGAGTAATAGTGGAAATTAATAGCTTTACACCAAGACGGCAATAGTTTTTTGATCTACGTTTGTTCTTCTTAAATTGTTCTACTGAGAGATAAACTAGACTATCTTTACAAGGCTAACCTTTTCAATAGAATGGGTCTTTTAGTTTCCCATAAATAAAATTACCTTGTCAGAAGTTTCATCATCAGAAAATAACTAATTTCTCGACCTGAAACACAAACTATTACCAACACTTTAAACAACTGGAGTTAACAAAGTTTTGTTCAGGAAGTGATCTTCCAAATTCCTAATAACAAGATTCCCAACATAGCCACCAGTTTCAAATGTGCCGCTTTGCAGCACGACATTTTTGAGTGTAGAAGTTTCAGGCACCTCAGGATCATTTTTGAAGATGTCAAGAAATGCTCCACCAAACCATCCTTCGACCACTGCAGAAAGAAGCTAAGGTTTGTCAAAATGAGGGCCACGGCCAATGTAATCCCATTATCTGAAATTGTATGTATTCACAATATTTAATTCCTAATAATTTATCACTATGTCAGAGTTACTGATCTCCTTCAGAACTGGATGATACCTTCTTAAGGTGAAAAGAAAGTAAAACATATATTTGATGCCATTGTAGAAGGACTCCGTGACATCCCATCAACTAATGTGTTAAAAAATAATGCTTACTTGAGGTCTAACTAAACTTCTAGTCTAAACAATATGAGAAAACTGATACAACTGCAGAAGTAGGCATGAAATATGCGGTTATAAGTCTTCTTATAAAAATATGACTACTGCTGCGATGTTGAGAAACTAAAGCTTTTGTGCAGGAAAAAACAAAGAATATCATACGGAAAACAGAAACAGAAATGAGAACTAGTCAGTCGAGCATATTTGACTTGACATATGAAGGAACTGGTAATAAGCAAGTACTTTTACAAGAACCGAATGCAACAGACATAACACCGACCATTACAGGTTAGACATTGTTTGCAGATCAATGCGCAAGTTACCAATAATCTCCTAAGGTGGAAAATAAAATAAAATAAAATAAAATATATATATATATATATATCTGTTGCCATTGTGTCGGATTCGGTGACACCCCATCGGCTATTGGGATCTAACTGAATTAACAAAAAAAAATATGAATTAGAAAAACAATGCAACTCGGGATCTAACTGAATCTCAGAGTTAAGCAATACGAAAAAAAACTGATACAACTGCAGGAGTAGGCATGACATATGCGGATAACTACAATTATAAAAACACTTGACCATTTAAAAGAAGATGGCAAAATCTTGTTACTGCATCCTGGTACTGGTGAGTTAGGTACCTAGCGAGAATTGATCTTTGCAATGGAGATGAAAACGTTGCATCATTTGTAGAAAAACAACTAACTTGGTTGTAGGTAGGAATAGAGTTGATACATAGATCCTGATAGTTATCTCACACAACTCTGCTACTTGACTCTATTGTTCTTACGAAATTTACTGATGAATGATGACAAACTCCAGTGTTGTTTCCTATTCAGACTTCCAATTCGATATGAAACTGATTGTGCCTTAACATAACATGCATAGGTGCAAATTTGGGTTCCAAATCAATCAATTATGCTAATCTTGGTCTTACCAATTTCACAACAGGCGACAAAAATGTTAATTTTGCAAGCTCAAAAATACGACTTCTTGAGGTCTTCATGTGCAGTGTTGTTATAGTATATCAAGTAATGAAACATGGTACTCAGTCATATTTCTAAAACAATAGTACGATTCTCAAAGTATACTTTTCTTTTATATCTTAGTTACGACAGGTTATTCATTAGCTAATTCTTTTGACTGTATATACTTCCAAATACAAATTGGAACCTTCAGGTTGAAAACGAAAAATTAAATCTAAAAATAAAGAGAATTTTTAAAGTTATCCAAAATGTACACAAATTGGAGTTATACACCTTTTCATGACAAATTGTAAAAGAAAGCATATGAAGGCCACAACAGAAGGAGCAAGACAATTTGCAAGTAAATAAGTCAAGGGATACGACTAAAAACTCTAGAAAGAATAGAATCTACGATACGATAAACAAAAACATCATTTCCAAATGATGAAAATTGGTATCTAACTGAACAACAGTTATTTAAACAGTAAATTGATACAACTGAGGATGTACCATGAAATGTGTGGATGAACATAGATCCTGATAGCTATCTCACAAAACTCTCTACCTGCTTGTACTATTGTTCTTACATACTATTTACTGATGATGATATACCATCAAATGTGTGGATAGCAATAGAGTTGAAACATAGATCCTGATAGCTATCTCACAGAACTCTGCCTACTTGTATACGTAATTACTGATGAATGATGACAAACTTTAGTGTTGTTTCCTATTCAGACTTCCAATTCTATGATATGAAAGTGATTGTACCTAAACACAACATGTAAGTGCAAATTTGGATTCCAAATATTATCAATCAATTATGCTAAGAAGTAAAACAAAATAGACTCCCTCATACTGCTGAGTGAAAGTTCTCACTTTACACGATTTTTCTTCCACATACTTATTAGACTTCACATATTCTCCAATTTTAATACAATCAAGTGGGCAACAAATTGCACATCGACAAAGCAGTACAACTTTACTAAAAAACCCATAATGTTGGATTGATGCATAAGAACAGACTAACAGTAAGCTTTACGTAATCCTCATTAAGATAATGTAATTTTATGTAATCTCATATTAAAACTCACATAAATACATATAATATCACTTCAGAAGATCAAGGAATATTACCCGTTAATAAGTTTATCCACGAATCTCATCATGCTAGCTCCTTTGTCGGCAGATCATGGCTTTCTATCTCCTCAATTCCAGCAGACTCCATTATTCTTATATCTTCTTCGCCTAATTCTTTCAGCGAGACTAAGGTGTTCTTGTGAGGGGATATTTGACTAACTGCACTAATATCCACAAGCCTTTCCCAGGTTGAAGCTATTACATCGTAAATGCCAAGAAAGCTATCACCGGAACATAAAACACCGCCACTCTTGGTAAAGGCTAATGGTTGTCTTTTGGGAATACTACACTTTTTACTCCAACGTTGTGGTTCACGAAAAAAGGACTTTTTATTCCAACCTAGTGGATCACGTTCCACTGGTAGTGGTAGCCATATGTCAAAACATCTGCTCCTGGTTATATGACAGTAATACCCGACACTGTAATATGAAATACCAACAGTAGTAACACCAATTGACAGAGTACGACCACGCCACAAAACTTGCGGTAAAGGAGGTGTTGCAAGACATTCAAACGTGTCTTCGTTCAAATTGAAGGTCCACAACATTCCTCCTAGTTCCACCCAATGCAACACTCCATTCACAAAGACACCATCTCCAACGTAAATTCGAAAAATTCCATCTCTCAACATTTTCCCAACCGTTTCCACTGCCAAGAGTGTATATCGCAACCTCGGTAAAAGAAGATCCTCCCTTCAAGGGACACAGTTCAACAACTTTATATTCATTAGTTGAAGGAAGGTAACCGAATCCGCTCGCACAATCATTATAATGATCATCACAATCTGTCTTACTTTCTGTAAGAAGAACATATTCTCTAGTCATAGGGTTACAAATACAATAAGTATGATCTTTGTCTCCATACAGACATACTAAACCACTACAAGATCCAATAAATTTATAACGAGATGTAAATGGAGGGGTTAATTTGAACCTCCTAAGACTGTAAACTGGTGTCTGATCATCATTATTCTCATTGTATTCAAAATAATAAAGTTGTTGCTTAGATGAGATAAGAAAACTTAACTTACCAGAATCAACAGCGGAGTGATCATTAAGATGAGCTAAATGCATTTGGGAGAATGATGGATGATGTGAAACAAGGTTCCTCCATGGCTTGCAAACAAGTTTGCAGTCTAGAATGGATTCGGTTGGTAAACGAGTTATAATATCTAGTAAAATGTCTCTTGGAAGATGATTGAAGTTCCCATTAACGAATGACAGATATTTACAGCGAGAAGAAATTTAGGGTTCGTCTGATGATATGGGAATTTTTGGTAGTAGAGAGAGTAAAGTTTTCAGTAAGGTTTTAATGAAATAAGGGATAGGGTGTGTTTGTTTTAGACCTGCACAGGAAACCGACCGTGCCGAGAAACCTGGCCGGAACCGCCAGAACCGAGCCATACCGACTGACCTCCGGCCGGCCACGGTACAAAAATTCAAAACCTAGGTACAGTCGGCTCGGCTCACGGTATCACCCAAAAAGCCGGCCGAGCCGAGCCATATAACACCGACTAATAGCATCCTTTGATTTCTATACCTATTCCTAATCCTGACCCTCCATTTTGATAACCCTACCTATATAAGTTCTCTTTTCAGATCATTTCATTTCTTTTTTCTTTACAGTTTCTCTCAGTTTCTCTAGGTTTAGCGGCCGCTTCTTCTTCTTCATCTCACTCTCTCAGTCACAGGCGAATAGGCGATTGCTTCTTCTTCCTCATCCATGATCAACAAATACAACAACAAGTAACTCAGTAACTGTAAGTCATCACTCATCAGCGATTCCTTTTCATTTCCTTGTCTTCTTCATTTGATATTTCTTTCTGTGAATCTGTGGTTGTAACTTGTTTTTAGGGTTCTTGTTACGGATTTTTGATTATTTTGAATGAAATCTTAGATTTATGAATTAGGGTTCTTGTTTTTAGTTCAGATTTTGGGGGTTTCGGTTTGGGGTTTTGATTTGGGGTCTTGTTTTATGTATTTGTGTCTTATTTTTGCTCACTGGGTTTGTTTCCTCTTTGTGGATATACTGATGTTTCATGTTTGTAACTCTGATATTTGAACTACTAGAGATGTATGATTTGGGGTCTTGTTTTATGGAGATGTATGAACTACTAGTCTACTAGTGAGATGTTGGAACCTAGATTCAAAGTCCCTGGCCTCATGACTATTGATAGGGATATGTTGATAATATACATGGATGGAAAAAAACTTTTGAAAGAATACTTCAAGGCATCCAAACAGAGGGTTTCTTTGACCACTGATACATGGACTTCACCCAATAACTTCAATTATATATGTGTCACAGTTCACTATGTTGATCACAATTGGAAGTTGCAAAAGAGAATTATTTTGTTTTGCCAAGTGAAAGGTCATACAGGTACTGCAATAGGTAAGATGTTGGAGAAGTGCTTGTTAGATTGGGGGGCTTGAAGATGTCTTTGGTGTCACTTTGGATAATGTCAGTGCTAATACTCTTGTCATCGACTATTTAAAGCAAACAATGATTGGTTGGACTGGAGCAACTGAAAGGACTGAATACTTGCATGTACGAATTCTCTTTTGTTGTAGTTTAAACTTTTAATATAAATGTTCATTTGTATTTACTTTTGATTGTTCATACAAGTATTTAAGTGTTCTTAATTTCTGTTTACTTATGATTGCTAATATTTCTTGTATTTTCATTCTTATAATAGGTTAAGTGTGCTTCCCATGTGCTTGCTTTGGTTATAAAAGATGCAGTGAAGCTCTATAACAAGTCAATCGCAAGGATTAGGTCAGTTGTGAAGTATGTTACTGGTTCTCCAGCTAGATGGGAAAAGTTTAAGCATTGTTGTTCACTGGAGAAGATTGACTGCAATAAAGGAATAATCTTAGACTGCAAGACAATATGGAATAGTACATTCTTGATGTTAGAGGCTGCTGAGAAGTATGAAAGAGCTTTTAAAAGGTTGGAGAAGTATGATAGAGACTACAAGAAGAAGTACATTTTTGAAGAAGTTCATACTGATGCTTTACCTGGTCATGAAGCTCTTCTTGTGCTGGCTAGTTCCATGGAATACTTAACTTTCAGTTATTCATCGAGTTCTGAATCTGAGATGGATGTTGATACTGATCCAAAAGGCAAGAATAAGATGAAGAAAAAGAAGAAGAAACAGCGTCGTCACCATGCTCCTTATGCTGAAGATTGGAGTTATGCGAGAAGTCTGGTGAAGTGCTTAAAGGTATTCTTTGATGCTACTGTTAGATTTTCTGCTGCTACTCAAGTTATTACGCATACATTCTGAGATAATGGTTCTGATGCTTTGGTTAGAAATATGGCTGAAATTATGTTTGCTAAGTATAATAAGTATTGGGGTTCTTATGAAGACATGAATTCTGCTTTGTTCTTTGCGCAATTGTTGGATCCAAGAGAGAAGGAGAAAGGGTTGGAATTTGTTCTTGAATGCTTGTATGAGAAAAATCAATACATGGTTGATAGAGTTATGAAGAAGGTTAAAGAAGATATGGTCAGACTTTTTGAAGAGTACAAATCTTCATATGCAGTTGTTGGTGAAAGTTCAACTAGTGTTTCTGCAGTTCAAGCTCCAGTTGTTGTGCAAGAACAAAGCATTGAGGCCATGCTTAACTCAAGGAAGAAAAGGCATAAAAGAAACCAAGTTGGTGTTGAAGGATTAAATGAGTTGGTTTAATCCAAGTATAACTGGATTAAGTGGCACTGATTTTGTTCTTGCACAACAACTGGAGCTTGAACTGCAGAAACACTAGTGGCACTGGAGCTTGAGCTGCAGAAATCTCGTATGTCAAGCTCCAGAAACACTAGAGGAATTTGAAGAACAAAATGTCAAATTACTCTCGTTTGTTAGAGGAATTTGAAGAAGAATAAAGTGGCACTGATTTTGACATTTTGGCTTGGTGGCAAAGCAATAGTACTAGTGGCTTGGTGACATTTTGTTCACCAAGCCAAAATGTCAAAATCAGTGCCACTCTCGTTTGTTAGAGGAATTTGAATTTGAAGAAGAATAAAGTGGCACTGATTTTGACATTTTGGCTTGGTGGCAAAGCAGTAGTACCAAGTATAAGGTACTCTCGTATATGGCGAAGGATATACTAGCAATGTCGGTGTCTTCTGTAGCTTCTGAATCAGCTTTTAGCACTGGAAAGCGTGTGCTTAGTCCTTGGAGAAGCTCTTTATCTCCTAGGACAGTTGAAGCATTGATATGCACCCAAAACTGGCTACAAAAGCCAATTGCTCTTGATCTTCTATCGGACTATGTACCAGATGATTGCTCAAGCATTGAGGAAGGTAATGTTATATAACTTATATTGTAATCTGTTGGTTTTTTTTTTCTTTGTCTGTTTGTTTCTTTACTTGTCAATTTAAATTTGTTATTAACTTAAGTATTTCCTGTGCAGCAATATTGGGTGCTTATCCAGTACCAGAGGAGTTTGATGATCCAATGATGCTTGACTAATGAAGATGATTGTTGAAGTTCAGATCTTGACATCTTGTTGCAGACTTGATATAGAAAGGAACTATGGTCTATGGAATGGAAGTGTTGGTTTACTTTTAACACTTTATGTTAATCTAATCTTTGAACACTACTTTCCTTTGGTAGTTATGTACATATGCAGTCGTTGTGTGCTGGTCACTTGGTCTTCAAGAACTTGAGTAGTTGGATGATTGCAGTACTCTTGCAGACTTGCAGAGTTGCAGTAATTTTATTTTGAAGTTCAAGTTTATATCAGTTTATGTTTATGTCAGACTTTAAGTTCAGGTTTATATCAGTTTATGTAATTATGTTAGTTGGTACTTGGTTTTAAAGAACTTATGTTAATTATGTTTATGTTGTTATGTTTGAATGCTGTATGAATGGTTGTGGCAGGTAGGGCGGCACAAGACCCGCCCACGATACCCAAACCCACCCGTACCCGCTAAATCCGTGGGTTTTTAATCCATACCCGCCCGTTATGGGTGCGGGGTTGGTTATGAAAAAAGAAAACCCGCTGTCTGTGGGTGCGAGGTTGGTTTAAGCTAATACCCGCCCAAAAAACCCGCAGATTATATATCATTAGATAAAACTAATCCTAGTCGTCCATTATGAAACCCTAATACTAGTAGATAGGATAATTGATAACCCTCATTCACTTTCTACACTCTTCACCCTCATTCACTTTCTACACTCTTCTCTCTGTTCGGCCTCTCCTCTTCTTCCTCCTCAGTTCTTCTTCTTCACCTACGAACGACAATTACCAGAAATCTTCACCAGAAATCGACAACAACAACTTCGAATCTTCACCAGAAATCGACAACAATCGAAAAATCAACAGATTCAACACTTAATCTTCATCTGTGAACTTCCTAGATATGAATATTTTGGGGGTTTTGGTTTTTTTTTCTCACTTAATCAAGGAGAATAGAAGTTACTCTAAATACTTGAATATAAAGCGGGTTTAAACCCGTTTAAACCCATACCCGCCCAACCCGTAGCGGGCGGGTAACAAAACCCGCCCGCTGTTTGTGGGTGCGGGGTTGGTTATGAAAAAAAAACCCGCAGTCTGTGGGTGCGAGGTTGGTTTTAGCTTATACCCGCCCATACCCGCCCATGTGCAGCCCTAGTGGCAGGGAACAACGGGTAAAATTAGCAGGAAAACTGTAGGAATATAAGTTGTTATTTTTTACAGGTCTGACACGGTTTAAAACCGGAGCCGAACTGAGCCGACTCGGATCGGTTTAAAACCGAACCAAGTAGTGGTCGGCTCGGCCTCGGTTTCAAATTTGAGAACCGGCACCTGGTCGGCTCGGTGGTCGGTATCATCAAAAAGCCGGACCGACCGGCCGATGTGAAGGCCTAGTTTGTTTGGGAGGACAATTGGATTCTAGATTCCTAGGATTATGAGTTAAGAATTCCCAGGATTATGAGTTAAGAATTTTAGTTGATAAAAAAAGTGATACTAATTGCTTGTTTGGTTCTAGCAGTAAATGTCTGTTTCTGGTATCCAAACATGTTATTATATTTCTTTTGCCGAAAATAATTTAAGAAGAAATAAATTCTTCCGAGCAGTGATGAAGATGTTCTTTTTGCATCAAAAAAAAGAAGTGATGAAGATGTTCAAAAAGGATTGGGCTACTTGCATATGTTGTCAAAAGAAACCAAGTTCGATGTTGAGTTAGAAAATTTAAGGCATACCTAAAATAATTATCAGCTAAAAAGTTCAAGTCATACCCTAACAATTTACAAGTAGAACAGGTCTTTTAGTTTCCCATAAATGATTATTTATCAGGAATTTTCATTCCAAGATGATAATAGTTTCTTGACCTGAAACACAAGACTATCAATACCAACACTGGCAACACATTCTCCACCTCAAACAACTGGAGTTAACAAAGGTTTGTTCAGGAAATGAGCTTCCAAATTCCCAATTACGAGATTCCCCATATCAGCACGAGTTTCGAATGTGCCACTTCCAACATGTGGTTGCAGCACGACATTATCGAGTGCAAATAGCTTTTCTGGTACCTCGGGTTCATTTTCGAATACGTCAAGACCTGCACCACCTAACCGGCCTTCGACCAATGCAGAAACAAGCTCGGGTTCGTCGACATGAGGGCCGCGGCCGATGTTGATGAGGACTCCCTTGGGACCTAATGCATTCATCACTTCACGATTGATAATGTGACGAGTTTCTGCTGTGAGTGGACAAGCAACCACGAGGATATCACAGTTTGATGCTAAGTCCATGACGTTTGAATAATACTTGTATGTTGTGTTGGGTTTTTCATTTCGGGAGTAGTAACTTATAGGGCAACTGAAAGCTTCCGCTCTCTTGGCAATTGCTAAACCAATTCTTCCCAAACCCAAGATGCCCACCCTTTTGCCAGAGAACTGCAAGCAGAAGGCAAAGTAGACGAAGAACAACGTAAGATTTCTGTAAAAGTTTAAGATATGACTTTCTTCCGCTAAAGCAATCACTTTAACAGCAAAAAACTAAGATGGCATCCGAAAGAGTGTGTGTGTGCGCAGTAGCAAAATGCCAAAACCTATCAAGCATAGTAAAAATTATCCTTTTTCTCTCTTACACACCCTTTTAAGTGTACCACATTAAACTAATCAAGATAACTTCAGGTGCATCAAGTTGTCAACAAACAAGGCAGGATAACACGATTATATTTAATTCACATTGGAATCAGAAAAGACCAAGGACTAAAAAGCAATGATGACAGATATTGCAATAAGAGGCCTTCTTTTGAAATTGCATGTACACCGAAATGCTTAGGAATCCTTTGTTAACAGAAAACTAATCAACACGAGAAAGCTACTACATTTGCATTAAGACATATCATTTCAGATTGAAACTTAGCAGCCAAATATGAAGGAGGCATGACTTTAACCAAACTTTGGATGTAAACTTGAATGGATTAATCTCGCTCGCTCTTCGGTGGACAATGTCGCTTCACCCATCTCAATCATAGGTCTCTTATAGCCAAAGTTATCATTATATAGAGTTCAAATGAAAAACCCTTGTTGCAGTAGATAAGAGACCTATAATTGAGATGGGTGCAGCGTCATTGTCTACTAATAACCGAGCAGAACAAATCCAATTGAGTTTAATCCCATGTTTGATAATAGTATGCTTTCTTCACATCTTGGTAGGGGATTTTGACTAGTAAGTTTCAATATGCAAATGATATGTCTTAAAGCAAATATAATACTAGCTTTTTCGCGTTCACAGATTTTTCTGTTAAAAAGGGATCCCTAAGCAATTCTGTGTACATGCAATGTCAAAAGAATACATTCTTATGACTGTGTAGATGTAATATAGTGAAAAGTACTTTATGAGCGATAAGCCGATAACCACATATGAGTAGTTTTATAAATAAAATATGGCGAAAGAAAAACAAACTCTTCCAACACAGAAGTGAGTCAAAGAATAAATAAGACACGTGTAGGCAATGCACATCGTCAATAGAGGAAGTTGACTCGTAGTCGAATATGTTACACTCAAAAATTCTGCAAAGTATCTAGTGATCCACAATGGTTGGCAAGAATAGTTTAGCCCTATAAACTTCTCAAAGTGAAGTAAAAAATGAGATGAAAAATAGGTCAAACCACTAAAAGTGTCGTACTATATCCAATTTTACCTACATAACGAATAAGATGGAGTTTTGGAAAATTTATCAAGGAATGTAAAAATAGAAACAAGTTATTAGACAGGAATGTAGATGAACCATACATGCCTGGTGATAGTGACATGTAACAAACTAATCATCACCATTAGTCTGTCAATACATGTATACAATGCATTGAAGTTCTATCTCAATTATATAATCACAAGTTGGTTTAGCCAAATAATGGCTCTACAAAAACTACAATCACCAGCTGAAAAGAAGTGATACACATGATATTTTATTCCAACGTAATTCCTGAAGAGACTAAATCAAACACATAATCACAAGCAAATACCTAAAAGTACAAGGAAATAAATAACATAAGTACATAACCCAGACCCAGAACAAAATTTCACGATGAAATATAAGCGAAATCAGTGATTAGTACCTCAGCTCTAGGTGTGTTCCGAGCTGTTTAAGCGAAGTATATTTAGAATCAATGTTTCAAAAAGCAATTTGGTAATATGCTCTCCTAGCTATGCTTTGAAGCCTTATTGAAACGTTGGCTTTTTTTTGTAGATTATCTAGCTGCCTTGAGTGGCATACTCAACAGTTGGCGAAGTAACTTCTTAAAATAGTTTGAGGGTTTTTAATTACTTTTTCGGCTTTAAAGCCGAGATGTTTTTTTAAATACAAAACCTATATCCGATGCGGACGCATCAGTGTGTTTTGGGGCTGAGGCGAAAAAAGGAGCGCCCCAGAACTCCTTGTTAAACCATGTTTCGAACCACATAGGCACTTGTAAAGAAGCACAAACACAATCAGCCAGGACAAGCATTGCACAAACATTATAAGCTACGATTCTTTTTTCAATTCATGCAAAAAGATTTGAAGTTTCTTATCCAATCGAAACCTATCTGAAAAATCCCCAGGTGTTTCACAAAATGTATGAGAGACATTTCCAAGAGCGTCAAAATTCTAATATCCCTAAATCGATTTCTTTTGTCTCTGTTTTAAAATCACTTGTTTCAACAAAATTCTACAATAAATAAATCTAAGCTCAAAATTGATATCATTGATTGAAATATATGCATCACAGAGATTCCAAAGACGAATCAACATTCATTTTTTCTCAGAAAGGATTTCCATGTCCCCATCTCTTTTATCATCACTTGCAAAGTTAAGAGAAGAAAAAGCAATCTCCGAAGAGAAGACAAAGTAGATGAAGGAACAAAGTAAGGTTTTTGTAAGATTCGGTTAAATTATTTGTTGGATGAATGATGAACACACACACTGAAATATGACCTCCTTAAGGTATGGCATTTCTAACAGCAAATTGTCAAAACCTATCAAGCATAATATAGTCTATCTTTTCTCTCTTATTCTTATCTTTCTTACAGTATACACCGACTGATAAAGGTGCATCAAGTACTCAACAAAGAAGGCCGTGACAATGACTAAATAGTAATGATACCAGATTTCACAATTAAGATGCGAAATGCTGAGAAAATGCAAAATAATAAATAGTATATTAGAAACGACCATAGGAATACTGCAATAAACAAAACATGGAGGAACAAAAACGAATATTTCCAACATAGTGGCAGTGCATCAAAGTATAAGTAAGAGGCAGTGTACGTGTAATCAAACTTGTCAAACTCACACTCCTTTCAATAAGCCATTTGTGAGATCAAGACCTGACTAGTTCACATCTAGGACACACATTCATTCAGTTATATTCAAAACAGAAAACAAGTGGAATCCTATTGAATAAGAATGAGAATTAGACTGCAAAAAGATGATTGTCGCTACGGAACAGTTGTTCATTCATTTTACCAACTACCTGATTAGTTCACATATCGGACTATCAATAAGCTATGATTAATGGGTGGGTCAAAGATTTTCATAGAGTGAATAACAAAATACAGACAAGAGAACTACATAATTCCACCAAAGGTATTTTCATTTTTGACTAAAAGAAACAAATCAAAGGGATTAAAGAATTTGAAGATAAAAACCCGAACCTTTGTAGTCATTTTGAAATCACCCAATTTCCACAATCCCTTCCTGACATACTGATCACTCTCACAAATCCTCCTCAAAGTAGCCAAAATCAAACCAATAGCAATATCAGCAACATCTTCAGTCAATACATCAGGTGTATTAGTAACCCTAATACCTTTCTGCTTACAATAACCCAAATCAATCTTATCTAAACCAACACTAAAACTTGATATGATTTCCAATTTAGGTAATGAATCAATCAATGATGCATCAGCACCAGCAGTAGCATTTCCTACTATAGCTCTAATTGAATTAGAATTTTGTTTCAAGAAATCAACCTTATCAGGGTAATTCCAGAACCTGAAAAGCTTGAATTTCTTATCAAGTTCTTCTTCTAGAGGTGTTGACATTGGACAGGTCATTAGAACTCCAATGGCTTCCATTTCTAGAAGATGATGATGATGAGGTAGGATTAGGTATTATCTTTTAGGGTTCAGAAGTTTTCTAGTGTTTGTTTGATGATATGGTTGGCAAGGATTCTTGTGTGACCTCACTTAAATGCCCCCACTGATTTCGGAGATTTTGATTTATCTCACTCAGTTGGTGACAGTGTGAGTGTGACACGGTGGTGGTGCTTGCGAATTGGAATTTGTGATCGATATTTGTAAGAGTAAATGGGCTTGGGACCGGGTATATGCAACTGAGGTAGCTTCTCATTTGGGTGAAATATGTGCTCGGCTCAACATGGTCCGGGTCCGGATTGGTTAGGTTTTAGCCTCACCCGCATCCAATTTAATATACGGTGTTTAATGTCAGTAATCGAGCGTCTAATGGATGCGTGATCGACAGCTCGGATACGGATGAACCTACAATTAATAAATACAAGGAAATACCATATAGTCCTAGGAATAATATATTAGATAGAGTATAGTCCAATTGACCTAGCCAATTGTCTGTTTGGTCCATTTTGGCAATATAAATTATAGTTTGGTCCTAAGGTTTTGTCCAACCACACGGAATATTCTTTTTCTGTTACCAAAATATCCCTGCACGTGCAAAAATTATCTTTTGGTCATAAATTTTATTGTTTGGTCCTTTTAACGACATATATAAACAAGAAACAACAACAATAAATTTCAGGTTCAATAAAATTTTCTCTCTCCTACTCCGATTTCGTTTTTCTTCTTTTGCTGCAGATTTTTTCTTCTTCTAGGGTTTACAAAATCTTCCTCGATTTCGTTTTTGATACCAAGATCGATTCGATTTACAGCAGATTGACTTGGTTATGAAGATTGATTTGATTACAGAGTGAATTTGATTACGGTGTTTTGATTTGGAGTGAATTTGATTCGAGATTTTGATTACAGGAGATTTGATTCGAAGATTTGATTCGAGGCATTTTTGAAGATTTGATTCGAGACTTTTTTTGAAGTGAAGATTGATTTGATTGGAGTTGATTTTTTGGAATTACAGATTCGTAGATCGGTATTTTTTTTGGAGTTTGATTTTGAATTGTTCTTGTTGCTGGTGAGTTTTCACGCTAATCCTTTCCTTGAATTATAGATCAGCTAAGTTTTTCTTTGATTAGAATGAATGAAGTCGTTTTGTTAAGGTTTCAATTGTTAGAATGAACTATTTATTTTGTTAAGGAAGAAACTATTAATAGCGTTACGGCTTCATTCCAAGAATGAACTCTTCTTTTACCATGGAATAAGTACTATTGGTGCTTTGTTTTTTTTTTTCTTTTTTAGGATGTTAACGAAATGAAGTAATTCTGGTAAGGATTCATTTGTTGGAATGAACTCTTTATTTTGTTTAAGGAAGAATATATTAGTGATGTTGTGTTAAGAATATTTATTCTGTTAAGGCTTCATTTCTTGGAATGAACTCTTTATTTTGTTTAAGGAAGAATCTATTAGTGTTGTTCTGTTAAGAATCCTTATTTTGTTAAGGCTTCATTTCGAGAATGATCTCTTCTTTTGTCATGGAATAAGTATTGTTGGTGCTTTTGTTTATCTGTTAGGATGTTAACGAATGAAGTCATTCTATCAAGGCTTCATTCCGAGAATGAACTTTTCTTTTTTTTGTCATGGAAGAAGTACTGTTGCTGCTTTGTTTATCTGTTAGGATGTTAATGAATGAGATCATTCTGTTTAAGGCTTCATTCGTGGAATGAACTCTTTATTTTGTTAGAATGTTATTAAATGAAGCTATTTTGTTTCAGCTGCATTCCAATAATGAACTATTTTATGTGTGTGTGTTCATTTTTCAGGTTCAGTATGGCCCTACCCAGTTGTTATGTTGTTGTATACTACAAAGGGGATGGTATTCCATTGAAAGCTTCTTTAGATACTATGATTCGTGACTTTACAATATCTGTTTGTGATTATTGGAGAAACTTGACTCCTCGGCGCATAAGATTTATTAGTCGTTGTGATAAAGCTCTCATTAATTGTGATTATTCTCTTCAAGGTCTAATTGCTGCTACTTGTTCAAGGGAATTGTCAAGTTTTGATCTGTTTGTTGAGGAGGCTTGTCATGGTGTTGCTTATAGCTCTTCGTCTGGTATTTCCACGCAGTCGCTCAGTGACGATGAATCATGCACTGGGTTCACTGAGACTTCAAAGATTAAATACCTGAGGGAAGGTCATGAGCAATTGAAACCTCTTTTATCCGAAGGTTGAGAGGATATTTTTAAAGGTGTTGGTCAAGTTTTTCATGGTGGTGTTGATGAGGTTCGCTTAGCTGTCAGCAAATACTGCAGCAAGTCTGGCTATACAGTTGCAAAGGTTAAGAATGGCAGACTCAGGTTCACAGGCAAGTGTGGTAGGAATGCAGAATGTCCTTGGTATCTGCACTGTATTCCAATTGATACCGCTAAAAGTGTCTTTGCTATCAAGGAATTCAATGGGGAGCGTAAATGTGGTGGTACTTATAAGCTGAAGGACCCACCTGTGAAGAAGAAATTGGTTAAGCATCTATTCAAGGATCAAATACAGTCAAATCCGTCGATAAAGCCTAATGATATGGTTGCTTAGGTGAAGAGTTGTTATGGTATTGACATAAAATACCATCATGCTTATAAAGGGAAGGAAGCATCTAAGGCAGAGATATATGGCGATGATGTAAAAAGTTATACAGATCTTATTTGGTATGTTGAAGCAATAAAGGCTACCAATCCTGGCAGTTATATTAAGTTTGAGTATGATAAAGAGACTAAACATTTTCATAGGCTTTTCATATGTTTTGCTATACCGGTTCATTCGCCTTATGCTTTACTGTGATGCAACATTTCTCAATGGGAGATTCAAGGGAACAATGATGGCTGCCACTGGTGTGAATGGAAACCAAGGTAAGTTTTATTTCTTTTCTGAATAACTCATATTAGTTTGTTGTTTGATTTTTAAGAGCAATGTGAATGAATGCAGTTTCTCTGTTAAGGCTTTTCATTGTTTAGGATGAACTCATTTTATGTACAAGAAGAAAGTAATTTCTATCAGTTTTACTTTTGTTATTTTTTTAAGAAGATCTTCATTTTAAGAATGAACTCTTATTTTTTGTTATGTTTTTAGTTGTTCATAAGTGGGAATGAACTCCTGCTGCTTTGATTCTACAATTCATGTTATAGAATGAACTTCATTTTTGGAATGAAGTGTAGAAAAGTTATAGATTTTTTGATTATACAGTTCATGCTATAGAATGGAATTCATTATATAGAATGAAACCTTTATTTTTTTGATTTTTAATAGCAATGTGAATGAATGAAGCTTCTCTGTTAAGTTTTTTAGCTGTTCATAAGCGGGGAATGAACTCCTGCTGCTTTTGTTTATGTTTTACTTTGTTATTTTTTTGAAGAAGAAGGTATTAGTTCATGTTATAGAATGGACTTCATTGTTGGAATGAAGTGTAGAAAAGTTATAGATATTGATTATTCTACAGTTCATGTTACAGAATGGACTTCATTTTTGGAATGAAGTGTAGAAAAGTTATAGATTTATACAGTTCATGTTACAGAATGAACTTCATTTTAAGAATTAAACTTTCATTTTTGTTATAGATATTTTTTAATGAACTGACATTTTTAGTTCTTTTTTGTGTTCTTTTCATTCTGTAGGATTTTTTCCTTTTGCATATGCTTTAGTTCTTGGAGAAGACATTGAAGGGTGGGAGTGGTTTATAGAGAACTTGCAGCATTGTGTCGACTCTCGTCCTATCACCTTTATCACTGATCGTCATGAAGGGCTGAAGCAAAGTATTCCCAAGTATTTTCCCAACTCTTATCATAGTTACTGTTTCCATCATTTGAAGAATAACCTCCCCATCAAGAAATCAAATGAGAAGTATAAACAAGTTCAAGATTTGTTCCATAAAGCTGCATACTGCTATAGTGTTGCTAAATATGAGTCTTCTTTAAATGAGATGTGTATCATAGGATGTGGTTGGGTTGCCAAGTACATCAGAAATATCGATCCCAAGCATTGGGCAAATGATTTCTTCGTAGGATGTAGGTATGGGACACACTCGTCAACTATTGCAGAGTCTTTCAATAACTGGATTCTTCCTGAAAGGGATCTGCCTCCGGATGCTCTTGTTGATGAGATTAGGATAAAAATTATGAGGATGAGTGCAGAAAGGCGTGAGCTCGGTAGAAATTATAGTGATAGTTTGAATCCACTCTATAAAGCTCTACTCAAGTCACATGTCGATATAGGGCGTCCATGGATTGTGACGGAGTCAGGTAATGGTATATATGAGGTTCACTCTACTAGCTCTCATGCTGTTGATCTGATACATATGACATGCACTTGCCAGAGATGGAAAGTATTTGGTTTCCCCTGTGCTTACGCCACTGCTGCTATTACTATGAGTGATATTGAGATGTTGAGGTTTGTTCAGCCTTACTTTGGTTCGAATCATTTTCGCCATATGTATGCCCCTGCAATTCGACCCATTCCCAATTACGACAGGCCAGAAGCGTATGAACCTGAAGAAAGAGTCCTATCTGGTATTCCAAGGCCACCTCCAGGAAGACCACCAAAGAAGTGCATTCGTGGTGCTTATGAGAAGGAGAGGAGGCCTATGAAGTGCTCAAATTGCAAGAAGATTGGGAACCACAACAAAGCTACCTGTCGTGTATTAATGCTAGAGTAGTATGCATGAACTTTTTTTTCTAGTTTATGTTTTTTTATGTTTTTATGAACTTCTCTTACCTGTTTGATTATGCACTGGTTCTAGTTTTTTTTTATAACTTTTTGATATGCACTTTATTTTCTGGAATGAACTTCATTTTCTGTAATGAACTCCCTTTTTTTTTTCTTAGAAATATTTTTTTTAGATATTATTTCTTTTTGGATATGTATGTACTGATATTTTGTAGCAGGTTATGGTATTTTTCCTACCAAATCAACTCTATGGGATATGTATTTTTCATTATCAGGGATATGTATCAGTTCACTTACTGAAATGAACTTCATTTTCAGGAATGAACACAAGTTTTCCTATAACCAATAGAGTTCATTTTGGTAAATGAACTGGTATACATAAAACAGAAGACAAAATGCTGAAGTACTAGAGTTAATAGGTATCAATTAGATAGTAAGACAATGCATAATTTCTCATTATCTGGAATGAACCGCCCCTCTATCAGTTCATTTACTGAAATGAACTTCATTTTCAGGAATGAACACTAGTTTTCCTAGAACTGACTTGAATTCCATATAGTTCATTTTCAAGAATAAAGCCCACCAAAACATCAAAGAATGAACATTCATGCTACAAAATAAATTCATAAGAAAATAAGACAGAAAGACAAGGCATAACATAGAACATTGATTTTATATACTATCCAAAATATGATAGATGAAAATATAAAACATACTAGAGTATCAATTACATTAGAAGGTAATTCAGGTGATATTAGACATAATAGTTTTCTGTTGCAATAAGAATTAATCTATTGTGCAATATACTATAGTTAAAAAGAGTTTTTTTCTGTTTAATCAGTTCCAAGTAAGCAATTGCTAAGGTATTCTGAGTTGGAAAATTCACCCCGGCTCTCTTCATCTCCTGATGCAGTAAGAAGTTTGTAGGCCATCCCAACTCTTCTTGCTTGCACCTTCTCTATCATGTCGGCTTTCTTCAACACACTCTGCGACTAGTTTATGGTTGGCTTGACACTTCTCTTGATCCAATAGCAGGTGTACATCAGGCAATCTGGATATGCTCCTTGATCTGGTACTCCTGGCAGATTTTCAAAGTTGACGTTACTGCATCTCACCCTACCATGAGCTTGTAGCCACAAGTTGATGTGTTTCATGTAGTACATAACCATTCTGTTTGCGTCAGCTTTTAGTTGCTTACCAATCTCTCCCTTTTTAATGGAGTTCTAATGCTCCCATGTGTAGTTGCCGATGTCAAAAACCAGCAGATGCCAGTGTTCTTCTCGAGACCCTTTTGATTTTGCATTACCACTGTGTGGGTCAGTATTCATAGGAATGAGCAGCTTTTCGGTTTTTTCAGGCATGCCTTTTATAAACTGATCAACTTCTTCTGTTCTCTTAAGTTCATTGTGCCACGCAAAAAATGTCTAAAAAACAAAAAGAGAAATGAATTAGATAAGCGGTTCTCATTCTATGCATGCTGGATTATACAGTTCAAATAGATAAAAATCAAAATAACCTTCATAGGCATGCATTTTTCTCTAAATTAGACAAACTGCAAGCAAACAGTTCATTTTTATCAATGGATAGGAAGAAACACACTTACAAATGTTGTTGAATTCATAATCTCGAAGTTGATATACTTTCTTCGAGTCTCATTGTTCTCTCTATCATTGAGCATTCTATCGTTGTTTGCAGCTTTATACTTTATGTATATATAGTAGGCCAGCAAGGTGGTATCCAAGTAATCATTGAACAACAGAGAAACGATTTCACTCCCTTAAACTGAAATTGGAATTTGCTTGCGATTCTCTGCTTTCCAAGCTGCTTGACTGCAAAAATGAAAAGAAAAAATGAAATGTCAAAAGTTTATACCAAAAAAGAATTATTGAAGAGAAACATGTAAAGAGTTAGTAAGAGAAACATACATAGTCATAGCTTTGCCGAAGAAATCACCAAATACCGCCAGCACAACATTTTCAAATCTGTGGTACAAAGGAGATCCTCTCAGTTCTGGTAGATTTGGCTTGATTTCTTGTCTTACTCTTCGAGGAGCCTGTGTTGCTGCTTCTTGAATCCGATGTTCTTGTTGCGCCTGTGGTGTTGCTCCCTGAACATTTGCAGGCTCAGATCCTCTTTTCCTCTTACCAACAGAGTTCTTCTTTATCTCTTGTTGCGCCTGTGGTACATTCTTCTTCTTCACTTATTTATCTCTATCAACTTGAGGTGGTACCTTCGCCACTACCTTCTTTTCTTTGTTCAACATCAGTCTGAATCTTGTCTTCTTTAAGCTGTAACCTGATCTTGATATGAATTCGTCCCCTATTGGTTTCACTGGTTTGTTTGATCTAGTATCCATTCTACTAGTTTCTTCCGGTACTACTTTCACAGGTTTCTTCTGAGTCTGCTCCATCGATGGACCAAGGCCTATTTCATTCAGTTCTGCAACTATTTGCGAAGCTGTTTCCACATATGCGGCAATTGTCTTTGCTTTCTTTGACTTAGTAACCACTCCAGTTGCTTCTTGCGACACATGGGTGGGCTGGTACTGTGTCATCCCAATCGAGAAACTAGGAGTACTACAGTCATTATTGATCGCCTTTAGTGTAGCTTTGATGACGGTGTCAGCTTCTTCATCATTCAAATCCTCATTCTTGTCATCAATAAACTGCCGACTCACATGCTCTTCTCTATCTAATATATCATCTGTGTCACTTGTTATTACAAATAATTCAAGAAGCATAAATCAAACAACTATACACCTTCATTCTAAAGAATGCACTCATAAATAGATCTAACCTCATTCCACAACATCATCATATATATCTACTAACTTCATTCTATAAAATGAAGTCCAGCAAACATCAAAGGAGAAACATGGTTCACTATAGGAATGAGATCTTTACAATTTTTCTAGACTTCATTCTAGAAATGAAGTCCAACAAACATCAAAGAGGTAACTTGGTATACACCTTCATTATAAAGAAGGAACTCATAGAACACGGTATACACCTTCATTCAGAAGAATGAACTCAAACAAAAATTTTCAGTACAATTTTTCTAGACTTCATTCTAGAAATGAAGTCCAGCAAACATGGTATTATTCATCAAACATCAAACATGGTATACACCTTCATTCAGAAGAATGAACTCCAACTTCTATATTTGTAGCCAAAGTTCATCCATGAGAATGAACTCCAACCTCTGCTTGAAAAGTCAAAGTTCATTTCCAGAATGAATTCCAACTTCTATACTGTAGCCAAAGTTCATCCATGAGAATGAACTCCAACCTCTGCTTGAAAGGACTAAACAGACATGGGCCCACCTAAAAAAGGACCAAACGATATTTTTCCCAATACAAGGAAATACCATATAGTCCTATGAATAATATATTAGAGAGAGTCTAGTCCAATTGACCTAGTCAATTGTTTGTTTGGTCCATTTTGGCAATATAAATTATAGTTTGGTCCTGAAAATTATAGTTTGGTCCTAGGGTTTTGTCCACCCACACGGAATATTCTTTTTCCGTTACCAAAATACCCCTGCACGTGCAAAAATTATCTTTTGGTCCTAAATTTTATTGTTTGGTCCTTTTACCGACATATATAAACAAGAAACAACAACAATAAATTTCAGGTTCAAGAAAATTTTCTGTCTCCTACTCCGATCTCGTTTTTCTTCTTTTGCTGCAGATTTTTTTCTAGGATTTACGAAATCTTCCTCGATTTCGTTTTTGATACCAAGATCGATTCGATTTACAACAGATTGACTTGGTTATGAAGATTGATTTGATTACAGAGTGAATTTGATTACGGTCTTTTGATTTGGAGTGAATTTGATTCGAGATTTTGATTACAGGAGATTTGATTCGAAGATTTGATTCGAGGCATTTTTGAAGATTTGATTCAAGACTTTTTTGAAGTGAAGATTGATTTGGTTGGAGTTGATTTTTTGGAATTACAGATTCGTAGATCGGTATTTTTTTTGGAGTTTGATTTTGAATTGTTCTTGTTGCTGGTGAGTTTTCACGCTAATCCTTTCCTTGAATTATAGATCAGCTAAGTTTTTCTTTGATTAGAATGAATGAAGTCGTTTTGTTAAGGTTTCAATTGTTAGAATGAAATATTTATTTTGTTAAGGAAGAAACTATTAATAGCGTTACGGCTTCATTCCAAGAATGAACTCTTCTTTTACCATGGAATAAGTACTATTGGTGCTTTGTTTTTTTTTTCTTTTTTAGGATGTTAACGAAATGAAGTCATTCTGGTAAGGCTTCATTTCTTGGAATGAACTCTTTATTTTGTTTAAGGAAGAATATATTAGTGATACTGTGTTAAGAATATTTATTCTGTTAAGGCTTCATTTCTTGGAATGAACTCTTTATTTTGTTTAAGGAAGAATCTATTAGTGTTGTTCTGTTAAGAATCCTTATTTTGTTAAGGCTTCATTTCGAGAATGAACTCTTCTTTTGCCATGGAATAAGTATTGTTGGTGCTTTTGTTTATCTGTTAGGATGTTAACGAATGAAGTCATTCTATTAAGGCTTCATTCCGAGAATGAACTTTTCTTTTTTTGTCATGGAAGAAGTACTGTTGCTGCTTTGTTTATCTGTTAGGATGTTAATGAATGAGATCATTCTGTTTAAGGCTTCATTCGTGGAATGAACTCTTTATTTTGTTAGAATGTTATTGAATGAAGCTATTTTGTTTCAGCTGCATTCCAATAATGAACTATTTTATGTGTGTGTGTTCATTTTTTAGGTTCAGTATGGCCCTACCCAGTTGTTATGTTGTTGTATACTACAAAGGGGATGGTATTCCATTGAAAGCTTCTTTAGATACTATGATTCGTGACTTTACAATATCTGTTTGTGATTATTGGAGAAACTTGACTCCTCGGCGCATAAGATTTATTAGTCGTTGTGATAAAGCTCTCATTAATTGTGATTATTCTCTTCAAGGTCTAATTGCTGCTACTTGTTCAAGGGAATTGTCAAGTTTTGATCTGTTTGTTGAGGAGGCTTGTCATGGTGGTGCTTCTAGCTTTTCGTCTGGTATTTCCACACAGTCGCTCAGTGACGATGAATCATGCACTGGGTTCACTGAGACTTCAAAGATTAAATACCTGACGAAAGGTCATGAGCAATTGCAACCTCTTTTATCCAAAGGTTAGGAGGATATTTTTAAATGTGTTGGTCAAGTTTTTCATGGTGGTGTTGATGAGGTTCGCTTAGCTGTCCGCAAATACTACAGCAAGTCTGGCTATACAGTTGCAAAGTTTAAGAATGACAGAATCAGGTTCACAGGCAAGTGTGGTAGGAATGCAGAATGTCCTTGGTATCTGCATTGTATTCCAATCGACCGCTAAAAGTTTCTTTGCTATCAAGGAATGTGGTGGTGCTTATAAGCTGAAGGACCACCTGCAAAGAAGAAATTGATTAAGCATCTATTCAAGGATCAAATACAGTCAAGTCCGTCGATAAAGCCTAATGATATGGTTGCTCAGGTGAATAGTTGTTATGGTATTGACATAAAATACCATCATGCTTATAAAGGGAAGGAAGCATTTAAGGCAGAAATATACGGCGATGATGTAATATGTTATACAGATTTTATTTGATATGTTGAAGAAATAAATGCTACCAATCCTGGAAGTTATATTAAGTTTGAGTATGATAAAGAGACTAAACGTTTTCAGAGGCTTTTCATATGTTTTGCTGCCTGTATGAAAGGATACCGGTTCATTCGCCCTATGCTTTACTGTGATGCAACATTTCTCAATGGGAGATTCAAGGGAACAGTGATGGCTGCCACTGGTGTGAATGGAAACCAAGGTAAATTTTCTTTCTTTTCTGAATAACTCATATTAGTTTGTTGTTTGATTTTTAAGAGCAATGTGAATGAATGAAGTTTCTCTGTTAAGGCTTTCTTTTTTTAGGATGAACTCATTTTATGTTCAAGAAGAAAGTAATTTCTATCAGTTTTACTTTTGTTATTTTGTTAAGAAAGTCTTCATTTTAAGAATGAACTCTTATTTTTTGTGAAGTTTTTAGCTGTTCATAAGTGGGAATGAACTCCTGATGCTTTGATTCTACAGTTCATGTTATAGAATGGACTTTATTTTTGGAATGAAGTGTAGAAAAGTTATAGATTTTTCGATTATACAGTTCATGCTATAGAATGGAATTCATTATATAGAATGAAACCTTTATTTTTTTGATTTTTAATAGCAATGTGAATGAATGAAGCTTCTCTGTTAAGTTTTTTAGCTGTTCATAAGCGGGGAATGAACTCCTGCTGCTTTTGTTATGTTTTACTTTGTTATTTTTTGAAGAAGAAGGTCTTAGTTCATGTTATAGAATGGACTTCATTATTGGAATGAAGTGTAGAAAATTTATAGATATTGATTATTCTACAGTTCATGTTACAGAATGGACTTTATTTTTGGAATGAAGTGTAGAAAAGTTACAGATTTTTTGATTATACAGTTCATGTTACAGAATTGACATCATTTTAAGAATGAAACTTTCATTTTTGTTATAGATATTTTTTAATGAACTGACACTTTTAGTTCTTTTTTGTGTTCTTTTCATTGTGTAGGATTTTTTCCTTTTGCGTATGCTTTAGTTCCAGGAGAAGACATTGAAAGGTGGGAGTGGTTTACGGAGAACTTGCAGCATTGTGTCGTCTCTCGTCCTATCACCTTTATCACTGATCGTCATGAAGGGCTGAAGCAAAGTATTCCCAAGTATTTTCCCAACTCTTATCATAGTTACTGTTTTCATCATTTGAAGAATAACCTCCCCATCAAGAAATCACATAAGAAGTATAAAAAAGTTCAAGATTTGTTCCATAAATCTGCATACTGCTATAGTGTTGCTAAGTATGAGTCTGCTTTAAATGAGATGTGTATCATAGGATGTGGTTGGGTTCCCAAGTACATCAGAAATATCGATCCCAAGCATTGGGAAAATGTTTTCTTCGTAGGATGTAGGTATGGGACACACTCGTCAACTATTGCAGAGTCTTTCAATAACTGGATTCTTCCTGAAAGGGATCTGTCTCCATCTGCTCTTGTTGATGAGAATAAGTTAAAGATTATGAGGATGAGTGCAGAAAGGCGTGAGCTCGGTAGAAATTATAGTAGTTTGACTCCCATCTATAAAGCTCTGCTCAAGTCACATGTCGATATAGGGCGTCCATGGAGTGTTACGGAGTCAGGTAATGGTATATTTGAGGTTCACTCTCCTAGATCTCATGTTGTTGATCTGATGCATATGACGTGCACTTGCCAGAGATGGAAAGTGTTTGGTTTCCCCTGTACTCACGCCACTGCTGCTATTACTATGAGTGGTATTGAGATGTTGAGGTTTGTTCAGCCTTACTTTGGTTCGAATCATTTTCACCATACGTATGCTCCTGCAAGTCGACCCATTCCCAATTACGACATGCCAGAAGCGTATGAACCTGAAGAGAGAGTCCTACCTGGTATTCCAAGGCCACCTCCAGGAAAACCACCAAAGAAGCGCATTCGTGGTGCTTATGAGAAGGAGAGGAGGCCTATGAAGTGCTCAAACTGCAAGAAGATTGGGAACCACAACAAAGCTACCTGTCGTGTATTAATGTTGGAGTAGTATGCATGAATTTTTTTTCCAGTTTATGTTTTTTTTATGTTTTTATGAACTTCTTTTACCTGTTTGATTATGCACTGGTTGTAGTTTATTTTTTTAACTTTTTGACATGCACTTCATTTTCTGGAATGAACTTCATTTTCGCTAATGAACTCCCTTTTTTTTCTTAGAAATGCTTTTTTTAGATATTATTTCTTTTTGGATATGTATGTACTGATATTTTGTAGCAGGTTATGGTATTTTTCCTACCAAATCAACTCTATGGGATATGTATTTTTCATTATCAGGGATATGTATCAGTTCATTTACTGAAATGAACTTCATTTTCAGGAATGAACACAAGTTTTCCTATAACCAATAGAGTTCATTTTGGTAAATGAACTGGTATACATAAGACAGAAGACAAAATGCTGAAGTACTAGAGTTAATAGATATCCATTAGATAGTAAGACAATGCATAATTTCTCATTATCTGGAATGAACCGCCCCTCTATCAGTTCATTTACTGAAATGAACTTCATTTTCAGGAATGAACACTAGTTTTTCTAGAACTGACTTGAATTCCATAGAGTTCATTTTCAGGAATGAAGCCCACCAAAACATCAAAGAAGGAACATTCATGCTACAAAATAAATTCATAAGAAAATAAGATATAAAGACAAGGCATAACATAGAACATTGATGTTATATACTATCCAAAATATGATAGATGAAAATATAAAACATACTAAAGTATCAATTACGTTAGAAGGTAATTCAGGTGATATTAGACATAATAGTTTTCTGTTGCAATAAGAATTAATCTATTGTGAAATATACTATAGTTAAAAAGAGTTTTTTCTATTTAATCTGTTCCAAGTAAGCAATTACGAAGGTATTCTGATTTGGAAAATTCACCCCGGCTCTCTTCATCTCCTGATGCAGTAAGAAGTTTGTAGGACATCCCAACTCTTCTTGCTTGCATCTTCTTTATCATGTCAGCTTTCTTCAACACACTCTGCGACTTGTTTATGGTTGGATTGACACTTCTCTTGATCCAATAGCAGGTGTACAGAAGGCAATCTGGATATGCTCCTTGATCTGGCACTCCTGGCAGATTTTCAAAGTTGACGTTGCTGCATATCACCCTACCATGAGATTGTAGCCACAAGTTGATGTGTTTCATGCAGTACATAGCCATTCTGTTTGCTTTCCAAGCTCTCCCTTTTTGATGGAGTTGTAATGCTCCCATGTGTAGTTGCCGACGTCAAAAACCAGCAGATGCCAGTGTTCACCTAGAGACCCTTTTGATTTTGCATTACCACTGTGTGGGTCAGTATTCATAGGAATGAACAACTTTTCGGTTTTTTCAGGCATGCCTTTTATAAACTGATCAACTTCTTCTGTTTTCTTAAGTTCATTGTGCCACGCAAAAAATGTCTGAAAAACAAAAAGAGAAATGAATTAGATAAGCAGTTCTCATTCTGTGCATGCTGGATTATACAGTTCATTATACAGTTCAAATAGATAAAAATCAAAATAACCTTCATAGGCATGCATTTTTCTCTAAATCAGACAAACTGGAAGCGAACAGTTCACTTTTTATCAATGGATAAGAAGAAACACACTTACGAATGTTGTTGAATTCATAATCTCGAAGTTGATATACTTTCTTCTAGTCTCAATGTCCTCGCTATCATTGAGCATTCTATCGTTGTTTGCAGCTTTATAATTTCTGTATATATAGTAGTCCATCAAGGTGGTATCCAAGTAATCATTGAACAACATAGAAACGATTTCACTCCCTTGAACTGAAATTGGAATTTGCTTGTGATTCTCTGCTTTCCAAGCTGCTTGACTGCAAAAATAAAAAGAAAAAATGAACTGTCAAAAGTTTATACCAAAAAAGAATTATTGAAGAGAAACGTATAAAGAGTTAGTAAGAGAAACATACGTAGTCAGAGCTTTGCCGAAGAAATCACCAAATACCGTCAGCGCAACATTATCAAATCTGTGGTACAAAGGAGATCCTCTCAGTTCTGGTAGATTTGGCTTGATTTCTTATCTTACTCTTCGAGGAGCCTGTGATGCTGCTTCTTGAATCCGATGTTCTTGTTGCGCCTGTGGTGTTTTCTTCCTGAACATTTGCAGGCTCGGATCCTCTTTTCCTCTTACAAACATGGTTCTTCTTTATCTCTTGATGCGCTTGTGGTACATTCTTCTTCACTTCTTTATCTCTATCAACTTGAGGTGGTACCTTTGCCAATACCTTCTTTTATTTGTTCAACATCAGTCTGAATCTTATTTTCTTTAAACTGTAATATGATCCTGATATGAATTCATCCCCTATTGGTTTCACTGGTTTTTTTTGATCTAGTAGCCATTCTACTAGTTTCTTCCGGTACTACTTTCAAAGGTGTCTTCTGAGTCTGCTCCATCAATGAACCAAGGCCCATTTCATTCAGTTCTGCAACTATTTTCGAAGCTGTTTCCACATCTGCGGCAATTTTCTTTGCTTTCTTTGACCTTGTAACCACTCCAGTTGCTTCTTGCGACACAGGGTGGGCTGGTACTGTGTCATCCCAATCGAGAAACTAGGAGGACTATAGTCATTATTGATCGCCTTTAGTGTATCTTTGATGACGGTGTCAGCTTCTTCTTCATCATTCAAATCCTCATTCTTCTCATTCTTGTCATCAATAAACTGCAGACTCACATGCTCTTCTCTATCTAATATATCATCTGTGTCACTTGCTGTTACAAATAGTTCAAGAAGCATAAATCAAACAAATATACACCTTCATTCTAAATAATGAACTCATAAATGGATCTAACTTCATTCTACAACATCATCATATAGATAGATCTACTAACTTCATTCTATAAAATGAAGTACAACAAACATCAAAGAAGAAACATGGTTCACTATAGGAATGAGCTCTTTACAATTTTTCTAGACTTTATTCTAGAAATGAAGTCCAACAAACATGAAAGAGGTAACTTGGTATACACCTTCATTATAAAGAAGGAACTCATAGAACACGGTATGCACCTTCATTCAGAAGAATGAACTCAAACAACAATTTTCAGTACAATTTTTCTAGACTTCATTCTAGAAATGAAGTCCAACAAACATGAAAGAGGTAACTTGGTATACACCTTCATTATAAAGAAGGAACTCATAGAACACGGTATGCACCTTCATTCAGAAGAATGAACTCAAACAACAATTTTCAGTACAATTTTTCTAGACTTCATTCTAGAAATGAAGTCCAGCAAACATGGTATACACCTTCATTTAGAAGAATGAACTCCAACTTTTATATTTGTAGCCAGAGTTCATCCATGAGAATGAACTCCATCCTATGCTTGAAAAGTCAGAGTTCATTTCCAGAATGAAGTCCAACTTCTATATTGTAGCCAGAGTTCATCCATGAGAATGAACTCCAACCTCTGCTTGAAAAGTAATATTAAAATATTTGCAGAAGGAAGAAAAAAGTTTAGAATTCTTACCCAGGTTCACACATTGATCAATACTCAAAGGAAATGCGGTATTGTTTGGAATTGAAGGAAGCTCTACTTCAGTCATCTCATCAAGGATCTTTTGCTGAATATCACTTGCATCAACTTCTACAGAAGGATCTCCAACAGATAAGGCGGGAAAGAGATGATCAGAACCTCCAACAGCTTCATTTACAACATCTGGTACTGCTTGCATTCCATCATCCACAGCAACATCTGGGTTTGCAATTCCAACACCATCATTCATATTTTCAACACCAGCTTCCACGGCCTCATCCACAACAACATTTGATTGCATATCTTTAGCAGCCTTATGCTCATCAGTGAAAAGTTTAGTACGCATGTACTCTGATGCTTGGTCTGTCATGAATTTCGCCACATTCCCTCCTTGATCTAGCAATGCATCAACTTCATGTTGATTTGAATCCAAGTATATTTCAAGGCATTCCATATTTCTATCAGAGAGTTTCTTCGAAGTTGTGGCTTCTGCAAGTGATTTGTCAAGGTCTTCCCGCCTTCACAAAAGATCCAACATCTCCTCAGTATGCTTCTTTGTCAACTGTTGTATCTCTTGAGAAAGTTTACCTCTCAGGTCCTCTATTTCTTGAACATGTGTAGCTTTCAAATGTTCTATCTGGGCATTCATTTGACTGAATTCTTCCTCAAGCAATTCAGCCTTTGTCTTGGCTTTTTGCTTTTGCAGGAGCTTGTTTTCAGCATCCGTATATTCTTCCAAGAACATATCCGACAGCTGCACACACAAAAAAAAAAAAGAGTTCATTACACACAATGAACACACTCATTAAACATTCCTTGTAGGTATCCATTACAATACAAGGAGAATGAACCAGAACATCAGATGATTCGACATTAACAGTCAGAGTTCATTTTGTGGAATGAATTCCCAATTTTATCTTAAAGCATCATAGTTCATTACATGAAATTGAATAAAATATAATGGTACTATATTTTTACCTCTCCAAAATCATCAACATTCATCTTAGACGTTAAGTGTTTGCAAATGGTATCGATATTCCACCTTGCAAATCTTGGACGGTAGTCTACTATTTTCTTCACCTGCCACTTGGGTTTTAATTTCTTTGAATACTCAGCAAACCAAGGCTGTAAAAGAGAAGAATTATACTGGTCAGTTATCAGCAACAATTCATTTCAACATCAAACCTCAAAATGACAAAATGAACAGTCTTTCATCTCACCAACAAGTAAAGATAACACCCTTCAGAAGAACCTCTTCTCAAGCTTTCCATCAAATGCTTGTGTATGAGATGCGGCAGAGATACTCTATCTATTTCCTCTAGGCAGGCTAGGTACTTGGTGTGGATGGAACCTCCATCACCAGTAGTAAGAAAAATAGTAGACAATAGAAAGAGCTCAAACATGGTTACAAGATCTTCAGTAGATCCTCTATTCCTAATCAACTCAACTATTTTTTCTTTCAATTCTGTGTTCTTTATATCAGAAAGTTTCTTTTTAGGTGGAACAAATTCGTAGGTTCGATAGAACCTTCCAGTAGTGTAGTTATCTACGTTTCTAGTTTCCAAGAAAGATTTTTCTATTCCACCTCCAGGAATACATGGTATTCCAAACACTAACGACAACTTTTCAGGTGATGATCTTAGCACATATGCTTCTTCCCCTACTTTGAAAACGAACGTATGGTCATTTGTTTCAGGAATGAACTGATGTGCATCGCAGACAACTTGGACAGCAGGTATTGACTTAATCCATTCAGTAGCAACAATCTCCCCTTCCAGAAATACTTTGGCTACACTCCCCAACGGACTCCTATACAAGGCATCTCTCTGTTCTTCATTCAAAGCCTCATGTTTTGGAAGATCTTTAATCTTAGCAGCAAGAGCAATGGCTCCAGCAAAGCTACACTTTATCTTCTTATCTACAATTTTTCTAAAGACAAAAGAAAATAAGATTAATGGTTACATTTTTTTAAATAGTAGCTGATAAAAGAAGATAAAGTGTGGCTTGAGAAGGACCAATACTTCAGTTCATTCTACTTGGTGAACTCTCAAGCATTTCGAAGTTCATTCAATAAAATGAGTCTTTCAAAGAAGAACCAACACAAGAATGAATATAGATAATGTCAACACCGGCTTACTTCATTTTTGTACAAAATCTAGGTAGAATATGCAGGTATAAGAATGTAGATAATGAACTATAAAATATTGAAGCGCAATTTTTCTAGACTTCATTCTAGAAATGAAGTCCAGCAAACACCAAAGGAGAAACATGGACTCAGTACAATTTTTCTAGACTTCATTCTAGAAATGAAGTCCAGCAAACACCAAAGGAGAAACATGGACTTAGTACAATTTTTCTAGACTTCATTCTAGAAATGAAGTCCAGCAAACACCAAAGGAGAAACATGGACTTAGCGCAATTTTTCTAGACTTCATTCTAGAAATGAAGTCCAGCAAACACCAAAGGAGAAACATGGACTTAACGCAATTTTTCTAGACTTCATTCTAGAAATGAAGTCCAGCAAACATCAAATGAGAAACATGGACTCAGTACAATTTTTCTAGACTTCATTCTAGAAATGAAGTCCAGCAAACACCAAAGGAGAAACATGGACTCAGTATAATTTTTCTAGACTTCATTCTATAAATGAAGTCCAGTAAACACCAAAGGAGAAACATGGACTTAGTACAATTTTCTAGACTTCATTTTAGAAATGAAGTCCCGCAAACACCAAAGGAGAAACATGGACTTAGCACAATTTTTCTAGACTTCATTTCTAGAAATGAAGTCCGGCAAACACCAAAGGAGAAACATGGACTCGGCACAATTTTTCTAGACTTCATTTCTAGAAATGAAGTCCGGCAAACACCAAAGGAGAAACTTGGACTCAACACAATTTTTCTAGACTTCATTCTAGAAATGAAGTCCGGCAAACACCAAAGGAGAAACATGGACTCAGCACAATTTTTCTAGACTTCATTCTAGAAATGAAGTCCAGCAAACACCAAAGGAGAAACGTGAACTCAGCACAATTTTTCTAGACTTCATTCTAGAAATGAAGTCCAGCAAACACCAAAGGAGAAACATGCAGACAACAGAAAAATTGGAATACATGCTCAATTCAACAACAAACAGATCAAAATTCAACTTCAGAAGATCAAAAATCAACTTCGAATTAGTGTTTTTACCTTTCGCTGCTTTCTTTACTCTTGATTTTTTTGTCACTGGTTCTTCTTCTTCTTGACTATCTCCTTCAAAAACAACTAATTGGCTATCTCTTTCTTCAACTTCTTCGTCTGAAGATGTATCTACTACTACTTTCCTCTTCGATTTACCCATTTAGGGTTTTGATTTCTTCAATTTTTCTGGGGTTTTTCGATTTTCTGGGTTTGGTTTTCTGATTTTGAAGGCTGTTTTGATTTTGATTTGCGAAAGTTGAAATGATTTCGACTGATTTTAGTGGATTCTTGGTTTTGAAGATGTTCGTTCTCTGGGTTGTGGAGTGAAGAAGACGAAGAAGTTGTGGTTCTCTGAAAATGAAACTGAAAAGAAGGAGAGAGACAGTTGACGCGTTTTTAGGAGATCGTGGGTTGAAGGCGGTAACAATTAAGGTAAGGGTATTATTGTCTGTGTGGTATTTTTTTTAATTATGGACCAAACAGTAAAGGCGTTTGACCAAAGGACTAAACAGACATGGGCCCACCTTAAAAAGGACCAAACGATATTTTTCCCTATCATTAGGTTTTTATATGGAGTTCATTTCTCGAATGAACTGCAACATCATCTTCTTCATCGTCTTCAACAATAGCAGAAATAAATTCTTCGTCATCTTCAACAACAACAGCAACAATGAACTTCATCAAAATCATCGTCGTCATTCATCTTCAACAACAACAGCAACAAAAACGACGAAAACACACACAAATCTTCATCTTCATCGTCATCATCTTCAACACGAGTTCATCTTCGATTTTTATAATCAAATAAAGATTTTCGTACTCAAAAATCAAAATCTTTGTAATCAAAAACCAAATCGGTCTCTATAATCAAATCAAATCAATCTTTAAAAATAAATCTTCATCTTTAATCATCAACAATAGCAGCAGAAAGAAAAAAGAGAAAGAAAAAAGAAGAAAAAAAATAGATCCGGAAAATAGAGGTGAGAGAAAATAAATCTGAAAATTATTCTCTTCTCTCTTAATAATGAGTATATATATGGTCCCAATTAAAAGGGTATTTCTGCCACTACCATTTGACAATTACATCATCCATGACATCATCCTGCGTGGATATTGTCCATCTTAGGACCAAATCATTATTTCTAATTTTCTATGACCAAACTATAATTTATATTTACAAAAAGGACCAGACAGACAATTGACTAGGTCAATTGGACTAGACTCACTCTAATATATTATTCCTAGGACTATATGGGATTTCCTACATATCAAAACACCTACACATATCATCTCCTACGTAATGCTGCAAGAGTCAGACCACCAGCCAAAAGACTAAAGCCAATACTAGTGATGAAGCGCCCAAGCCCAAAATCTGAGTTCATTTCAAACAATTATTAGAAATTCTTCAATAGAGTAAATAGAAAACACAATATTAAGCTCTTAAACTTAAAAGGTGACAATAATCATACTCACTTCGGTTCATCTGATCTTTAACTTTGACCACTAGGCTTGAAGCTTGCTCAAAGTATGGTGAAATCTACAAATCAAATTCATTTTGACAAAGATCAGTTAGGACCAAGTTAAACCCAAATTTCCAGAGGACAGACTATATTTCCACCAACCAAAATTGAGTAGTAATAACTTGAGTTCATGAATACGAGATCAAACCTCCAAACACTGGTCCAAGCACTGCCAACTAAACATCAATTCTCCAATTCTATAATATCCAACTGCGAGAAGATAGAACATCTCGGTCCGTTGGGCTGGCAAATACCTAACACCAACATAACCTACAATAACAGAGTTTCAGTTAGTAAATAAGGAAAATATTTAGTTTTGCATATTTTGGCAAGACGGATATTCAGGTTGTACACACACAAAAGATGCTCTGAAATTTTCGTATCTTACCTTCCAACATATCTAGTCCCCTCTGGACATCCTCTGGTTGTCTTGAGTGAACAAGTGCCCAGCACAACTTGATGATGCTTTCATTCGTCACCTCATCATGTTCATCTGTGATATCTTTTTCATAATCCTGTAAATGCATAATAAAGTTCAGAATATAACAAGACGAACTTGGACAAAAAAAAATCCTTCTTGTTCAGCTCAATAGTTTAAAGAGAGCCAACTACATACCGTAAGCAAACCTAAATTTCACAAGGCAACTAGTTTATATAAAGAGAACAGATAACTAGCCTCAGCAAAAACCTAAATTTCACCATGCAGCTTATACAAAGAGAGAACTAGCAACTACATGGCAACTTGCAATCAAGAAATCTGTCAAACCATACACAACTGGTTGTCAAGACTTCGGCAAAGAAGGCTAGTTGCCCCTGGATAATACAGTGTGATAAAAACAGACAACAAGACAAAAATCATTCCACAAATAGACAAGATAGATGTTTGCCAGTGAAGACTTTTCATAATAGATGTTTGCCAGTGAAAATTTACAAAAAACTTGGCCAATATAATCAAGGAAGACAAGAGAAAAGAGAAAACAAATAATTAAACAAACTATAAAATCATGGAAATGTCAACTAAAAGCTTGTATATCAAAAGAAACAGAGCCAATTAACAAAATCTGAGCCATACATACTGAATTAATGATAACATGGAAGACGAGCACTTACAAGTATCATATCACGATAGCATGGGATCTGATCTGTCCCAATGAGGAACCAGAAAGATGAGCTTCGATTTTGTATTAGTTTCTGCAGGGTCAAAGCTTGCCTAAAATTGGGTGCAATCTACAAATCAAATTGACAAACAGATCAGCTAGGACCAATCCAGGTCTAGAATATCTCTCGTTTATATACATATACACTTGTATACTGTAAGTATATTGAAAACCAAACAAAGGGTATTTTTTAAATGATAATAATTTCAGATCCCCTAATTCAGTTTTTCCGCCTCTACTCATCCCCTGAAACAAAGGGTTACGTTCTGTTTATATGAGTGGGAAGGGGATTGTTTCTTATGCAATTGATTAAAGAATAGATATTGGAGTAAAAAGGGAATCACGTGATAAACACCAAGAGGTTATAATAGAAAAACAAAATGATCAGGTGCAAAGTGAAGAAACATGAACGATTATTATGTTAGATAAACAATAAGAGAAGAAATAATTTAAGAAAATGCCAGTCACTGTACATTCCAAATTCAAAATGAGCATCAAAAGAATCCTCTAAACAGACCAACTATTAAGTAACAACAAATGAGTACAAATACTAGAATGGACTTTTTTTTTTTGTGAGAGTGGAAATCATCATTACGGATACAAATATAATATAGAACGATTAATTTGGTATTGAAATACAGAAGTTTATGCAATCCTAACCCGATATATTTTATCACCACTAAAGCAACAAAAAGGCATGAAAGGTGAGACTATTCCTCCTTTATGATTCTCAAACTGGAAAACTTTTTCAAAATACATTTTAGAAGTGTTGCCCATAGAACTCATATATGAGTTTTTCATAGAAGCTTCAATCATATCTTAGTTCACATACCTTTTGATCAAAGTTAAAGTTAGTTGATACAGTTTCTTAGTCAAAAGAGCTCTACATAACCTGAACTCCTAACAAAAGCACACTGTTTATGGCAGATTCGTAGATAACTAGTGACAAAACAAATAGACAAATAAAATTTTGCTCTTCTTTTAAAGTGTGATTCTTGCATGTAGATACTAAGACTTCCATCTGCATTTTAACTCATACGCAGAAAGCCCTTATTTTGACAGTACATGTCTCAACATTAATGGAGGCTTATATTTTTTGGAATTTCCTGTGAAAACCACTGCACATACAAGCATATACCCCTTATAAACGACTACCATCATGCCTAGACTAAAGGATAACTGTAGCGTAAGATACGTAATTATCTACAGTACTCAACATGAACATTGTGCTTTCTTTTTGACAACATTAGCAATCAGGTTATGGCTTCAACTACTGGCCGGGATACCTGGTCACTTATCCCCAAACCAAACAAAAGTTAAGCTATATGAAAACTTTAACTGCCTCAATAAGTGCAAACTTCACAAAAGAAAAGAAAACAAAACAAACCCGCCTAATTACAACATGACGATCCCAAATTGTTGGGGTGCAACTTTATCCTCTATTAAACGATTGACTAAAAAACAATACTCATTAAGCTACAAATTGAACTCCTTATACTGTACACAACCCTTTATCAATTCAATTCTGAGAAACAACGACCCTAGGCAAGTTTTAGGTTACTTCTCGAAACCTACACAATTTACTGCTAAGTGTTACCCTAAATTACGGAAAAACAAATAAAGAAACGAAGATTAATCCACTGCCTAAATCCTAAACCCTATTTATTATAGAAAAATAAATATGGAAATATAGACGCATAAGTTGTTCTCATCGTTATGAATACATACAAACATAAAATAAACAAAATTGTATTGAAATGCAGAAGTTTATGTCATTCTAACACAAATTCTTTATCAGCAACATATCTCAATATTTAAAAACTGCATGATACTATTCTTCCTTCATAATTGCCAAACTGGAACCCATTTTCGAGATACATAGAGTTGGAAGTGCTGTCCATATAACTAAGGCATGATCTTTTCATTGCAGCTTCAGCCTTATCCTAGTACTGGTCAAAGTTGAAGTTAGTTGGCTTCGTAAGCTTCTTAGTCAAAAGAGCTCCACATAACCTAAAGTTCCTAACCACAGCACACTGTTTATGGCAGAACCGCAGATAACTAGTCACCAAACAAACAGATCTAATATTGTTCTGCTTTCACAGTGTCATTTGTGTATGTATCTCCCATCCACATGTTAACTCATACACAAAAAATTCCTTAATTTTCACAACACTTGCCTCTACTTTAAAGGTGGTTTATATTCAGAAGTTTCAGTGTACACCATTGGACATACAGGCATATACATATGACAGAACGACTACCGTCATGCCAAAACTAAAAGGTATCTGAAGCATAAGAAAAGCAGTTACCTAAAACATAATACTCAACGCTAAGATATCAACTCTGATAAAGCTGACAACCATTGTGCTTTTGATAATATTAAAAATCAGGTTCTAAATTCACCTACTGGCTTGGCCATTTATCCCCAAAGCAAACAAAAGTAAAGCTACAAGAAAACTTTGACAATAGATTTCCAACAATTGTATAACAGTTTGATTACCTCGATCAGTGACAAATTTTCTTTAAAAAAAAACAATGGTTGTAAAAGATAATTGTAGCATAAGAAAGGTACTTATCTATAACACTCAACGTGAAGATTATCACCTGATAAAGCTTATAAGACAACCATTAACAATCAGGCTTTTAACACCATTAACTATCAGTTTATAAGCTACAAGAAACTTTGGTACTTATATTTCCCAACAATTATACAACAGTTTGAGTACCCCGATCAGTGACAAACTTCACAAAAAAAGAAAATATAATTTCTGTGAAACTACCATATGATGATCACAAATTGATGTGTACGTACAACTTTATCCCCTCTACGGACTGTTTGGAGGAATCCCTAACTCCTTATATTGTACTACAATGTAGTTATCTATAACACTCTACATGAAGATAAAAGCTGACAACCATTGTGCTTTTGACAAGGTTACCAATCAGGTTATAAGTTCACCACTTTTCGTGTTCTTCTCAAAAAATTTCGTGTTCTTCTCAAAAATTCACACTAACTGAATTTCAACCACTTTTCCAACTAACATGGGGTATCACTAGTGTTTCTGAGGGTAAAATTCTCAAAAATATTCACATGGTTGAAACTTTGGTCCAACTAAACATCCAATTCCAAACATATATTCAAATTAATAACATGAAAAGAAAAGAGATCAAACCTCTGAACATAATTTTAGATTCATCAAGCTTTCGTCATAGGATTTGGGTCTATAATATCCAACTGAGGTAAGATAAAATTTGTCCCTCTTTAGCCTCGAGCAAAGTTCACCAATCAAAGCCTCTAAAAAACAATTGTTCAGTTTTAGCATATAAAGTATATATAGTTATTTAAATGTCGGTTGACAAAAAAAAAAAGGAGTTGCTTCTGCATAGATTTTATTATTTCACCTTCAAGATTCAATAGCCCTTTCTTAATATCTTGAATATTTGGTCCATAAACAAGAGCCGAGCATAACTTGAACATATTCTCATTCTTAATCTTATCTGGAATATCATTTCCACCTTCTCAATGTCTCTATTACAGTCCTGTAGATGCAATAAAAGGTTACAATACAACCAATGAATATCATTTCCGACCCATCTTTTAAAACAAGATTTCCATTATCACCAAGGACTACTTGAGTTGTATTCAGAGTATTTGAAGCTAAATTAGTAGACCAAATTGGTGAATCACTAAGTAAAACTAAGTTTCCATCTAATGTAGCCTCTAGATAATTGTTGTGGAGTAGAGTTCAAATCAGATGATTCTTATGAAACCATTTAAAGTTGATTTAACATCTATAATTATTATTAGGTTTTAGAACATTTGGTTAAACCCTAACCAAAAAATTAAAAGAACAGATGCTTACTTTTACCATCGACGGATAGTTAGGAAGCTGAAATTCCTCCCTCAATAAAGACGTCAGTAAAGATCCCGCTACTCTCCCGATCACATCTTCCATAATTTCAGAAAACAATATTTCAGAGTTCAGACAGAGAGAGAAAGAGGAAAAATCGAGTTGTTGCGCGCTACTTTCTAATGTTGGGATACCCCCTCTTAAACCCTGATGGACATCTGGACCCTGATATTCAGATGACAAAGTTTCAAGGTCCATAATGACAAAGTTTCAAGGCCCATGTTATGTTATAGTAGGCCTTTTAAGTACTTAAGCGTGTGAGCAACGGATGGTCGAATGCGGATTAGGAGACACCCGCGTTCAATCCATCAAAATTATGGATATGGAAAATTCAATTGTATCCGGTCTAATTACCCGTAGATTTGACATCCGCGGATTAGCGAATAATACGGACCAGAAACGGATTAATCACAGATTTAGTCAAATAAAAAATAAAACAAATAAAAATACTTCTAAAACCTAAAATCGTATGGGAAAGATATCTTTTAAGTAATTAAGTACTAGGATTCCTTGTACGTGCATAGATTTTTATTTGTATGTGCTCACATTTCACCCACCTAGCCACATTCATCAGTTGAGCCTGTTCTTATGTTTGAGAATTATATTTCATAATATCGTCTAGTCTAACAAAACTCTGGCGGGAGAGTGATTTAGTGAGAATAACAAGCAAATATGGCGTTCGGTATGTCTCTTCCATGGTGGTCAGACCTGCGAGCTGTACTAACAATACAACAACTGAGTCTAACACTTTGAAGGATTGCCTTTACTGTTTGGGATCTCAAGTTGCTTGCAATTCAGCATATTCAAAGAGGTCTTCGCTTTACTAAACCCGAACTAAAGGATTCACAAACATTCTCAAACATCGTAAGTAAGGTCTCTCTTTCACAAACGCTGGATCACTTCTTTCCCCCCATTGGACGTTTTGCTATTGAAAAACACGATGATGGCGGAACCGTCTCTATCTACATTAACTGTAATTCTGTCGGGCAGAGTTTATTGGTGCATCTGCGGATCAACTAATTGTAGTTGACATACTCGATCCAATATATGTTGTGGTGTATTCCCTATATCTGATTATAGGGTGAGATTCCATAATTTCCCTTACTGCCATGTGGTACAGGTGAATCCGCGGATTTCAAAGTCCAACCGCAACCAAACCGCCTAAAAGTGAGGATTTGAGAATCCCACCCGTGCCCGGCCCATATAACTTTCGAATTGGTTACGCCCGCTATTTTGTGGACAGATACACATGAAATACTTTTTGCTCACCCCTACTTTCAATTGGAAAATGATTATATCTCCATGTCTAAAAATATTGAAACCTGTTTTGAGGTATATAAAACCATTTTTCTATCTAGGATGGGTTTATAACGGGTGTCCTAACAGTGGGGAGATTACTAAGTTACCCTTGATTATTTTAAATTACTTAAATACTCTTCACCTAAATTTAAAATATAAACCTAGACTAACCAAAATCCAAAATCATTTTCGTTCCTAACCTAATCATTAATCGGACTATTTTGATTTTATTTTTCGTCGATGATTAATTATTGATTCATAAATCTTTGATCATCGATTTAAACCACAAGTATAAATGAGTCGCATGAGGTGTTGCGCAAAGACATTTAGCTTCAGATACACATACTGGAACCCGGATTTTTGTTCTTTGTTTTTGTATGTTACATAAAAACGATAGTCGAACTTCACTTTGTTAAAAAAAACACGCTTAGTTCGGTTGTTCAATTTTTTATTCGAATCAGCTGAACCTAAATTCGTCAGTTATAGAGCGAAGTTCGGATGATAACTTGTAAGACGAACCTGTGACTTTTGAAAATATACCTAGCGTTGACAGGTTATCCGCCAAACCATTCATCTGGTTAATGGATGTGAGTTGTAAAAAATCAATATTTTGACAAATTCAACTTATAAAAAGGACATTAAACATCTTTTAGAAGTCTACCTTTGTATTAACAAACCTTAATTATCTATTAATTCATCAAATCTCTCATTCGTTAACAAACCCTAACCTAACCATCTCTTAAAAACATCATTGAAACTAAGACCATATAATCATTCACATTAACCACTAATCATTAACATTAACAATAACTACTAATCATTAATGTTATATTTTAATTATTATCATTAACACTAATGAAGTAAGGGCATTATTATAATGATAAAAAATATGATGATAAGGGGTTATTGATTTTACCACATAGTGACTCTATTTTGTCATTACCTTGTATGCCTCAAAAAAATTGAGTATGCCTCAAAACATGATTCAGAACATTTGGATGTGCAAAAAGAACCCTATTTTAGGGCATACAGAAAAAATTTAGGGTATACAAAATAGTTTCCCCGATGACCTTATAAGGGGTGTCTAATGGGTAGTTCAATTACCTATAACCCTTGAATGGTTTAAATTACCAATCTACCTGAAAACCAAAACTATAAAAACTAAATCAATTTTCCTCTCAAACCTTTCTTCTTCTTCCTTCAGCCGAGCCTCACACAAACCACCGAAGAAATTTTCTCTCATCACTGCAATTAATCGTTGAAAATTTGATCATCAATTAAACTATATAAAGGTTCGCTCAACAAATCAGGAAGTATGCATTCTAAATCCGCTTTAATACATCAACTGAAGAACAATTGAAGATGAAGGTGTAAAAACTGAAATTGAACCATAAATCGAACCAGAAATTCAACCGAATAAAGCACCAGATAAGAAAGTAAGTTCTACAAACCCATCTCTTATTTGTTATTTTTGATTGGTATAATAGGTTTAATTCATGAAAAATTAGGGTTTATGACGGTTACAGTAGCATATTCAGCTGATAATTAAGTTGAACTATCAACCGAATTGTACATGATATTTCACAATTAACGTGTTGATGAACAGTTCGGCTTATAAAGTCATGTTAGTTTTCAGCCGAACATCGTTACATATATTAGGCGCACTGCAAGTTTAGCTATTTCGATATTTTGAGTTTTAAGCCAATTTTTTTTTGTGTAGTTCATAAATCATATAAATGTAGAAGTTCGGCTAGTAATAATTTTCCAATTATAAGCCGAGAAACTCTCTCTGTTTTGCAATCAAATGATAGTTATAGAGTTCGGCTCATATTTGATATTTCGGGATAGTCGAACCTTTTGATTTGCTATAAATTTTTTGTAAAGAGAGTTATAGAATTCAGATAATGTTTTTAGAGATTGAAATATAATAACGTTAGTTTATTGTCGTGCATTTACTTCATCTTTTTCGGTCGATAAAGTCCAAAATCGCACGACAAAGATAAAGAAAATACACGACACTAAACTAACACTACTACATTTGAATCCATATCTCTCATAGTCTTAGACTTGAATTAATTCATCATTTTACTTTGTTTTTCAATGAATTAATTAAGTTTTATACTTTTTATAGGAGCATGGCGCAACTAAAAAGAGGAAGAAGATGGATGTTGTTAGAGCAATGCTAGGTCGAACTCACAAGCGTTGCTATCTCAAGATTGTTTGTCAAGTTTAGTTGATCAAGGAGTTATACTTGATTTCCAGTCTACTTATAGCTATGTATCGGATTAGGATAGAATGTGTATTTGAGCTATAGACTTCACTACGTTCACTAATTGAAGAAGAAGATCTACTGAGGAGCTTGGAGGAACTTCATCAACAAAAGGTATGTGGGGACTAAAACTTATCTATCACTCATAAGTCTATTTTAGTATATCTTCTAATGAGAGTAAGTCGTATAGCTATATAGAATTTTACATTATACACATTTGATATTTTGGGCCGAGTTTATCTCGCTTATCTATTTCTCGAAATATGCGTGGGAAGATTTTTGTTTTAGCTATGTTCATCATATTCTTGACGAGTTTAATGGGAAAGGATTTACTTTTTGGAAACAAAATATATAGTCAAAAAATAATCATGTGAAAATTACCTTGAACATCTTATATGATTTGTGTGTGACAATCATTTGATGTTAGCTTGAGAAGTTTTGTATTGATCATCGATTACTTGAATATTACTTGAAGCTAATGGTATGTGTAAGATTAATATTGTCGTCTTTTAAGGATGTTTCAATGATTGAAAATGGAGTTTAGAACTGTTAGAGCACTACTCGGTCGAACTCGCAAGCGTTGCTATCTCAAGCTTGTTTGTCAAGTTTAGTTACCAAAACTATAAGTCTTGATTTCTAGTCTACTTATAACTAAGTCTCGGATTAGGATAGAATGTGTAGTTGAGATTTAGACTTCACGGCGTTCATCGATTGAAGACGAAGAAATACTAACGGGAGCTTGTGGAACTTCATCAGCAAAAGGTATGTGGAGACTTGAACTCACCTATCACTCAAAAGTATATCTATTTTATCTTCTATTTTGATACAAAAGTCGTATAGCTATATAGACTTCAATTATACACATTTGATATTAGAAAACAATATTTCAGACAGAGAGACGAAAAATCGAGTTGTCGCGCTACTTTCTTCTACTTTCTAGTGTTGGGAAACCCCCTCTTAAACCCTGACGGAAATCTGGACCCTGATATTAAGATGACAAAGTTTCAAGGCCCATGTTATAGTAGGCCTTCCAACTAGGGGTGAACAACGGATGGACGGATGCGGAATAAGGGTCATCCACGTCCAATCCGTGAAAGTTAATGATTTGGAAAATCTAACCGTGTCTGATCTAATCACCCGTAGATTTGACATCCGTGGTTTAGCGGGTGATACGACCAGATACGGATTAACCACAGATTCAATAAAAAGAAAATAAAACAAAACAAAAATACTTTTGAAGCCTAGAATCGTATGGACAAGATATCTTTAATTAATCAAGTACCAGGTTGCTTTGTACATGCATAGATTTTTATTTGTATGTGATCACATTTCAACCACCTAGCCACATTCATCAGCTGAGCCTGTTCTTATGTTTGAGAACTAGATTTCATAATATCGTCTAGTCTAACAAACCTCTGGTGGGAGAGTTATATAGTGAGAATAGCAAGAACATATGGCGTTCGGTATGTCTCTTCAACGGTGGTCAGACCTGCAAGTTGTACTAACAATACAAGAACTGAGTCTGACACTTGAAGGATTGCCTTTATTGTTTGGGATCTCAAGTTGCTTGGAATTCAATATATTCAAAGAGGTCTTCGCTTTACTAAACCCAAACTAGAGGATTCACGAACATTCTCAAACATCATAAGTAGGCTCTCTCTTTCACAGACACTAGATCACTTCTTTCCCCCCATTGGACGTTTTGCTATTGAAAAACACGAGGTTGGTGGAACCGCCTCTATCTATACTAACTGTAATTCTTCCAAGGCAGAGTTTATTAGTGTATCTGCAGATCACCTAACTGTAGTTGACATACTTGATCTAATATATGTTCATGATGTATTCCTAGATATGATTATAGTGTAAAATTCCATAATTTCCCTACGGTGCAGGTGAATTCGCGGATTTCAAAGTCCAACCGCAACCAAACCGCTAAAAGTGAGGATTTGAGAATCCCACCCGTGCCCGGCCCATAGATCTTTCGGATTGGGTTACACCCGCTATTTTGTGGACAAATACAGATGAAATCTACGAGTCCGGACTTTTTGCTCACCCCTACTTACAATTGGAAAATGATTATATCTCCATATCTAAAATTATTGAAATATGTTTTGAGGTATACAAAACTATTTTTTTATCTAGGGTGGGTTTATAACGGGTTTCCTAATAGTGGGTAGATTACTAAGTTACCTTTTATTATTTTAAATTACTTAAATACTCTTCACCTAAATTTAAGACATAAACATAAACTAACTAAAATCCAAAATCATTTTCGTTCCTAACCTAATTATTAATCGGACCATTTTGATTTTATTTTTCGTCGATGATTAATTATTGATTCATAAATCTTTGATCACCGATTTAATTATTGATTCATAAATCTTTGATCATCGATTAAAACCACAAGTATAAATGAGTCGTATGAGGCGTTGCGCAAAACATTTAGCTTCATATACACATACTGAAACCCGGATTTTTGTTATTTGTTTTTGTATTTTTCAAAAGAACAATTCTGCTGGTGATTAAATATAAAAATGATAGTCGAACTTCACTTTGTTAAAAAAACACGCTTAGTTCGGTTATTCAATTTTTTATTCGAATCAGCTGAATAGTGATATAATGAGAATATCAAGGAGATATAGCGTTCGGTATGTATCTTCCATGGTGGTCAGACCTGCGAGTTGTACTAACAATACAAAAACTGAGTCTAACACTTGAAGGATTGCCTTTATTGTTTGAGATCTCAAGTTGCTTGGAATTCAGTATACTCAAAGAGGTCTTCGCTTTACTAAACCCAAACTAGAGGATTCACAAACATTCTCAAACATCATAAGTAAGGTCTCTTTTTCACAAGCACTGGATCACTTCTTTCCCTCAATTGGGCGTTTCGCTATTGAAAAACACGATGATGGAGGAACCGCCTACATTAACTGTAGTTCTATCGGGGCAGAGTTTATTAGTGCATATGCAGATCACCTAACTGTAGTTGACATACTCGATCCAATATATGTTTATGGTGTATCCCTAGATCTGATTATAGCGTGAGATTCCATAATTTTCCTTACTGTTCTAAGGTGCGGCTGAATTAGCGTGAAAAAGCGGGGGTCTAACAACCACACCCAATATTTTGCTTAGCAATATGTAAGGACAAACTCTAATATACTTTCTAGAAAATCAACTAGATAGTCAGACTCAATCTAGATAAAAGTATATCAAATAGTTTATATCTCAATCTCTCGATTTGTTTTGTACTCAAGCAAATAGAAATATGCGAGTCTTTATCAAATACTGGAGAGATAACTTGGATGGTACCAAAGACCAATATCCAAGTTTCAATCAATTTAAATCAACAACCAAAAGGTCGGATAATCTAATTGATTGAACAACAGACAACCTGTATTATTTCAATTATAAAGATAAACAATATAATGCAGAAATAGAAATAACACAGACACCAGAATTTTGTTAACAATATGTTAACATATAAGGTCGGATATGTTAACGAGGAAACCGCAAATGCAGAAAAACCCTGGGACCTAGTCCAGATTGAACACACACACTGTATTAAGCCGCTACAGACACTAGCCTACTACAAACTAACTTCGGACTGGACTGTAGTTGAACCCCAATAAATCTCACACTGATCCAAGGTACAGTTATGCTCCCTACGTCTGTGATCCCAGCAGGATACTACACACTTGCTCCCTTAGCTGATCTCACCCATAACTAAGAGTTGCTTCAACCCAAAATTAAAGACTTTAATAAACAAATCTGTATTACACAGAAAAGTTTATTGTAATAGATAAATCCATCTCCCACGAATATATCTATGAGTTTTGTTCCGTCTTTTGATAAATCAAGGTGAACATGAACCAATTGATAACCCAGACTTATATTCCCAAAGAACAGCCTAGAATTATCAATCACCTCACTATAAACTTAATCGACTAGCGAAAGAAGTTATTTCGGAATCACAAACGATGAGACGAAGATGTTTGTGATTACTTTTTATCCTGCCTATCGGAGATAGAAATCTCAAGCCAATTATTTCTATCGTACTCGTACGATAGAAACAGCAAGATCAGATCACACAACTACGACAAAGTAGTATCGGTCTGGCTTCACAATCCCAATGAAGTCTTTAAGTCGTTAACCCGGTTTGAGAAAAGAAAACCAGAGGGTTAAAGGAGAATCGACTCTAGGTACAACTAGTATCACACGTAAGGTGTGGGTTTTAGGTTTCCCAGTTGCCAGAGTTCTCCCTTATATAGTATTTCAAATCAAGGTTTGCAATCAATGTTAGCTTAGTAACAAAGCATACAATACTCACCGTTAGATGAAAACCTGATTAGATTCAAGCTAATATTTATCAACCGTTAGATCGAAAACATAGCTTGTTATATACACATGAAATGCACGTTTCGAGGTTCGTGTAACCGTACCCAAACTTGTACATTAGTTGGTTCAATATAGTTAACCAAATGGTTAGCATATGATTACTTTCATATCAACCATATTCTTCTTCACCATAACTAGTTCAAATGACTCAAATGAACTAGTTAGAGAGTTGTTCAATTGCTTAGATCTTATGAACTTCACAAGACACAATCGAAGCAAAAATTATTTGATTCACTCGAATCGGTTCATGAACTTTAAAGCCACGGTTTGCAAAAGCATTCCTTAATCAATATAAAGATGAGTTCAAGAACAATCGTTTTTAGACATAACCTACTCAAGTTCGCGGACTGGATTCGCGGACTTAAGTTCCCGGAAGGAGTTCATAAACTCCAGCAAAAATTCTCGGGTTTGAGAACTTCGCCAGTTCGCGAACTGAGCTTGATGAGTGAGTTTTCAAACTCTAGCAGATATTCTCGGACGAGAACCTCCGCCAGTTCGCGGACTGAGTTCGTAAGCTGTGCAAATAATTCCGGTTCTCTTGATCAACAAAGTTGCAAACTTTGGTTCAAGGAATAGGACTTATACATATATGTGTTTCCACAACAATGCTTATATTCATCAATGGTTATATAGTCTAAACTCTCGTTTCAATCATTGAAACACTCTCAGAGGACGTTATATAGTTGTTATTCACAAACCATTTTTCGTCAGAGCAATTTTCAAAGTGACTGAAACATATCATGACTTTCGTCACTAGGTAAAGATGAACTTGGTTAAAGCGAAAGCTTAACAACACATATTTCGAGAAATAGATAGGCGAGATAAACTCGGCTCGAAATACCAAATGTGTATAATCTAAGTCTATATAGCAAAACGACTTTTGTCTCAAGATAGGAGATAGAGTAGATAGACTTTTGAGTGATAAATAAGTTCAAGTCTCCACATACCTTTTAGTTGATGAAGATCCACCGGTTCCTTGAGTAATCCTTCGTCTTGTATGATGATTGCCATGGAGTTCTTGAGCTCAACTACACTTTCTATCCTAGTCCGAGACCTTAGTTATAGTAGACTAGAAATCAAGACTTATAGTTTTGATCACTAACATTTACAAACATGCTTGAGATAGCAGCGCATGCGAGTTCGACCGAACAATTCTCTAACAATATCCCCCTTTGTCAATTTTAGTGGCAAAACTATTAATACATATGGAATACAAAAAAGATAAATACATTTTTGAAGCTCCTATTCCACATGCCCAATCTTCAACATTACTCGAAATCTTCGTCACTTCCAAGTACTCCGATGATCCCAAAGGTTGTAAGTTTAGCATCATCGTTGTTGAAAATCCGTAGCTATAACAATGAGAAAACAGAGTTCCCGATCATTGTTATACAGTGACATAGTATCATTATACAGTATCAAAGTTAAATTGTATCACAACTTTGAAAAAAATACTATGGTGATATGTACCACTCCCCCTTAGCCAATACTCCATCTCACATGAAAACCACTCCCCCTTACATAAAATCCGAAAACCATATGTATTTGTAGTGTGAACTACATATTAATTTTCCTCATTTTTGTCAATAAAATTGGCAAAGGTACAAGAACGGGATCCTAATGAAATTTCCGAAAGAGACATTTCATGACCAAAAGAAAGCATATATCAACTTGTTCTTTAGATGCAATCATAAAGCCGCAGCTAAATGCATTCATCAAGGAGTTTAAAGATACAAGATAACCCCTATAATATTCCACATCCGCACTCCCCACAAAGATATGGTAATTAAGCGCAAGTTCAATTAAGAACTCTCCCCCATAAAACGTCATTCCCGAAAAAACAACAAGAGCGACCTTAATTTCAAAAGAAAAGAAGGATTTCTTTGGACATAACAAATCTCATATGAATATGAATTTGAATCCAAATACTCAATTAAATTAACCACAAGAGAACCTATAATTGATTTAATCGGAAATGCTCACCATAAGTGAACTCATGGAGACTCAAAAATAATTAAATTAATCACACGAGAACCCGTAATTAATCTAATAAAAATACATAACCAAACTAATCTCATAAAAGTAATCAATTTAATTGGTCATACTCAACATAAGGGAATTTATGGAGCAATGACTAAGTTAATCATAAGAAACAATCAACCCAGTCAAGAATGCTCAAGCATAAGAAAACTGATGGATCCATAACTAAATAACCAAACAAGATGATTAATTTAGTTAATTATGCTCGACATAAAGTACCTTACGGAACAACAACAAAGCTAATCAGAGAAATAATCAACTTGGTCGTTTAGTGCTCAACATAAGACACATTATGGAGCCTCACAATAATACATAAAATATTATGGATCAGGGAAGATCAATACTGCGGAATACACAAGGATTCATTCTATTTTCCATCACTATTCACATAACGAGATACAATAGACATAATCCTTGCAAACAAAAGATTTTAACCTATCTTCCATCAATAATTGACATAATAGGCTTAACTTTTGTAATTGACAAAAGTCAATTCATTCTTTCATCAATACATGCATATGAACGACTTTACTTTTGACAAGATATGGGACAATCAAGTTCACGCACGTAAACACATAAATCCCATAGCAACATTGGAATATATGAAACCATAAAGATTAATACTGCAAATAACATCTTCCAAATAATTTTTTAGAATTTAAACAAATAAACCTGAAAACATGAAGATGAAAACATGAGACATAGCTATGTGTATTCACAATCATGGATATTCCAAACACTAGTTATTCATATAGATAAAACAAGAAAATAAGATATACTAGGCAAACAAGAACAAAAAGCTAAAAGAAAACAGACTCCAGTGCCATGTCTGAACACGAACTAAGATCATATGGACGGTTCGGGATCCTCACGAGTCTTGGTGTCCTTGAGCTTGAGATTGACAACATCCCTTGCATCTTCAGAGAAGAGATTCTCTTTGTGAAGATCATCAATGTGAGATTTTATGATACCAAGGTGAGTGGTCACCTTTTTCAACTCAGTTTTCAGCACATCAAGACTTTTCAAGGTATCAACTAGCTGCAGTTTGGATTCCTTAAAGTATTTAAGAAAATCATGAACCACTTCAGCAGAAACCATATCACCCTTCTCGACATCCTCATGAGTATAGGCATAGTAATATGAGGCATTGGGATGATTATCTTTTATAAGGGTTCTTTTCTTCCTTCTCTTGGACTCGAGACCAAAACCTTTCTCAAGAAATCCCCTTGCAAAATCACCATTGCGAGATGAAGAAGAAGACATTCCTGATTACCCAGAAAACAGCCTAGAGTATGCGTATGTGAATTATGTAACTCGATAGGTCGGGTACTTAAAGGGTTTGTTTGGGAAGAAGGTTTTTAGGGTTTACAAACTATTGATTCGTACTGGAACATCCGTGTGAAAACAACTTGACCCAAACCAAAAATAGAATACTCCTGTCAAACAGGCTCAGTGACTTTTAAAACTTCAGAGAAGTAATCTAGAGCATAAGAGAGACAACAGATGCAAAGAGAAATGCATTAATGGGAAAAGAGAAAAAATGAGACACAACAATACTGATTAGCGACGATTGTCTGCACACAAATAGTTTTATATATAGACGATAATAAGATAGATCAACTAAGCATACATCAACATATATAGTATACCTGACACATCTTGCTCAACAGGATTTTTAAGAACAAATTCTTTAATCCTTGTGATTAATTAGCACAAGTATGAGCTCTGGGCTCATTAAAATAATTGTGTTTTTGATCAAGTCTCTTTTTCCTTTCATATCTAGGATTTGATGTGAGAAATTATCATAAAACTTACTGTCATCAAAATACGAGACATATTTTTTTTTATTTGCTTTAGGTTATAGTTAATATAATCGCTTCTCCTCCTTTCTTCTGGAATTTTATTTTCACTTAAGGTAAAATCATCTTTTCTGTTAACAGAAGCCATGACTTGATCTTTCCTTAGACGATGTATATAAAGACGTCTGTTCTGCACTTGAGCGTTTGAGGAACTCACTGAACTGACTTTCCTGGTAGTATACACAGGGTAGGTACGAAAACCAATTGGTTTAGTCATACGAATGTTAGTTACACCTTCGAGGATTAAGTCTAAGGTGTGTTGAAGTTGAACCAAGGAGTTTTTATTCAACTTAGAGTTTCCCTTTCGTTTCACAGAACTCTTTGTCTCACGGAGGAGACATACTTTCTTATCACAAGAATGATTATATAGTGTCGTCTTAGTATCATTGTTAGAAGATTTCTTCCCTCCAATTGGTGTGCAACATCCTTGATTTATGGAGATTTCAGGCACATCCGTTTTAGAAGAAGGGACTTCCATTTTTACTTCTGAGCGTGAAACATCTTTAGTTATGTCAGAAGTACTTGGCATATTAGATTGCTTTGAGCATCCTTGAATATAGAGATTACTCAAGCAATGTTCAATTTCCAAGGCATCTCTTTTGAGACTAGCTTCAAGATTCGTACAAGAAGAATGATCTTCAGCATTACCTTTGGATTTGCAATCTTTTATTACACCAAGTAGAGCATTGACATGGTGCTTTAACCGATTAAATCTATCATCTTGGATTCTAACAAAATTTAGAATCAATTCACTCTCTTCAGCTGAATCTCGTTCATTAATAGAGAAGCTCTCTTTTGAAGGGTAATCAGGATCACACATGTCTGTGTTTGTCTGTCTCGTCAGTATAGAAGATTCATCTATATTCGAGATTGAGGAACCTTTTTCTTTAATAGAGTTAGACGAGATAGAACTTTTATTTCTGGTGACGCGTTTATCAGAGATAGTACTTTTGTCCATAGAGTCGGATCGCTACAAACACAGACTTGTAACACCAGTGGAAAAGGGGTTTTAAATGACCCACATCAGAGACCCTCATTGACTGTAACCGATACGTTGACCATAAATAGCGGTCTCTGATCAGGTAAAAAAAGCGCAAAAATTCTGAGAGCCTAGTTAGCCGTCTCTGAATTAGAAAATTTATTTACTATTTTACCATCATAGAGCTACCGATGTAACGACCCTCAGCCTCCGATTCAGATCTGATGGGCCCCACACTTTCAATGGTCACGATTTGCTCCTGAAAAGAACGGCCAGATGGTAACAATTCTCTGTCGTTTTTATCACTTCCCTACCAAAGGAAAAATACCTCTCTTCCTTATCCTTACTATCTCCTTATCTCTCTTCACTTCTCTGCAAAAGAAAATTCGCTATCCTCCAAACACCACAAACCATAAACTCCATCGATTCCAAAACCTCATCTACATCTCTCTTTATTCCTTTACCATTTTAGTTTTCTGTCACAACTTCTTTCACATCTGATCGAAATCTCTATATTTCTCTCTATTTTTTTCTCAATCAAAATCACTAAGGGTAGAGATTTTTTTCAATTGAATCATGAAGAAACTAGGGTATAGATTCTTCTCAATTGATTCGTGAAGAAACTAGGGTATAGATTCTTCTCAATTGAGTCATGAATAAATTTAGGGTTCTTACAATGAAATTTATTTTCCAAAAGAATTATTCGTTACGACTATTTTTCTCTGATTCATAAGGTTAATTTATTGTAATACTCCATCTATTTTTGTTTTTGTTTCTTCAATTTTTTTTATGATGAGTTGAAATCTGATTTTTGGTTTGCTGTTGAAGTCAGATTTGATCCTGTAGATACCGAGATTATTATTAGATCAACCCATACTCAAGATTTGCTTCGGTATGTCATTTCTCTCAGGGTGTCTTTTGTTTTAAGATTTTGGGGATTTTTTTTGCCGGATTTGATGATTTGCCGGGTTGTTGGTGTAGTTTGCGGCGTGGATTGTTGTTTCGAATCTGCATAAGAATACAAAAAAATAGTTTAGGAGATGTGAGTAATTTTTATTACCTTATTTGATAAATTATCTATTAGATCTGTAAGTTTTCTTTTAGATGTTATTGTTGATTATTGAGGTTTATGTTCTTGTATATCTTGATGTAGGATTCATGTACAAGCATCTGAATGGTGGTTCTTGACTGAAGTCTCCTCTTATTGCCAATGATGTTGAGATAATCATGAAGGTAATGTCCTGATTCTTTTGTGAATTTAGTATAATCTACAAGGTTTATGTTTGTTTTGGTAAGGGTTGCTCGTCATTCGATTTATATGTCCAAGCATGGTTATAACTTCATTTATGTTCGTAGATTAAAATTTGTCGTGTCTCTATAAGGTCTTGATAGGTGTTGGCATGTTTCAAAATTGTACATGGATTGCTCACGGTGGATGCTTAATATACCATGATAGCTTTGTATTTTACTATTTTGGAATCAAGTAAAATGACCTGCAACAATAATTTGTTCTTCTTTTTTAATGTGTAGTCAATATTTTGGAAATTCGTTAGGATGATTTATAAAGTAAGACCTTACAAGCACGCACTCCTTTTTTAATGTGTACAAAGCTGTTCATTTTGGTTTATGGCTAAATAGGTTAATGTCCTGCATTATTGCTTTTTGTTGGTTAGATTATTTCATTTATGTACTTCTTCTTGAATTGCTGCACCTCTGGAAAATTGCTTGATATGATGTGCGGTTCTTTGTATATGTGTGCTTATGGCAGTTAATATAAAATGTGATCTCACCACATTCTCCTTAAAAGACAAGGAACTTTGGATTGTTATCTCACTTCCATCTAAGAAGAAAAAATCATCCTCTTCTTCCACTCTAATAAGTATGCCTACACGTAGAGATTTCATTGGCTGCCAGTCTTCTGCACAGGTTTGCATTTTGTACATCTGCTCTGAGTTATCTCCCATTGAGTGTGAATTCTCTATGGTTGCTCATATTCTTTTCTGGTATCAGGGATCAGACGCAAGGGTGGGAAGGAAAAAAGATGTAGTAATTGCATCTCACCAAGGAGACACCTCAATGGAAAGTTGGACCAAGTGGGGATAAGGTGATCAGCCAAACCCTTTTTTCACTCTCAATGCCCTAGTTGGTAGTTTAATTTAGATCATTTGAGAAGGTTTATTTGTTTCAGACTTTGTGTAATGCTTGTGGGATCAGATAAAAAGAAACAGAAAGATTTGTCAGATGCCGAAGGTGCTGAGGACGACATAGAATCTGTAAGCTCATATACCCAGCTTAATGTCTGTTACAACGATTGTTTGGAAGAGTTGCATTATGTAGAGAGAAAGCATGGGTTACAAGTAACAGTAAGAAGTTTCTGTCTGTGTGTTTGTTTTGAAAGATAAGAAGTTTATTACTCCATAGTAGGAATAAAACAACGGTAACAACTTGTTGGATTAATCTACCATAGAACTTGCCTAATTCATATTTGATCTTTGGGGGTTTATCTATGTCGTCCATCTCTGGATATATATTGTATATTAAACTACTCATGACCGTGGGCCTTTCATGTTTCCCAGGTGAATGACTATTTACTTACTCTTCTAGAGGATGGTGGAATGCAAGCTAAGGCAGAATTATATAAACATAATGATGAATTAGCTAAACAGGTAAAAATAATTTTATCTTAAGAAGTTTTTTATGAAGATTATTATTCCATTGAATATATCTCTTCATGGTTATGGTCCTTATGGATCCTTGCGATACTTTAAAATAAGAGTTGTAGCCTATCTGAAGTTAAGTGTTTCTCTTTTTCAGCCAGAACACATGGATAAGAAGCTCGAAGAACTTCTTGATATTGTAGTGTCCAAGTGCAGGTGTGTTCATGAAACTCGGAATAAAAATAGAGATTTTCCGGGTATTGGTTGTAATTCGTAAATTTCTAGTTGAATGATTTTCGCAATGCTAATCAAAATGATTGGAACTTTCATTTATCTAATTGAACATGTGTTAGCTAACCTGAACTTAGAATTAGTGAAAATCATATTGTGTGACAAGTACAACATAATGAGCTTTCCAATTTGGTACTAGTTTGTTGCACGTCAGAACTTCATTTGTGAAATCTTCCCCCTTGCTCTTGTGTTGTTTTGATTACAAATACTAGTATTTTATATTCAATTGAATTTGCAGACAAATAAACATTTTCGAGAAGCAACAACTTCGGTATCTGATTCAGACTCTGTCCCCAAAAAATCAAGATCGAGTTGTACAAATTATCAAATGTGGAAAGCTACCAAAAGGTGGACAATCGTTCTACGAGCTGAACATTGGTCTGGATAAAGAAGGTAAAAAATGAAAAGCACAAAATAACTCCCTAGTTCATTTTCTTGCCGCTATATGTTAATTGGTTCCGTGGTTTGCTTATGAAGGATAATGGAACACTTTGGAGATTGTGCTATTACGTGCGAGCAGCTGAAAATGATAAACGACTTTCATTAGCGGAACTGCATTAAGGAAAGGTCGTGGTGATAAACTAAGATAATGGAAGTAAGTTAAGTATTCCTTACTTCAGTATTTGTTTGGAATGTTGCTTATTATGTAGTGAAGCGGATGAGATACACTAAGTACGTAGTGTGATTGGCAGGCCATATCAAAGGGAGGTGGACAAACACGTGAGCATGTCCTCTTAGTCCTAGCCATAACATTTGGTGTCCTTAAGTTACATATTTTTGTCAACAAAATGGATGATCCAATTGTCGAATGGTCTATTGATAGGTGCTTACACTGTGCTTCAACTTGTTTTTCATTTCTTATGTTTCTCTTCTTTCCAGTTTATCAATATTTTTCTTACAAGAAGCTAGACGAAGGTTGGTTAGGCAATGGAGATAAAGTTTCTGCACCGGAGTTTGCAAAGGTGAATTTCTTTTCAGAAGATCATAAGAGATGCTTTTTTGTTTATATATTTTATTAAGTTTTCAGAACTCTCCATGAAAAATTAAATGTTTTCTTATGTCGACATGTGATACATTTTATAATCTATTTCGTAGTGATTTGGTAGATCATCCACCCAATATTTGGTGAACAAGTTGAATTAGGAAAATTGAAAATAGTCCTCTTATTCTACCTTGGATTGGAATTCTTCTTTGACCATTTTATTTCATTCTATTTGAAGTCCACCAAAGATTTTAATTGTGTTACTTACATAGAGTAACTAAATTTCTGACATTTGGTGACCAAGATAAAGCATAAATATAGGGTCTGGATTGTATTTAATAGGATACAAAATGAAGAGATGCTAATGCCCATGTTTTTAAAACAACATCCATGATTCCATATACTCTCTGTTTTTTTTTCCATTTCTTTAACATATACCTTATAAAGAATTACCGTTAGCTCTTATATGCGTTATCAGCTTGTCACCGTACGTTAATTCCGGGTAGAATGGTGAGCTACCCAACCTCCCACCAATAGAAGCACTACTCTCTTTTGAGTGCTAATTTTGTCAATCATGAGGGTGACGTCTATAGATGAAAGCCTCCTTCTTGTAGTTCGATTTGCAGTTAGCACTATTCTCTCTCTCGACAACAACGGATCCATAGAAACACCATCATCATCAACAAGGGAGCGACATAAAAATCTACAATGAAAGTTGAAAACGTTCAAGGTTTACAAGCAACGGAACAAGAAAAGAGTAAATTTCATATCCAAGTAAAGCAACATATAATGAGAGGCTTTTTATATATACATGTTGAAGACTTACATATGAGGAGCGTAAGTTTATATCCAAGTTGAATATTTATTTACAAGAGCAAAGAAAAGCAAAAGGTGAATTATTGAAGTTTATGATTTCGAGACGATACAAGTTGTCAAGAATCAAGCGGTAAAGTACTTTTCCCACGGCTATTGTTTGTTTTTTATTTTCACTTTGTTTTGTATTTTATTTCTATTATCTTTAAAAAAAAGAAAAAAAAATGATGGCAAGAGAAATTTTTGTTTTTATTTTTTATTTAATAAGCCGTGGGGAAAAAAAATCTATAAGGAAGTTTCAAGCGACAGAGATTTAAGGTAAAGAGTTACAAATTGTCAAGGAATTACGAAGTTCGAGCATTTATCATCAATAGTTGAAGCTGAAGACGAAGACCAAGAAGATGAAGGCGAGGAGTGGGAGACATTTCTATTGGATGCCGTGAGAGTGGTGTTATCATAATTTGCAATCGGATGTGAAGTTAAGTAAGTAATCTCATCCTCGATAATAATGGTTGATTTCCTTTCTTAGAGATCGTTAGAAAAATGGTTTTTTCAAAATGTTAAAAGATGTGGGTTTTTAAAATATTTCGGAAGTTGTCCTTCCCACCATTCAACGTGTTGTAGGATTCTCTCTTCATTCCTACCTGCAGACATGTGAGAACCATAAAAGTACGTCTTTAGAGTGCAATTTCATAAAACCCTTTTTGGTGAGGCAGAAGTCGAGGCGAAATGCTTATTGGTCGCTTCTCAAACACGTGTTCTCTCATTATGGTGTGGTTATTTCTCACTCAACATTTAAGAATGAGAATATGTTCTTTAGTATTTCTAACTTCTTATTACTAGCATGCAGAAACTCTATGTCCTCATAACTCTTTGGATGTTTGGGACGCTGGAACGCTTTGAAGTTGTAAGTTTTAGTTTGATTTTCTCGAGGACTAGCAAAGTCTAAGTGTGAGGGAATTTGATAAGGTGTAGAATGCACTGTATTTAATATCTGTTGGTTATACTTTCTTTGTTACTTTTCGTGTGAATTATGGATTTTACGAGTGTTCTTGAGTTATTAGGTACTCTGGGGTCATATGGAGAAAAGAACAAGAAATCATCCAAAATAAGCAAGAAGGACAGAATGGTCATTTTACATATAAGTGATATTGGGAGCCTGGCCATGTATAGGGGCTACCCATAGAAGTATTGCTAAAGGCAGACACTGAATTACTCAGGACACCCAATCGGGGTGGTTCTTCTCTTATGCAGTGGGGCGTAAGCATCCACCACAATGATTAACTAACCCTAAAATCGAGAAGCTCCCCCTTCCTCTCATTCATTCTTACACACCTGAGAAAAAAGAAGAAGAAGCAGCCCCTACTTATGAAACCGAGAGATGATGATTCCAAAATCAGTCGAATGAAGAACAGAAAGGGGATCTGGTGGATGTGATGATGAATGGGTGATGTTCAGATTTCGATTCGGTTCAAGGCTATTTCTATTTGAGAGGATAAAGGAGTGAAGGTGGCTCTGTTGCTAGATAGGGTTTGAGCTCGATTTGTAAATCAGATGAAGAAATTGTGAATTAATAGGGTTTCTGAAGAACATAGAGATGATGAAATCGATAGAGAAGAAATTGGAGGGCTTGCTGTTGATCAATTGAACACAGAAGAAGAGATTGAGATTGGGTTTGCGCTGAAATTGAAGATGGTCTGAGATGGGTTCGATCTGTGAATCCGAGAGCTGTTATTGAATTGAAGATGGGTAAACTCAGTTCGAGTTTGTATTGATTGAAGAGGAAGAGAAGCTCACTGTAATGTTGAGAAGATGATGGATTTGGTGATTCGGTCTCTGTAATTGATTGAACTGAAGATGGAATTTGTGGTTAAAATTGATGATGGTGCTGCTGCTGAAACAGGGAGGAAATGGTGGTTGTTGTAATGGGTTTGTGAGATAGTAATGGTTGGTGTTGTTGCAGTACAGGAATGGAAGAAGAAGAAGATGGGTTTCTGGTGGAGTTGAGATGAAATTCAGAAATGGATGCGATTGTTCTGCTGCTGCTATAAAGATGCAGTCTGGAGTTGAGATGTTGCTGTAATGAGTTGTGTATGAAATTGATGAATGAGTTGCTGGAATAGATGTATGTTAGGATTGTCGCAGAGAATGAAGCTAAAAATAGCCTGAAATTATGGCCGGATTAGTCCTGAAAACAGAGGAAACTCTGTCCGAATTTCACCTCCGACGATTCAACTCAGTGCGGCGATGACCGATCCAGCTTGTGGCTCAGTTGAGTCAGTATCTAGTAAGACCGAGTAAGATACTGACTCGGTGTCTGACTTCCTCTTCCTTGACCCGTTTGACTAACAAAGACTGTTAGTTTGACAGTTAACTGTAACGGCGACGGGACGGAATATTCCGTCTACGGAGAAGCATCTCAGGTTGCCGGCAGTGACATTTCAGGTGGACGATGGTGACTTTTCCGGGCAAATTCTGGTTATTCCAAGATTTTCCCGGCGACCAAAATAACAGATTTTTGTATGAGTTTCTCTCATGGGGTGTGAAAACCTAGAATTGGAATGGGTTTGAGGAATTAGGCTTGGATTTGGAAGGAGAAGGTGGAAGAGTTTTACAAAGACAAGGATTTGGAAGTTGAGCTACAAAAGGAAAGGGATTCTGTTCCTAAGAGGATTGCAAGGATATTGAAGCTTATAAATAGAGAAGTTCTCCACTCACTTTTACAAACCTCTCTACACACAAAACACTTGTGTTTTTGCTTTCTTTCAAAATTCTTCTTTTAATTATTTGTGTGAACTTTAAAAATTCTCCCTTTAATTATTTGTGTGAATTTCAAAAACATGAGTAACTAATTTTCTTATTGATTGAGGATGAATTCCTAGTTCTTAACATGTTTTAAGTTTTGTTTTTAAATCTACTTTGAAGTTTTTCACATGATTATCGTTTGTTTTTACCAATAGGAACGCTTATACATTCATGGTTGATTAATAGATTGTTTAGGTGGCCAACTAAATTGATTTGTTAATTGATCTAAAGCTAGTGAAAGTTAGGGGATAAGTAATCGTTTCTTGACTCTTTACACAAGTGGCAAACACGAGACCTTGCAGAGGGATTCCGTGGAACAATTGTGTGTAGAAATAACGTTAGCAAGTAGACCTTGACCTAAGAGTCTAACTACTAATATCAACCTAATAAATTCATAAATCTTAATGCGTTTAACTAAATTACATCTTGAGTGAGCTACTACTAGGTGGTTTGGTGAATAGAATCCGGTAGTCGAGAACTTCCGTATCCGGTGATACTAGGGATTTAGGGGTTTAGCACTGAGCTAGCTGCTTTACCTACGGTTGGTGATAATCTGTGACTAATAAAAAGTGGAAAAGAACATAACTTGAATCATTGTTTTGAAACGAAGAAGGATTCCTTGATCTAATCTCTCTTATTGATTTCAACATACACTTCCAATTGCTTTGTTTATTTCTTTTGTTTTTAAAATCTAAAACCAATCCCCCCCTTTTTGTGACAACTAAACAACTAAAACCTCTTGCTCCTAGTGGGAACGAACTTGACTACACTATATTACTTGTTAATTAGGTAGAAAAATATTAATTAATTTGTTGTGATTACGACACACTCACTACGTTATTGTTGAAAATTTTCTGAAACTGATTGCAGGTGCTGATGGAAAGAAAGGTGATTTCGAAACTAGAATCCCTGCTGGCTAATCTCACCTCAGATCCAGATGTTACTGCTCAAACCGCACCTCTGCAATATTATGCAAGTAATATATGTCATATATTCTGTATTCATATCATCGGTTTGGATATGTAGATTTATTATCTATGCTGAGGCTGGTTGATGTTCATTGGGGTCACTTGAAATACTACTAACCTCTTATATATTTGCTACAGATGTCTTTCAGCTTTGATTCAATACAACAAGCCTGGAGTTGCTGCATTCAGGCTGGAAAATGGTTATGGAGATTTGAGGGATGCACTAGATTCAAACACTGTTAGGTTTCAAAGGTAATTTGCTGCGAAACTAATTTTTTTCTACCGTGTATTATGAACTGAACGAAGTCGTTGTACTTTTGTTGATTTGCTTTGCAGAAATGGCGTCCTTTGTCGTATGTGAACAAGGGACACAACACATGGATGCTCTACTGTATTTTGTTCTAAATTTAGAATTTCATCATTTCTTGTGTAATTTTAAGCCCAATGGATAAAATGAATGAATGATAGAATGTTGAATTCTCAGTTTGAGTTTAAATTTGAGTTAATTTTGAATATCATTTAAGGTTCCATTTGAGTGTAATTGACTTGACTTTATTTGAGTTCCATTTGACTTTAGTTTGACTTGACTTTGATGCAGTCAAATTGTTTCAGATTCATCCATTCAGGCATTTCAGCAAATCTGAATCTTTTTTTTTATTGTTATAATTTAAATCTACGAGCCACGGCTCAGGGTCTGTACCTTGTTACCCTTAAAATCAGTCGTTATTATGAAACCCACGACAAAGAGTCGTTCTAAAAAAGATGATTTATCAGTGACCCCATCAGAGACCGTTAGAACAGGTCGTTTAACTCGTATATATGACGTGTCCTGACAGTCGCGGAACTTCTGTTTCCCTTTCGTTTCACAAAACTCTTTGTCTCACAGAGGAGACATACTTTCTGATCACAAGAATGATTAGATAGTACCGTCTTAATATTATCGTTAGAAGATTTCTTCCCTCCAATTGGTGTGCAACATCCTTGATTGATGGAGATTTCAGGCACATCCGTTTTACAAGAAGGGACTTCCATTTTTACTTCTGAGCGGGAAACATCTTTAGTTATGTCAGAAGTACTTGGCATATTAGATTGCTTTGATCATCCTTGAATATAGAGCTTAATCAAGCAATGTTCAATTTCCAAGGCATCTCTTTTGAGTCGTACACGAAGAATGATCTTCATCATTACCTTTGGATTTGCAATCTTTTATTACACCAAGTAGAACATTGACATGGTGCTTTAACCGATTAAATCTATCAGCTTGGATTCTAACAAAATTTAGAATCAATTCACTCTCTTCAGCTGAATCTCGTTCATTAATAGAGAAGCTCTCTTTTGAAGGGTAATAGGGATCACACATGTCAGTGTTTGTCTGTCTCGTCAGTATAGAAGATTCATCTATATTCGAGATTGAGGAACCTTTCTCTTTAATAGAGTTAGATGAGATAAAACTTTTATTTCTGGTGACGCGTTTATCAGAGATAGTACTCGTTTCCATAGAGTCAGACCGCGACAAACACAGACCTGTAAGGTCTTGAACGTGTTTGCCTGCTCTGATACCAATTGAAAAAGCGGGGGTCTAACAACCACACCCCCGCTTAGCAATCTGTATGGACAAACTCTAATATACTTTCTAGAGAATCAACTAGACAGTCAGACTCAATCTGCATAAAAGTATATCAAAGAGTTTATATCTCAATCTCTTGATTTGATCTATACTCAAGGAAATAGAAATTTGCGAGTCTTTATCAAATACTTGAGAGATAACTTGGATGGTACCAAAGACCAATATCCAAGTTTCAATCAATTTAAATGAACAACAAAAAGGTCGGATATTCTTATTAATTGAACAACGCACAACCTGTATTATTTCAATTATGAAGATAAACAATTGTTGATGGTGGTTTTTAACTTAGGGTTAAAATCGTAAAACCGCACATATGACATGACGTCATTATGACCATTAGCACATTTATTGAATTGATCAGCATGCCTATGTAAGAATTACCAGGGTACCCTTTTTTTATGTGTCATGTTCCATGGCAGAACCCTTAACATTGACCGACATCATCTATGTCAAACCCTAATTCTCATGCCAACCATGCCAGCCGCACCACTGTGCCAATGGAAAACCATGCCAGACACATCTCCGCGTCAAGGCATGCCAACCATGCCAGCCGCACCACTGTGCGAATGGCAAACCATGCCGTCCACATCTCCGCTCCAAGGCATGCCAACCATGCCAACAACACCACTGTGCGAATGAAAAACCATGTCAGCCACATTTCCGCGCCAAGGCATGCCAACCATGCCATCCGCACCACTGTGCCAATGGAAAACCATGCCATCCACATCTCCGCGCCAAGGCATGCCAACCATGCCAGCCGCATCACTATGCCAATGGCAAACCATGCCAGCCACGTCTACCGCAACAAGGCATGCCAACCATGCTAGCTGCACCATGCACCAATGGCATTCCAAACCCTTGGCCCCACCATGCCAATCCAACCGCACGTTGCCTTGGCCCCACCATGCCAAGCCAACCGCACGTTGCTTTGTCCCCACCATTCCAAGCCGTCCATACCAAACCCTTGGCCCCAACCATGCTAGCGGCACCATGCGCCAATGGAATGCCAAACCCTTGGCCCCACCATGCCAATCCAACCGCACCTTTCCTTGGCCCCACCATGCCAAGCCGTCCGTACCAAACCCTTGGCCCCACTATGCCAAGCCATCCGCGACATTGGCCTTGGCCTCACCATGCTGTCCTTCCCCATTCGGCTACCAAAACGAAGGCGTGCGACGATCAACGACCACCCTTCCATCCTGGATGCAAATCATAGCCGTCCAAGGTCGCCAAACAACGCATGGTAACCTTTGGCCCAAAACCCTAGTTTTGGCCACGCCAAGGCATGCAATGCAACATGTGCCAATGGCATGCCAACCACTTTTCCGCGCCATACCATGCCGGACTTCCCAATACGGCTACCAAAACGAAGGTGTGCGACGATCAATGGACACACTTCAATCCTAGATGCAAATCCTAGCCGTCCAAGGTCGCGATCCAACGTATGGCAACCTTTGTCCCAAAACCTTAGTTTTGGCCACGCCAAACCACGCCAAGGCATGTCATGCCACATGTGCCAATGGCATGCCAACTACATTGCCACGCCATACCATGCCGACCTTCCCTATGAGGCTACCAAAACGAAGGCGTGCGACGATCAACGACCACCCTTCAATCCTAGATGCAAATCCTAGCCGTCCAAGGTCGCCAGACAACGCATGGTAACCTTTGGCCCAAAACCCTAGTTTTGGCCACGCCAAACCGCGCCAAGGCATGCCATTCCACATGTGCCAATGGCATTCCAACCACCTTGCTGCGCCATACCATGCCGGCCTTCCCTATGCGGCTACCAAAACGAAGGCGTGCGACGTTCAACGACCACCCTTCAATCCTAGATGCAAATCCTAGACGTCCAAGGTTGCCAGACAACGCATGGTAACCTTTGGCCCAAAACCCTAGTTTTGGCCACACCAAACCGCGCCAAGGCATGCCATCCCATATGTGCCAATGGCATGCCAACCACCTTGCCGCGCCATACCATGCCGACCTTCCCTATGCGGCTACCAAAACAAAGGCATGCGACGATCAACGGCCACCCTTCAATCCTAGATGCAAATCCTAGCCGTCCAAGGTCGCCAGACAACACATGGTAACCTTTGTCCCAAAACCCTAGTTTTGGCCACGCCAATCCGCACCAAGGCATGTCATGCCACATGTGCCAATGGCATGCCAACCACCTTGCCGCGCCATACCATGTCGGCATTCCCTATGCGGCTACCAAAACGATGGCCTGCAACAATCAACAACCACTTTTTCATCTAAGGTGCAGATCTTAGCCGTCCAAGGTTACCATCTAACGCATGGAAACCTTTGGCCCTAAGTTTTGGACGCGCCTAAACTAGGCCATATTAAAGCCATGGTGATCATGCTTTCATGCCACTGGCTACCAATTGAAGGGTTACAATAATCAACGGCTACCTTTCCTCTTAAGATGCAAAATCTCGACCGTCGAAGGTCACCACCGAGCCGGCAAGTCTCCCAAGCTCAACTTTCCAGACAACAAAAACGTTCTGCATGTTTTCCACGAAAACACTCGAGACATCAATGCATGTCACGAACTGGGGGATGCTCATTGGGTATTGGTTTGGCGGTTTATAGCATGCGGCGTACACTACGCCCGTTATAAGAAAATGTCATAAGGATGAGACGGTTAGTAAATACAAGGAGTAATGGTGAAACACTTTATTTTATGGAACATCAATTACAAGCGTTACCGGTTACCACCTCCTCCCATTTACTCACCCGTTTTCCATTTCTTAATAAGACCAGAGTACGTTTTACTTCGACTTGTATAAATAGGCATTACCTATTTCCACCAAACAACAAGTTCAGGTCAGGAGGATACAACACTCAGATAATTTTTGCTAGATTTCCATCTGTTAGCTTCCCACTTTCTGATACAAGTCGTGAAACAACTACTCTTCCAGAATCAACTATTCTGGTCTCAACACTTTCTTCGCCTCCCTCCCCAAAACCAACCCTTCTCCTTCACTTTGTGACTGAATCAAGTCTGGAACGACAATTTCTTGGTTTAGGCCGGATTTTTACAGATTGATCTCTCGAATCTAAAGTACTCCCTTGCAGTATATTGTTTAGGGTTTAAATTCGTTTCTCATTCACACACCCAAAATTACCAAAATCAGCAGAAACCGTTTTCACCCTCAAACAATTGGCGACCAAAGTGGGTGATTGATCTTTTGGTTACAATGTCAATTTTCGACCACAGTGGGCGATCCGCTCAGGGATCGACGACTCAGTTACCAGACGACCCGATTATCAGTCTTGACACGACGAGGATGACTGGGGACTGTCTAGAGGTTAAAAGAGAACGATCCAACCAGGGATCGACGACTCGATTATCAGATAAAACGACTGGGGACTTTCCACAATCACGGCGGTGCCTCCCGTAAAACTCGGTCTTACACCCGGAAGATTCCCTTTTCATCGGGAGACCTGAAAAACCGAGTAAGTCTTACCTAGAAAAAAATACATGGTTTTCTATTTCAAGTTTTCACGGGAATGATAAAACCGATAGCCATGTTATGTTTCACCCCATGTCATCTACCGATACGCAACGCTCACGGTTCCATGGTTTTCCTGGGATGTTTGCGTCACTTGCAATCGTAACCAAGACAACATCATTCCAAAAATAATACATTCCAAACAAATTCATTCCAAAAGAATAATCCAAAACCCTCAAGGTAACATTTGTCTATCAACCCAAAAATCCAGGAAATCAAAACCATAAACTAGGCGTTTCATTTGCCTTTCAAAAAAAAACCTAAAAATAAGAAGTTCAGAAGACATAAATACATTCAAGGAAAGTTTTTCAACAATGGATTGCTCTTCTGAGCAAGAGCCTCCTTCGTGCTTTGAAGAGCCGCTCTCTTCAACTTCAGCTTCTTGGACAATTTTTCAACTTCTGCTTCCTGCTTCTTCACCATATCCGCAGAAGGACCTTCGACTGTTTCGACCAGAAACTTTTCAACTTCAGAGAAACCTTCAACGAACCAAGGAACATTGAACTCGAAGTTTATAGACATGTCACGATGGAACCTCCAGCTCGAGATTACATCCTCAGAAACAGTATTACCGGTCACGTTGCACATGTCGTCAATCGAAGACAAAGCTTCCTCCACACGCTTAACCAACGCAAATAGACTAGTAACCTTCTTGGTCGTGGCGATATGTTCGTAGCTTTCCCATATCTTGGTGTATAGCGCCGCATGTTTGGCTGGCACGCTAAATCCCCCGATAAACACATGATCCGGATAAGGAACCAGGTATGGAGGGTTGAAAATGACGCCCGCGTCTACCTGAGCAACCGTCAAGGGATTCTTAATGACAATTGCACCTGCGGTCACTGGAGTACTCTCCATTGTATGAGTCACAACGAAATTTTCATCTCGATCAACATCCATACCAAGGTCGCCCGGTGCGACTGCCACAATTGGAGACAAAGCTGTATCACTACCAGTCTCCGTCTCAGGGCCATCTTCAAAAACGGTTTCCCCCTATGACATCACGGATTAGATATTTTCCAAAGAAAAAAAAACACGCGGGAGACTCACTGATTCGCTTTCAGACTGGCTAGAGAAAGATTCAGCACTGCTGTCGGAAGAACTGCTCTCGCCATCACTGAACTCTGATCTTTCATCCTTCTCGGGTTCCCCATCGCCAAGGATAGGCTCAGCACCGCCACCCTCCGTCTCGAGAAGCGATGTTTTCTGACTACTTGCAAGTTTGGTAAAGGCGTTCACGCTGCTGAGACCCTAGGCAAGATACAAAGACGGATACCCAGGAAAGAAACAAGGATATACACGATCCAACTAAAGTCAAGAGGAAAATCACACGTACCCGCATATTGGACGAAATGAAAGTCGGTAGGGCTATCAAAACTGACTGGGAACCATCTGCACGGCTTTTAGATCTTCGCTCCTTCACTTGGGGACTATCTGCATTCGGGCTAATGGATTTTCGCTTGGGCGAAGAAGGATCCCTCAGCAGTGGATGCTCCGCTAAAACCACAGGAGAAGGCTTACCGCGACGGTTTTCTACCACATCATTCACGAATCTATGGAAAACGAGAATCTCATCCTGCCAAAATATGTTATATTTGGAGGTTGTTGATGGATTTCGTTCCGCAAGCAGGAAAGGGAGACTTTTACCTGACACAAGAACAGTAACATCGAGAACAGTTGGCAACGAGACTTCTGGAACAACCGGCTGACGAACAAGTGGGACCCCTTGGTCAAAACCCATATGCCGAGATGCCCTATCGATATTGTAAGAGACTTCTTTGTAAGATCCTCGAAAGAAAGATGGCACATAACCGGGAGTGCAGCTTCGCATGAATACCATCTCTCCAACACTCATATCCTCTTTACCAGAAGACAAAGACATGCTCGGAGCAGGAGCAAAGGTACTGATCTGAGTTATGGACGCTTGCACCAGAGCCCATTGGACGAAAATTGACCGTGTGCGAGTTGTCAAGGAATACAACCAAATTCGAACCAATCTTTGGGCGCCTATTCGACCAGCGCAGTATCCTAAAGCCACCCCAAGACTCTGGAAGTACGACCAACGGTTTTGGAGCATACCTTTCGAAGTGCTCCCACAACCACGCTTGGAGAAAGACGGCATGAATATACGAATCCACTTTGATGTAACCATTTAAAGCGCATATGTCCGCGACCAGCTGATCCAAGTATGTGTACAGAGAACCAAGAAACAAGCCGCCAATAGGGAGAACGACACCTTTTGCCAATTTTATGGCAAACTTGATAAGTTCCTGTCTTATCTCCTTCTTACCTGAGACGTCATCGAAAATATCTCTGGATAACCAAAGAGCCAAGAACGTCGCGACATGAAGCGTACTATTCTTCTGATTCGGCTCCAACTCGTCGGGAAACCACTGAGACACCCATCAGCCATAGAAACACCTCGTCTCGTTTTTTTTCTGAACGAATCCTTTTGATTTCGCAACCAGAGCGGCGCGTATTTCTTCTTCATCTGCAGACAATTTGACATCGAGGTTTCCTATTACAGGAAGGTTGAGCAACACAAACACACTCTCTAAGGAGATAGTCATTTCACCCCACCTGCATATGGCCTTGTGAGTGTCCGGACATCATCTGGAAATAAAAGCAACCAAGCCTAGAATATCTTTCCTAATTTGAAGCACCGCGGAAGCCGCGACATCATCAATGATCTGCGCCTTGGTCAAACTGGCTTTTACACATTCCCGGCTTATCATGAATCGCATCCATTTCTCAAAGGGGCGCAGCGGACTAACATAGTTTTTAAATCCAATAGGAGAAGCATGATACTCTTTCCTCTGAAGACAAAACCTTATTACACCTCCTGGCCGAACCGACCGGGCCTCTCCTTCACTTTCCGGATCAGTCAGAAGAATAGACACATACTTCGGATGATTTCTCCTAATCGTGGCGGATGTTGTAAAGAACTCATCATCTATGTTTGTCTTGGAATTTCCAACATCTTTCGATATGGCAGAACTTTTCTCAAATGACATCCTAACGAAAATTCTCTCACGCTACTTCCACCTTCGAAATAACTACAATGGAACAATATGAAGAGAAATTATTATGGAAAGTGCATGGAAATTATTTTATCAGACACAGGAGTCCATCCTGGACGCAAGACAATTTGTTTCAAAGTCATAATGCGCATAGGCAAAGAAATGGGGACTGACATACCCTGCATCACCACCTCATGCCAAGACCGTACCTCGCAGCGGGAAATTTGCGCCCGACCTAGGAGGCGCGCCCCACCACGGGAACCATACACACGGTCACACCATGAAAAAGAAGTAAACCCTATAAGCTAGGTTTTCGTGGGAATGGAATGACAATTACCAACTCATGCATACCTACTTTGCACGGTAATTGAGGCGGCCAACATCACTACGGTATTCACACCTAAATGTTACTACAAGTTCGTGCAAATCATACCTACGGCTAGGATTCACCAACGCAGAACGACAACAATTCTACAAGTTCATGAAAAGGTACGCCTACAACTAGGGTTTGCACTAACACAAAAAAAAAACAAGAAAAACAAGTTAAAGAGGAAGGGTTGGAAGACATACCTGGGATTCGCTCGTCTGCTTTACTGTTACCACACGACCAGAATACAAAAAAAATATATAGGTGTGAAGTAAAAGGAGAGGCCAGCCCTCCTTTTATCAGGCGCGATACTTGGGAGTTTGAATAAGGAAAGGACTTCCTATTTGAGTCAAGTAAGGAAAAGAGGCAACCGGGTCCGCGAAGACCAATCATCATGCCAAGACCATCCGCTCCATTTCCTTGGCCCCACCATGCCAAGCCGTTCGCCATGATTGCTTCGCCAGGACAGCGCCATGCCTTGGCCCCACATTTCAAGCCGTCTGCGCATGCTTTGCCTCACCAAACTGCGCCATTGCCTTGGCCCCACCATGCCAAGCCGTCCTCGCCATGAGTTACCGCACCAACACCGACAACTCGCCAAGCCAGCGTCATGATGTTCCCTAACCCAGCCAAGGTGATGCATATCCAGACTAAGCCGACGATCTTCATCTCACCACTTCACGGTCTACACCACGAATAGAATCTACGCAAAGCCGCCAAACACGAGGATCATGGACTCTCCTTACCTCTCGAAAAAGGTTAGTCGGACCTTCCTGACCATCTTTCCACGACTTGTCGTTTCGATTTTTGTCCTTTCCCGTCACCATATTATGCTTACCTCACAACGATGCTCCTGTTCCGAGCTAAGCAGGGGACTTAATGTTGATGGTGGTTTTTACCTTAGGGTTAAAATCATAAAACCGAACATCTGACATGATGTCACTATGACCATTAGCACATTTATTGAATCGATCAGCATGCCTATGTAAGAATTACCAGGGTACCCTTTTTTTATGTGTCATGTTCCACGGAAGAACCCTTAACATTTACCGACATCATCTATGCCAAACCCTAATTCTCATGCTGCCGCGCCAAGGCATGCCAGCCACACCATTGTGACAATGGCAAACCATGCAAGCCACATCTCCGCGACAAGGCATGCCAACCATGCCAGCCGCACCACTGTGCCAATGGCAAACCATGCCAGCCACATCTCCGCGCCAAGGCATGCCAACCATGCCAGCCGCACCACTGTGCCAATGGAAAACCATGTCATCCGAACCACTGTGCCAATGACAAACCATGCCAACCAAATCTCCTCCCCAAGGCATGCCAACCATGCCAGCCGCACCACTGTGCCAATGGCAAACCATGTCAGCCGCATCTCCGCGCCAAGGCATACCAACCATGCCAGCCGCATCACTGTGCTAATGGAAAACCATGCCAGCCACGTCTACCGCACCAAGGCATGCCAACCATGCTAGACGCACCATGCGCCAATGGCATGCCAAACCCTTGGCCCAACCATGCCAATCCAACCGCACCTTGCCTTGGCCCCACCATGCCAAGCCGTCCGTACCAAACCCTTGGCCCCACCATGCCGTCCTTCCCCATGCGGCTACCAAAACGAAGGCGTGCGACGATTAACGGCCACCCTTCCATCCTGGATGCAAATCCTAGCCGTCCAAGGTCGCCAAATAGCGCATGGTAACCTTTGGCCCAAAACCCTAGTTTTGGCCACGCCAAACCGCGCCAACACATGCCATGCCACATGTTCCAATGGCATGCCAACCACCTTGCCGCGCCATACCATGCTGGTCTTCCCTATACGGCTACCAAAACGAAGGCGTGCGACGATCGACGACCACCCTTCAATCCTAGATGCAAATCCTAGCAGTCCAAGGTCGCCAGAAACGCATGGTAACCTTTGGCCCAAAACCCTAGTTTTGGCCACGCCAAACCGCGCCAAGGCATGCCATGCCACATGTGCCAATGGCATGCCAACCACCTTGCCGCGTCATACCATGTCGGTCTTCCCTATACTTCTACCAAAACGAAGGCGTGCGACGATCGACGACCACCCTTCAATCCTAGATGCAAATCCTAGTCGTCCAAGGTCGCCATACAACGCATGGTAACCTTTGGCCCAAAACCCTAGTTTTTTCCACGCTAAACCGCGCCAAGGCATGCCATGCCACATGTGCAAATGGCATTCCAACCACCTTGCCGCGCCATACCATGCCGTCCTTCCCTATAAGGCTACCAAAACGAAGGCTGCGATGATCAATGCCCTTCAATCCTAGATGCAAATCCTAGCCGTCCAAGGTCGCCATACAATGCATGGTAAACTTCGGCCCAAAACCCTAGTTTTGGCCACGCCAAACCATGCCAAGGCATGCCATGCCACATGTGCCAATGGCATGACAAACACCTTGCCGCGCTATACCATGCCAGCCTTCCATATGTGGCTACCAAAACGAAGGCGTGCGACGATCAACGACCACCCTTCAATCCTAGATGCAAATCTTAGCCGTCCAAGGTCGCCAGATAACGCATGGTAACCTTTGTCCCAAAACCCTAGTTTTGGCCACGCCAAACCGCGCCAAGGCATGGCATGCCAACCACCTTGCCGCGCCATACCATGCCGGCCTTCCCTATGCGGATACCAAAACGAAGGCGTGCGACGATCAACGACCACCCTTCAATCCTAGATGCAAATCCTAGCCGTCCAAGGTCGCTAGAAAATTCATAGTAACCTTTGGCCCAAAACCCTAGTTTTGGTCACGCCAAACCGCGCCAAGGCATGTCATGCCATATGTGCCAATGGCATGCCAACCACCTTGCCGCGCCATACCATGCTGGCCTTCCTTATGCGGCTACCAAAACGAAGGCCTGCAACAATCAACGACCACTTTTTCATCTAAGGTGCAGATCTTAGCCGTCCATGGTTACCAGCTAACGCATGGCAACCTTTGTCCCTAACTTTTGGCCGCGCCTAAACTAGGCCATATTAAAGCCATACTGATCATGCTTTCATGCCACTGGCTACCAAACGAAGGGTTGCAATAATCAACGGCTACCTTTCCTCTTAAGATGCAAAATCTCGACCGTCGAAGGTTACCACCGAGCCGGAAAGTATCCCAAGCTCAACTTGCCAGACAACAACAACGTGCTACATGTTTTCCACGAAAACACTCGAGACATCAACGCATGTCACAAACTGGGGGATGCTCATTGGGTATTGGTTTCGCGGTTTATAACGTGCGGCGTACACTACGCCCGTTATAAGAAAGTATCATAAGGATGAGGCGGTTAGTAAATACAGGGAGTAATGGTGAAACGCTTTCTTTTATGGAACATCAATTCAAAGCGTTACCGGTTACCACCTCCTCCCATTTACTCACTCGTTTTCCATTTCTTAATGAGACCAGAGTAGGTTTCACTTCGACTTGTATAAATAGGCATTACCTATTTCCACCAAACAACAAGTTCAGGTCAGGAGGATACAACACTCAGAAAACATTTGCTAGCTTTCCATGTGTTAGCTTCTCACTTTCTGATACAAGTCGTGAAACAACTACTCTTCCAGAATCAACTATTCTGGTCTCAACACTTTCTTCGCCTCCCTCCCTAAAACCAACCCTTCTCCTTCACTTTGTGACCGAACCAAGTCTGGAACGGCCATTTCTTGGTTTAGGCCGGATTTGTACAGACTGATCTCTCGAATATAAAGTACTCCCTTGCAGTACATTGTTTAGGGTTTAAATTCGTTTCTCACCCACACACCCGAAATTACCAAAATCAGCAGAAACCGTTTTCACCCTCAAGCAACAATATAATGCGGAAATAGAAGTAACACAGACACCAGAATTTTGTTAACGAGAAAACCGCAAATGCAGAAAAACCTCGGGACCTAGTCCAGATTGAACACACATTGTATTAAGCCGCTACAGACACTATCCTACTACAAACTAACTTCGGTCTGGACTGTAGTTGAACCCCAATAAATCTCACACTGATCCAAGGTACAATTATTCTCTCTACGTCTCTTATTCCAGCAGGATACTACACACTTGATTCCCTTAGCTGATCTCATGCACAACTAAGAGTTGCTTCAACCCAAAATCGAAGACTTTAATAAACAAATCTGTATCACACAGAAAAGTTTATTATAATAGATAAATCCGTCTCCCACGAATATACCTATGAGTTTTGTTTCGTCTTTTGATAAATCAAGGTGAACAAGAACCAATTGATAACCAGACTTATATTCCCGAAGAACATCCTAGAATTATCAATCACCTAACAATAAACTTAATCGACTAGCTAAACAAGTTATTTCGGAATCACAAACGATGAGACAAAGATGTTTGTGATTACTTTTTATCTTTCCTATCGGAGATAGAAATATCAAGCCAATTATTTCAATTGTACTCGTACGATAGAAACAACAAGATCAGAAACAACAAGTAGTATCGGTCTGGCTTCACAATCCCAATGAAGTCTTTAAGTGGTTAACCCGGTTTGAGAAAAGAAAACCAGAGGTTTAAAGGAGAATCGACTCTAGCTACAACTAGTATCACGCGTAAGGTCTGGGGATTAGGTTTTCCCAGTTGCCAGGGTTCTCGCTTATCTAGTCTTTCAAATAAGGGTTTGCAATCAATGTTAGCTTAGTAATAAAGCATTCAATATTCACCGTTATATGAAAACCTGATTAGATTCAAGCTAATATTTATCAACCTTTAGATCGAAAACATAGCTTGTTATACACACATGAAATGCACGTTTCCAGGTTCGTGTAACCGTACCCAAACTTGTACATTAGTTGGTTCAACAATAGTTAACCAAATGGTTAGCCATATGATTACTTTCATATCAACCATATTCTTCTTCACCATAACTAGTTCAAATGACTCAAATGAACTAGTTAGAGAGTTGTTCAATTGCTTATATCTTATGAACTTCAAAAGACACAATCGAAGCAAAAAAGATTTGATTCACTTGAATCGGTTAATGAACTTTATATCCATGGTTTTCAAAAGCATTCCTTAATCAATATAAAGATGATTTCAAGAACGATCGTTTTTAGACATAACCTACTCAAGTTCGCGGACTTAAGTTCCCGGAAGGAGTTCATAAACTCTAGCAAAAATTCTCGGGTTTGAGAACTTCGCTAGTTCGCGGACTGAGCTTGCTGAGTGAGTTTTCAAACTCCAGCAGATATTCTCGAACGAGAAACTCCGCCAGTTCGCGGACTGAGTTCGCAAACTGTGCAAACAACTCCGGTTCTCTTGATCAACAAAGTTCGCATACTTTGGTTCAAGGAATATGACTTATACATATATTTGTTTCCATAACAATGCTTATATCCATCAATGGTTATATAGTCTAAACTCTCATTTCAATCATTGAAACATTCTCAGAGGACGTTATATAGTTGTTATTCACAAACCATTTTTCGACAGAGCAATTTTCAAACTGACTCAAACATATCATGACTTTCGTCACTAGGTAAAAGATGAACTTGGTTAAAGCGAAAGCTTACTGTTAGAGAATTGATCGGTCGAACTCGCATGCGTTGCTATCTCAAGAATGTTTGTCAATATTAGTGATCAAAACTCTAAGTCTTGATTTCTAGTATATTATAGCTAAGTCTCGGACTATGATAGAAGGTGTAGTTGAGATCAAGGACTTCATCGCGATTCATCATACAAGAAGAAGAACTACTCAAGGAACCGGTGGAGCTTCTCGACAAAAAGTTATGTGAAGACTTGAACTTATATATCACTCAAAAGTCTATCTACTCTATCTCCTACTCTTTGAGACAAGAAGTCGTATGCTATATATATAGACTTTGATTATACACATTTGGTATTTCGAGCCGAGTATACCTCGCCTATCTATATCCCGAAATAAGTGTTGGTAAAATTTTCGCTTTGATCAAGTTTATCTTTACCTAGTGACGAAAGTCATGATATGTTTCAATCATCTTGAAAATTTCTTTGACGAGAAATGGTGTAACAACTATATAACGTCCTCTAATAATGTTTCAATGATTGAAATGAAAGTTTAGATTACATAACCAATGGTGGACATAAACATTGTTGTGGAAACACATTTATGTATAAGTCCTATTTCTTGAACCAAAGTTTGCGAACTTTGTTGATCAAGAGAAATCGGATGGCAAGTGCCAAGTCTGCGAACTCAGTCCGCGAACTGCCGAAGTTCTCAAACCCGAGAATTTCTGCTGGAGTTAACAAACTTCTTGCGTGAGCCAAGTTCACGAACCCATTCCGCGAACCGGCGTAGTTCTCATCCCGAGAATTTTTGCTGGAGTTTGTGAACTTTATCTGATTGCTTAAGTCCGCGAACCTAGTCTGCGAACTTGAGAAGGTTATATATCTAAAGATGATTTCTGAACTTAAACTTATAAAGACTAAGGAATGAAATTCGCAAACCGTGGCTGTAAAGTTCAAGAATCGATTCAAGTGAATCAAATCATATTTGCTTCAATTGTGTCTTGTGTAGTACATGAGATCTTCTAGCAATTGAAAAACTCTCTACTAGTTCATTTGAAGCCATTTGAACTAGTTATGGTGAAGAAGAACATGTTTGATATGAAATGCTCATATGGCTAACCTTTTGGTTGACTATGTTTAAACTAACAATGCACATGTTTGGGTACGGTTAACAAACCTAGAAGCGTGCAGTCCAAGAGTGTATAACAAGCTAAGTTTTTGATCTAACGGTTGAGAAATATTAACTTGAATCTAAATCATGTTTTCATCTAGCGGTTGATATTGATTTCTTTGTTACTAAGGCAAAACCCTATTTTGAAAGATTATATATTGGAGCCGTCTAGTATTGTGTAAAACTAATCCCCACACCTTACGTGTGATACCAGTTTGCATACTAGAGTCGATTATCCTTTAACCCTCTGGTTTTCTTTTCTCAAACATGGTTAAACGACTTAAAGACTTCATTGGGATTGTGAAGCCAGACCGATGCTACTTTTATCCTAGTTGTGTGATCTAATCTTGCATCTTCTATCGTACGAGTACAATCATATTGATTGGCTTGGGATTTGATTATCTCCGATAGGAAAGATATAAAAGTAATCACAAACAATTCGTCTCGTCGTTTGTGATTCCTAAACATCTTGTTTCGCTAGTTGATTAAGATTGTAGTGAGGTGATTGATTAATCTAAGCTGTTCTTCGGGAATATAAGACCGGATTGTCAATTGGTTCCTGTTCACCTTGATTATTATCAACAGACGGAATAAAACCTTTAGGGTTTATCTGTGGGAGACAGATTGATCCTTTGATAGACTTGTCTGTGTGAGTCAGATTTGTTTATTTTTAAAGCCTGTGATTTTGGTTCGTAGCAACTCTTAGTTGTGGGTGAGATCAGCTAAGGGAATCAAGTGCGCAGTATCTTGCTGGGATCAGAGGCGTAGGAGCATAACTGTACCTTGGATCAGTGGGAGATTGATTGGGGTTCAACTATAGTCCAGTCTGAAGTTAGTTTGTAGTAGGATAGTGTCTGTAGCGTCTTAATACAATGTGTATTCAATCTGGACTAGGTCCCGGGGTTTTTCTGCATTTGCGTTTTCCTCGTTAACAAAACTTCTGGTGTCTGTGTTATTTCAATTTCCGCATTATATTGTTTTATCTTTATAATATAAATAATACAGGTTGTGTGTTAGATCATCAATAAGTGTAACCAACCTTTGATTGTTGATTGTTATTGATTGATCCTTGGATATTGGTCTTTGGTACCATCCAAGTTATCTCTCTTTAATTGAGACTCACAGTTTACTTGAGTAATATTAAATCGACAGGTTGAGATATTAACTTCCTGAGATACTTTTATCTAGATTGAGCCTGACTGTCTAGTTGATTCTCTAGAAAGTGTTTCAGAGTTAGTCCATATAGATTGCTAAGCGAAATATTGGGTGGTGTTGTTAGACCCCCACTTTTTCAATTGGTATCAGAGCAGGCAAACACGTTCAAGACCTCAAAAGTCTGTGTTTGTAGCGATCTAACTCTATGGACAAGAGTAATATCTCTGATAAACGCGCTACCAGAAACAAAAGTTCTATCTCGTCTAGCTCTATTAAAGAGAAAGGTTCTACAATCTCGAATATATATGAACTCTCTGTAATGACGAGACAGACTAACATTGACATGTGTGTACCCGATTACCGTTCAAATGAGAGCCTTTCCATTAATGAACCGGAGTCAGCTGAAGAGAGTAAATTGATTTTAAATCTTGTTAGAATCCAAGCTGATAGATTCAATCGGTTGAAGCACCATGTCAATGATATACTTTGTATAATAAGTAATTGCAAATCCAAAGGAAATGCTGAAGATCATTCTTCATGCACAACTCTTAAAGATAGCCTCAAAAGAGATGCCTTGGAAATTGAACATCGTTTGAATAAGCTCTCTATTCAAGGATGCTCAATGCAGTATAATATGCCAAGTACTTATGACACAACCAATGTCGTTTCATGCTCAGAAGTAAAAACGGAAGCCCTTTCTAAACATGTGCCTGTTGTCACCATCTCTCAAGGATGCCGCACATCAAGTGAGGGGAAAAAACCTTCTAACGATGGTATTAAAATTGCACTATCTAATCATTTCGATGATCAGAAAGTATGTCTTGTTTGTGAGACAAAGAGTTCGATAAATCTAAAAGGAATCTCTAGGTTGAAGAAAAACTCTTTGGGTCAACTTCAACACACCTTGGGTTTAATTCTTAAAGGTGTAACTGACATCCGTATGTCTAAACCAATTGGTTTTCATACTTACCCTGTGTATGACACCAGGAAAGTCAGTTCAGTAGGTTCCTCAAACACTCAAAAATGAGACACACGTCTTAATAAACCTCGGCTGAAGGAAGATCGTGTCATGGTCTCTGGAAACAATGCTGCCTCTGATGAGAAAGGAAGTCCAGATGAAAGAAGGAAAATTGATGAGTTTAGAAATAATCTAAAAGAGTTATTTGAAGGATATAAAGAAATTGTTAACATGATGTCTTATTCCTCATGTCAAAACTCTTCTGGTAAGAACTCCAACTACGTCTCGTATTTTGATGACAGTAAGTTTTATGATAATTTCTCACATAAAAAGGGATCTCATCCTAGTTTTAGGAGGAAAAAAAAGACTTGATCATAAACATAAATCTCTTGATGAGCTGGTTGCTCATACTTGTGTTAATTAATCACAAGGTTCAAAGGACTTACTCATAAAAATCCTCTTGAGTAAGATGTGTTAATAATTAGGTATACTTTTGACTTTTATGGCTGTTAAGTTAAGCCATCTTCTTATCGTCTGTATCTAAACTTTTGCTTGCAGACTCACTCTGGTCAAAGTATTGGTTGTTGTCTGAAAATTATCTCTTGTTTTTCCCTTTTGTGGGGAGTGCGGCTGTGTTTAATTAATAGTATTATTACACAGTGTTAAAGTTCAATTGTATCACAATTTCATCAATAATACTATGGTGATATGTATCACTCCACCTTAGTCAATACTCCATCTCACATGGAAACCACTCCCCCTTACATAATGATCCGAAAACCATATGTATTTGTAGTATGAAACTACATATTAATTCTCCCCCTTTTGTCAATAAAATTGGCAAAAGTATAAGAACTGGATCATAATGAAATTTACGAAAGAGACATTTCAAGACACAAGAAAAAAAATACATACCAACTTAATTTAGATGCAATCTTATAGCCGAAGCTAACAGCATTCATCAAGGAGTTTAAAGATACAAGGTAACCCCTCTAATATTCCACAGCTGCACTCCCCACAAAGATATGACCATTAAGCACAAGTTCAATAGAACTCTCCCCCATTTGATGTCATTCCAAAAAGAACAACAAGAGCGACCTTAATTTCGAAGGAAGAGAAGGATTTAATTGGACACTAAAAACTATGAGAATGATTTTCTATATCCAAAATACTCAATCAAATTAATCACAAGTAAACCCATGATTAATTTAATTGGTATACACAATCAAATAAAACACAAAAAGTGATCAACTTAATTGAATATGTTCAACATAAGTAAACTTACAGAACATATGACTAACATAACCATTAGAAAACGATTAGGATAGCCGTACATATACTCAACACAAGGAAGGCTTATGGAATATACGTGAACTCAACTAGACTAATTACAAGAGAACCCATAATTAATCTAATTTGGATACACAATCAAACTAATCACAAGAGTAATCAATTTAATTGTCAATTGTTTTGCTCGACATAAGAGAACTTACGTAGCAATAACTAAATAACCAAGCAAGATGATTAATTTAGTTCAATATGCTCGACATAACATGTCTCACGGAACAACCAACAAGGCTAATCAAACAATAATCAAAGCTTTGTTGTATCGTGCTCAACATAAGACATATTATAGAGCCTCACAATAATACATAAGATATGGGTCATAAAGATCTTTACTATGAAATACTCAAGGATTCATTCTATCTTCCATCATTATATTCATAAAAACATTAATAGACATAATCCTTGAAAACAAAAGATTTTAACCTATCTTCCATCAAGAGTTTGACAATATAGGCTTAACTTTTGTATTTATCAAAAGTCCATTCATCCTTTAATCTATAGCAATATGATCATGAACGACTTTACTTTTGACAATATATGGGACAACATAGTTCACGGACGTAAACACTAAATCCCATAACAAGTTGCAATATAACAAACCAAAAGATTAAATACTGGAAACCATCATCCTCCAAATATTTTTAGAATTTTTAAACCCAAAAAACCTAAAAAGAAACAAGAAGATGAAAAACAATAATAGCTATGTGTAGTCACAATCATCGCTATTCAAGCACTAGTTATTCTTCCAACTAAGCCAAAAAGAAGACATACTAGGCAACAAAAAGGCGACAAGCTAAAAACTCCAGTGCTATGCCCGACCACGAACTAAGATCATATGGACGGTTCAGGATCCTCATGAATCATAGGGTCTTTGAGCTTGTGATCAACAACTACCATTGTATCATCGGAAAGATGTTCTCTTTGCGAAGATCATTGATTTTCCGTTTTATGAGACCAGGGTCAGAGACAACCTTTTCCAACTCAGTTTTCAACTTATCAAGACCTTTTAGAGTTTCAACGAGCTGTTTTTTGCTTCCCTAAAGTACTTAAGAAAGTCATGAACAACTTCAGCAGAAATCATATCGTCTTTTTCAGCATCTTCAGGAACATAGGAAAAGAAACATGAAGCATTAATATGATGTTCATCTATAATTGTTCTCTTCATCTTAGATTCAACAACAATCTCTCTGTCAAGGAATCCTTTTGCAAAACCACCGTAGCAAGATGAGGAGGAAGACACTCTTGAAAACCCAAAATCCAACCTGGAGTACACGTACATTACTTGTAAGCAAAAGTTTGTCTTACACTGTGTAATAATAGTATTAACACTATTATAATAGTATTAACACTGTGTAATAGTATTAACACTGTGTAATAATAATAGTATTAACACTGTGTAATAATACTATTAATTAATAGTATTAATCCAACAATACTATTACACAGTATTACACTGTGTAATAATACTATGGCATTGTATAACAATGATCGAGACCGATGCTTTCTCATTGTTATAGCTACGGATCTTCAACAACGGTGATGCTAAACTTACAACCTTTGGGATCATTGGAGTACTTGGAAGTGACGAAGATTTCGAGTAATGTTGAAGATTAGACTATGGAATAGGAGCCACTAAAGTTTCTTTATCTTTTTTGTATTCCATATGTATTGATAGTTTTGTCACTAAAATTGACAAAAGGGGAGATTTTTAGAGCATTTATCGGTCGAACTCGCATGCGTTGCTATCTCAAGCATGTTTTTTAATGTTAGTGATCAAAACTATAAGTCTTGATTTCTAGTCTATTATAGCTAAGTCTCGGACTAGGATAGAAGGTGAAGTTAAGCTCAAGGACTTCATGGAGATTCATCATACAAGAAGAAGAACTACTCAAGGAACCAGTGGAGCTTCTCGACAAAAAGGTATGAGAAGACTTGAACTTATCTATCACTCAAAAGTCTATCTACTCTATCTCCTACTCTTTGAGACAAGAAGTCGTATGCTATATATATAGACTTGGATTATACACATTTGGTATTTCGAGCTGAGTATACCTCGCCTATCTATATCTCGAAATAAGTGTTGGTAAAATTTTCGCTTTGATCAAGTTTATCTTTACCTAGTGACGAAATTCATGATATGTTTCAATCATCTTGAAAATTTCTTTGACGAGAAATGGTGTAACAACTATATAACGTCCTCTAATAATGTTTCAATGATTCAAATGAGAGTTTAGATTACATAACCAATGGTGGACATAAACATTGTTGTGGAAACACATTTATGTATAAGTCCTATTTCTTGAACCAAAGTTTGCGAACTTTGTTGATCAAGAGAAACCGGAAGTGCCAAGTCCGCGAACTGCCGAAGTTCTCAAACCCGAGAATTTCTGCTGGAGTTAACAAACTACTTGCGTGAGCCAAGTTCGTGAACCCAGTCCGCGAACTGGCATAGTTCTCATCCCGAGAATTTTTGCTGGAGTTTGTGAACTCTATCCGATTGCTTAAGTCCGCGAACCTAGTCTGCGAACTTGAGAAGGTCATATATCTGAAGATGATTTCTGAACTTAAACTTATAAAGACTAAGGAATGCAATTTGCAAACCGTGGTTATAAATTTCATTATCCGATTCAAGTGAATCAAATCATCTTTGCTTCAATTGTGTCTTGTGTAGTACATGAGATCTTCTAGAAACTGAACAACTCTCTAACTAGTTCATTTGAAGCCATTTGAACTAGTTATGGTGAAGAAGAACATGGTTGATATGAAATTCTCATATGGCTAACCTTTTGACTGGCTATGTTTATACCAATAATGCACACATTTGGGTACGGTTAACAAACCTAGAAGCGTGCAGTCCAAGAGTGTATAACAAGCTAAGTTTTATATCTAACGGTTGAGAAATATTAGCTTGAATATAAATCAGGTTTTCATCTAACGGTGGATATTGATTGCTTTGTTACTAAGGCAAAACCCTGATTTGAAAGACTATATATAGGAGACATCTAGTATTGTGCAAAACTAATCCCCACACCTTACGTGTGATACTAGTTTGCATACTAGAGTCGATTCTCTTTTGACCCTCTGGTTTTCTTTTCTCAAACCGGGTTAAACGACTTAAAGACTTCATTGGGATTGTGAAGCCAGACCGATACTACTTTTATCATAGTTGTGTGATCTGATCTTGCGTCTTCTATCGTACGAGTACAATCATATTGATTGGCTTGAGATTTGATTATCTCCGATAGGCAAGATATAAAAGTAATCACAAACAATTCATCTCATCGTTTGTGATTCCTCAACATCTTGTTTCCCTAGTCGATTAAGATTGTTGTGAGGTGATTGACTAATCTAGGATGTTCTTCGGGAATATAAGACCGGATTATCAATTGGTTTCTGTTCACCTTGATTATTATCACAAGACGGAATAAAACCTTTAGGGTTTATCTGTGGGAGACAGATTGATCCTTTAATAGACTTGTCTGTGTGAGACAAATTTGTTTATTGTTAAAGCCTGCGATTTTGGATCGTAGCAACTCTTAGTAGTGGGTGAGATCAGCTAAGCGAATCAAGTGCGCACTATCCTGCTGGTATCAGAGGCGTAAGAGCATAACTGTACCTTGGATCAGTGGGAGATTGATCGGGGTTCAACTATAGTCCAGTCCGAAGTTAGTTTATAGTAGGCTAATGTCTGTAGCAGCTTAATACAGAGTGTGTTCAATCTGGACTAGGTCCCGGGGTTTTTCTGCATTTGCGGTTTCCTCGTTAACAAAACTTCTGGTGTCTGTGATATTTCAATTTCCGCATTATATTGTTTTATCTTTATAATTGAAATAATACAGGTTGTGCGTTAGATCATCAATAAGTGTAATCCAACCTTTGGTTGTTGATTGTTATTGAGTGATCCTTGGATATTGGTCTTTGGTACCATCCAAGTTATCTCTCTTTAATTGAGACTCGCAGTTTGATTGAGTAAGATTAAATCGATAGGATGAGATATTAACTCCTTGACATACTTTTATCTAGATTGAGTCTGGTTGTCTAGTTAATTCTCTAGAAAGTGTTTCGGAGTTAGTCCATACAGATTGCTAAGAAAAATATTGGGTGGTATTGTTAGATCCCCGCTTTTTCAGCAGGGATACTGAAGAAACAAAGTGAAATATGTCTAGTTGCTTGGTCTCAACTATACGAAGTTAGTTTAGATTTTGGATAACGGCTTAATTATGAGAATATTCAATTCTGGACTTGGTCCCGAGGTTTTTCTGCATTTGCGATTTCCTCGTTAACAAAATCTTGTCGTGTCTTTTACTTTTCTATTTCCGCAATTATAATTGCTTATTATAATTAAAAGTAAAATACACAATCGTTAACTCCACATTACTTGATAGTAATCCTATTGAGTTTGGTTTAGTCAGAACCTATTATCAAGTAATGACACTTTGATTGTTGTATTGTCTCGATCTCGTACCCATAGACGATCACACAAAATGTGAATACCGATTTTTCGTATTGTATCTACTTTTTCCATAGACAATCACTTTCGGTAAGAGGACTTATAGTTGGATAATCTAAAGATTGTGGTGTGTTCGGGTACCCTCGTATTTTCAATTGATATTAGAGAAGGAAAACACGAAAAGATCTAACAATCTATATTTGGTGCGATCCAACCTATAAGAATTGAATCTGATGTCTGATTCAGTTAATGTACCACCAAGATTTAATGGACAAATTACCCATTACGGAAATGGTTTTTGCTAAAGGGAGAGCAAAATATGATTCGAGAAGTGTAGAAATCGTAGTCGACTCAATGACTAGAGTGAACTCAATACATTTTTCTTCCTTGGTCTAAAATATCCTTACTAATCACACATACCCCTCACACACGTTATAAACCTGCTGGAAATATCTCCGACCGTCTTCTTCTTTCATGAGACGAAATAAAAAAACTAACATCCGAATTGATTACGGTGTATGTTGATTCTTTAGGCCACTGTGAAGAACTGTTGAAGGATTTATTATGGCATGGTTGGCTTACTTTGGAACAAATTATAAAAGGGATAATGTCCGCAAAAGGTCGCTTGACTTGAGTTATTCTCGTTATATTTACTTCTTTTAGGTATTGCTAAGTAAGTTCATAGACCTGTTAATTGAAAATTTGGAATTCGCACATGATAGAGAGTTTTGATTTCAACATATCTAGCATATCTGTTGACATATTATAGAAAAGAATTTTTTTATCATCTGGAAGAATTGGTGCTTGGGGTTATTATTCGATCAAGCTTCATTGAATTTGTTCCTGTAGTGATTTCCGGATGTCAAACCCATGATTTAATTACTATATGAATACATGAAGCTCTTTCCAGGACAAGATATGGTGCAAATTTCGTCTTTAATCAGTATCTGTGGGTTAGTTAATTTCATGTAAAATAATACAAAAATGAAAGATGAGATTCAAAAATGTTGAAGGTATATTTTCTAAGGTTCATAAATCCATTATAGAAGAAGAAGACTCTGGAGAAAGTTTTTTGAACGTGTGAGAAACACATGCGGCTAGCAAGGATATTTTAGACCGAGTCAGAAAGCAATAGAGGGTAAAGCCTAGTTAGTGAGTCAACTACGATTTTTGCGCTCCTAGGATCACTTTTTTCTCTCCCTATAACAAAAATCTATGGAAATATGCTATGAGAACTTTTCTTCAATCCTGAGATTTTAATAGTTGGCTATTAATCGAAGACGAATATGAACGACCGAAAGTGGGATATTCAGAAACTGAGTTATACGCTTAGCGTTCTATACATATGAAGAAAGAGCTCTCGCAAAAAAAAATTCTGATGGTTTGAATGTCATAATACATGTAGTAAGTCATGATATTTTACATCATGTTCTGTCATGTGAAACTTCTAAGGAAGCATTGGATACTCTTGAGACTGTATTTGAAGGAAATGATTCTGAAAGAGAATCTCGACTTCTATCTATTTCTTCTGAATGAGAAATCCTTAAAATAGATGATAACAATACCTTCAAGGAGTTTAACTCTAAACTTTTTGAGATTATCAATGCTTGTTTCTCCCTTGGAAAGACTATACCTGAAAACAAAATAGTATGCAAGATTCTCAGATCGTTACCATCTCGATACGAGTCTAAGAAACATGCCATAATAGAAGCCAGTGATATTTCTATACTTTATCGAAGTTGTCTTGTAGGAAAGTTAAAGATCCTTGACAAAGAAACTCTGATGAAGAACCGAAATGTTGGATATGATGTTTCGGGTAATACAAATCAATCTTTGAAAGAAGTGTGTATAAAACTGACTAAGAAATGCTGTCAAGAGGATGAAATACTTGTTGAAAAGGAGCTTAACTCAATAATTGTACTCCTAACACAACAAATTAAGGATGTTTTATTGAAAGATAAATCTAATCCTGATACATTATCTTTTTGTCATGAAAAAGGTTATGAATAAATCCAATATTTCAAGTGCCGTAGATTCGGACATATGGGAAAACATTGTTCTAGTATAAAACTCAGAAGTGAAACAAGGCTTACGTCTCTACTCTAGATGATATATGTTAGAGCATAGATCGGTTGAACCCACCAAGCGTTGGTATGTCAAGTTTGGTTGTCATATTTTAGTGAACCAAACCTTATTTAAAGAGTCGCTTGATTATATACTAGATTCAACTTCGTATAGGTTAGCTTAAAAGTATTAGGATATGAGACATTACAAATATTACATGAAGACTTGAAGAAGCGACGAAGTAAGGATATACAAGTACGACATCATCCTTCCTCTTGAGGTTAGTAATATTTGACTTGAAATGTTTCATTCCCTAACGTATATTTCAATTCGTGCATATTGAAAACTAATTGCGAAGCTATGAATGATTATACTCTAGTTAGACGTAGTATTAAGGAATACAATACGAAGTATAACGGTTCTCTTTTGAACTTCGCATATAAGACATCGACATAATCGTTTGAATACCATTGTGATTATGTGTATGGGTAAAGGTGAAGATTTCATCCTAGAAAACAATGTTTTACATTCGTTTAACGGAAGTAATTCATAAACTTGTTTTGTGAATCGAAAGGAAATTGCTAGGCTTATTGGTATTTGTTATTCATTGCAAATCTTTAGATTACCAATATGTGTGATCAGTATAACCGCTCATGACTTGTTTATGTTCTTGGTAAAACTATTCACAAGGCCTGACTTTTTGTATTGGTATGACTTTTATTAGTGAACTTGATCTTAAGTAATCAGCTAAGATTGTATGATCGATTTGTTGTTATTGGTATGACCAACTCTAGTCATTGGGGAACCGATTCTATGAAGAGGTGCAACCAGTCACAAAAGAGGAATCCATCCTTGTAAGAAGTGCATCAAGTTTCTAGTTATTGGGAACCGATCCTATGAACATGTGCAACACTTTTTTAGTTATTGGGAACCGATCCTATGGACATGTGCACCAAATACAAGTTAGATACCATATATATGTGGGAACCGATCCAAGTACCTAGTCAACCTAATTTTGGAAAGATAGTGTGACTAATTCCAGTACCCACATGGAAGTAGAACCAAAACTTGTTTTGGTAGAATCGTGAAACCCATATTTGGTGATTGAGTGCTTTTGATAAATCACATAGTTCTTGGAAGTCAGATGAACCAGTTCCAAACTTTTTTGGAAGTGTGGCAAATATATTTTATTGTTCAAAGATATTCCTTAATAGCTAAAGGAGAATCCTGGATCGAAATAAATTGAGAATCTTTTAATTAAGGTTTTTAGTTTTATATGCTTTTAATTTCCAGCAATTAAATGCATATCTTTAGAAAATTGAAATTGGTAATGTGCATTTACTAACTGAATATTTTCTACTGAGATTTCGGTCATTATTTGGACAAAGCATTTCCAGGAATTATGGAAACCGAATTTGAGCATTAATGCATATCTTGTGAATATTTTCGGTTTTGGAAATTCCTTGGTGTCAAAACTTCCCTGGTCTATAAATACTGAAGTTTGCATTTCAAGCAATCTAATCCTCAGATCCAGCAAAACTACCTAGTTATGTTGTTACTGGTGGATCCGCCTATTCGAAGAGGAAAGTAACCTAATTAGGCGAAATATCTTACGACCGCTCGGTTTAAAGACTTCTTTGGGATTGAGAAGCTCTATCAATACCGTTGGTGGGAGACTAGATAATTGCAGTTTATTATTAGTTTTCGATTGATTTGATTGACTAAAGGTTGTTGAACTTTGATTGCACCTAGTTTGTTTATGCTTGAGAATCTTCTCTCCTGATATAAGATTCACTCAAACTAGATCGAAGTTTCGACGGGGATCTTTAGACTGTTTGTAGATCTAAAGACGTCTTGTGATTATCCAACATTAACAAACTCCGTTTTGTATGTAATTGATCAGAAGAGATTCAAGTTGATTGTGTGCAGGTGTTTATTGAAGATCTAAGAAGATTTGAAAACAAAGAAGACATTGAAGATATCTTATTTGAGTTTATAATCTTTGGTGTGCACAATACTTGTTTCGGCTGGAAAAGGATCCAACTATAATCGGTTTATCTTTGTGATAGATTTGATTGATTAGTTAAGTAGATCAGCATCAATACATTTCAGTGGAAAACGAGATTCTAGAGGTACAGTTTTCTGGACAATACCATTTTGGCGGAGCGTTCTACGAGGATCCAAAATGACGAACCCGGTTGAATGAAACAAAGGTCTCGTATAAGTCTCCACATTAGTAAATACTCTATCACCAACTTCCCCATCTCCATCCTCATCAATTTTCAGATATGGATCAAAATCCACATCATTAATTGTCAAAGCATCCAATGTTCTCCTCATTTCGACCATTTCATTCTATTTATCCCTGTGTTGGGTCCCGTTATAGGGGTATCTTCCTCCTGTAGGTTTTTCTAGAGGTCATTTTGTATCCCTAGTAGAACTCAAGGATTTGAAATGGTCATAAACCCATGACTGCAGAAACATAAATTAATAAATTATACATACAAATCAATATATAAAAGTAAAATAAACCAACATTTGTTATATTAACACAAAAGTATACCTGGATAAGAGCAACACATCCCATAATTTGTGTTATGTTCCACCTAGAAGCATTGCAAAGACTCTCCATCACACTAGCAAGGAGGGAGGTGTCCCATGAGTACCTAGGAACCTCGTTTGTTTCCGGATCGAGACTGAGTGTCTTCAACCACTGCAAATAACAAGCATTTACCTTATTTCCTGAGAAATCGGGAAAAAATACGGTCCCAAGAGCGTGCAACAAGTAAGCTATAGTCGTATGTCTAGCTCTTTCTGCGTCCATCATGATAAAAATCCTCAAACTGCTCCCTCATACGAACCAGGTTAATCTTCCTTGACATATTAACTATTTCACGACGTTCACCCGATTGTTTAAATCCCCTTTAGCTCTGGGCGGGGCTCCATAACCTATCTCAAACTCTTCCTCCACTTTATATTTGCTCCATCCAAGACAGTCTTTAGCCAAGACATAAAGGTCATCAAAAGGTAGAGAATTGTTGAAACCCTGATACACAGCCTTTCCTTCCAAAGCAAGACCAGCGATTGCCTTTGCATCATCCGGAGTCATAGTCATCTCGCCGAATAGGAGTTGGAAAGTCATGGTTCCGGGCCATAATCTTTCTCTAAAATTACAAAATGTCACAACATCATACGACTTCTGCAGCGCCTCGATTCCATACCATAACCCTGAAGCTTTTACCAAAGCTACCACATCTGGATGCTCCGGATGCTAACCCTCCAACGACCAAAACCTTCGTTGTTGGTGCTTTAGTTTAGGAACCGCTTTATCGGGAAACTATAAATAATATAAAATTTTGGTTGATACGATTAAATTATCCATAATAAAATGAAAAAAACATATATTAAGTTTGATTTATTACCTTTGTTGCACAGACTCTAGCAACCCATGATGACTGGTAACCAATCAAGACGGAACGATCTCTTGGCGTACCCCAAGGTCTCCCATTCTTCTTGAGAGGTAAAAACACCATAGCATTAATGATTTATCTTGCACTATTCTTTGGTGGATACTTATTTTTTCTATCCTTCTTTTCCCCCTCAACCAATGCTTTACCTTTTTCAAGAGAAGAACCACTAGAAGTGCCAACTTCAGTAACAACTCCACCTTCACTACCTCCAGCAACTCCACCTTGATTTCCTAAAGAAACTTCACCTTCATTTCCTCCACCTTAATTTCCTATAGCAAATTCACATTCATTTCCTACAAGAGATCCACCTTCATTTCCTCCAGAAACAACTCCACCTTCATTTCCTCTAGAAACAACTCCACCTTCATTTCCTTCAGTAACAGCAATACCTCCATTTCCTCCAGAAACTCCACCTTCATTTCCTCCACTAATAGCAAGTACACCGTCACTTACTCCACCAACTACAAGTTCACTTGTATTCCTTGTGTTTGCACCCAATGGTTTTCTATAACGAGGTTGTGGAGTGGGCTCACTAGAAGGTGTTAATTTTATTGATATTTTCTTCCTCTTTTATTCTTTTCTGTTCAAAGACAAACCAGACCAAATTGCAAAAGAAAATAAGTCACAACGGCTGGGAAATCTTGACAAAACCTAGCCGGCAGCACAAAAATGGCTAGGATATATGCATAGTTCCAAACGAAAACAAAGTTATGGATGTGATAATTAGCAACTGACCAAGACATAATTACAAAACGTCTAGGAAAAATGGAAAGTCCCAGCCGCAACAAAAATAACGGATGGGATTTTGATTTGTCGACCAAGACGTAAAAACAATAACGGCTGGGATTTTTTTGTCTCATTGCTTACTCATATTACGGATAGGTAAACCTAGCCGTCGTATCAAATCGGATAGGTAACTAACATATACGGTTCGGAAAATCAATTATGGACAGAAAAACCAAGACGTAACCACTACCGCTGAAACATAATTTGAACACAAAGAAATATACTGCTAGGAAAGTCCCAGTCGTAAATAACTTGTTGAGGGTGGGATTTATCTATCTCGTACGCATCGACTATTTTATGGTTGGGAGTTCTAAATCATCCCAACCGTGATACATATAAACGGTTAGGAGTTCTTAGATCTCCCAACCGTGATGCATATAAACGGCTGGGAAACCAATAAATACCAACCGTGAGACATAGTTACGGCTGGGAAGTCAAGAACTCCCAGTCGTAAACACTTTCTGAAACTGTTTTTTGAGACCTAATATCTTCGAAACCAACTGAAATTCGATAAAAAGCTTAAATAAAGAGTGGGTATTTCAATTCATACCTTATTGATGTCATCTCAGGAGTATGGGAGGCTGGTGCATCTCCTTCATTCAATTCCTCTTCATCTTCACTTTATACTTCATTTGTTGAAGTAGGTTTCTTTGCTTCAAGAGGAGGCTGATTCGACGAAGAGTAACCAAATTTTTCCTTTGTTTTCATGCTTTTATAAAATGAGTTTAATCGAAGACGAATTTTTTATGAATCGACGATTAGTCCTTGATAAACGAAGAAAAACGGAAGAATAAGAAGGAAAATAGAAACGGGGGAGCTAGGGAAGACGAAGAAGGAGGAGGAGAAGGAGGAATATGGGGTGGGATGGGGGGTAGTTTAATGATTTTCAGTTTTTTTTTTTCATTTATTGTTTCAAATTTTTTTTTTTTGGATTAGGTTAATCAGTTAATGGAAGGGTAGAAGTGTCATAAGTGAAAATGATTGACGATGTTTTTGAACTTGGGTACATTATTTATATGTCCCTACTTTTGACATCCAATAAATATATCATTATACAACAATAAATTTGTCCCTATTTTTTAATAACCTTATCCATCTAAAATTAGATTACCTTAATACCCTTACCCATATAATATTTTTCTTTATTTCAAAATGAAACAAATTTCTTCCTCTACCACTTCACCACCACCACTAGCACCACCACCACCAACATTCAACTACCATTCCACCACCATTGTTCAACAACCACCACCTACCAACCGCCACCACCACTAATATTTCACCATCACTCCTTAACGACCACCATTATACCACCAACAGTCCTCCACCACCATTAGTCCGTTTCCGCCACCACCACTAGTTCGCCGCCGCCGCCACCATTGGTTCAGATATTTTTGTATCAACAACAGTAGTTGATTCAAATAAAAATAGAACCAACAGTAGAAGTTGATCAAATTTAGGGGATCAACAATGATAGTTGATCCAAAAATAAAGGATCAACAGTAGAAGTTGATCCAATTTAGTGGATCAACAATAAAATTTGATCCATGTAAATAGAGTGAACTTGGTGTGAGTCGAACACGCATCATCTGACATGGAGTCAGTCATGCTACCATTGCACCACTAGTTCAACATTGGAAGAATTTTACATGATTTAAACTACAAAGCATGATTTAAACTACAAGCATGATTATACTTATCCAAGGAAATATTGTCAACAATAGGAGTTGAAAGGATCAACAACAGTAGTTGATCCCATAAATAATTGGGTCAACAACAGGAGTTGATCCCATAAATAATTGGGTCAACAACAGGAGTTGATCCCATAGATAGATCAACAACCATAGTTGATCCCATAAAAAATTGGGTCAACAACAGGAGTTGATCCCATAAAATGGATCAAAAACAACAATTAATCCCATAAAAACATAAACACCATTTAAAGCAACATTTATCACTGCTCTAACATCCACCACCACTGCCGCAAAACACAAATAACCACCATTACAACTATACTTTCCACCACCATCAAAAACATCCAACAAAAATACAATTATAATACTGTCATTACCACCAACCTAAAAAAAGGCGTCAACAACAATAGTTGATCCCATTTAGGGGATCAACAACAGTATTTGATCCAATAAAAATTGGGTCAACAATAGGAGTTGATCCAATAGACGGGATCAATAACAGTAGTTGATCCAATAAAAACTGAAGTAAATAGGTTACTAAAACGAAAATTGCTATACCTGGAACACCATCAACATATTGAACTCAATCTCGAACACAGATTCAAACCTCCATTAAAATAGCACCCATAGTTCCCATCACCAACTGTAACCCAAATCAAACAGAAACTTCATCTTCTTTGCTGATCTAACTCGATATCAATCTTAATTTCATCTTAGGAACCCTAATTTCACATTCCGTTCTTCAATCTCTCAGTTTATATTTTACAACAGCAGAACATATTAACCTTAATAGATTTGTTGATAGTGGTTGCGGAGGTAACATAGGTGGTGGTGCTGGTTTTGATGGAGGAACTCGAGATGGTGATGATTATTTGATAATCTAACTCGATCCCAATCTTAATTTCATCTCAGGAACCCTAGTTTCACCTTTCGTTCTTCAATCTCTCAGTTTAAATTTAACAGCAACAGAACATATTGACCTTAAAAAATCTGTTGATAGTGGTGGCCGAGGTAACGGAGGTGGTGGTGCTGGTTGTAGTGGAGGCGATCAAGATGGTGGTGGTGATGACAACGATGAAGATGGTGGTGGCGACGGAGATGAAGATGGTGGTGAGCTCGATCGTTTTTCTCCGGATGAGAAATAAAGAAGATAAGAAGAAGCAGAAATGGGGTATATTTGGAAGTCCCTAAATTGTTGATGGGCCCCCGATGGGCTTATAGATAAAAAAGGGACATAATTAGTGATTCTTGTAATATATAGTAAGAGAAGAAGAAGACACAAAGTAGAGGGGAAGAAGAAGAGAGATTCTTGTTCATTATGTGTATAAAATACAATGTTTAAGCCTCTATTTATAAAGATAGAAGACTTGGTGTCCAAGATATATAAACCCTAAACTTAGACATGATGGGTATCTTAGTAAATAAACTTGGTTTATGACACTCCCCTGATGACTACTGTGGCTAAGTCATTACAAATATACCAGGAAAACTCAAATGAGAAAAACCTGAAATTGCATAAACATGTAAAGACTCGATATAGTGTTGGACACACAAATGTTGCCTCATTAAAACCTTGACAAGGAAAAACCCAGTGAGACAAAACCTTGACTAAAGAAAAGAGTACAACGCGCTAAAGTCCGGTGAATGCACCTTAATTTGATGATGGCACTCCCCCTGATAAATACTTCGGTCAAATCTTGGCGTGCAAATCTTCGAGTAGAGACTTTCCAATTTTAAGAACGAAATTCTTGAATGCAGAAGACTATTGTGCTTTCATGAAGATGTCGGATAGTTGATGAAGTCTTCTTTTGTGTTGCACAAGCAGTATTGTCTTCGATTAATACTTTGCGGAGTCTATATTCTTCTTCAACACATTGAGAACTTGTGTCATGGATTGCTAGCTTTCCGAGATGATTTGCATAAGTTGTTGATGTAGTTTCTTCAACATAAAGCCAAGATGTAGATAAATTACCATAAGTGAGAAAAACTGAATTTTTGGTCATACCTTATGTGGATCGGAATGACATCCAAATTAATAAGGTCTTGTTATGTTGATTTGGCCTAACAAAATGACCTAGTTAATGGTGGGAATCCACCAAATAACCGAAATTATACAATTCCTCCTTGGATGACCACCATATTGAGTTAAATTGCCACACTAAAAACCTTTCCAATAATACCCAATGGGGAAAAAACAAATTGGACGAAGGAAAAAGAGCATAAATACCAACATTTTAAATAAAATAAAATAATTAAATATGTCAACAAGATGTTGCCTCGTTAAAACCTTGTCAGGAAAACCACGTGGGACAAAACCTGAAACGAAAGAAAAATAGTACAACTTTTGACGATTTATGGATGCTAACTCAACTATATGAGTATTACAGAAAACGGGCATCAGAATCATAACTCTAATCTACCTCAAAGACGAGTTTAAGCTAGCATAATTCTAACTGCATATTTAAGAAAGAAAAATAATATAATTTATGCCGCCAAAGCGTGGATTTTAGTGTTTTTAAGGACTCCTCAAGAGGCCTATAACGTTGAAATCATCAACTAATTAATCCGGATTTGTGTTTGTGTACCAAATTTCTAAAAACACATAAAGGATTGTTAAACCTTATGTAAGCAAATAAGCTGGCTGCCTGAATAAAATTTGAATCCTAAAAAGATTACAAATTCAATATGTTCTTCGACCACATTTCTTGTGCCAATGCAATATGAGCCCTTCAACGACTACCACGCCAAGTGCATTCTATAAATAGAACAATTAATGAATCAATCCTAGAGTCTGAGCAAAAATGAAACCCTTAAATCGTTTTGACAACGAATACATTTCTCGTATAACGACGCAATATCACTACACCAACCTGTAATTAATAGGCTTGGCATTTTTAAGGTGTTTAAGTTTTGGATCCAAAATTTCGTCAATCGAGAAATTAATCCAACATAATTTAGATTATATGTCAACCAATCACATATGTCGATACTCCTCCGCATAGGGGTTCAAAACCACCATCATTTATTTCAGTAGCTACTTTAAATGAATATTCGACAATCATTTTTATTTACCACGATCCCACACAATTCTCAAGTATATGCATATTTTAAAAAATTCAAAATTTAATGGTACCAGCGCCCACGGGCGTTGTGATCTCATCATCATGAAGGGGTGAGATATTAATTTTGAGAATGTGAATGGTGTTTTGGTACACTCAATTGGAGCACTACCAGTAGCCTCTCATGGAACGCTACTTATTTTAAGAGATGTGACTCGATTATCCTCTTAAAGAGGCAAACACTTATATAAAAGCAAATGAGACATTTTACATCTAGTTAATAGCAGCCCTTTTTTTTATTTGGTCATGATGGGAGAGAAAATGATATAACAGTGAAGTTAATTAACACCAACTTTTATATAGTCCCCCCCTGATTGTGGCGAAAATATTTTCATCTCATAAAACGAAAACAAGTTTCGTAAAGTATTATCCGATTAATTCGAATACAAATACTTATAATAATTTGAAGACATATACTTTTGAATACTCATTATATATTTACCATCCATCATGGGTTTTGCTGGTGGTAGCCAAAAACATATAGAATACGCAAATAAATCTCCAAAAAGTAAATTTTTCGGAATAAAATTATGGATTTTCTTTATCAAAATAAAATTAAATTAAGATTAATATAGTCACTACAAGGACTAATAATTTTGGCTAACATGCCGGGTGCACAGCCATTGATCTTTAATGTCCGACCGTAATCCAACTATAAGTGGAACAAATCTGAAGAATGCAGCAAATTCTCGTTCATCGGTATTTAACGATTGTCTTATACCATCTTAATAACGATATTTCATCATTTAGGGATCGATATAGATGAAATAAATTATGACTGAATTATATGTTTCTTTTTAAGAATATAAAGAAATCATTATCGTTATTTTTCTTTGAAAAGATAGAATCCACTCTTTCTATATGATGAATGGTTTCATGTAAAGGAAAATGGAAACCAGTGGTTTCTTTTAGATAAAACCATACATATTTGATCGTAAAAAAATTGTTTGAAACGATCAATCTTCCAGAATAGGGAAAAGTCAACCTATTATTGGAAAAAATTTAGAAAATTTACCAATCTATATGTTCTCTCATCTTATAAAAATGATGGAGAAAAACCAATACCGATTGGCCTATACGCCACACTAAAATTGAATCGGAAAAAAGGAAAAAAAATGTCGCATTAGTCATCGCATATGGAAAATCCACTCTTTGGCTGACAAATGGTTTCTTGTAAAAAAAAAAATAGAAACCATATGGAGTAAATCACATGATCCTTGTCTAACGGACAAAAATACCAAATTTAATTGGCCGTAGATTTTTCAACCATGCATGTGATTATATACCGTAAAGGTAATTAAATTGCGACAATACCAATTTCGATGACTATTTATTATTTTTTTCTATATAAAAATAATTAGAGAAAGATAATGCAACTTGCTTAGAAAAATCCGTCACCAAGGCTCCATATGGTCCGGTCTTAGGATTAAACGGCTCCATATGGTCCGGTCTTAGGATTAAACTAAAAGAGTTTAATTGCACCCAAGACACGAAAACATCCATAAAAAAAGAAGGCGTCGTTGGTCATAATTAATATAATCGTTAGATGGAAATAAAACAAAATAAATCAAGTAATTAATCAAACAGTGAAAGATGCAAAGATGGAACGAAGAAAGGAAACTCCATTGTATAACAGAGTCACGCTTTATATGTAGATGGTGCCTTGTACCCACATCAGTATTGATGTTAATCAAACATAAATTTCATATGGGTGTATGCAAAAGACTATAAGCAGATTGAAAACCAAACGGTGGATTAACACGTATAAAATAGATTTAAGAGCAAAGGTTAAGGTATATCTCTCCGTGATGTTCCTATGTGATGTGTTGCAGTTTCGAAGAAATCTTAACCCATTTGATCGATTTAGGTTGTATATTCTTGACTTAAAGAGTAGCTCGATATAACGTGTGATTGGCTAGTAGAGCGACGTGCATGATAACGTCTTGTAATATTGTTAGAGTATTGTTTGGTCGAACTCGCATGCGTTACTATCTCAAGCATGTTTGTCAATGTTAGTGATCAAAACTATAAGTCTTGATTTCTAGTCTATTATAGATAAGTTTCGGACTAGGATAGAAAATGTAGTTGAGTTCAAGGACTTCATGACGATTCATCATACAAGAAGAAGAACTACTCAAGGAACTGGTGGAACTTCTCGACAAAAAGGTATGTGAAGACTATCTATCACTCAAAAGTCTATCTACTCTATCTCTTACTCTTTGAGACAAGAAGTCGTATGCTATATGTATATAGACTTGGATTATACACATTTGGTATTTCGAGCCGAGTATACCTCGCCTATCTATATCTCGAAATATGTGTTGGTAAGCTTTTCGCTTCGATCAAGTTTATCTTTACCTAGTGACGAAAGTCATGATATGTTTCAATCATCTTGAAAATTTCTTTGACGAGAAATGGTGTAACAACTATATAACTTCCTCTAAGAATGTTTCAATGATTGAAATGAGAGTTTAGAAACATTGTTGTGGAAACACATTTATGTATAAGTCCTATTCCTTGAACCAAAGTTTGCGAACTTTATTGATCATGAGAAACCGGAAGTATGGCAAGTGCCAAGTCCGTGAACTCAGTCCGCGAACTGCCGGAGTTCTCAAATCCGAGAATTTCTTCTGGAGTTGACAAACTACTTGCGTGAGCCAAGTTCGCGAACCCAGTCCGCGAACCGGTGATCGGTGCCTAATAATACATTTTCTGATCACTTTGTTATATTTTATCACACCTCAAGTGCTTTAATCTCCTATTTTAAGTCAAATTGTGCATTTTGAAGCTCCGAGCATTAATAATCTTATTTCTTGTAAATATTGATGATTTCAGTTTGGTTGTATTTGCAGGAGAGTAAAGATAGTGGGGTTGACAGAGCTATTAGGGGAAGTAGAAATATTACATCAAATGGTGGAATGGTGGATGAGAAGCGGTAAGAAAATCAGGTGTTGGGTATATGATTAATGGGCCAAAGGACTAATCCATTTCTTTTCACGGTTTACAAGTCAAGCTTTCAATATCTCATATATTTAAGCTTGGTGTTAATGCATAACACACAAGTAAGCCCTTTAACAACTTTACCAGTTCACATTTCCAAGAGCAGAACCTAAGTTCATCTTCTTTGTTACTCCCTACCCGATAACAGTACCTCTCTTCTATCTACTGTGTCTACCAAGCCACCATCACCCCCGACCATTTTATCTTCCCTGTTTCACACTCAACACAGCCTAGCCTATGTATCTTCTTTCCTCCGTCTGTATTTTGTTTGGCTATTCTCCTTGAGCTACAACTAGGTTTTCTGACAAGAGAGAGAGGTCTGAAAGATACAATTCAATTCTGAAAACGTGAAGAGGTGAATTTAATTTCTCATCCATCGATCAATAACAACACATAACTGATGGCAGTGGTTGTCTCACTCTCTCTCAACTGTTCACAACCTCTTTTCTCATATCTCACCCATTCACACCCTACCCTACTACGAACTGAAGAGGTCGGATAATTGGTTTTCAAGAATGATGGAATTGACAACTGAATGTCTTAATTACCAGTTCCTTGCTACAGCGACAACATACCATTTGTGAAGACAATAGGGTGGCGGTGCAGTGGTGAGTAGTCATATCAAATCCTTAATTTATGTTCTTGTAATTGTTGACTGTGGGGATTGATTGATGATTGAGGAGAACTTTTACATAAATAGAGAAGGGAGTTGTAGATGGAAGATTAAGCCCGGAGTAGCCGGTGCAACATGCAGTAGTAGTTTAGGTTTTAATTTCAGTTTTTATATTATGTTCTAAAAATATCTGTTAGGGCAGAGATGAAACCCCTTCTTAATTAGAATTTTTTTTGGTTTGATTTTATTTGTTCTTCATGGAATTATATTGATAAACATGTCTTAATCTCTAAATTACAATAGATTACTCTCACCTTGTATGTGATGCATCCTTGGTAGTTAGGTTAATTCTCTATTGGATGTTCAAGCCTATATAAATAGATTTAGTTCAAATCTGTGATTATCTATGCCCTAAAAAGATAGGTGATGCTAGGGATTGGGATATTAGCTAAGATTAAGTCATACATATTTGGGAGTGATTTATCACAACTTCAAGGGTGCTTGAGGCTACAACATCTATAGTTCCTTGATAAAAGAGAGAACAAGTTTTCAAATCAGGAATTTCTATGCATTTAGGTGGTGGATTCAAAGCCTTAGTTCATCATTATTTTGCCTTTTAATATTGTTGTTTTACTATAATCATCAATTTCTAGTCGTATCGACAAACCCCGATTGATCTAAATTAGTAGAAGTAGAACTTAGAAGTTTAGCTCACCATTCCGACTCCCCGTAGGATCGACCCATATTTGCCATTGTCTGCGTTATAGACGTCGTGCGCTTGCGGTTTATAATCGTAGGTTTCTAAGCCTACCAACCGGCGAAGCTTTCATCCCGAGAATTTCTGCTGGAGTTTGCAAACTCTGTCCGGTTGCTTAAGTCCGCGAACCTAGTCTACGAACTTGAGAAGGTTATATATCTGAAGATGATTTCTGAACTTAAACTTATAAAGACTAAGGAATGCAGTTTGCAAACCGTGGCTATAAAGTTCATGAACCGATTCAAGTGAATCAAATTATCTTTGCTTCAATTGTGTCTTGTGTAGTACATGAGATTTCCTTGCAATTGAACAACTCTCTAACTAGTTCATTTGAAGAAATTTGAACTGTTATGGTGAAGAAGAACATGGTTGATATGAAATGCTCATATGGCTAACCATTTGGTTAACTATTGTTGAACCAACAAGTACATACATTTGGGTACGGTTAACAAACCTAGAAGCGTGCATTGTCAAGTGTGTATAACAAGCTAAGTTTTCGATCTAACGGTTGAGAAATATTAGCTTGAATCTAAATCAGGTTTTCATCTAATGGTGAATATTGAATGCTTTGTTCCTAAGATAACATTGATTGCAAACCATGATTTAAAAGACTATATAAAGGAGACATCTAATATTGTGCAAAACTAATACCCACACCTTACGTGTGATACTAGGTTGCATACTAGAGTCGATTTTCCTTTAACCCTCTGGTTTTCTTTTCTCAAACCGGGTTAAACGACTTAAAGACTTCATTGGGATTGTGAAGCCAAACCGATACTACTTTTATCGTAGTTGTGTGATATGATCTTGCATCTTCTATCGTACGAGTATAATCAGATTGATTGGCTTGAGATTTGATATCTCCGATAGGCAAGATATAAAAAGTAATCACAAACACCTTCGTCTCATCGTTTGTGATTCCATAACATCTTGTTTCGCTACCATACGATTAAGATTGATGTGAGTTGACTGATTAATCTATGTTGTTCTTCGGGAATATAAGACCGGATTATCCATTGGTTCCTGTTCACCTTGATTATTATCAAAAGACAGAATAAAACCTTTAGGGTTTATCTGTGGGAGACAGATTGATCCTTTGATAGACTTGTCTGTGTGAGACAGATTTGTTTATTGTCAAAGCCTGCGATTTTGGATCGTAGCAACTCTTAGTTGTGGGTGAAATCAGCTAAGGGAATCAAGTGCGCAGTATCCTGCTGGGATTAGAGGCGTATGAGCATAACTGTACCTTGGATCAGTGAGAGATTGATTGAGGTTCAACTATAGTCCAGTCCGAAGTTAGTTTGGAGTAGGCTAGTGTCTGTAGCGGCTTAATACAGTGTGTGTTCAATCTGGACTAGGTCCCGGGATTTTTCTGCATTTGCCTGTTTCCTCGTTAACAAAATTTCTGGTGTCTGTGTTATTTCAATTTCTGTATTATATTGTTTTATCTTTATAATTTAAATAATACAGGTTGTGCGTTTAGATCACCAATAAGAATAATCCAACCTTTGGTTGTTTGATTATAATTGATTGATTCTTGGATGTTGGTCTTTGGTACCATCCAAGTTATTTCCTTGTGTTTGATTAAAGACTCGCTGATTTCTATTAGCTAGAGTAAATCAAAACAAGAAAGAGATATTAACTCCTCGATATACTTTAATCTTAATTGAGTCTAACTATCTAGTTGATTCTCTATTAAAGTATATTGGAGTTAGTCCATACATATTGCTAAACAAAATATTGGGTGGTTTTATTAGACTCACGCTTTTTCAATTGGTATCAGAGCAAGCAAACACGTTCAAGACCTTACAAGTCTGTGTTTGTAGCGATATGACTCTATGGACAAGATACTATCTCTGATAAACGCGTCGCCTGAAATAAAAGTCCTATCTCGTCAAATTATATTAAAGAAAAAGTTTCTTCAATCTCGAATATAGACGAACCTTGTGTTCTAACGAGACAGACTAACATCGACATGTGTGATCCCGATTACCCTTCAAAAAAGAGCTTCTCTGGAAATGAACGGGATTCAGCTGAAGAGAGTGAATTGATTCTAAATCTTGTTAGAATTCAAGATGATAGATTTAATCGGTTGAAGCACCATGTCAATACTCTTCTTGGTGTAGTAAGTGATTGCAAATCCAAAAGTAATGCTGAAGATCAGACTTCGTGCACGACTCTTAAGGCTAGCCTCAAAAAGGATGCCCTGGAAATTGAACATCTCTTGAGTAAGCTCTCTATTCAAGGATTCCCAAAGCAATCCAATATGCCAAGTACTTCTGACACAACTAAAGATGGGTCATGCTCAGAAGTAAAAACGGAAGCTCCTTCTAGTAAAACGGATGTGCCTGAAGTCATCATCATTCAAGGATGTTGCACAACAAATGGAGGGAAGAAATCTTCTAACAATGATATTATGAATTTACTATCTAATCATTCTGATGATTAGAAAATATTTCTTGTCTGTAAGACAAAGAGTTCTGTTAAACGAAAAGGAACCTCTAGGTTGAAGAAAAACTCTATGTTTCAACTTCAACACACCTTAGATTTAATTCTTAAAGGTGTAACTGACATTCGCATGACTAAACCAATTGGTTTCCGTACCTACCCTATGTATGTTACCAGGAAAGTCAATTCAGTGAGTTCCTCAAACACTCAAAAACAAAACAGACGTCTTAATAAACATCGTCTAAAGCAAGATCGTGTTATGGTATCTGGAAATAACGCCGCCCCTGATGAGAAAGGAAGTTCAGAAGGAAGAAGAACAACTGATGAAATGAGAGATAATCTAAAAGAGATAATTAAAGGGTATAAAGAATTCGTCAACAGGTTGTCTTCCTCCTCAAACCAAAATTCTTCGGGTAAGAACTCAAACAATGTCTCACATTTTGATGACAGTAAGTTTTATGATAATTTCTCACACAAAAAGGGATCCCTCTCTAGATTCAGGAGGAAAAAGAGACTTAACCATAAACACAAATCTCTTGATGAGATCGTGGCTCATACTTGTGCTAATTAATCACAAGGTTTGAAGAGCTTACTCATAAAAACCCTGTTGAGTAAGAAGTGTTAATAATCAGGTATACTTTTGGCATCTGTATCTGTTGAGTTGAGCTATCTTCTTATCGCCTATAGCTAAACTATTTGCTGTGCTTAAGCTATTGTTGTGTCTAAATTTGTTTCTTTATTTTAGGAAGTTCTCGGTTGAGTCTTGTGTCTTGCTTCATCCATGATCAAAATTTCTTTCCTGAGTTATGGATTTTATTTTCGAATCTTTTACTGCAAAAGTTTCTTTTGGGCTTTATATTGGGGGTCCTGTTGTACTTGAACGGATATCTGTGTTCTGAAACGAGTCAACTTTTTAAGAAAACCCTAGAATTCCTTCCCTAAGAAATCTTTTAAGTACCCAACCTATTGAGTTGCAAAAATCACGTACGCATACTCTAGGTTACTTTCTGGGTTGTCAAGAATATCTTCTTCTTCATCTTGCTATGGTGGTTTTGTAAGAGGATTCCTTGACAATGGTTGTGTTGTCGAGTCCAAGAAGAAAAGAACTCTTGTAGATGAAGATCATTCTAGTGCTTCATGTTACTTTGTCTATGTTCATGAGGATGCTGAAAAGGATGATATGATCTCTGCTGAAGTTGTTCATAACTTTCATAAGTACTTTGGGGAAGCAAAACAAGAGATCGTTGTTACTCTGAAAAATCTTGATGCATTGAAAACTGAGTTGGAAAAGGTTACTGCTAACCTTGGTCTCATAAAGTCTTACACCAACGATCTTCGCAAAGAGAATCACCTCTCTGATGCTGCAATGAATGTTGTTGTTCACAAGCTCAAACACCCGTTGTCTCATGAGGACTCTGAATCGTTCATATGATCTTAGTTCGTGTTCAGAATAGCAATGGAGTCTGTTTTCTTTTAGCTTGTGTTATTTTTTGCCTAGTATGTCTTCTTTTTGGCTTAGTTGGAAGAATAACTAGTGCTTGAATAGCAATGATTGTGACTACACATAGCTATTATTTTTTCATCTTCTTGTTCTTTTTAGGTTTTGGGTTTAAATTCTAAAAATATTTGGAGGATGATGGTTTGCAGTATTTAATATTTTTTATTTTTTATATTGCAACGTGTTATGGGATATTGGTGTTTACGTCCGTGAACTATGTTGTCCCATGTTTTGTCAAAAGTAAAGTCGTTCATGATCGGTATTCGCCTATTGATTAAAGGATGAATAGACTTTTGACAAATACAAAAGTTAAGCCTATATTTTCAAACTCTTGATGGAAGATAGGTTAAAATCTTTTGTTTTCAAGGATTATGTCCATTAATGTCGTCATGAAAATTGTGATTGAAGATAGAATGAATCCTTGTGTATTCCACAGTAATGATCTTTATTGATCCATATTTTATGTATTACTGTGAGGCTCCGTAATGTGTCTTATGTTGAGCACGATGGAACGAAGATTTGATTATTTTATGATTAGCTTTGTTGGTTGTTCCGTGAGATATGTTATGTCGAGCATATTGAACTAAATTAATCATCTTGTGTGATTATTTAGTTTTTGTTCTGTAAGTCTTCTTATGTAGATCAAAACAATTGACAATTAAATTGATTACTTTTGTGATTAGTTTGGTTGTGTATTCCAATTAGATTAATTATGGGTTCTCTTGTAATTAATCTAGTTGAGTATTTTCGTGTCTCCGTAAGTTTACTTATGTTGAGCACAATCAATTAAATTGATCGCCTCTTGTGTTTAATTTGATTGCGTATCCCAATTAAATTAATCATGTGTTTTCTTGTGATTGATTTGATTGAGTGTTTTGGATATAGAAAATCATTCTCATGGTTTTTGGTGTCCAATAAAATCCTTATTTTCTTTAGAAATTAAGGTCGCTCTTGTTGTTCTTTCGGGAATGACATCAAATGGGGGAGATTTCTTTTGAACTTGTGCTTAATGGTCATATCTTGAGGGGAGTGCGGCTGTGGAATATTAGAGGGGTTATCTTGTATCTTTAAACTCCTTGATGAATGCATTTAGCTTCGGCTTTATGATTGTATCTAGATTAATTGGTATGTATTTTTCTTTCTTGTGTCATGAAATGTCTCTTTCGGAAATTTCATTATGATCCCGTTCTTGTACCTTTGCCAATTTTATTGATAAAAAGGAGGAGAATTAATATGTAGCTCATACTACAATTACATATGGTTTTTGGATCATTATGTAAGAGGGAGTGGTTTCCATGAGAGATGGAGTATTGACTAAGGGGGAGTGATACATATCACCATAGTATTATTGTTGAAGTTGTGATACAATTGAACTTTGACGCTATGTAATAATACTATGACACTGTATAACAATGATCGAGACCGATGCTTTCTCATTGTTATAGCTACGGATCTTCAACAACGGTGATGCTAAACTTACAACCTTTGGGATCATTGGAGTACTTTAAAGTGACGAAGATTTCGAGGAATGTTGAAGATTAGACATGTGGAATAGGAGCTACTTAAGTTTCTTTTTTTTTTTTTTTATTCCATATGTATTGGTAGTTTTGTCACTAAAATTGACAAAAAAGGGGATTGTTAGAGCATTTCTCGGTCGAACTCGCATGCGTTGCTATCTCAAGCATGTTTGTCAATGTTAGTGATCAAAACTATAAGTCTTGATTTCTAGTCTATTATAGCTAAGTCTCGGACTTGGATAGAAAGTTTAGTTGAGCTCAAGGACTTCATGGCGATTCATCATACAAGAAAAATAACTACTCAAGGAACCGGTGGAACTTCTCGACAAAAAGGTATGTGAAGACTTGAACATATCTATCACTCTAAAGTCTATCTACTCTATCTCATACTCTTTGAGACAAGAAGTCGTATGCTATATATATATATATATATATACTTGGATTATACACATTTGGTATTTCGAGCCGAGTATACCTCTCCTATCTGTATCTCGAAATAAGTGTTGGTAAGCTTTTCGCTTCGATCAAGTTTATCTTTACCTAGTGACGAAAGTCATGATATGTTTCAATCATCTTGAAAATTGCTTTGACGATAAATGGTGTAACAACTACATAACGTCCTCTAAGAATGTTTCGATGATTGAAATGGGAGTTTATATTACATAACCAATGGTGGACATAAATATTGTTGTGGAAACACATTTATGTATAAGTCCTATTTCTTGAACCAAAGTTTGAGAACTTTGTTGATCAAGAGAAACCGGAAGTATGGAAAGTGCCAAGTCCGTGAACTCAGTCTGCGAACTGCCGAAGTTCTCAAACCCGAGAATTTCTGATGGAGTTGACAAAATACTTGCGTGAGCCAAGTTCGCGAACCCAATCCGCGAACCGGCGAAGTTCTCATCGCGAGAATTTCTACTGGAGTTTGCAAAATCCATCCGGTTACTTAAGTCCGCGAACCTAGTCTGCGAATTTGGGAAGGTTATATATCTGAAGATGATTTCTGAACTTAAACTTATAAAGACTAAGGAATGCAGTTTGCAAATCGTGGTTATAAAGTTCATGAACCGATTCAAGTGAATCAAATCATCTTTGCTTCAATTGTGTCTTGTGTAGTACATGGGATTTCCTTGCAATTAAACAACTCTCTAACTAGTTCATTTGAAGTCATTTGAACTGGTTATGGTGAAGAAGAACATGGTTGATATGAAATGCTCATATGGCTAACCATTTGGTTAACTATTGTTGAACCAACAAGTGCATACGTTTGGGAACGGTTAACAAACTTAGAAGCGTGTATTGTCAAGTGTGTATAACAAGCTAAGTTTTCGATCTAACGATTGAGAAATATTATCTTGAATCTAAATCAGGTTTTCATCTAACGGTGAATATTGAATGCTTTGTTACTAAGCTAACATTGATTGCAAACCCTGATTTGAATGACTATATAAAGGAGACATCTAGTATTGTGCAAAAATAATCCCCACACCTTACGTGTGATACTAGTTTGCATACTAGAGTCGATTCTCCTTTAACCCTCTGGTTTTCTTTTCTCAAACCGAATTAAACGACTTAAAGACGTCAGTGGGATTGTGAAGCCAGACCGATACTACTTTTATCGTAGTTGTGTGATCTTATCTTGCATCTTCTATCGTACGAGTACAATCAGATTGATTGGCTTGAGATTTGATATCTCCGATAGGAAAGATATAAAAAGTAATCACAAACACCTTCGTCTCATCGTTTGTGATTCCACAACATCTTTTTTCGCTACCATACGATTAAGATTGTTGTAAGGTGATTGATTAATCTAGGTTGTTCTTCGGGAATATAAGACCGGATTATCAATTGGTTCTTGTTCACCTTGATTATTATCAAAAGACGGAATAAAACCTTTATGGTTTATCTGTGGGAGACAGATTGATCCTTTGATAGACTTTTCTGTGTGAGACAGATTTGTTTATTGTTAAAGCCTGCGATTTTGGATGGTAGCAACTCTTAGTTGTGGGTGAGATCAGCTAAGGGAACCAAGTGCGCAATATCCTGTTGGGATCAGAGGCGTAGGAGCATAACTGTACCTTGGATCAGTGGGAGATTGATTGGGGTTCAACTATAGTCCAGTCTGAAGTTAGTTTGGAGTATGCTAGTGTCTGTAGCGGCTTAATACAGTGTGTGTTCAATCTGGACTAGGTCCCGGGGTTTTTCTCCACTTGCGGTTTCCTCATTAACAAAATTTCTGGTGTCTGTGTTATTTCAATTTCCGCATTATATTTTTTTATCTTTATAATTGAAATAATACAGGTTGAGCGTTTAGATCATTAATAAGAATAATCCAACCTTTTGTTGTTTGATTATTATTGATTGATCCTTGGATATTGGTCTTTGGTATCATCCAAGTTATTTCCTTGTGTTTGATTAAAGACTCGCTGATTTATATTAGGTAGAGTAAATTAAAACAAGATAGAGATATTAACTCCTCGATATACTTTAATCTAGATTGAGTCTGACTGTCTAGTTGATTCTCTATTAAAGTATATTAGAGTTAGTCCATTCAGATTGCTAAACGAAATAATAATACTTATTGATCATTGGTAACTTGAGAGTGCATTGTGTTCCATATTCATGTTTCTCATGTGTACACATACAGCTTGGTTGATGCTTTCAGCCACAGCCTTGTGTGCCTTGTGTTATATTATGATTCAATTTTCCGTTTTAGTAAGGATTGATGTAAACACCTCATTTGTATTTATTGTGCTATGCGTTGCTGCATATTTTATATCTAGCTTCAGAAATTTACGTGCTACTGCTCAGTTGTTTCTTGAAATGCTAACTCAATAGGGATTCTGTCTACTAGGATGGCGCATTACTACCTGCTGAACTTGATGATCTTTTTTCAACTGCACCAGAAAGGTGGTATTTTTTAAAACTAGCTGTTTTTTTAATTATTATACTGCATCGTTATGATTACACGATAATAGTTAAATTTCTTAAAAAAGTTTTGTACCCGCACATTTGCACATGAACAAGCAAACAGAACAAATTAATTTGAAATATATTTTATTGACTACACTTCTGAGATTATTCTTATTGTGGTCCAGTCTCATATGAAACTGAATTCTTGTTATATTCGGGATTACAGTCCATGGAGTGAAGCTCCATATGAGGAATCTGCTGAGAAGACTGCATTAGGAGGGTTATCCTTTGATGGATTCTTGGCACAGGTGTGTGCGTTCACTACTTTTGCTTTGTTTGCTTTCTCAAAGACATAAAAGATTTTCATTTGCTGGAGTGTATTCTTTTATTCCTTCTAAGTTTTCCCAGTTTGCTCTCCCTGCTGTGTGTTTGTTTGGAATTTCACCTCCTTCTAAGTTTTCCCAGTGTGCTCTCGCTGCTGTGTGTTCGTTTGGAATTTCACTTCCTTAAATGCAATATATGTGATGCAGTGGGCCCTTATGACATTGTTAGATCCGGTCAAGAGTGTAGCCAATTTGATTTACATCGGATACCAAGGAGGCACTGCCTCTGTCCTGCGTATAACCAGACGAAGAAGGTTAGACCGCAAGAAGCAACAATCAGATAGAAATGTTTTCCAGTGCTTCGTCTTTGGACCTAAAGGTGCTGGGAAGTCATCATTGTTGAACTCTTTTGTTGGAAGGTATGGTACTTGTTGAAGTTATTGATGAACTAAACTTACAGAGCGATATGTTAAACGTCGTAGAATCATACTGATGCATGTTCCTTATGTTCTTTTTATTAAAAAGATTATGATTTGTGCTGTTTTTTTTTCTGAGGCTTATTCTCCAACCACTACATAATGCTTTGCTACGAACACTGTTAATCATCTTGGGGTGAGCCCTCCAACTTTCTCTTTCTCTCTCTTTTCTTCTTGTACACCAAATTCATGCCTATCAAAATATGAGTTGAAGCTGTATACATCTTAATGTAAAAAATTAGTTTTTAGTTTGCACATTATATCTTGTGCTTTCCGACTGAGTCATTCTTCCAAAAAATTTGGTGGATATCATTTCTGTCTTCTGGGTGTTTGACAAAGAAGACCTATATTGACCTCTTTAGAGGAAGGTATATATAATTGCCAAATCTGGAGACCTGAACCTATGAATGTGCTATATCTGAAACTGAAGTGATGTCTCATGCACTTGAAAATACCCTTCCTAAAGAGTTGTTATCTGAAAACCACTTCATTTGTATACAATGGAAACCTTTGATAGGATTTCTTAATGCTATCTTCACATTTGTTTCTTTCATTGCTAGCTGTGGATTTTCCTTCATTTTTCTTTTCCAAGAAAATTTTGGCGATTCAATTTTTAGTCTGAAGTTATCATCTGATTTTGTTTTCAAAGGGAAACAAGAAGACCCTAATATTACGAGAAATACCGGAAGACGGTGTCAGGCGTTTGTTATCCAGCAAAAAGTCCTTGGCAGACTTTGATGTAGCAATTTTTGTCCATGACAGGTATCGACTTGTAACTGGTTTAGGATCTGAGAGTGTGTATAGAGTATGCATTACAATGGAAACAAACTTTTTATCCTTTTATTAATCGCAATTGATAACTGTAAAACTTCTGCCCGCAGTTCTGATGAGAAGTCATGGAAAAGAGCAACAGAATTGTTGGTGGATGTTGCTACTCATGGTGAAGACACCGGTTTTGAGGTGCCTTGCCTCATCATTGCCGCTAAAGATGATCTTGATCCTTTTCCACTGTCCATACAAAAATCAACCAGGGTGCAATATCTTTCTCTCTCTCTCTCTTGCTCTCTTTAAACTTTGTTTTCTTCATTGAAGTATGCTAATTACGTCTGCTGCACTTTTATGACTCTTGTAGGTCAGTCAGGATATGGGAATAGAGGCACCTATACCTGTTAGTATGCAGTTAGGAGATCTAAGTAATGTTTTTCGTAGGATTATCAGTGCTGCGGAGCACCCCCATCTGAGCATACCTGAAACTGAAGCTCGTCGAAATCGAAAAAAGCAGTACCGCCAGTTTGTTAACCGCTCCCTAATGTTTGTTTCAGGTGGGTCTCTCAAGCATTTTATTTTATTTGAGCTTCTTGAGTTATTTTCTTCATAATAATAGCAATATAACAAAAATACATACCAACAGGAAAGGAAATATTGATATTGAAGGGGGAAAATAGAAAAACAAAAACATAGACAAAGCTTAGACTGTTAATAATTTATTACCTCCCTTCCAAAATAAATAGGCTGGTTTCATGTGTAAATTTACACATGCAATCGACCTTTTTTTTTTTTTGAAACGGAGGTAGTAGTAATTTACCGCTATGCACGCGTTGATTACCTCGACTTCCATGTGTGTTAAGATTGGTGCTGGCTGAACCAGTCTTTTGGCTATCTATGGTGAAAACTACACTTTGAATTGTATCAACTTTGCTGTCTAACAATGTTGCTAACCTCAATCTTTCACCCCAACAAAATATAGTTGGGGCAGCTGTTGCTATTGCAGGACTGGCAGCTTGTCGCGTGTATGCAGCAAGAAAGAACACATGGGGTTAAGGGGTAATCTCCACGTGGTGGTTGGTTCCATCTACCTAGGGCTTCATTCAGTATCTGGATCGTCACTTCTAGTCTTCTACTACCTCACTTACCTCTCTTTGTATATATCTATCTATCTCTATCTCTCTGTCTATCTCGATGTTCTTTGAAAATGAAGTTGTGTATATAGTGTTGCAATTTGCAGCGCAAAACCATTTGACGCCACGGAGTTGATTCAATATCACCGTGAGACTAAGCCTAACAAAGCAATCATCTTAATATGATGAATATGAACCATTGCTAATTTTATATTGAAAATTCCCTTAGAAATCCTCTTTCGCTTTAAACATGAATTTCGCAAACTTGCATTTCTATTTTTTAAGTATGGGCTATGGGTAGTGTCCCATCGATGGAAATCAAAGTGAAGATCAAGTGCATTTTTTTTTGAAGATAAATAGATTGATAGAGAGGAAAACTAATCGGTTGATTCAATCTCGTCTGTAACAAATCCAAGATGAATGGTTCTTCTGATGATTGGATTCCTGAGATTAGTTCCTTCTGAAAAGTTTACAGTCGAGTTACTAAGATTACATAATTCATAAGCTTTTCTGCTGTATCAAAAGCCATTGAAGGAATTAAAAACAGGGTCTATCCAAGAATTTGGTCTATTGTTCTTCCTCCCTTTCTTTGCTAAAAGATCAACTACTATGTTGGCTTTTCTGTCGACGAAATCGAAACCTAAAAAGTGTGTTAAGTTTGCTGTTGTTTTTTGACCTTCGATATTGCCAGACTTTGCCATCGGATTGTTGATTTTTTTTCCTTGTAAGCGCCTAATGATTGATTGGTTATTTCCTTCAATGACCAGATTTTGTATGTTATTTGTGATGGCCAATTGTGTATCTTGGATTTGATGATAACTTCCTTAGTGATTTCTATTCACCAAGTTTCTTATTATATAAAACAATAGTATCCCTTTTGGGAATACAAAAGTTATGGCGGAGATAATCTCCTCATTACAATAATTATGACAGGAAATATTCTCCTTAATAAAAATAAGTAAAGCAGTATAATATATTCTCTAATACACCCCCTTAGTCTGAGCGGGAGAGGAGCAAACGCTAAGACTAGAACGAAAACGAACAAATAGCTGTCGTGGAAGGCCCTTGGTGAAGATGTCAGCATACTGGTTTTCATACGGGACGTGCAAGACATGAATATCACCAATATGAACGCGTTCACGAACAAAGTGTACGTCAATCTCCACATGTTTAGTGCGCTGATATTGAACAGGATCTCCAGACATATATATCGCACTTACATTATCACAATACACGATAGTAGCACGTCGTAAAGGTAGATGGAGCTCTAGAAGAAGGTTGTGAATCCATGTTGTTTCAGCAACAACGTTTGCTACCCCTCGGTATTCTGCTTCAGCACTGGATCGAGAAATTGTTGCTTGACGTTTTGATGACCAGGAGATGAGGTTGTCTCCAAGAAATACACAAAATCCAGAAGTTGAACGACGTGAATCAGGACAACCCTCCCAATCAGCATCAGAGTATGCTGTTAAGCCAGAGATAGCGGAGACCTAGAGAAATAATCCGTGATCAATTGTGTCATGAAGATAGCGAATAATCCTCTTAAGGGCCTGCATGTGAGGCTATCGAGGATCATGCATGAATAAACATACCTGCTGGACTGCATAGGATATATCTGGCCGTGTGAAAGTGAGGTACTGCAAAGCACCGGCTAGGATTCTATACAAATTGGGGTCCGTGAGAGCAAGGCCAGAGGTAGCACTGATCTTGGCATCGGTGTCGACTGGAGTAGCCACTGGATTGCATTTTTTGTCATGGACGCACGTGCAATGATGTCCTGAGCATATAACGACTAAGACAAAAATAGCCTTGAGGATGAACGAGTAACAGTAATACCCAAAAAATGATGCGACATACGTAATCAGGGTGATCAGGATCAACAAACCCCGGAGGCTGATGCATATATACTGTCCCGGTCAAGTCACCATGAAGAACGCATTCTTGACATCTAGATGATGTATGGGCCAAGAACGCGAAGTAGCAATAGTAAGAACGGTACGAATAGTAGCTGGTTTGACAACCGGACTAAACGTTTCAAAACAGTCAACCCCAACCTGCTGAGATTTACCATTAGCAACTAGACGAGCCTTGTATCGCTGCAAAGAGCCACATGGAACGAATAACATGAGCGTCACGTGGTCGTGGTACCAGTTCCCAAGTATTAGTTTTCAACATAGCATTGTACTCATCTTTCATGGCAGCATTCAAGTTTATGTCTCTAAGAGCATACAAGTGAGAACAAGGGAGAGGAGAGATATGACGAAGGGTTTGGACATGAAGATTAAGGCGATGGACAGGGCGGAAGATGCCACGGGAGGCGCGAGTGGTGGGGCGATAAGGAGCTGGAGGAACATCAGTGATTGGAGGTATGCAAGAAGGTGTAGGGACAGTGGTTGTTGTAGGGGAAGAAGTGGTTGGTGGGGATGAGGGGTTAACGTCAGTATGCTGTACGCAATGATTGGATGGTGCAGAAATGGTTGGAGTGGGATCTGACGCAACGGGAAAAGAAGAAGAAAAAGAGGTGAGGGGAGCTGCTGACTCAGTCGGGTATGGAGGTGGGAGTGGAAACTGACATTGGGGAGTGGGAGTGGGAACTGACGTATTGGGGGAAGAATAAATGGTGATGGGGCCTGCTGACTTAGTGGGGACGGAAGTGGCAGGAGGGAAGAAAGACGTTTGGATGGGAGGAGTAGATAATGTGTTGCGACGATGAGGTGGGATGTAGATGTCAGGTGGAGTAGGCTGAATAGGAGATGATTGGTGTACATTAGGAGCAGTACTAGAGTATGGGTAAGAGAGGTGATTATTGTGGGAGGAGTTAAAAAAAGAAGGAGACACATCGTCGTCATCAGGGGTTTTTTTTTGAGGAGGGGTAGAAAATGGGAAAACACTCTCGTCAAATGTCACATGACGGGACAGGATTATTTTGTGTGTGGTGAGATCTAAGCAGCGGTATCCACAGTGGTTAGGAGGAAAACCAAGAAAAATACACCTAGTGGAACGAGGGGCGAGTTTGTGGGGAGTTGTGTAGGAGAGATTTGGATAGCAAAGGCAACCGAATGTACAAAGATGATCATACGTTGGTTGGCGTTGATAAAGAATAGACACAGGTGAGGTGATTGATTATGAAGGACTTTGGTGGGTAGAATATTATGGATATAGACAGCCATATGAAGAGAATAAACCCAATATTTAGGGGGAACGGAAGCGTGAGACATAAGAGTGCGAGTAATGTCGTTGACACGGCGAATCATGTGTTCAGCCTTGCCATTTTGGGAAGAAGTTTGGGGGCAAGAGAAACGAAAAACAAGACCATTGTTACGAGCAAAAGTATGGAAGGAAGAATTGTCAAATTCGCGGCCCATGTCGCATTGAAAACATTTAATTTGACGTTCAAATTGAGTTTGAACAAATGAACGAAATTCCAAGAACTTTTCATAAACTTGGGATTTAAACTTTAGTGGATAAACCCAAAGATAGTTGGTAAAATCATCCAGTAATATAAGATAATAACGAAAACCGGTCTCTATGTGTAAAGGAGAGGTCCATAAATCACTGTGAATGATATCAAATGGTCCAAAAGTAATGGAATTTGATTCATAAAATGGTAATCTAACATGTTTACTAACTTGACATGAATGACAAAGTTTAGAATGTTGATTCTTATTACAATGAATAAAATTATTTGTACGAAGAACATCTAAAACAGCCTTGCCGGGATGACCAAGGCGGCTATGCCAAATATCTGGCGAAAAGACAGCAAGAGAAATGGGGGAAGACTGGGATGATATTTGTGGTGGCACGACAGAGTTGGTGATCGGGTAGAGCTCCCCGGAACTATTACATCGAAGGATAATTTTCCTCGAACTCAGATCTTTCACAGAAAAACCAGAAGGATCAAACTCAACAGACACACGATTATCAGTGGTGAACTTACGAACGGAAACTAAGTTTTTGATAATATCGGGAACAACAAGGGTATTTTTGAGTTGAAGAGTACGAGAGGGAAGGGTTATGAACTTGGTACCACATGCAGTAACTAGAATACTATTTCCATTGCCAACTAAGATAGATCGTACATTGCTAGAATTGAAAACGTTGTGTAGATTACCTGGATCAGCAGTGAGGTGCGACGTAGCACCGGTATCCATGTAGAAAGCATCATCGGGTTGTTGTAGATGCATAGAACTATATGCCTCAGCAATGTCTGTGAGCTTCAGTTGTTCCCTCGCCATTGATTTTTAATGGTTTAGAGAAAATAGGATCGTAGGGGGGCTGATACCATCTTGGATTTGATGATAACTTCCTTAGTGATTTCTATTCACCAGGATTCTTATTATATAAAACAATAGTATCCCTTTTGGGAATACAAAAGTTATGGCGGAGATAATCTCCTCATTACAATAATTATGACAGGAGATATTCTCCTTAATAAAAATAAGTAAAGCAGTATAATATATTCTCTAATATATTCTCCTTAATAAAAATAAGTAAAGCAGTATAATATATTCTCTAATAGTGTAGTTTGCAGTAGAGTTAGAGCTTATGCTTCTTCAGCAGGGGAAGTTTTGACGCTGATATTTTTGAGTGCTTTTTTAGAGGCAGATGATACATTTGGTGCCGTTTACATGCTATTTTGTTCACACGCTAATGGTGTACGTGTAGGCTTCACTACCAAACATTGCTTTTATTGGAAGGAGAGGATGGAGGTATTTGGAGGTGGTGAGGGAGGATCAAATTGGTAGTGCACTTTCTTTCGAAGGGGAATACTCCTTGCACTTTCTAAGTTTATACCGTATATTAAAATTTTTGGACGGACCGCCTTTTCAAACTACCTCAAAACCATATAGACTCCCTGTTTTCCCCAAAAGGGATGGAACCCGCACATTTCATAATTCATATATGTCTGTACGGTTTCGGGCATGATTTATAAGGAATACCAGTTTTACTAAGTGCTGATACCGTTTCATATAGGATAAAAAAATCCTACCGATCCTGATCGTTGGATCAATGAAATGGTATCAGCACTTGTAGGATTGGTATCTCCTTTATAAATCGTGGCTTCGGGTGCCTAAAAACCACTTGTTTACAAGTAGGGTGTTCCTTTATATACCAGAAATACTAGTCATGCCCCTCTCTCAACTAATTTTCCTACCAACACATTTGTTTCGTTGTACCCCCGATATATCACCATCTTCTTAACTGCGCCCGCTAGGGTTCTTGGAGTATTTCCTCGAGATGAATCGTCGACCACACTAACTTCACTAAAACGCCATCCACATCCAAAACTCTGATTTGATCACAAAAACCCCTTGTATGTTTTCGTTGATCGATTAAAGCCCATATACATTACAACCCTGAATTTCAAATATACTTTTAATTCAAGTTGTACCTTTTCAAGCATAGTGAAGAACAATCTTAGTTACATCTATTATTCTTAGGTCCAACGTCAAAGAGTCTGTACAGTAATTCAAGTATAGACTTCAAAGTCTTCAATCAAGGATCTAGATACATGGAGCCAAGGTCAATTATTACAGAATGGATGTATTCTCCGTATGGTAACGAATTCACTTCAAGTTTGCGTTATAGGGAATTGATGGATAATGAGGATTGGGATATATAGTGTTCTCAAATGGGAGATTTTCTCTGCTTATTTTTGCAATAGAAAAGCTAAATTGGATCCTCCAATATGTGAACTAATGTTGATGCTTATCCCAAATAAAGGAGCTGCTGGTGTCATTTCGAAAGATGAAAATGGAAAATTCTTGGGGTGCCAAACTGCTACTTTTATTGGGAATCTCCTTTGTTAGCAGAAGCTAAGGCTTAATATGGGAATCATGCTTGGAGATCGTAATATATAATTGAGGTGATGTTAACGTTACCAATGCAATAATAGAGATGTAAGAGACATTCAAGATTAGCGGACTTTAGAGAAGCAAAAACTCAGTTTCTACTTTCTGGCACATGCTTTCCCCGAATTTGCTCGACAGAACAATGTAAATTTTCTGTCTCTTTGTATTTCAGACATCCTCAACCTGAAGGAGACTTAACTAATAAAAGTAATCTTTTTCATGTAACTATTTTCTTATTTTAGTAGTTCGACAGGTAATCACCTGAGGCATATATATACATATAGAGAGAGATTTCGGTTTTACAGAGGGGGTATGGGTATCAAAATTTTTAAATTTTTTCATGATTTTCATGTTAACTGAATTGTAACTAAAATAACTAACCCATGGGGGCACTGTTAGTGTTTCCTGGGGTATATAAAGGAACACCCTACATATATATATATATCTATATATATATATATATATAGCCCCGTGTTGTTGGCCTACATGTCAACATTAGATTTTTAATTATGAAAAATACTAGAACCCCCTATTATATGGGTTCAATATATAGAAGCCCCACTAAATGGATCGTAACTCCATACTTTCAGAAAATGATATTGCTAGGCCCAAAATATCAAATCTTCTTCAGATCTGGTCCATAATTAATTATTATGGTTTTTTATAATACCAAGATTACCCTTTAGTATTTATATGCAATGAAACTAACTAACTATTACATTTCATTTTCATTTTCTCTCTCTCTCGCGCGTTGCTACTATGAAGAATTTTAGGGTTTTCAAATCAAACAGAAGAAAACGATTACAGAGAGGTATGATTTTAGCTTTATATATCTATCTCTGCTAATGAGTACAAATCGATGAACAAATCATTCATTTTTACTTTTCAGATTGAATCTCAGATCAAAGTTATATATATTTTTCTAGGGTTTTCTTTCTTCTCAATCGATTTAACAACTCAATCATCCAATCGATTTGATTTGAGTCCTTTAATCTTGATTTTTCAGTTGATTCGAAGACATCTCATGTAATCGATTTGATTCAATTAGGTTTAACAACTGATCATCAATCTACGAATTCAAATCAATCAATTGATTCCAATTTGTTGTTTCGAAGCTACTTCAGGTAAGGTTTGATTCAATATTTTTTCTCATTGAGTAGTTATATTTTCTTATTAGTTTGATTAGGTTTTTTGATTTCTGTTTTGATGTTCAATTCAGATTGGAACATAACCATTTTTGATGAATCAACAAGTTTTGATTCTAGGTATATTTAGATTGTTGTTGTTTAAGTTGGATTTGTGATTTGTTTAGAAATCTCATAATTCCAATGGGTACAGTTATTGATTCGTTGGTGTTTTTATTTTGCTTGAGTCCTACACATGTTGAGTTTGATTAACGAATCTGTGGTGGTATTGGTGGTGGAGGCGTAGGTTCTGGAGGTGGATGAGGAGGTGGTTGTGGTAGAGGTGGTGGTATTGGAGAAGGTTTGGAGGAGGATTTTCACTAAGTTGTGGTGTTTTTCAAATTTGATAAATTGAAGAGATGGTGAGAAGAAAGAGGATGAACCGTTATAAGTTTCTGATGCTGGTGCTAATGGTGGTGGTGGTCGTCACAGGTTATTAGGTGATTCCAATTATTGATTTTGTTAACTTGTTTACATGATAGTGCGTTTGAATGATTTTATGATTGTGTTTTGTGTTGGATGTGGAACTGTTGCAGGGAAGGTGATACAGAGAGGCTCAAAAATTACTGGACAAGTTGTTTCTCCCATTAACAGAGACAGTACACATCATATATTCAAGAAATATGTTGATGACATTGACTGGAATATGCTTGTTGTACCCCCCCCCCCACCCCCACCTCTGGATCCTGTAAGGTAGATTGTTTGTCTGTTAACCTGTGATTTGTTGGTTATCATATTAAACTTTGTCTTTGTTTCTCAAAATCGTATTGTTTGTCTGTTAACCTGTGATTTTCTGCAGGTAACATAGTATACGTGCCAAGTATACAAGCCAAAATACTGATGTGTAACTGCGGATTACACATGTCATATGCATGTGTAACTGCCTATTACACATGCCTATGATATATGTGACCGCGACTTACAGATGATATATGCATATGTAACTGCCGATTACATGTGGTGATGATGTAATATTATTGCGATTTGATTTGAGTTTCATCTACTCTTAATTTTCAATTTCATAGGAACTGATGTCAACTTGTTTTGTTCTTGATAAACTTCATAGAGCTTAATGATTTTTTTTTAACAAAATTTGTTCAAATTATAACAACAAATGAAATTTGGTATCACGGCTGGAACTATATATCTAATAGAAGAAAAATTTGCTTTGAGTTTCATTGGCAATTCAATCTTTTACCGAGTATCTAGTAATGACGAAGATGTTGTCGATTCACAACAAATACGAGCTGAGATCTCTGCAACCTGAACTCACTCATAGCAACAGAAGCTCTCATAAAACATTTGTGAGTTGATATCGAAGTTTGATGAACTCATATAATTAATTATCTTCTTAAAATTTTTTGATTGATATATCTCTTTAGTCTTGTTGGTTTCTCATGTTTTCTGAATTTTGTAGCCTACTGTATGGTCGCAGTCGAATCTGCCAGAAGACAAGTTCCAGTTTCATTTCTAGAACGTGTTAAGGATTGACTTCACCAAGAGATATAGAGGAGGCAAGGCTGCAAATGCTGTTGCACACAACCTTAACAAGTAGTTCGGGTAATTCTTTAAAAATTTAGTTTACCTGCCAAGTATATTTTTGTTTTACGTTTCAAGTATGTAGATTCTATGTCCTAGGATTGTGAGTTTAGATTTATTGGGCTTAAGTAGTAACGTAATATGTTTGAATGCTCTCTGTAGCTTTTTACTGTGAATCCATGCTTGTTGAAATAGGTATATATGCGTTCAAGTTCTCTATGCTCATACGATCTCATACGAATATCTACTTCTATTCTTGAAAGGTAGTCTATGGATATATAGGTGAGGATATAGGTCTGGAATGGTTTCACTTAACTCATTTTCCCTTTTACATCTGTGTAACTGCACATTACACAATCCATATGGATGTGTAACTTCACATTACACAAGTGATCGAATTTTAGATAGTGGTAAATAAAGATTGTCGTTCACTCGAACTCGATGAGATTGATTCTAGGATTAAATATAAAAAATACTAAAAAGAAGAAAATATGTACAAAATATGTCACGGGATGGAGAATTTAGTGGGACTCGGGATTTCACTGTTTTTCATATTCAAGTGGTTCAGAAATTAATCCTAGGAAATTATAGCTCAAAACAAAAGAAATATATATTAACTCTATTCTTTGCCGAAATAGATTTCGTAAAACATCAATTGTAAATTACAAGCATAGTGTATCAAAAGCACCTAAGACTAACATACACTATCAAACAAGACAACAATTGATTAATAGAAATCATAAATCATTTAAAATCGGTGCAAAAAGTAAATAAGAAATTAATTAAATTACCCCAAGGATGAAATACAACTTCCTCCGTTGTCCCAGTGATGGGGTCTAGCTCTGCATGGTGAAAACACACTCAAAAGAATTTTTCATTGCTCAAAAAGGTGTTTGCAAGGAGAAAATGTATAAAGCAATGTGTTTATAACAGATTAATTGTTAGAGAACTCATTGTTACAGAGAAACACTAACAGACTGTTGCGAATTCGAAATAATTGTTACAGAAATTGTTACAATATATTGAATTTGAAATTATAGGCAACGGTTTCTGCGACTGTTTTTAACTGCTGTTCTGTGTTCTTATTCTTCTTCAATGGCAGCAGCAGAGACAAGCTCTGCAACTCCCGATTCTCTGCTCTATTCTAACCCCTGACACTCCCCCCCTTGCTATGAACCTCGATAACTCTTTATATACTCACAGGTCCCCCAAAATCTCCGTTATAACTCCAAATATTATCGTAATAACTTCACGGATATTATTCCCTCGTTATTCTTCTTCACACGTCTGTCACGGGGATCATTCCTTTTTTATCTGATTCTCATGTTTACGGCAGTCAAGTGTACTCCCAACAGACAATATACTCGGCAAGATTGAGTCAAACTCTTTCACGACGCCTGCAGCTTCCTAAAATAACTCAACAGAGAGTCCACGAAATCTTCCTCCCTGTTTCTTCTCACGCGTCAACTGAAGAGTTAGTTTGTTCGAAAACTCTCCAAAGATAAAGTAGAACCTTAACAGAGAAGATATACTCCCTGTGAGCACACAAACCACGCAGGGGTCCAAATGTTCACAATCAATCGTTATCATCTAAAGAGATTGTGATGATGATATCCTGGTGTTGATTCATTGGCTCAAAAACCTTCGGGTTTATCATGGCCTCATCTAACAACTCCATGCGAGGCATTTGCGCATGGGATATAAGTACAAGTGAGGAAAACAAAACGTATAAGTAAACATCCATAGAGCTAAATAAACGTAAAGTGCTGAAATGTAAATAAGACCAAGGTTTACGTGGTTCGGCACTAAGGCCTACGTCCACGGGGTTTGTTGTTTTACTATGTTCTTCACGGTTACATGAATAGTCGAATGACTTTTGGGTTACATGTTTCTCTCTTCTAAATGATTTACTTACACTTGCAATCTCTCTCTCTCTCCTTCCCTTCCTGATTTTTCCGATCCCCTTTCCTCTTGGTGGAGACGGGGTATTTATAAGGTTAGAATGTGGGACCCATCTCTGAAGACCGTTGGAACCTTATCTTCTTGTGTCCTTGCGTCTATCACGCGGAGGTCTGTGTTTGCCCCTTAATCCCGCAGAGGCATCCTCGCTCGTTCCACAGGTTGATCGACACGTACACTGCTCAGAGTGTTTAATGTGGGTAGTTGAGGGGTCTGTTCGTGTCAGACAAGTGTCTTCTGCCCCTGTCACGTCCGTGTCAGCTAACTTTCTCTCCACCGTTGATCTTAGCTTCTCTTTTGGGGATGAGATAAAGTAACTCCTCGGGGTTTATTTGGTGTTTCTTGATGCATCATGTTTTGATGTTTTGTCCTGCATGCTTTCCACGTATCTTTTTATATACACGTGTCTGATAGTGAGATATATGTGTACACAATTTGCCCCTTTTCTTCGGGCTTGAATGTCTAATGGGTTCCTTGAAGAAAAACTACCGTCGCATATTCTTCTCACTCCTAATAACTTCTCCTAGATACTTGGGCACGTATTTTATTCGTGCATTAACTGCTTATGTAAAGGGCACGTTTCCCATTCCTCCATTAATTTCCTTCTCTTTCTTTCGGGTATTTTAAGGATAGAAAGAAAATTTAATTTCATTCTTCCTAAACACTCTCTCAGTTTTCATTCTTTGTTTTTCAGCCCTTAAATTCTCTGTGTGTCTTCATTGAACCTGTGACCTTAAATTCTCTGTCAGTCTTCATTGAACCTGTGATCTTAAATTCTCTGTCAGTCTTCATTGAATCTGTGATCTTAAATTCTCTCCACCTTAGCATTAATCACGCCCGCTTCCACTGTTTGTTTCTTCTACTGCTGTTTTTGCCGGTAAGTTTTTCTTTTCTTTATTTCCACTGTTTTACGCTGTGTTGATTTGTAAATTCTCTGCTACTGTTGTTCCTTGTTTGTGATGAAGAACTTCTTCTGATGCTTGCATACTAGTTTGCCCCTGTTCTTCATCTTAAATTAAGGAATCCACTATTTTGAGGGTATGCATTTTATGAAATTTTGAGCATGTATACTAATTTTAGGGTTTCTGTGTTATCGTGTGTGTATTGCTATTGATGTGGTTTTTTGATCTTTGGTAATGTTTTTGATTGTGTGTAACTTTTTCTTGATTTTAATCTTTTCGCAGCCATGTCTGACCGTCCGCGGCTTACTTATCAGACTCCTGATTCTGGGCTATCGAGATCTCCTCCGCGTAGAGAGTCTCAAGATGATGTTCGTCGGAGTCGAGTTTCTTATGGTGCGAAGGCCTCGTCTTCTAGGGAAGAGATTCCTCCGACAATTCCTTCTGGTTCCCGAAGAGTCTTCGATCGCGCAACGGCTCGTCCTCGTGATGATACCAGGAGTACGCCGGCTCCGCTTCGTGCTGTTGCTTTTGACATTCCTCCTCTACGTTCGTTAGTGCCCGAGCATCATCTGCGGTCTCCTCCAACTTTTAAAGGGAAGAATACGAAGGGTGTAGTTCCGAGGGCTGAATCTTCAAAGAATCCCCCTGTGAAGAGAAAAGCTTCTGAAGCGTTCATTAGTTCATCCGGCCCCGCTGATGAGGATGAGGCTGCCCCCTTGATACGCAGTGTCTCGGTTAGTAGGAAAAAAGTAACCTTCAAGCATATTGATCTCGAAATGTTCAAGGAAAAGCATGAGCTTCAAGCCTTCGGGGTTCGTTTCTATGCCCCTGAGGATGATATTACTTATGAGCTTATCTCAAAGTATGAGTTCGATGAATTTCATTTGTTAACGACGGTTGGAGCGTTCGAAGCTGGTCTTATGCTGCCATTGTACAAATCAGGTGATTCCTTCTACTATGACGTGCTCGCTAGTCGTGAAGGCTCTTCCACCAATACTCACAGCCGTTCCGTATCCCAATTATCGGGGAATTATCTCCGTGCCCTAAAGGAGTGCTATCTGCGGAGTAAGGGGGAGATGTCGATGACTTGCTACGTCCCCAATCCCATGGAGAAGGAATGGTATACTCCTGAGAATTTCAATAACTCCTTCGGTGATTACGTCAATAGTAGGAATCGCAAGCCGTGGAGTGTCAGCCTTCGGAATCTCCCTGCTCCTCGGGGCGAGATTCGTCTGTTAAATGAGGTCAGCGATGCCAAGCTGAAGTATGTTCCTGGCACGGAGGGGTCTAGTCGTCGGAAACTCTTCCCCGCGCGAGAGAGGATCAAGCGCGATCATGACTACGAGTGGCACGCCACCGTTATCGAGATAGTTGGTCCGTGGGCTTACGGTTAGATTCCTGGTCCCCGCGGTTGGCGGCCTACCGAGAGTAGTAAGCCACGCGAGTCTCCTCCTGCTCGTTATGGAGATTTCTGTCCCTGGCGTCTGAACTTTGCGGGTATGAATTTTCCTTATGCCCTTGACGTCGTAGAGGGAGACGAGGAGGAAGGTTCTGGTGTTATACTTCCACCGAAGAATACCTCAACTGCTCAGGTACGCGGATTCTAGCTGCGCTTCTCTTTTAGAACTTCATCAGTCGGGAAAAATAATTCTTTTTGTGGTGTTGGTTTCAGGTGTTGAAGAAAAAAAATATTAGGCCGAAGCAGTCTTCTACTATTGTGATGGGCGAGGCTGAAGCCCAAGAAGAAGTTACTAGTCCAGTGAACGAAGAGTTTGCTGAGGATGAGATTACAGATGGGGAGGAACGTACTGGTACCTCCCCTATCAATGTCGAAGAAGAGGTCTTCGCTGGTCATGTTGGTGATGAAGGAAGGAACAAAGCCGTGGTGGCTGATGACGTTGTTATCGGGGACGGTTCCGTCCCTGCTGGTGATGCCGCGGATACCCTTCCCGCTTCTCAAAAATTTTCTTTTGATCGGATGTACTCCACGGGGGAGTTCTTTGACGAAGCCCTCGATTTTCCCGAGGACTTCTCTTTACTTTCCCCCAATGATGATTGGGATGTTCTTGGTGGTGATGGTAATGGAGACGCTACTGTAGAAGATGGTGGTGCGGAGGAGTATGCTGCGCATGTAGGCGCGAAGGAGCATGCCAACATTTGTGCTGAGGGGGTCGTGTCAGAGAAGGGGAAATCGGTCATTGATGCGCCTGCTGATAATCTTCCACAGTCGCTGACGTCTGAGGGTGAGGACGCCATCATGGATTGGTTCAAGGAAAAGAATCTTCTATTTGTCTCTCATCCCGCCCCTGTTGTTGCTGGGGAAAAGGAATCAACTGCGTATACCCGTCACATGATGAAGATGTCTTCTAAGGCGCGGGTGTATGAAGCCTGGGGAAAAAGGTTGAGTGTTCCCGAAGCTACCCTTGTGCCGGAACCTCCTACTTCCGTTGCCGATATGATGGCCATCGCCGACGGGTATCAATATGGCTTTCCGCAGCAGCGTGTGTTGGAGGTAAATTTTCGTACATACTTTTTCGTGACGATCAAATGCTTCGGTGAAATAATGTTTTGTCATCTTGATGTGTAGATGATGAGGAGTGAGCATTGTAACCACGTCCTGTATCAGTTCTTCAAAGCAAAATCTCTGAAGCTCGAGGCTAAGCTTCGTCACAGAGAAAAGGAATTATCTGCGGCTGATGTGGAAATAGAAGAACTGAAGAAAAGACTCAAGGAGAAAGAAAAGCTGGGTGAAGCAGATGCCGGTCTTCATTCAGAGCTTGTTGTTGTGCGCGCTGAGTTAGAGCAAACTCGCATCCAAGTTTCCACTTTCACAGGTTTGGTTCTTTTCCCTCGCAGTATGTCGTCATTCTTCTATTTCTTAGTTGTTCTGTCTGAGTCTCCCCACCCTATCTCCAGTGGGTGGAATCCCCGAGCTGATATGGCTTCGAAACGAAAGAGCTCGGCAAAAATCTCGTATTAGAGATCCGGTTGAGAAAATTAAGAATGAAGCCAAGAAATGGGATGCTCGGGCTGAGGTATGGCGCGCGCGGCATGTTCAGATGGTCGACATGCAAAATATATACAACCATGATCGTGCTTTATTTAATGGCACACTGCTGTGGACACGTGATAATCTGCGGGAAGCCCGTGAGCGTACTTCCTTGCTGGAATCTAGGATTCAGCTGCTGGAAGAAGAATTACAGAAGGCTCGATCCATTCCTCTTTCAGGGGTCAAGGATAATATGCTCTGTCTTGTCAGAGAAAGAGATGATGCTCGTGCCGAAGTCTGCGCTCTCAGCAATGCTCTTGCCGCGTCCCGTGCCGACGTAGCTCGTCAGGCCGAGTCTGAGAGGAATCTTGAAGTGTGCATGTACAGACTTAGCAAAGGGGTCTCAGAGATAAATAAAGAGGTCGACCACCTTCGTCATATGGACTCGATGAAGCAGGTAGAATTAGATGCCTGTCAATTTACTCTCACCAACCTTCAACTAGACTATAAGAAATTATCCGCGGAATATGATCATCTTGATGAAGCGCGAGATGCGGTTGTTAATGAGTATGAAGAGGCTTCGGCTTGTGTCGAAGGTATAATCCCATTTCATTGAGTGTGACCATGTTTTTTTTCTATGCTAACTCCGTGGTGTTGTCTTTTTCAGAGCTCGAGGGACGCCTTCTCGTCACAAATGAAATACTTGAAAAAGCTCAATCTTCCTTAGCGCAGCAGGAAGAACAGACCAATCATTTCAAGAATTTAGCAGCAACCCGCGAGGAGGCCGTTGGTGCTGCTTCTAGAGAAGTGAATCGGCTATCTTCGTTATTATCCCAAGCCCAACAGCGGAAAACAGTTATTAAGCACAAGGCTCGTTGTCAATTGGCTGAGGAGACGAACAAGATGCTGGAGAGGATAGAACTTGGCCTAAAGAACGAGCATGGTCTCGTGAAGAACTATCCTCGTCGTCCCGTTCCTTCTGCCTTGCCCAGCTCCTCGGGCCCCTCTTCTGGTGGGAGCGTCCCTTCAAGTCTTCGGAATAATGTTGCCGATGGGGCAGCAATCTACGTAGAGACCGCAGCATTCTGTAGGGTCCGCGGCATCATTATCATTCCCTTTTTGTAATCATGTAATCATGTAACAAGAATATTTTTTGCTGATATCCTGTAAAAGGAATATTTTTTGATGGTGTATCCTTGAATTTGGCCTTTCACTTCTTGTAATCATCCTTTATGAAATGAATCCTCTTCTTGATATACCTGCAATGTTGGTTTGTTTTTATTTTAAGCATTTGTGAAAAACAAAACAAAAGTTTTTAAGTGTTTGGGTGCGATACTGAAGGAAGGTACCTTCGTGATCGTCTTGAGACCTGTCACCCCGCTGGCGAATCCTGGGCCAGAGGATTCCCAGACGGTGGGGGCCAGGGCAACTTTCTAGGATATGGGATTAAAATATTTACACACCCATTCCGTCGACCCGTTGCCTTAAGATTGGTTGGGTATCTCTTTCTGCTGGGTGCCTTCCCCCCTGGTCTTACACTTATGGACACTGATGGGGGAGCCCTGAGAGATTGTAGATTAACTACTTTCCCCAATATTGTCGATAGATTCTGCTGACTTGATAATTTGAAAGCTTGTTTGATTGATAAGTTGAGGCCTGCAATTCCTCTTCCAGAGATAGAAACATGTGGAACGGTCAGGCTCCCTTCTTCTTCTGGTACACTCCAAGCAGATTCAAATCTGCGTTGCTCCTATGGGAAGTATGGTTTGAGCCACTTAGCATTCCAAGGATGCCGGAGGACCTCGCCTTTTAGATTACGAAGGTAGTAGGAACCGTTACCCGCAACGTCGTGTATTATAAAAGGTCCTCCCCACGTAGGTGCTAACTTTCCCCATTTCTTTTCTTGCTGATACCGTGGGATTGTTCTCAACACATACTGCCCCTCTACAAAATTCCGCAGCTTTACCTTTTTGTTGTACTCCCTTGCTAGTCTTCGTTGATAATTTTCCATCTTTTGTAAAGCTACTTCCCTTCTTCCTTCCAAGTCGTCCAACCTTTCTAACATCATATCTGTTGTGAGGTTTTTCTCCCAAGCTTCGGTCTTCGTGGTTGGCATGAGGATTTCCGTAGGTATGACTGCTTCAGCTCCATAATTTAGAAGAAACGGGGATTCCCCGGTGGAGGATCTTCGTGGTTGTCCGGTATGCCCATAACACATTGTGCAGTTGTTCGCACCATCTTCCCTTATGCTCGTCTAATTGTTTTTTGAGTATAAGGGCGAGGGTCTTGTTGGTAGCTTCCGCTTGTCCGTTGCTTTGAGGGTATATGGGGGTGGACTTGTTCTTTCTTATTTTGAAAGTATCGAAGAGCATGTCAATATTTTTCCCTTGTAATTGCTTGCCGTTATCGGATACAATTTCAGCGGATATACCAAATCTGCAAATGATGTTCTGGAATATGAAAGTAAACACATCCGCGTCTCTGATCCTGGCCAAGGCCTTAGCCTCCACCCATTTACTGAAGTAGTCCGTGGCTACTATTAAAAATCGTCTTTTCCCTGATCCTTCGATGAAAGGCCCGACGATGTCTACGCCCCATTTTGCAAATGGCCACGGGCTATCGACGGAGTTTAACATTGTTGCCGGCGCGTGGATCTTTTTTGCGAATCGCTGACATTCTTCACATCGTCGGGACATCCTCGCGGCATCCTGTATCATTGTCAGCCAGTAATATCCTTGCGTTTTTGCTTTGTCAGCTAGTGATCTCATGCCGCTATGATTCCCCGCGTCCCCATAATGGATATCATTTAGAATTCGATGCCCCTCTTTCCGGGACAAGCAACGCAGTAATGGTCCAAGGAAGGATTTCTTATACAGGACCCCATCCCGAAGATCATATCTTCCTACTTTGGAGAGTATCTTCCTAGCTTGTTTCTGATCCGCAGGTAAGCTTCCTTTTTCAAGAAAGGCATGTATTGTCACTCTCCAGTCATCTTCGTTGCTGAAGTCTTCGTCTTGATTTGCTCTCGACAGGATATCCTCTTCGTCAAAGTCATTATGGATGTCTTCTCCTACCTGGTCTTCGATATTTTCTTCCACTGTATCTCGATTGGTAGCGAAGGAGAATTGAGATGCAATCGAAGGCTCGTATACCCTTGCTATTTTAATAGCTTCGACATTTTTATCCCTCAGCATGGATGATATATATGCTAGGGCATCCGCGTGCCTGAGGTCCCTTCTGCATAAGTGCCGGAACTTAATGTTCGGGATTTGTAATGCCAATGTTTGGACCAAGGCCATGTAAGCTGAGAGGGTGTCATCATACACATTATACTCGAGCCCTATTTGTCGTATGACAAGTTGTGAATCACTTGTCAGCCTTACATCAGTTACACCCATCTCTATTATTATACGGAGGGCGTGTACGACAGCTTCGTATTCAACAATGTTGTTGGTATGCTCTTTGAATTCCAATCTGAGTGCCTGTATAATCCTTTCTCCAGTTGGGGTGATAATGACAATACCTATTCCTGCGCCTTCCTTATTTTTAGATCCGTCGATGAAGACTTCCCATTGTCTTTGACTCGCAGGTTCGAGGATATCCATTGGATCCTTGTTTTCTTCCTCGGCTTCTGATATTCCCTTAATCTCTTCGTCGTTGTCAAGGGGGAGGTCTGCTAAGAAATCTGCCAGAACTTGGGACTTCTGAGAATGTTGAATTTCATGAATGATGTTGAATTGGTCCAGATGGGTGTTCCATTTGGCTATTCGGCCCACTTTTCCCGTGCTTTTGAGGACTGCTTCCAATGGTGTTTTGCATGGTACCCTGACGAGGTGAGTTAGGAAGTAGGTTCTCAGTTTTTGGGTAGCCCATACCAGTGCGAGGATGAGTTGTTCAATCTTAGTATAATTTCTTTCCGCAGAGTTGAGGGTCTTGCTGACGTAATAGATAGGTTGTTCTATCTTTGTATTGGTTTTGACTAATACCGCGCTGACTGCGTCCTCTGTTGCTGCTATGTACAGTGCCAAAACCTCGTCAGGGTCTGGCTTCTGTAGGATCGGGATTGAGGCTAGATGTTCTTTGATTTTTTGGAATGCTTCCTCGCATTCAGCGGTCCATTCGAACCTGCTCCATTTTTTGAGAATATTGAAGAAATGTTTGCATTTTTCCGAAGACCGTGCAATAAATCTGCCCAACGCTGCTATAGACCCATTGAGCTTCTGCACTTCCTTTAAATTTTTTGGGGACGGCATCTCTACTATGGCTTGAATCTTTGCTGGGTCTACCTAGATGCCCCTTTTTGTTACCAGATATCCGAGGAACTTCCCCGAGGTGACACCGAAAGTACATTTCTCCGGATTCACTTTCATGTGATGCTGTATCATTGCTTCGAAGATATTCCTCAGGTCCTGGTGGTGATCTTTACGCAGCTTGCTTTTGACGAGCATGTCGTCAACGTAGACTTCTAGGGTTCCTCCAATCCATGGCTTGAAGATAGCATCGACCATCCTTTGGTATGTTGCCCCTGCGTTTCGAAGTCCGAAAGGCATTCTGGTATAGCAGTAAAGGCCATGTGGGGTGTAGAACGCTGTGTGTGGCTGATCTTCTTCTGCCAGGGCTACTTGGTTGTAGCCAGAATGTCCATCCATGAATGATAGTTCTTCGTATCCTTCTACTGCCTCTACCAGCTGGTCTATGCTCGGTAGGGATAGCTGTCCTTTGGACATGCCTTGTTGAGATTAGTAAAGTCGATGCATATTCTAACCCCTCCATTTTTCTTAGGAACAATGACCATGTTGGAGATCCAGGTAGGATACTTGACTTCCTTGATAAGTCCTGCGTCTAGTAGCTTCCGAAGTTCTGTTTTTACTGCCTCATGATACTCTGGAGCCACTTTTCGTATTTTCTGTCTGAACGGGGGCGTGCCCGGTTTGATGCGTAGTTCATGTTGGATTACTTTTGGGTCAATCCCCGGCATATCTCCTAACTTCCAGGCGAACACATCCGCATATTCCTTAAGTAATTTGGTTAAGGAATGTTCTCTTCCTTCGTCCATTATGGTCCCGATTTTGATCATCTTCGGGTTTTCTTCCGTTCATATGTTGATTTCCTTTACGGGTTCTACTGGTGTGAACACAGGCTTCGGGTTTCCGAGGACTGGGACGCTCTTTAATTGTTATTTACCGTGTTTCTGTTCTTCGCTGGTTGTTGAGGTACTTGTTTCTGTGCTTAGGACATTACCATCTTTCGTCAAGCCCTTTCCTGTAGTTTCCTTAAGGAACAGGTCTATGGCCTTCTCTTTCGCGGTTTCTTGATTTTTTACTCTTCGGATTTTTCGCTGCTCTTCTTGCTCGTTGTTGATATGATCCTGAGTGGCCTGGCACTCTCGCGTAGTGATCCGATCTCCCTTGATTTCCATTACTCCCTCAGGTGTTGGAAATCTGAGATATTGGTGGTATGTTGCCGCAACTCCTTTGAGCTTATGTATCCATTTTCGTCCAATAATAGTGTTGTAGGGGGAAGGGGTGTCCACCACGCTGAACCGGGTTTCCAGTTTCATGGGCCCTGCGTTAACCTGCAACACGATGTCTCCCAAGGGCTTCGTGGCTGCTCCATTGAATCCGTAGATGGTGTGATAAGAGTCATTAACTGTTCATCATGGAGTTTCATCCGTTTGAAGGCATCGTAGAATAGGACGTTTACAGAGCTTCCCCCGTCTATGAGGATCTTTTTGAGGTTACATCCAGCTACTGGTAGTGTTAGGACCAAGGGATCGTTATGGTCTTCCATATCTTCTTCGATATCCTCGGCATCGAAGATGATAGGATATTCCATCCATTCTTCGTGTTCGTCCACCACTATCCCATCGACCTTATATAATTCGCAGCGGTCTTCGAATTGCTTCCGGAACCTCTTTCCAATCTACGCTGTAAGTGAGGGTCATGTGGCTTCAGAACACGAGATGGTGTTGATTGTTCGGTTTCCTTCCGGAAGTTGGACTGGTTTGGTTCGCTTGGATCTGTCCTCGGTAACATCCTTTTGTACGTAATGTTTGAGCTCTCCCGCATCAATTAATTTTTGGATCATTATTTTTAGGTTCTTGCACTTTTCGGTCTGGTGTCCGTTGAAACAGTGATATTCACAGTAGTCTTTAGACTTCTCGGATCTCGGGGGCTGCTTTCCCTTAGACCATGGCCACTCTAAGTTTTCCTTCCCTTTGATCTCTCGTAGGATACGAGCATAGCTAGTGTTGAGTTTCGTGTAAACTTGATCTTCGAATTTTCGGTCACCTGTTCTTCGTTCATCCCTTCGTTCCTTCATATCTTCGTGAGGTCTCTCCCCTGAGCAACTCCTTTTGGCCCCATTGGTTTGTTCCGCTGAATTGGTGCGGTGAGACCTCTGCGGATATGCCCTCGGGTTTTCCCGTTGAATTTCTTCAAGTCGAGCGTGCTTTTCGATAATTATTCGAAGATCTCCCTCTGTCTTAGGCACGCTCCCATGAATTTCAACAAATAGGGGACTCATTCGGTCTAAGCCCCATTTGTAGCAATTGATGCTTACCACTGCGTCCACGCTCCCTATGGCTTGGCAGATCTTGTGCCATATGTTAGTGTACTCCCTCGAGGTTTCCTTGTAGCCAATCGCTAGTGAAAAGAGCTTATCCATTCCGGTGTTTACAGTCTTGTTGTACATGTATGTTCTTAAGAATTTCTCTGCGAGTTGGTCGTATGAGTGGATGGAGTTTGGTGGCAGATTATCGAACCATGATAACGCTGATCCCTTCAGGCTTGACGGGAAGTATCTGCAGAGTACGGCGTCGTTCTGACCCCATCTAGCTAAGACACGGTTGTAGTACCGAATATGTGCAGCAGGGTCGCTGGATCCATCATAGCATTCGAACGTTGGGACAGGGCATTTCAGTGGAATAGGGGTGTTGGTCAAGCGATGAGTTAAGGGCGTGGAGTTAGCTTCTCTCATGACCTCTTCTAACCTCCCCCCGCCTTGTTTATTTTTTAATTTCCTGATCTCGGCCATCATCTCATCTCGTAGTTCCTCCATTGCGCGTTGGTGCCCTAAATTCTTCGGCTCGTTACCGTCTGACTCTCCATCGTCATAATCCGGGTCGGGTACGCTACTTCTCCTTGTCGCGTCTTCATTAAACGCTATGACGACTCTACAGTCTCGGTTTGGCTCTGGTGCTTTGGAGCTTGCTTCATCAAGTTGTTGGCTGGTCTTCGTGCTTAGAGCAATCCGCTCCTTTAAATCTTGATTTTCTCTGGCCAACAGGGCTACGGCATCTGCGTAAACCTGCTGGCTCTTCCTCAGTTCCTCAAGCTCAGCCATCAGTCGGTGTGATTGGTTGGACCCCTGATTAGGAGTCCCGACGCGTGCTACTACAGCCATGGTGCCGCCCTCCTCCATGGTCTGCACTAAAGGTGGCAGGGGTTCAGCTTCGGTTGCCGGCATTTCCAAATTGGGGTGAGTGCCCCTCTGCGGTGCCAGAGCCGCCGGTATGGTTTGATTTTGATCATTTGTTGGTGGCATTCCAAAAGTTAGAAGGTGCGCGGGTTGGAATGTTCTGGATTCATCCACCCTTTCTCTTGGTTGATTAAGTTGACTCATGGCGCAAGTATTACTAGCCTCCGCAGCCTTCGGGACTACCGCAGCCGTACCGTACTTTGTCGCTGCTGTTCTGAGAGCCGCCGCTGCAACTGAATTAGCGTTCATAGGTGAAGTGATTTCCGCAATATCTTGCCTTCGATTGGTCATTTTAGCTTTATCTCCTTTCTGCTTGCTTCGGGTGATGACCGGGGTTGTCCTGGGTGTTTCTTTTGACAAAGCTTTGGATTTTCCTGCTTCCTGCGTCTTTTCCATCACGTTCCCTTTTGTTGACAATGAAATCTCGCCGAAACTCGCCTTCTTTACTCACAATACGTTCTTTCTGCATAAGGCATTTCAAACAACAAAAACGGGAATATCCGCGTGAAGCAGGTTAGTTGGCGAAATACATTCTTCCAGGGGAGAATTAATACACGCAAGTTACAATATACGAGTTAAAGTTTTATTAAAGGAGATCCTTAGTATAAAAACTACGAAAAAACTCCCCAGAGAGACGGGTTCGCACGAGATCTAAAGAAAATCGTAAATCCACGGATTAGAACAATAACTCTTATCGAAGATAAAAGGTGGGTTTTTGAATGTAATACAGTTAACAAATGATCTATACGGTCCGAGCTGATAAATCAGAGCAATCATATGCCAATTTAAAATGAAATCACAGGACAAGATAAATCTTTTACCGGGACGAAGTCCCTGTTTCTAGCGCCAAATTGTGAGCACACAAACCACGCAGGGGTCCAAATGTTCACAATCAATCGTTATCATCTAAAGAGATTGTGATGATGATATCCTGGTGTTGATTCATTGGCTCAAAAACCTTCGGGTTTATCATGGCCTCATCTAAAAACTCCATGCGAGGCATTTGCGCATGGGATATAAGTACAAGTGAGGAAAACAAAACGTATAAGTAAACATCCATAGAGCTAAATAAACGTAAAGTGCTGAAATGTAAATAAGATCAAGGTTTACGTGGTTCAGCATTAAGGCCTACGTCCACGGGGTTTGTTGTTTTACTATGTTCTTCACGGTTACATGAATAGTCGAATGACTTTTGGGTTACATGTTTCTCTCTTCTAAATGATTTACTTACACTTGCAATCTCTCTCTCTCTCTCCTTCCCTTCCTGATTTTTCCGATCCCCTTTCCTCTTGGTGGAGACGGGGTATTTATAAGGTTAGAATGTGGGACCCATCTCTGAAGACCGTTGGAACCTTATCTTCTTGTGTCCTTGCGTCTATCACGCGGAGGTCTGTGTTTTCCCCTTAATCCCGCAGAGGCATCCTCGCTCGTTCCACAGGTTGATCGACACGTACACTGCTCAGAGTGTTTAATGTGGGTAGTTGAGGGGTCTGTTCGTGTCAGACAAGTGTCTTCTGCCCCTGTCACGTCCGTGTCAGCTAACTTTCTCTACACCGTTGATCTTAGCTTCTCTTTTGGGGATGAGATAAAGTAACTCCTCGGGGTTTATTTGGTGTTTCGTGATGCATCATGTTTTGATGTTTTGTCCTGCATGCTTTCCACGTATCTTTTTATATACACGTGTCTGATAGTGAGATATATGTGTACACACTCCCTTAATGATTCTCAACTTTCCATTTACATCTCACAGTAAACCCGAGATAAAAACCTATCCCTGTTTGACAAGATTCCGCGATTTAATCGAAATGAATCACTTACCAACCATGTTATGATCATAACAGGCTGGTACAAATCCGAAGCAAGATAAAAATCCGACCAAATCTTCCTCAAACAATCAAAACAAAATGTATGCAGGAACTGGAAATTTGAACCGATATTTCCCGCCAATTTCTGACTTCAAACGTGGAAGATGGAGTGCCCCTATCCCGCATGGGGTGCGAATAGCAGATGGTGCTCTGGGTGCAAATAGTAACGAAGACGCCCCTTAGTAATTGAGGTGCCCCTTATCCAAGACTGGGGTCTGTTTAGCAAATATCCTCCAGGGGTGTCCCGAGTAATTTTTCGAGCTGATTTTTTCCAAAAATATTTATTTCCCAAAAATACGTACAAAAACACAAAACACCATGATAAGTACAAAATCGAGTACCAACAATACAAAAAAATTGAGGACAACTTAGACACAAAAATGTGTCTATCAAATACTCCCAAACTTATTATTTGCTAGTCCTCGAGCAAAACTTATCTAGAAAATAAAATCCTAACTCACTAGGTGGCCCTAGTGACCGAGTTAATCTCGGGAGGGTTTACCAGAGGTGTACCTACAAAACCATGACCTCTAATTGGTCACAAATATCCAAAGAGCTATGAGGACATACATATTCTCAACGTATCTCCAAGTAACTAGAATGCCAGAGAAATTAAAGTTACCAGCTCTAAATCTGAATAAAGAATAGGGGAGAGACATCCGCAACACTGCTAGATAAAGAGATATCCGCTACACAGCTAGATAAACATTGTAAGATGCATCCGTTTTACAGCTGGATAAGATTAGGAGAGAGATAAAGATGAGAGGGACATCTGCTACACAGCTGGACTAATTACGTGCGATGAGTTGAACCAGTGCTAGAAAGATCTTGTGCCAGATGGAAAGCGGACTAACAAAGCAACCAATATGCATCTCTCTTCGACTCTCTCGTAGTGATCAGTAGAAACAACATCTTCTTCGGCTTCAACTGTTGATGATAAACTATCGAACCTCTTAGAACCTTGACAATTAACTCTTCTCCTTAATTTCTTGCTTGAAACTTCCTTATAGATTTCTACTTTCTTATGGCCTTAAAAAGCTAATTACATAAATTAAAACGTAATGATGATTTTTTTTTAAGACAAAATTGACATGGCCATGAGAGAAGGACTTTAGAACTTGGATCTTCGAAACTTGTAATGTCTTGGTATCATGAACTTCAACAACTTATATCGTTTAATTTTCTTTGCTCTTATAACTTCTTGTAACTAAGTCTCCAACTTTGATTTTTGAATTATACTTTTCTATTATTGCTTCTAAGCCTTAATGTCTTCAACTTTATTTATAGAATTTGATGTCGCTCCGCTTGTTGATGATGATAAGTTTCTACTGAGAGAGAGTCATAATCCAGTAACTAAGACTACATTGTGAGGTTGCTTTGTCTTTCTGGCATTTCTTTCCGGCCTAATTGCCTTTCCATCATGGATGGTTAGGTCCATCACGATTACCCTCTAAAAGGAACATGTTCTCTCCTGAATGTCAAAGATCTCAATGTCTTTTTCTCTAATGTCTCAGTAGAATGTTATCCCTAGAAATTCCGATTTCCATCTTTACGGTGAGAAACAGTATGTAAACTTAGCTAACCGGATACAATGTGACGCTAGAAGTTTTTCCCTTACCCCCAAACTTAAATCTAACATTGTCCTCAATGTTCTAAGATAAAATTAAAAACATGAACAAGGAGAAACTATTACCACTTGAGGGAAAAGAAATAAGGAAGGATATTACCGTGTCGCATGAAAATGGGTTACCTCCCAAGAAGTGCTACGTTTAAAGTCTTCAGCCAGACATTGGAAGAATTAGTCACCTCGTATAATCATATAGCCGTAATCGGAATAACTGTGGATCATATGGATCAAAAAGTGTTACCCACAAGAAGAGGAAACTGCAACAGACCAAAAAGATACCGAACATACCCTTGTTTAAGACCACTACATCTAGTTGTGGTTCAGGTTCAGGCTCTATAAAAGGGTCTAAATGAAAAGTTTTCATCGGTTGGATTTCCTCAAAGGCATTCTGAAGATCAGGTTGTAGAGTCTGGAAATACTCAACTAAGAACTTAGAAGCTCATAATAATAACCTGAATGATTGGGATCCTCTAAGTCAATTAAACTTGACTCACACATCTGACCACAATGAAAGAGGTGGTCTTCCTTAAGCAAATGTGTTGACTCTATTCTCCTAAAGTAATTAGGTTTAGTTTCAAAACTTAATAACCGACACTTCTGAAAATTATATGCTCCCATAATTGGAAGAAAAGTTTTGGTGGGAAAACAAAGTCAATCTTGGTATCATAGCCTGGGTTAACCACATCAACTAGAGGATGGGTTTTTAACGACTGAGCTTTTTTATGGACATCATTAGGTTCGGGAAAACGTGTATGAAGATAATCTTGTAAGATGGTTGAGGCAGAAATGTCAATTCCTATACGAGGGAATTTTCTAAGAGTTAATGGTAAAACACCAGGAAAGTGATAATCACCCCCAAACTTAGAGTTTTCAGTGTCTCTAGATAGAATAGTCACAACCTCCCTAATTTCTAGATCATCAGAATCCTGAAAATGGTCAATTGATTCTTCTAAGTTATTATCACGTAATGCATCCTTACACATCTATACGAGTTTACGGTATTCTAATATTAATGTTTCTAAATCGCTAGAGTCTAAAACATTATTCTCAGGGTAAACTCTTTCCTCTAAACCATCATCACAATCATATAAAGGATTATCAGAGAAAGTTTCTAGTAAAGGCTCATTAACTAAGGTGTTAATCATAGTTACTTCATCCGATTCACTGATAGGCACATCAAATAATGGATTACCCAATACTCTGCAGGCTAAAGGATCATGAACTACATCGTCTAAAACGGTGGTATCTCTAGTCAAATCCTCATCCTTTTGAATAGGTGAATAAGTATTAAAATTATTTAGATTTGTGCTAGAAACAACACTATCATTATAAAGCTCAATCGGAGTAATAAATTCCTGATCACTATGCCTACATATTTCATGTTCTTCATCAATACTATCCTCATCATAATCATCATTATAATAACATGAAAATGATCGAACCTCATCTAAACAAGTAGTGTTACCAATTATAACCTCTTCATCTTGATTATTATAAAAATTATCCTCATTTTCACGGGTGATATAGGAAAGAATGTATTGGCAATCAAGAGTAATTCGAGCAGCTCTTTCTTCCGTCTCTAAATCAAGCCTACGTGTTGACTCAGCAAACTCACGTGTTGACTCAGTTAACTTACATGTTGACTCAGCTAACTTCCTGAGGTTATATTCTAAAGAAGTTTCACTCATTTTTACCGTTCTTTCGTCCATAACTAAGTCATTTGTGTCCACTAACTTATGTGTCGACTCAAGTAACTTACGCGTTGGCTCAAGTATCTTACGTATTTCATCTAGAGGAGAGGAATTATAAGAATCTTGCTCGTACGACCGGTGGGCATGTGGATAGTAATTGGGCACACCATGGTATGACCCATAACCTTCAAAAGTTTGGTGTTCCCAACCACTGTTCACACTACGGTCATAAAAAGAATAATGTTCATGTTGCTCAGTCGAATAATCATTGTATTGGTTATTCCAGTTCGACATCCTAACTGCAAGGGAATTCTATACAAGCAAAAAGAAGGCTGACTCGACCACAACAAGCCTATTTTATCTAGCAAACAAAAAGCATGATGGCTCCCTTAGATTGTTTCTAGACCAGCTTTTATTCTTTCGAAAAGGAATTCATTACAATCTTAGCAAATCTCTCTGTAATCAATCCGAGTTAAAGTAAGTTGAATACAACTTTAATACCCAAGGAAAAATTCTATTCTTTCGAGGGAAAAGCTTAGTGGAGCTTTGATACCCAAGGCCTCACCGACATTACAAGGCGGCCCATTCAATTTACAGAAACCATCATGAACTTTGAGGTATGCTCAATAGAGCGACCAATATTTTTCGAACGACTTTCCTATTAAGCTCGTTACCCTATCGGTCTCGTTCTAGTCCAAATTTTAAGGCTTAGGTTCGTAGGTTACGTGTTCCTAAAGTGGGCAAGAAGGAAACGGTGATGAAGTCCGAGTCCTTATCTTGATTTGGCCAGGCCTTTCCCTTTACTAGAAAATTAAATCCGATTTCAGGTCCTCAACATATATGCATAAAAAATCATCCAGTATACCCGCTGACAGGGGATTCACGGGTGTTTAGAATTCTTACCTCCCGTTCCAGAAGGGGGATGAAACGTTGAAGTCGACTCGGGCCACCGACTCCAATGTCAGTGTACGAACCCGAGTGGTCGAGACAGTATCGTAATTGTTGTCCTTCTCTGCAAACAGTTTATTTAAAACTACCCTTTCGTAGGGTTTAAAAAAAAATAATGTCCAATGTCCAAAAATAGAATTCAAAAAAGTGTTTAAAAATAAAATTAAAACGAGAAATAATTGTAAAATCCTAACTTACAGTTTCTAAAAATAAAAAGAAATAACTATATACAAAAAAAAAAAAAATCTTCTTCACTCCTTTTGGATTTCACTTTGCTTTCCTTCTTTGGCCTTGCTTTTCTTTTTAGCACTTTTTCTTTTTCTTTAACTTAGCTCCAAATCTAAAAGCAAACATAAATACCAAAACGCATAAAAAAGAACAAAAATAATAAAAATAAAAGTAAAACCTAAAAACAAGTCTCCGACAATGGCGCCAAAAATTGATCGAATTTTAGATAGTGGTAAATAAAGATTGTCGTTCACTCGGACTCGATGAGATTGATTCTAGGATTAAATATAAAAAATACTAAAAAGAAGAAAATATGCACCAAATATGTCACGGGATGGAGAATTTACTGGGACTCGGGATTTCACTGTTTTTCATATTCAAGTGGTTCAGAAATTAATCCTAGGCAATTATAGCTCAAAACAAAAGAAATGTATATTAACTCTATTCTTTGCCAAAATAGATTTCGTAAAACATCAATTGTAAATTACAAGCATAGTGTATCAAAAGAACTTAAGACTAAGCATACACTATCAAACAAGATAACAATTGATTAATAGAAATCATAAATCATTTAAAATCGGTGCAAAAAGTAAACAAGGAATTAATTAAATTACCCCAAGGATGAAATACAGCTTCCTCTGTTGTCCCAGTGATGGGGTCTAGCTCTGCATGGTGAAAACACACTCAAAGCAATTTTTCATCGCTCAAAAAGGTGTTTGCAAGGAGAAAATGTATGAAGTAGTGTGTTTGTAATAGATATAATTGTTACAAAACTCACTGTTACAGAGAAACACTAATAGACCTGTGGGGGACTGTTACACTAATAGACTGCGGACAGTTTTTAACTGCTGTTCTGTGTTCTTATTCTTCTTCAATGGCAGCAGCAGAGACAAGCTCTGCAACTCCCGATTCTCTGCTCTATTCTAACCCCTGACACTCCCCCCTTGCTATGAACCTCGATAACTCCTTATATACTCACAGGTCCCCCAAAATCTCCGTTATAACTCCAAATATTATAGTAATAATTTCACGGATATTATTCCCTCATTATTCTTCTTCACACGTCTGTCACGGGGATAATTCCTTTTTTATCTGATTCTCGTGTTTATATCAGTACAGTGTACTCCCAACAGGCTACATACTCGGCCAAGATTGAGTCAAACTCTTTCACGACACCTGCAGCTTCCTAAATTAACTCAACAGAGAGTCCACGAAATCTTCCTCCCTGTTTCTTCTCATGCGTCAACTGAAGAGTTAGTTAGTTCGAAAACTCTCCAAAGATAAATTAGAACCTTAACAGAGAAGATATACTCCCTTAATGATCCTCAACTTTCCATTTACATCTCACAGTAAACCCGAGATAAAAACCTTTTCCTGTTTGACAAGATTCCGTGATTTAATCGAAATGAATCACTTACCAACCCTGTTGTGATCTAACAGGCTGGTACAAATCCGAATCAAGATAAAAATCCGACCAAATCTTCCTCAAACAATCAAAACAAAATGTACGCAGGAACTGGAAATTTGAACCGATAATTCCCGCCAATTTCTGACTTCAAACGTGGAAGATGGAGTGCCCCTATCCTGCATGGGGTGCGAATAGCAGATGGCGCTCTGGGTGCAAATAGTAACGGAAACGCCCCTTAGTAATTGAGGTGCCCCTTATCCAAGACCGGGGTCCGTTTAGCAAATCTCCTCGAAGGGTGCCCCGAGTACTTTTTCGAGCTAATTTTTCCAAAAATATTTATTTCTCAAAAATACCTACAAAAACATAAAACACCATAATAAGTACAAAATCGAGTACCAACAATACAGAAAAATTGAGGACAACTTAGACACAAAAATGTGTCTATCAACAAGCTAAATGGATGTGTATCTACTAGTTACACATGCAAATTAGATGTGTAACTTATAGTTACACATGCTAATTTGATGGGATATGCATATGCATTTCTTAGATACATACGTGTTGATCTAATTGAAACTCGTATGATGCTGATCTACTAGTTTTGTGCTGTTTTTTGCAACAAACTTATTGGTTAGAAGCTCAGTACTCTTTTTAGATTTTATACTACTAGTATTTGACAATGATTTGTACAAAATAACTTGAACTAGTGCTAATCGATGCGAATGAATGTTAAATACCTTGATGCACAATATGTAACCGTTGATTACACGTGTAACTCCAAATTACACATGAATTTTTTATGTGTACCAACTGATTACACATGCTTGTTTTAGTAGTGTTTAGAAAATTGTTTTTTACGAAAGTAAAATCTAATTTTCTGGATCAATGACATCTACGCAGGTCTCAATGTGATTTGCGCGCGCTACACTACCATGAGAAGCATGAACATTTACCAATGCTCCTAGGTATTTTTGACAGGAAATGATGGGCCTCATTTATCAAGCACAAGAAAACATAACAATGAGTATTTATGAATATGAGCCTTTTTTAGTGTTTGTTTTGTAAAAAGTTTTTACTAGTACACTGCTAATTGAATTTGCTGGTCACAACAAATGGTTAGTTTTTCTTTCAAGTAGGTAGGAAGGATTTAGTTTATGTTTAGGACTAGCCAGGATTTTTTTATCTGCTTCTCTCTGTATACACAAAAGAAGAGAAACTGGATGATCGCAACAGTTCATAATCGATTCATTTCTCATGGTTTGCCATTACATCTACTAGTTGGCAATTCAAGTGTAAATATTTTCCTATTTGCTTTACACTTTTGAAAGGACACTACTCTGAGAGCTCAATATTGCAGGCTAGATGCATGTGTAGGATAAACAGGTTCAGGGTTGTCAATGTGTGTTACTGCTGCAGTGGATTTGACAGGAAATGATGCTGATAGAGAATGATGATATGAGCCATGGTGGTAGTTGTAGCTGGTATGTTAAATGTTGTTGAAGGTGTGCACAGTGTTGTTGGACATGATGTGTAGTTACATGTGCTCATAGTGGTCCTGGTGAAGTGCAGATGCAGTTGGAGTCGCTGGTTTAGATGCATGTTTAGGACAGGAAAGTGCAATAACAGGTACTTGTGGTTCTTAGTTTGCAGCTGGTTGGTTGTACTGGTGATGTGAAGATACAGGTGTGGTGGATGTGGTATGATCTGCAGGTGATGGCGATTAGAGAGTGTTGGCTGGTGCTATACTGAAAAGTGGTTGCAGCTGCTGGAGTGCCTACCACAGCCACCACACCTGATATGATATATGTAACTGTTGATTACACGTTTTCATATGCATGTGTAACTTCTGCTTACACATTCCATATGCATGTGTAACTCCAAATTACATATTTCATACGCATGTGTAACTCCAAATTACACATGCATTTTTATGTATACTAGCTGAAATTATTTGTACCTCACTTTTAGATGCATATGTAACTTCCAGTTACACTTTTAGATGCTAAGAAATTATTGTAAACGAGTCTTAAAGTGTAATACATGTATCTTTTTATGTTTTCTTTTTTATATCTATTTTTTCGATGTGTAACTTCTCTTTACACATGCCATATGCATGTGTAACTTCTGCTTACACATGTAATACGCATGTGTAATCCTTTGATGCCATACTCATGTGTAACTTCTGGACACACATGCTCGTTGCATGTGTAACTTCAGATTACACATCCATATGCTATTGGTAGGAGGCGGTGGCCAGTGGTGGTGGACGACGGCGGTTGGTGGTGGTGGTGGTGGTGGTCGGAGGTGGTTGTTGTTGGTGGTCGGTGGCGGCGGTTGGTGGTGGTTGGTCAGAGGTGGTTGGTGGCGGTGGTGGTCGGAGGTGGTTTGACGGTGGTGGAAAGTGGTGGTGGTGGTGGAAGGTGGTGGCTTGACGGTGGTGATCGGAGGTGGTTGTTGTTGGTGGTGGTCGAATGTGGTGCTTGGTGGCGGTGGTGGTCGGAGGTGGTTGGTGGCGGTGGTAGTCGGAGGTGATTGACTATATTTTAATAATTTTGGGCCTAAACTTAAATTTTATTTTAATTATGGACTTGACAATATATAAAAGGGTATGGATGTCTTTTAATAACTCCAGATCTAGATTTAAATTTTTTTTAATTAAGGGCCTCATATTATGGATAACCTATGGGTGGGGCCTGAGCATAATTTTTCCTTTTTAATTTCATTCTTAAGACTAATCCAGATCATTTAATTTACCCGGCTAAATTGGAACCTATGGATTTTTTCATCCACCCCATAAAGAATGATAAGGGATGTCTAAGTCTGATGAAACTACCATTTTACCCTCTATCAAATATTAATATTACTAATTTGTCCCCATCAAATCCTAATCATAAAATTAAAAACTAAAATCATAATCATAAAACTAAAATCATAAAATTTAAAAACTAAAATCAAAATCATAAAACTAAAATCATAAAATTAAAAACTAAAAATAAAATCAAAATCAAATTCATTTCCATCTCCACTTCAACTGATTCTTCTTCTTTTCTTCTCAAACCAATCCTATAAACTAGGTTTTAGTAACTTAAAATTGCTCAAAAATTGAAAATTTTGAAATCAAATTTTTCTAGGTTTATCAGAATCGGTTAACGTTAATGTATATGTGATCCGATTGCAAATAGAAACGGTTTATGTTCATGCCTACAAAGACCGATTGTCCTTGATATGTTTTCTGGTTCGAGAAATTTGAACCAGAATCGGATTACATTAGCACTTATAAAAACCGATTGTTGATGTATAATGTTAGAATCGGATTTTATATGTGTGTCGAGTAAACCGATTGTTATTCTCAATTTTTCTGTATCTTTTTTTTGTTATTCATTAACGCACGTTAATTTCACATCTAACACTATATTTTACCACTAATCACCGAATTAACACTAATTAATTAGGGGATAAATTTGTCATTAAAAAACATTTGGTTAAGGGGCTTTTCATTTTACTTCAAAATGTCTCTATTTTGTCACGTAGTGATATAGGCCCAAATTAATGCTTATAGACCCCAATTTAGCCAGGTTAATTTAAGGGGAAGTTTTTTTCTACCCAACTTTTTTTTCTTTTTTGTATATCAAAAATCCATCGTTAAGATTCTATATATAAGGAGCCCATACTTATTTATAATGGGACTTGGATTACAAAATTAACTTTTTACACAAACAATATCAATTTATTTTGGGAAAAAAAAACGGTTGTGGAAAAATGTGGATAATTATATCTCCTAAAAAAGCTCCCTAAAACAAGTCATTTGACTAAAACAACTCTGCATTGTCGTTGATCCCTAAATTAACTCTCTTTTTTTTTTGCCTCAATAACTTCCTAAATTAACTCGTCTGACCAATAACTCACCTATTTTTTACCACGACTAACCAAGTAGGAAAATTCCATTATTCACAAATTAATGAGAATTTTAACTCATAACTCACCTCTTTATTATCTCGACTAATTACCATCACTAGACTTAGGAAAATTTGAATTTCACTGATTAATGAAAATTACATTTTTCACCGATTAATGAAAATTTGAATTTTCATCGATTAATTAAAATTTTAACACCGGTTTTGACCAGTTAATGGAAATTTTAATTTTCAGTTTGGAGACAAACCCCCAAATACAAAAAAATAAAGGAACACATCAAAATCACAAGAATTCTTTTTTGAGAAAACAAATGTTCTAGGAAATCTGATACAATATTGTGATGCTTAGCTGGAGGAATAGTGGATCCATAAAAATTGAATCAGATCCATTCCAACTTTTAACTAGTTTGCCAAAATAACGTACCTAAAGCAACCATCTGTTAACAGGGGGCTATTAAAAGATCGGTTGGGCCCACTGTGTGTGTCTAGGCGGTTTTAAGGGTGTTTAGGTGGGTGGTTCATTTAGAATTTTTGTTACACTTCACACAATATCAGTTTTTGCCTGTATTCTAGTTGACGTGGCACTTTCAAACCACTGGATCCACAGGTCACGCTGAACCCCGAAGCATGGTTTTTAACATCGCACGATTCATGCGATTCGATTCATCAAAAATGATACCCTGATGTTTCGAACTCATGACCTCCTGTTTCCTAAGAGTATCATCTAACCACTGTTCCACATTGTTATGTTTGATGTGTAACGAAATCTAATGGTATATATATTAGTGAACAAAGTCCAAAACTTGGCAAAAAAAAATTTGATCTTTATTTATTATTCCCCATAATTCAATATCATTTACCAAAAACATACGATTTAATTATCGACCGTAAATCTTCGATTCTAGGTTTAACATACGATTCAATTTCCAAAATTGAAAAACAATTCGCTCAGCGATTTACGATTTCACAACCTTGCCCCGAAGCATTAGTGTAGGGTTTCCGTCAGCTTAGGCGCACCCAAATTGCATGCTTCCATTTAACACGAAGTTAGAGCACGGGGGCAAATCTGCTCAGTAAATGCTGTATTTGCGGATGACTACGTATTCTAAAGAAACCTGCACCCCTAAAGAAGACAACTGTAACAAAGTGACAAATCTTTTTTTCTTCTAAATCTAAAAATCAATAATTAGGTAACAATTTTTAACCCGGCTTGATTGGGTATACCCAAATTGATTGGGGTATACCCAAATGAGACAAAGTAAGATTATTTTGAAGTAAAACACAAAGCCATTATCCACATATTTACAAAAATGACTAATCTATCTTTGATTAATTAACACTAATAAATGTGACTAGTATAATTAATTTAATTTGTTAATTAATTGATTAAAATTTTGAAATTAGGTTTTATTTTAGATTGAACTCATGGATGTGGATAGATTTTTGAGATTTTTTTTTTTTACTTTTAAGAATTCTACTTGTAACGGAAATGAAATCGTACTACCCAAACACTTATAAATAAAGGATTGTAGATCTGCTGGGCGATTTTATACTCAAAATTATATAAGGAATTAACATTTTCAGTTCTGAATATATGAAAAATTAGCAAGGTCTACGGATGAAGAACATGCCGACTATATCTGGCCGGCAAGGTCTGCAGATGAAGAACCAACTTATAGCCGCCAGTGTCGATAAAAAAGTACCCTGCCGACTATAGGATTTTTGACATATAAAGAAGGTATCACAAATGCATGATTAGGTATTAATTTCATAACCTGCCGACTAAAATATAGTCGGCAAGGTATAGAGATGGATACCTTGTCGACCCTGTAACTGCTAATTTCAGAGATGAAAAGTCGGCATGATATTCAACCTTATACCCTGCGGACTTTTGGTTCTTCGTTTTTTTTTGTTTTTTTTTTTTGATTTCACATGTATAGTTAGAGTGTAGAAGAAAGATTTTGATTTTCTTTTTAATATGTTTTGGTCGGCATGCTTTTTTAATATGGGCAATTTAGTCTTTTAATACCTTTTAGACATCCCTTAGCACACTAGTTTGGATAGGAATAAAATGGGTATACCCAATTAATCTGAATATACCCCAATCTCGCCAGGATTTTTAAGTGTTTATCATTTTTTTTTTTGTTTTTTTTTTAATGCAAAAGAATGGGATTTATTAATGTTGAATGTGAAGTTTTTCTGACAATTATTGAGCCCTAACATTACTAGGAGGATCAGCTAACTAAGTTTTAGAAATTCTAAACCTGTCGCTTTACTTTGCAAGTGTATCAGCAATTTTAATACACTTCCTTGGGACAAAACTAACTTCCCAGGCTTGAAACTTTTTTAAAGTTTCTATTGCATCCAGCATAATGGGTTCATTCTCCCGTGCTATTGTATGAGACGCCTTGTGTTTAAATAACTGTCAATCCCTTTAAGATCCGTTTCCAGCATAATTCTTGGAAGCTGCAACTCCACGCACCATCTAACAGCATGACTGAAAGTTTATCAGTTAATAGTCGTGCCGACTAAACTGAATAATGAGCACCCGCCAAAGGGTGAAAGCTTAATCACTATATATACCCACTTATGAATAATATAGAATAAGTTAATTGCCAACGTCTGGTCGTTTCAGCTGCTACAAATTGTATAAATACCTGCCGGGAAAAATGCGAGGATAATATTAAAAGGGGAAGGGCACAAACTAAAGCTACAAGGAGACAAGAGGAAAAGATCATACCTCCATCAAGTTTAAGTAAAAATCAAGGCCTACAAATTTTTGTTCCATCTCAAACTGATCTCTAAGATACTTCCACATGTGGGAGTAATTTGGATCGTCCATGGAAGCAATCTCTAATCTGGAAATGTTGAAAAGCAAGAACGGTCAAAGACAAAGTACAATAGAATTTCGGTAAAAATTAAGACGCAACAAATTAAAAACTTCGTTAAAATAGTCTCTGATCCCAATTAGCTATATTTTAACTCAAATTTATAACTTAATTAAAATAATAATTTTCTCTAGCCTGTTAATTTATCAGAGTTTTGTTGTAATAAGACATGTGAAATCCCTTTATATATTTCAAGTGACGTATCCAAATGAAAACATAGAACGTATGATGCCGATCCAATTTTGATATTATTAATATCATTAGATGATTATTGCTGAACCAGCAAGATTCCTGTTTGAACTGTTTCCCAAACAACGAGCGAGGATTAAGAATTTTGAATGAGTATAAAGTTTATCATTGCTGATACTTAAGAATTCAAATACCTCTCGAAAAGTCCAAGCCTAACCATGATTTCAGCAAGAGTAGAATTTGCTCTCCCAACTAGTCGACACATTCTTTTTTTCCGCATGATATAAGATCTCACTTTGTTCCTTTCGCTATACAATTCTGTAAACGCTGCAATTACTCCATCAAGCTGAAACTGGCCGACTTGTGAGAATGTTTACCCTGATCAAAGGAAAAAGGAAAACTGAAGCATTCTGAAAGATGTACCTTACGGACATAGTAATCGAGGGCTATACTTTGACCAAGAACAAAACTAACCACACGAATCCCATCGTTATCCAAATGCTGCAGCATTACATAGCCTAATCCACCTTGCATCCACGTGGGCAGATTTGAATTTTCTTTCACCTCATACTCTACAGATCCAAAACAGCAGGACTTCAGGCACTCAATAAATTAATAATAGTTCAAGTACTCAATAAATTAACAACAACGGGAGAAGGAGAAAAAAGGATATTGATACACATTCAGGCAAATAATAAATACTACTCAATACATACTATAATGGAGATAATAAAAGGGCCTACTAAGACCAGATAAAAAAAAAAGGTTTACACTTCTTTTTTACCTTTGCAAATTGATCATTTTTCCATTAAATCAGAGATATTGACAAGATAGCGACCAATCAGAGTTACTTCTACACAAAATTGCCTATTTGTCCCTAAACCCGTGATTACATATTTGCCAACTATAACTTATGAATCTGCAACTAAAGAAAATGGAGATAATGGCGGTCTCCGGAGATGCTATTTGTACATGGGATTTTTACACCAAACTATCGCACCGCTTATGTGACCTTTTCGTAATATATAACTAAGGTTAACTGCTATGGTCATTCAACGATGAAAAACGTGGCGAGAAGGGTTCAAGCACTTGCTCGAACGTGAACTTGAATCAAGTTTGATGCGCTCAACCATTGGGCGCAAAAAAATCACTTTTGAGCCCAACTATTGTGGTGATCCAACGGCTTCACCCTTTTGTGCCCAACCCTTGGGGGCAGAGATGCCATCAGATTAACACATCCGTCGCACTCCACTCTTGTGCCAAACCATTAGCTGCAATGCGCCAACTCATTAGGGATATTCTGCTTGAATCAAAATCACCCTAGGTTCAAGGTGAAAGTTTTCAACTTGAATCTTGAAATTTGATGGACCATACACTTTGTATAAAAAAACCTATATTGAAACCCTCAACTAAACTAGTCAAGCTTGTAACCTTTTGGTTTTCATTAGACCCTTCATTAAAACTATTGAAATCAAGAACCACCTTGCAACAAAAAATTTCTGACAGGTGCCAGGCATGAATGTATATGTTGAGTAAATGTAAGTGCAAAAATATTTATCTTTTTCAAAGTCAAACAAATAGCAAAGCAAATAGCAAAGATTGTGGTTAAAATCAAGAAGAGAGTAAAATTTTGGAAGGAGAAATATGAGCATACTTGAGGAGGACTTGAATCACAATCCCCAAACTTGAGAAGAGCATAATCTGTGGTATCAAATTGACTTGATTATCAGCCATTAATCCTCTTAAATCAATCCTGTAGCCACTCGAACAAACAAAAAAAACCACTTGAATGGTGAACGCAAAATTGAAAATTTATAAGTAACCCAAACCTGTTAAACATGAAATAAGCTCTAACTGGAATTGAGATCAAAAGATCCTCTTTTTTTATGTTGGGTGCACCAACATTGACATCTGAAGACGAGATATGTCGATTAACCGCAGCTTTTATGTGAGGCGAAGAAATAGAGCAACGATTAGAAACGCCACCATGACTGGAGCTGAAGCTTAAATTAAGAAGAAGAAGTCTAGTATAAGAAAACGAATTGGAGAAAAAACTCTGTTTTAAGGATAGGGTTTTGGAGAAACCGAGAACAGGTGCGTTGGGAGTTGGGAAATTGGGGTGTTTTATGGGAGATTTTGATGTTCCGAATAGAATTCCTAATGCAGTTGAATAAGATCGCCGAACAACGGTGTTCTTTAACTGCTTGTTGATTGAACTGGAAAACTTCGACATTGACAAAAATTAGTGTAAAGATAATTTGATTCAGAGGTTCCTACTGATTCTTGAACACTAAATAAAACGATTACGGTGCAGTTCGTGTTCGAAAGAAAGGGAAAGCGGATTTTAATCTTACACGAATATTTATAAGCATCAACGGGCCCGGTTCTCACCGAACCCATTTGAAACAGTCGGATCCAGTTTTTGGAAGTGGAAACCATCCGCCCACGTCCCAGCAGGCCAGCACTAGTTCCTTCCTAAAGTTCCAGTTGGGTCAAAATTAGGGAAGTGGGTGTCTATGAAAGAACCCTGATTTTGGGCATACCAAAATCTTTCAAGGCATACAAACAATAGTCCCATCTTGGGTGACCTTATAAGGGGTATCCTATGGATAGTTCAATTACCTATATACCCTTAATATAAAAATTTAAAATCAGTTTTTTAATCAAAATCAGTTTCCCTTAACATCTCTTCTTCTTCTTCCTCCTCTAGCCGAACTCTTCCCCCTCCTGCGAAAAAAAAATTCATCATCGTGATTAATAGTCGATTCGTAAAAATTTGATCGTCGATTAAACTCAACCACATAATGACTCGTAAAAAGAAAACTAGGGATTAGGCAAACCAAATCGTCTTCTAATCCATCAATTGAAGAAGAAGAACCAATTGAAGATGAAGGTGTAGAAACTGAAAATCAACCACCAATTGAACCAGAAACTGAACCAACTGCATCTCCAACTCCGGAAATAAGGATAAGAAAGTAAGTTTTACAAACCCAATCTCCTATTTGTTGTTTTTCATCGATTAAATGACGGTTACAGTGTTGGGTTCGGCTCAAAATTGAGTTGCATTTTTAGCCGAATTGTTCATCACAAAAGCTTCCTGTAAGTGTATATGAACAATTCGGCTTAAAATTTCATGAAATTTCAAGCCGAACCTAGTCACAGATAGAGATGCATAGGGGTTCGGCATATTCGATAATCATAATATGTGACGAACCTAGCAGATTTATGAGGTTCGGCTATTACGATATTCTCAATATGTGCCGAACCAATAACAATATTTTAACCCCAAAAATAACAAATTGATGTTCGGCTCATACGATTTTCGAAATATAAGCCGAACCAGTAATTATTATTTTTCTGGGCTATTCAGGATGTTGTTCGGCTCATAGATGTGAGCCGAACCGTTCATCAATTAGTAGATTCGGCTCATAGATGTGAGCCGAACCTCAACATGTTTCGCCGAACCATGATCAAAAAAATCATCTAAACAACCCTTTATAATTCTGAAAATTATCTTAATCACTAAACAAAATATTTAATCACTAATCAATATTACTAACACTAATCGTAAAGGGCAGATTTGCCATTAAAAAAAATTGGGTTAAGGGGTAATCTGATTTTGCTATTTCACAACCTTTTTTGTCTTCATGTGGTATGCCTTGAAAGATTTTGGTATGCCCAAAATCAGGGTTCCTATGAAAACCAGGAAAGTAGGTACCTCTAGAGTTTGTATATTTTCGTTGATGGCTCTCTGTTTTCTAATCAGAAGAAACCTAAGGTTTTGTTGTCTAATTTAATTGGGGGCCATGGCATTTTATTTGCACCCCAAAATTTTCAGAGCGTATTAATCCGACAATGAATATAATGTTTTATCCTTGATTAATATTTTTTTTCCAACTAACGACCCTTCATAGACATTAACGACAGTTTAGAGTCGTCATTGAAAAAATTCCAATACCATGATGACTCTAAATTGTTGTACATTTTCGCCATTAACGACTAAGATAACGATTCTTCTTAGAGACTAACGACTGTCTGTAACGACACTTCTAAAACATTAACGACTGTTTACAGTCATCATACACATAATCAAAACAATAACAACTCTTTCAAAGGGTCGTCAGGGAATTGATTATGTTTATGACGACTTAAAACTGTCGTACATTTCGGCCATTAATGAATCTTCGATAGTATAGAGTCGTCACTGAAACAGTCGAAACATTAACGATTGTTTAGGGTCGTCATTGAAATTTTTTCATACCATGACGACTTTTCATACAGATCTGAGCAAAAAAAAAAAACATTAGTCAGAAAATTGCAGACAAAATATCTGGAAAAAAAAAGAATAAAACTCCAATTAATTAAAATTATCACTAATTATTTAGGGGCATTTCAGCCATTTAGAATTTTTTCTTATAAGGGATGACCCAAATTAGGGTAGGATGACCTTTTTTGTCCTCTAATGCAGGGCCCCATTTAATTTTTATGCCCTCAATTAAACCAAGTTTTGTTGGTTCGAAGGGAGGCTTTTCGTTCTCGTCTACTGTATTTTTCTTTAGCTGGAAGGTACTCTGCCAGGGTTGTCTTGGCCATTTTCTACTGTCTGAAATTTTAGGTCTTAGCAAATCCAACGTCGAAGATTTTCAATTCGATCAACAGGCAGTTGAAGTCATCATCATCGATAAAGCAGCTATTTACCACAAATTCCTCTATAAAAAAACCTACTTTACCTACTACAAACACACTTATCAATTTCTGCACAACCTTAACTTCAAAACATAATCTTTTTCCCAATTCGTTTTCTCATACCAATATAAATTTCAGCTTTCGTAGATTTTGCTCTATATCCTCTCCTCTCTGTCTTCAGAGGCCGATGGCTTAAAAAAGGAGCATCTTTTCACATCAATTCCAGTTAGGGCTTATTACTTATCCGATAGGTTTGTTAATGTGAACTTCTATCATAGCCTTTTGTGATCGTTTCATTGTTTTATGTTTATTTTTCATCTGGGTGGTTGCAGTATTGATATGGAAGGGTTAATGGTTGAGAATCAAGCCAATTTGGTCCCCCATACTCCAGGAACTGGCAGATATGCTGTTCTAAAATTTGACGACCTTACTAATTCTCGTGCTCCTCGAGTAAGTTCAAATTAAGTCGTTTTATTAAGTTTAAGTAATTTACAGCATTCATATGAGAACAAACTGATGATTCCTTTTTTATTGCAACTGGCCGTTTAGAGTTCTGTAGCCACCAAAAGTTTTACAAGCTTGACTTTGATTAGGTGTGATGGTTCCATTATAATGTATTGAATTTTTCATTTCAGGATTTGGGGGCTAAGTTAATTGGAATTTCTCACTCTTACATGGTGGTTTTCCCATATGGATCCGTCACGATGTTTAATGTGCATGATCACGAAATTGATAGGCACCTGGAAATTATCAAAAGACATGCTTCAGGGTCGCTGCCTGAAATGTTTAAGTGCAGTGGAGACTTGCCGGTGCCACGGAATTACTTCGGTATGATATGAAATTCTCATTCTTAAGTGCCAATTTTTTTAGGAATAATCTTAGGCATCTCTTGTAGGGGTGAAATATGTTAAGATTGGGAGATGTCTATCAAGTTAAGATTAAGTCAGGAAAAAAAAGAACCATCATAGAGATTACGTAAAACCCGTATTAGAAGAAAACACCATGACACTTTAGCCGCTTTATATTCTTTATATTGTTCTTATTTTTTAGCATGCTGCAGATGTGATCATGAAAGTTTCATGCTTACTAATAACTTGTTAAATAATGGGTGTTAATGGTCAGAAACTGCATATACACAAAATCTTGAAAGTGGATGGTTATCATGGTTATAAGTTCATAACAAAATCAGGGCGAAGGGTGTCTTTTCACGGGCTTGAAATTACAGATTGATGTATGATTCTGATTTTGGATGGAGAGAGGATATGGAGTGGGAATAGATTGTTATGCATGAAAGTTGTACATGGTATAGAGATCCCTCTACTAGTGGATGTTGTGGATCAAAATTGTTAGAATCTGACAGTAAAATGTGACAGTAGGATGAGACTATTGAGTCTATAAAATGTGAAGTGATGTATCACCATCTCGTGTCAGGACCTCACATTTGTCACTGTGACTTTTCTCCTAGCTAGTAATTAATTAGTTATATTATGTACTCTGTGATGCATTGTGCATCCAACATTCTGAAGTCCTGCTTATAGGAGAAAATATGTCCTTCATTTCTTCATACAATATCTTTACTTCCTCCTTACTCTCTGTGCGACTTACAAACCTACTGTTGATTGCATAAGCGAACACATTCCGGTCTTTAAGTTGGCACTTCCACTCAAAAGCTCATGTAACAAGGATGGGTTAAAAGGGTTTACATTGCTAATGCAGCCAGTCCTCGTTGACTAATCTTGAAACTTTACCCTTATTTAGAACGTGTATAAACCGGGGCCCATACAAAAAATGGTTGAAGTTTAGTTGGCGCATTAATGCATTGAGCAACCACCATAACCGGGCATATTTGTCGATGCAAAAGATTGTCAATAGGCATGATATCTGTGTTCTTTTCATGGTCAATATCAACATCTACATAACTGTAGGATATAGTACTTCGAAAATAGGATGGTTGAACCTGGCTTTGAATTTGCGAAATGTTTAAAAGCTCTGTTTTGCTTATGATGATGGTCTTACTTTTATCCTGGAATGTCTAATTCTATTCCTACTGGCAGCAATGGGATTTTCTATTTTCTCTCAGTTTGAAATCTTAGAGAAAGGGCATGTGGTACGTTACCCTCATCAAAGATATGTTTGATGATGTTGTCACCAGTGTCAGAGCATGTCTAATTGATGATCGGTGACTTTCATACTAGGATAGGATTGCACTAAGGGTCAGTTTTGAGCCCTTAGATTTTCTCCCACAAGGGACATACAAGGGGAGATCCCCTAGTGTATGCTCTTCGCTGACGATTTGATGCTAATTGACAAGAGTAGGGTAAGGGTTGATAGAGAATTGGAGCTGTGGAGATAGATGCTAGAATCCAAGGGTTTCAGACTTAGTAGGACTAAAACCGAGTATACGAGGTGTGAGTTCAGCGATGCTAGAGCAGAGGATAGAGATGTCATTTTGCACGGGCAGTAACTAGTAAGGATACTTTTCGATATTCAGGATCGATGCTGCAAAGTGATAGCGAGATTGATGAGGATGTTGGTCATAGGATTGCGTGAGATGGACGAAATGGCGACAAGCAACAGGCATCTTGCGTGATAAAAAGTTCCGCAAAAACTCTAAGGCAAGTTATATAGGACTGTGATCAGACCTGCGATGTTGTATGATGCAAAATGTTGGGCTATTAAAAGGCAACACATTCATAAGATGAGTGTACCAGAGATGTGTATGTTGCGGTGGAGTTCTGGTCATACTAGACAAGAGTGAACTAAAAGTGACAATATACACGATAAACGTGGAAATAAGAGAAGCTTATTCAACAACGAATGGGATGGTTTGGACATTTCTAACAGAGACCTCTAGAGGCACCAGTTCGCACTGGTATCATAAAGCCATTCCATAAACACAAAGAAAGGCAGAGGTCAACCAAATTAACATGGGAGGAGGCAGTAAAAAGAGACTTTAGGAATGGAATGTGCCCAAAGTGCTGGCTTTGGACAGAAATGCGTGGAAACTATCCATCCACGTACCAGAACAATGACCTAAGGAGTTTGTTTAAGATTTGTTTAGGATAGCATTTAAAAGCTAGGACTCTGTTTAGCAACCCAGGATCAAGGACCCAGAGCTTAGGACTTTGGCCGTGGGATCTGTTAGTATAGGTAGTATATGGATCATATTTTATTCCTACTCCCTCCATCCAAGCTATATAGATGGAGAAAACATATGGATTTCATAAATATTTGTTCTTTTTTCCTATCCTATACTTTTTGATTGAAACTAATACCACTATCATAAATAAGGGTATATATAGAAAAAGTTATCTAGGATTAAGAACTATAAGAACTATACCTATATCCTATATAGATGGACGACCTAAAACTAAAAATTTGTCTATATAACATCGTCGGAGGAGTAGCATTTTGGGTGGCATTACTTTTTACTTTTTTTTCCTTTTTGATTTTTGGTAACTTCGGTATGGATTTCATTTCTAGCTTACCCCGACTTGTTTGGAGCTAAAGGATTGGTTTTTGTTGAAATCTTATATTGCCATATGTTTGACCTATTGTATGTTATCATAGATTACGAGGTGAGAGAAAAGCCGGATTTACAAACGTGGATGCAAGGTGGGCCAAACTATATAATGCTGCAGCACTTGAACATTGATGGTATCTGTACGATTGGTAGTGTTCTTGGCCAAAGTGTTGCTCTTGATTACTACTGTCGCCTGGTATGTTCTTCAAACTGCTAGCGAGGTCCCTTGCTCCTTTTTTCCATGATCAGTTTGAGCACCCTTTGAATTCTGTTCTTATTCTCTTTCAGGTTGATCAATTGGTTAACGAATATTCAGGCGTAAATTTTCGATTGGAGGCAAGTGGTGCTTGTAAAAAAGGGATAAAGCAGACGATACTGCTCTGCGAGATGGAGGACATTGCAATTGCTATTTATAGGTTTGGGCTATCTGAGAGGTAACTACGTGTTTCAGTCATACTGATTGATTGGAAGCTTTGTTCGCTAGCCTTGAGTTATGAATGAGTGCATTAATAATACTTGCAAGGATGGTCATAGAGTGCTACTTGAATTGTAAGTCTGTGTCATATGTATGTGTCTTTATTAAGGGTAAACTGCATCTGTTCAGATCAGATATTGCTTGGGAAGATGACACCAAGTACTCACAAATGTTGGACTACCTTCTGGACAACTTTAACATGGTTGAGAGATTTGAGGGATTGGATCGTAAGTTCAAGATTGGAGAGGTAAGTGTATTTTTTCTGTATGTCTATTATATATATATATATATACATAAAAACCTCAATTTATATTGATACTCTATAAATTAGTAACCTCTATGCTATAAAATAGTAACCTCAATTTATTTTTAACTTGAGCCAGTTAAAAATATTATATTAACCTCAACATTTCAATGTTAATGTTTTAGTTCAGTCATACCGTAAAGAATTTATCTCCATATAAATCTTGTTTTACTAAATTATTTGATTTGTGTATACAATATGCCGAACCTTTTCAGCTGAATTTAGATATGCAAAATGCATTAAACACGAATTTACGCATTTCAGTGGTTTTTTCCAAACCACGTATAATTTACCAAATTTACATTTCATCTAGCCTGTTAATGCACAAAGTTTCGTGGAACCGGATGTTTGCGGCTTGCCGAATTGTTAACCCAACTTACATTGAATTTATAAACTCGTACTTTCTTGGATACTCCTCATATTAGTAATTGTTGTATATTAATAATTCCGTGCATTCCCAAAAATTCTAATATACAGAATTTTTATTGTATGTGAGACTACTGCTAATAATAAATTTGACACAGTGAACAACCTTATGGAATTTGATGCGTCTGATGTCTCCCTTGCAGCTAAATTACGACTTTGTTGTAGAGTGGCTGAAACTACTGTTTGCAGATATAGGGGGATTTATATTTTTTATTTGCATGGCGTTGGTATCATTTGCACCCTTAGAGCGTCCACAATGGACGATTAAACCCAAATATTTGGTCCAGTGGATAGGCGTAGTGGGACGGACCATCGATCAAAATTTGATCAAAGACTAAAATCCAGACCAAATTTGGTCGGCGATCAAGACCAAACCCAAATATAGTCGGGCGTTTATATAGTCCACGCCCATCACCAGGCGGACGTATAGTCCACGTCCCACCCCAGGCGGACGTATAGTCCACGGCGAACGTATAATGCACGCCTGCTTTTTTTTTCTTTTGTGTGGGACGTGGTTTATACCTCCGCCCCACTCTTTACAAATTTCAAATGCATGGGGCGGGCTTAATACCTCCGCCCCACTCTTTACAATTTTTTTATTATTATATTTTTTTTGAATTTTTATGCACCGGGCGAACGTATAGTCCCGTCCCACACCAGGCGAACGTATAATGTACGTCTGACGAAATTTAGTTTTTTCACCGTATCGTCACACACCAGACTAAACCCAAAATTTGGTTATTTTTTCTCTCTTTGGTCTATGGTTATACTCGCACCACTGCAGTTGCTCTTAGGGTTGCTACACAGGATTATGGAGAGACTTTCTCACTTGAATAAACAAGAAACAGGTATGTGATATTATTTATGTGGAGTAATGTTATGTTTTTAGAATCTTATATGCCAGTTTCTCTGGAAAGATGATATTGTATGTTTGGGATGCTTTGTAATTCTAATTCATTTTTCTTTATATAAAATCAGAATTTTTTTTTCAAAAATTTTCCTTACCGGACGTTTGTGGTTACTTCTGGTCCCGCCATTTAAATCTTTTTTTGCCAGTTGAAACCAGTAAGGAACTTTAACATTTTTCATTTTTGCCGAAATAGTCACGAGGCTTGAAAGTGCATGCATAGACCAAAGAGAGAAAAAATCCAAGGGTTTCAGACTTAGTAGGACTAAAACCGAGTATACGAGGTGTGAGTTCAGCGATGCTAGAGCAGAGGATAGAGATGTCATTTTGCACGGGCAGTAACTAGTAAGGATACTTTTCGATATTCAGGATCGATGCTGCAAAGTGATAGCGAGATTGATGAGGATGTTGGTCATAGGATTGCGTGAGATGGACGAAATGGCGACAAGCAACAGGCATCTTGCGTGATAAAAAGTTCCGCAAAAGGCAAGTTATATAGGACTGTGATCAGACCTGCGATGTTGTATGATGCAAAATGTTGGGCTATTAAAAGGAAACACATTCATAAGATGAGTGTACCAGAGATGTGTATGTTGCGGTGGAGTTCTGGTCATACTAGACAAGAGTGAATTAAAAGTGACAATATACACGATAAACGTGGAAATAAGAGAAGCTTATTCAACAACGAATGGGATGGTTTGGACATCTCTAACAGAGACCTCTAGAGGCACCAGTTCGCACTGGTATCATAAAGCCATTCCATAAACATGATATTGTATGCTTGGGATGCTTTGTAATTCTAATTCATTTTTCTTTATATAAAATCAGAATTTTTTTTTCAAAAATTTTCCTTACCGGACGTTTGTTTGTGGTTACTTCTGGTCCCGCCATTTAAATCTTTTTTTGCCAGTTGAAACCAGTAAGGAACTTTAACATTTTTCATTTTTGCCAAAATAGTCACGAGGCTTGAAAGTGCATGCATAAACCCACTAGGTTGCAAGTGGTAGTAATCAGCAATTGGTTATTAGACGAGCAAGTGAAGACTCTGGCCGCTAAGAGACTCCAAGGTGCTAACTCCGAATATAAGAGGTCTGTCTTCAAAAGAGTGACACCTAACTAGACAGTGCAGTGTATGTGCACCGTTGCAGAATTAGGAAACATATCGAAAAAGGGCACAAGATGAGAACAATATAGATAGAGGATTTTGGCTGTAGTCCAACTATTAGACAGACTGTATCATTATCACTTGCCACCTTCCATTATGTTTATTTATACTAACTCTAGCATAGTGCTAATGCTTATTATAAGACCTCTTCAATATTATAATGATTTCGCCAATAACTATGAAAAGAGGATGAAAATACTTTGACAAGTTGCCGTCCGTTTTAATGAAATGTTATCCATATGGGAAACTAAAAAATGGTTTAATTTCACAAAAGACCCTGTTTGAGCTTTAAATTGTAGTATCCCCTTGATTGTTGTTGCAGTTGCTTCCCCTTGACTAACATGACTAAGAATGAATGGATAACAGCCGTCCCGTCCGTAGCCATCCGCTCTGTCAAAATATAATTGCCCAATGTTTTTGTTTTCTCAAAGAAGAATTAGGGAACTGAATAGTTAAATGGTCCCACCTTTCCGTAATGTTTTCTTTTTTTATATTATGATCAATAAAAAATATGGTGTTGACGAGTTCTAAACTCAGATCACCGGTATATTACCTAATAATTCTACCATTTTATTACAGTGATATTGACTAGTTGGGTAATAACAAATTCATAAAAACGGTGTTATCCTTTCGTGCTGAGGTACCATGTATTTTTATATATGTAGACACTGAAATTAAATTGTAATATATTATATCATTTTTTTTTCTATATGATTTACTAATCTTTTTGCACATATATTAGAAAAAAATTGATACGATTCTTAGATGGTTTATTATTTTGAATTACAAAGAAAAATCAAAAAAATAACATATGATTGTTAAAATACTAACCCAGATGGTAATTTTGTGATATGATATAAAAGCGCCATTTCGCATTTGATCCTGACTCAAGTTTTATCCAACTGACTCTATGAGACCTGATAGGCATGAGCGAGACTCGAGTCTTCATGGTCTCATAGCGTGACTCGCACTCTAGCATATAAAGTAGTTTTCATGGACACGTCCCAACTAACTCCATAACACATCCACACTAGTCATGTAACATGTTTCTTGATCTCATTCATAACACAAGATATGTAAGTTCATACGAGTCACCATTATTCCCCAGAGCTCATGCGCATGTCTAGAGGGACCTACAAAGGGGGAATGAGTGAGACTCTGCTCTAATCTCTCGTGAGAGAGATTCGATTTCAGCCTCGTGAGAGAGATCTGGCTTTTAACCATATATTACAAATTGGATGATCGTTGACCATCCGCGTCCGCTGTGTCAAAGTATAACGTGGGAATGCCCAGTATTTTTGTTCTTATGGGGAACCCAATAGTTAAAGAAAGCTATTATAGGGGTTCCAAACTTTAGGTTTTGAGGGATCCTATAGATTCAAGTGCCCAAATGTGGATAAGGGGATATATTTCACCCATAATATAAAAGAAAAAGATATTCTTAAATAATTAACCTAAAGCCAAAAACTAAACCTAAACCTAAACCTAAACCTAATCATCTTCTTTTTTTCCATTGTCTCTTCTTCCTTTTTTTTTTCCTTCGACCACGATTCTCCGCAAGTAATTACTTCAATTAAGTAATTACTTCATCGATTCTCGGCAACTAATTACTTCATCGATTCTCCGCAAAATAATTACTTCAATTAGGTAAGAATTCAGAACCCACCCTTTTTTGTTGCGTTTGATCGTATAAATAGGTTAGATTTGATCAAATTAGTAATTTTGAAATAGTTTCAGAATTACTTACGGTTGGGAAAGTATCGGTTTTCCAAACCGTAAAACAATTATACGGTTGGGAAAATATGAACTCCCAATTGTATTTTAACCTAGGTTTTTTTACGGTTGGGAGTTCCAACCGTATATGGTAGTTACGGTTGGAAAAATATAGACTCCCAACCCTATTTTAACTTGGGTTTTTTTTTACGGTTGGGAGTCCCAACCGTATATGGTAGTTACAGTTGGGAAAATTGAAGACTCCCAACCGTATGTTAAATTAAAAATTAAAAAAAAAAAGATTTCGATTTAGTTTTAGGTTTTCAAACCCTAACTATAAATTAGTCTAACTTAATAACTAATCATACTTAATTTAGTTAATCTAATTATTAGCACTAACTAATAGAATATATTACGATTAACAAAATTAATAGGTTAAGAGGTTTTGTTAATTACTATTTCATGATTCTCTATTTTATCATCTTGTGAGCCCCTAAAAACCAAAGTTTGGAGCCCAACAATAAGTTTCTAGTTAAACACCTTTGCATAATTTTTTATTTATAATTAATAAAGAATATGGTGTTGACAAATTGCAGACTCAGATCGCCAGTATCATTACCCAATAACTCTATCACTGTATTACAGTGACATTGGCTAGTTGGGTGATAACAAATTCATAAAACCGTTGTCATCCTTTCGTGCTAAGGTACCATCCACATTTACATATGTAGACACTGAAATTAATTTGTAATATGCTATATCATTTTTATATATATGATTTACTAATCTTTTATGCGGATTTTTTTTTTTTGTTACGATTCTTAGATGGTTTGTTATTCTGAATCACAAAAAAAAAAAGAAAAAAAAAAGAACACAGTAACATACAATTGTTAAAATACTAGTCTAGATGGTGATTTTGTGACATGATATAAAAGCACCATTTCACATTTAATACTGACTCAAGTTTTATCCAACTAACTCCATGAGACCTGATAGGCATGAGCGAGACTCGGGTCTCCATGGTCTTATAGCGCGACTCGCACTCTACCATATAAAGTAGTTCTCATGGACACGTCCCTACTGACTCCATGAGACATCCATACTAATCACGTAACATGCTTCTTAATCTCATTCAGAACACAAGATATGTAAGTTCATGTGACTGAGTCACGATTATTACCAAAGCTCATGCGCATGTCTAAAGGGACCTACAAAAGGAAATTGAGCGAGGTTCTGCTCTAATCCCTCGTAAGAGAGACTCGATCTCAGCCCCATGAGAGAGACTCGACTTTTAGCCACCTGACCCTCACAATTAACTACTAGACCTACCCTTAGTTGGCCCCCTTAGTTATACTAGGACATGATCTCAATCACTCATCAAGAAACTCGAGCTTTTCTTAATCTCGTACAAACACGAGGCTCAGGAATACCAATATATAAGTCTCCGAACGATCCTATCCTCACTCTACTAAGGTAAAGCTTGTTGATTTAAAAGATTGGGTACTGGAAAAAGAATTGATGTTGTCTACTTCCACGGGAAGACATGTTAAGGTAAATGACGTTTTTTTTGAGAAGAGAATTTGACTATCATTCCAGTGTACTGGGTTTTGCTCTATACCATTGCCAAATAAAATATGGGTGAAGTTTAGGGAAATGTCAGCGGTTTTTGTACATTAATGGAGATTCCTATATCACCAAAATTTTGTTTTCATTGTAAAATCACTTATCATTTTGTTTATGAGTGCAAGGCATTGGCAAAGGTAATGAAAGAATAGGTAGTAATCGATGATAAAGGTAAATATATGGATGGTCTTCTTAAGAAAAAAAGAAGAAGAATAGAAGACTGCTAAAGTACGGAAACAAGAGTTTTAAACGAAAAAACTGACAAATAGTCCCTGATATGAAATTTTGTGAGCTTGCAGTGATTGAGTAACTTGATTTAGTAGTTTCTAATAAGGTAATTAAAGATATTGTATAGGATGAGCTGGAAGAAAGTTGTATTCGTAGTATTGGAAGCCAATTTAATGTTCGTGGTCCTATTAGATATGCTAGGTGATGTCTAGGTGTTAACTCCAGTCTGTTGGTGTTGTTACCTATGATGCATGTTACTATTTTTCTTTAAATTTTTACGTTTATCGGTCTCAATAATTTTTTCTTCAAAGTCATTACCGATATTCTAATTATTTGACCAATGTTCTAATCATTACCTATAATTTTTCTTCAAAGTCATTATCAATTAAGAAGGGAAGAAATGTATGAAATCTTTAAATTTGGAGATCACGCAGGGCCGTAAGCTTCCGATACAATTAGCTAAAAATGTATGAAATCTTTAAATAACATGGTTTCTATGAAAAGTGGTGTATATGAATTTTTAATATCCTCCCATCAACTATGATTCCAATTCTTTTGAATCAGAACCTTGAAGTGTTTTTCATAGTTGAAAGAGGTAATCCACTATATCCTCTTATTTTTATGTTGATTAAAGATGTTCTTAGCAGAAACATAATAAAGTTGGTTATATAAGGTAAGTTGAAGACTATGGTTACTTCCAAAGGTGTATCTCTTACATATTTCTTCTTCGTTGATCACATTTTATGGATCTCTTGTCATCTTGTGGATCTCTTAGGAACCTTAAGACATCTTGTGGATATCTTAGGCCTGTACCAGAGAGCTTCTATACAATAAGTTAGATGACAAAAAAGCAAGTTGTATATTAGTGGTGCTTCAAATGCAAAGAAGATTAAAATATATAATTATTAGGATGGGGATGATAACATTTCCTGGTTCTTATTTGGGTGTGAAGGTGATGCCAAATGTTGTTTGAGTAACCTAAGTGAAAGTTATAATATTCAAGTGAAATTAGTTATTTATTTGAGAAATCTTCTCTCTTTTCAAGACGGAATAATCTTAATAAAATATGTGATTACAAGCTTTCATATCCAAAATATGGTTGTTTATAGATAATCTATGAAGACATGTAATGACTGTGAACCTTCCATTAGGAACTTGATCATATGGTCTAGAGAAGCTATGAAGAGTAAAAATTTGTGGTTGCAAATGATACCATCTGGTGTCCTTATAAAAGGGGATAAAAATGCAAGTTATTAACAAAGCCATACTTATGAATATTGGTGGAACTTATAGAATTCCAACAAAACTTGGGCAAAGTACACTCATGCTTCAATTTTAAAGCACAATGACGGGTTGACTGATTGCAAATTTTTTAGTGTGTCACGAATTAGATGGAATAGATGAATCAGATGGATTTCCGCGAGAATATTTCTTTGTAGTTTGAAAGCATCACTCTTTTAAGTCGATATTTAATTTAGATTTAATTAGTTGTTCAACTTTTTGGGGTAACATTTTTTATTTTTAACTCTTGTAATTTTTCGATTTAACAAAGTTACAAACACATACGGTGTTACGGTAGACTCCATTTATTACCGTCCAAATTACTGCTCGGTACAATACATCAACATTAGTGGAACATTAAGCAAAGACAAGTAATGTCATTGACATATGCGACATTGATGGTGAAATGTTATATGTCCGAGAATTCAGAGTTGGCACAAATCAAAAAAGGAATTAAGGACATCATAAATGTCGTGGAACGGTTTATGCACTGGTATGAGGCCTCGCCAAGGCCTAAACAATACAAGCGACACATGGCGTTGCTAAATGTGTCATTGCAGTTAGTTATTCAGCCTAGTGAAGACAATGCCACATGGAGAAGAGCTAAGTAGCAATTGAGACTAGTCTTTGGCATAATATTACTCAAGTTTGAACTTCCAATAGAGTGAAGGGCATGCCCAAGACGATTAGATCTAGTAAAAACTGGTGAAAGAAGGGCTCTTACATGGTAGTTATGATGCGGCTATGCATATTTAAAGGCTTTACATAACAATATTTAACCTAATTATTAAATTTAAAGACCTTTATATCTATAAGAGAAGTTATCAAACCATCTAGGACAGGTGAGGTATCATTGACTCGAGTTGGACAAAACAAGTCAGATATAAGTACCTTGAGTTGGTTATGAAACTGCTCTGTGGGCATATGACTGTCCAAGGCTTGTGCACATTGTAGTGCACAGTTATTGTCCTAATACTGGAAATATAAATACGCTGAAGAAAATTTATAATAGACGGAGTCTATCAGTTTGATAGATGGTCTCGAGTTATAGTTAAACTTAGAAAGTGAATGGCTAATGCAGTCCTATTCTGGACAAGTTTTGTGATCTTCCTTTGATAGGATAAAATAGAATCGTTACACTATATTTTTGTGTTCGTTATGATGCTGACCTTGTGAGTTAGTTCATGGTAGACCTTCCCTGCAGTATGTAATGATGATGCATTAAAGGATAAAGAGGAAAGAAGATAAACTTCGGTTGCTAAACACATAAAGAGTTACGTGTTCTCACTTGCTGTTGTAAGTATGTAGGACTGGGTATTGTGGGTGGAAGGAGTTCGCTGAACCATAATGTTATCTGTGATAACTCATAACCCATAAAAATTGTACAACCTGTTTGGTATCACTCAAGAAGCTGTTTTTTAACTTCTGAAAGTAGAAAAGTCAGAAGTTAATGTGAGTACACAATTTTCGAAAAACTTCTAGAAGTCAAAAAAAAGTTAATCTTTTTTTTTTTGAAGGAATAACATTTTGCTTCTAATTACTGCTTCTGGTACCCAAACAAGCTAGCACGCTCTAGCATTGAGAGAATGATAATATACGAGTTGGGAAAATAAAGGCTCCAATCCGTAAATTCTAAGAAACACAAAGGATGTAATACCAAAAATAAAATAAAATCAGTTGATATCATTTCGCGTTGGCTTCTTCACATGGTATTACTTGGATTGGATATCAGTGGAACGAAGAAACAACAAAAACAAGACGAAGAAACAAAAAAATAGAAAAGTCAGTCAGTTTGATATTTCTTGAAATTCTTTCTTTCAAAACCCAAAATAAAAAGAAGAGAAATTCGAAAAAAAGAAAAGAAAAAGTAACAAATAAATAAATCTGTGTAGAGAGAAATTCCTAAAGTGTTTTTGCTGATCACGACTGCTTATTTTTGAATCTGATGGGCGATGAGAAATCGCCTATAGTAATGGCAAATAGAGATCGTGAACTTCTCATACCAGTTGCAGATGATAATTCTATTCACCACGATGAATCATCTTCCAAGCCTTCTTCTTCATCCGCTTCTTCTTCTCATCACTCTGGTCGCGAGGTCAGTTTTGTTTTCTTTGTTGAACTTTTTCATGGTGGATCGATGCTGTAATTGTTCGGAATTGTATGAGAAATCGTTTTTAGGTTTTATTGATTTTTGCTAGGAATTCTAGTAGCAGATTTGTTTAGTTTTCGTCAATTTTGTTCAATTTTGCTGGAAATTATAAATTTAGGTTTGTGTGAGTTTATTTTAAAACCTAAATTAGTGTTACTGGGGAAATAGGTTATCATCAGGAACTCAATTATTTTTTAATTGATTTGATTTTATTGTTAGATTCTTTCAGGGCGTCATAATTTAATTTCACTGTAGTTTGAAGTTGAAACCTAATTTTATTACTGAGAGGCTTTTGTAGAAACCTAATTTTATTTTGCTTGCTTGACCTATGAATCATTCTTTTATCGAATATGCTCGAAAAGGATAGGAAGTATGGTTCTGGTGTATGTTTAGATGCAGTTGAGTTACTAACATTGATTAGTATTGAATGCACAACAGCTGATTATAAAAAATATTGAATGCACAATTTTTTGATATCTAGGAAGCTTTGTTGTACACGCAGTTGTCCTATTTAGGTGTTCTATATTGTATTGCTTCTTTCATTTTAATTTTTCAGTCTTATTTAAACTCCGTAATTGTTTTTGTGTAGGCTTTCTACAAAGTTGTGAGAAGCTGGGCATCGAAAAAATTCATGACCGGATGGTGAGTGCATCGATCTTTCTCTTGATTATTGCAGGATTCCTGGCCTGGTTCTTCAACCCTTCCCAGTTATTGTTGTGTACTACATTAACATTCCGTTATCTAGTTCTTCTGTAATCCAGTAAAAAAAAGACGAATACATCGACTATAAATCATTAAACGGTTGTATCATTCTTTTCCAAATGGACATTCCATTAACCCTTGGATTTATAGTATCCCACGTCACTTACCGGCTACCGCTTTAATCTCCTATTATCTTCGCCTAGTAATTACAGTATGAATGTTAGTCTTTCTTACATAGTTAGGCTGTTTATAGTTGCATGTTATCCTTTGAACTTTTGATAAAGCGAAGACATATTAACTATCTGGATATACTAGTTGAGAACGATGCAAGCGAAAAAAAGATTGTGTTTTGTATCATACATTTAATCTAACTTGAAATTTATTGTTCTTTCTCCTAAAAATAAGTCTTTTTAACTTGAAAAATGGAAATGCTAGAAAAGCAGGTTTATACTGTGATATATGAGCGTGTTTCCTGGTGTGCTGACCTTTAATTTGTTGGTAGGAGAAGTATTAATTTGCTTGTGATGATTATGGTCTTTATGTTGGTTCTTCTTCTGATCAGTTTTCCTTTGCAGTGTCATCTTATTGCCAATAGCAATCACATTTTATATCACATGGTGGTTTATTCATTTCGTGGATGGCTTTTTCTCTCCAATCTATGCTCATCTGGGAATCAACATCTTCGGTATGCTGTTTTTTGTAACAACTATCTGCTTTTCCTTGTTTGTGGTTTGGACATGGTACTGAATCAACATACTTAGGTCAAGCCTTCCATAAAAAAAATACTTCTTCAATTTTCCAGTCCTTTCTAATGATCTACTAGTCATTCTACATACGAGTTGCTCATAGTTGATTTTAGCCCTGTAGTTAATATTTCATTTACAGACAAGTCTAGTTTGTGGATGATTTTGATAATTTTGACTTGCTTTGTCTAGGTCTTGGATTCGTGACCTCCATAATGTTTATCTTCTTGGTTGGTGTGTTCATGTCATCGTGGTTGGGGGCATCAATCCTGAGCCTTGGGGAATGGTTTATCAAAAGAATGCCATTTGTTCGCCATATTTACAACGCGTCCAAGCAAATTAGTTCTGCCATATCTCCAGGTATGTTTGCTGCTGTTATCTTTTTCTTAAGGTTTTGTTCGGCTTAACTTTGCCTCATTTAACATTTCCGGATGGCATCACCTGTTTCTGTTATTTTCACAGACCAGAACACCCAAGCCTTTAAGGAAGTAGCCATCATAAGGCATCCACGTATCGGTGAATATGCATTTGGGTTTATCACCTCATCTCTTGTTCTTCAGGTCTGATCTATTTTCCTCCAACTGTTTGCAAGTTTGGCAGTGTGAACCTGTACTTTTCTATTTTTTTATCAGTTTGTATTGAACTTCCTCGTTGCTCCTATCTTTCCTTTAGCGAGTTGTACTTACTACTTAGCTTAGTAAAACTACTGCTACTTAATAGAGTGAATATACTGCCCAACTAGATTCGATTTAATTGATAATATATTAACTGGACCCTGTTTTTGTAGTGTCCCGATCTGGTAGTGCAGTAGGATCTATGCATCAAACTATAGGAGTTTGGAGTACATTATTTGGTTAAAAACGTGATTCAACTGCTGAGTCTGTAGAAATCTAATTGTAGTTTGGTCTGTTTTATTTACCACGTTCTTTTACTGAATGCATCAAATCGTACTTGTGTGAACAGAATTATTCTGGAGAAGAGGAGCTATTCTGTGTCTATGTTCCGACGAACCATCTATACCTTGGGGATATATTCTTAGTCAATTGCAAAGATGTCATCAGACCAAATTTATCGGTCCGTGAAGGAATTGGTAAGTATTATTGTTTCTTTTAAGTTTGACTAGATAAATACAGCTTCAAGATGTGCGTAGGAATAGAAGGATTTTGCTTTTGGCAACCAACTTTACCTTGATTCTGTGCTAGGTAAAACATTTCTGGGGTAGGCTAGAAATGAAACCCATGTCGAAGATACCAAAATCGAAAATGTTTTTGGTTGAAGTATATTAGCTTCTCTTTTATGTCCCACGTCCTTAACCCCTGACTTCATTGATGTAGTGTCTCCTCCTTATATCATTTGTTGGAATATGTCACACTTTAATACATGGCAGAATTTGACGATTAGTGAATTCTATAGCTTAACTTGGTGGTTGAGTTCCTTCCCTCATTCATCCCATGCCATCCTATGTACATGACTTGCACCTGCAAGTTGAAGTTAAATAGACCATTGACATTCTAAAAGGGTTCGAGGAGGGGAATTAATTTAAATGGCTTTCCACGAGGCTGGATAGCGAATTAGATAGGAATTTTTTGTTGAAAGGAACTCTGATGCTTCAAGTATCTTAGAATAATGTTCTTTTGTCTTATCTTTTAATTGAGAAGTGCACATATCATATGGTGTGGTTCTATTAAAGCATAGAAAATATATCGTCATTGCACGTCATCAGTAATTCAGTTTCTGACATGTCTTTTATGTGGAATCATTCCAGAGATTGTTGTATCTGGGGGAATGTCCATGCCGCAGATTCTTTCGACACTGGAGACCCAGTCAATTCCGGACAGAAGTAGACCTGGCAGGAATTAAGATTGAGAAGAATCAGATATATTGTGTATTCCATTATTTCTTCTTGTGACACTGAGTTGGCAGTGAAGTTCTCCACGGTCTTATTATTTTAGTTCTCAGGTAGTCAGAATATTAATGTTTGGTTACTGGTTCGATTTCGGATCACCAGATTATGATAGTGGCATGCAATGTAACATTTCTTCTCAATAGAGGTTTTCAACCATGCTATTTACAATGTAGTGCATGCTAACAGTGAGCAAGATGCTGCAATTTAATGGCCCAGGCTTCTAAAAACTTAGCATAATTAGCATCCTCAGCTTTCCAACACTGAATCCATAAGGAATAGGTTCCGTAGGAAAATAAATCGAGATGGCTTTTAAATACTTCTGATTTGAGTTTTCGGATGCGATCAGTCCAAATTTCGGTTATTCTCTTATGTCTTTGGTCCAAATTTCGGTTATTCTCTCGTGTCTTTATAGTTCAGGTGCTTCCGAGAGTACATAATGTGATATCCAAACTCACTTTTTCCCCTAATCGACAGGAAAAGATAAAAGGTGAGTTTGGTACTACAAGCAATTAAGCAGCATTTATCGGAGTCTAAGGTTCTTGCCCATTATAGATTTTTTTAGGTTCTTGCTTATTCAGGCTTTGTGAAACCTAGATTCCACACTTCCACTTTGGTGTCCTTTTGTTTCTTAGAGTTAAACTATGGGGTAATCGACTATAACTGCGGGGATCAGAAAAGGTCAAAGAATTTTACGTTACTCCAGGACTTCTCCTTACTGGGGTGAGAAGGATTTGTTGATTTGTAGAGCCACTTCCAACCTTATAGTCATTCTTATCACTGCTACAATTAGGAACAACTGACTTCTCCCTGAGAACCTATGAGATGGAGAAATGTGCCTTGAGAACAGAATGATGTCTGTCATATTTTAAAAAAAGCTTTTTCACATTTGAAGTGATTTTCTTTTTAACAAGAAGATGGATAGAGCGCAAGTTTTTTTTTTTAAAATTTTATACAACTGCATGCTGAAGCCATTCGATTCCCTGGCTTACAGCATTATTCTGAAACATAAGCGTAGAGATACATATTTCTCACAAAAATCAAGTATTGGTTTAAGTGCAAAAGCTACACTACAAGTCTATAAAATAGTTATTAGGATGAGCTCTGTAACTATCTACCGTCACTGGTTATCAATTGTGAAAAAACTCCGCTTGCCGTTAAATCTGAACGCCCATCTTCATTATCCTGATCACTTGACTGAACCGAAGAAATACGTGGAATTGCACGGAGTAGTGGAAGATCAGTTGCATCGTTTATGCTGTCCTCGTGGGGTTCTCTCTCAACTCCCTTCTCCTGAAGTTGCAAGGCATATTCCAAATTCCACAGTACATCACCCATTGAAGGACGATCGACACCGTAGTCAGACAAACATTTTTCAGCTGTGTCTCCATACTTGTTCAAAGATTTCGGATCAATCTTACCCACGAGTTGAGGATCAATTATTTGCTCGAGAAGTCCTTTCTTTTGCCATAACATTGCCCATTCTGCTAAGTTCATTTGATCTCTAGAGAGTTGAGGATCAATTGCTGGTCTTGCGCAGAGTACTTCGAAAAGTACACCAAATGAATATACATCCGACTTGTCTGTAAGCTTCTGCAGTCTAAAATATTCTGGATCCAAATACCCAAAACTTCCTTTCACTCCAGTGCTTAAATGGGTCTCGTCAAGACATGGTCCTGACCTAGAAAGACCAAAATCAGCAACTTTAGCTACATAATTCTCATCGAGCAATATGTTGGATGATTTGACATCTCGATGTATGATTCCTTGTGCAGAACCTGTGTGCAGGTAATGTAGACCTCTTGCTGAGCCGATGCATATCTCAAGTCGTTGCTTCCATGTCAAAGGTGGTAACCCAGAGCCATATAAATGATTTTTTAACGGTCCTTTGTCCATGAACTGATACACTAGAATCATCTCTGACTGGTCTTCGCAATAGCAAACTAGGGATACAAGATGAAGATGACGAATCTTTGATAATACCATGATCTCTGTCTGGAACTCTGGTAGGCCTTGCCCAGAACTTCGTCCTCCTCGTTTCACTGCTACTTCCATGTTATTTCTAAGCACCCCTTTATATACCATTCCAAAACCCCCAGAACCGATAATCAACTTCTCGTCGAAGTTGTTTGTAGCAAACTGTACTTCGGAAAAGGAAATTTTCAAGGCCAGGTTTGCATTTGTGTAAGGAGAGCGGGAGCCTGCAGACACCTTACTACTTGAATTCCCAGCATACACAGGTAAAGATGTCCAAGTTTCAGCCGGCTTTAACTTCCGCTCCTTGTTTCGGCGCTTGAATAAAAAGAATATTGCCAGTATAACAAAAGATAGAAAGACAAATCCTCCTAGAATTGAACCCACCAAAACCTTGACATTTTTCTTACTCCATCCTCCTGTCAAGTCTAAGCCTGTTTTATTAATCATCTTCATCATCTCTAATCCATTTAGTATAGCATTGACGTTTGCAGGGGTACTCATATCAGATTTACCAACACTGGCATGTACGGAATCTAAATGATCAGAGTCGACGACAAAGTCGATATAATAAGGTACTGCTAAACCAGGGGCTGTTTCAGCTGATAAATCCAGATTCTGTACAGCTGAGTTTCCGTTCAGATAGACATCGAAGTAGAGCTGAGGCAGTCCCATAAAATCGCAAAAATGCATCCGAATTAGGTATTTATCAGAAGTCCCTGGATTCACAGGCAACCTCCATGTTATGTTGAAATTTGCATTTGGAATTGCATTCATTTTGTTCATCACCTGAGCAGTATTGTAAACATAATCAGGTGCAATCTCTCTAGTTGCTTCTCCAACTTTATAATTAGCTGGACCATTTTGAGAACGGGACAGTGCCGCGTCTTTGATAACCAGATACTCTACGTCTGGGATCCAAGTCCTCCAAAGAGTATCATTAAATGGTGTAATTTTTCTAACACCTCCAACATTAATTCTATGAACTACTTCCAATATATTTGTAGATAAGAAACCTTTTTGGAACTCTTCAACTGTTGATGAGCTAATATATTTAGTTTCTTGGTCTTTGATAAGATCATCAGGAGCAGAGAATACTTCAATTGCATTAACAAATCCGAACCCTGATTTACCCAATGGTTTGAACAAGATTTCAACTTTATCATCCTTGGGCTTTACTATAAACTCCTTTAAAGTAGTATCCTTCGTACTAAAGTTATTTAGACTAAAAAATCCATTAACCAAAACATCGAACAAACCATTTTTAAGATCATAATTCTGTGAAGTGAAAGGAAAAAAATGAAGACGTACCAGATATAAGCCCTTCTTCTTGATCTGAAATTCATAATTGGAGACTTTTCTGAAAACTCTAGCTGTATGATATAATGGTGATAATCCAGGAGATGGGTTTGGGTTTTTCAGAAAGATTTTCGGGGTTGGAGAGACAAAAGCTGAACCCAAATTTGATGCATCTCCAATGAAATACTGATTATCAACAACAATGGGGTTATTATCTGAACCACCACAGTCGATCAGATAATTATCAATAGGAGTAAAAACTGCCAGAGAGAGAAAATAAAGAGATGAGAGATAGAGGATAAAATAGATAGTCTTGAGAGTTTTCATCTCCATTAGTGGAGATTCTTGCTGGGTAGTGAAAGTTATATTTCGCGCAGAGATGATTAGAAATGGACAATCTTGTGACTTGTGTTGTGTGGTCACTTACAGTTTCTACTTCTGTATGTTGGAATGTACCTTTTTGATTAGAAATGTACCTTTTTGATTAAACTCAAAAAGGTACAAGTATGTTGGACCGTGTTTATTGTCTAGCGAATGACTTGAACTCTCGGTAGACTTTAGAGCTTCTATGTATTTTCTACGTGGCAACACAAATAAAACATTTTTATTCTAGATTTTCTTTCAATTTAGATGAAAAAAGCTATTCATGTCCAATGGTGTTGTTTGTGATTATTTTCTTATTAAATATAAATTTTATGTTTAGTAATTTTAAGATTTTATTAGATCTAAAAATGATTCTTTATTGTATTAGAATTAATTTTAGTAAATAAAATATACTTTAATTAAAAAAAAGCTGACTAGGATGGTAGACAATGTCAAGGAGAATGTGGGAAACTAGACATTCCTCTTGACATTTTCTACCTAAAGTCATGCATACATTGATTTATGACATCCGGGTTGGAGAATGATTTTAGAGAAAATGGATGTGCATCCTAGGTGGATTTTGACATTTATCTCCACATACATGTCATTGGAGAAGCTCTTAGTTGAGGAAAAAACAAGTCCAACAGAGGAGGAGGTTTCATGCCAACTAAGATTAGTTTTTGTGCTATGTTGTAATGGAGGAAGGATCCCTTCACACTATCTCACATGTTGGACGTCATTTTTATGAATAAAAATCGAACCGTAACGGATTTAAAGCTGATTTTTTGAGGATATGGTCCTCTTACCATGTTCTCCATTCCTACCAAAAATGAGCACATTCCGAAATATAAAACCCCACAATCTACCGGTCTTAATTTCGATGGACAAAAATCAATTAATTTTCAACGGCTCATTTTCAAGTAGTAGATGGTGGTCTTATATGTTTCGGAGTACGCTCATTTTTGGTAGAAACATAGAGCTATGTAATAATAACATATCCCCAAAATATTATTTTCAAATCCGCTATGGTTTGGTTTTTATTCGTAAAAATGACGTCCAACGTGTGAGATAGTGTCAAAATAAAAGTGTGAGGGGATCCCTCCTCGTGGTAATGTTGTGCCATTTCTGTTCTATGTCATGATTGTTAATACCAGAATTCTCGTTAGTTTCTACCCGTCCTAGTTATACCAAGATGACCTCACTTTTCTTAGAATAGTATGAGAGAGAGTTGTCTTTCCATTGTACCTTGTCCTTTCTTATATAGACTTTCCAAAAGCCCTTTCCTTTTATGACATTTTTCCATGTGTCCTAAACCTCCTTAATTAATACTAATGCCATCCCTTTTCTAATATAACCTCCTTCTTCCTTGTTAATTCCTTCATTATCCCTTGCACCTTATGGATACTTCCTTGGTGGACTTGGGCCTTAGTCCCCAAGTTATCATATTTTATGTGTGGCCTTTCCCCCCTTTGGGACACCCCAGCCTAGTTAAGGGGAATTATTTTTCATGTATCAACAATAGTCCCCTGACCATGATCGAGTCAGTATACGCATTCCTTTGCGCATGGAGAAGATCACCGATTACTGCCTTGTAAATAGCGTCTCTCTTCCATATATATATATATATATATATATATATATATATATGTACAACTTATACCTTCTCATCTTATTTCTTGATTTATTCTTCTCCGCTTTTCCTTTTGTGAGCTACTCGGCTCGCATGGCTGGCTCTCTTCACGGGTACGTGCTAGTCTTAGCGCCTATTCCTGCATTAACCTCTGTGATGTTCAAGCATGATGAACTGAAGCATCTGCTGCTCGTGAAGGCTGAAGTCGAAGCGCTACGGGAGCGGATAATTACTAACAGACATGGTGTGAATACTAAGTTTAGGGAGGTGTCTGAAGCTTATCAAACCACGAAAGAAACGAAATCATTGGGTCGTGTGTCGCCAGAGACTCAACGCGCTCTAAATGATGCCGATACCGCACATGGGTGACTAATCAGTTGTATGCAGATTCCCTGGCGATGGTTGCTACAATAGACCGGGCTATTTCAGATTGTCGCCTCTGGATTTCCAACCGAGTGATACGCCCACTCCTCGGTCACACTTTGGTCTTAACAGCGACCACTTTGCTTGGATCTTATCCTTACATTGAGGACGAACTAGCTCGTCTGCTAGTTCTAAGGGAGGAAGCGGGAATGTTGTAGACTCTTCGTTCGTTCCACCGGAATAAAACACGCAGAGAATATGATGAACACGAGGACACCCTTTCACTCGCCCAAGGGGCTGGGGATGAGGATAATATCATTCAGGTAATTATTAAACGACTTCACGAAGCTGATCAATATTTTCGCTTGGACGACGCACAAGTCAGCGACAATCGCTTGATGGTGGAGGCTCTGGACGTGGATATTGCTCGTTGTCGTTCATTATTGGCAAACTAAATTATTATTATTATGTATTGCTCGTTGATTGTAAACGAGTATTACTTCTCTCTTCATCTGACAATTCTGTTGTTTTGATGTTTTTTTTTATTGCTTCTCTTTTTTTTTTTAGTATTTCTCTAGAATTTTGAGGTTTGAGATTGTGAAGGTATGCGATTTTCTAAAGACGCGGTTTCTCGAGATACGACCCCCTTCGATGTTGTCCACGTGTCAGCCATGGTTTATGTGGTCGTTGTAATCGTTCATACTTTCATGATTCTTTATAAATATATACAATATTGGATTCTTTAAGCTCCAACTTGTCTACTTCTTTATTTTGTTCTAAATGGCATATGTTCTTCACGGTTACATTCTTTCGTTGGAACCAATACCCTCGCTGGTTGACCTTCGATACAAGGAGGAGGAACTCGCGAGACTTTTGTTAGTAAAAGTTGTTAGAGCATTGCTTGGTCGAACTCGCATGCGTTGCTATCTCAAGCATGTTTGTCAATGTTAGTGATCAAAACTATAATTCTTGATTTCTAGTCTACTATAGTGGTAGGCCCAAAGATATTATATTTAAATGCAAAATGGTCCCCGGCAGCGGCGCCAAAAACTTGGTGGGCCCGGGGATGTGTATAAAAATTAAAGCGAAATGAAACGCGGGCCTACAGTAATACCGCAAGTGCACGGTCGTCAGTTGTAGCTCGTGCAAGTACGGGTCGATCCACAGAGATTGGGAGTGTTTTGTAGTGTTTAGCTATTTGGGCTCTAAATTGCTATTGGGCCTAATGGGTTTGTTTTTAACAATGAAATGAACTGAGCTTGGGCTTTGGTCTCTGAATTAGGCTTTTGATTAAGCCTGAATTGGATTGGGCCTTTAATTGAGTTCAGGCTTTTGGATTAAGCCCACAGTTGACTGAACTGGGCTTTGAGCCTTAATGAACTGGGCTTCAGTTTGTACAAACAATGGACAGTGGGCTTCAACTTTTGGTTCAAACCTGGGCTTGGTCTTGAACTGGTTTGAGCTTGGGCTTTTGGATTGCTGTGAGCCAAGCTCAGTTGCAGCAGCAGTGGCTTCAACAGTGGAAGGAAAGCAGCAGCAGAAGGGTAATGCAGGCTGCTTAGGGAAGCATAACAGGGCAAAACAAGGCAATGAAGAAAGAAGAGATGGCAGTGAAGCAAAGACAATGCAATAAATAAAATGTAAAGAAGCAAAGACAATGAAGAAAATTTACAATGGAAGCAACACAGGGCAACACAGGGAAAAAGCAACACAGGGCAAAAGGATTATGAGAAGGTGACAGAACACAGCAACTACAAGCAGAGAACAATGCAAGTGAACCAAGGCCTAAGCCAAGGGCGGGGGAGATGGTGAAGCTAACAGTGACTAAGCTAAGGCTTAGAATCCACCCTTGTGACCTATCCAGACAATGTAATTCTAGGTTGAATTCCTAATGGAACTAAGTGACAGCTAAGGTCAACTTATGATCCTAAGCATACAAATGGAATGGAAAGAGAATTAGCTTGCTATGAGCACTAATTTCTCCCATTGCTCAATCAAAACAATGCATCCTAAGCATACAAATGGAATGGAAAGAGAATTAGCTTTCTATGAGCACTAATTTCTCCCATTGTTCAATCAAAACTATGCATCCTAAGGCTCTAACCTAGCATTCCACTATCTAACAGTCCACTAAAGCTTCATCTGAGCCTCAGCAGTGAACTCAGAACATGAGAAAACAAATGGAATAACACATGATTGACAGGAACAACACAACATTTAAACTAACACACATGAACATCAACAGGATATTAAGAGGAACAACACACATTTAACAGGAACAGAGAACAAAATGGAAAACAGCAAATATAAACATTAACAGTTAACTTAGCAGTGAGATAAACATGAACAGGGCATAAAAATGGAAGAAACAGTGAACAAAAAAGATTGTAAAAGAAAACTGAAATTACACAGAACATGAAAGTCCTGGACGCCGGCTATTCCAGGCATGAGCTTTACATCACACCCACAGTTCCCTTTTATACCCAATACCCAATTTAGGGTTTATAGAAAAATACCCAAATTCAAACAGTGAAATTAGGTATATGATTTACCTAATATTTGACAGTACAAATTGAACCCATAATTAATTCATTGCTTCTCCTAACAGAAATTAGGGTTTTCTATAAAAATCCCAAAAATTGAGAAATTAGGGTTTCGTAAAATCTTACTTTGATGGAGCAATTTCTTCAATCAATCGCTGACCCATCCTTCCTCTGACTTCACTGCTCCTTCCCATGCCTTTTCTAGCTTCGATTGATAACATGCAATCATTCTCATCAATTCCACACGTCACTGATCGTGTGATGTTGATGAAGTTGATTGAAAGTTACCATGTGCGGTAGGTGGTGGTGATGATAAAGAAGGTGGTGTGGTTGTGGCAGAGTTGGTGGTGGCGGACATGGTGGTACGGTGGAGCGGCAGTGGAGTTGGTGGTGGAGCGGTACGGCAACAGGGAGGAGGAAGAAGAAAGGAAGAGAAGAAGGGAATGAGAGAAAAAACTCTCGATGGTTTTTAGGGTATAGGAATTTTCACTGTGGAGCATGTACATCGGATATGATGATCAGAAACGTTGAGAGTTGGATGCAAATATGTTTGGTAGATCTAACGGTAATATAAGAGATGAATCACTTCGACCGTCGGATTGTGAAATACAACGAAGTCAACGGTGTTAGATGATGTTAGGTACTGTAGTGTAAATCGGAAGTATCTAATTTTGATGCACAGGCATAGGATCGACCGTTGGATTCAACTACAATCTAATCTGAAGGCTTGGAATTTAAGCGCTGTGGTGTTTGGCAGAGACTTCAGATTTTGATGATCTATGAATGAGCGACCGTAGGATGATGAGTTGGATCCAATCTGACGGCTGAGAATGGAGGCGGTTTTGGTTATAGAAAATGGGTTTGGGTAAGGGTTTTGGGCCTTGGGTATGCCAAGCCCATATCTTCTTTAAGAGCAATTCTTCCTTCTTGAGCCCATTTCTAGTCTTTTGGGCTTATGCGCACCATTCTTCGCGGCTTCCTTGCGTAATTTCTTCCGGCTTTTCACTACTCTTCAGCTCTTTTCCGCTCCGCAAGTCATCCAGACTTTATTTATTACCTAAAAATGCAAAATTAATTAGAAAAATATTTATTCTTGAAAACAATGAAAATACAGAATATGGGATAAAATGTAGAATTAATGCACAAAAGATGAGTTAAATGCCAACAAAAAGGGATAAATATATACAATATTTGGCACTCATCATATAGCTAAGTCTCGGACTAGGATAAAAAGTGTAGTTGAGCTCAAGAACTCCATAGCGGATCATCATACAGGACGAAAAACTACTCAAAAAACTGGTGGAACTTCATCGACAAAAAGGTATGTGGAGACTTGAACTTATATATCACTCAAAAGTCTATCTACTCTATCCCCTACTTTGAGACAAAAGTCGGTTTGCTATATAGACTTTGATTATACACATTTGCTATTTCGAGCCGAGTATATCTCGCCTATCTATTTCTCGAAATATGTGTTGGTAAGATTTCGCTTTAACCAAGTTCATCTTTACCTAGTGACGAAAGTCATGTTATGTTTCAATCACTTTGATAATTGCTTTGACGAAAAATGGTTTGTGAATAACAACTATATAACGTCCTCTAAGAATGTTTCAATGATTGAAATGAGAGTCTAGATTATATAACCAATTGTGGATATAATCATTGTTGCGGAAACACACATATGTAAAAGTCCTTATACCTTGAACTGAAGTTTGTGAACTTTGTTGATCAAGAGAACCGGAACAAGATCCGTGAACTGGTGGAAGTTCTCGTCCCGAGAATATCTGATGAAGCTTGAGAACTCCTTCCGGGAACTTAAGTTCGCGAACCCGGTACACAAACTTGAGTTAGGTTAAATCTAAAGACGATTTTTTTTGAACTTATATTAATATAAACTAAGGAATGCATTTTGCAAACCGTGGCTATAAAGTTCATGAACCGATTCAAGTGAATCAAATCGTCTTTGCTTCAATTTTGTCTTGTGCAGTTACATAAAATTTCCTTTCAATTGAACAACTCTCTAACTAGTTCATTTGAGTCATTTGAACTAGTTATGGTGAAGAAGAATATGGTTGATATGAAAGTGATCATATGGCTAACCATTTGGTTAACTATTGTTGAACCAACAAATGTACATGTTTGGGTACGGTTACACAAACCTAGAAACGTGCATTTCATTTGTGTGTAACAAGCTATGTTTTCGATCTAACGGTCGAAAGATATTAGCTTGAGTCTAATCAGGTTTTTCATCTAACGGTGAATATTGAATGCTTTGTTACAAAGCTAACATTGATTGCAAACCCTGATTTGAAAGACTATATAAGGAAGAAATCTAGCAACTGGGAAACCTAATCCCCACACCTTACGTGTGATACTAGTTGTGTTAGCTAGATTTGATTATCCTTTAACCTTTGGTTTCTCCTTAAAAACCAGGTTAACGACTTAAAGACTTCATTGGGATTGTGAAGCCAGACCGATACTACTTTCTCATAGTTGTGTGATCTGATCTTGCATTTTCTATCGTACGAGTACAATCGCAAAGATTGGCTTGAGATTTATATCTCCGATAGGCAAGATATATAAGTAATCACAAACATCTTCGTCTCATTGTTTGTGATTCCGCAGTATCTTTTTTCGCTGCGTCGATTAAGATTATTGTGAGGTGATTGATAATTCTAGGATGTTCTTCGGGAATATAATTCCGGGTTATCTATTGGTTCCTGTTCACCTTGATTTATCAAAAGAAGGAACAAAACTTGTGGGTGTTTCTGTGGGAGACTGATTTATCTATTCTGTAGACTTTTCTTTGTGAGACAGATTTGTTTATTTCAAGTCTTCGACTTTGGGTGGTAGCAACTCTTAGGTTTGGGTGAGATCAGCTAAGGGAATCAAGTGCGTAGTATCCTGCTGGGATCAGAGACGTAGGGAGCGCAACTGTAGCTTGGATCAGTAGGAGATTGATTGGGGTTCAACTACAGTCCAGACTGAAGTTAGCTTGTAGCAGGCTAGTGTCTGTAGCGGCTTAATACAGTGTGTGTTCAATCTGGACTAGGTCCCGGGGTTTTTCTGCATTTGCGGTTTCCTCGTTAGCAAAATTCTGGTGTCTATGTTATTTCTATTTATGCATTATATTGTCTATATTTATAATTGAAATAATACAGGTTGTGCGTTTAAGATCAATCAATTAGAATATCCAACCTTTGGTTGTTGGTTTACATTGATTGACAATTGGATATTGGTCTTTGGTACCATCCAAATTATTCCTTGTGTTTGATTAGGACTCGCAGATTTTGCTTGAGTAAATCAAATCAAGAGAGAGATATTAACTCCTCGATATACTTTTATCTAGATTGAGTCTGACTGTCTAGTTGATTCTCTAGAAAGTATATTAGAGTTAGTCCATACAGATTGCTAAGAGAAATATTGGGTGTGGTTGTTAGACCCCCGCTTTTTCAATTGGTATCAAAGAGGCAAACACCATAAACCTCATAAGTTTGTGTTTGTCCGATTCTCAAAAGTCTATCCCTATGGGAAATCTTTGTGGGAGACTTGCTCATGGCATTTGTAACGCACACCAGAGTTCCTTAAAGGTTGTTCATAGATTATCATACTTCATACCTATGGTCTCACATGATAATCTTATACCATCTAGCATATCGGGAAATCTATATGTGAAGAAACGATCTAAGGAAAAGAATTGTCAAAGAAAACATGGTCAACGCTCAAAGGTATGGACTCTCACAAGAATCACTCTTAATCTCATTGAGGAATACTACTATAAAGGATCAATTGACAAGGATCTGTTTAGAGCGTTTGAGAATGTTTTGAAACTGTTTCCAACACCAATTCATGTGAGCTCGATAAAAAGAATTCATATGAGTTGGGAAAAGGAACCATTTATCAGAAAAGGTCACTTCTTTGTCATAAGAAAAGGAGCCCAAATGATTCTAAGTATTATCATTATGACTATACTCCTGACCCTGGATACAAATGTCAATCGAAAAAATTGCATGAGAAATTCTATGTGGTTTCCAACACCTGATTTCAGGTTTGGCTCCACCCCATTTGTATATAACTTGAAATGGGGCAGGTAATGGGTTGATTTTGTTTTAATCCTTTTTGTCTTATGTTTTGCGATAAGAGCTTTTTAGTTGGTACTTTCTTTAATGATGTATGTACCTTAAACACCTACTTACCTGTAGTGGGTCGCGGTTCGTGTACAGGTCCAAGCCCATTAGTAGGGCATATAAAAGAAGGAAGTTCGCGTACCTTCTTCCTCATCCAACAGTCCGCGTACGAGAACCTCTAGGTTTTTTTGTGGTTCCTCCATTAAAACTTCTTTGGAGAAATCAAAACGAAGGGTGTTCAAGGTTCACTCCAAGTAAGTAAATTTCTCTTGGTCCTTTCATATTTCAAGATCTCTGATGAATTCTAGCATCTCAAAAAGAAGTCCAAAAAGCTCAAAAACCTCTATCATGGATTTTCCTTGTGACCAAAATTCTCTTAGGATTAGGTTTGTGAATGATTCTTGTGCTAGAGTTTTTGAAAGGATTTATTCTAAAGGCTTTATTCTAGAAAAGGAATTGAATCTATCTAGTGGACATGAAGAGGATTTAATTTGCTTTAAAAAAATTCAATCTTGGAAACATCTTTGATGGCCTTGGTCAAGGATTTGATTCTCTTACAAGAATTTTCTATGCCAAAATTCATGATGTTGATCTCAATAAGATGGAATTCAAATCCATGATAAATAGAGAAAGATTTCTTGTTCATAGAGAATTAATCTCGAAGATTACTAAAATCCCGTTGGGAAACGTGCGTCTTCCTAGACCATGTGAGGAACGTCCATCATGTGATGACATTTCTCTTGGGCTTTGTGGCAAGAAGGTTGTTTGGAGTCAAGGAAAGTTTCCTACTAATGATCTTAGTATTGCTTTGATGGCGTTTGGAAAGCTTGGGATATCCAATATTTGTCCCTTCACAATTGAGAATTCTTGGTGGAGTCATGAGTTTGCGGAATTGGTCTATTTCCTTGAGTCGGGTGTTCCAAGTCTCGATATTTGTGGTTTTATCATTTGTCAAATGACTATGATGACGTCACCCATCAAGATGTTAGGTTACCCTTGCTTGATTAGTCAAATTTGCCGTGACCGTGGATTTGATTCAATTGGAAACTCTCTCGGGGTTCCCAAACCGGTTCGTCCTTGTACCTTCAGGCACATAAGGGAAAATGTGTGCAAAAGACAAAGAGGTGCTTCTCTTGACGTTGGTGACCCTAGCACCTTGAGTCTTCTTCAAAAAATTCACAAGTGTGTGTAAGGTCAATTGAAGGGTAAAATGCGTGCAAGAACAATTGTCATGGGTTGCAACTAAGTTTCCCGAGCTCAAAGAAGAATTGAATACAATTCAAGCATCTTGGAGTATTTCCGATGAGGAAGATGACGAGTAAAGGGTTCGTTTTATTTGCCTAGTAAATCTTCCTTTTCTTATTTTATTTAGAAGAATAACTAGAGTTTGGAATAGCCATTATTGTGATTACACATAGCTATGTCCAACGTTTTCATCTTCATGTTTTTAGATTTATTTGTTTAAATTCTAAAGTTGTTTGGAAGATGATTTTGCAGTATTAATCTTTATGGTTTTATATATTACAATTTGTTATGGGAAATGTGTGTTTGCGTCCGTGAACTATGATTGTCCCATACCTTGTCAAAAGTTAAGTCTTTCGTAAGTCGATATTCATGTATTGCTAAATGAATGAATGGACTTTTGACAAATACAAAAGTTAATCCTATTATGTCAATTATTGATGGAAGATAGGTTAAAATATTTTGTTTTGCAAGGATTATGTCTATTGATTGTCGTTATGCAAATAGTGATGGAAAATAGAATGAATCCTTGTGTATTCCGCAGTATTGATCTTGACCGATCCATATTTTATGTGTATACTGCAATACTCCATAAGGTTTTCTTGTGTTGAGTATATGAACGGTTGAGCTAGTCATTCCTTTATGGTTAATTTAGTCGTAGCTCCGTAAGTTCTCTTATCTCGAGAATTTCCAATTAAATTGATCACTTTTGTTTTTAATTTGATTGTGTATTTCGATTAAATTAATCATGGGTTTACTTGTGATTAGTTTGATTGAGTATCTTGTATATAGAAAATCATTTCCTTATGGTTTTTGGTGTCCAATAAAATCCTTCTTTTCTTTCGAAAATAGGGGAGAGTTATTTGAATTTGTGCTTAATTGCCAAATCTTGAGGGGAGTGCAGATGTGGAATATTATAGGGGTTATCTTGTATCTTAATAAACTCTTTGATAAATGAATTTAGCTTCGGATTTATGATTGCATCTAAACTAGTTGGTATGTACTTTCTTTTAATCATGAAATCTCTTTCGGAAATTTCATTAGGATCCCGTTCTTGTACCTTTGCCAATTTTATTGACAAAAAGGGGGAGAATTAATATGTAGTTTACACTACAAATACATATGGTTTTCGGATCATTATGTAAGGTGGAGTGGTTTCCATGTGAGATGGAGTATTGACTAAGGGGGAGTGATACATATCACCATAGTATTGTTGTTAAAGTTATGATACAATTGAACTTTGATACTGTGTAATGATACTATGACACTGTATTACAATGATCGAGAACCTTTTTTTCTCGTTGTTATAGCTACAAATTTTCAATAACGATGATGCTGAACTTACAAACTTTGGGATCATTGGAGTACTTGGAATTAATGAAGATTTCGAGTAATGTTGAAGATTAGGCATGTGGAATAGGAGCTATTAAAGTTTCTTTATCTTTTTTGTATTCCATATGTATTGATAGTTTTGTTACTAAAATTGACAAAGGGGGAGATTGTTAGAGCATTGCTCGGTCAAACTTGTATGCGTTGCTATCTCAAGCATGTTTGTCAATATTAGTGATCAAAACTATAAGTCTTGATTTCTAGTCTACTATAGCTGAGTCTCGGATAATGATAGAAAGTGTAGTTGAGCTCAAGAACTCCATGGCGGATCATCATACAAGACGAAGAACTACTCAAGGAACTTGTGGAACTTCATCGACAAAAAGGTATGTGGAGACTTGAACATATCTATCACTCAAAAGTCTATCTACTCTATCTCCTACTTTGAGACAACAGTCGTTTTTCTATATAGACTTTGATTATACACATTTTCTATTTCGAGCCGAGTATATCTCGCCTATCTATTTCTCGAAATATGTAATGGTAAGCTTTCACTTTAACCAAGTTCATATTTACCTAGTGACGAAAGTCATGTTATGTTTCAATCACTTTGAAAATTGCTTTGACGAAAAATGGTTTGTGAATAACAACTATATAACATCCTATAAGAATGTTTAAATGATTGAAATGAGAGTTTAGATTATATAACCAATGGTGGATATAAGCATTATTACGGAAACACACATATGTATAAGTCCTTATTCCTTGAACTTTAGTTTTCGAACTTTGTTGATCAAGAGAACCAGAACAAGATCCGTGAACTCAGTCCGCGAACCCAGTCCGCGAACTGGCGGAAGTTCTCGTCCCGAGAATATCTGCTGGAGTTTGAGAACTCATTCTGGGAACTTAAGTCCGCGAACCCAGTACGCGAACTTTAGTTAGTTTATATCTAAATACGATTGTTTTCGAACTTGTATTTATATAAACTAAGGAATGCAGTTTGCAAACCGTGGCTATAAAGTTCAGAAACCGATTCAAGTGAATAGAATCGTCTTTGCTTCAATTGTGTCTTGTGTAGTTACATAAGATTTCCTTACAATTGAACAACTCTCTAACTAGTTGATTTGAGTCATTTGAACTAGTTATGGTGAAGAAGAATATGGTTGATATGAAAGTGATCATATGGCTAACCATTTGGTTAACTATTGTTAAACCAACAAACGTATATGTTTGGGTACGGTTACACGAACCTAGAAACGTGCATTTCATTTGTGTGTAACAAGCTATGTTTTCGATCTAACGGTTGAAAGATATTAGCTTGAATCTAATCAGGTTTTTCATCTAACGGTGAATATTGAATGCTTTGTTACCAAGCTAACATTGATTGCAAACCCTCATTGAAAGACTATATAAGGGATAACTCTAGCAACTAGGAAACCTAATCGCCACACCTTACGTGTGATACTAGTTGTGTTAGCTAGAGTCGATTCTCCTTTAACCTTTGGTTTCTTCTTAAAAACCATGTTAACGACTTAAAGACTTTATTGAGATTGTGAAGCCAGACCGATACTACTTTCTCGTAGTTGTGTGATTTGATCTTGCACTTTCTATCGTACGAGTAGAATCGTAAATATTGGCTTGAGATTGATATCTCCGATAGGCAAGATATAAAATTAATCACAAACATCTTCGTCTCATTGTTTGTGATTCCGCAATATCTTCTTTCTCTGCGTCGATTAAGATTATTGTGAGGTGATTGATAATTCTAGGCTGTTCTTCGGGAATATAAGTCCGGGTTATCAATTGGTTCCTGTTCACCTTGATTTATTAAAAGACGAAACAAAACTTGTGGGTATTTCTGTCGTAGACGTATTTATCTATTCTGTAGACTTTTCTGTGTGAGACATATTTGTTTATTTCAAGTCTTCGACTTTGGGTCGTAGCAACTCTTAGTTGTGGGTGAGATCAGCTAAGGGAATCAAGTGCGTAGTATCCTGCTGGGATCAGAGACGTAGGGAGCGCAACTGTACCTTGGATCAGTGGGAGATTGATTTGGGTTCAACTACAGTCCATACCGAAGTTAACTTGTAGTAGTCTAGTGTCTATAGCGGCTTTATACAATGTGTGTTCAATCTGGACTAGGTCCCGGGGTTTTTCTGCATTTGCGGTTTCCTCGTTAACAAAATTCTGGTGTCTGTGTTAATTCTATTTCCGCATTATAATTTTTATCTTTATAATTGAAATAATACAGGTTGTGCGTTTAATATCAATCAGTTAGAATATCCAACCTTTGGTTGTTGATTTACATTGATTGACACTTGGATATTGGTCTTTGGTACCATCCAAGTTATTCCTTGTGTTTGATTAGGACTCGCAGATTTTGCTTGAGTAAATCAAATCAAGAGAGAGATATTAACTCCTCGATATACTTTTATCTAGATTGAGTATGACTATATAGTTGATTCTCTAGAAAGTATATTAGAGTTAGTCCATACAGATTGCTAAGCGAAATATTGGGTGTGGTTGTTAGACCCCCGCTTTTCCAAAAGCGGTGATTGCAGCGCTCAAGGAGCGGAGGGAGATTGACAGGGATGCCAAATGAGTCCAATTTTCTTATCAATACGATACATTTTAGATGGATGAAAGGGTTCGGGCGAAGGGGCGCGTGTATGTCCAAATTTGACGCGCGTTAGACGAGACGGTTCAGATCCGTCAAGCTGTAGATCAGCTCTTTGAAGAGTCCGTTGTTATGACGGCAAGTATAGATCAAGCCATAGCTGTCTGTCGTCTGTCTATCTCTGAGCGGGATTTTTCTCACTTGCACGGGTGTACTTTAACCCTTGCAGCGGTTTTCGCGCTTGTTCGATCTTTTAATGTTCCCGGTGAATTGAGGCGTTTGCTCCTTCTGAGGGGGGAGATAGATATGTTATTGGCTTCTCGAGTAGTGCATGTGGACAAGATGTGCACGATTTATCATGATCGAGAGGAAATGTTAGACGCTGCTCGTAAATAAAAGGTTCCCGGCGAAATAAAGAGGCTCGCTGAATTGGCCAATGAAGCTGATTATGCATTGGCTATTTCTATTGATCAGCGTGAGGAAGCACTCTTAATGGTGCAATCTGTAGATGCAGACATTGCTCATTGTCGCGCGTTACTATCAGATGATGAATGAGTGACAGATGACTTGTTGTCGTTGGTTTATTTATTTATTTATTTTAGATTTCCTTTATACTCGGGTTTTTATTTTATATAGTGTATTTCACTCCGCCTTCCTTCCTTCTCTCCCTCTCTTCGTGAGGGTTTAATTAAGGATATGATTATTCCATCCTCCTTTTAACAGGGACCCTGGGTAGGAGCTTGTGATAAAGCGTATTTACCCTCTCCCCCTCCTTTTTTTAGCGGGGATTGAGAGGGAGGGATGTATGTTAAACGCGCCTACTCTCCCTTTATTTTTCTCAACAAGGATCAAGTAGGGCGGGATGTGTGTTAAACGCGTCTAATCCCCCTTTGTTTTTCTCGACAGGGAACTGGGAGGGTGGTGTGTGTGTTAAACGCGCCTACTCCATCCTCTGTTTTTCTTGATGGGGATCCGGAGGGCGGGGTGTATATGTTATACGCGCCTACTCCCCCCTTCGTTTTTCTCAACGGAGATTGAGAGGGTGGAATGTATGTTAAACGGGCCTACTCCCCCCTTTGTTTTTCTCAACAGGGAACTGGGAGGACGGGATGTATGTTAAACGTTCCTACTGATAGACACATTTTTGTGTCTAAGTTGTCCTCAATTTTCTGTATTGTTGGTACTCAATTTCGTACTTATTATGATATTTTTTGTGTTTGTAGGTATTTTTTGGAAATAAATATTGTTGGAAAATGCGGCTCGAAAAGTTGCTCGGAGCACCCCCGGAGGACAATTGCGATACGGATCCCCATTTTTCTAAGGGGCACCCACGTCTATGTGTAGCCCATATTCATCTTTAGCACCCACTGTTTTATTCGGCACCCTGGATGTTGGATCAGGGCACCCGTCTCCTTCCTCCTTTGAAGTTTGTTTTGGAGGGAAAATAATGCAGTTCACTGTGTTATTTTCTATTGGATTTTTGAGGAGTTTCAGTGATACTCAACCACTGGTTTCGATCGGGATGAACGAGATTTGTACAAACAAAGTTGATATGGGTGTTCGTATGTGTTTACTTGGGCCGTATAATCATTGGAAATTACATAAGCGAGTACGTGAATGGTCAAAATAATCACGGATTACAACAAGGATAGACGTATTTTCCTTGTGTTTGGATCGAGTTGGCATGCTGAAGAAGTGTGCAGCACTTAAGCAAGGATATTTTGCACGAATCATACAGATGCAGATGCGTGAAGAGGCGAGAAAGGAAACAAAATTGTCCGAGATTATTTTTTATTTACTGCCCAGCTATGGAAAGATTTTCCGGAGTAATGAGCGAAGATTCTTGTCGATGTGGAGTATAAAAAAGGTCTTGAGGTAGCAGAGAGAGGGGATGGATAGTTAGGGGTGAGAATAGAGGTGATTGGTGAGCTGCATGGTCGTTTCTGCTGCTGCTGCACCTCAAGAACACGAAGAACATAAGACCGCATAGAACTGTCATTCTTCTACAGTGACAACAACACAGAACTGGAGAGTCGTATTGCTACAGTTACAGTGACATTTTATATTTATCTTACACTGTAACAGTGGGTTTGTAACACTTTTTATGTGCCGCAAATTCCCGGTTTATATGATCTTTCCTTTTCATCATTTGTAAGCACCTTTGAGCAATACAATCATATTTTGAGCATGTTTCCAAAATGATGAGCTAGACCCCAACACTGGGACGACGGACGAAGACGAATTTCAAACATGGGTAAAATTATTTTATTCTCTATTTGACTTTTGCATTAATTAAAATAGAAATATGATTTGAATTAATTGGTTGTCATTTAATTTGATGAGGTATGATTAGCTTAAATATTTTGATACATCATGCTTAGGATTTACAACTAATTTTTTGAGAATCTACCTTCGCAAAATCATAGTCCATGTTAATTTTGGTTATAGATCTTTAATTGTTGAGAATAAATAAATTGAACCATATGTTATGAATTCGACGAAATCCTAGTCCCAGTAACTCTCTTCATCCCGTGACAATATTTTGTATATATTTTTCTTTTATTTTTAGTTTATTAATTCTTAAAATCAATCTCATCAAGTCCGAGTGAACGACAACTTATTTACCACTATATAAAATTACATCAATTTTTGGCGCCGCCGACGCGGACTTGTGTATAGATTTGTCTTTAGGTTTTATTTTTATTTTTATTATTTTTTTTCTTTTTTACGCGTTTTGGTATTTCTTGTTTGCTTTCAGATTTGGAACTAAGCTAAAGAAAAAGAGAGAAAGTGCTGAAAAGAAAAGCGAAGCCAAAGAAGGAAGGAAAAGAGGAATTCAAAAGGAGTGAAGAAGAAGATTTTGTATATAATTATTTTATTTTATTTTATATTCATAAACTGTAAATAGGATTTTATTTTTGTAATTTTATTTTTATTTTTGGACTTTATTTTTGGGACATTATTTTTAAAACCCTAAGGAAGGGTTAATTTAAATAAAACTGTTGCAGGGAAGGACGACAGTTATGATACTGTCTCGGCCCCTCAGGTTCGTACACTGACATCGAAGTCGGTGGCCTGAGTCGACTTCAACGGTTCATCGCCCGTCTGGTACGGGAGGTAAGACTCTATCCACCCATTAATCCCTGTCAGTGGGTTTATTTTTGAGAATGTCGAACTAGTATTATTATAATAGCCAATACAACGAATATCCGACTGATTTTCAAAATGGACATTATTTTGACCATAGTGTGAATAGTTGTTGGGAACATCAAACTTTTGAAGGTTATGGCTCATACCATATTGAGCCCAATTACTATCCACACATCCACCGGTCATACGAGCAAAATTCTGATAATTCCTCTTTACTAGAGTCAACACGTAAATTAACTGAGTCGACAGGTAAGTTAGCAGAATTAAATAACCTAGTCATGGACGAAAGCAATGCAACGTGTGAACCTTCTTTCCTAGATAAAATCAGGAAGTCATGTGAGTCGACTCAGAAAATTTTGTTAGAGGCCCAGAAAAGAACTGCTCGAAATAATCTTAATTTCCAATATAGTGTTTCCGATAGTACCCTTGAAAATGAAGATACATATTCACATAATCAAGATGACGAGGTTATAATTGGTAACACTACTTGTTTAGATAAGGTTCAACCATTTTCATGTTATTATAATGATCATGACGAGGATAGTGTTGATGAAGAATCGAACACATATAGGCATAGTGATCAGGAATTTGTTACTCCAATTGAGCTTTACAATGATAATATTATTTCTGGTTCAAATACAAATAATTTTAATAATTATTCACCTATTCAAAAGGACGGGGATTTGACTAGATGTATCCCCGTTTTAGACGACGTAGTATTTCCTTATTACAAAGCCAATGATGGTTTAGAGAAACAGATATATTTTGAGTCTAGCGATTTAGAAACAATAGACTTAGAAATTTTTTTTGAACCCGTCGATATGAGTGAGGATGTACCTGACTTAGAAGAATCAATTGACCATTTTCAGGAATCTGATGACCTAGTGTTTAAGGGTGAAAACAGTTTCTGCTGGTTTCGGTAATTTCTTGTGATGTGGGTGAGAAACAAATATAAACCCTAAACAATGTACTGCAAGAGAGTACTTTAGATTCGAGAGATCAATTTATACAAGTCCGACCTAAACCAAGAAATAGCCGTTCCATACTTGCTTAAGTTACAAAGTGGAGGAGAAGGGTTGGTTTTGGGGAGGGAAGCGAAGAGAGTGTTGAGACCAGAATAGTTGATTCTGGAAGAGTAGTTATTTTGTGACTTGTATCAGAAGGTGGGAAGCTAACAGATGGTAAAGCTAGCAAACGTTTTCTAAATGTTGTATGCTCCTGACCAGAACTTGTTGTTCGGTGGAAATAGGTAATGCCTATTTATACAAGTCGATGTGAAACGTACTCTGGTCTCATTAAGAAATGGAAAACGGGTGAGTAAATGGGAAGAGGTGGTAACCGGTAACGCTTGGAATTGATGTTCCATAAAAGAAAGCGTTTCACCATTACTCCCTATATTTACTAACCGCCTCATCCTTATGACACTTTATTATAACGAGCGTAGTGTACGCCACACGCTGTAAACCGCCAAACCAATACCCAATGAGCATCCCCCAGTTTGTGACATGTGTTGATGTCTCGAGTGTTTTCGTGGAAAACATGTAGCATGTTGTTGTTTTCTGGCAAGTTGAGCTTGGGAGACTTTCTGGATCGGTGGTGACCTTCAACGGTCGATTATTGGAACCTTTTGTTTGGTAGCCAGTGGCATGAAAGTATGATCAGTATGGCTTTAATATGGCCCAGTTTAGGCGTGGCCAAAATTTAGGGTTTTGGCTTTGTTTAGGTGCGACCAAACTAGGGCCAAAGGTTGCCATGTGTTAGCTGGTAACCTTGGACGGCTAAGATCTGCATCTTAGATGAAAAAGTGGTCGTTGATTGTTGCAGGCCTTCGTTTTGGTAGCTGCATAAGGAAGGCTGACATGGTATGGCGCGACATGGTGGTTGGCATGCCATTGGCACATGTGGCATGGCATGCCTTGGCGCGGTTTGGCGTGGCCAAACTAGGGTTTTGGGCCAAAAGTTACCATGCATTGTTTGGCGACCTTGGACGGCTAGGATTTGCATCTAGGATGAAGGATGGTCGTTGATCGTCGCACGCCTTCGTTTTTGTAGCCGCATGGGGAAGGCCGACATGGTATGGCGCGGCAAGGTGGTTGGCATGCCATTGGCACATGTGGCATGGCATGCCTTGGCGCGGTTTGGCGTGGCCAAAACTAGGGTTTTGGGCCAAAGGTTACCATACGTTGTTTGGCGACCTTGTATGGCTAGGATTTGCATATAGGATGTAAGGGTGGCGGTTGATCGTCGCACGCCTTCGTTTTGGTAGACGCATGGGGAAGGCCGACATGGTATGGCGCGGCAAGGTGGTTGGCATGCCATTGGCACATGTGGCATGACAAGCTTTGGCGCGGTTTGGCGTGGCCAAAACTAGGGTTTTGGGCCAAAGGTTACCATGCGTTGTTTGGCGACCTTGGACGGATAGGATTTGCATCTAGGATGGAAGGGTGGCCGTTGATCGTCATACGCCTTCGTTTTGGTAGCCGCATAGGGAAGTCCGACATGATGGGGCCAAGGCCAATGGCGCGGATGGCTTGGCATAGTGAGGCCAAGGGTTTGGTACGTACGGCTTGGTATGGTGGGGCCAAGGAAAGGTGCGGTTGGCTTGGTATGGTGGGGCCACGTGTTTGCACGCCATTGGCGCATGGTGCGGCTAGCATGGTTGGGGCCAAGGAAAGGCGCGGTTGGCTTGGCATGGTGGGGCCAAGGGTTTGGAATGCCATTGGTGCATGGTGCGGTTAGCATGGTTGGCATGCCTTGGCGCGATAGACGTGGCTGGCATGGTTTGCCATTGGCACATTAGTGCGGATGGCATGCCTTGGCGCGGAGATGTGGCTGGCATGGTTTTCCATTGGCACCATGGTGCGGCTGACATGGTTGGCATGCCTTGGCGCAGAGATGTGGCTGGAATGGTTTGTCATTGGCATAGTTGTGCGGATGGCATGGTTGGCATGCCCTGGCGCGGAGATGTGGCTGACATGGTTGGAATGCCTTGGCGCGGAGATGTGGCTGGCATGGTTTTCCATTGGCACAGTGGTGTGGCTGACATGGTTGGCATGCCTTGGCGCGGAGATATGGCTGGCATGGTTTGCCATTGGCATAGTGGTGCACCCGGCTTGGTTGGAATGTCTTGGCGCGGAGATGTGGCTGGCATGGTTGGCATGCCTTGGCACAAAGATGTGGCTGGCATGGTTTTCCATTGGCACAGCGGTGCGGCTGGCATGGTTGGCATGCCTTGGCACGAAGATGTGGCTGGCATGGTTTGCAATTGGCACAGTGGTACGGATGGCATGGTTGGCATGCCTTGGAGCGGAGATGTGGCTGGCATGGTTTTCCATTGGAACAGTGGTGCGGCTTGCATGGTTGGCATGCCTTGGCGCGGTAGCATGAGAATTATGGTTTGGCATAGATGATGTCGGTCAATGTTAAGGGTTCTGCCGTGGAACATGACACATAAAAAAAAGGTACCTTGGTAATTCTTACATAGACATGCTGATCGATTCAATAAATGTGCTAATGGTCATAGTGACGTCATGTAAGTTGTACGGTTTTACGATTTTAACCCTAAGCTAAAAACCACCATCAACATTAAGTCCCCTGCTTAGATTGAAACATGAGCTTTGTTGCGAGGTAAGCATAAGATGGTGACGGGCAAGGACAAAAATCGAAACGACAAGTCGTGGAAAGATGGTCAGGAAGGTCCGACTAACCTTTTTCGAGAGATAAGGAGAGTCCATGATCCTCGCGTTTGGCGTCCTTGCGTAGATTCTATTCGTGGTGTAGACCGTGAAGTGGTGAGATGAAGATCTTCGGATGGCTATGCATCACCTTGGATAGGTTAGGGAAAATCATGACGCTGGCTTTGCAAGTTGTCGGTGTTGGTACGGCAAGTCATGGCGCGAATGGCTTGGCATGGTGGAGCCAAGGCAATGGCGCAGTTTGGTGAGGCAAAGCATGCGCGGACGGCTTGACATGTGGGGCTAAGGCATGGCGCAGTCCTGGCGAGGCAAGCATGGTAGACGGCTTGGCGTGGTGGGGCCAAGGAAATGGCACCGACGGTCTTGGCATGGTGATTGGTCTTCGTGGGCCCGGTTGCCTCTTTTCCTTACTTGATTCAAATAGGAAGTCCTTTCCTTATTCAAACTCCCAAGTATCACGCCTATAAAAGGAGGGCCGACCTCTCCTTTTACTTCACACCTACATTTTTTTATTCTGGCTGTGTGGTAACAGTAAAGCGGACGAGCGAATCCCAGGTATGTCTTCCAACACTTCCTCTTTAACTTGCTTTTCTTGTTTTTTTTTTGTGTTAGTGCAAACCCTAGCTGTAGGCGTACCTTTTCATGAACTTGTAGAAATGTTGTCCTTCTACGTTGGTATGAATCCTAGCCGTAGGTATGCTTTGCACGAACTTGTAGTAACATTTATGCGTGAATACCGTAGTGATGTTGGCCGTCTTAATTACCGTGCAAAGTAGGCATGCATGAGCTGGTAATTATCATTCCCTTCCCGCGGAAACCTAGCTTCTAGGATTTACTCATTTTTCCTGGTGTGACCGTGTGTATGGTTCCCGTGGTGGGGCGCGCCTCCTCGGCCGGGCGTAATTTCCCGCTGCAGGGTACGGTCTTGGCATGAGGTAGTGATGCAGGGTATGTCAGTCCCCATTTATTTTCCTATGCGCATTATAACTTTGAAACAAATTGGCTTGCGTCCAGGATGGATCTTCTGTGTCTGATAAAATAATTTCCATGCACTTTCCGTAATAATTTCTCTTCGTATTGTTCCATTGTAGTTATTTCGAAGGTGGAAGTAGCGTGAGAGAATTTTCGTTAGGATGTCATTTGAGAAAAGTTCTACCGTACTGAAAGATGTTGGCAATTCCAAGACAAACATAGATGATGAGTTCTTTACAATGTCATCCACGATTAGGAAAAATTATCCCAAGTATATGTCGATTCTTCTGACTGGTCCGGAAAGTGAAGAAGAGGCCCGGTCGGTTCGGCCAGGAGGTGTAATAAGGTTTTTTCTTCAGAGGAAAGAGTATCATGCTTCTCCTATTGACTTTAAAATCTCCGTGAGTCCGTTGCGTCCATTTGAGAAATGGATGCGATTCATGATAAGCCAGGAATGTGTAAAACCAGTTTGACCAAGGCGCAGATCATTGATGTTGTCGCGGCTTCCGCAGTGCTTCAAATTAGGAAAGATATTCCAGGTTTGGTTGCTTTTATTTCCAGATGGTGTCCATACACTCACACGGCCATATGCAGATGGGGTGAAATGACTATCTCCTTAGAGAGCGTGGCTGTGTTGCTGAACCTTCCTGTAATAGGAAACCTCGATATCAAATTATCTGCAGATGAAGAACAAATGTGCGCCGCTCTGGTTGCGAAATTCATTCGGAAAGAAAACGAGACGAGGTGCTTCTATGGCTGGTGGGTGTCTTAGTGGTTTCCTGATGAGTTGGAGCCGAATCAGAAGAATAGTACGCTTCATGTCGCGGCGTACTTGTCTCTTTTGTCATCCAGAGATATTTTCGATGACGGCTCGGGTAAGAAGGAGATAAGACAAGAAGTTATCAAGTTTTCCATAAAATTGGCAAAAGGTGTCGTTCTCCCTATTGGCGGCTTGTTTCTTGGTTCTCTGTACGCACACTTGGATCAGCTGGTCGCGGACATGTGCGCTTCAAATGGTTACATGAAAGTGGATTCGTATATTCATGTTTCCTTTCTCCAAGCGTGGTTGTGGGAGCACTTCAAAAGGTATGCTCCAAAACCGTTGGCCGTACTTCCCCGAGTCTTGGGATGGCTCTAGGATACTGCGCTGGCCGAATAGGCGCCCAAAGATTGGTTCGAACCTGGTTGGATTCCTTGACAACTCGCACACGGTCAATTTTCGTCCATGGGCTCTGGTGCATACGTCCATAACTCAGATCAGTATCTTTGCTCCTGCTCCGAGCATGTCTTTGTCTTCTGATAAAGAGGATATGAGTGTTGGAGAGATGGTGTTCATGCGAAGCTGCACCCACGGTTATGTGTCGTCTTTATTTCGAGGATCTTGCAAAGCAGTCTCTTACAATATCGATAGGGCGGCTCGGTATATGGGTTTTGACCAAGGTGTCCCACTTGTTCGTCAGCCGGTTGTTCTAGAAGTCTTGTTGCTAACTGTTCTCGATGCTACTGTTCTTGTGTCGGGTAAAGGTCTCCCTTTCCTGCTTGCGGAACGAAATCCATCAACAACCTCCAAATATAACATATTTTAGCAGGATGAGTTTATCGTTTTCCATGGATTCGTGAATGATGTGGTAGAAAACCGTCGCGGTAAGCCTTCTCCTGCGGTTTTAGCGGAGCATCCACTGCTGAGGGATCCTTCTTTGCCCAAGCGAAAATCCGTTAGCCCGAATGAAGATAGTCCCCAAGTGAAGGAGCGAAGATCTAAAATCCGTGCAGATGGTTCCAGTCAGTTTCGACAGCCCTACTGACTTTCAGTTCGTCCAATATGCGGGTACGTGTGATTTTCCTCTTGACTTTAGTTGGATCGTGTATATCCTTGTTTTTTTCATGAGTATCCGTATTTGTATCTTGCCTAGGGTCTCAGCAACGTGAATGCCTTTACCAAACTTGCAAGTAGTCAGAAAACATCGTTTCTGGAGACGGAGGGTGGCGGTACTGAGCCTAACCGTGGCGATGGGGAACCCGAGAAGGATGAAAGCTCAGAGTTCGGTGATAGCGAGAGTAGTTCTTCCGACAACAGTTCTGAATCTTTTCCTAGCCAGTCTGAAAGCGAATCAGTGAGTCTCCCGTATGTTTTTTTTTTCTTTCTCTTTGGAAAATATCTAATCCGTGATGTCATAGAGGGAAACCGTTTCTGAAGATGGCCCTGAGACGGAGACTGGTGGTGATACAGCTTTGTCTCCAATTATGGCAGCCGCACCGGGTGACCTTGGAATGGATATTGATCGAGATGAAAACGTCGTTATGACTCATACAATGAAGAGTACTCCAGTGGCCGCAGGTACAATTGTCATTGGGAATCCCTTGCCGGTTGCTTATGTAGACGCGGGTGCCACTTTCAACCCTCCATACATGATTCCTTATCCGGATCATGTGTTGATCAGGGGATTTAGCGTGCCAGCCAAACATGCGGCGCTATACACCAAAATATGGGAAATCTACGGACATATCACCATGACCAAGAAGGTTACTAGTCGATTTGCGTTGGTTAAGCCTGTGGAGGAAGCTTTGTCTTCGATTGACGACATGTGCAACGTGACCGGTAATACTGTTTCTGAGGATGTAATCTCGAGATGGAGGTTCCATCGTGACATGTGTGTAAACTTAGAGTTCAATGTTCCTTGGTTCGTTGAAGGTTTCTCTGAGGTTGAAAAGTTGCTGGTCGAAACATTCGAAGGTCCTTTTGCGTATATGGTGAAGAAGCAGGAAGCGGAAGTCGAAAAATTGTCCAGGAAGCTGAAGTTGAATAGGGCGGCTCTCCAAAGCACGAAGGAGTCTCTTGCTAAGAAGAGCAAACCATTGTTGAAAAACTTTCCTTGAATGTATTTCTGTCTTCTGAACTTCTTATTTTTAGGTTTTTTTTTTTTGAAAGGCAAGTGAAACGCCTAGTTTATGGTTTTGATTTCCTGGATTTTTGGGTTGATAGAAAAGTGTTACCTTGAGGGTTTTGGATTATTCTTTTGGAATGAATTTTTTTGGAATGGATTATTTTGGGAATGATGTTATCCTGGTTACGATTGCAAGTGACGCAAACATCCCAGGAAAACCATAGAACCGTGAGTGTTGCGTGTCGGTAGATGACATGTGTTGAAACATAACATGGCTACCGGCTTGAAATAGCAAACCATGTATTTTGTCTAGGTAGGACTTACTCGGTTTCCAGGTCTCCTGATGAAAAGGGAATCTTCCGGGTGTAAGAACGAGTTTTACGGGAGGCACCGCCGTGATTGTGGAAAGTCCCCAGTCGTCTCATCTGATATTAGAGTCGTCGATCCCTGGTTGGATCGTTCGCTTTTAACCTCTAGGCAGTCCCCAGTCATCCCTCGCCGTGTCAAGACTGATAATCGGGTCGTCGATCCCTGAGCGGATCGCCTGCTTCTACCACCTTGATGTCTGGGTCGAAGCATGAGATCGATGGTCGAACATTGACATTGTAACCGAAAGATCAATCTCCCACTGTGGTCGCCAATTGTTTGAGGGTGAAAATAATTTTGCTGGTTTCGGTAATTTCGTGTGATGTGGGTGAGAAACAAATCTAAACCATAGACAATGTACTGCAAGGGAGTACTTTAGATTCGAGAGATCAATCTGTACAAGTCCGGCCTAAACCAAGGAATGGCCATTCCAGACTTGCTTTGGTCACAAAGTGGAGGAGAATGGTTGGTTTTGGATAGGGAAGCGAAGAGAGTGTTGAGACCAGAATAGTTGATTCTGGAAGAGTAGTTGTTTTGTGACTTGTATCATAAAGTGGGAAGCTAACAGATGGGAAAGCTAGCCAACATTTTCTGAGTGTTGTATGCTCCTGACCAGAACTTGTTGTTCGGTGGAAATAGGTAATGCCTATTTATACAAGTTGAAGTGAAACGTACCCTGGTCTCATTAAGAAATGGAAAACGGGTGAGTAAATGGGAGGAGGTGGTAACCGGTAACGCTTGGAATTGATGTTCCATAAAAGAAAGCGTTTCACCATTACTCCCTGTATTTACTAACCGCCTCATCCTTAGGATACTTTCTTATAACGAGCGTAGTGTACGCCGCACGCTGTAAACCGCCAAACCAATACCCAAAGAGCATCCCCCAGTTTGTGACATATGTTGATGTCTCGAGTGTTTTTGTGGAAAACATGTAGCATTTTATTGTTGTCTGGAAAGTTGATCTTGGGAGACTTGCCGGCTCAGTGGTGACCTTCAACGGTCGAGATTTTGCATCTTAAGAGGAAGGTAGCCGTTGATTATTGCAACCTTTCGTTTGGTAGCCAGTGACATGAAAGTATGATCAGTATGGCTTTAATATGGCCCAGTTTAGACGCGGCCAAAAGTTAGGGTTTTGGCTTTGTTTAGGCGCGACTAAACTGGGGCCAAAGGTTTTCATGTGTTAGCTGGTAACCTTGGACGGCTAAGATCTGCATCTTAGATGAAAAAGTGGTCGTTGATTGTTGCAGGCCTTCGTTTTGGCAGCCGCATGGGGAAGGCCGGCATGGTATGGCGCGGCAAGGTGGTTGGCATGCCATTGGCACATGTGGCATGGCATGCCTTAGCGAGGTTTGGTGTGGCCAAAACTAGGGTTTTGGGCCAAAGTTTACCATGGGTTTTTTGGCGACCTTGGACGGCTAGGATTTGTATCTAGGATGGAAGGGTGGACGTTGATCGTTGCACACCTTCGTTTTGGTAGCCGTATAGGGAAGACCGGCATTGTATGGCGCGACAAGGTGGTTCGCATGCCATTGGCACATGTGGCATGGCATGCCTTGGCGCGGTTTGGCGTGGACAAAACTAGGGTTTTGGGCCAAAGGTTACCATGCGTTGTTTGGCGACCTTGGACGGCTAGGATTTGCATCTAGGATGGAAGGGTGGCCGTTGATCGTCGCACGCCTTTGTTTTGGTAGCCGCATAGAGAAGGTCGACATGATGGGGCCAAGGCCAATGGCACGGATGGTTTGGCATAGTGGGGACAAGGGTTTGGTACGGACGGCTTGGCATGGTGGGTCCAAGGCAAGGTGCGGTTGTCTTGGCATGGTGGGTCCAAGAGTTTGGAACGCCATTGGCGCATGATGCGGCTAGCATGGTTGGGGACAAGGCAAGGCGCGGTTGGCTTGGCATGGTGGGGCCAAGGGTTTGGCATGCCACTGGCGCATGATGCGGATAACATGGTTGGCATGCCTTGGCGCGATAGACGTGGCTGGCATGGTTTTCCATTGGCATAGCGGTGCGGCTGGCATGGTTGGAATGCCTTGGCGCGGAGATGTGGCTGGCATGGTTGGCATGCCTTGGCGCGGAGATGTGGCTGGCATGGTTTTCCATTTGCACAGTGATGCGGCTGGCATGGTTGGCATGCCTTGTCGCGGATATATGGCTGGTATGGTTTGCCATTGGCACAGTGGTGCGGCTGGCATGGTTGGCATGCCTTGGCGCGGAGATGTGGCTGGCATGGTTTGCCATTGGCATAGTGGTGCGGCTGGCACGGTTGGCATGCCTTGGCGCAGAGATGTGGCTGACATGGTTTGCCATTGGAACAGTGGTGCGGGTGGCATGGTTGGCATACCTTGGCATGGAGATGTGGCTGGCATGGTTTGCCATTGGCACGGTGGTGCGGCTGGCATGGTTGGCATGCCTTGACGCGGTAACATGAGAATTAGGGTTTGACATAGATGATGTCGGTCAATGTTAAGGGTTCTCCCGTGGAACATGACACATAAAAAAAAGGTACCATGGTAATTCTTACGTATGCATGATGATCGATTCAATAAATGTGCTAATGGTCATAGTGACGTCATGTCAGTTGTACGGTTTTACGATTTTAACCCTAAGCTAAAAACCACCATCAACACCTATAAATTATGGAAGTTGTGACTAGTCTTTCTAGAGAAACTTAAAACTCTAAGCTTGGGGGTTATTATCATTCTCCATGTGCTTTAACTCTTAGAAATGTCCCTCACTTGGGACTTGACATATGTGCCTCAATCATTGTGCCTGATTACCTTCATACTAGCTCCCCCGAACCTAATAATGTCCAGGAAGAAGTTCAGTTGTTAGAAAACCATCCTCTGGTTAATGTGGTTTACCTAGGCGATAATACCCAAATTGACTTTGTTTTCCCACCAAATATTTTTCAATATAGTGTTTCCGATGGTACCCTTGAATATGAAGATACATATTCACATAATCAAGATGACGAGGTTATAATTGGTAACACTACTTGTTTAGATAAAGTTCAACCATTTTCATATTATTATAATGATTATGATGAGGATAGTGTTGATGAAGAATCAGACACATATAGGCATAGTGATCAGGAATTTGTTACTCCAATTGAGATTTACAATGATAATATTATTTCTAGAAGAATGTACCTGACTTAGAAGAATCAATTGACCATTTTTCAGGAATCTGATGACCTAGACATTAGGGAAGTTGTGACTAGTCTTTCTAGAGATACAGAAAACTCTAAGTTTTGGGGTGATTATCATTCTTCATGTGCTTTAACTCTTAGAAAGGTCCCTCACTTGGGACTTGACATATGTGCCTCAGCCATGGTGCCTGATTACCTTCATACTAGATCTCCCGAACCTAATAATGTCCACGAAGAAGTTCAGTTGTTAGAAAACCATCCTCTGGTTGATGTGGTTTGCCCAGGCGATAATACCCAAATTGACTTTATTTTCCCACCAAATATTTTTCAACCAATTGTGGGAACGTATAAGTTTCATATGTGTCAATTATTAAGTTTTGTGACTAACCTAATTACTTTAGGGTATTAGGGTCGACACATTTGCTTAAGAATGACCACTATTATGGTCAACTATGTGAGTCAAATCTGATTGACTTAGAGGATCCCCAATTATTCAGGTTGTTGTTATGGGCTTCTAAGTTCTTAATTGAGTTTTTCCAGATTCTAATACCTGAACCGGATCTTAGCTTTGAGGAATTCCAGCACATGAAAATATTTTATCTAGACCCTTTCATAGAGCCTGAACCTGAACCACAACTAGATCTAGTTGTCTTAAACAGGAAATTAGACAAGGGTATGCTTTATTTGTCAATTTTATGTTGCAAATTCCTTTTATTTGTGATAGATTTATTTGGTTTTGATGACCCACAAATATTCTGGCTATTACTTTATGAATTTATGAGGTGACTATTCCTTTCTTAGTCTGGCTGAAGACTTTAAGCTTAGCACTTCTTGGGAGGTAACCCATTCTTATGCGTCGTCACGGTAATATTCTTCCTTATTTATTTTCCCTCAAATGGTAATAGTTCCTCCTTATTCATGTTTTTAATTTTATTTTTATAACATTGGGGACAATGTTAGATTCAAGTATGGAGGTAAGGGAGAAACTTCTAGCATCACATAGTGTCCGGTTAGCTAAGTTTACATACTATTTCTCACCGAAAAGATAGAAATTGGAATGCTAGGGATAAAAATCTATTGAGACATCAGAGAAAAAGACATTAAGATCTTAGAAATTCAGGAGAGAACTTGTTCCTTTTAGAGGGTAACCGTGATGGACCTAACCATCCATGATGGAAAGGCAAGTAGGTCAGAAGGAAATGCCAGAAAGACAAAGAAACCTCACAATGTAGTCTTAGTTACTGGATTACGACTCTCTCTCAGTAGAAACTTATCATCATCAACAAGCGGAGCGACATCAAAATCTATGAAGAAAGTTGAAGACGTTTAAGGTTTATAAGCAACAATAGAAAAGAATAATTCAAAAAAAAAATCAAAGTTGAAGACTGAGTTACAAGAGCAAAGTAAATCAAACGATATAAGTTGTTGAAGTTCATGATACCAAGACATTACAAGTTGCACAGATCCAAGTTCTAAAGTCCTTCTCTCATGGCCATTTTTGTATTGTTATTATTTCGTTTCTCAAAAAAAAATCAAAAAATGAAGAAAAAAAATAAAAAAAAATCATTCTTTTTGTTCTATAATTAGCTTTTTGTTCAATAAGCCCATAGGGAAGTAGAAATTTATAAGGAAATTTCAAGCAAGAAATCGAAGAGAAGAGTTAATTGTCAAGGTTCTATGAGGTTCGAGAATTTATCATCAACAGTTGAAGTCAAAGAAGACATTGTTTCTACTGAGAACTATGAGAGAGTCGAAAAGAGATGCATATTGGTTGCTTTGTTAGTACGCTTTCCATATGGCACAAGATCTTTCCAGCAATGGTTCAACTCATCACACATAATTAGTCCAGCTGTGTAGCAGATGTCCCTCTCATATTTATATCTCTCCTAATCTTATCAAGCTGTAAAGCGGATGCATTTTACAATGTTTATCTAGCTGTGTAGCGGATATCTCTTTATCTAGTAGTGTTGCGGATGTGTCTCCCCTTTTCTTTAGTCAGCTTTAGAGATGGCACCTTTAATTTCTCTGGCATTCTAGTTACTTGGAGATAGGTTGAGAATATGTATGTCCTCATAGCTCTTTGGATACTTGTGACCAATTAGAAGTCATGGTTTTGTGGGTACACCTCTGGTAAACCCTCCCGAGATTAACTCGGTCACTAGGACAACCTAGTGAGTTATGATTTTATTTTCTGGATTAGTTTTGCCAGACGACTAACAAATAATAGGTTTGGGGGTATTTGATAGACACATTTTTGTGTCTAAGTTTTCCTTAATTTTCTGTATTATTGGTACTCAATTTCGTACTTATTATGGTGTTTTGTGAGTTTGTAGGTATTTATTGGAAAATGCGGCTCGAAAAGTTGCTCGGAGCACGGAGGACAATTGCTATACGGATCCCCATTTTTGCTAAGAGGCACCCCCGTCTATGTGTAGCCCATTTTCATCTTTAGCACCCACTGTTTTATTCGCATCCTGGATGTTGGATAAGGGCACCCATCTTCTTCCTCCTTTGAAGTTTGTTTTGGCGGGAAAATAATGCAGTTCACTGCGTTATTTTCTGTTGGATATTTGAGGACTTTCAGTGAGACTCAACCACTGGTTTCGACCGGGATGAACGGGTACAAACAAAGTTGCTATGGGTGTTCGTATGTGTTTATTTGGGCCGTATAATCATTGGAAATTACACAGGCGAGTACGTGACCGGAGGAGATAATCACGGATTACAGCAAGGATAGACGTATTTTTCTTGTATTTGGATCGAGTTGGCATGCTGAAGAAGCGTGCAGCACTTAAGCAAGGATATTTTGCACGAATCATACAGTTGCAGACGCATGAAGAGGCGAGAAAGGAAATAAAATTGTCCGAGATTATTTTTTATTTACTGCCGAGCTATGGAAATATTTTCCGGAGTAATGAGCGAAGATTCTTGTCGTTGTGGAGTATAAAAAAGGTCTTGAGGTAGCAGAGAGAGAGGATGGATAGTTAGGGTTGAGAATAGAGGTGATTGGTGAGCTGCATGGTCGTTTCTGCTGCTGCTGCACCTCAAGAACACGAAGAACATAAGACCGCAGAGAACTGTCATTCTTCTACAGTGACAACAACACAGAACTGGAGAGTCGTATTGCTACAGTTACAGTGACATTTCATATTTATCGTACACTGTAACAGTGGGATTTAACACTTTTTGTGTGCTGCAAATTCCCGGTATATTTGATCTCTCCTTTTCATCATTTGTAAGCACCTTTGAGCAATACAATCATATTTTGAGCGTGTTTTCAAAATGATGAGCTAGACCCCAACACTGGGACGACGGACGAAGACGAATTTCAAACATGGGTAAAATTATTTTATTATCTATTTGACTTTTGCATTAATTAAAATAGAAATATGATTTGAATTAATTGGTTGTCATTTAATTTGATGAGGTATGCTTAGCTTAAATATTTTGATACATCATGCTTAGGATTTACAACTAACCTTTTGAGAATCTACCTTGGCAAAATCAGATTCCATGTTAATTTTATTTATAGATCTTTAATTGTTGAGAATAAATAAATTGAACCCTATGTTATGAATTCGACTAAATCCTAGTCCCAGTAACTCTCATCATCCTGTGACAATATTTTGTATATATTTTTATTTTATTTTTAGTTTATTAATTCTTAAAATAAATCTCATCAAGTCCGAGTGAACGACAACCTATTTACCACTATATAAAATTACATCAATTTTTGGCGCCGTCGACGCGGACTTTTGTATAGATTTTTCTTTTGGTTTTATTTTTATTATTTTTGTTCTTTTTTACGCGTTTTGGTATTTCTTGTTTGCTTTCAGATTTGGAACTAAGCTAAAGAAAAAGAGAGAAAGTGATGAAAAGAAAAGCGAAGCCAAAGAAGGAAGGAAAAGAGGAATCCAAAAGGAGTGAAGAAGAAGATTTTGTGTATAATTATTTTATTTTATTTTATATTTAGAAACTGTAAATAGGATTTTATTTTTGTAATTTTTATTTTTATTTTTGGGACATTCTTTTGGACATTATTTTTAAAACCCTAAGGAAGGGTTTGTTTAAATAAAACTGTTGCAGAGAAGGAAGACAGTTATGATACTGTCTCAGCCCCTCAGGTTCGTACACTGACATCGGAGTCGGTGGCCTGAGTCGACTTCAACGGTTCATCGTCCGTCTGGTACGGGAGGTAAGACTCTATCCACCCATGAATCCCCTTTCAGTGGGTTTATTTTTGAGAATGTCGAACTGGTATTATTATAATAGCCAATACAACGAATATCCGACTGATTTTCAAAATGGACATTATTTTGACCATAGTGTGAATACTTGTTGGGAACATCAAACTTTCGAAGGTTATGGCTCATACCATATTGATCCCAATTACTATCCACACACCCACCGGTCATACGAGCAAAATTCTGATAATTCCTCTTTACTAGAGTCAACACGTAAATTAGCTGAGTCGACATGTAAGTTAGCATAATTAAATAACTTAGTCATGGACGAAAGAAATGCAACATGTGAACCTTCTTTCCTAGATAAAATAGGAAGTCATGTGAGTCGACTCAGAAAATTTTGTTAGAGGCCTAGAAAAGAACTGCTCGAAATAATCTTAATTTCCAATATAGTGTTTCCGATAGTACCCTTGAAAATGAAGATACATATTCACATAATCAAGATGACGAGGTTATAATTGGTAACACTACTTTTTTAGGTAAGGTTCAAGCATTTTCATGTTATTATAATGATTATGATGAGGATAGTGTTGATGAAGAATCAGACATATATATGCATAGTGATCAGGAATTTGTTACTCCAATTGAGATTTACAGTGATAATATTATTTCTAGTTAAAATCTAAATAATTTTAATAATTATTCACCTATTCAAAAGGAAGAGGATTTGACTAGATGTATCCCCGTTTTAGACGACGTAGTATTTCCTTATTACAAAGCCAATGATGGTTTAGAGAAACGGGTATATTTTGAGTCTAGCGATTTAGAAACAATAGACTTAGAAAAACAATTGAACCCGTCGATATGAGTGAGGATGTACCTGACTTAGAAGAATCAATTGACCATTTTCAGGAATCTGATGACCTAGACATTAGGGAAGTTGTGACTAGTCTTTCTAGAGATACAGAAAACTCTAAGTTTTGGGGTGACTATCATTCTTCATGTGCTTTAACTCTTAGAAAGGTCCCTCACTTGGGACTTGACATATGTGCCTCAACCATGGTGCCTGATTACCTTCATACTAGCTCTCCCGAACCTAATAATGTCCAGGAAGAAGTTCAGTTGTTAGAAACCCATCCTCTGGTTGATGTGGTTAGCCCAGGAGAGAATACCCAAATTGACTTTGTTTTCCCACCAAATATTTTTCAACCAATTGTGGGAACGTATAAGTTTCAGATGTGTCAATTATTAAGTTTTGAGACTAAGCCTAATTACTTTAGGGTATTAGGGTCGACAAATTTTCTTAAGAATGACCACTATTATGGTCAACTATGTGAGTCAAATATGATTGACTTAGAGGATCCCCAATTATTCAGGTTGTCGTTATGTGCTTCTAAGTTCTTAGTTGAGTTTTTCCAGATTCTAATACCTGAACCGGATCTTAGCTTTGAGGAATTCCAGCACATGAAAATATTTTATCGAGACCCTTTTGATGTATTTTCAAATGTTGTTGTAGATAGTGGTGAAAACTGGGTTCTTTTCGAACTTGTGAAGGTAACTCTTTTTTTAAGATTTAAACAAATAAATAAATGAAGGAAATTAATTTTCAAAGAGTGATGTCAAGATTTAAAATGGACTAAGGCTCCGGATTCACTATTACTTCAAGTTGATTGGTTACAAAAATATTTCATAAATTATTATTAAGCTCTTTTTCTTATTAAATCACTTTTTAATTTAAAAGGTGTCCAAATATTAAGTTGTAATCCTTAAGCGTGATTTATCAAAGAATTATTCTAAGCATAAAACATCAAACTGATTCACAACTAATTAAGTAAACCATTTTATCCTTTTTTTTTTTTTTTGAAAAGGTAACTCAGTCACTCTATTTCACCCTAGCAAAGGTAACAACTTGAATTGTGCGCCCCACCAAATCACTTGAAATAAAAGAAAACTGAAAATAGAAAGTGAAAAGGACTCGACGAGATATGGCGAAACTATCATGTTATTTCTAACACCTGAGCTATGTGCTTTTATGAATAGACTCTATAGATGTTTCCATCTAGTCAGATTGGTTCCTCAACTCCTAAAACAAAAATGTTTCCATCCACTTAGATTGGTTAGTGCTATCCTTAATAGGCGTAAATTTCTAGGCTCTGGAGTTTATTTATTGTAACTTAAAACTAACAAAAAGTTTCTTCCCCACCCCCAAACTTAAATCTAACATTGTCCTCGATGTTCTAAAGATAAAATTAAAAGCATGAACAAGGAGAAACTACCACTTGAAGAAAAAGAGTTAAGGAAAGATATTACCATGTTGCATGAGATTGGGTTACCTCCCAAGAAGTGCTAAGTTTAAAGTCTTCAGCCAGACATCAAATACCTCAAAAAGGATCTTCACCTTCCAAAGTCATATACCAATATCCGAAAAAGTTGTGGGTCCATAATACCAAATAGCGCTAACACCAATATGAGACAACTGCACTGGTTCAGAAAAATGAACAAAAGGAGCACACCCTCATCTAAGGTTTCTTGCAAGACAACCGGATCTATCCAGAGCCTCCAGTTGGGCTTCATAAGAGTGTCTTGAAATATAGATTCATCCGAAAAATGGGTTTCTAATATATGGATTTCCTCCTGAACAGAATCAGGCGGATCAGGTTGTGGAGTCTGAATAGACTCAAGCGATACCTCAGATGCACTAGGCTTGAGTCCCAAGTTAGGAACTTCTACTGGGGATAATTGAAAATCTCTACCCCCAAATTTAGGGTAATCACTATTCTCCGTAAGACCTTTAACTATGGCTTGAATTTCCGGATCCGGAGAGTATTTAAAATACTCTAGAGCTTCTTCTAGTTCACTACCCCCAAACTTAGAGTTTTGGGTGTCTCTACATAAACTAGTCACAATATTCCTAATTTCTAGACCATCCGGTTCCTGAAAAAGGTCAATTGCTTTCTCTGAATTATAATTAGGTAGTTCATCCTCTAAATTCTTTTAAGGTATACTAGATATAAGACTTATATGTTTCATATCCTCTATGGTCATCCCTGGAGTTTCCTTATTGTGCTGAAGCACGGTTACTGGCCTAATCTCATGATCACTATCCAAATCGGATAGGCAAAATCTCAGATGGGCCTACAAATGCATAATTGGGGTCCAACTTAGGAGGATCTTTAGGCTCTTCAAAATAAGGGCTTAAGGTAGATTCGGTAGCTAGTAATGGTTCAAACCTAGATTTCCATCTATCGGTATCTAACATAGGAATAGAATCCAACAGAGCATTTACTTGTTTAATGTAGCTATCATCGTCGAAATCCATGCTAAAACGGGCTAGGAAACTCTCTAATGGATCTTCCGATTCGGTGTTTGGTACAGACTTCGGAACTAAGGTTCCTATCATGTTGAACTCTTCAATGCACGTGTCATCTAGCTCAGATGTAGCTTATTGACATTAAAAATATTCAACTCAATAGTCATATTACCAAAAGATAGATTCATAATACCATTTCGACATTTTATGATCGCATTAGACGTGGCTAAAAACGGGCGACCTAAAATCACTGGTATTTGGTTCTCTAGGTCAGGGACAGGTTGGGTATCTAGGATAATAAAATCCACTGGATAAATAAACTTGTCAACCTCTATGAGAACATCCTCGATCACACCACGAGGAATTTTAACGGACCTATCAGCTAACTGAAGTGTCATCTGTGTAGGTTTCATCTCACCAAGTCCTAGCTTAAGGTACACATGGTATGGCAGTAAGTTCACACTGGCTCCTAAGTCAAGCAACGCTTTCTCAACACGGTACTTACCTATTGTACAAGCAATGGTAGGGGACCCTGGGTTTATACTTAGGAGTAGTGGTATTCTGAATAATAGAACTCACATGACTAGCTATGAAGGCTTTCTTCTGGACACTGAGCTTACGCTTTCGCGTACACAAGTCCTTAAGGAACTTGGCATAAGAGGGAATCTGCCTAATTGCATCTAATAATGGAAGGTTGATATTAACCTGCTTAAAAACCTCCAATATATCATTAAAGTTGGACTCCCTCTTAGTCGGAACTAGCAGCTGGGGGAACGGGGCTCTGGGAACAAAGCCGGGCTCATCAGGACCCTCATTGGTCTCTTTGGAGACTCTATCAGTCTCCTCATTTTCTGGCTCATAAGGGTGAACTACAGCATGTTCACTTTCAGGTATGTCGACCTTATTATCAACTTTCCTTCCACTCCTAAGGGTCGTAACAGAGTTAACATGACTGTACGATTTCTCTCCTCTAGGGTTAGGATCAGTATGACTAGGGAACCTTCCTTCCTCTCTCTCATTAATATACTTAGCTATTTGGCCGACTTGAAGTTCTAATTTAGCAAAAGACTGGGCACTATTCTTAAAATTCTGTTTGGTTTCCTCTTGAAAATTACCCTGGCTTTTTACTAACATTTCCTGGCTTTGTGATAGCATTTCCTGGCTCTTCCTTAATATACTAAGGGTTTCCTCTAAGCTAGTTATTCTATTCTCAGATGGGTTCTGGGTCTGTCCTGAAGGTTCTTAGTATAACCAAAACCTGGGGGAGGCTGAGAATTACTAGACTGGCCTTGATTCTGGCCCTTAGACCAAGAGAAATTAGGATGGTTTCTCCAACCAGGGTTGTAGGTCTCTGAGTAGGGGTCAAACTTCTGACGGTTCTCAAACCTAGCATTGTTATAGACAGCATGAGCTTGCTCTTCACTAACCTGACCTTCCCAAAATGAGTTATCGGGCTCTATTCCACAACTAGAGATTTGAGAGGCTCTATTAGGTTCAACAAGGGACTTATTTTTAGGTTGACCCATTTCTAACGCTTCTAACCTTCTAAAAGCAGCAAACTTAGCATGACGCAAAACTCGTATCTACCACATTGGTGCTACTTCTATTGACCAAGAGTCTTTTAGGGGGTTCAACACAAGATTCCCACTGTTGGGATTTTTCAGCGATAACTTCTAAGAAGGTAAAAGCATCATCAACACTTTTACTAGTGAACTCACCAGCGCACATAGACTCAACCATGGCTTTGGTCGAATAGTCTAAACCATCATAAATAATTGTACGAGTTTCATCTTATCAAATCCATGGTGAGGACACTGAATAGGAGATCATTGAATCTCTCTAAAAATCTATAAAGAGACTCTCCCTCTTGTTGCACACTAGCAATAGTGTCCTGCCTAACAGCTGCAGTTTTATGCTTAGGGTAGAATTCATATAGAAGCGAATAAGTTCCTGCCATGTTTCAATGGATTCAGATGGTAGGTTGTTCAGCCAGGTCTTGGCTTTATCTCTCAAGGAAAAGGGAAACATCTTAAGTTTCAAGACTTCATCAGTAAGGTCTTTTATTCTAATTGTCCCACAAATTTCCTCAAAGTCCCTAATATGGAAATAAGGGTTCTCATCATCTTTTCCTAAGAATATAGGGATCATCTGAAGAATACTAGGTTTTATCTCGAAATTAGCCGTAGTGGCTGGCAATTTAATGCACGAAGCTCGGTTGGTACCTAGTTGGGAACATGTAATCTTTCAAAGTTGCCATCGCTGGCACAACAGAAGTACTAGGGGTACTTTCCTCACGAAGAGACAGATTCTCAAAACTGAAGTTTCCAAAAACAGGGCTCTCAAAAGAACAATCTTCGAGCTCCCTGCTTAAATCAGAAGAACTACTAGGTTTTTCGCTAATCAATCGACCTAGAGTATCTCTTTTCCAAGCCCTATTAACAAAATCGGGCATACACTAAAAAAATCAAAAAGAAATAAAAATCCTAACAGGAAGGTTCTAGCAATCACACAGCAGGCTGACTCGACTTTACCACAACAAACCTAGAGATTTCTAGCAAACAACAAGCATGATGGCTCACTTAGATTGTTTCTAGACTAGCTTCTATGTCTCGAAAGGGAATTCGTTACAATTTAAGCAAACCCCTCTGGAATCAATCCGAGTCAAAGTAAGTTGAATCGAGGCGAGGGAAGCTTAGTGGAGCTTTGATACCCAAGGCCTCACCGCAGTACAAGGCGGCGCAGTCACGCATTCAACTCACAGAAACCGTCATGAACTTCGAAGTATGCTAAAAGAATAACCAATATCCTTCGAAAATTTTTCCTAACAAGCTCGATACCCTATAGGTCTCTTTCTAATCAGATTTTAAAGCTTGGGTTCGCGTTAGGTTTTGTTCTCCTAAAGCGGGCAAGAAGGGAGCGGTGATGAAATCCGAACCCTTATCTTGTTTAGGCCAGGCCTTGCCCTTTACTAGGAAAATAAAGACAGTCCAAATTCGTCCTCAATCAATGATCACCTTAAGGAGTACAATAACTCGCTTGCAGGGGATTCGCGAGTGTTTCGATTGGACTTACCTCCCGTACCAGACGGGGATGAACCGTTGTCGTCGACTCGGGCCACGACTTCTATGCCGTGTGCGAACCCGAGGGGCCGAGGTGATATTGTAATCACCGTCCTTCCCTGCACACAGTTTGTATTTAACTACCCTTCCGTAGGGTTTAAAAATAAATAATAATAAAGTCCAAGAGTCCAGTCCAAAGTCCTAATAAAGTAAAGTGCAAAAGAAAAAGAAAAATAACCTAAAAAAAAATATAAAAATCTCTTTTTTTTTTTTTTTCTCTTTTCTATATATAAAACAAAAAAAATTCCTCTTTCGCTCCTTTCGCTTTAAGCTTTTCCTTCCAAGGTCCTTAGTACTCCACTTCGAACCTGCAAATCAAAGACAAAAATAAACGTAAAAAGGAAAAAAAATAATAAACCTAAAAAAAATTCTACCTAAGCACAGGTCCGCGTCGGCGGCGCCAAAAATTTGATGTATTTTCAAATGTTGTTGTAGATAGTGGTGAAAACTGGGTTCTTTTCGAACTTGTGAAGGTAACTCTTTTTTTAAGATTTAAACAAATAAATAAATGAAGGAAATTAATTTTCAAAGAGTGATGTCAAGATTTAAAATGGACTAAGGCTCCGGATTCACTATTACTTCAAGTTGATTGGTTACAAAAATATTTCATAAATTATTATTAAGCTCTTTTTCTTATTAAATCACTTTTTAATTTAAAAGGTGTCCAAATATTAAGTTGTAATCCTTAAGCTGATTTATCAAAGAATTATTCTAAGCATAAAACATCAAACTGATTCACAACTAATTAAGAAAACCATTTTATCCTTTTTTTTTTTTTTTTTTTGAAAAGGTAACTCAGTCACTCTATTTCACCCTAGCAAAGGTAACAACTTGAATCGTGCGCCCCACCAAATCACTTGAAATAAAAGAAAACTGAAAATAGAAAGTGAAAAGGACTCGACGAGATATGGCGAAACTATCATGTTATTTCTAACACCTGAGCTATGTGCTTTTATGAATAAACTCTATAGATGTTTCCATCTAGTCAGATTGGTTCCTCAACTCCTAAAACAAAATTTTTTCCATCCACTTAGATTGGTTAGTGCTATCCTTAATAGGCGTAAATTTCTAGGCTCTGGAGTTTATTTATTGCAACTTAAAACTAACAAAATGTTTCTTCCCCGGCAGCGGCGCCAAAAATTTGATGTATTTTCAAATGTTGTTGTAGATAGTGGTGAAAACTGGGTTCTTTTCGAACTTGTGAAGGTAACTCTATTTTTTTTTAAATTTAAGCAAATAAATAAATGAAGGAAATTAATACCAATGTCAAGATTTTAGAAGGATTAAGGATCAAGATTCACTACCACTTCAAGTTGATTGGTTATAAATAATATTTCAGAAATTATTATTAAGCTCTTTTTCTTATTAAATCACTTTTTAATTTAAAAGGTGTCCAAATATTAAGTTGTAATCCTTAAATATGATTTATCAAAGAATTATTCTAAGCATAAAACATCAAACTGATTCACAACTAATTAAGAAAACCATTTTATCCTTTTTTTTTTATATTTATCCAAGTGAATTAAATAAAGTAAATAATTAAAGAAATTATAAATAAAAATATTACCAATCAAAAATGAGTGATCCCCCATTTCCTCAATCACCAAGAATTTAGCCTCTCATCGTGTTGGAAAAATACTCAAAAGATTTTATTAATGCTCAAAAGTTGATTACAAATGATGAAATAAGAAGAAAATCGTTTTAAGACCGTTCTTTGCGACCCACAGAAAGCGTCAGGAAACAACGACACTTTAGAAGTGCTGTAAGCACAACACCGAAGTCGCGGGAAAGGAACTGAGAAATGTCGCAAATATGCGACACTAGTCAACGACTCTCCTGGACTGTACAATGTTCTTCGTGTTCTTGGCTGAGCAGAAGCAGAACTTCTTCGCCTGTCGACCTCTTCTTTTGATTCTCTCGGCTCTAGCTCTCTCCCAATGACTTGCTAGCCCCTTCTACTCTATCCCAGAAGTCTTTTTGTACTCAACCGGTAGACGAAATCCTTTGCAATAACTCCCAAAAATCTTTCATTACTCGGACAGTTCATAATATATTTTTTTTTCCTTTTTTATTTCGATTACGTATCTACAGCTGTTAATTTCATGGAAACTCACCTTAATTGTCTTCTACACGGTCCAAAAGTGTGTTAGAGTCCTCCATGCATCATCAGAACACGTTCAAATTCCTCCAAAAATTCTCTCAAACCCGTGACAGACATGAACTGCCCTGTTCCCAACTCGTGAATTTCCTAGACGATTCTAGCCAATTTCGATCGAACCAAAAGCCCCCAACATGTTTGATAGGCCATATCACAACTTCCTACCAAAAATCAGCCATTAAATCTCATGAAATCACGTCCAATTCGCGAATCTAAGCGCTGCCAGTTTAGTGTTCCATTTTCCCGCCCAAAAACAGAATTCAAAGGAAGAAGATGGTGTCCCCCTATCCAGAATGGGGGTGCAAATAGCAAATATCCAACTGAGGTGCCCCTTAGTAATTTGGTTGCCCCTTAACCAAAATGAGGGTCCGAATAACAAATGTCCTTCAAGGGTGCCCCGACAACTTTTCGAGCTGATTTTTCCAAAAATGTTTATTTCCTAAAAATACATAAAAACACAATATTAGTACAAAAATAGAGTTCCAACAATACAGACATTAAGGACAAATTAGACACAAAAATGTGTCTATCACCTTTCATAGAGCCTGAACCTGAACCACAGCTAGATCTAGTTGTCTTAAACAGGAAATTAGACAAGGGTATGCTTTATTTGTCAATTTTATGTTACAAATTCCTTTTGTTTGTGATAGATTTATTTGGTTTTGATGACCCACAAATATTCCGGATATTACTTTATGATTTTATGAGGTGACTATTCCTTTCTTAGTCTGGCTGAAGACTTTAAGCTTAGCACTTCTTGGGAGGTAACCCATTCTTATGCGTCGTCACAGTAATATTCTTCCTTATTTCTTTTCCCTCAAATGGTAATAGTTCCTTCTTGTTCATGTTTTTAATTTTATTTTTATAACATTGGGGACAATGTTAGATTCAAGTATGGAGGTAAGGGAGAAACTTCTAGCATCACATAGTGTCCGGTTAGCTAAGTTTACATACTATTTCTCACCGAAAAGATAGAAATTGGAATGCTAGGGATAACAATCTATTGAGACATTAGAGAAAAAGACATTGAGATCTTTGAAATTCAGGAGAGAACTTGTTCCTTTTATAGGGTAACCGTGATAGACCTAACCATCCATGATGGAAAGGCAAGTAGGTCAGAAGGAAATTCCAGAAAGACAAAGCAACCTCACAATGTAGTCTTAGTTATTGGATTACGACTCTCTCTCAGTAGAAACTTATCATCATCAACAAGCGGAGCGATATCAAAATCTATGAAGAAAGTTGAAGGCGTTTAAGGTTTATAAGCAACAATAGAAAAGAATAATTCAAAAAAAAATCAAAGTTGAAGACTGAGTTACAAGAGTAAAGAAAATCAAACGATATAAGTTGTTGAAGTTCATGATACCAAGACATTACAAGTTGCAGAGATCCAAGTTCTAAAGTCCTTCTCTCATGGCCATTTTTGTATTGTTGTTATTTTGTTTCTAAGAAAAAATAAAAAAAATAAAAAAATAAAAAAATAAAAAGACATTGTTATATAATTAGATTTTTGTTCAATAAGCCCATAGGGAAATAGAAATTTATAAGGAAGTTTCAAGCAAGAAATCGAAGAGAAGAGTTAATTGTCAAGGTTCTACGAGGTTCGAGAGTTTATCATCAACAGTTGAAGTCGAAGAAGATGTTGTTTCTACTGAGCACTATGAGAGAGTCTAAGAGAGATGCATATTGGTTGCTTTGTTAGTCCGCTTTCCATCTGGCACAAAATCTTTCCAGCACTGGTTCAACTCATCACACGTAATTAGTACAGCTGTGTAGCAGATGTCCCTCTCATCTTTATCTCTCTACTAATCTTATCTAGCTGTAAAGCGGATGCATCTTACAATGTTTATCTAGCTGTGTAGTGGATATCTCTTTATCTAGTAGTGTTGCGGATGTGTCTCTCCTTTTCTTTAGTCAGCTTTAGAGCTGGCACCTTTAATTTCTCTGGCATTCTAGTTACTTGGAGATAGGTTGATAATATGTATGTCCTCATAGCTCTTTGGATACTTGTGACCAATTAGAGGTCATGGTTTTGTAGGTACACCTCTGGTAAACCCTCCCGAGATTAACTCGGTCACTAGGGCCACCTAGTGAGTTAGAATTTTATTTTCTGGATTAGTATTGCTCGAGGACTAGCAAATAATAGGTTTGGGGTATTTGATAGACACATTTTTGTGTTTAAGTTGTCCTCAATTTTCTATATTGTTGGTACTCAATTTCGTACTTATTTTGGTGTTTTCTGTGTTTGTAGGTATTTTTTGGAAATAAATATTGTTGGAAAATGCGGCTCGAAAAGTTGCTCGGAGCAACCCCCGGAGGACAATTGCTATACGGATCCCCACTTTTGCTAAGAGGCACCCACGTATATGTGTAGCCCATATTCATCTTTAGCACCCACTTTTTTATTCGACACCCTGGATGTTGGATAAGGGCACCCATCTCCTTCCTCCTTTGAAGTTTTTTTTGGCGGGAAAATAGCAGTTCACTGCGTTATTTTCTGTTGGATTTTTGAGGAGTTTCAGTGAGACTCAACCACTGGTTTTGAACGGGATGAACGGGTACAAGCAAAGTTGCTATGGGTGTTCGTATCTGTTTATTTGGGCCGTATAATTATTGGAAATTACACAGGCGTATAGGGGACCGGAGGAGATAATCACGGATTACAACAAGGATAGACGTATTTTGCTTGTGTTTGGATCGAGTTGGCATGCTGAAGAAGCGTGTAGCACTTAAGCAAGGATATTTTGCACGAATCATACAACTGCAGACGCATGAAGAGTCGAGAAAGGAAAGAAAATTGTCTGAGATTATTTTTTATTTACTGCCGAGCTATGGAAAGATTTTCCGGAGTAATGAGCGAAGATTCTTGTCGCTATGGAGTATAAAAAGGGTCTTGAGGTATCAGAGAGAGGGGATGGCGAGTTAGGGGTGAGAATAGAGGTGATTGGTGAGCTGCAGGGTCGGTTCTGCTGCTGCTGCACCTCAAGAACACGAAGAACATAAGACCGCAGAGAACTGTCGTTCTTCTACAGTGACAACAACACAGAACTGGAGAGTCGTATTGCTAGAGTTACAGTGACATTTCATATTTATCGTACACTATAACAGTGGGTTTTTAACACTTTTTATGTGCTGCATATTCCCGGTTTATTTGATCTCTCATTTTCATCATTTGTAAGCACCTTTGAGCAATAAAATCATATTTTGAGCGTGTTTTCAAAATGATGAGCTAGACCCCAACACTGGGACGACGGACGAAGACGAATTTCAAACTTGGGTAAAATTATTTTATTCTCTATTTGACGTTTGCATTAATTAAAATAGAAATATGATTTGAATTAATTGGTTGTCATTTAATTTGATGAGGTATGCTTAGCTTAAATGTTGATACATCATGCTTAGGATTTACAACTAATCTTTTGAGAATCTACCTTGGCAAAATCATAGTCCATGTTAATTTTATTTATAGATCTTTAATTGTTGAGAATAAATAAATTGAACCCTATGTTATGAATTCGACGAAATCCTAGTCCCAGTAACTCTCATCATCCTTTGATAATATTTTTTGTATATATTTTTATTTTATTTTTAGTTTATTAATTCTTAAAATCAATCTCATCAAGTCCGAGTGAACGACAACCTATTTACCACTATATAAAATTACATCACCTACTCCCCCCTCTGTTTTTTTTAATGGGGATCCGGAGGGCGGGGTATATATGTTAAACGCGCCTACTCCCCCCTTTGTTTTTCTCCAAGGGGAACTGGGTGGGCGTGATGTATGTTTAACGTGCCTACTTCCCTCCTATGTTTTTCTTAATGGGGATCCGGAGGGCGGGGTGTATATGTTAAACGCGCCTACTCCCCCCTTCGTTTTTCTCAACGGGGATTGGGAGGGCGGAATGTATGTTAAACGCGCCTACTTCCCCCTTTGTTTTTCTCAACAGGGAACTGGGAGGGCGGGGTGTATATGTTAAACGCACCTAATTAGTAGGCGCGTTTTTGGCATTCCCGAGGTCTTTCAATCGGTTAATCAGGTGCCGTTGGCGCTCCTGCGTCTTTTATTAAATTTGTCAGCCAATCGGGTTCCATTGGAATTCCCATGGCCTTTTGTCAGTCGATTGGGCACCATTGGCGTTCCAAGCGTTCTTTAGTAAATTTTTCAGCCAATCGGGTGCCACTGGCATCCCGTGGCCTTTCGTTAGTCGATCGGGCGCCATTAGCATTCCCGTAACCTTTTGTAAATTTGTCAGCCGATCGGGTGCCATTGGCGTCCCCGCAGCCTTTTGTCAGTCGATCGAGCGCCATTGACATTCCCGCAACCTTTTGTCAGTCGATCAGGCGTCATTGGCATTCCTGCAACCTTTAGTAAATTTGTCAGCTGATAGACGCATTTATGTGTCTATTTTGATCCCAATTGTATATATTGTTAGTGCTCGATTTTGTGCTTATTTGGTTATTTTATGTCTTTGTAGGTGTTTTTGGAGAAATACACTTGTGCGGAAAAATTTGGCTCGAAAAGTTGATAAAAGCACCCGGAGGAACATGCTATACAGACCATCGAGTTTGGATAAGGGGCACCAAGTTACTAAGGGAACCCTATGGCTATCTACACCCCAATTGCTTAAAGGAGACCAGTCACAGATAAGGGGAGGTCATCTTCAACTATTCAAATCTCAAATTTGGCGGGAAAGATTGTCCAGCAAAGTTCAGACTTAGGGTTGGATTTTTCGGCAAGATTTAAAGAGACTCAATCGTTAATATTGGTTGGGACAGACTTCTTAAGGTTAAACAGGGTGGATAGGTCCATCAGATTTGATTAAGTAGGGCTGGATCTCTGAGTTTGATTGAAACAATGGAGGATGGGTTTCTCGGGTTTTCAGGGAAGGATTCGAGAGAGGTATAGCCGGAGTTTTTCATGGGAATAAATTCAGACCAACACTTTGCGACAAGATAGGAACGGTAAGCAGTTCAGTTTCGAAGAAATAGGAGAGTAACGTGAGTTACGTAAAAACAGAGAAGGAGAAAGTTTCTGAGATTTGTTTCTCTGTTTATGGAAGTTACATGGCCAGATGAGTAACTAAGATGCTCTATTCGATATCAGTACATTCTTTGAAGAGTTTGGAAAGTGTAAAATACGCCAGAAGACGCGTAAAGAAAGATTTGGAGAGAATTATTCCCGAAACTTGTGGTGGAGGAAACAAGATAATATTGGAATGGTTAATCGAGATATTTTTGCCCGGAGATCTATATATAGCCTGTGGTGAGGTCAAGGAAAAGATGTCTGGAGTTTGGAAACCTTAGGAGAAGTTTAGAACCCAACAGAGAAGAATCAGTCGAGTTGCAGAGCGAGTTACACTAGCAGGAGAAGAAGAAGAACCTGAAGAACAAACACCATTCGAAACAGTCGTTTTGTCAGTCTTAATATCTCAACACTTAAGCATCTCAATTTTTAACACTGCTACAGTAACCAACAGGTCTCTGTAACAGTTCGTCGTTTGTAACATCTTCTTTGTAGCGCCAATACAGCGTTGCAAACTGTCTGTTTTATTGTCTTCATTCCTTTTAATCAACTTTTGAACCATAAACCAATATTTTAAGCAAGTGATTAATATGAGGAGCTAAACCCCATTGCTGAGGCGATAGAGGAAGCTATTTTTCCAACAAAAGGTGGTATATTCTATTTTGTCTTTTTATTTGCAATAATTATATGATTATTTGCCTTGAACTATTATTGAATATGATTTTTATTTGAGTGATTGTGATTTATTTTGATGGAGTATGCTTAGTTTTAAGACTTTTTATGCTTCATACTTGGTATTTACAATTATTACTTTTGAAAATCTACTTGTTGTAATACTTTAGAATCAAATTAAACGAGAAAATTGCATAAACATAAGTATTGGTTTAATCACTTTGAACTTGGAAAATAGTGGAATCTTAGCCTCAGTGTTTCTTTTAATATTGATATCATCTTTGTTTGAGTTTGCTATAATTTTTATTGTGTTTTCTATTTTAGTTTTGAATTTAAGTCTAAAAAAATCCTTCACAAATCTGAGAAACGACACTCTTTTTACCACTTGCGTTCTTTAGTAAATTTTTCAGTCAATCGGGTGCCACTGGAATTCCCGTGGCCTTTCGTTAGTCAATCGGGAGCCATTAGCATTCCCGTAACCTTTTGTAAATTTGTCAGCCGATCGGGTGCCATTGGCGTCCCCGCAGCCTTTTGTCAGTCGATCGGGCGCCATTGGTATTCCCGCAACCTTTTGTCAGTCGATCAGGCGCCATTGGCATTCCTACAACCTTTAGTAAATTTTTCAGCCGATCGGGTGCCATTGGCGTCCCGCAACCTTTTGTCAGTCGATCGGGCGCCATTGGAATTCCCGCAACCTTTTGTCAGTCGATCAGGCGCCATTGGCATTCCCGCAGTCTTTTGTCAGTCGATCGGGTGCCATTGGCGTCCCCGCGAACTTTATAGATGTTACGAATCATATATCAAAAGTTGGCTTTTGTTCGAAACGAGAGTTTTTACATTGATCTGTTTATGCATAAAACTTCTTTAGCCATTTACCATTGATCGGTGACTTGACCTTTGTGCCATTCATGCGTATGAGCTTGTAATACCCGCTTTCTTCTACCTTCCTTACTCTGAAAGGTCCTTCCTAGTTTGCGGCAAATTTCCCTGCACTAGCATTTCTTTGCACATGAGGAGCGATCTTAAGGACCAAATAATCTACCTAGAATTTTCTTTCTTTTACACTCTGATTATAGTAATTTGCGGTGCGCTTCTTGTATGCCTCAGCAAACCGTTCTACCCGGGCTCTCCTTTCTTCTATTGTATCTAAATGGGTAAAGCGGCTTACTTCGTACGGTGTCGTATGACTATCCATTGCTACTCTCGCGAATGGAATTGCAATCTCTGCCGGCAATATCGCGTCCTCCCCATAAACCAGAGATATGGCGACGCCCCCGTGGAACTTCGTTTCGAGATTCTGTATGCCCATACCGCGAGTGGGAGATGTTCATGCCACTCTCTGTGGTGGTCCTCCATTGTCCTGCTCAAGATCCGGATGAGCGTCTTATTGCTCGCCTCGGCTTGCCCGTTCCCTTGAGGATAGTAGGGGGTTGACGTATGAAGCCTACCATTATATTGGCGTAGCAAATCTATCACGTCCTTGTTTACGAACGATTTTGCATTATCCTCCCTGATAATCATGGGCGCGCCAAATCTGCAAATAATGTATTCTTTGATAAATGCTGCAATATTTTCCCTGACATAGTCTTTGAGAGGTATCTTTTCGACCCATTTCGTGGTGTACTTGGTGGCGGTTATTATGTACTTGTGGCGCTTCGAGGACATCGGGTTGATATGCCCTATAATGTCTAAAGCCCAACTATGGAATGACCATGGCGTTACCACGCTATGCAGCAGGGTGTGAGGTATTCTGATTAGGTCTCCGTGTGTTTGGCAGTTGAGGAATCTTCTCACATGTTCTGCGATATCGCTTTCCATAGTGGGCCAGTAAAACCCGCCTTCATAGAGCTGTAGAAACAACTTCCGCATTCCTTGATGTTTTATATTATGGGATCGAGTCATTACTTCAGCGGCCTTCTTGTCCGATAAGCATCTTAACATAGTGTTGCTATAGCTTCTGCGGTAGAGGATCCCCTCATGCATAAAAAACGCGTCGCTTTCTTTTGGATTTTTAGGGCCGCCTGCCTGTCACTGGGTAGTTTGCCGTTTTGGATGAAATCCATATATGGTTGTCTCCAATCTACCCCATCGACTGTGCAGACTTCGGCGGGTTGTGGTGGGGCTTGGCAATCAACGCAACTGTCTTGGAGGTATGATGCTTGCGCTGACATACTAGGAAAATATACCCCTCTCCTCTGAAGCTTTCTGTAGAGGTGAATTGCTGCAGTTTGCCCACATGTTTTCACGTGTATCTCCTGGAGTATTTTTTCCGCTTCTCTCTTATTTATCCACCTGTCAAGAGATCCCCCTGTTGCTCGATAGTAAAGAGCTCCTTGGATCAATACCAATTGTTTCAGAGCTTGGGTAGGTATTACACGATCCTCCTCCGTTTTGGTCATATCGTCTATGTAAGTCCGCCTTCAATCATCTGCCTCTTCGAAGACTATGTATTCTTTCCAGGTGCTGGGCAACTCCTTCCTTTTAACTGTTACCGTACCCTCTTTCTTATCGTTTAGATGTATCTTTCTAGCTAGTGTTTCCAGGGCATCTGCGTGTTTATTCTTTCCTCTACCTGTATGCTCTAGGGTCGACCCTGTCTGACTTATCAGGTTTTGAGTCTCTGCGTGATATGGTGCTAAATGTGGCTCTTTGACGTGGAAATCCCCGTTAACTTGGTTAGTTACCAACCTCGAGTCACCTTTTATCTCGACGCCTCCCAAGCCAAGCTCCTTCGCCATTCTGATCCCTAGGATCAAAGATTCATATTCAACGACATTATTACTGCAGGGGAAGTACAACTTGAATGAATATGAGAGAAATTATCCTTGTGGTGCTTCGAACATTACTCCCGCTCCTCCGACGGTATCATATGACGATCCATCAAAAAACATGGTCCAAGGCTTGTTAATATCGGCGGCATCTACCTCTCCCGTCACCCGGTCGTGAATCTCGTCATCTCCTTCTCTAGGAAACATAACCATTAGGTCGGCAATCGCTTTCCCTCATACACCTTTAGGTCGCTGATAACCGAGTTCAAACTCTGATAGCTGCAACATCCATCGGGTTGTTCTCCCTGTCAGTACAGGCTTAGATGCGAGGTAAGCTATGGGGTTTTCTGCGGCTACAACGATCGTCTTATGCGACCTAAGATACGGCCTTAGTTTCTGTGTTGTGTATATGAGGGCTAGGCATGCTTGTTCCACTCGTGGGTATCTCAATTCCGCGTCTCTTAAAACCGGACTCACGTAGTAGATGGGTGATAATTCGTTTCCTCTCATATCTTGTGCCAGGACTGCTCCTATGGCTGAGCTGGTGAACGCCGTGTATAAGTAAAGATGCACTTCTTTTATTGGTGGTTTGAGAACTTGAGGGCTGACGAGGCATTGTTTTAGTTTTTCAAACGTGAACTGTTGAGTTTCCTCCCATTTGAAGATGGTCCCTTTCCTTAGTAGGGCCAGGAACGCCGACATTATCTGAGCCAAACCAGGCACGAAGCGCCGTATATAAGATATCCGTCCTATAAACGCCTGGAGCTCTTTGGTATTATTTGGTGGTACCATAGTCATAATCTCCTTGACCTTACTTGGATCTACCTGAATCCCTTCATTGGATACAACGAATCCCAAGAATTTTCCAGATGTTACCCCAAAGGTGCACTTGAGCGAGTTCATTTTGAGTTGGTACTTCCTTCATATTTTGAAGACCGTCTTTAGGTGATATTTGTGGCTCTCAGTCTCTGAGGTCTTAACAGCGATGTCGTCCAGATATACCTCCACCGTCTGATGCAGTAGATCGTGGAATATGGACGTCATGGCGCACTGGTACGTGGCACCGGTGTTTTTTTAGCCCGAAGGGCATCAAAACGTAGTAGAAATTCCCGTATGGATATTGGAAAGCAGTCTTATTTGCATCTTGTGAATATAAATATTCTGCGGAGCACGTGTCACAATCATGGCGGTGACACGCAAGATAACAGTATAGCCCTCGCTGTACAGAAATATCTGAGCAATAGAAGATACCTTTGTAGATCTACTTTATCTTCGCCCAAGGAGAAGCTCTTCAACGGTCAAGATGGATAAAGTAAAACCTAAACATAGGGGGAGGCATCTACCGAGGGGACAGAGGTAGATGACACATCTAATCAGCATTAAATGCTCTAGTCTCTTATCTACACGCATAAACCAAGCACGTGGAGAGAGAGAATGTGGCAGACCAGGATTGGATAAGGACAGCGGTGGACGAAGGTACAACCTGTACTAAGGTTGGGAAGTTCCCGAAGGAACGTGGGTCAGCTGAGGTGTCAAAGATTAACTGGAGGATACACGCGGTTGACGAAGGTACCATTCATACATAAGGTGTATCAAGAAATGATGGATCCACAAACAACGAAGATATACCTGGAGATGATGGGGCTATAAATACCAAGCTTCACCAACAAAATAAGGCATTCAATTCTTAGGAGAGAAGATCTGGTCTTAAGTTTATACCTCTTTAATGTTTAGAACTTAAGTAGCTATAACAACTTGAGTTATCTCTATTACTTTTGGAGGCATTTAAGATCTCTTGTAACCACCTAAACTTAATACAAACAATCACTCATTATCCCATGGATGTAGACTACAATGTCGAACCACGTAATCTCTTGTGTCAAAGGATAACTTAGCTTTATTTTCTTTATTTTCTAGTCTTTGTTATTGCTTTGATACTTTTATCATTTATTCACTAAGCATCGTCAGTTCAACAGAGGTATCCATATTGCATAATATTCGATCTCTTGAGATGAATACATTATGTAGACTATGGGAAAATTAGTAGTCACAGTTTGGCGCTAGAAGGTTTTTTTCTCAATAGCTCGAGTTTTTTCGATCCTGTTGTTTTTATACATACCACATCTTCTTCAACGAAGAGATCTGAGTTTAACAAGGGTGTATATCACTTACTAGTGAATCGTTCATCCAAAAGTTATATAAGTTCTTTCGAGTTCATAGCCTCTAAAGACTTGCAACTTTCAGATATGCATTTTCTTCCCAAATTTTTTTCTTTCACAAAACTCCAAAATCTTTTTTTTGTACTAAAATAGCGTTTTTTAACGCAATCCCTTTTAGATCTGAGCACCTGCGCATCCTAGGGAATCTCAGTGAGCACGTAAGGGGAAAGAACGTCTTTCAAGGCATTTAATACGCTTTCTTTTTTTATGATTTAACACCCTTTTCAATCATTTCCAACATTTAAGGTTTTTTTTTACAAGGCTGTCATAAAACATTAAATACCCATTTTTTCAGTCATCAATCAAGTACTTTTCTGAAAAAGCTGCTTAGCCGTCTTTTGTGTCAGAGCATTAATTGTTGTTTTTCACGAAGCCACCCGAGTAGCAAAACTTTTTGGTCATTTCTGTGTCTGCATGGTAACAAAGATCTGAAGATATGCAGAAAGCAAATGACGTACCAAAAACCTCCCGGCCTGCTGTCACAAGAGGTAGATCTCAGAACCCATGCAGAACAAACCAAAGGAACGAAGCAGAGGATGGATAGAGTGAGATAGCAAGAAAAACGGCTTCTACGAAACCACCTACCCCTACTGAGGAGATGGGGCAAACATCAGGAGCGCAACGGCATGCCGTTACCAGAACAACGTAAAATCACGAAGCCACCTACGACCGACAAAGGGTTACCCAGAACCTCAGCCCCCACGGGACGAGGATTGGGAAACCTAACTCCAATACAGCTGGATCCTGATGCTCCAATAATAGAAAATGTCATAGATGATTCTGAGGAGCCAGACGACAAAACTCCTCAGGGTGGCGGAAATCACGAAGAAGAACAAATAGCAGCAAAGGTAGCAGCTTCGGAGTTACGAAATAAGGAGAATGAGGACGCAATGCACGCAATAGCTCAGGAGAAACAAAACCTGAAAGATATGCTGGAGGTACAGATTGAAGGTTCCCAAACTCATCTACCTTTGAGGAAGGGAGAGAACGGAGCCATCTCAGGAAGATGCAGAGCAAACCCTAACCTTGCAAGGGGTAACCCGACAAGAAGAACAAGAAGAACACCTCATGATCCAAATGAATTGGATCCAACTTACAAACCATCCCAATCCTATTGCGATGATACATTTTCCAGAGATGCTCACAATGTAAACACGGTCATGGAGCACATGGAGAAAATGCGTAAGGAGATACAAGGACTGAAGACAGGCCACGCAGGAGCAAGGCTGGAAGAAGTGTTACAAGAAGCAACGACATCACAGTTATCTTTCCGTATTTTGAGGGAGTCTATCCCTGGAAAATTCCCGGTACCTATGTTCCAAGCATACAATGGTACCTCAGATCCCGCAGCTTACCTACGTTACTATACTCGTGTCCTTTCCCATTGGGAAAGGGATGAGATAGTACTTTGCAGGTACTTTCCGGCAACCTTAACAGGATCATCACTGACATGGTATGACAACTTACCAGCGAATTCAATTGACTCCTTTGAGCAATTGTCTACGGTGTTCTTAGAGACATACATGTACAATAAATCAACCAAGTCGAGGTTAGATAGGCTATTTGTATTAGCCATCGTACCCAGGGAAACATTGATGCAATATACAGACAGATGGAAAAAGACGTGCCAAGCAATCGGAAAAGTCAACCCAGAAATTAACATTAATTGCTATAAGTATGGGCTTGATAGGACCTCAGCTATCTTCGTGGAACTTCATAACAAATCTCTGGATTCCAAAGGGGAGCTTCGGGTCGTCCAAGACCGCTACATCAGGATTGAATAAATACAGAAGGACAACCCCAGGGCACATCCAAAAGCAACTGCGTAGCGCACATATTCTCTGGAACCAATTCCGGAGGTAACCAAGAGGCAAAGTGAAGCTGAGGAAAGAACCAGCTCCCGGGACAAACGATCAAAATACGGAGATGGCAAAGGCAGGGGTAAAGGAAGAGAAGAATACGTAGATAAGATCTACACAAAGTTGAACACTACGTTCTCTCACATCTTAAGCAAGGAAGGAGCAAAACCAGGGTTCCCTTAACACTAGGGGAAAACAACCCGACAAAACGAAGAATGACAAGGAGTACTGTGAGTACCACCGATAATACGGGCATACAACAGACGCATGTTACCACCTAAGGAACACAATTCAAAGATTCATCGATGAAGGAAAATTCACGGAGTATGTGCAGATCCAACCTGCTGACACAGAGATAGCCCCGAAGAAAAGGGTAGAGCTACCTCAAGACGGCAAATACATCAAGATGATTACCTTCTCTTACGGAGGGCAAGGAGAGATTCTCGAAGACATCCTCGAGCTAGCAAGGAACAGAAAAAAGATGGAAACACACGAAGTGTTTAAACTAAGTGGACCACCAACTACCACTTGGGAGGAATGGATGGCTATGCCATTAACATTCTCAACAAAACACTAAACCAAGAAGTGGAGATGCACAACGATCAATTGGTGATCACCCTACCAATCCACGGGTGGAATGTTACAAAGGTTCTCATCGATGGGGGAAGCTCATTAACCGTGCTATTTTATGAACCATACTTACTTATGGGACTAAAAACGGAGCAAACAGATTCATCCACTTGCACAATCTATGGTTTTAATGGAGCGGATACCAAGAGGAGAAGTTGTTTTACAGGTACAATAAGGACCTTTGGTGACAAACACCAGATTCTGTGTGGTATATGCACCTTCACCATATAATATCATCATGGGACGATTATGGGTGCACCGATTACGAGGAACAGATTCAACATATCATAAGTACCTTCGTTTTCCTACTCCCATGGGTGAAATGGATATCAAAGGGGATCAAAAGGATGCAAGGCTATGCAACATAGCAGAGGTCAGACTTAACGTAAAAAAAGCTGCTGCACAGCAAAACGGAAGGAAAAGACAAAAAGCAAACAACAAGGAGATAACTGACGGATCCTTCTTAGTTCCCGAAGCATCCTCAGTACCAGAAACCAACATATATGCAACCCCCAGGGCAAACGTCTCCGCCAAATGACAATTACAGAAAAGCGTTCCTCAACGACCTCAGAAGAAAAACCTGTCACCAGTAGAACCAACCAAGAAAACCAACATTGAAACAGAGGCAGAACCCAAGCTAATCAGCGTGGGTACATTACTAGAAGGCGCAGAGGAAACACAACTACAAAGGTTACTAAGCGGATACATAGATGTCTTCTCATGGTAAATGGAGGAAATGCCAAGGATTGACCCGAGTCGGGTCTCATACCATTGTCTGCTCAAATCAGAACTTACGCCGAAATATAAGCACCCGTTACTTAGTGTTGACCAACTGGTCAACGCAATCGAAGGTCACCAGAGACTATGCTTTATGGATGGTTACTCAGATTACAACCAAATCATCCTTGCAGAAAAAGGACAGGAGCATATTGCGTTCTTTACTCCACGAGGCTTGTATTGTTATACAAGGATGCCTTTTGGACTAAATAACACGGAGGCAACATACCAGCGATTGGTTTACAAAATCTTTAAACCATGGATAAGTAAGAAAATCAAAGAACACTTAGCTTCAGTAACTACAGGTGAAACACTCACTTTGTACTTAGCAGCAACAAGCCACGCTGCAAATACAGAATTGGTACAAGATCAAGGGCAAGGAGTAAAACCCATCTATCACAGCGGAAAAACACTCAGCACAGCGGATCTCAACTCAGTTATCAGCCCTTGGCCATTTGTCAAATGGGGGGTTGACATTGTTGGACCTCTAATAGAAGGAACAGCTAAAAGAAGATATCTTATCGTGGCTACGAACTACTTTACCAAATGGGTGGAGGCAAAGACTTTGGCAAGTATTAGAGATACGGATGTCTTCAAATTCTTGTTCAAACAAATTATATGCAAGTTCGGAATACCAGCGGCCATAGTCTCGGACAATGGCAAACAGCTGCAACGAAAGAACATCGATATGTTGTTCGACACTTTCAACATTCATAAGAATAAATATACTCCTATATATCCCAATAGCAATGGACAAGCAGAGGCGACCAACAAAACCATAAAAATGAACTTGAAAAATAAGCTTGAAGCATACAAGAAAATATGGTGCGAACAACTACACAATGTCTTGTGGGCCTATCGAACTACAAGAAGGTCAGCCACCGGGGAAACTCCGTTCTTACTAGCCTACGAAGCCGAAACATTCATCCCAACAGAGATAATACTTCCGAAAACAAAGACAGAATCATGGTAGAAAAACCTGAAAACAGGTTTGATGTTAGAAGAGCTGGATGATCTCGAAGAAGATGGGGAATTACCAGCGAAGGCTACGTACTACGCCAAATACCACCATATCAAAGGAACAAAGAATGGGGAGAACTGGATCCCATGTGGGACGGACCTTACATCATACATGATATAGTAGAAAAAGGGTCTTACTATCTAAGGACCACGAAGGGTGAAATACAACAACAGCCTTGAAACGCAATGTACCTAAAGAAGTACTACCCGTAAGAAAAACGGTGATCACTCAGGAGAAGAAGGGAACGGGCACTGACAAAATATGTTTTATCCCTGAACAAAGGTATTAAAAAGAACCTTACTAATCAATGCAAAGAACTTTTTGCTAAAAAAAAAAGTTTGATTAGTATAAATTGGGTTAGAATAGACACCCACCGCCAGAATTGACGATGAGACAGGGAAAGGTACAACTGCGCATGTGTCGATACTCGGATCCTCGGGGTGGAAACACCCTTTAAGAGGCAAAAATAAGTAAGAAATCCCCTATAGAGATACCTTGCCGAAGTAAAGCAGTCTCAGCGCTGATCGCGTAGGGTTACAGGAAAATTATTGCCCACGTAGGAACCTTCGCCACCGCGGTCCCTCCTGGCCAAAATATACTTAGGTAGGATGATGAATGTTCCACTAAAGGTTAAAAATACCTTAGTACCTAGTGATAACTAGAATGTGCAACAGAATAGACACAATACGTCTAGAAATAAAACATCAATAACATGGTTGAACTATTAATGTTACCAAAATACGACTAACATGTCTTAGCAAACTGCAGGTAATAAAAATGCGAACATCACCATCAAGCACGGAAGGCATCTCATCTATAAAAGAATGTTCACGCTGAGGACCAAATTAAAACCAACAGAAGTTCTCACAGAGGGAAAAGAACTCATCAAATCAAGGATAAGGAAGACGAGGGAAAGTAATTGCTCATTCGGCCTGACGTTCAGCTTCAGCAAAGGAATCGTTAATATAATCAATAGCAGAACGTTCATATTGCAACTTCATCTGGGCGGAATGTACTTCCAAGACTGTGGGTGCGTTAAGATGGAGCTCCATCACCTGAGCACTAAGTTGATTATTGGATTGTTGGAGCGCCTCAGCTTTATACTTCGCAGCAGCGTCAAACTGACGAGAAACCTCTAAGGAAGATATTTGGCCCTGAAGTTGGCCGATCTTGGCTTTCATACCCACAAGCTGCTCCTCAAAACCTACATGAAAACAAGACATGAGTAACAAAGGGAGATGCAAGCGAAATACGAGGGAGGATACGAGAAAAGAAAATTCCTAAGCTACCTCTGGCATGACTAAGGGATTCTTCTAGGATATGATGGGCCTCTGCAAGGTCCACTTCAGAATAACCAAGATCTTTAACAAGGGTATCCCGTTCAGTTCGGAGATCATCAACATCAATCCGGAGCGAAGCATTCTCAGATGATAATGCTTAGTAAATATTTTCCAACTCCTCCAATATTTCTACCGCAAATATGGAAGGAGAAGCAGAGATATTATCGCTAAGTTTATTCTTAAGAGAACAGACTTCCGCAGTTAATACATTACGTTTGGCGGTAACTTTAGCTAAGGAGGCACAAACATCCTCAAAAGCGGAATGATGCTTTTTGCGGATAATCTCCTGGGCTGGGAGACGTTTTTCCAATAAAACCATATCGCTTTTCAACTTGGAAGCAAGATCCTCTTTCCACTTAAGAGAATCTTCACATTATTGACGTAGTGAAGCTATCTTCTTCACAAGTTTTGAATTATGGGCAGACTCAAGGGAGATTTACGCTTCGTTATGGACGGTTATATTCATTAATCTATCATATTTCTTCTGATAATACCAAACATCGGATCTTAGCTTGGATACTTGTTCTCGGAGGTATCTAAGTTCACTGGAGCTACCAACTGGCAGGCGTAGGTTCACTCAGGACTGAGCTACCAAACAAAAATAAGGAAGACAAAGCTATAGGGATAAAGAAAGCGAACCTATGACTTTGGAAGATTCGGCAGCAAGGGCGGAGTCAGCAACTTTACGACCCTCCTCGGAAGCTTGAGCAGCGTTGTTAGCCTTCTCAAGGGCCAGCAAGCAAGCTTCGAGGGACCGTTTATTTTTCCCCAACTCACTCTCTAGCAAAGATATCTTAGCAGCCGAAGTACCGTCACTGGAAGAAGGTTGTTGTGCAAGATCTTGATGAACGCGCTCCAGCAGGGCATTCAAGTGAGTACACTTGGCCCGATAAAACTTAAAGAGAGTACAACCGATATCTACTTGTTTATAAAGCTGTGAACAAAGGAGCACGGAATGAACGAAGGTTCAAAATGAAGCATAAACAAGCAGGGAAAAATGATAGACACACTTTTGTGTATACGTTGTCCTTAATTTCATGTTTTCCTGGTACTCGATTTTTGTACTAATATTGTGTTTTATGTATTTTTAGGAAATAAACATTTTCGGAAAAATTGGCTCGAAAAAGTGTTAAGGGAAACCCGGAGGACATTTACTATTCGGAGCTGCGTTGAGAGATTATCCTGTCACGAGTTAGAATCAATATATTTCGAGAAATATGCATGTTGGAACACGTCAACACTAAACAGACGCGTGATAAGCTAAAACAGGGAACAAATATATTTTCGTTTCACTTACTGTTGGTGTTACTGTGGGAAATATACGTGCAGAAAAGAAAAAAATAGGAAATTATTCCCGAGAATAATATTCCTTCACTGTGAAGATTTTGAGGAGTAATTGGAGATATTTTACAGCTCATTCATGCGTGCAGGAAAGAAAAAAATAGGAAATTATTCCCGAGAATAATATTCCTTCACTGTGAAGATTTTGAGGAGTAATTGGAGATATTTTACAGCTCATTCATGCGTGCAGAAAAGAAAAAAATAGGAAATTATTCCCGAGAATAATATTCCTTCACTGTGAAGATTTTGAGGAGTAATTGGAGATATTTTACACCTCATTCATGCGTGCAGAAAAGAAAAAAATAGGAAATTATTCCCGAGAATAATATTCCTTCACTGTGAAGATTTTGAGGAGTAATTGGAGATATTTATGGTTACTGCTGGGTTATAAATAGCTCCTGAGATGTAAGAGAAGGGGGATGAGTGATTAGGAAGTGACTAGGGGAAGAGTTTTAAACACCCGATTTTCATCATTTTCTCTCCATTTTATTTTTGTAAACAATTTTTGAAGCAATGAACAATTATTTTGAGCGTCTTTTCAAAAATTTGATGTATTTTCAAAGTTGTTGCAGTAGTATGATTCATTCAAGACTTGTGAAAGCGGATTTTTAGATTTTTTTTTTAATAAATAAAAATAACGAACTAATTTAAAAAGATGTTGTGAAAATTATGGAGAGAATAGAGCTAGGATTCCACCATTGGTTGATATTAGTGATTTAATAAAATAATAATTATGCAACTCAACATTCAAATTGATTCTAATAGTATTTCCTAGACATGTAGATTTCCAAAAGAATATATGTTAATCCAAGCATAGAATATCAAAATCCTGAAGCAAGCATATTCTATAAAGAGAAAATACACCTAACTAATCAAAATCATATAAACAATTTTTAGTTCAATGCAAAAATCATAATAGAGTTGTTGTAATTAATTAATAGAAATATATCACTTTTACCGAAACAACGGCTTCCTCCATAGTCTCAAAGATTGGGTTTAGCTCATCATTGTGTAAACACGCTCAAAATATTTGTTCATTGCTTCAAAAATTGTTTACAAAGATAAAATGGAGAGAAAATGATGAAAATCGGGTGTTTAAAACTCTTCCCCTAATCACTTCCTAATCACTCATCCCCCTTCTCTTACATCTCAGGAGCTATTTATAACCCAGCAGTAACCACAAATATCTCCAATTACTCCTCAAAATCTTCACAGTGAAGGAATATTATTCTCGGGAATAATTTTCTATTTTTTTCTTTTCTGCACGCATGAATGAGCTGTAAAATATCTCCAATTACTCCTCAAAATCTTCACAGTGAAGGAATATTATTCCCGGGAATAATTTCCTATTTTTTTCTTTTCTGCACGCATGAATGAGCTGTAAAATATCTCCAATTACTCCTCAAAATCTTCACAATGAAGAAATATTATTCTCGGGAATAATTTCCTATTTTTTTCTTTTCTGCACGTATATTTCCCATAGTAACACCAACAGTAAGTGAAACGAAAATATATTTGTTCCCTGTTTTAGCTTATCACGCGTCTGTTTAGTGTTGACGTGTTCCAACATGCATATTTCTCGAAATATATTGATTCTAACTCGTGACAGGATAATCTCTCAACGCAGCTCCGAATAGTAAATGTCCTCCGAGTTTCCTTTAACACTTTTTCGAGCCAATTTTTCCGAAAATGTTTATTTCCTAAAAATACATAAAAACACAATATTAGTACAAAAATCGAGTACCAGCAATACATGAAATTAAGGACAACGTATACACAAAAATGTGTCTATCAAATACCCCCAAACTTATTATTTGCTAGTCCTCGAGAAAAACTAATCTAGAAAATAAAATGACTACACTTAGCACGTGCAGTAAGCCGTTAAACCGCTAGGTGGCCCTAGCGGCGGAGGGTTGTCTCTGGAGGGTTTACCAGAGGTGTCCCCACAAAACCATTACTCCAGACCCTAGTTATCTACGCAGAACCTTGGAAGGCATTAAAGAATCCTCTTGGTTGGCATACAAACATTGACTATAGGAGGAAGTACCCTGATACGAATTTCCAATTGATGTACACGAGTTTGCACTCAGCATACTATAATTCATATATAAATGACAGAGATCTACTCAGATAGTTTCTAGACATCATAACCGGAGTCAACCAATCACATGGAAAGATTAAGAAGATGGATAAAGAGATGGTTAAAAGTGAATGGTGTTTCCCATATATGTCTGAAGGCCTCTGCCAAGGTGAACCTATCCTAATGGATTGAGATACCGGTCTGACTAATATCAACACATCTGGCATATACAAGGGGACCAGTGGTCGATAAACCTAACTCTAGGTCAACACAACTGGCATATACAAGGGCACCAGTGGTCGACTTTATTGAATTTATTCCGGTTGGTCTAATGGTCTGGTCTTTTTTTTTTTGTTGGTATCTCAATCACTCTATTCCACCCTAGCAAAGGTAACAACTTGAATCGTGTGCCCCACCAAATCACTTAAAAAATAAAAACAGAAGGATTAGGATTCAACGAGATATGGCGAAACTACCATGTTTTTTTTAATTCTAACACCTGATCTCTATGCTTTTATGAATAGACTCTTTAGATGTTTCCATCTAATCAGATTGGTTCCTCACTCCTACAACCAAGATGTTCACATCCACTTAGATTGGTTAGTGCCAACCTTAATAAGCATAAATTTCTAGGCTCTGGAGTTTATTTGTTGCAGCTAAGAGCTAACAAAAAGTTTCTTCCCCACCCCCAAACTTAAATCTAACATTGTCCTCAATGTTCTAAAGATGGAATTAAAAGCATGAACAATAAGAAACTGTTACCACTTGATGGATGGAAAAAGAAATAAGGAAGGATATTACCGTAAGCATGAGTACCTCCCAGGAAATGCTAAATTTAAAGTCTTTAGCTAGACATCAAATACCTCAAAAAGTATTGTCACCTTCCAAAGTCATATATCAATAGTCGAAACAATTGTGGGTCCATAAGACCAAATAGAGCTGACACCAGTATGAGACAACTGCACTGATTCAGAAAAATGAAAAGAATGAGCACGTCCTCATCTAAGGTTTATGTCAAGACAACTAGGTTTATCAGCGGCGCGTAATTGAACTTCATATGTGTGTCTCGATAAATAGATTCATCCGAAAAAAGGGTCTCTAATACCTGGGTTACCTCCTGTACAGTATCAGGAGGATCGGGTTGCGGAGTCTGAAAAGACTCAAGTAATATCTCATATGTACAAGGCTCGAGTCCCAAGTTAGGGACTCTAATTAGGGATATGATATAATCACAAGAACCATCACTAGACCCGAACTTAGGGTTCACAAACAAACCTCTAACTATTTCTTGAATTTCCGGATCTTCCGAGTCCTTAAAATACTCAAGAGATTCTTCTAGTTCTCTACCCCCAAACTTAGGGTCATCATTATTCTCAGAAAAACCTAAAACTATTGCCTGAATTTCTGGGTCCATAAAATCTTTAAAGTACTCAAGAGCTTCTTCTAAAGATTTATCACATATCTGATCTAAGAGAATAGTTTCCTCAAAATCATCTAAAGAATCTACCAGTAAAGTGTCAAGCCAATTTTCCTGAACCAAATCCTGAACTAAAGTGCTAATCATATTTACTTCTTCTAAATCATCATTCTCAGAAGGTTGTCTAGTAACATTAAAGACATTTAGTTCAATGGTCATATTACCAAAGGATATGTTCATAAGCCCAGTCCTACAGTTGATGATAGCGTTAGCTGTGGCTAAAAATGGGCGACCTAAAATCACTGGGATTTGACGACTTGGGTCCTGAACAGGCTGGGTGTCTAGAACAATGAAATCCACATGATAAATAAACTTATCAACCTCAATCATAACATCCTCTATGACACCACGAGGGACTTTGACAGACCTATCAGCTAATTGTAGTGTCATTTTAGTCGGTTTCAACTTACCAAGACCTAGCTAGGTGTATACATGATACGGGAGTAAGTTAACACTAGCTCCTAAGTCAAGTAAAGCTTTATCGACCATGTGATTACCAATCGCACAACATATGGTGGGGCATCCAGGATCCTTATACTTAGGGGGTGTTTGGTTCAGAAGAATGGAATTTACCTGACCAGCTAAAAAAGCTTTCTTATGGACATTAAGCTTACGCTTTCGTGTACAAAGATCTTTAAAGAACTTGGCATAAGCAGGCATCTGCCTAATTGCTTCTAATAGTGGAATGTTGATGTTCACCTGCTTAAATGTTTCCATTATCTCGTTGAAAGTCGATTCCTTCTTTGTTGGGGCTAACAAATGTGGATATGAGGCTCTAGGCACAAAGGTAAACCTATCAGGAATTTCTTGGGAATCCTTAGAGACTGTTTCAGTTTCCTCGTCTACGGTCTCCTCTTCGGAAGTAGAAGGTGGAACTACAATATGTCCACTAGGCATGGCTACCTTATTGTCTACCGTTTTACCACTCCTAAGGGTTGTTATCGAGTTCACATGGTTTGATGATTTCTCACCAGCTAAAGATATTTGATGGACTCCCCTAGGGTTGGGTTGTGGTTGACTAGGAAACTTTCCTTTTTCTATCAGTGTCTCATTTATTTGACTAACCTTGGTTTTAAACTCGGAAATAGCCTGAGAGTTAGGTTGTACCAGATTTTTATTTTCATCTAATCCCTGTGCAACTGATTGCTGAAATTCTAAAGTGTTCCGAGTTAACAAGGCAAGAGACTCTTTTAAACTCATGATTTTCTTATCTGAAGGGATCTGAAATTTTGCCGGAGCTGAAGGATTCTTAGTATAGACAAAACCTGGGGGAACCTGAGCATTACTAGACTGATCTTGATTTTGGTCCTTGGACCAAGAAAGGTTTGGATGGTTTCACCATCCAGGGTTATAGGTTTCTGAATATGGGTCAAACTTCTGTTGGTTATCAAACCTAGTGTGTTTTATAAAGAGCATTGGCTTGCTCTTCAACACATGGCCTTCCCAAAAAGGCTCATTTCTTCCACTACTACCACTAGAATGACCTAATTCTAAGGCTTCTAACCTTTTGGCTATACTGCTATTTTGGCATCTGACTCATAAGATCCTTCTACCCTATTAACATTTCCTCTACTTAGAAGAATTGTTTTCTGGGGTTCCCTACTATTTTCCCATTGTTGGGTCTTATCGGCGATTTCATTCAAAAATGTCATCGCTTCATCAACAGTTTTATTCTCAAACCCACCTGTGCATAAGGACTCAACCATGGTTGTTGTTGAATAATCTAAACCCTCGTAGAGGATCTGAACTAACCTAACCTTCTCCAAACCATGATGAGGACATTGAGATATCAAGTCATTGAACCTTTCTAAGTACCTATAAAGATTCTCCCTCTTGTTGGGCAAAAGTACATATTTGTGTCCTAATAGACGATGTTTTATGCCTTGGGAAAAACTTATGTATAAAGGCAGAAGTAAGTTGGTCATAGGTTTCAATTGACTCAGAGTCCAAACTATACAAGATTTGGCTTTATCTTTTAAGGAAAAGGGGAATAACCTAAGTTTCAACGCATCATCACTTAGGTTTTTAATTTTCAGAGTACTACAAACTTCCTCAAATTCCCTAACATGAAAATAGGGGTTCTCATTTCCTTCCCTAAAAACATTGGGAGCATCTGTAAAGTCCCAGGTTTCAGTTCATAATTTGCCTCGGTTTCAGCTAACTTGATACAAGACGGACGAGAGGTCCTAGTTGGGTTTAGCAAAGCTTTCAAAGTTGCCATTTCTGGCACTACCAAAGGACTAGGAGTACTAGGGGTACTTTCCTCACAAAGAGACAGATTCTCAAAACTGAAGTTTCCAAAAACGGGGCTCTCAAAAGAAGAGTCTTCGAGCTCCCCCTTCACAAGAAGAACTACTAGGTTTTTCACTAATCAAACGACCTAGAGTGTTTCTTTTCCAAGCCCGTTTAAAAACTTCGGGCATACACTAGAAAAACAAAATCAAAAATAAAATCCCTAAAAAGGAAGGGATGTTCTATGCAAACACAAACAAGGCTGACTCCACCACAGCAAACCTAATGATTTCTAGCAAACAAAAAGCATGATGGCTCCACTTAGATTGTTTCTAGACCAGCTTCTAATCCTTCGAACGGGAATTCGTTACAATTTAAGCAAACCCCTCTGGAATAAGTTAAAGTAAGTTGAATAGAGGCGAGGGAAGCTCGGTGGAGCTTTGATACCCAAAGCCTCACCGGTATTACAAGGCGGCGCAGTAACACATTCAACTTACAGTAACCGTCAAAAACTTCGAAGTATGCTTAAAAGATTAACCAATATCTTTCGAATGACTTTCATGTTAAGCTCGTTACCCTATCGGTCTCGTTCTAGTAAAAAAATTTAGGCTTAGGTTCGCGTTTGGTGTCGTTTTCCTAAGGCGGTCAAGAAGAGAACGGTGATGAAATCCGAACCCTTATCTTGTATGGCCAGTCCTTTCCTTTTACTAGGAAATTAAAGCAGCCGTTTTCAAGTCCTCAAAATATATGCATACGAAGGAAGACAGTAACTCGCTGATAGGGGATTCACGAGTGTTTCGACAAACTTACCTCCCGTACCAGACGGGGGATGAACCTTTGTAGTCGACTCGGTCCACGACTCCTATGTCATGTACGAACCCGAGGGGACGAGGTGATATCGTAATCACCGTCCTTTTCTGCAAACAGTTTATATTTAAACTACCCTTCCGTATGGTTTAAAAATAATGTCCCAAAATTTAAAGTCCAAAGTCCAAAAATATAAAGTGCAAAAGAAAAAGAAAGTCTAAAAAAAATAAAAATCTAAAAAAATAAAAATGTCTTTTTTTTCTCTCTCTCTTTTTTTTATATAAAAAAAATCTTCTTCTTTCGCTCCTTTCGCTTTTCCTTTTACTCCAGTCTTTAAGTATTCACCAAAAGCATTGGCAAAATTTTCTTTCGCTCCAAATTCCAAAATCTGAAAGAAAAAGACAAAAACCCAAAAACGTAAAGAAGAACAAAAAAAAAAACCTAAAAAAAAATCTAAAAACTCTAGCCTAAAGACAAGTCCGCGTCGGCGGCGCCAAAAATTTGATGTGTTTTCAAAGTTGTTGTAGTAGTATGATTCGTTCAAGACTTGTGAAAGCGGATTTTTTGATTTTTTTTTTTAAATAAAAATAGCGAACTAATTTAAAAAGATGTTGTGAAAATTATGGAGAGAATAGAGCTAGGATTCCACCATTGGTTGATATTAGTGATTTAATAAAATAATAATTATGCAACTCAACATTCAAATTGATTCTAATAGTATTGCCTAGACATGTAGATTTCCAAAAAAATAGATGTTAATCCAAGCATAGAATATCAAAACCCTGAAGCAAGCATATTCTATCAAGAGAAAATACACCTAACTAATCAAAATCATATAAACAATTTTTAGTTCAATGCAAAAATCATAATAGAGTTGTTGTAATTAATTAATAGAAATATATCACTTTTACCGAAACAACGACTTCCTCCATAGCCCCAAGGATTGGGTTTAGCTCATCATTGTGTAAACACGCTCAAAATATTTGTTCATTGCTTCAAAAAATGTTTACAAAGATAAAGTTAAAAAAAAAATCTAAAAATCCGCTTTCACAAGTCTTGAACGAATCATACTACTACAACAACTTTGAAAACACATCAAAAAAGGCCACTCACCTAGGAAATAGACAGACGAGGAAGAAAACCGGAATAAGTATCCATGAAGGCCTCCATCTCTTGGATACTACCTTTGCGGGCCTCACCGAAGCCTTGAATGGAACGAAGGCAGTCTGGATCAAAGAATAGATCCTTAGACACTTGATATTGGGAAGATAAAGCATCCATCCTTGTAGTACATCCAAGGAGCCAGACAGACGATGATGATCTACCTCCGCAGAAAATGGACCCTTAAATTCACGAAGGATGGCTTCAAGAATGACATCATCAGAGCTACCAAGGCTCAAGTTCATCACCGAAGCCTCACCAGCTGCTGGAGAGAAAGCATGGGGCACAAGAGCCTAACCGTCACCATGATGTGAAGAAGGCATAATAGAGGAGCTAGGCATCGAAGGAGTAGATTGTATAGAAGATCCACCAAGGTCCATGTTACCAGCAGAAGGAAGGTTACCCAACAAGGTCCAATCAGGTGATGAAGGAGGAGGTCCAACATGTTTGATCGAATGAGCAGTATAAACAGACTGAGCACTCCCCAAAGAGATAGGAATAGCGTTGATGGAGAAGCTGCCAAGAGAAACCACAACCTTTTTCCTCGAATGAGAATCCGAACTAGCAGCCTTCACCACCGGAGTCACGTCTCTCGAAAATTAACCAATTGAATGCAAAGAAGTGGCAGGGGAAGCTGGAAGACTCTTGGAGGTAACAGCCGTAGTACCAGTGGTTAACCAAGCGACAGGTTTAGAGTTGACAGGGGCAACCAACAAAGGAACCTGCGACAACGGAGGAAGTGATGCAATCTGGGTACCTTCCTGACTCGCCAATGCAGAACCACCAGCACCATCAAGGTTATAACCTTTCCCAGAATTAGCACGAGGAGGGCTGAGATTATCCTTGTAAAAATCCTCTTCCATATCACCTTTCCCGGCACATTGAAGAAGAACACATGTGAAAGTTAAGGATCAAGGGAAAGCAACCAAGGAGATTACGAACACCAAGAATGGGAATAATCCTTACCTCCGCAGGTATTCTGACAGCTTCAGACGAAGCCCTTCTCTTTCTTGTCCTTGTAGCTACAGAGTTGCTAGTAGAGCCCGGAGCGGTCCCAGCAGAAGAAGTAGGGACAGGCTGCAAAAATAAAGTGCTTAACATCATAAAACAAAGGAAACCGAAGAAAGATGCTAGGATTATGCGAATCATACCTCGTACGATGTAGGTTTGAAAACCCAAGGCTGATATCTATCATGTTTAGCAGGCAAAGAAGCAACTGTACGAGGAACATTGGGGTATGCAGAAGTAAATCTATAAGCCCAAGGACCAGTAACACGAAGAGGTGTACACGCCCAACGGTCATCATGATCCAGCCGAATACGATCAACCTTCGGAAGCGGAAGCCTAGCAGAATAAGGGATGACAGTCAACCCAGTCTTGTCTATCCCATCCAACAAACGAAGGGTATTACCTTCTATGATTTTCTTAGCAGTAACATGAATATGACGAGGACCAACACTCCAAGAAAGAAGACTAATTCTCTGAATAGCATCAACATAGGTGGCGTTGAAGTTGGAAGGAGTATAATCCTCTTGCTTAGATCTTCCCTCAGAAAAAGGGTCATAAGGCTCCAGTGTGGTCTTACCTTTGCTGCGATACCAAGACTCACGAAGGTTACGCCAAAAATTGCCATTGTATTGCTCTATACCACGAACCTGGGTTTTGTTCACGGGATCATCCCTGGTGGACAAAACATCGTAGTAGAAAGGGTCATTTCTACTATACAGAGGCAGAAGCAAACCGGCAGCCAACTGACCTACGCTGATCAACAAGTTATTTTCATCATAAGGAAAGCTTCGAACCAACGACTCCGTAAGAACTTCAAGGCCATCGACAAAGGAGATCTCAAATTTGCGAAGACGAAAAGACTTGGTAATATCAGCCAAAGCTAAATGACGATAGCTATCTTTATCACGACGATGCAACCTTTGAAACTCATAATGGGGCGGAGGAGGAGGAAGAACCTCAGCAACAACAACAGATTGAGCACCGGTCTCAGGAGTTTAAGCCATCTCAGGTTCCTCAGCCACATCAGTATCCTCAGGAGGAGGAGAAGGCGTAGCATCAGGATGATCCATGCACGGAGGAGGCTCAGTGAAAGGTCTAGGCTTCGTCTCTTTGCGCGTAGGCCTCTTCGGTGTCTTCATGATTCCTAACACCAGCAGGAAGAAAACAGTCACCCACAATAGCGGACTGAAAATTTAAGAAGTAGCAAAAACATGACAAGGGAAAAATCCAACGCATGATGAGGCATGGGTATCATCAATTAAACCAAAAGAAACAATCAAATCCATCCGCAAGGTGCATTAAAGTACAAACTCATAGCATCAACAAGATCATGAAACCACATCAATCATGGAGAAAGATCGGAAAAGAGAGAAATTCAAACAACAACCAACTATACAAACAGTGGAAGAAGGAAACTAAATATGGTAACTAACGCATGCAAGAATAGATAAGCATCAACAAGCAATTTAAAGAAAAAATGGACGCAAAATCGAAGGATCAAAACATCAACAGTAAAGCGGATGGATACTAACCAAAGAATGGTGATCGGTGCTGAAAAGCAGCGAACCAAAAGAATCGATAAGAGAGCAACAGTTGTGGGCAAGACAAGAAACTTATGAAAGAAAGGGAGGAGAGCGACAGTTCCAAAAGAGAAGAATGAAAGTTAATGAGAATATCCGCAACTATTCTCTGCTTATATAGGCGGCTGGAAAATCCAAAATTTAGAGGGTCCGAGAATCAAGGGAAAGTTATTGCATGAAAGGACATGTGGGACCCCCAATTGGTACGTGCAAAAATGGTGGTGTTACAAAAAACGTTTTCTTCCAATTCAACCGGTTGGTAGAATACTAAAGAAAAAGGGAAAACTGTGTATATCAATATTCTGCAGAGCACGTGTGACAATCATGGCGGTCACATGCAAGATAACAGTATAGCCCTCGTTGTACAAAAATATCCGAGAGATAGAAGATACCTTCGTAGATCTACTTTATCTTCGCCGAAGGAGAAGTTCTTCAACGGTCAAGATGGATAAAGTAAAACCTAAACATAGGGGGAGGCATCTACCGAGGGGACAGAGGTAGATGACATATCTAATCAGCATTAAATGCTCTAATATCTTATCTACACGCATAAACCAAGCACGTGGAGAGAGAGAATCTAGAAGAACAAGATTGGATAAGGACAGCGGTGGACGAAGGTACAACCTGTACTAAGGTTGGGAAGTTCCCGAAGGATCGTGGGTCAGCTGAGGTGTCAAATATTAACTGGAGGATACACGCGGTGGACGAAGGTACCATACATACGGAAGGTGTATCAAAGAAACGATGGATCCACAGACAACGAAGATATACCTGGAGACGATGGGGCTATAAATACCAAGCTTCACCAAGAAAATAAGGCATTCAATTCTTAGGAGAAAAGATCTAGTCTTAAGCTTATACCTCTTTAATGTTTAGAACTTAAGTATCTATAAAAACTTGAGTTCTCTCTATTACTTTGGGAAGCATTTAAGATCTCTTGTAACCACCTAAAATTAATACAAAAAATCATTCATTATCCCATGGATGTAGACTACAAAGTCGAACCACGTAATCTCTTATGTCAAATGATAACTTAGCTTTATTTGCTTTATTTGCTAGTCTTTGTTGTTTCTTTGATACTTTTATCATTTATTCACTAAGCATCATCAGTTCAACAGACGTATCCATATTGCATAATATTTGATCCTTTGAGCTGAATACATTACGTAGACTATGGAAAAAGTAGTCATCACACATCTTCCTCGGCCATCTTTATTTGGTTATATCCGTTAAACTTATCCATGAAAGAGAAGCACGTCTTTCCTCCAGTCGCGTCCAGCGTTAGGTCGATATTGGGAAGTGAGACATCATCTTTGGGACAGGCTCTATTGAGATCCCTATAGTCTACGCAGCATTGTATCTTTCCATTCTTATTCACCACTAGTACGATGTTGGATAACCAGGTCGGGTGCTGGATAGGTTTGATGAACTTGGCTTTCAACAAGCGTTCCACTTCTTCCTTTATTGCGAGAGCGGTAGCCCTCGGGAACTCTCTACTTCCTTATTTTATTGGTTGGAATTCAGGAGACACTCCGAGGTCATGAGCTACGAGGTTGCTATCTAGACCCGACATTTCGTCATAATCGTAGGCGAAAACATCTCTGTATTCCCTGAGCAAGGCGTTCAATGCTTCCCTTTCTTCAGCATCCAAGCTTTTACAGATCATGATCGGTCGCTTGTCTTCTTCTGTTTCGGTGTTAATTTCTTCTATGTCGTCCATTGTGAGATATTCGGGGGCTCGTTCCTCTGCAGACTATGTGCTCGTGTTATGTAGTTCTCGTAATTCCTCATCATCAATTTTATCGTATAGTACGTCGCTTAGGTTTTGCTCGTCCGAGGAGGCCCCTACATCAAGTGTTTCAGAGTTTTGCATCCTTGTAGACTCTCCCTCGGTTAATTTCCATAAGAGGTACATGTGCCCCCCGTATGGTCATGAGAAACGCTGGAACCTAGGTTGCTCTTCGTGTTTCCGCTTTCTTTCCGTTGGGAACGTCATTCTGGACGGGCTAAAGACTGACTTGGCCGGCTCTGTCTTGTCTTCCTCACTCCATTGCGGTAGCGGGGTAAGTTTCACGTTGGGGATTTCATCCGCCTCCTTAACCAAATCATAAAAAACCGCATCTGCCATGTAAGCTTCTTCCGGGTCAAAGGGGTGGATCTTGGCTGGTACCCGAAATTTCCTTCCTCTAATGTTAGTCTTAACACACTGATAGTATGTTGACGCTACCACTTTATGGTTGAGCAACCACCCTCGCCCCAGCAACACATGGAACGTCGTGTCTTCTTCTAGTACAGAGAAAGGGGTAAGCCCACGAATATGACCAATCTTCATAACCAAATGGAAAATCCCAATTTTCGTCTGAGTATGCCCTCTAAACCCTTTCACTGTCGTGGTTCGCATTTTAATTGCCGACTGATGTACTCCAAGAAAGTCTAGTGTGTGTGTAAAGATTAGGTTTAAAGATGCACCCCATCTACGAAGTCCCTCTTCAAAGGAAACTTATTGATATACGCAGTCAAATATAAGGGTCTCAGGTGCCATCGCGGATAGCAAATATCTTCATCTATGAATACGATAGTTTCTTTTGGGAGGGAATAGTAAGGATTTCCTGCCGCAATTGCAACAATAGATTTGGCCGCTTCCCTGCTTTGATCCTCGCTAAAACCCAGCGAGTCAATAAACTGCTGGGCCAACACTATGCCCGCGAATTTTCTAGCGACGCCGTTTGTATTTGTAAATGGGAGACCTTCTATGGCGATCTCGCATGCTTTTCCATCCTTTTCTTCCCAGGGTTGCCATTCGTCTCCACTGGGATCATGAGAAAGCATCATTACCTGATTTTGAGTTACATTTCCTCCTTCCAAATCTCCCATTTCAATTTCGTCCACTTCCATCTTCTTCTGAAACATTCTTCTTAGGTTATAGCAGTCGGTCGTGGGATGATGTATTCTGCGATGAAAGTGTAAGTACCTGGCATTGATCTTCTGGATATCGTTGGGGTATGCTCTTGCTGGGGGCAACTGAATTTCTTTGTTTTCCACCCACTGTTCTAGGAGCCCGATGATCTGCTCTTTACTACAAGGCAATGGGTGAGGAAGCGGTTGATCCCTGTATGACTGATTTGTTTGCGTTCCTCAGCCTTCTTGGTTGTTTGTGTGGGTGTTCCTTGGTGTTGTTGAGACAGTGTTGACTGCGTTGCGCCAGACATAATCTAAGTTGATCTCTTCAACACAGTAGGCGATTCTTGCTGCCGCTTCTTCCAGCTCGATGAAGGTTGGGAATCGGAAGTTCACTAGGCTTTTCTTAAAACATGGTATCATTTCGCGTATACAGATCTCCACCAGTGCATCCTCTTTAACGTCCTCATGGCAATCCAGCGCGAAATGACGAAACCGAGTGATATACTTCCCTATGTCTTCCCCTAACCGCTGGTTACATTTACTCAAATAGATGGTTGTGACTTTCCTTTTTGCGGAGTAAAACTTTATGAGGAAGAGTGTGGACAGGTCCGTCCACGAGTTGATGCTTCCGGGCTTTAGGTTATCATACCAAGAGAAGGCCGTCTCGTACAACGACTTAGGGAACTCCCTTAGGCATAATTTCCCATCGGTGGCTGGATCGTTCATAGAAGTGATGAATCGGATAAGATGTTCTCGCTCGTTCCCTTGTCCATCGTACACTTTGAACTTTGGTGAAATATAATCTTCTGGATATTGATAATCCACGACCTCAGGGGTGTACGGGCTTGCCATAAAATCATAATTATTCTGTTTTACCACTTTGTAGTTCGTTTCAAAAAACTTGGCCATTGCCTCCTGCGTTATCATACCGTAATCCTCTCATTTATCCTCCGCGTTCTCTAAGGCTTCCTTGGAGCTTTGTTCGTTGCTGGATTCTTTCAGCAACCTTCTCAACTCTCTCTCTCCGCGGATGTGCTCCTCCAACTCCTTCTGCATTTCCTTCAAAGTAGGTTGCGCGAGTGACGTTCTTCCGCCTTGTAGTTGATTATCCTTCTCTTGCGTCGCTTCAGGTCTTCTCGCTTGTAAGATTGGGTCCGTCACTATCCCTATCCGCTCCCCTTCTGGGTTAGGGGGCGAATTATTCAATTGTCCGCTAGTTGCGTTTGGACTAGTACCACTCGGCTGCATCATGATAGACTAGGCACGAGCCTCCGGGTGTGGTCGCCAAATGTTAATACCGAAATTCTCATTAGGTTGTACCCGTCCTAGTTATACCAAGATGACCTCACTTTTCTTAGAATAGTATGAGAGAGAGTTGTCTTTCCATTGTACCATGTCCTTTCTTATATAGACTTTCCAAAAACCCCTTTCTTTTATGACATCTTTCCATGTGTCCTAAACCTCCTTAATTACTACTAATTTGTAGACACATTTTTGTGACCGAATTGTCTTCAATTTTCAGTATTGTTGGTACTCGATTTTCTACTTATTATGGTGTTTATGTGTTTGTAGGTATTTTTGGAAAATAAGCATTTTTGGAAAATTCGGCTCGAAAAGTTGGTATAGGCACCCGTAGGACACATGTTATTCAGACTCTCAGTTTTGGACAAGGGGCACCTAACTGATAAGGGGCACCCCATGGAGCCAACTGCTAATCGCACCCCATTACCGGTTAAGGGGGCTCCATCTTCTTCCTTGATTTGAAAAGAAAAATTGGCGGGAAATTTGGTTTCAACGGTAAAGGATTTATTATCTTTAAGATAAGAATATCTTCTTTCCTTACAAACATGAAGTTTTCAAGAAAAAGGAAGTTATCTTGTATTAAACAAGAAAAATATCCTTAGAAGATTTTATCTTGGATTTTATTCTGCGAATTAAAGAAGATATGGGTTTAGTAAAGACATATATAGAATACAGAGAAGAAAAAATTCTTGAAGATATTTTTAATTAAAAATAAAAAGATTTTGGAGTTGAAGAATATTTGAGTGATGTGTATTTGTGTGTATAAATAGAGAGCTAGAGAGCACATTTGGGGGCAGTTTTGGAGAGAAAATAAAAACCCGATTTTAATTATTTCTCACCTTTTCCATCATTTGTGAACACCTTTTTTGAGCAATGAAAAATTCCTTTGAGTGTGTTTTCACCATGCGGAGCTAGACCCATCACTGGGACGACGGAGGAGGCTGTGTTTCGTTCATGTGGTAATTAAAATAATTCTTTTATAACTATTTGCATAGAATTTAATTGTTTTATGATTTCTATTAATTATTTGTTATTTTGTTTGATGTCACATGCTTGGTTTTAATTACTTTTGATGCGTCATGCTCACAACTTACAACTAATGTTTTATGAAATCTACTTTGGCAAAGAATAGAGTTATTGTTTCTTTTGTTTTGAGTTATAAATGTCTAGGATTAATTTATGAACCCCATGAACATGAAAAGCAATGGAATCCCGAGTCCCAGTAAATTCTTCATCCCGTGACATATTTTGTATATAATTTCTTATTTTTAGTATTTTTATATTTAAGCCTAGAATCAATTCAACAAAGTCCGAGTGAACGACAACTTTATTTACCACTATCAAAAATATCATCTCTAATGCCATCCCTTCTCTAATATAACCTCCTTCTTCCTTGTTAATTCCTTCATTGTCCCTTCCACCTTATGGATACTTCCTGGGTGGACTTGGGCCTTAATCCCCATGTTTCATGTGTGGCCTTTCCCTCTCTTGGGGCACCCCAGCCTAGTTAAGGGGAATTATTTTTCATGTATAACCAATGATCACAAATAAATTGGCATGATATCTTTTTACATAACTAATAGGTATTTGATACTCCCTCCGTCTTGACCCGTTTTGATAAAATCATGATATTAGGAGATTTGGGGAATATCCAAATCTACCTCTGTTACTACATTATCACTAAAAGAAAAAATAAACATGTGTAGTGTATAGATATTTTTAGTAGTATAAAGAATTTAACATTTGTAGTTATAAATATTATCTTTTAAATGAAGAAACGAAGATAAACATAAAATGGATTAGTTTCTATATTTAGGAGACCTTAGGTTAAATTATATTAAAAATAATTTTCTAGTTGTAAAAAAAAGTTAAGGGTATATTTGCTAGTTTAATGAAAAATTATCACTATAAGCAGAAGCTGACAACTATTTTCAGACCGACGAAAATAGAATAAGAGGCTAATAAAAAAAGAGTACGGAAGTACTTGTTACTATTTGGTCAATTTAGATTTAGAGAAACCAAAGAGTATTCAACCATCAGCTCACATAAAGAAAAAGTGGCAAAGGATCATGGGAAGGATTTGTTTGACATGGTTATTCTCACATTTTAGGCGTTTTTTTTCTTCCAAAAACTAGTGCATTCTGAGAAACGTAATGAATTTGAAAGTAATTTTTATGATATATTCCTCTTACACATTCATATCAAAAACTAGTGCATTCCGAGATACCAACCTCACCATCTGCCATTTTAATTTCTGAAAAAGCGGGGGTCTAACAACCACACCCAATAATTCGTTCGATAATCTGTATGGACTAACTTCCAATATAATTCCAAGAGAATCGACTAGACAGTTAGACTCAATCAAGGAAAGATATTCAAGAGTTATATCTCTTCCTCAAATCAATCAGCAAATCAACAGGATGGAATCCGTGAACTGATTGATATAAGAATAACTTGGACGGTATCACAAACCAATGTCCAAGTGTCAATCAATTTCTATCCAACAATTACCAACTGATTGAATTATGCACAACTTGATATTTCAATTATATAAATAAATATAATGCGGAAAAGATATAACACAGACACCAGAAATTTTGCTAAAGAAGACACCACAAATGAAGAAAAACCCCGGGGCCTAGTCCAGATTGAACACCACAATGTATTAAGCCGCTACAAACACTAGCCTAGTACAAGTTAACTTCGGACTGGAATGTAGTTGAGCCATAACCAAGTCTCACACCGATTACGGTATAATAGCGTTCCTTACGCCTCTTGAACCACGTCGGATTTTGCGCACTTGATTCCCTTAGCTGATCTCACCCACATCTAAGAGTTGCTAAGACCCAAAGTCGAAGACTTATAAACAAATCCGCCTCTCACAGATATGTCTACTCTTATTCGGTTTTTGTTCCATATTTTGATAAATCAAGCTGAACATGAACCAATTAATAATACGGTCTTATATTCCCGAAGTACATCCTAGAATATCAATCACCTCACAATAACTTAACTATATGGTGATAGAAGAAGTTAATGCGAAATCACAAGAGTCTGATACGAAGAACTGTTGTGATTACTTTTTATATCTTACATATCGAAGATAAATCTCGAGTGAATCTTAGAGAAGATAAAACTCAATACGATAGAAAAAGTAAGATCAGAATACGCAACTACAGAGAAAATAGTTGGATCTGGCTTCACGAATCCCAATAAAGTCTTTAAGTCGTTAACCTGTAATGGTTTTAGAAAAAACCTAGGTTAAAGGATACTTGACTCTAGTACGCAACTAGTAACACACATAAGTGAGGGGATTAGGTATTCCAGTTGCTAGAGTTCTCCCTTATATAGTCTTCAAATCAGGGTTGCTTACAATCAAAGATAAGATAACTTAGTAACAAAGCAATTGGTATTCTTTTGTTAGATGAAACCTTAATTCAAGATTCAAGACAAGTCTTCTTAGAAAATAAGCAATCATTCTCCATCGTTATATGGTATTTGTTTGTTACACACGAATGAAATATACCTTCATTTAGATGTGGTTTACCGTACCTAAACGTGTATATTTAGTTGGCTCAATAATAGTTAACCGAAGTTAGAAATATGAACACTTTAATCTTAATCATATTCATCTAACAATTCAAGATCAAATGATGATCAATCAATCATGAAAGATAACCAAATGAATATAATTGTGTTTCAAATATAGTTGTTCAATTGTTCACAATTTCATTGAAATATTTATGAACCAATTGAATCGGAATCGGTTTGATTGGTAATCGTGCAAAGTAATTATACAAGAATCAATTCATGAATATTAAGCCACGGTTTTCAAACTTTGCATTCCTTAGATAATAGTTAATGAGTATGAGAAACATACATGACCGATTCTAGAACATAACCACTGAGTCTGCAAACCAAGTACGCGAACAGCAGCTCCGGACCTTAGTCTTGATCCACCGTTCGCAAACCCGGTTCACGAACAACAGTTTCGGACCCAACTCAGGTAAACCCGTTTTCATACTAGCTACGCAAACAAGATTTCTAAACCTTCTCAGGTAAATTCGTTCGCACGCAAACAAGAGTTTCGGACCTTCTCAGGTAAACTGTTCGCATACTAGGTACGTAAACAAGAATTCCTGACCTGAATCATCACAATATAGTTCGAAAAATAGGTACGCATTCCGTGTTGCATCCAGATTTAGTTAATTGTTCTAAACTCTCATTTCAATCATTTAAATATCCTTAGAAGACGACAATGGAGGTCTCACACATACCATTAGCTTTTAAGTAATTTTCAAGTGATCGAATGATCAATATGAAAGTTCCCAAGCTAACATCAAATGACTATCTCACACAAATCATATAAGATGTGTTTAAGGTAATTTTCATATGATTATCATTTCAATTAATGTTCAGTTTCTAACAAATAAATTGTTTCCAACTAAACTCGTCAAGAATGCGATGAACATAGTTAAAGAAAAAGCTTCCAAAACATATTTCGAGAAATATATAAGTGAAATAAACTCAGCTCGACATATCAAATGTGTATAATGTGAAAGTATATATAGTTGTACGTATTAGTCTCATTAGAAGATAGAATAGAGTAGACTTCTGAATGATAGATAAGTTTTAGTCTCCACATACCTTTTATTGATGAAGTTCCTCCAAGCACTTTTGTAGATCTTCATCTTCAATTGGTGAACGTCGTGAAGTCTAAAGCTCAACTATACATTCTATCCTAATCCGAGACATAGCTATAAGTAGACTAGATATTCAAGTATATACTTTTGATAAACTAAACTTGATAAACAATATTGAGATAGCAGCGCTTGCGAGTTCGACTGAGCACTGTTCCAACAATCTCCCCCTTTATCAATTTTAGTGACAAAACTATCAATACATACGGATTACAAAATAAATAGACTTCGTAGCTTCTCATCCATCATGCTTTATTTTCTTGGCTCTTCAACATTCCTTGAATTCTTCGCTACTCCAAGTACTTCCACCGATTCTGAACGTGTTCAAATCAGCATCATTGTTATTGAATATCTGTATCCATAAAAATAAGAAAACAGATGTTCTGAATCATTGTTATACAATGTCATAGTATTATAGTAGAACCTCTATATAAGAATACTCCATACAGGAATAACCTCCATATAAGAATAAAAATTTCTAGTCCTGACTTGGTCCAGTTATGTTAAAGAATAAACTCCATATTGGAAGAAGTCATATTTTTTTCAGGTCCCTGTTTGAGGGTGAAAACAGTTTCTGCTGATTTCGGTAATTTCGTGTGTTGTGGGTGAGAAACGAGTCTAAACCCTAAACAATGTACTGCAAGGGAGTACTTTAGATTCGAGAGATCAATCTGTACAAATCCGTCCTAAACCAAGAAATGGCCGTTCCAGACTTGCTTCGGTCACAAAGTGAAGGAGAAGGGTTGGTTTTGGGGAGGGAAGCGAAAAGAGTGTTGAGACCAGAATATTTGATTCTGGAAGAGTAGTTGTTTTGACTTGTATCAGAAAGCGTAAGCTAACATATGGGAAAGCTAACAGGTGATTTCTGAGTGTTGTATGATCCTGACCAAAACTTGTTGTTCGGTGGTAATAGGTAAGACCTATTTATACAAGTCGAAGTGAAACGTACTCTGATCTCGTAAGAAACGGAAACAGATGAGTAAATGGTATGAGGTGGTAACCGGTAACGCCTGGAATTGATGTTCCATAATAAAGGAAAGCGTTTCACCATTACTCCCGGTATTTACTAACCGCCTCATTCCTATGACACTGTATTGTAACGGGCGTAGTGTACGCCGCACATTGTAAACCTCCAAACAAATACCCTAATGAGCATCCCACAGTTTGTGACATGTGTTGATGTCTCGAGTGTTTTCGTGGAAAACATGTAGCAGGTTGCTGCTGTTTGGCAAGTTGAGCTTGGGAGATTTGCCGGCTCGGTGGTGACCCTCGACGGTCAAGATTTTGCATCTTGAGAGGAAGGGTAGCCGTTGATTATTGCAACCCTTCGTTTGGTATCCAGCGGCATGAAAGCATGGACGGCATGGCTTTGACATAGTTAGGTGTGGTCAAGCTAGGATTTTGGCATAATTTAGGCACGGCCAAAAACTAGGGTTTTGGCATAGTTTGGGCGCGGCCAAAATTAGGGCTTGGCGTTGGGCCAAAGGCTGCCACGCGTTGGCTGGTGACCTAGGACGGCTAAGATATGCATCTTAGATGGAAGATTGGCCGCTGATTGTTGCAACCCTTCGTTTTGGAAGCCAGCGGCGTGAAGGAAAGGCTGGCATGGTTGGCATGCCTTGGCGCGGAGATGTGGCTGTCACGGCATGCCATTGGCACATGCGGCTGGTTGGCATGCCTTGGTGCGATGATGTGGCTGGAACGGCATGCCATTGAAACATGCAGGATGGTTTGCATGTCTTGGCGTGGTGATGTAGCTGGCACGGCATGCCATTGGCACATGTGGCATGGTTGGCATGCCTTGGCACGGAGATGTGGCTGGCACGGCATGCCATTGGCACATGTGGCATGGTTGGCATGCCTTGGCACGGAGATGTGGCTGGCATGGCATGCCATTGACACATGTGGCATGGTTAGCATGCCTTGGCGCGGAGATGTGGCACGACATGCCTTTGGCACATGCGGCATGGTTGGCTTTCCTTGGCGCAGAGATGTGGCACGGCATGCCATTGGCACATGCAGCATGGTAGGCATGCCTTGGCGCGGAAAGGTTTCACGGCTTGCCATTGGCACATGTGGTGCGGCTGGCATGCCTTGGGTGGAGATCTTGGACGGTTGAGATCTACATCTCAGATGGAAGGGTAGCCGTCGATTGTTGCAACCCTCCGTTTTGGCAACCAACGACATGTGGTAGGGCTGACATGGCTTTGGCATAGTTTAGGCGCGGCCAAAATTAGGGTTTAGTACAAACCGTGATGTTTGGATTTGGGCCGGAAGTTGCCATGCGTTAGGTGGCGAACTTGTGTGGCTGAGATTTGCATCTCAGAAGGAAGGGCAGTCGTTGATTATTGCAACCCTTCGTTTTGGCAGCCAGCATCTGTTGACGGGGTAAAAGTGGGAAGGAGAAGCAAGTCCAAGCCACAGCATGCCCAACCCCCTTAAAGGTGAAGAGAGAGAATGTGTGAGTTCAGAATTAATTCCTAAATATCCTTTCTCCCCTTTTATAATAATCCCTCCTCCTCCTCTTATGGATAAGCACCCATAAGATCAATATATTACGAAACTACCACTTCCTTTCCCTCAAGTTATTAGTAAACCCTAAGAGGCTTTCTTTCTTCCTTGGACCAAAGCCCAACTAGACTAACATGCTCTTTTATGGGTTAGAGCTATCCCAACCTTGTGGGTTAGGTCTAATCCCCAAGTCTCTCTATCCTAGAAGGAATCCCTAATAGTTTAAGGGGACTCATTTTCTAAGGATAATTATTTTCATGTATCAACATTAGCCCCCTGACTGTTGACTAGTCGTAGGCCAGGTCAATAGTCACATGTTGATTCGTCAATTAGCAGATGTAACTGATGGAATTTTCAGACGAATACATCCCCGCATGTTGAACCCTCACGTGTTCCTTCCATCCTCCTCTGATGGTTGGTTTATCTGTCCTCAGGCGGGTGTGTCCCCGATAACCGCCTTAGAGGAGGTACCTCTCCTAGCAAGTCACAGGGAAGCTATGTTTTTCCGACAATCGCACTTTGCTCGTCCGTTGAATCTCCACCCGCTTGGGAATCTTGGGAGGATTACATATACTACAACTCCGATCATAGAGGAAATGATCCTCTATTGGGGTATACATGACGCCATAACATCCTCTCGGTATATAACTGTCCGTTGAGATCATGACAGTTTGGTGAGTTTATTTGATCGTTGGATGATTGATCCTTACATGTTTTATTTGCTTGGGAGGAGGCGACTTCATTGTTGGAAGACGTGCTCGCGCTTAATGGTTTTCCTATTCATGGTAACACATGCTATTCTGAGTCTTATATCTTCAAGGCTATGAATAAGAGTAATAAGGATCTTCGAGGTCATTTGGTTTTATCCAAGGAAAAGTTGATAAGCTTCCAACTTTCAGACGAAGTTAGAGTCGAGGCTCCGGAGGAAAAGGAGGATAAAGTGGATCTGAGAGCTTCTCCTGATGACGAACCTCATCAGAAGGTTATTAGACCTTGATTCCCTTTTTCGGATCAAATAAGATGAGGTATCCTTACGCGCTGAAACAGTTGGCATCCTCTATGCAAGTTGGTAAAATACGATGAATAATTTATATATCCACGATTCCGAGTCCCAGGACTATCATTCAAATCAATGTTTGTCGTGTTCCAATAATAATCCAATAAGATTATTGTATTTCAGTAATGGGTTTCTCATTTGCATCCTAGTAGGCGCAAGGTATTATTAGCATAATATGTGATAAAGTTGCGGGCGATAGAGAGGGTATTGACATTTTATAATGAAGTCCCCGAGTGCCACAACGAACGGATTCTGAATCATATATGGCGGGTAAATTATTCTTTACGCACTTGCATATGTAGCTATTCCAAATGAGGCGCAAGTATATGAGAGTCACGATGTATGAAAAGGCGGCTTACAGAGAGTGGTTTTAGTTACAACATCCAAGTGGCTACATATCGATCGGCTAGCTTAAGAGGACATATATTATTACAGAGAATAGGTGCGCGTCAACGTAAGTTCTTCATTGTCTCATAAAAATGGTAAGTTGTTCGTTTAATAGGCATGTTTGTGATTAGTTATCACTCACATGACCAATAGACTTATAGATCAGTGTAGGTATCGTCTCCTACTCTTTAAGATATGCTAAGGCGGATGAATCCTCTCTTTGGGTAAGTGTTGAAGTTTCATTAATTTGTCACTTTCACGCTCTCTCTCTCTCCTTTGAAAACTGTAGGGTGGATAAATGCTCGGTATGAGAGTTTCATTTAAGCGTTCAAGTGGAATGGAGGATGAGTGCATCCTGCGAGCCTCCTATGATACGTGTTCAAGTGAAAAGAGGATGAGCGCCACCTGCGCTCCTCCTATAATAAGTGTTCAAGTGAAAGGCGGATGAGTGCAACCTACGCGCCTCTTAAGCATATGATTCTGAAATTTTATTTAAGTGTTCAGGTGGAGGGCGGATGAATGCGACATCGAACCTCCTAGAATTTTATTTAAGTGTTCAAATGGAGGGAGGATGACTGCAACCTGCGCGCCTCCTATGCACGTGATTTTGCTTGGTTATTATGACCCGAGTTTGGTTGGTTTTACTTCAACCATCTAGTGAACGTACTTCGCCGCATGTGATCATTTTGATAGTGAAAATATACTTTGGTATTCTCGACTGATAAATGTCGATCGGCTTGAGATAGAAGCTCACAGGAGCGGTGTACTAGTTACCTTCTTTTTGTTCTTAAAGATATCGTGAGCAACAAATAATTATATATTTTCACCATTCGAGCATATGTAGGCCGACATGGTCGTTCAATCCGGTGTTTAATGATGTATGCTCACCATGCCGCCCGTTGGTTGAGAGGTTTGTCATCCGTGCGCTATTATTGGAATCACTGACGATGACGATAAGGATGGGTGATCTTAAGAGTGAAATGACATTTGCAATTGTCCGCTCAGTAGGTGAAAGCGCATCAGTGGCCTTGCATAATGCCTAGCCATACTCGGGGATATTTGTGCATTTCATTGACCATAAAGCGGGATGAAGAGAGCGCAAGTTGCAAGTGGAGATGCACAATCGCAAGCGGGGGCTTCTTGAAGAAATTATGTCCTGATGTATCCGCTTTATAGGAATTTGAGGATTCATTATTAACAAGCCAAGTGTTGTATTCGTAGGGTAAGAATCTTTGTACAAATGTTTTAGGCGCTTGACATGCTCCCTTATTAGGCGAGAGAGATAACATTTGCGTGCAGATATTGAAATTTATCAATAATCGAGATAAGATAGATTTGTGAACTAGCATCTGTGTATGTCCATTTAAGCTCCGCCTTAACTTCTTTTGGCAGCCGTTGTGGCCTTATCTAAACGCATATGAATTTTAAAGTTTTCAAAGGCGCGTTGAGGGCCTTGCGCTCAATGCACTTGAAATGTATTAAATGAGAAGTTGCATTACATTTTTTTATTTTTTTAGAATGAGGCGGACGAGCGCTTGGTGAATATGATTTCCTAAGGCATTTAATTTTGTAACCGTCACGTTGGTTTCCTGCTAAATAGTGTGTGTTATCTTTCTCTTGGCTTATGGATTTATGGATGTGTCGTGTATGTCTTGCCCGCTTTCCTTTTAGTGTCTTGCAATGAAATAAGGCGCGTTGGTAGCTTAGTGCCGGCCATGTTCCTGGCATTTCTCATGTTATCCTTCTATTATGCTTGTAGCCTAGTCATATTCAAGGCGATCTCTCAAATCTATTTTTGCTTACAGTCTAGCCATCCATCTCAAAAATTTTTTTTGGCTTACAGTCTGGCCATCCATGCTTCATTTTGCCGCACTTCATAACCCGGTTGTACTCGGGGCTTTGTTTCATTATTCGCCTATAACCTGTCCGTGCTTGAGATAAAAATCTTGGTTGCACTCGTATCCTGGTTTTATTTTATTTTCCGGCCGTGTACTTACCGTGTACTTGGGAATTTGTTTCACTATCCAGGTTGTATTCCTAGCCTAGCTGCATTCAGGGCTTATTTTATTTTTTGGATGTACTCGTAGCCTTGCCATACTCAGGGATTTTCTCAATTCATTTCGTTCTCGGTCGTGCTCATATCCTAGCCGTGCTCGTGGCATTTCTCAATCTCATAGTTTTCGGCATTATGAGCCTCTCTTCCGGTATGAGGAAGGTGTTTTTTTTTTTTGGCATTATGGGACTACTGGTGCACTTCAATTAAGCCATGCACGGAGCCTAGCCCTTTCTTGGACTATTGGTGTGCTTCAGTAAGCCATGCACGGTGCCTAGTCCTTTCTTGGACTATTGGTGCGCTTAAGTAAGCCACGCACGGAGCCTAGCCTTTCTTGGAATATTAGTGCGCTTCAGTTAAAGCCTCACACGAAGCCTAGCCCTTTCTTGGACTATTAGTGCGCTTCAGTTAAAGCCACGCACGGAGCCTAGCCCTTTCTTGGACTATTAGTGCGGTTCAGTTAAAGCCACGCACGGAGCCTAGCCCTATCTTGGGCTATTAGTGCGGTTCAGTTAAAGCCACGCACGGAGCCTAGCCCTTTCTTGGACTATTAGTGTGCTTCAGTTAAAGCCACGCATGGAGCCTAGCCCCTTCTTGGACTATTAGTGCGCTTCAGTTAAAGCCACGCACGGAGCCTAGCCCTTTCTTGGATTATTAGTGCGCTTCAGTTAAAGCCACGCACGGAGCCTAGCCCTTTCTTGGACTATTAGTGCGCTTCAGTTAAAGCCACGCATCGAGCCTAGCCCTTTCTTGGACTATTAGTGCGCTTCAGTTAAAGCCATGCACGAAGCCTAGCCCTTTCTTGGACTATTAGTGCGCTTCAGTTAAAGCCACGCACGGAGCCTAGCCCTTTCTTGGACTATTGGTGCGCTTCAGTTAAAGCCACGCACGGAGCCTAGCCTTTTCTTGGATTATTGGTGCGCTTCAGTTAAAGCCACACACGGAGCCTAGCCCTTTCTTGGACTATTGGTGTATTTCAATTAATCCATGTACGGAGCCTAGCCCTTTCTTGGATTATTTTTTATTTCATGGGATGTACTCGTAGCCTTTTTCATTTCATTTCTCACGGTGCATTTAAGGCCACCTTTTATCATTTCTCACGGTGCATTCGAATCCACCTTTTCTCATTACTCAGCCGTACTCATGGCTATTCTCAATTCATGGTGTTATCACAATTCGATTTCTAAGATTCAGGATGGGACGACATGGATACTTTATGCGTGCTTAGTTAAATTAGTAAGATGGTACTTGACATATGCAGTTGGATGACGTACATGTTTTGTGGAACTCAAAATATCAATACATAAGTAAGCACTGTTTCAGGCACTTCTAGGCTTAATCTATTAAATACATGAGACGGACATATATACTCATGATTGCGAGATCAATCACATCTTGCAAGCTAAGAGTAAATATAAATGTGAGATAATACAGCTATGCTTTGCCTGCTACATACTCTTGACTATTACTTAATTAAAATAAAATAATACTGAAAAAGCAGCACGCTGAGACATTTGATATTTAAATTTTTAAACCAAATGGTGTAAACATGTATTCCCTGGTGATAAGGTGCCAATATACACATATGAGATATAACTCATGAGAGCCGATGCGTGGCAAGATTGGTTAAATTAGTAAGATGACAAATCCATATGTGTGACTAGATGAGTCACGCTTTATAAATGTTTTACTGGGTATAAGAGTTTCTACTTAAAGCTAACCTATTCATCTGTCAATTCCGGAGAGATAGAACATCCATGAAAGGGAATCATAAAGACCATATTATATAGGGATGCATTGCAGCAATGAAAGATAGCACGCCAATGCTAAGAAGTGAAAGATAGCATGCTATATGTTTTAATGAACTAGCTATATGAGGTGCTCCGCGTATGTTCCATGGTATACATGGTCATGCTTCATGGTGGGATCGTAAACAGGGGTCCGGCAGGCAATAATCATGTTATAATATTAAGATACATTAAAGACAAGGCGGGGAGTAGTCATGCGATAAATAAGATCATGAATTACGAGTGGTGGAGAAAGAAATTTACAAGATACGAAAGACCTGTACTAGGAGAGAAAAAACAAAAAATCCTGGAATTTGGATTCCGAGGATTCCCTGCAGCAATTTATTGAGCAAAGCTAATACAAACCTAAGTTATGCCGGATTGAATCTATATTTTGATAGAGAGATAAAGGGGGTACCGTTTCTATGACATTTGACGATAAGATTACGAGAACAAGAGACGAGTTATAGCATCCGCTTCTGGAAGAGCTGGTAAAGAGCTGGTGAAGCGTTTTCTTCTCTTGGAGCCAGACAACAGTGGAGGGATAGCACTTGGTGCAGTCGAGCGATGCAATGGCTTTTCATTCCACTTCTTGTATCTTGAGGATTGTAGACCGAAAAGGTAGAATTATCTGCCTCAAGACTTCGTACCATGATACTCGCAAAGATTATGAAATTCACACATAAATATCGAAGAAATTTCATGTGTTCTCAGTCTCAGATAACTTAATTAACAGGATGGGTTGGAGATACAGATAAAGATCAAGTAATACTTATCCTTCAAACAGTCTAGGTTCCTCAGCTCGTGTTCATACCCATTCCGGATGGTGATGAGGTGGTGATTGACAGTCGAACTTTTTGATGAAAATTTGTTTCTGGCGCTTGCGTTTGGCCGATTACAAGGAATTTTCGAGGCTATCCTGAGCTAAGTAAGCGCCAGTCCTCCTATCAAAAATGCTCTGGTATACATATTCAGTCTTTGCAGAGAGATGGTAAAGTTCTTTTCTTCTTTTTGGAGCAGAGATATCCCTCGATATTGGCTTTCTTCTCTCGAAGCCAAACTGGTGGTATGGTAGACATGAGAAGCGTTGATTGTGTCATCACCGGTTGGGCTGGTAGCAGCAATGAACAAAGGGCACAGGTGTTGCTGTCATCAGTGGAGCAATCGGCGGCAGATCCATACATTAAGGGTCTGAAAGAGGAATAGATGTAGCCCTGGTACAATTGAGCGGTGCTAATGATTTCAGGTTGTAAAATTTTACCATGGAGCCATGAAGATGCCTTGACCGAGAAGGTGCAAAATCATCTGCCTTAAGCCTCTGCGTCGTGATACCCACATGGACTGAAATTCACATATATACATATCAAAGAAATTTCATGTGTTTTTAGTGACGGATAGTTTTATGTAAAATGCATTTATCAATCAGAATTTGGAATTTGTAGATAGAGAGACAAGTAGATATCAAATACTCCGTCCGTCCCACTAATAAGTGATCTAGTTACTTTTAGATTTTGTTCCACCATTAAGTGACCTATATCACTAAATAAGTTGATATTTCTAAAATTATCCTTTTAATTGATTATAACAAATATAAGAAATATGTATAATTTGATAGTCATGTTTATATTCGTTACGTAGGTGTTTTAAAATGCTTTTCAATGCTACAAAGTTTGAGAACATCCGTGGTGTAATTTGAGAGATTAATCATTTCAAAATTTCACTATTTATTATCCATAAGGGTATAATTGTAAAAAGTGCTTAAAAATACTTTTCTCCTTGCTTGCCTTAAAAATTGTGCAAACTTGAGCTAAGTCACTTAATAGTGGGATGGAGGGAGTAATATTTATCTTTCAAATACTCCAGCTCGTGTTCATATTGAATATGGTCATGAACTTATGGTGGAAACTCCAATGATTATGTACCCAGAGATTAAGAGATTAATAGCCGGTTGCGCTGATGTAGCCGAGCGTCATTTAGACAGTCAAGTAGTGCAGTTAGACAAAGACGCGGGCGGACAAGAGGGGGGCGACGTTCGTACTGTGAGATGGAAACAGAAACCGAAGAGCCCATGAAAATGCTTGTTGGATTGGTTCTGTTGGCGAGCGCTTTGGAAGTGTGGTTTGAGATTGGCTTCTCATTTCAAGACCCCGTCAAGGGCAGCGGATGAGACTTCGAAGCAATGAGTAGTAAGCGACTGATAGGTTTGTTGATGCTGAGAGCTAGCCCGCGAACTCCGTGTGGCAATGCTTAAGCGTCTCGGACAAGTATCACCCATCATTCCCGTTCTTGAGGAATCCCTTTCCAGTGATAGTGCTGGTGTAGTTGGTTATAATCGGCAGTCACACAAACTTTTCAATGAACACTGGATTCTACCGCTTGTGTGGTTGGTTACAGGTAAACCTCGCTCGAGACTGAATTCCTGCTATCTCTAGCCCTTTTGTGAGATAAGGCATGTGCCTTGAGGGCTCTGTTCTAGTGCTTTATGCTGGAGGTGTGCTGTGTTAAGGTTTGAGAAGGGAAGAGAGGCGACGGTGGTGGAGTCAAATAGCACTGATGGGATTAGGCGACGGTGGTGGAGTCAATGTTGATAGAAGGTGCGCATTTCAAGCTTCTTAGAGATAATCTTTATATTTTTCTTTCACCCGGGAGAAACGAGGTCTCGATCGTATGTCTGCGTGTTGATTCTCGTCCGGGAAAGGTGCACTGATGTGCTATGGGGTAGTTGTAGAACCAGGATGGAGTGAAGCTGGCGTAATGAAGCGCTTGTAATCGATTTCATCTCCGGAGATGTTGGTGTAGATTGACGTAATCGGAGGAGAAGCAAGTCCAAGCCACAGCAAGCCCAACTCCCTTAAAGGTGAAGACAGAGAATGGGTGAGTTCAAAATTAATTCCTAAATATCCTTTCTCCAATTTCATAATAATCCCTCCTCCTCCTCTTATGGATAAGCACCCATAAGATCAATATATTACGAAACTACCACTTCTTTTCCTTTAAGTTATTAGTAAGCCCTAAAAGGCTTTCTTTCTCCCTTAGACCAAAGCCCAACTAAACTAACATGCTCTTTTATGGGCTAGAGCTATCCCAACCTTGTGGGTTAGGTCTAGTCCCCAAGTCTCTCTATCCTAGAAGGAATCCCTAATAGGTTAAGGGGACTCATTTTCTAAGGATAATTATTTTCATGTATCAACAGAGTCGTGCATGGCTTTGGCATGTGTTAGGCGCGGCCAAAATTAAGGTTTGCATGAACCGTGATGTTTGGCTTTGGGCCGCAAGTTTCCATGCGTTAGGTGGCGAACTTGTGTCGCTGAGATTTTCATCTCAGATAGAAGGGTAGCCGTTGATTATTGCAACCCTTCGTTTTGGCAGCCAGCGTCGTGCATGGCTTTGGCATGTGTTAGGCGCGACCAAAATTAGGGTTTGCATGAACCGTGATGTTTGGCTTTGGGACGCAAGTTGCCATGCGTTAAGTGGAGAACTTGTGTGGCTGATATTTACATCTCAGAAGGAAAGGAAGACGTTGATTATTGCATCCCTTCGTTTTGGCATCCAGCGTCGTGCATGGCAAGTTGGGACGGCTGGCATGGTCGGCATGCCTCGGCGAGGAGATGCGGCTGACACGGCATTCCATTGTCACATGTGGCGTGGTTGGCATGCCTTGGCGTGGAAAGGTTTCACGGCATGTCATTGGCACATGTGGTGCGGCTGGCATGGTTGGCATGCCTTGGCGCGGAGATGTGGTTGGCACGGCATGACATTGGCACATGTGGTGTGACTGGTATGGTTGGCATTCCTTGGAGCGGAGACGTGGCTCGCATGGTTTGCCATTGTCATGGTGGTGCGACTGGCATGGTTGGCATGCCTTGGCGCGGGGATGCGACTTGCATGGTTTTCCATTGGCACGGTGGTGCGGCTGGCATGGTTGGCATGCCTCGGCGCGGAGACGTGGCTGGCATGATTTTACATTGGCACGGTGGTGCGGACGGCATGGTTGGCATGCCTTGGCGCAGAGACGTGACTGGCATGGTGGTGCGGCTGGCATGGTTGGCATGCCTTGACGCGTAGACGTGGTTGGCACGGCATGCCATTGGAATATGTGGTGTAGCTAGCATGGTTGGCATGCCTTGGCGTGGAGACGTGGCTGGCATGGTTTTCCATTGGCATGGTGGTGTGGCTGGCATGGTTGGCATGCCTTGGCGTTGGGACGTGGCTGACATGGTTTGCCATTGGCACGGTGGTGCGGCTGGCACGGTTGGCATTCCTTGGCGCGGATATGTGGCTAGCATGGTTTGACATTGGCACGGTGGTGCGGCTGGCATGGTTGGCATGCCTTGGCGCAGAGACGTGGGTGGCATGGTTTGCCATTGGCACGGTGGTGCGTTTGGCATGGTTGGAATGCCTTGGCGCGTAGACGTGGCTTTCATGGTTTGCCATTGGCACGGTGGTACGGCTGGCATGGTTGGAATGCCTTGGCGCGGAGATGTGGCTAGCACGGCATGCCATTGGCACTTGTCGTGTGGAAATTAGGGTTTGGCCTATCAAAAGCCTAATTAGCATTAAAAAAAGTTACCCTGGTAATTTTCTCGTAGACATATTAACGGGTTCAATAAATGCGCTTGGCGGAGACATTATTACTCAAGTTCTATGACGTCACTGTCTGACTAGGGTTTTACGATTTTAACCATAAGCTAAAAACCACCATCAACATTAAGTCCCCTGCTTATATCGGTATAGGGGAATTGTTGCGAGGTAAGCATGAGATGGTGACAGAAACGAAACGCAAGTCATGAAAGATGGTCAGGAAGATTCGTCTAACCTTTTTCGTGAAATAAAGGAGGATCCGTGATCCTTGCATTTGGCGGCTTTGCGTAAATTCTGCTCGTGGCACTGCAGGTTAGGCCACGGAGTGGTAGAGACGATTGCTGGCCGGGATGCATACTGTTGGCATCGGTTTGGAAGGGATCCGTCAATATTGGTCGGCTTGGAATGGAGCCGTCAGCATTGGTCGGCTTGGAATGGAGCCGTCAGCATTGGTCGGCTTGGAATGGGACCGCTTGCGTTGCGCGGCTTGGAGCGGAGCTAACTTGCATTCCCCAGAAGGATGAAGACTGACTTCAGTTCCGTGGAAGGATGACGACCAGCTTCAGTTCCGTGGAATGATGGCAACTTTGTCTAAATTAGGGTTTGGCATGCCGAAACCCTAATTAGCGCCCTTTACTAGAATCGCTGTATAATTCTCGTACGGACTCGGGTTTTGACGGTCCGCCCCTCCATTCTGAACGGAAAAGAATTTCCTATCTCCCAACGCGGGAATATTTAGGTTTTGAGGTTGTTCACGAGGTGAAAACAGCTCGACAGTGAAATTTAGGAAGAATTCATGAGGAATGTTGCAGGCCCGAGGTGGCATAGTCGCGCCCAGTCACCTATTCCCGCTCATGGATCAAGAAGGAATCTTCACTCTGTTCAAACTCTAGAAACTCCGTCCGCATGAAAAGAGGTATCGACCCTCTTATGTTGCTCATATGGAACTGTGCTTTCGTCTGCAGTGTCTCTCCAGTGGATTCCAAAATTTACCAAAACTACGCTGCATTCTTGGGATGCATGGATGAAATATATGCTCGGCAACGATCATGTCAGGGCTAATCTTGGAGATTGTTGTTGCGTTGTCGGTCCGTCCTTGACTTTAGGTTGTTCAGTATCTGGACCTTATGGCGATGATTGATATGTTGTGGATGATTGTATGGTAGAAATCTTCCGAAGACACAGGATGAAATAAATGAGTTGGGAGACATTTTGTTGCCGATGTACTTCTATCAAGTCTTCAAGGATTTGTTCCAAGAGACATCCTTCGAACCAGCTTCTGAATCTTGGACTATCGTATGGAATGGGATGCGGTGAGCAGTCCCCAGTTATATTTCTGTTATATCCGATGGCATGGCCGAATATGTGAATGTATCTTTGTGGCGTTCTTTTGGAGTTTTCGATGCACATGTACGGCTTCATGTTGAGAAATTCCTGCGGCTCGTAAAACTTCGGCAGTGATGATGTTGAAATCAGAAATAAACAGGTTGAGGAGAGTGAAAGCTTCTCATGATGGTATTCCCCACGTGTATCCTACTTTCATCGCATCTCCTTGAATCCATGTCCATGGGATTTGATACAAGCTTATTGTACTCTTCTGGATGTGACGCTGGGATGCAAATGGACGAAATATTCTGGATAGCGAAGAGGCAGGAATAAGAGAGTTATGTTGTTTATTGTGGATCCCTTTGTTTCTTCAAGAAAATATTTCATCCGCGTCTCTGGAGTTATCTCATGAGTCTTTGATGGTCGTCGGGATGGACTGCAATGAGCAGTCCCCAGTCGCATTTTTCTTTAGTTTCTGAAGTTGTTTTCCTCTGAGAAGGCTTGGGATCCTCCGCGGCCTCGTAAAGTGTTGAAAGCGTCTTCTAGACAGAGAGGTGATGATATTCTTGCTCTACAACCTTGAAGAGTAGATGACTATGTTGTGGTTATTTCTTTTTGGTTGACTGTGTCTTATGAGCTTTGACAGTGAAAAGATTCCGTGTAGATCCTCAGTCCCCAAGTATAGTTTACATGTTTCCATCTTGTATGGTCAGTGGGTTGACCATGAAAAAGACATCACCATCGTGCGTTCGTACTGGTGATTTTGTTACTTCTTCCACGTGAAACTAAAATATGGAGGAGTGCGTGTTACCTTTGTAGTGATTGCTGCTGCGGTGAAGCTCTGGATGGTATCAAAAAATGAGCGGCAACAGTTCTTGGTAGTAGATGTAATCAGAAGAGACTATATTATGGTGGGAACAAAGTAGGTTGGCTAGAATTGTATGAACATCCATGGAAGTAAAAGGATTGGCTGGATGCGTAAGCGAGCAAACTGTCCATGGTCACGAGTTTTGTTGGGATGGATCAAAAGGTGGCCATGACTACGAAGATTGTCTGGCTGAGATCATGATCCTTGACATGGGGAGTTTGGTGGAACAACCCTTTGCAGGAAGGAGTGGTGTTGAAGCGGATTCGGCTCTTGGAGAGGACGTTGAAACTTAAGGAGCCAAATGTTGTTTCGGATCCTGGAGCAGCTTATGGAGATATCGTTGAAGCGGAGCGGCTGCTGGAGCAAAAGTTGAAGCGGAGCGACTGCTGAAGTGAACGTTGAAGAGGAGCCGCTGCTGGAGAACATTGAAGCGGAGCCACTTCTGGAGAGAACGTCGAAACGACGCCTTGAAACTCTCAGAGCCTTCACGGTTACAATGTTGAAGCCGCAGACTGCGTCACTCAGCGTTCTGTCAAACTAGACATCCCTCGAGTGAACAGTGGTTAGGAGTCCCCAGTTTCATCTATCGATCGTGTTTTCCAGGAGAGGTTGGGGTTTGGGAACAACTTCCCTGGCTGGAAACAGCTGCTTTCTTGATGTAGTGCGGTTGAGGGATGCAAATATGTCTTGACGCTACGCCTTGGAGAAATATATAATCTCACATAACTGTTTCATCATAGAATGCACGATTTTGTGGGCGAAGTCCCCAGAAATCATGCATCTCCTGACGGGAAGAGGGTCTCTGTGAATTCAGGAGGGTTGCTGATTTCCTTTGCCTCAATTTTGGAGAAGTCGTTCCTGATCTTTAAGTGTGGTGAAATTGAATTACTGATTCCCTTCTACTGGGCGTTCAAGAGCAACACGAGCCCCTTCATATATAAACACACGTCCTGATGAAGTGCCTGCGCCGGATGTTAAAAGTATTCCTTGCCATCTCCCTCTTGGGTTGACGTGACTCGTATGGTGGCCGCTCCGTAAGTGTCTTGAAGAAATAGGTATCTCTTTCCGAGTTATAAACACGTCTGTCTGAGTTTTACGAGAACCTTTTGTCTTTCCATCAAATCAACAGTGGTAAAAGGAGGCCGGCTTCTTCCGGCTCTTCCAGTATCTTGCCCTGATGGTGGAGTAGCAGCGTATCTGGTGACGATTAGAGCTTTCATACTTGAAAAAACGTTGGGGTGGCGGAAGCGGCTCTGGTTCTGGTGATCGTAGGTGTATCGTGCAGATATGGCGCGATTTTGATCACGGAGTGTTGGAGCCATGACGCTATTTCGAAGGGTGAGGATGGCGCTGTTTCGAAGAGTGAGGATGGCGCTGCTATGGCTGGTTGTGGAGCGGAGAAGATGGCGTTGGAAGGGTGCAAGTTTTTAGCGCTGGAAAGGATGCAAGATCCTGGTGCTGGAAAGATGCAAGCTGTTAGCGCTGGAAGGATGCGAGATGCTGGCGCTGGAAAGATGCAAGCTGTTAGTGCTGCAAGGATGCAAGTTGTTAGCGCTGGAAGGATGCAAGTTGCTGGCGCTGGAAGGATGCAAGTTGTTAGCGCTGGATCGGCTTGGAATGGGCGCTGGCTTGGCATGGGAGCTGGCTTGGATTTGGTATGGTGCGGACTGTTGGCTGGGCATGGTGCAGACTGTTGGTTTGGCACGGCGCTGGCTTGGCATGGCGTGGATTGTTGGCTTGGCACGATGTTGGCTTGGCATAGCGCGGACTGTTGGGCACCGTGAGGCTTGTTCTTCCGGGCCCAGTTATCTATTTCCATACGTATCTCAAATAGGAAATCCTTTCTTTATTCAAATTCCAAAAGTGTTATGTCTATAAAAAGGGTTGGCTCTCCTCTTTTTTCTTTGAAAGGCAAACAAAGCGCCTGGTTTATGGTTTTATTTGAATTAATAGATAACTGTTATCTACGAGGGTTTTGGATTATTCTTTTGGAATGAATTGTTTTAGAATAATGTTGTTTTGGTTATGACTGTAGGTAGCATAAGTACCCCGGAAAAGCTATGGAATTGTGAATGTTGTGCAACGGTAGAAAGAATGAAATGAAACATTGGAACAATATGTATGTCGTTTTTTATCATCTCTGTGAAGATTTGAAGTAGTAGACCATGTATTTTGCCTAACAAGACTTACTCGGTTTTTTGGATCTCCTAATGGAACTGGATCTCCCGGGTGCAAGTCCAAGTTTTGTGGGAAGCACCGTCGCGATTGTGGAAAGTCCTTAGTCGTCCCTGAGTCACCTGATAACCGAGTCATCGATCCCTAGGTGGATCGTTTGATCATATCATCTTGGAAGTCCCCAGTCATCTCTTGTCGTGTTATGACTGGTAACTGAGTCGTCGATCACTGGGAGGATCGTTTTCTTCTACCATCTTGTAAGTCCCCAGTCACCTCTTGTCGTGTTATGACTGGTAACTGAGTCGCCTGGTAACTGAGTCGTCGATCCCTGAGCGGATCGTTTGATTCTACCACCATGATGTCTGGGTTGAAGTATGAGATTGGGAGTTGGAAATCGATATTGTAACCGAGAGATTAATCTCCCACCATGGTCGCAATTGTTTGAGGGTGAAAACAGTTTCTGCTGGTTTCGGTAATTTCGTGTGTTGTGGGTGAGAAACGAGTCTAAACCCTAAACAATGTACTGCAAGGGAGTACTTTAGATTCGAGATATCAATCAGTATAAATACGGCTTAAACCAAGAAATGGCCGTTCCAGACTTGCTTCGGTCACAAAGTGAAAGAGAATGGTTGGTTTTGGGGAGGGAAGCAAAGAGAGTGTTGAGACCAGAATAGTTGATTCTGGAAGATTAGTTGTTTTGACTTGTATCAGAAAGCGTAAGCTAACAGATGGAAAACCTAACAGGTGATTTCTGAGTGTTCTGTGCTCCTGACCAAAACTTGTTGTTCGGTGGTAATAGGTAAGACCTATTTATACAAGTCGAAGTGAAACATACTCTGATCTCTTAAGAAATGGAAACAGATGAGTAAATGAGAGGAGGTGGTAACCGGTAACGCCTGGAATTGATGTTCCATAATGAAGGAAAGAGTTTCACCATTACTCCCGGTATTTACTAACCGCCTCATTCTTATGACACTGTCTTGTAATGGGTGCAGTGTACGCCGCACGCTGTAAACCTCCAAACCAATACCCTAATGAGCATCCCCCAGTTTGTGACATGTGTTGATGTCTCGAGTGTTTTCATGGAAAACATGTAGCAGGTTGTTGCTGTTTGGAAAGTTAAGCTGGGGAGACTTTCCGGCTCGGTGGTGACCCTCAAAGGTCGAGATTTTGCATTTTGAGAGGAAGGGTAGCCATTGATTATTGCAACCCTTCGTTTGGTATCCAGTGGCATGAAAGCATGGTCGGCATGGCTTTGACATAGTTAGGTGTGGCCAAGCTAGGATTTTGGCATAGTTTAGGCGCGACCAAAATTAGGGCTTGGCGTTTGGCCAAAACTGCCACGCGTTTGTTGGTGACCTTGGACGGCTAACATCTGCATCTTAGATGGAAGAGTGGTTATTTATTGTTGCAACCCTTCGTTTTGGAAGCCAGCGGCGTGAAGGAAAGGTTGGCATGGTTTTGGCACAGCGGCTGGCATGCCTTGGCGCGGAGATGTGGCTGGCACGACATGCCATTGGCACATGCGTCATGGTTGGCATGCCTTGGCGCGGTGATGTGGCTGGAACAACATGCCATTGGAACATGCGGGATGGTTGGCATGTCTTGGCGCGGTGATGTGGCTGGCAAGGCATGCCATTGGAATACGTGTCATGGTTGGCATACCATGGCGCGGAGATGTGGTTGGAACGGCATGCCATTAGCACATATGGCATGGTTAGCATGCCTTGGCGCGGAGATGTGGCACGTCATGCCATTGGCACATGCGGCATGGTTGGCATGCCTTGGAGCGGAGATGTGGCACAACATGCCATTAGCACATGCGGCATGGTTGGCATGCCTTGGAACGGAGATGTGGCTAGCACGGCATGCCATTGGCACATGTGGCATGGTTGGCATGCCTTGGCGCGGAAAGGTTGCACGGCATGCTATTGGCACATGTGGTGCGGCTGGCATGGTTGGAATTCCTTGGGTGGCGAGCTTGGAAGGTTAAGATATGCATCTCAGATGGAAGGGTAGTCATCGATTGTTACAACCCTCCGTTTTGGCAGCCAGCGGCATGGCTTTGGCATAGTTTAGGCGCGGCCAAAATTGAGGTTTAGTACAAACCATGATGTTTGGATTTGGGCCGGAAGTTTCCATGCGTTAGGTGGCGAACTTCTGTGGCTGAGATTTGCATCTCAGAAGGAAGGGCAGTCGTTGATTATTGCAACCCTTCGATTTGGTATCCAGCGTCGTGCATGGATTTGGCATGTGTTAGGCGCGTCCAAAATTAGGGTTTGGATGAACCGTGATTTTTGGATTTGGGCCGCAAGTTTCCATGCGTTAGGTGGCGAACTTGTGTGGCTGAGATTTGCAGCTCAGAAGGAAGGGCAGCCGTTGATTATTGCAACCCTTCGTTTTGGCAGCCAGCATCGTGCATGGTTTTGGCATGTGTTAGGCGCGGCCAAAATTAGGGTTTGCATTAACCGTGATGTTTGGCTTTGGGCCGCAAGTTGCCTGGCGAACTTGTGTGGCTGAGATTTGTATCTCAGAAGGAAGGGCAGCCGTTGATTATTGCAACCCTTCGTTTTGGCAGCCAGCGTCGTGCATGGCAAGTTGGGACGGCTGGCATGGTAATCATGCCTCGGCGAGGAGATGCGGCGGCACGGCATGTCATTGGCACATGTGGCGTGGTTGGAATGCCTTGGCGTGGAAAGGTTGCACGGCATGCCATTGGCACATGTGGTGCGGCTGGCATGGTTGGCATGCCTTGGCGCGGAGATGTGGATGGCACGACATGCCATTGGCACATGTGGTGCGGCTGGCATGGTGGGCATGCCTTGGCGCGCAGACGTGGATGGCATGGTTTGCCATTGGCACGGTGGTGCGTCTTGCATGGTTGGCATGCCTTGGCGCGGGGACGTGGCTGGCATGGTTTGCCATTGGCACGGTGGTGCGGCTGACATGGTTCGCATGCCTTGGCGCGGAGACGTGGCAAGCATGGTTTTCCATTGTCACAGTGGTGCGGCTGGCATGGTTGGCATGCCTTGGCGCGGAGACGTGGCTGGCATGGTTTGCCATTGGCACGGGGGTGCGGATGGCATGGTTGGCATGCCTTGGCGCGGAGACGTGGCTGGCACGGCATGTCATTGGCACATGTGGTGCGGCTGGCATGGTTGGCATGCCTTGGCGCGGGACGTGGCCGGCATGGTTTTCCATTGGCACGGTGGTGCGGATGGCATGGTTGGCATTCCTTGGCGCGGAGACGTGGCTGGCATGGTTTTCCATTGGCATGGTGGTGCGGCTGGCATGGTTGGCATGCCTTGGCGCGGAGACGTAGCTGGCATGGTGGTGTGGCTGGCATGGTTGGCATGCCTTGGCACGGAGACGTGGCTGGCATGGTGGTGCGGCTGACATGGTTGGCATGCCTTGGCGCGGAGACGTGGCTAGCATGGTTTGCTATTGGCACGGTGGTGCGGATGGAATGGTTGGAATGCCTTGGCGCGGAAAGGTGGCTCGCATGGTTGACACGCCTTGGCGTGATGGTGTGGCTGGCACGTCATGCCATTGGCACATGTCATGTGGAAATTAGGGTTTGGCCTATCGAAACCCTAATTAGCATTAAAAAAGGTACCCTGATAATTTTATCGCAGACATATTAAAGGTTTCAATAAATGCGCTTGGCGGAGACAATTATTACTCAAGTTCTGTGACGTCACTGTCTGACTAGGGTTTTACGATTTTAACCCTAAGCTAAAAACCACCATCAACAGTCCCATATTAAGGAACTTACCTCCATGTAAGAATAATTGGCATTATAATGCTTTCAATGGCTTCTCATATTTTGCACTTCTATATTTTTAGGTTTTTACTGTGTTTTCATTTTTTTTTCTATGAAGTTTCTAACTATTATTCGTTTGTTACAAAACTATCAATATTGTTTTCCCTTAATTGTTGCTTGAACTTGACTTTGAAGTTCAAACCGTTTTATTTTTACTTTATTTTGGTGTTTGGAGACGCGAATATGGACTTAGGTGTCGTAAAATATATTCATAACTACATCTACCAAAGATGTCAACGAACACAGATGGCGTATAAGAATGTGCTCGATTGCCAGCACAAAGAATGTACGACATTGATTATATACACAACTACATCTATAAATGCCATGACCACAACTTCCCGACACAAAGTCGACTAAAATGGAAATAACGTGATTTACTTGAAAGCCTGAGTTGTTCCATGTTTTTCAGTTCGTAATGAAAACGATTACCTTTTTTTTAACCATCGATCACTTTGTTCTCTTGTATCAGTTGCTACTGTTATAGCTAAAGGGGAGAAACATACTACTTGAATTCAATGTCTGATATTCGTTCCGGTGTCAAATTTGTTATCTATTTCTTCTCATTTAATTTCCTCTTGACGACATTAACTGTCATTTTCTAATGTTTGGAATGTAATGGTACCAAATATGGAAATTCATAATTTACTTAAAAACTTTGCAACAATAAACATTTGTGGTCCTTTCCCATAGACCCGTGGTTCAAATTTGGTTAATACCCATAACAGAGGTTCGATTTTAAGTTTGGCTAATTCTTTTTCAACCTCCTCCTGTAATCTTTCTGATTGTTGTTCATTGAATAAAGATCTGTTCAATCTCGATGAAAACTTTGTTCTCTCTATCCTTGAGGTACCTTTCAAGGCCTGGGTGACCCTGATATTCTATTTTACTTTAATAACTTCTACTGCTCACTTTGGAAGAATCCACATAATTTGTTAGTAATGCATGTATGGTGTACACTGAAATAACGTTGTGTGTACCTTTTATAGTGTAAATTAATTTTGGTTGGTATTGTCGGATTAGTTTGTTGTAATATGAGGGCTAATGCTAAAGTCCCATGTGCAGAAGGCGCATGAGCAATTGAGAATTTTTGGACCAAAATGATTTGGATATGCAGAAAGTGTGAAAAAATCATAAAGTCCGTTGGCGCACGAGAGGTTGATCCGAGGTCGAAGGACTGGGTGACAACTTAGTGATCACATAGTTGTGACTCAAGATTAAAGTCTTAACTTTTATATGAAAATGATCAAGCTTATAGTTCAATTGATTAGTTTCGGCTAACCATTCATGAACGTTGTCTTTGTACACTGCTCGGTTACGGTTCATCCTATCCAAAGTGTATATCTTGTTATGTTAATCTATTTTCATAGATTCATCTAATGGTGGATATTGTTTGCTTGGTTTCAAATCCATCTTAGCTTAAACCTAAAGTAAACTATTCTTTGAAAGTCTATGTAAATGAGAACCTTTAGAAAATGGGATCTTTAAATCAACGACACTATTATTGTGTATCCTAGTTGCATAAATAGAGTCGTCCTCTCTCTCAAACCATTCTATGGTTTAGCGACCAAAAAGACTTTACCTAAGAATTCGTAAATCCAAGTCCAACTATCTTTGATAGTTCGTGTATCCTTATTTTGTTTTGATTGTTGAGATGCTCACTCAAACAATATAGGTAGAAATCCAGGAGTCCATCTATGTGCACTCGCGTTTAACCGGGGTGTACATTCCTCCTCTCCTAATGAGAATAATGAGAATAATAGATAACGTGATAGAAATTTTTAGCTAATTAGGAGGGGAGGAATGTGCACCCCGGTTAAACGCGGGTGCACATAGATGGACTCGAAATCCATAGTTCTCTTCATTTTAGACTTTGTGATTCTACAAGTTTAATATTTGTGAGGTGAATAATAATATAGAATTCTCTTCGGGAATCATAAGTCTGGATTTTGAGGTTGGCTAGACTTTGTCTATTGCTATCGATATTCAGTTTCAACTTGGTCTATCGATCAGAAAAGAAATTACACATATAGGCTTATATGTGGGAGGCAAATTGGTTTAAATTCTTCAATTGAGTTGAAGAAACTTTTAGGATGTAAAAAACGTCAGCTAAGGGAATCAATTGAGCGGAGATCTGCTGGGATTCAAGAGGCGTAAGGAGCGTGACTGTAACTAAATTGTTGTGAGGTTCTAATTTGGTCTCAACTACATTCCAGTCCGAAGTTAAGTGGTAGTAGGTGATCGATACCTAATAATGCATATTTCTAGTTCATTTTGCTGTCTTTTATCACATCTCTAATACCTTAATGTTCTATTTTGCGAAAAATATTGTATCATGAGCATATCTCTTTTAATGAGTAATTTTGTTGGAATAATCTCTTTTTGTGTTGTGTTGTAGGTGGTTGAGTGAATGGAAAACAAGGTGTTTGCGGGAAGTGGGAATGTACCGGGATGCAAAGGAGCTGTTAGATGAAGCATGTGCAGAAATGAGCTTACCCAGCCAACGGAACGAATAGTCGTGGTCAAGAATTGCAAAATCGATTTTGATCAATGGTCCACAGTGTTCAAGTCATGTTTGAAGTCAAGGAAGTCAACAAACCTCACCCTTTAACATCTAAACAAGATACGCATGCCTAACACCCAAGTACCCCACTTTACACTTTCCCTTGTCATTTCCAAAATCAGAAAAAACCCATCTTCTCAAACTATCGACACCTCCTCCCATACCCTCTCAACTGCACCTTTTCTCTTCATGTTTCAACTGTGCAGCCATGAATACTTCATCACTTTTAAATTACCAACTCTATTTATTGTCAAATCAGTTGGTTTTCACCTCTCCTAACTCTTTTTTTGGTACCATATATTGAGTTATAAGAAAGAGAAGAAATCTGAGTGAAGAGAAGATTGTCGCATGAAATCAGTTTGAAGACTCTCAATTACAACATGTTATGTGACGTCAATGGAGTGGTTGTAGGTCGTGGAGTATATTTCAGTTGTATTTGGTGAGTGATGGATATCTCAATCCATAATTTTCTGATTGTACTTTATTGAAAATGGGTTTGAGAATTGGGAGAATTTTGTATAAATAGGGAGGCAGATGTATGTTGAAAGGAAAGCCCGGGGTAGCCGGTGCAAGCTGTAGTAGTAGTTTAGATTTTGATTTTACTTTTGTTATGTTCTAAAAATCTCTGATAGGGTATAGATGAAACCCTATCTTACTGCTTTGTATTCATGCTCTTGGTAGTAATATTGTTGTGCTTGAATGTTTTAGAATAAATTTCAATCTTAGTTCTTCAACACTTTACTTTCACATTGTATGTCATGCATCCATTGTAGTTAGAGAAATCTTGTGTTGAAGTGTTGCAGCTCATGCTTAATCACATAAATTGATCTTTTGATTAGATGTGCCTTAATCAGACAGTTAATGCTTAGGGTGAATAACCTTAGTTATGATTGGATTATTCATATTAAAGTCACCTTAGATAAACGCCAGATTTGAATCTTCCCCGTTATCATATATAAGGACAAGAGAAACACCATTAGGTGAATACCTAGTGTGAGCTGATGGTGGAATTGATTGCCCTAGTGCCTCCTTATTCAGTGTTTACATCCATTTTTACTGCATCTTTATTTTCAGTCTGGTTATTGCTTTGATCTCTGCCATCATCTAGTCGTATCGACAACCCTTTCGTTTCTAAAAAGTACTAGTAGAACCTTAGACGTTTACTGTCACCGAAACAACTCCCTGTGGGATCGACCTGTATTTTCCGTATCTATGTTATAGACACTGTGCGCTTGCGGTATAATATTATAGGTTTCTAAGCCTATCAAGTTTTTGGCGCTGCTGCCGGGGAGTTGGCAAGCGTTGTAGTTAGATTGATAGGTTCTGTTTTTGCTATGTTATAATTAGATTTGTAAATAGCGCATATTTTCTCTGAATTTTCTTTGCTATTTTTATTTTCATCTTGTCATTTGCATCTGTAGGGTGATTCTGTAGCTTGTAATACCTCTTAGTCTCTCTGAATTTCCTTTTTGTTTTGATTTTTAGTTTGTATCTAGATTTTTATTTAGCTCTTGTTTCATTCCGTAACCATCTCTTAGTTAATAAACTAGAATTCATGTTTAGTTTGTAGTGTTAATCCATTTTTAGTGCAAGTTGTCTTATTTTTGTAGCTTTCCTCTTAACTAGCCGCATTGTTTCATTTTTTCCTTTTGCTTAAAGTTTTGTTTGTAATTGAACACATTAGCATAAGTCAGTTGCTGTTATTTTGTCTTATATCTAATTGTACTTCTTAGTCTGTATATAGTTCGCATAGGAATTAATAGCTCGTCTTAGCATTTAGTAATACAATGTTGGTCATAAAGTATCGTTGTAGTAGTTGTTTGACTGGTAGTTAGTGATGTATTAGGACTATACATAATTAGTTTGTGCTCTGTGGCTTTGTGTTTTTATCTGAACCTTGTTTTTACTGTAGCATTTAATAATCTAGTTGTTTTTCATAATCCATATTCTGTAATGCTTTGATTTTGCTTTTCAATTAGACTTTGTTTTGGTGTTCATTTACTTTTTACTTTATTTTTATTTTTTGGTCCCGTAGTTTCTAGCTTTTAGATTTCTCCATAGATTTTTGGTTGTCGGATTTGGTGCTTACTGTCCATATTGCTAGTTGATTGTAGTTATGATATGTATATATGTATCTTTATTTTTACATTTTAAAGAAAAAAAATACAAATTTGTTAATACTGATTTTCCTTTCTAGTTTAGATTGTAATCTGGCTTACATTTTGTATTTGCACTGTTCTTAGCTTAGCTTAGTTCATTTTAGATCTGTAGCTTTCATTAATTTTGTCTTTTCTGTACATAATTTCAGTTTATTTAAAACTTCGTCTGCAGTAAAGTAAGTCAGTTGCAGTTCATTGCTCCTGTATAGGTTATAGCTACCTTTGCTCGGTAGTCTAGTAGGTCATAATATTTTATTTTATTTTAGTATTATTTGGTTTAGATTTTTCATTTTTCTTATTGCTTCACATTTTCTTTTTTTTTTTGGGTTTCGAAATTTCATTTTGAGCTTAACAGGTGCTTACAAGCTACTGTCAAAGCCAAGAAAGGAGAGGAGCAAGTGCATGCAGATGGATCACTACGTACACCCCACACACGGACGTACAAGAATAAATTTGGAATTGTTCCTCTAGTGCAATTGTGACTCCCAGATGCTTGCCGGAGTGTTGTCAGGTGCTAGAAAGACCACCCCTTTGGCTAGAGAGAGAAAAAAAAGAAAGAAAAGAAGATCGTTTTATTTGTCCATCCTTTCGGTTGTGGCAGGAGGTAAGTACTCTCTTGTACCCTGTGGATGTGTGATCTTGTGTGAGTGATCTGAATCATAGACTTGGAAATTTCATATCGCTGGATTGGTATACTGTCTAGGCTCTGTTGCATATTGTCATAAATTATTAATAAGTTTGCCTAAGTGAAATCCCACTCTCAACTGTTGTTAAATCTTCCTAGGTCTAGACAATGGGTGATTGTATAAATAAACCCCGTACTCTTCACGAGTACATGTATCCCAAAAAAACAAGCTTGTCATCATGTATGGTCTTATCCCAGACCGATGGCCCATTTAAATTAGATGTAAACATGATACAAATGCTTCCAATATTTCGAGGGGATGATGCTGAAAATCCCTATCATCACGTAAGAGAGTTTGAGAAAATTTGTCGGATTATGCAATTTTAAAATATATCCGAGAACTCTTTAAAGTTGCGTTTGTTTACATTTTTTTTAAAAGAAAGAGCTAAATCATGGTTTTACAGTCTGAGACCACAGTCAATCACCACTTGGGACCAACTCACAACAATATTTTTCAAAAAGTTCTTTCCATATCATAGGACCATCAACATTCTTCAAAGTATTAATTGTTTTGTCCAGTTACATGGAGAGACACTTTTTCATTATTTTGAAAGGTTTAATGATTTGTTGTTTGAGTGTCCTCACCATGGCTTTGAGAAGTGGAGACTGATCGCAATTCTTTATGAAGGATTAGACTTTAATTCTCGAGTCTTGGTTGAGTCTATGTGTAATGGTGAGTTCATTGATAAAACTGTGGATAATGCATGGTCATTTCTAGCTGAAGTTGCAGAGAAAACCCATCAATGGGAATCCATTAAAAAAACTAAGACAATGTCACATGATATGGGTGATCTCCATGAGTCAGATGTTGATTTTGACTCTGATACAAATATAGAATTCTTGATTAGGAGAGTTGAAGCTCTAGAGAGGTGCACAGATGAAAATTCTGATGCACCCAATTTATGTAACCAGACTGAATTCTCTTTTTGTATCTTGTGTGATAGCTTTGACCATTTGAGTGAAAACTGCTCTGAATTGCATGCCATTAAGCAGTCTAAAATGCATTGTGCCAATACTTTCCATCAAATGCATGAGAATGAGCTATACTTGTCAACTTGTGAACTAGGAAGGATAAACAATCTGAATCTTTCATGTACTGATGACCCTACACATGGTTTACAACCTGCAGTGAGCAAAATTGCCTCAGTTTCAAATGAAAGAAGTGATGAGCATGTGGACTATGAATGTGAAATGTTTGTTTTTCCCCGTGAACTTAATTCTAAAAATGGCGTTTCTTACCCTATTGCTGAAAATGTTAATACATGTTCGCTTATTTTAGAGGCAGATGTATGGGAAGAGAACACTAGTGGTTTGGACGGGGTAAGCTTTTCATGTATATGTGATGATGATGATATGGTATTAGAAGAGGTTGTTAATTATGAATGCAGAATTTCAGAGTTTTGCAACTCTGAAACGTTAGACCACATTGTAGAAACCTCCACTACTAATAGTTCATTAGATATTCATACATCTTAGTGTTTATATATGCATGAAATTGATGTTGATTTGGGGCTTGTGCAATTGTTTTGTGATGATGGGCGTGATACACAACTTGATTGTGACTTAGGGAAGGTTGAATTTTCTGTCGACAGCAATGACCTTATAAATCAAAATAACTGTAATGTGTCTGATTCCCTGCCTAGGTCGCAATATGTTGCTTCTTCTGATGCCGATTTGGGTACTTTGGATGATCATGAATCTGATTTTGGTCTTGTTGATTTGTTCTTTGAATCTGAGCATGTTGCAGTACTTGTAGATGACTTAGGAGATGTTAATGTGACTGATAATAATGGTACTCTTGATCTCATACATGTGAGCGACATAGATGTGCCTACTTTCCTACCTAAGTCACCGACTGAGATTCTTCCACCCAACCTAGATTCAGCATGTAAAGAGATTTTAAAACCAACGTCTCTGAGAATTCCTAGTCTAGGCCTGGAACTGTGTCATCTCAAGTCCTTTTGGATTATTTTTCTGCTAAATATAATACCCTTGAAGAGCCACAGTTGGAATATTTCCATGTTTCTCTGCCCATCCCTAACAAAGTCCACTTTGAATTAGATCTTGTGCATGCAGCTCCCCTAAAATTGCAAGATTTTGTGCTCAAAAACACACCTGTTGACAAATTCTGGTTTGGGGTAACTCGTTTGCATATGCAGCCTTACCTGCACTTTCATGTTACATATGTGTAAGACTGTTGATGTTTTTGCATGTCGTTTTTTGGGTTGATCCTCAACTCTTTAGGTTGTATATATATGGAAAATCATCATTGTATATTCCTGTAGGTAATTATGTTTTCTAGATTTTCTTGTACATATGTGCTAAACCAATGTGACATCAGCTGAGTTCTTGTTGGATTCTAGTGCCATGAAAAATAGAGTTCAAAAATTGCTTTTGCCGACATCTGATAATATCTTTCCTTTCTCTACTCAGCATGGTTCTCATGGTATGTTGTAGTTATAATTCAGCTTATGTTTAGAAACATCGAGGACAATGTTTAGTTTAGGTTTGGGGGTGAAGTATAGATACCTTGACTGTCACTGTGCATATCATTGAAACTGAACTCTGCCATATAAAAAAGAATAATAAGAAAAATAAAAAAAATATCAAAAAATCAAAAATAATTGAGCTCATCTACCTTGATCTGTGATGCCTGCGCATATATGTTAGGGTTCTTGAACTAGATGATGAGGTACAAGTTTGATATCTTTCTGATTCTAGCACTACAACATGCGAGTTCGAATTACATTTTTTTTGAAACTTTTTGAACATGTGATATGAAACTTGCACTTGAACCATCTTTCAAGCATGTATAACGCCTGATTTGCGTAATCCGGTAGACTGCCAATCATCTAGAATACCGATACTGCCTCTTGTTATAATGTCAATGTAATGTATATTTTTTGTTTTATGTAAAGTCGTTGTATCATCTTGTGTTTGTGACTCTTTCATCTAAAAAGAAAAGAGAAAAGAATGAAAAAAAAATCAGAAAATTTCAAAAAAGAAAAAAATAATAAAAAAAGAAAAGAAAAGAAAAATGAAAAGAGATTTTGTTATCTTGTGTTCCATGAAATCAATATTTCTTGTTTCAAAGTTGTCAAAGTAAATAGTCAGTCAATGAGTATGTTGTAATTAATCTTCGTGTCTGTTTTGTAAATAGTATTGTATGAGCAAAAGAGGATGTAACTAGCTTGCCTTTGAATCGTCTCAACTATCTCTCAGCATTGGCAGTCATGACTTAGGTTGATAGATCAGTTGCTATGCATGTTCATGATAGAATTACACCTTACACTCTTATCACATGTTAACCAATCGAACTCTTGGATTTCAAAATATTTTTTGTGCTGGAATCAGTGTGTGTCGCTTGTACCTTTCAAAGCTAGATTGACATATCCATTTTGATGTGAGCTTAAACTGAAATGCAGGTGTTACACATCATAAAAGGTGAGCTCCCTTTTGACCTAGAACTTTGTGGGTATGTTCTAAGCAAGCCCTCACGAGACATCAACTCGTCCACTAGGGACACTTAGTGGTTTAAAAGGCTTATTGCATTCGCTAAATGCAATCGAGAGACCAGCGACAATGGTATAGGTAGGATTTCCTTGGTTTTTTTGTTTACTCGAGGACGAGAAAAATTCAGGTTTGGGGGTGTGATTGGTACCTAATAATGCATATTTCTAGTTCATTTTGCTGTCTTTTATCACATCTCTAATACCTTAATGTTCTATTTTGCGACAAATATTGTATCATGAGCATATCTCTTTTAATGAGTAATTTTGTTGGAATAATCTCTTTTTGTGTTGTGTTGTAGGTGGTTGAGTGAATGGAAAACAAGGTGTTTGCGGGAAGTGGGAATGTACCGGGATGCAAAGGAGCTGTTAGATGAAGCATGTGCAGAATGAGCTTACCCAGCCAAAAGGTGCTCCTCACATTAAAGAGAAGGAGAATGCGCCTAAGATGTACATTCCGGTCATGCCATTGAGTCTCGCCTCTACATGTTCAATCTCGGGTCTGATGGTTATACGTTCAAGGTAGCCGCGAAAGTCTTCATTCAAATAGCCGAGATTATAGCAGTCCCTACTGGCATCAGAGGTATGAATCTGGTAAACGAGTAGGAAAGGATTGGACTGATCTTGTGGTGCGAGGTTCTCTGGAACAAATAGTCGTGGTCAAGAATTGCAAAATCAAGTCTGATCAATGGTCCAAAGTGTTCAAGTCATGTTTGAAGTCAAGGAAGTCAACAAACCTCACCCTTTAACATCTAAACAAGATACGCATGCCTAACACCCAAGTACCCCACTTTACACATTCCCTTGTCATTTCCGAATTAGAAAAAACCCATCTTCTCAAGCCATCGACACCTCCTCCCATACCCTCTCAACTGCACCTTTTCTCTTCATGTTTCAACTGTGCAGCCATGAATACTTCATCACTTTTAAATTACCAACTCTCTTTATTGTCAAATACATTGGTTTTCACCTCTCCTACCTCTTTTTTTGGTACCATATATTGAGTTATAATAAAGAGAAGAAATCTGAGTGAAGAGAAGATTTCCGCATGAAATCAGTTTGAAGACTCCCAATTACAACATGTTATGTGACGTCAATGGAGTGGTTCTAGGCCGTGCAGTATATTTCAGTTGTATTTGGTGAGTGATGGATATCTCAATCCATAATTTTCTGATTTTACTTTATTGAAAATGGGTTTGAGAATTGGGAGAATTTTGTATAAATAGGGAGGCAGATGTATGTTGAAAGGCAAACCCGGGATATCCGGTGCAAGCTGTAGTAGTAGTCTAGGTTTTGATTTTACTTTTGTTATGTTCTAAAAATCTCTGCTAGGGTATAGATGAAACCCTAGCTTACTGCTTTGTATTCATGCTCTTGATAGTAATCTTGTCGTGCTTGAATGTTTTAGAATAAATTTTAATCTTAGTGCTTCAACACTTTACTTTCACATTGTATGTCATGCATCCATTGTAGTTAGAGAAATCCTGTGTTGAAGTGCTGCAGCTCATGCTTAATCACATAAATTGATCTTTTGATTAGCTATGCCTTAATCAAACAGTTAATTCTTAGGGTGAATACCTTAGTTGTGATTGAATTATTCATATTAAAGTCACCTTAGATAAACGACATACTTGAATCTTCCCCGTTATCATATATAAGGACAAGAGAAATACCATTAGTTGAATAACTAGTGTGAGATGGTGGTGGAATTGATTTCCCTAGTGCCTCCTTATTTAGTGTTTACATCCATTTTTACTGCATCTTTATTTTCAGTATGGTTATTGCTTTGATCTCTGCCATCATCTAGTCGTATCGACAACCCTTTCGTTTCTAAACTAGTACTAGTAGAACCTTAGACGTTTACTATCACCGAAATAACTTTGACCTATATTTGCCGTTATCTATGTTATAGACACTGTGCGCTTGCAGTATAATATTGTAGGTTTCTAAGCCTATCAGTGGGCTAGTTTCTGTAACAGACTGATACAGGTTGGTGTTCAATCTAGATTGGGTCTCGGGTTTTTTTCAAAGAATCGAGATCTGATTTTTTAAGGTTTGAAATCAAGTTTTGAGAAAAGTCTGCGAATGATTGGTGGTCGTTGTTGGCATTGAAGATGGTGATGTGATTCGATTCCATTAATAAAAGGGAATCTGAGAGCTGCTACGATAAAATTGATTCGAGACATTCAAGAAGATGAAATTCAGTTGAAGAAATTGATATGGGATTGAACTTGTCACAACCTTGGATGGTTGATTTTCGAAGGAATTTGAGGTGGGTATGATGGGTGATTGCTCAAGAATTTAGGCAGAATCGAAAGAGAAAGAAGAACGCAGAATGGGTATTGAAGTAGAACTAGAGAAGAAAATTGTAGCATAGAAGCAGAAGCGGGAAATTGAATGTTGAGATGGTTATGTTGTGTGAATTAATGGTATATATTGGAGATGATGAACCTGTTGTTGCTAAGAAGTAATGGGTGAAACTTCAACCTAATAGATAATGTGAAATTTTATTTGTTTGATTTTGTTCCCATTTTGTGTTCAATTCCAATTGCAATACGTTATGGGTAATAATTATAATCTTTATATGCATAAATTTGGTTTAACTATCATATATGTTTGAAATTTTTAGGGTGCAGTTGAGCATATTCTTAACAGTTAGATGAATGTTAGGGCAGTGACAGATGTTGCTTTGAATGGTGTTGTGAATCTGTGTGTTGCAGTGCTGACATGGGATTTCTGGCAAAATGGATGGATATGCACTGATGATGATAATGGATGACTCAAGTTAATGGTGTTGTAGAATGTATTACAAGGAAATGAAGTGCAGAGAAAGAAATTGCAGGTGCAGGTGGTGGAAGTGACTTAAATGTGCAGTATAGAAGTAGAAATGGAGTTGTTGTTGTTGTTTTCCATGAATCTGGAATTGCAAGTATGGATTGTAATGATGGTACTGAGGCTGCAAAGGAGTTATAGATGATGGTGCTGATTTATTGACAGAACAACAAGGATGAATGGAGGAGCTACAGATTGAAATTGGTTGTGTCGTGTATCTGAAATTACAGGGATGGGCGCTGCTATTGGTAGAGGTATTGGATTAGAAGCTAAGAAAATGTTGTTGACTGGTTATAGATGGGCTCTGATGGTTGCTATAGGAGCTGAGAACATTACATAGGGGTTGAAGTCATATTTGTTTAGCTTCAGATGGAGAACTTGGTCTTGTAGTTGTTGCTGTTTATGAAACTACAAGTGTGTTGATGGTGGTTTTTAGTTCAGAGTTAAAATTGTAAAACCTCACATTTAATGTGTCGTCACTCTGCAAAGAAACAAATCCATGTAAAAGTGATGAGTGTTCAACCTCTCCACTGGCGCATTTATTGAGCAACTCAATATGTTCACATGAAATTTATCTAGACTGGTGCATATAGCAATAATCCCAGACTAAGCAATTGATCCGTTATGGATTAGTAGGTGCAAAGTTCTACCCAATATCAGAAAGCAAAGAATAAAGGAGACGCGGAGTAGGAGCAACAACGAAAGAAGGTGTGGCCATGCCATAAGCCAGCCGACGCCACTTGCAAGTGGCCACACCCCATGCTGCCCAACCGACCCTTATTCCCTATCGACCAATCAAGTCGCTTTAAACCTGCCAGACTCCCATGAGTTGTGGATGGGCCCATACTTGCCGGCCGCATTCCCCATCTACCAATCAGGTCGCGTTAAACCTTCCACACGCACCAGAAGTGTGGCCACTCCCGTGCTTGGCCGACCCCGCTTTTTATTGACCAATCAGGTTGCTCTAAACCTGCCACAATATTAAAAGAGGTGGAATTGCGTCAAGTGGTCACCATGCCAAATTGGATTCCAAAATATCGTTCCAATGACATGCTAACGGCATGCCAAACGCAAATTCCAAACGTGCCACTTTACCGCAGTATCACGCCAAACGCGCCAACGCGCCATGAACAGCGCACCTACGTGCCAACGCGTCATGAATAGGGCACCATATCTAGCTACTCGTGTAAATCCTTGCTCATGTGCTCGTTTCCACATGATGGAATGGCTATGTTTCCTTTGGCATGGCTATGGCACCATTTGCACAAAACTTCGTTGTGCCACGGCCACATGCCGCATGCGCTAATTAGGGTTTCGGCACGCCAAACCCTAATTTTGGCCACGACGCCAAATCCTTTGGCCATGCCGCCAAAACTTAATTTTGGCCACGACGCCAAATCCTTTGGCCATGCCCCCAAAACCTAACTTTTTCCATGCCACCATGTCACCGGCATGTGCCAATGACACCACTTTGCTATTGTCAGGCACCAACAGGATGTGGCCATAATTAATGGCTACCCTTTATCATGAGTTACAATCTCGGCCGCCCAACTTTGCTAGTCGAATAGTCCGGCCACACTCCTATTATAGGCGGTCAACCAAATGTCTCTGTTACCATTGTACGCTCCTCTTCCATAAGGAACAATCGGCCAGCCCCGCGGCCTACCATATGGCTTCTAAACGATCACCCAAAGATTGTACAAACAACTGGGAACGTTTGGTAAACAATTTCAGTATGATCTACATGCCAAACGTTTAGTATGGATGTCTAGCATAACATACTAAAAATTAAAATCAATCGGAGTAACGAGCTAAAAGATACAGCATAAAAGGCGAGCTAGGTCATGGCTGAAAACTGACAGAATTCCTCCTGAGTTTTATTGTTGGGATGTTTTCACCTACTAAACAAGCTCAAAACCTAAATATTCTCGCGTAGAAAGATAGGAAATTCTTTTCTGATCAGAATGGAGTGGCGGACCGTCAAAATCCAAGTTCGTGCGAGAATTCTACAACAATTTTAGTGAGGGTCCCACATCTGAATTTTCTGATTACGAAATTTCATGAGTTAATACAAAATTATGCGAATCATCTCAGCCATCCAACTTGGGTAGCCAACTTAAATGGTTTAGATTTAATTTGGTCCAACCAATAGGATGTCAAAATGGTTTCAAGCCACCATTCTCCTATAGGGACCGATCACCACATCTTTAATATATATGGATAACTCATGGAAGCTACTCACACATGACCACCCATCACCTAGCTTGCGCGTGATTGGTCAGAATAACTAGGTCTTGCAAACAAGACCCATTCAGCAGCCTGCTGCATATTTTTCACGAAAACACTCGAGACATCAAACATGTCACAAACTGGGGGATACTCATCAGGGTATTGGTCTGGCGGTTTACAGTGTGCGGAGTGCAATACGCCCGTTATAAGAAAGTGTTCGGAAGAGAGACAGTTAGTGGTGGCAAGAAGTAATGGGTGTAAACGGATCCACTTCCTTCATCGTGGAATCCCGGTTTCTGATAGTTACACGTTACTCCACTATTCCATCACTCAATTGTTTCCACTTCCTACGAGATCAGGGTACGTTTAATTATGATTTGTATAAATAGGTTTCACCTATTTCCACAAAACAACAAGTTTTGGTCAGAGAGCAACACAATATCCAGAAATCATCAGAGAACTGATAACTTTCATTCCTCAAGCCAGTTCCACATTCTGATACAAGTCATAAAACAACCACACCTTTAGAATTAACCATTCTGGTCTCAACATTTTCTTCGTTTCCCTCCCTAAGACCAACCCTTCTCCTTCACTTTGTGACCGAAGCAAGCCTGGAACGGCCATTTCTTGGTTTAGGCCAGAATTGTACAGATTGATCTCTCGAATCAAAAGTACTCCCGTGCAGTGCATTGTTTAGGGTTTAGATTTGTTTCTCATCCACACACCCAAATTTACCAAAACCAGCAGAAACAGTTTTCACCCACAAACAAGGTGATGACCAATTGTTGCTGTTTATATGTCTTTATGGGGTCAATTGTTGTTGAACCCAATTTTTTATGGGTCAACGATTATTGGTGACACCATTTTTTACATTTTAGAGAAAGATACCCTAAACTGTGGTTGATCCCATAAATGGGATCAATATAGACGCATCCGAAACAAAAACCAAGCATTACCATTTGTTCATGTATATCTCTGGACTTCGGTTTTTATGGAATTAACTCTTGTTGTTGACCCAATTTTTCATGGGATCAACTACTGTTGTTGATCCGATCAACTCCTATTGTTGACAACATTTCCTTGGATTAGTATAATCATTCTTGTAGTTTAAATCATGTAAAGTTCTTCAAATATTGAATTTGTGGTGCAATGGTAGCATGACTGACTCCATGTCAGATGATGCGTGTTCAACTCACGCCAAGTTCACTCCATTTACATGGATCAACTTTTATTGTTGATCCAGTTTAGGGGATCGACTATTGTTGTTGATCCCCTAAATTCGATAAACTTCTACTATTGATCCTTTTTTTTTTTGGATCAACTACTGTTGTTCATCTCTAAATTGGATCAATTTCTACTGTTGATTCTATTTGGATCAACTACTGTTGTTGATCTAAAAATATCTGAACCAATGGCGGCGACGACGGTGGCAGTGGTGGTGGCGGAGGACTGGTGGTGGTGGCGGACTAGTGATGGTGTAACGGTGGTGGAATATTAGTGGTGGAGGCGGTTGGTAGGTGGTGTTGGTGGAATGGTAGTTGAACGTTGGTGGTGGTGGTGCTAGTGGTGGTGGTGGTGAAGTGGTAGAGTAAGAAATTTGTTCCATTTTAAAATAAAAAAAAATACTATATGGGCGAAGTTATTAAGATAAAACTAATTTTAAATGGATAAAATTATTAAAAAAGAGAGATATATTTATTGTTGTATAAGGATATATTTATACGGTGTTAAAACTAACGGATATATTAAGGAGAATATAATTATTATACCCTTTTAACTTCGTGCCATGGCCCTTGCTTTTACCAATTACAAACAAATGCTTTTACCTGTTACAAACAAAAAAACACCGCTTTTGAGTTTTGACCGATACTTCAAAAAAAATCTTTGACTTCAAATCTTGACAGGCACCCACCTTTCGAATCCAAAATCCCAGAAACCCCAAAATTCTAAAATCATCAAACCAGAAACTGAGAGGTGGCGATTTCTCTTCTTGTTCCATTTTCTTGATGATTAGCAGCATCACAGGCACTTGTTCCTTGGTCCCAACTAGGCAGCCGGAGGCTAGTAAAGCTGATGGATGTGATCGATCTTCAGGGTTCTAAAATTCAGTTTGTTCATGGAGCTTAATGATTGTTTCGTATTGCCTCAGGCAATTTTCTGCTCTGAATATCAATTTAGTATCCAACTATATACATTCTGTTGTATTTTTAAAGCTTTTGAATCGTATGCTGGGTGTTGATTTGGGGCATGTTCTTTTTTCCTCTTTGTAGGATAGTACTGTATCTTTGATTTTCATTTGTATGTGATCCATCAAAAAAATTTAGCTAATGAATACGACGCATCTTTCAATTTCCGGCAAGAAATTTGTTAGCAACCTTTAACTGACATGAGTGTGGAAATTTGAAAAATCTTTCTTATTAATCACCATTTCATTTCGCAATCTCTGACCCATTCGGCTATCAAACGAGCCATATCCTCCAGACACTCGTTATGTAGACTTACAATATCCTCGAGCCCTGATGCAATCACAAATTTTGGAAATGAGTACTTCATTTTAGAGTTTTCCCTGAAACTTGGGTTTCGTAGCTTCAATGCTGAGCTATAGTGAGCTTACTTATCTTGGATGTTGGTCATGGAGAACTATCTCCCGAAGCTGTTGTTGCATAGTTTTCTTCAATTATCTCATTTTGGCTGAATCCCTCTATACATACTCCTACTCTTTGTTATATATATATGCTTTACGTTATTTCACTCCATTCCTTCCCATACTGAAGTTTTCAGTTGGATTTTTATCACCAGGTTAACATGGATAAGTGGTTGGTAATGTAGTGGAGGAACTTTTACTTATTACATTGGTTCGCCAGAGAATCTGAAGTTGTTTGTTATGAAACATCAGCGCGAGAGGTACGGAACTAGAACCACCAAATTAGCTACTTAGGACATCAGGACATCATTTGATTTTGAAATCTGTATCTCAAATTATGTCAAGTTTATCTTATCTATTAGTAGGTTTGTCTTTCAAAGCTTTAGTTGATGTGATGTTCTTAAAGGATATAGGACTTTTATGTGTTTACTGTCATTGGGTTAGAACGTTGACATATTTTTATCTGTAGCAGAGACAATCCTTGGTTGTAGTTCAATCTGTTGATAATGCTTTGGTGCCGACTCTTCCACGGCTTCAACATAGTTCAGTGATCTCTTTTGGGTATCACTTAATTGTTCAATCAATCTCAGAATGAATAGGCGGAGATAAGTAATAGTAATACCAAATGGAGCTTCGCAGAATATCACACCGAGCTTGAATATCTTAAAAAACCTGGCATGTTGTGCTATAAATGCATCCCAAGATTAGAAACAAATTCAGCTTTCTTGTAGAAAGATACACTAGCTTCTAATCACACAAACTTGTACTGAGGAACGCACCAGAGACGGACTATAGTATTATATGTGACTTTTCAGCTGTTCCTTTAAGGGGTCTAAATGATTAGAGGCAGGTCGCAGCTAACATATTAATCAGTATCTTGGATAACTTTTATAAATGAAGGCTAATGCGGCATCGTTATATTGACACTTACGCAGGAGATATAACTACCTTCTCTGGTTCTTTGTGGGTTTGCTTGACTTGCAAATATTAGATAGTTAGAAGCCTAACAGTGTCTTACTTTTTGGGTCCGCCTAACTGAGAATACACATAATGCCCTTTGTCTTTTCCCCATGTATTTCTATTTGGGTCAGCTTGACTGTAATTTGGATCCTAGCACTGACTTGTTCCCACGAGCGTGACTACTAGTTGCATAATATCCACTGTTTTCCTTTGTACTTTTGGGTGGATCAGCTAAACTGGTACTTAAATAGATGATTTGGATCCTAGCAATGCCATATTCCATAGGTTAGCCACTTAGCCTAACTAGTTGATGTGCAATGGTCATATGTCTTTTGCTGTATTGATTCCCACATGAAATCAGTTTTATATGGTAACCATTGGGTCAATCCCAGATATCACAGTCATTTTATCTACATGTGTTTCTGGTCGCATCTTATTTTTTTCACTTCTATAATTATTTACATGCAATATTTCCTAAGAATAATAGGTTTGCTGTTGCCCATGTGGATGATTTGCTAGATGAACTTTGAAAACGTATGAATCCTGGTTGTATCTGATGACCAGGAGGATCCTTAGTATTTTTGAATGTCATCTAGCACAAAGACCTCTGTCTGTGTAGTCTTTCTGCAAGCCTGTCCCTAATGTGGCGATACAACGGTAAAAAGCAAAGCATTTCCTCTGTGAAAATAGGGTCGTGATAGGTGTGATGAGCCAATGATAGACCAAAAGAGGGCGAGAGCAGTACCAACTACCAAGATGGGTGACCGCTCGGGAAGTCCTCGTGTACCTCTGTTTGGTTGAAAACCAGTCATTTCCATAGGACAAGGCGAGTGCAGTACCAAGATGGGTGACGGCTTGAGAAGTTTTCGTGTTTCCTTTCTAGCCTACCCCAACTTGTTTGGGACTACAGGCTTAGAAGAACAAGAAGATTTCTAAAAATAATATTAGTTAAATAAAAAACTGTTGTGGAGGTGCTCGAAGAGCTGAATTAAACAGTCATTCCTTGAAGTCAAACTTAGATAGAAATTTGAAGCAGGATTCTAGTAGCAGTTCTAATAGATGATTGTATGTTACAGTATGGTTGTGTCATCCTAGAGGATTCTCTGTCAAATGCTCAAATATATGCATGGATCACTTAGGATAACTACTGCCTGTCAGCCCATGCAATAACTATATTTTAATATATGCATCAACATGGACATTAGATGCTTCTATGCAGATCACAAGCCTACCCCCCTCCTGTATATACATGCATTGTGCTTTTTTATATATATTTGGCATACGCTGCTGCCGAAAAAAGTACATTGGAGAGCGTCTATACCAACTTTTGCTGCGGAAACGTCTTCGTACGAAATGTCCTAGGTTTAGAATCCAACTATATATACATTCCGTTGTGTTTTAAAGCTTTTGAATCATATGCTGGGTGTTGATTCGGGGCATGGTTTTTTTTCTCTTTGTAGGATAGTACTGTATCTTTAATCTTCATTTGCATGTGATCTATTACTTTTACCCAATGAATTATGATTATTTATGCTACTGAATATACACTACTATGCATGTTTCAAATTTCAGCAAGAGATTGTTAGCAACCTTTTAACTGACATGAGTGTGGAAATTTGAAAAATCTTTTGTATTGTTTCAGTGATCACCATTTCATTTCGCAATATCTGACCCATTAAGCTATCAAATGAGTCATATGTTCCTGACACTCGTTATGTAGACTTATAGTATCCTCAGCTCTGATGCAATCACAAATTTTGGAAAAGAGTACTTCATTTTTAGAGTTTTCTCTGAAACTTAGGTCTCGTAGCTTCAATGCTGAGCTATAGTGAGCTTACTTATCTTGAATGTCGGTCATGGAGAACTATGTCCTGAAGCTTTTATTGAGTAAATTTCTTCAATTATCTCATTTTGGCTGAATCCCTCTATACATACTCCTATTGTTGTATTTATGCTTTACATTATTTTACTCCATTCCTTCCCATGCTGAAGTTTTCAATTGGATTTTTATCACCAGGTTAACATGGACAAATGGCTTATCGGTGGATAAGTGGTTGGTATTGTAGTGGAGGAACTTCTATATATATCACATTGGTTCGACAGAGAATCTGAAGTTGTTTGTTGTGAAACATAGCGCGAGAGGTACGGAACTAGAACCACCAAATTAGCTACTTAGGATATCATTTTATTTTTAAATCTGTATCTCAAATTATGTCAAGTTTTATCTTATCTATTAGTAGGTTTGTCTTTCAAAGCTTTAGTTGCTGTGATGTTCTTTAAGGATTTATGACTTTTATGTGTTTACTTAGTGTTCTCTGTTTGCTCATTGGAGTTAGAACGTTGCCATATTCTTATCTGTAGCAGAGACAATCCGTAGTTGTAGTTCAATCTGTTGATAATGCTTTGGTGCCGACTCTTCCACGGCTTCAATATAGTTCAGTGATCTCTTTTGGGTATCACTTTGTTCAATCAATCTATGAATGAATAAGCGAAGATAGGTAATAGTAAATACCAAATGGAGCCTCGCAGAATATCACACCGAGCTTGAACATCTTAAACAACCTGGCATGTTGTGCTACAAATGCATCCCAAGGTCAGAAACAAATTGATCTTTCTTGTAGACAGATACACTAGCTACTAATCACACAAACTTGTACTGAGGAACACACCAGAGACCGACTATAATATTATATGTGACTTTTCAGCTGTCCCTTTAAGGGGTCTAAATGATTAGAGGCAGGTCACAGCTCTCATATTAATCAGTATCTTGGGTACTTCTATAAATGAACGCTAACACAGCATTGTTATATTGAAACTTACACAGGATGGAAAACTATTTTCTCTGGTTGTTTGTGGTTTTGCTTGACTAGTGAATATTAGATGGTTTGAAGCCACTCTGCCTTATTGCTTCAGTCGGCTGGCTGAGAGACACATAATACCCTTTGTCTTTTTCCCGTGTATTTCTATGTGGGTCAGCTTGACCACAATTTGGAGTTCAGCACTGACTTGTTCCTAGGATTAGCGTGGCTACTAGTTCCATAATGGCCGCCGTTTTCCTTTGTACTTTTGGGTGGATCAGCTAGACTGGAACCTAAATAGATGAATTGAGACCTAGCACTGTGGTATTCCTTAGGTTAGCATAGTGGTCATATGTCTTCTCCTGTACAGGTCCCCAGATAAACTCATGTGTTTCTCTGGTCACATCTCTATTTTTCTTATTCTTTTTCTTTTTTTGTATAATTGGAAAATTACATACAATATTTCCTAAGAACAATATTAGTTAAATGAAAATTTTAGTGGAGGTGCTCGAATAGTTGAACTTAACAGTTATTCCTTGAAGTCGAAGTTTGATAGAATTTTGACTTAGGATTCTAGTAGTAGTTCTAATAGATGATTGTATATTTACAGTGTTGTTGTGTCAGTCTTGGGATCAGTATATATAAGCTCCTAAAATGATTTTGACGCGGAAACGTCTTCGTGCATATCCAACTCCATAAAAATCTTATATTGTTGGCATCTATTATTTTATCAATTTAACTATTTTGATTTTTTTTTTAGCATCTAAAGCTGTGAGGCAGACAGTCGTGACGTTGTTTTGCCAGAGAATCTAAAGTTGTTTGTTGTGAAACATTAGAGCAACAGGTACAAAAGTAGAACCACCAAATTAGCTAATTAGGACAGAAATCATTTCATTTCGAACACTATATCTCAGATTATGTCAAGTTTATAGTTTTGTCTTCCAAGGCTCTAGTTGCTGTGACGCTGTTAAAGGATTTATGACTTCTATTCTATGTGTGTACGCACTGTTTTCTGTTTTCTTATTGGGTTAAACTTTGACATACTCTTAACTGTTGCAGAAACAATCCTTAATGCTATCTCAATCTGTTGATAATGCTTTGGTGCCGACTCTTCCACGGCTTCAACGTGCATAGTTCAATGATCTCTTTTGGGAATCACTTAATTGAATTGTTGAAGCTATCTCAGAACGAATAGGCGGAGATGGGTGGTAGCAAAGATCATGGAGCCTTGCAGAATATCACACCGAGCTTGGATATCTTAAACAACCTGGCATGTTCTGCGACAAATGCATCCCAAGGTATGATACAATCTGTGCTTTCTTAGAAACATATATGCTAGCTACTAACCACATACTTGTACTGAGGAACACACCAGAGATCGACTTTATTATTGCACATGAAGTTTCAACTGTCCCTGGGTTAAAATGACTATAGACTAATCACAGCTAACATTTAATCAGCAGCTTGGATACTTCAATAGTTGAATGCTAATGCGACATCATAATATGGAGACACGGCAAAGTGAAATATTCTTTGGTTCTAAGTGGGTCTGCTTGACAAGTATCATGATGTCTATTTGTGTTTTCCCTGTGTATTTCTATGTGAGCAAGCTTGACTCGTAAAATACCAGATAATTTGGAGCCTAGCACTGACTTGTTCCCAGGGTTAGCATTGCTAGTAGTTACATAACGGCCACTGTTTCCTCTGTACTTCTTTGTGGATTAGACGATTTGGAGCCTAGCACTGCTGTGTTCCTTAGGTTAGCAGACTAGTAGATGTATAATGTCCATATATCTCTTGCTGCGTATGTCCCTAAATGGGATAAATCTTGTGTTGTAAACTTTGAATCAATCCTGATATCATATTCATTTTATCTACATGGTCACTCCTTTGTTCTTACTTTTTTTTTTGTATTATTGGAGATTGACATATAATATTTCTTAAGAATAATTAAATAAAAAAATAAGTAAATAAATTGCAGTGGAGGTGCTTGAAGAGTTGAATATAACCGTCATTCCTTGAATTTGAAATTAGAATAGAGGTTTGAAGTTGGATTCTAGTAGTTCCTCAAGTAGATGGTTGTGTCAACCTAGAGGGTTCTCTGTCAAGTGCTGAAATATATGCATGAATAGCTTAGAACCTGAATTACCGCCTTTCTGCCCACTTTCCCAAGAACTTTATGTTAATATTGACATAACCTTGACATTAGGTGCCTTATTGTAAATCACAAGCTGAACACTCTCCGCATTGCTGCATTGTTCTTTACAAGTTATATTTGGTATAAGCTGCTGCCAAATGGCGCCTGGGCAGGTCAATCCCTGAGTCACTTTTACAACTTGCTTTTTCCTAGACTTCTTCTGGCCTCCCTCAGCAGAAGGTTGGTTTGGCCGTAGTTATTGGATAAGTTGGAACAAATAACTTAATTGGAGAGTGTCTAACCTATTTTTAGTTCGTGTAACCTTCTGAACTAAAATCATGTCTTAATGCTAGTGCTCAATGCCGGTAGATTTTAATCACGGATTAATAAAATACTTGCTGATCTGTTTGCTTTTATTAGCATATTTGATGAGCCTAAAGGGGTGTTCAGATTCTCTTATGAGCCTAAAGGGGTGTTCAGATTCTCTTATCGTTTTTAAGATTATGCAATATAAAGAAGCTCCTAAACTTATTCTGGGGTGGAAACGTGTACTATGAAATGTCCTTAGTTTTATGCCTATCCAATTTCATCTAAATCTGGCATTATTCGCTTCTCTTTTTTGTCACTTGCAACTTCTTTATTTCCTGGCAATTTAAGGAGTGAGCAGTTAGAAGTTAGAACTCAGGCCAACCAAGTCAAGCCAATGCCTTCAGAGGAGATGAAGACTGAAGAGGGTTTGAAGGAAGTTGAGGATAAGCACGCTGGTAGTTTGTGCGTGATTTGTTGTCAGAACTTTGCATCGGATGAGGTTTTATTTTGCCAAGACATTGTCAGATGATTTTGATTATTGAATTCCATAAGTTATTTGTTTATGTAGAGGATTTACTGGTTAGTGCATTTCCGTGTTCATACTTCAGGATGGCAAAAGAAGAAAGATTGGCAAGCCAGTTATCTATGACCCTGCAGCTAAGGAAAATCACCAGCTAAAACGTTCAAGGGCACGAGCTCACTCAATAAGTGCTCAAGTTCCCTCAGAATGTGTAACATATTAAATTGAGTTGAATTTCGGATTAATATTTTTCTATTGCGTTTGTAATATACACGATGCTAGGAATAGCAACAGGGATTACATAGTATCAGAATTGATAAAATAAACAATTGATGATAAATTAAGAACATAAAAGATTTTTCCTCCAGATTCTTTTCTATATTTCAAGCCACAATCTGATGATTAATAGAATTACCATCCAAGGCACCAAGTATGGCATTTGTATGCTCTTGTACCACTTTCCATGCCCCAGTTACATGTCTTTCCTCTGTCAGTGTTGCACCCACAGCAAACCGAATCATGTAAACCCCTCCAACAACAGCATGAGTCATATATATCGTGCCAGACGCATTGACTGATTCAAGTACTTTTGCATTGGTCTCATTTGTTACAGCTTTAGTGTAATCATTTTCGACTATTGCTTGCTTGAAAATTGCAGTTGGTTTAAGGCGAAAACAAACCATGGCAAAAGTTCGAGGAACCACAACTTCAAACCTGTTATCCATACCAATGAGCCCCTGAAAATGCTTAGCCATTTTAACATGACTCCTAAGGAAAGTTCTCAAGTTTGCGATTCCGTAGCTGCGAAGTACTAACCAAAGTTTCATCGATCGAAATCTTCTGCTTAGAGCTATTTGCCAATCCTTGTAATCAATAACTTGTTTTGATTCAGTTGCCTTGTTCTTTAGATACTCTGGATTTGTTGATAATGCCTTCACAAGGGAACTAGAGTCTTTAACCCATAAACAACAACAGTCTAAAGTAGTGAAGAACCACTTGTGTGCATTTAGACTAAATGAATCTGCCTCCTCCACGCCTGCAATGAAGTGCCTGAACTCTGGGCAGATACAAGCACTTCCAGCATACGCCGCATCCACGTGAACCCAAATACCGTACAGTTTTGCAACCTCGCAAAGTGGACCAATTGGATCCACTGCTGTTGATGAAGTTGTACCGACGGTAGCACATAGAAATAATGGAACTAATCCGGTTTCAATATCAGCAAGAATCGTAGATTGAAGCGACTTAGGAGAGAGCCCGAAGTTTGTAGCCTTTGAGGTAGAGATTGCGCGGAAGTTCTTTGGGTTTATACCGGCAATCTGAGCTGCTTTTTGTAGTGCACAGTGAGTTTGATCAGAAGCATAAACAACCAGCTTATTAATATTTTCTCTACCAATTTTATTCAACATTTTATCTCTTGCTGCAGTTAATGTGCATAAAATGGCTTCACAAGTAGTTCCTTGCAAAACCCCTCCTCCTCCTGAACTCCCATCTGACGAGAAGAGAAATGATTTTGGAAGTGTAAGCATTTGCCCGAGCCAATTCATGACAATACTCTCTAACTCAGTTGCAGCTGGTGAAGACATCCAATTGAATCCCACAACATTAAATCCGGTACTAAGCATTTCACCAAGGAACCCAGCAATCGAACCACTGGAAGGAAAGTATGCAAAATAATTTGGACTCTGCCAATGAGTAAGACCAGGGATAATATCATTTGTGACATCTTGAAGAATGGTTTCAATAGATTCAGGATCGTTCGGAGCTGATTCGGGCAATCGTCTGCCTAAGTAACCGGGTTCGACTTGGCTTCTGACTGGATAATTTTCAACATTTTTGTAGTATTCAGCAAGAAAATCGATTATCATGTGACCTTGCCTTCTGAACTCATCTGGATCAAGTGGATTCTGCAAACATGTCGACATGCTTTCTGGGTTATCAGTTGGAAGACTACCCATTTATACTACTTTTGCTAGAGAAAATTGGTGTTGAGAATAATGAAGAAGGAAATGAATGAAAGATTTATATAGAGATAATGAAGCATATGGAAAAAGCTCAAACCACACGCTAAAGAGGTCAGGAGAAAAAGAGGTGTCAACTTTATTTTATCAACACAAGCCATAGTGCTAGACTAAAAGGTGCATGCATTGTTGGAGAAGAAATTCCTTAACAATGAGGTAGGAAATAATTAGGTACATTCCATGAGACTTGAAAGTACTGTTTGTATAAGATAGAGGCTGCTGTGCATGTAGCAAGCTTGGTTAATTAGAAATACTGCACATGGGAGTTCGAGTCCTGCCGTGGTCAAGTGGCGTATATCTCAGTGGCATCACATTTAAGATTTTTGCACCTGAAATTCTACATTAGATGACGATGAAATTGACCTGCTAGATGCATGCAGTATGTGACATCAAGAATACCCGAAGGCATCATGCAGAATCTGCAGTTTGTACAGAAATATATACACATATAACGAGCTTCGCGTGATTGATTGGAAAATGAAAAACGAGCTTCGCGTGGGAAGGATTTAAGTTTCACTTTCACATGCACCAAAGTTGTACACTAACATGGAAATAAAATTAATTAATTAATAACAAAAAGTAGACTGATTTGATGCCTTAAAAGTTAAAACTCCACAACAGCTGCTCTCTCCCTCTCCGTATCTCTCAAGAACAAAGTACATTCTTGAGATGCGATCACTGGATTCTGATGCTGCTGGTGTTGGTATACAACCGACGGTTTTGATGATCTGCAGTGATTATATGGAGGAGTACGAGGTAATCATTCCGTTCTGGCTAGCGTTGGGTGTTCGAATTGACTGTGTTAAGCGAAACAAGAATTCAGGGGATAAGTAATGCCTCACTGCTTTTCATGAGTCATAAATAGATGGATTCTGAAGGTTTCAATAACCTAAGACAAGACGAGATAACCTAATCAACAAGACAAGAAGGATGATTCCGTGTCTTTCATTGATAACAAAGACTCCTATATAAAGGAGTAGGGTTACAACCATATTCTGAAGATATTCTAAAAGAGGTGAATATCTTCTCAATACAAGTAAGTAAATATATACAAAATATACAAGAATATACCCAATACCCCCCCTCAAGTTGGAGCATGAAGAGTCGAAATGCCCAGCTTGAGAAGAAGAGTTTGAAACTGCTGACGTCCCAAGGCTTTAGTCAGAATATCAGCTAGTTGAGAGGTAGTATGAATATAGGATGGACGAATAGTACCTCGAAGTATTTCGTCACGTACAAAATGACAGTCAATCTCGATATGCTTTGTTCGTTCATGAAAGACGGGATTATTAGCGATATGTAACGCTGCTTGACTATCACAGTGAAGCGAGACTGGCTTTGTATGTCCTACACCAAAATTCCGTAATAACCCTTTTAACCAAATGATTTCACAAGTTGTGGAAGCCAAAGCACGATATTCTGCTTCGGCTGACGAACGAGAAACTGTGGTTTGTTTCTTTGTTTTCCAAGATATAGGAGAACCCCCGAGAAAGATAAAGTGTGCCGTGAGAGAACGTCGACTAAGTGGACAACTAGCCCAATCTGCATCACAATAAGCATCAAGAACTAACTTGGAATCAGCACGAAGTAAAATACCTTGCCCCGGGCTAGATTTCAAATAACGCACAACTCTAAGTGCAGCATCCCAATGTGATTGAGTTGGATGTTGTAAAAACTGGGAAAGAATATGAACAGAATAACATAGATCCGGCCGTGTAAGATTAAGATAGATCAGTTTCCCTACCAGCCTTCTGTAACGAGCAGGATCAGTCATAGGTGAGTCTGAGGCAAGAGCCAGCCTATGATTTTCTTCCATGGGAATATTAGCTGGTTTTGAACCAAGAAGACCTGTTTCTGTCAATATATCTAGAGCATATTTGCGCTGACAAAGGAAAATTCCTTTGGAACTTCTAGCTACCTCAATGCCTAGAAAGTATTTTAATTTTCCCAAATTCTTATGTGAAAACATCTGCCTAGATATTCCTGAAATTTTCGAATAGCATCTGTGTTGTTACCAGCAATAACAAGATCATCCACATATACAAGAATATACATGATAATATTCCCATGACGATACAGAAATAACGAATGATCATAAGCACTAGTAGAAAACCCATAAGTACGCAAAGCAGCTGCTAGCTTAGCATACCAACACCGTGGAGCCTGGCGTAGACCATACAATGACTTACGAAGTCTACAAACTTTGCCAGATAATCCCATACTAAAACCAGGAGGAAGTCGCATATAGACTTCTTCATTTAAATCCCCATGAAGAAAAGCATTATGCACATCCATCTGAACTAATTCCCAGTTATTTATTGCAGCAACTGCAAGAAGAGTTCTTACAGTAACCATCTTTACTGTGGGAGCAAAAGTTTCAGTGAAATTAATTCCTTCCTGTTGATGATTTCCAAAAACAACTAATCTGGCTTTGTAACGTTCAACAGAGCCATCAGACTTTCGCTTAATGCGAAAAACCCACATGCAACCAATTGCAGACTTGTTGGCAGGCAAATCTTCAATTGTCCATGTACCATTGGAAATAAGTGCAGCAATCTCATCCTGCATTGCCTGACGCCATCTTGGATCAGCCATTGCCTCTTTGAATGATTTGGGTTCAACATCAGTTGAAATAGCTGCAAAAAACAACGATGTGCAGTAGAAAATGCATCACAATTCACAAAATGAGTTATAGGATAGGGAGTACCTGAGGACTTGACTGGTATAGGTGAAGCTGCAGGGGAAACCAAGGTTGTGTTAGACTGCTTTGAAACACCCTGCCATTGGACAAAATCCTTGTGCCTAACATTCTCAAATTTTGTACGTTTACCCCGGCCAAGTTCCTCATCTGAAACTGTAGTACAATGATCTCGACATCCGTATCTTCTGTGAGAGAAGAATGACAACATCGTACCAGACGCAGGCACAGTAGAAGAAGAAGCAGGCACTGAATCAATATGTGCATCATTCTCAGCAATGTTGCTGTGATGTGCATCATCCAAGCAGACTGACGGACATAGAGAACTAGTCTGTGGAGGTGTAGTGTCAACAGGCGAGAGAGTAGCAGCGGAAGAAGAACCACCAGATACATGTGCATTATTGTAGTCAGTTGCAAAATGATCATCAGACAAATTTCTAGGAACTGAATCAGTGACCGCATCAGAATACAGTGAGTGCAATTTTTGAAGCTCATCATTATCTGCCAACGGGAAAGTATCTTCAATAAAATATACGTCTCGAGACTGAAAGTAATGACCTGTGTCAATATCAAATAAATGCCAGGCCTTCTTTCCAAATGGATAGCCGAGAAATATGCAACGACGACTGCGACTGCCAAATTTATCACCAGGATTGAGATTTTTTGCGTAACAAAGACATCCAAACACCCTGAGAGAGTGAATAGATGGAGCCGAACCATAAAGAAGATCATAAGGCGTCTTGAAATGGAGAATACGAGAAGGGGTTCGATTAATTAAGTAGGCAGCAGTAAGAACACATTCTCCCCAAAAGTCAATTGGTAAGGATGCTTGAAAACGTAGCGCACGAGCAACATTAAGAATGTGACGATGCTTTCTTTCCACCCTAGCATTTTGTTGTGGTGTATTAACAACAGAGGTTTGATGAATAATGCCATTGTTTCGAAAATAAGAGACAAGACCTTTGAACTCGGTTCCATTATCACTGCGGAAAGTCTTAACCTTTCGAGTAAACTGTCTGTCAACTAGTGCAAAGAAGTTTGTTAACAAGGTAGGTACCTCATCTTTGGTTTTCATCAAATACACCCAAACACATCTAGAAAAATCATCGACAATGGTTAAAAAATATCTGGAGTTACAGGCACGATTTGGATGATAAGGCCCCCAAACGTCGCAATGAATTAACTCAAATAAATCAACTGCCCTACTAGTGCTCAATGGAAACGAAGTACGAGTTTGCTTGGCTCTATGACAGATATCACAAGCATGAAAATCTAACTAACTATCAACACAACCAATCTGAGGTAGAGACTTCAAAGCTTGGATAGAAGGATGACCAAGCCGTTTGTGCCATAATTCTGCTGCAGTCTTCTCTAACACAACGTTGACACGAGCTGGTTTCCCCATCATCAAGCAATACAGCCCATCCATGAGCTTACCCATACCAATCCTCGTCCTCAAAGTATGGTCCTGTATAACACATTCTGAGTTAGTGAATTGAACACTTATATTATTCTTCTGTGCATGAGTAGCATGCGATGAAGATAAAAGTTGAGAAACCGAGAGAAGATTGCATGTGAATTGAGGAACAAACAGCACATTGTGCAATATAAGAAAATCATTTAACTGCACAATGCCAATTTTGGTTGCTTGTATGCTGACACCATTAGGCAGACCAACCTGAAGAGGACTAATATTATAACAAGATTCAAACACAGTGTCATCACAACAAACATGGTTGGAGGCTCCTGTGTCAACAATCCAGATGTGACCACGCTTACCAGAGAGACGAACATGATTTGCAGTCTGCATCTCACCAACAACAGCGTTTGCCTTAGCTGCTGGTTGATTACGGTGAGCTGGTGACTCGGTTTTGAGATAAGCTACAGGTGGACGTCTGGGTTGGCGACCATCTGTATACCCATGCTTCTCCCAACAGCGATCCTCAAGATGTCCATTATGACCACAGTAGGTGCACTTCAATGGAGTTTTAACAGCTCCCGATTTTGATCCTTGTGGCTTATTGCCGTGAGCAAGAAAAGTCATTGGAGAAACAATATCCTCCTTTGGCTGAGTATAAGATCGAACCTCTTCCTCTTGAATGAGACGAGAATACACAGTGTGCAGAGATGGAAGTGGTTCGGTGCCCAAAATACTAGAACGAACATTAGCGTAATAGGGTATAAGACCCATTAAAAATTCACGTACCTGATCATTGTTACGTCGAGTACGTAGAGTCAGATTGAGATCACAGGTACAACCTGAGCACTTACAAGAAGGTAAGGCATCAAAGTCATTGATGTCATCCCAGAGTTTCTTCAACCTCCCATAATAGTCTTGGATAGACTCTCCATCTTTTTGTTTACAACAGGCGACATCAGATTTAAGCTGAAAAATTTTTATTCCATTCCCAAGAGAAAAACGAAGCCTGATATCTTCCCATAAATCAAAGGCAGTGTCACGATAAGAAATTGAGGAACGAAGAACTGGATCAATAGTGTTAAAGATCCAGGCAACGATCATGTAGTTTATAGTCCACCAGTCATCCAGGTCAGAAGAATCATCAGAAGGTTTCGAAAGTTTACCATCAATGAATCCCAGCTTGCGTTTCGCACCCAAAGAAATACGAAACCCTTTAGCCATTCTTCATAGTTTGATCCTTTGAGAACTACATGTGTGATTATAGTCCCTGGTCCATCATTGGAGGCGAGAGCATATAAAGAAGACTGTTTGTTTGGTGAAGAGGAAGTTGAAGTTGAAATACTAGACATTGTTACCGGACTCACGATACCATGAAGGTTTCAATAACCTAAGACAAGACGAGATAACCTAATCAACAAGACAAGAAGGATGATTCCGTGTCTTTCATTGATAACAAAGACTCCTATATAAAGGAGTAGGGTTACAACCATATTCTGAAGATATTCTAAAAGAGGTGAATATCTTCTCAATACAAGTAAGTAAATATATACAAAATATACAAGAATATACCCAATAGATTCTGATCTCTACACGGTACTGCCAGGCCATTCCTTCACATTAAATGCAAACTTCACTGACGTTACCCGAGCCATGCAATGATCTAGTCATTTCCCTGAGTTGATTAGCGTCCACGATAAGGTTCTTGACATTTGCTCTAACTTTGCAGAAACTGGGAAACCAATTGCTAAAACATGTCACTTTGAATTTTACCACGACTCCAAATTTTCAAAATTCCTTTAGCTCTTTAATTAATTATGTTGTGTCCAAATTTTTGGTGGTATTTTCGGTTCAACAACAATTATATGGGAAATTCTGTAGTATTCGTGTTCTGCATTCATTAGAACGTATATCCTCCTTTAGCAGTAAAGCTCTTTTCAATAGAAGATCAAATTGAATCAACTTGAAAAATAGGTTTACTAGTCTCCATTTTGCTTCTTGGGCATGTCGCATGAGCATGTTAGAAATCCAATTTCGACATGTTTGCTAGAGAAGGCGCATCATCTTATCTTATTTTTGTAGTCGTCTTTTAATTTTACCAAGTAAAACGCTTCAGTGTTTTCATTTAACCGAAGGAAATTTACAATGTACAAATAAGACATAAAGCTACTATTCATGATGTTAGATTTCTGAACAACTTGATTAACAGACAAGCAAAAAGATCCTAAGATGCGAGTCCTTGGTTATCATCTTAGTTCGAACTGTTTGTACCTAAATTACTTTTAGGTACTAAACATGATTGATTGATGATGATGATGATGCGAAACTAGGCTAGAAAGTGTGTATAAAAATAAATAAAAGAGGCAAGAATTTAACGTGGTTCGGGGAGCGATGCCTACTTCCACGGATGAATCGGAGTATATTTTAATCATATGAGGATTACAGGCAACTTAATTAACAGACAAGCAAAAGACCCTAAGAATATGCGAGTCATCTTAGTTCCAACCTTAGCTTCTCGGTTTCCCTTGACCGCGCGCGCCGGAGTTCTTCAACTATGCCTCCTCTTCTCAATAATCTCAGTAATACAAGGATACATGATAGAAGAAAAAGGCCATATGAAAGCCTTTTGAGTATCTCGGAGGGATAAATACTATCATACGATGACCACAGTTGTAGCAAACCAGAAGAGTTGTCGTCGTTATCACTTATATTTCCATCAATTCTCTCTTGGTACAAGTTAAAGTTCCCTTCTGAATCCAACGTTGCTCTGTATATGTAAACAACATTATCTCCTTGCTGAGGTTGTCTCTGGTGTTCGTAAAGTGTAGATTCATAAGTACCAGAAAAATATAGGGAAAAAAGGGAATATGTCCTGGTTTCACTAATCGGTTTGGAGATCTATCCCATGACGGCAAATATTAAGAAATATATCCTACCCGTTAGAAATTCACGTTAAATAGTCAAGATGCAACTCGTGTGGTTTTCACGTGTTACCAAAATACTATTAAGCCCTCTTCATTATAAGGACTTTCTGATCTAATTTTCCCAATCACCGCCTCTCTATTTTTCCACTCCAAAATTTCTGAAAGTTCTTACCAAGCTCTCTCTAAAACCACTTCAGTCTAGGATTACACGAGATATGGGTGATGGTGGATGGTTCTGGTGGATTTTTAAGTAAACAAAAAAGATGTAGGATGTTATTAATTCATGATGCTACGAGGAAAATTGTCACTGATATTGATGTTGTTTGAGACTTGCAAAGACATAACAACTCTTTATGGATTCGGGATTTAGGATTTTCCTAGTTAGTTTGTATAGGGAGTTGAAACTAGGATATTTAGTTTTGTCACTTCTATTGAATATCTAATATTCATTGATTGGGAATATTCATAATAACGAAATTAACGTTTTTGTAATTTATATGTTTGTAACTTGCAGTTGATGATAATTACTTATAAAATCGGTTTAGAGGTACTCATTGACTCCGTAGAACTTTAATTGTATGAGTTTGATTACATTAATTTGAATCTTTAGGGATTTAGGATTAAATTAAGGTTCATCATCAGTAAGGGTAATGACAATTATCAATAAGGGTAATGATAATACTGTTTGGATTCTTATCATCTCTGACGTGAAGATGGAATCATGTCTTACTTTAGGATGCATACAGAGCTTTCAAGCTGCTGCCATGGCTACAGGTTGAAGAAAATGGAGATGAATTGATAAGGGTGAATATGTAAATTCATTATGCCTTGATATCTCATTAGGAGATATTTTGACCAGTCAACCCACGAGTTTGATTATTTAACAGTTGATTCTAACGGGTGGGACATATTTCTTAATATTTACCGTCATGGGATAGATCCCCAAACGAATTAGTGAAACTGGGATATATTCCCAAATTTCCCAAAAATAATATAAGTCACCGCTGGTGTCTAAATTTAGCCACATTGGACAGTTTGGACTGGTTACTCCATCCCCATATGTAATCATAAAGGTGAATTGTTGGCCAGGCCTGAATATAGTGAATCCACCTTCTCCCGGATTAATCGACAACTTATACTCGCCAGAACCGGGGTTGAACAAAGAAACACTGGACACTAGATCAACATCACCTTTTAACACTTGGCCGCCGAGAATAGTGTCAGTCGGATAATCAAAACTTTCCCATATAATTTGAGATTCTGAATTATATAAAACGAAGTTACCATTGTCATGCATCTTTGCGTATGACACCGGCTGAATATGCCTATGCACGTCTATTAGTGGTTTATCTTTATTATCTTCCCGCAGTACAAAATTCCCTTCTTCGGTGATGATAAGCGAATACAAGTTGGATAACGGAGGATCATCACGATTAGCAGTCCAAACTAGTGTTTTGTGTGGTGAGTTAACGAACCATATACCGACGACATACTGATGAATACAGTTGGTTGTTGAAGAACTTGTACATGGTAACGGGTAGAAACCAAAAGCAATGGTACCTGAATCAGAAAGCCAATAACTAGTACCGTTAGGAGAAATAGATGAACCTCTTCTTATTCTGTTGCTGATGAAATGATCGTTCGATGATTCGACACCTATGAATGAAACTAGTAGTAGTAATAAAGATAACGTGAAGATAAACTGTTGAACGTGAAGCTTCATTGTTTTGATGAAAGTATATAAGCTTTGGGACGAGAGTATTTGAGATCAGAAGTTTGTGTTAGCAAAGATTATATATAGACATCAGTTTTCTTATATAGGCTCAAAGCAAACCAACTAAGACTAGGAATCGAATTAGAAAATTAATATACTGGCGGTTGGTAAAATGCTATTTTTGGAAAGTTGAGGGTGTTCCGATTCCAAGCCAAACTCACAAAAAGTGCTAACCAGTTCGCCAAAACAAAATCGATTCCGGGTCAGCGACTCACCGGTTAATTTTTTTTTACCAAAACTAGGGAACGGGGTGAATCAGTGGGTAATTTTGTAGAGCACGAATAGTCATTATTGCGTTTTCGGGCTTGTTGAATCGATTCGGGCTTGTAGACAAGTGATTGCTTTTGGATGGCGAGGCCTGGCTAGCCTAGCAGGCCTATCTGTATAGAGGGACCACTCGTGACAACAGTACCCATCTTACAGTAAAATTGCCCTAGAAATGTAGGTGTAGGCTGTAGCACTGGTTCAGTTTTATACTTATGTTTCAATTTGATTGGGTTTCATAAGTGTGAAGGGGATTGATTCTCTTTTGACTGACAATTTTCGTTTATCTTTTGGTTGATAGCAGAATGGTGAATACATGGAAAGATTCAGTTAGAGCTCTAGTGAACACGACACGGTGGGTTATGTTCTGTGTTAGGTTGCTGATATGTTGAACGGAAGGGCATATGTAGTCTCAGAGCAGAGCTTAAGGTCGCTTGCATCGAATAGGTAACCTTTGGAGTGCTTTTACTTTTTCGAAGAGCTTTGAAGAGCTCCAGTAAATATAGAAGCAAACATCAAAGTTGTAGCTTGTGAAATAATTTAGTCCAGCCTAGTTAAAAGAAACATGATGTATATTGATGTAGTGAGTGTCATCTCATCGAAAACAAAACTAGAAAAATATAGAAGCACGCTTGCATAGATATATATCAATGGTCATTTCCGCAATTTTCTGTATCAGCGTTCTTACTTGGCTGCAGCAAATTAATTTTTCTTGTTTTTGTTTGAGCGAAAGTCTACTTTTCCAGATGTATTTTCTACCGAGTAGCGGGCAGTTGAGAGAGGTTTTGAACTCTTGAGTTAGTTAATGAAATACAGAAAATACTATACTGAAGCGTATTGCGGAACTGATTTTGGAAACTAGTGAAGAGGAAATTATCCCCACAAAAGGACCATCCTATAGACCATAGTTTTTGTGAATATTGTATAACTACGTCTCCTTCTTTATTTATGATCTGTTCTTTTGAATGTGGCCATGTTTTGGATCACCATGTGCTTCTCTATCATCTGGTTTTGTCTCAGTTCAATTACGCTTTGTGTTACCAATGTAGTGGTATGTATTACGTTGCTGCAGCGTATTAGTCTGTAAAAGAGATCTGATGGCAAAAGCATTTAGAGATCTCCGCATAACTCAGGAAAAAAAAAGAGTAGTTTCTGATGCATATTTTACATGTTTGACGGGACAATGTAATTAGCTAGACACCACTTATGGTCTTTTCTAAGTAACTACTGAGCTGACCTGGTAAGTCATGGTCCTGACCTAGTAGTTTCTCGAGAAATGCTCCCTCAAATAGGAAAAACTAGTTGTATAACTCACTAAGACAAAATTTGCATATCATTTTTTAATTTCTTACCGTTTTTTTGTCTTCTTGGTGAGTCCATGTGAAGAAGCTATTTCTCCTTGTCAGTCTTGTGCACTTGTTAAAGGTATTAAGTGCCAAAGATAAGCTGTTGAACATTTCTAGTCACTTGATTAATCTTTTAATTGTTCTTGAATTGATTTATTTAATTTTGTTTGAGCTTCAATTTTAATTCAAGTTGGTCCTTTTATAATGCACAGTTGGTTTGCTTGGTAGGTGTAGATTTATATGAAGAGCTTGAAGCTGATTCTTACAATGTATCTGCAAAGAAAAGAAAGCTGCTACTACGCCACATGCAACTCCAAGCAGAGGCACCTGCTATGGGAATAACCCTACAGAGAAAGTACACAGGACATGAAAACACACGGTTTTTGCATAAAAAGAATAAAAGCAAGCAACTTGGTGGTGACTATCACTACACCAAAACCAGGATTTTGTAACAGTGCAACCTGTCACAGTTTATTTTTCAGTCACGGATACACCTGTGATAAATCCTGCAACAGTTATAACTGTTATTAAATTTTGTATTCGTGATAATAATTAGGAATATTAAATTCTTTTATTAGTCACAATAATATTTGTTGACAATTTTACAGACAATCACAATTATAATTCAAAGTGATGATTCCACCCAAATATTTCACCACATCTAAAACAACCCCAAAATTATAACACTTTGAATTTTACTTGTCACTAATTTTCCCACATTTGTACAAACTAATAATTATATTTCATTTCTATAAATCAAAATACATTTTTCTTTTTCTTTTTAATTTTCTTAATATTAGAAAACAGGATCAAGACCAAGTCAAGAATTCATGACTTTATAGAAATTTGACTTTGACATATATGCTTCTTCCGAAGACGGTGAAAATTACCAGACTACCCTTATCGGAAATAAGTGCAATAAAAATTCTGAAGATTCTGAAAATGACCAGACTACCCTTATCGGAAATAAGTAAAGTAAATATTACAGCATGTTAAAATGACAATATTACCCTTAATGGAAAAAAGTACAACAAAATATTATGCAGACTGTGAAAATGACCAGACTACCTTTATCAGAAATAAGTGAAGTAAATATTACAGACTGTGAAAAAACCATATTACCCTTAATGGAAATTAGTGCAATACATATTATGGAAACTGTGAAAATGACCAGAATACCCTTATCGGAAATAAGTAAAGTAGATATTACAGACTGTGAAAATAACCATACAACCCTTATAAGAAATAACTAAAAAAAATTACATACTGTGAAAATGACCATTTTACCCTTCCGGAAATAAATGCAATAAATATTATGGAGACTGTGAAAATGACCAGACTACCCTTATCGGAAATAAGTAAAGAAAATATTACACATTTTGAAAACGACCATATTACTCTTACTATAAAAATGACCATATTACCCTTACTATAAATAAGTGCATAAAGATCATGTAGACTAGGAAAATGACCAAACTACCCTTATCAGAAATAAGTAAAGTAAATATTACTTACAATGAAAATGACTATTTTACCCTTACTGGAAATAAGTGTAATAAATATTCTGGAGACTATGAAAATGACCAGACTACCCTTATCAGAAATAAGTAAAGTAAATATTACAGACTGTGAAAATGACCATATTACCCTTACTGGAAATAAATGCAATAAATATCATGGAGACTATGAAAATGACCAAACTACCCATATCAAAAATAAGTAAAGTAAATAATACAGACTGAAAATGATCATATTACCCTTACTGGAAATAACTGCAATAAATATCGTCGAGGCTATGAAAATTACCAAACTACCCTTATCAAAAATAAGTATATTAAATATTACAGACTATGAAAATGACCACTTTACCTTTATTGGAAACATATGCAATAAATATTACGGAGACTGTGAAAATGACCAGACTACCTTTATTGGAAATAAGCAAAGTAAATATTACAGACTGTGAAAATGACCATATTACCCTTACTGGAAATTAGTGCAACAAGTATTATTGAGAGTGTGCAAATGACCAGACAACCCTTATTAAAAATTAGTAAAGTTAATATTTCAGACTATGACAATGACCATATTACCCTTACTAGAAATTAATTCAATAAACATCATGGAGACTATAAAATGACCAAACTTCCCTTATCAAAAATAAGTCAAGTAAATATTATATTCTGTAAAAGTGACCATTTTACCCTTTTTGGAAATAAGGTTAATAAATGTTATGGAGACTGTGAAAATGACCAAACTACCCTATCGGAAATAAGTAAAGTAAATATTACATACTATGAAAATGATCATATAACCCTTAATGAAAATTAATGCAATAAATATTATGGAGACTGTGAAAATGACCAGACTGTAATATATACTTTACTCATATCTGAAAAGGGTGGTCTGGTCATTTTCACCATCTCCATAATATTTATCGCACTTATTTCCAGTAAGGGTAGTATGGTCATTTTCACTGTCTATAATATCCACTTTACTTATTTCTGATAAGGATAGTCTGGTCATTTTGACAGTCTCCATAATATTTATTGCACTTATTTCCAGTAAGGGTAAAATAGTCATTTTCTCAGTCTGTGATATTTACTTTACTTATTTTTTATAAGGGTAGTCTGATCATTTTCACAGTCTCCATAATATTTATTTCACTAATTTCCAGTAAGGGTAGTATGGTCATTTTCACCGTCTGTGTGATATTTATTGCACTTGTTTCCAATAAGGGTAGTTTGGTCATTTTGTTAGTCTCCATAACATTTATTGCACTTATTTCTCCTAAGGGTAAAATGGTCATTTTAGCATACTATAATATTTACTTTACTCATATTCGATAAGGGTGGTCTGGTCATTTTCACAGTCTTCATAATATTTATTGCACTTATTTCCGGTATGGGTAAAATAGTCATTTTCACAATCTATAATATTTACTTAACGTATTTCCGATAAGGGTAGTCTGGTCATTTTCTTTGTCACCTTGATATTTATTGCACTAATTTCTAGTAAGGGTAATTTGGTCATTTTCACTGTCAGTGATATTTACTTTACTTATTTCTGAAAAGTGTAGTCTGGTCATTTTCACAGTCTCAATAACATTTGTTGCACTTATTTCCTCTAAGGGTAAAATGGTCATTTTCGCAGACTGTAGTATATACTTTACACATATCCGAAAAAGGTGGTCTGGTCATTTTCACAGTCTTCATAATATTTATTGCACTTATTTCCAGTAAGGGTAGTATGGTCATTTTTAGTGTCTATAATATTCACTTTACTTATTTCCCATAAGGATAGTCTGATCATTTTGACAGTCTCCATGATATTTATTGTACTTATTTCCAGTAAGGATAAAATAATCATTTTCATAGTCTATAATATTTACTTTATTTATTTTTATAAGAGTAATCTGGTCATTTTCACAGTCTCCATAATATTTATTCAACTAACTGTGACGTTGATATTTGAAATTTTATACAAGCACAACATGTCAACATGAAGAATATAAAAGTTTACATTTTGTGTCGTATGCTAATTGAATGTAATGATGATGCATCGGATATAAGTGTAGTTGTTTTTCAATTAGATATACGTAAGTTACAAAGTATCCAGCCGAGTTATGATACGAAAACAACAAGATTATTTAACAACAATTTTACTAAAACCACATAGACTTTCCTATAATTACCAAATATACGACACCTAATTAATTAACGACATCTAATGCTGACCTTATTGAACGAACACAAAGAAAGGAAAAACAGTTGAACTGAATTACATTACACGACAGTAAGAATTGGTGTTTTCATCACTAAACATCGTAGTGAAGGCATCCTTGGGTGGTGGAGTTCTTCCATCTTCCACCGGACCCATCTTTTAGGACGCCGGAGTTGGACGTCGCCATTCCCATCAATATAATAGTTCGGCATTAATTCACCACGTTTTTCATTAACACAATCTTTCTTTTTACCCTTTTTTCCTCCGAAGCAGGAAAAAATGTTCTTCATATATACTTCCTAACTCTAAGGAAGAAAGATACAGTGAGTAAAGAAAAGAAGGAGATTCAGTGAGTAGAGAAAAGAAGCGGAAGGATAATTGTTTTCAAAAACAAAGAATAAGTGAGTAGAGAAAGTAAAGGAAGAAGAAGGGATATATAATTCCCAAGGACAATATAGTCATATGATGTTCTTGGTTTTCTAGTTTAACGGAAATAACAATATTCCTTTTACTTTCACCTCCCATTGAATGGGTGATTTCATGGAAAAAAACAACAAAAGAATCTATGTAGGCACCGCTAGTACTTCTTTCTCGCACCATGGACATTTCTTCCAAACCATATCTTGACAAAGCTCGTGAAGCCATGGACAAATTTGATCAATCTCATGATCCTGATAAAGTATAATAAGACAATAACAAACAGTGTTACGAAGAAAAAGAAGATGTTGCATCTATACTTGGTGGCCACAGATAGTTTCATATTTGTTTTATTATTATTAGTACCACCATATTGTGTGATAATTTGTCTAACATGCGAGTGCCTGTGGTTGATATGACGCAATATGAGCACGTCGGCTACCTAGCTATCTTATGATTTTCTGTGCCTCGTGTACTAGGAGGTACAACGCTTGCTTGGTATCGTAATCGTACTGCCACCAGGTGTATGAGTTCTTTGAGACTACAAAAGTGAAAAATATATAAACCGCCCATTCACTTAGGAGTGGGCCCGCCTCCCTAACAAAACAAGAGGACTGGTTTGAGCCCACCACCATGTGGACCTGTTATACAGTTGCCGCGACATGTATTCCGTATTTTCTGCTTTGAAAATTAGGGAGAGACCCAAAAAAAAATAATATTCTCGTTCTCAGGCCCACAATTAATTTTGTATACCGTGACACCCATAATTATATGAAATTATTATATGAATCAATACATAACTGGTTATGCATACTATCTTTTCAGGCATAACTCGTTATGCATACTATTTTTTTCAGGGGTATAATTGGCAGCCCAACTTGGACATAACATATCTAAAAATCCGCGCCTTAGAATTTTACAAATTTTATATCGTTGGAAATCTTTTTAAAAGAGCTACGCAACGAGTACAAACAAGAATATCAAATTTTTGTTTTTATCGAAAAAATCGGAGGTGATCCTCATTTTAGGGAATTTTTTTGAAAACTTGATACTTAACCATTATGCAGTCACCAAAAACGATGCATAACACATTCTGCAGACGCATAACGAATTATGCAACCGTTTTTTCGACTGGCATAACGAATTATGCAACCGTTTTTTCGACTGCATAACAAGTTATGTATCTGCATAACAAAGTTATGCATCTATAACAAGTTATGTAACCATTGTTTTGGTTGATTTTAGCCGTACATATAAAAAATTGATGCATAATGCAGTATGCATCCATATTTACGGATGCATATCAGGTTATGCATCTATTTTCTCGATGCATAATGCATTATGTAGCCATATTTTCTGACGCATAACAGGGTATGCAGGTTTTCTGGACTGCATAACAAGTTATGCAACAAATTTTGTAGATGCATAACAGATTATGCATCCATTTTCACGATGCATAACATGTTATGCAGATATTATTTTAGGTGCATGACAAGTTATACAATCTTTGTTTTTGTTGGTTTCAATAGTAACAAAAAAGTTGTTGCATAACGTGTTATGCAATCGTTTTCTGAATTGCATAACAAGTTATGCAACAAACTTTGTTGATGCATAACAGGTTATGCATTCTTTTGTATCTTCTTGACCAATTCCAACACCACCATAGCCTTCCCTGTATCACACAGTATCTTAACACCAGCCTTGCACCTATAATACCCATTACAACCTAGCCTTCCATGTATCACACAGTATCTTATCACCAGCCTTGCACCCATAACACCCAGTACACCAGATAAGAATTGCGATAAATTGCAAGCCTGGAAAAAGTAGACAAACATGTATAGATCCTTACTGGATTTTGGATGATTAGGAATAGCCATATACGTATGGTAATAAACAAATACTTGGTGGATGTAGTGCATTAGTGAAAACTGAAATGCTATGACACAGGTTCAGCAAAGTATCGTATTGCAAACGGAATCAACGAATCACCACGGAATAAAGAAAAGAACCTATGAGTAACTTATATATGTGTTTATCCCCAAATTATTGGCATCTAAAATCAAAGATCACAACAGATTGACAAAACATGGAATATAACAGAGCAAATTAGTTAGGTTAAAAGTTAGGGAATACCCATAAACAGTCACCCACTCTTCTTTATCCAATTTTTTCTTTTGCATTTTCTTCTTTTTAGAACACAAGAAGACAACCAAGCTCCTACAATCTATTGGAAGTCTTACTTGCTCCAGCTGCTTCGCACTTTCTCTTGACTTTGCATCATCAGCAAAAAGTGTAACCTCCTTCATTGCACACATTTCGCCACTTTCTCTGTAATAGAAACAACATAAAATAAAAGGGGAGTTTCCATAAGTTCCAACAACAACACGTGATCACTTGAGGCTGACTATTTAAAAAGAGAACAAAATTACAAATTGCTTGCACAGGGAACCCTATACATTGACTGAGAATAACAATATAGTACATGGGGAAGGCTAAAATGATGCATGTTAATATAAATTTCTGTACTAGACTAGCTTTCAAGGCTAAATTCAGGCATAATCACACAGAAATATCAGTACACAGAAATATAAATTTCTGTACTAGACTAGCTTTGGGTGTACCTATTGAATCCAACATAAACATGTCCAAATGTGCCTCTGCCTAGTAGCTTTACCTTCTTCCGGCGCGATCCAGGGAGTACCAAAGTCTCTGCCCTTCCAGGACTTCGCGGAAATGAAGAAGATCCTGCAGCTGAGCTTGACGGAGATTTTCTGACTCCAACAACAACTCTGGCCCTTGTTTTGAACCACCAACATCACCAGTAGGAGCACCACTGCAACAAAAGCGCCACCAGAACTCTAGACTTGTCTCCATTTGCTCCACCAGTCACTTCCCTGCAACTGAGTTCAATTGATACCCACACAACACACATCACCTGAGTCTCCATCATTGAAAAGCATCAACACCACATGCCATTCATTCACCACCAAAGCTCATTTCCTGTAACTTGCATCTTCTCTGCAATCACAACAACTAGTATCAGCAAATTCTTGTTCTTCTCGGAATCAGCAAACCCATCCTTCTTAGCATCTAGTTCTTCAAACTCAACTTCATATCCACCAGAACTCGAGCTCAGAAATCCCTGTTTTGATATCTCGAAACCAATCAATCACCGCAACATCAACCTATTACTCCTTGTTCTTCCATTATAATCTGAGCTTCTAAAAGTCTTCAATTCATCACATCGAGCATCATAACAGACTCAAATCCATTTCAAATTCACACCACAAAATTAAACCTCTCACACCCATTTCTACTTCAATAAACAACAAACACATGGACATTTGATCAATTAGAATCGATTCTACACAAAATATCAATCATTTACGAAACCCTAAATTAGCTTACCTTTTTCTTCTTCTTCAAGATCTCAATCAAGTTCAGCACCATCACCTTCACCCTCGATTCATCAATCTACTAAACTTCCTAGAGATTATTCACAGAAAATCAAACTCAATTCCTTTGAATTAAGGTCCACAGAGAGACAAGAAGAAGAACAGTAGAAAATGAGAGAAAGAACAGAAAAATAGAATATTAGAAAATATGGGTTTGTGAAGAATTTAGTCGATGATAATGGGTGCACGCGTGAAGTTTCACGCCCGTGGGTTTCATAGTGGCCAAAATCTAGAAAGTGGGTGTGGTAGTACTTTCACTTAAAACAACTTGATTTCAAGTGTGTAAGTTAAGCAATTTCAGAATTGTCAAGGGATGATTCCAACAAGCTGCGAGCTGATCGCACACTGGAAGATATTGGCAGCATCCTATTATTGCTTCTTGTGAATGGTATATATGGCCTGAGATGGAGACTCTTACTTCTAATATGATTTCGCGAACAGCTTTTGGAAGGAAAGAAACTCTTTGAGCTCCAAAACTAGCTATTGGAAGTATATACATCCCAGATTTCAGGTGTAAAATTAAACTTTAAACATTAAAAGTTACACTTTTCAAAGTTCCAACTGCCTAGCTATACAGCGAGACATAGTAACTATAAGCCACAAACTACTAATGTCCAGTGCTATCACTACAAGATGATTATTAGTCACTATTTGGCATAACTACATTAATGAACCAAGATCCTACTTATGAGAACTCAATGAAGGATTCTAGGTAACTTCCAAAGAAGCTGATTGCCGGATATTTCTTCATCTACAATGAAGTTTGATCGCCGGAAGAAGTTGGCAGAGTGCAGCTTGGAAAGACGGTTAAAGAAAATACTCTGTATAAAATATTTGCAAGCCACAGTATATAAATATCTCTGAACCTGTCGCACCCAACAGCCATTTCAACCAAACTGATGAAATCCAGAGATTTGGCACGAGCATACGGTTTCCCTTGTCAGTGGCATTCAACAAGATAGCTTTGAGATAAAGCATAGCAGCATCATAATATTTTTGAACAGATGCAAGTAAATACAATCAGAGACAGATGCCACAAGTGAAACATAAGATAGCAGAGGAAGCAGAATCCATAAAGTACCTGTGACGAATCAGCTACTCATACTAGAGCTGCCAAAGCTCCCTCCTGCACCATTTGCTTTCCATTCTACATTGCAGACATCAACTGACCTTACTATTACACCATTCCATGAAAAAGAAAAACACGAGAGAGTTGGGAACTGTTTATAACTTTATATAGCATACTCGTAGAGGACAAGCAGTTTCATCATTATTCCACCTACACAAGTGTTAAAATATCTGTGGTGCAATTCTTTTGAATGCCAGAGTTGGTATAGAAAAAAATGAGCAAATCAGAAGGTAGAAAAAACCTGGCACTCGTACATGTTTTGTGGGTAGGCTAGCTAGAACTGGCTTGGGAAATGGCCACAAATCAGTGAATTTACATCATGTGATTCATTTCAGCAAACCACAAGGTTCCCTATGAGGTACTGGTAAAACAAACCTGAGGTACTAGCAATACCGAACACTGTAAAAAAAAAAAAAGCGAAATATACGTGTTAGAGTTAAAATATGCATTACCTTTCCAAGTACAATTCAAATCATCATCTTGCTCTCCTTAGCCATTCATACACCTGTGAAGCACATATAAGTAAGCACAACAAATTAATCTAATGAAAAAAATGAAATAATTAATTAATCAAATCTTCTGTACCAGATGAACTAAATCAATCACTCCTAAAGTGGTGACCAATTTGCTTGTCAACCCAATCATGGTCTCAGAATTAACAGCTCTCCTGCTTTGATAGTATTCATTAAATGCATTTGTATTAAGCTGCACAACAAATCAAAAGTTATTCTGAAACATGCTTGCATCCTAGAATGAATAAAGATTTAGGAGAAAGAAAAATGAAGCGAGAGAGGGTACCTGATATTAATTCGTGAAGGAAAACCTCCATCTATACAACCGAAGACAACATCAAACCATTGATGATGTTGAACATTGGCGATCGCAATTAAATCGGAGGATTAAGAGATGCTAAGAAACCATCAATCAAACCCTAACCTTTGAATTCAAAATGAACTCATACTCAAATTTCTCCATCAATTTTGAAAGTACTGGAACAGTGATATGAAACTTAAACATTAAGATCGAGGGTTTCAGATTTTTCCTGTGGGATTCCTGGAGAAGGGAACGAGAGGAGAGAGAAAAAGAAAATAATATTGAATCTAGGTTTGAACCACCGCTTAAATATAGTACCTAGGTGATCCAGTGATAAACATTAAGATCACACGTTTTTGTGGTCTATTAACACTGTTACCAGTTTGGGTAGAAACTATTAAGGTAAAGCCCAGAATAGACCACAGTGTTGTGTGACCTATTATTGGTGATATTTGTAGTGCCGGATACAATTCATATAAGAGATTAAGCAAATCCATAATTCATAGTTTAATACATCCAACAGCGTTTAGCTAACTAAAGAAACAATACATAATGCTGATTTTCAACAAAACAAAGTAAAAATTCATAAAAACTTGATGTCAGATCACACTATCACATAATGCAACAATATGCATTTGCATTTTCATCGCTAAAGATATCCAATCCATCATTAGGAGTTGGAATTCTTGGTTGATCCACACCTACCCATTTCTCTGGCGGTTTAAGTTGAACTTTTCCTTTTTCATCAATATAGTAATTCTTCATTAACTTAGCTTTCTTCTCAGCTTTCTTGTCATCTTTCTTTCCACCATCATCTTTTTCCTTACCTTTTCCGAGACACATACTAACAAACTTCATGATTCCCAAGCTAAAGCAACGGAGAGAGTGAGTAAATAAAGCAGTAGAAGAAGAAGAAATACACTCGTACAATTAACGGAAAATGGGTAATTTGTCCAAATATTTTTAAATCACGGTTTAAATGGACGAGTAAAAAATAGTTTGGGTGAGGCCAAAAAAAAATAGCAAGGATGAAACTGGATTCATCCTATCTTAAATTTAAAAAATAGCAAGGATGAAACTGGATACATCCTGTGTAAATTAAAAATAAGAAAAAATATTTGAAAATGGGCACGATGAAACTGGTTACATCCTGCCTATTTTTACATTTTTATCCATTTAAACAGTATGAAAATCTAACTGTCCATTTCATCCAGGAATTGTTGATTTTGGTCTTTTTAACCAATTTTATGTACAATTAATAGGCTTCACACATTTCATCTCTTTATAATCGCAGTTGGTGTTGGAGCTTTTAATTTTTCTTTGTTTTTCTAGTTTAACATGTACTCAAAACAGATAGATGCTCCACATTTGTTTTCCCCATGATACAAAGACATTTGATAATAAACACCATAAGAGTCCAACGTCACATCTATGAAATGTATTACTTTCACACGTACGATGGTTTGCCGTATGTATAATTATAATGATATGGCGTATTACTGGCCGTATTTTCGCTACTTAGTTTATCTATATCCGCATTATCACGCCAAAATTATAATGTTGGGAGGGACGCCGTCTCCAAGGCCTAATTAGTAAGTTTATGAATTATGCGAGTATAATTTGCGAATCCGTCTGTATCATCAGAATCCGTACGTGTCGGTCATATAATTTCCAATTTAAAATGAATTATACGCGTATTTACGAATTACTGAATCATATGTCCGCATAATACTTTGCCACATCATCACTAAATTATCATTCTTTATTATATTTTTGACTTTTAAAATTTTACATACACTAATCTGATTATAATACCACTAACGTATATGTTATTTGCTGATTAAAATGCACATATCATATGTACAATACATATCAACTATTAAATTATAGTGTCTAAAAAGAGATTATATTAAAAATAATGTTTTAGCAAGTTAACATGTGCCGAGTTTCGTATGTTGAATTCATATCTCTAAAACGAATTATACATATACGTGTGTGGTTCTGTATTATTGCCTAATCGCGAACCGTTGACTGGATTTTTGACAGAACTTAACTTGTAACAATCCGAGTATACTCGTACATAACCTGTTCCGAATGTTTCCTACCCATAATTGCTAACTAGGCTTCAGGTCGGAACAACATGTAGTTGTTTGTTACCCGAGGCATGACCGTTTTCTCACCCCAGACTTAAACCTAGAATTCCTATAGGTTTTAGGGCCCAAATAGAATTAAGCCCTGAAAAAAGGTGTTTTGGACCTTTGGGGTAGCTCCAACTAGGGGAAGTCTGGTTGCAGTTCCGCCTCTGTCTCATAGTTTTCCCAATTGAACAGTAATATTATGATCCTTTTACGTTTGTTCCACCTTTCTATGGTTCCCTTCTCCGCTTGGCAACTCTTAATTCCTTCACAGCCTCCGGATATGCGTTTTTCTTTTGGTGCATCCCAGCACCAGCTAATTGTTATCCTTCGTCTGAGCTTTTCTGTCTGACGCATTTGTTATTCCTTTCTATCCTTTGGTCGTACTGTAATGGTTCCTATGCAATTAAATCGAATCGTGTGGCTGACTAATATGACCTTATCTAGTCCGGAATCTCAGCCGTCCAACTTGGCTATCCAAATCGGCTGGCCTAGATCTGATCTTGGGCAGCCAATGAGGTGCCATCGTAATTACCGTCCGGCCCCCTCCTATAGGAACTGATCGGACTATCCTCAACTTGTTCGAATAGTTCCTGGCAGCTACTCAAAGTGGGCTAGTCGCGCGGTCTACAAATGTCTTAAATAAATTCAGCGACAAACAATAACTGCTGCAAATCATCTCAGCCACCCAATTTGGCGCCAATTTAACCGGTCTAAAGCTAATTTAGGCCGACGAATAGGATGTCAAAATGGTATCATCCATCATTGTCCTATAGGGACCGACCACCTCATCTTTAACGTACATGGATAGCTCCTGGAAGCTTCCCAAAGATGGTCGGCCATGCTCTTTTTAAGACATTGAGTTCGTGACTAACCAAGACAGGCTCTATACAACGATGCTTCATGACCATCGATTATTTTGAGCTGCTTGCTTAAAAGCGAAACTTTATATGCATCAATTACAAACGATATTTTATAAATATCGATTTCACAAATAACTTAATTATTTGATCTAAAAGCATTATGTGTTATTTTTTGCGATAAGTCTCACAACTTAACTTATCACTTATGACTGCCTGCCGCCTAGCTTGTCCGTGATTGGTCGAAATAATTAGGTCTTGCAAGCAAGAACCACTCAGCAACCTGCTGCATATTTTTCTACAAAAATGCTCGAGACATCAACCATGTCACAAACTGGGGGATGTTTATTAGGGTATTAGCCTAGATTTTTACAGCATACGGCGTGCAACACGCCCATTATGAGGAAGTGTCAGGAAAGGCGGATAGTTAGTGGCAGTAGAGAGGTAATGGGTGTAAAACCAACCGGTCTTCTCTTCATAACAGGGACATGGTTTTCACCATCTTACACGATCCCCACCTCTCCATTACTCAACTACTTCAATTTCCTATGAGTTCATTGTGTGTTCGACTATGACTTATATAAATAGATGTTCAATATATTTAAAAAAAAAAAGTTTTGATTAACGCAAGTATCCATAAAGCACCAAGAATATATAGCTTAGATTCCGCAAGAAGGTTCTATATTCTGATAAAAGTCATAAAACAACCACACCTCATAGAATTCATCATTCTGATCTCAACACCTTCTCTGCTTCCCTCCCTAAGATCAACTCTTCTCCTTCATTTTGTGATCGAAGCAAGGCTGGAACGACCATTTCTTGGTTTAAGCCGGAATTGTACAGATTGATCTCTCGAATCTAGAGTACTCATGTGCAGTACATTTGTTTAGGGTTTAGATTCGTTTCTCGGCAGCACGCCCAAATTACCATTTTCAGTAGAATCATCTTTTACCACAAAACAACAGGTTCAAACTATCTAAATGCAACAGCCAACGTTAACAATGCCACTATGCTCCACAACACAGTTTCAGCCAACTCGCACTTAGCCAATACTTCAACTTCTTGACTAAATCTCTGTATATCCCATACTAAATAGAGGTTCTGCTTGCAATCTTTCCAAGCCCTCAATTCAATACACACACTCTGATTGGTGTAAAACGGTAAACCAAACAAAGGGACAAATGCACCAACAGAACTTAGTTTTAATATTGGCTGAAGCCTTATTATTACTGCACATTAGGGTTACACAAACTCTTCTTGTTCCGGATACCCAACCCATCACAAGATCAGGCTTTTATAGCCTTACAAAAAGTAGTGCAGAAATAATTGACTAGCAGTTACACTTTCACTTTACAAGGCAGTTGGTCAACCTGCCAACTTGCCTAACTCCTTTCCTAAAGCCAAACATGCAGTTCTCATCCTTTAAGAAAGCATAAAGCAAACAACTTCTGTGTAACCAAATTGTAACCGTCAGGGCCATCTGCCTGGCATATGTCATACAGTCTTGTTGTGCCATGATAGCTCTCCCAACCAAAACGCAGCCATCATTGTTGTGCATTATTCTCCCAATTAAGCAAGTGTGCTAAGCCTTGCTTGCTGCCCTGCATGCCACATGCACACAACATATATGCCAAACTTATTGCACGTCTTGATGCTAATCTCGCATCTTGGCCATGTCCAACCCCTGTTTGGTTCATGCCTTGGCCTAGTTGTAACTCTGAATGCGCCACGACATTTCTGGCCCTGGCCATGTTACCCATAATGCATAACTGTTGCGCATTATTACTATGTTGCTTGACCGACCCATCATAGTAGCCTATTATATGCATATAAATTGTAGGCTTGTGGCTTGTGTCCATAATAACGAGTGCAACACCCAGTGTACCGAAAATTTAGACGTACATTGGACGGTGAAGTTTTATTAGTAAACGTCAATGCGATTCATATGATATCGAAATTACTATCCAGCAAACCATAAGATGACCTCGAAATTATTGTCTAGCAAACAATAAGATGACCAAAACTGCTATTTGCCTAGTTAGCAATTCGGTGTGGTAAAAATCTAGACCGATCAATATATGCATATTGACCTGTCAATTATATGATCAAAATATACACAATGCAGTAAAAATATAGGAAGTTGTTAATTCGCTTTTAATGTGTTTCACAGGTACAAATGCGATACAAAAAATAGTGTTTTATATAGGGTGATCATAAAATACTTTTGATAAAATCAATTGTTTAGTAATCAATGACATGGTTAGAATGACATCCGATCGATATGTCAACAACATTCTTTTTTATGAATAGTAAACAACAATGAATTTAAAGTTAATAGGGCTGAAATGTAGCCAAGTATTTCCAGGCGAATAGCTGTTATCCCGAGTTGTATCCCCAAATTGCTGAATATTTTGGAAAACAAAAATGAAAGCAGAACGAGTGACTAGGATGGGTGACTGAGTTAACTCGACCGAATTGAATTTAAGATGGTGGATGTGATATGGTTGAGCGGGAAAAAGACGTGAATTAACGCGGTTCCAGTATTATTCGCTAATTATACAACTGTTGTTTAAGATGCAAAGTCATAAGGGCAATTTCTATGGCAATCAACAAACTTATTGTTTTGTTGAGCCACATGGATGAACAAATTGCATTCTCCACTACGGAAAATAAGACAAAATGAACAAATCTGATGTTTTAGGATTCCAGTAGTGATTTTATTAATATATAAACTAATAAGAGATAGGTCCCTCTAATGATTTTATTAATATAAATTGTGTCCCACTAGATTATTTAATAATAAAACAAATAATAAAATATAAACTCTACACATAATAACGGTATTTGGAGAGAGAATTTGTTAGGGGCGTTGGAAGCTTGATCGCCCATGTTTGTAAACCCAACGCCCGCGTTTGTGGCACCAGCGCGCAGCCGGGTGGTCCATCTCAATGTTCAAATCAACAAATATATTGATTTAAACATCCATTTTTCATGTTTGTTCATTCCATAGTGGGAGCAAAATCAATAAACTCCAAGTTTGCTCATTCCGTAGGAACTGCTGAGTTATGCTAGAATAAGATGAAATTATTCTGCCACCAAAGTCAACCAGCACAGTTTTCTTGGGGCCAAAATTTCCTATTTGCAGTATAAAGCGAACATTCTAAAAATATAAACGGCACTGTGATAAACAGTTCGCAATTTCTTTTCTTTTTTTTCTTTAAGAGGAAAGAACATATGTTATGACTTAAACTAGATTTTAAACTAGTTATAAGTAATATTTCATGAGATGGTTTAAAACATAATAATCCATAGGTTTTCGCAATTAAATCATGCTCTCTTGAACTAATTAAAATTAAACTGCATCCAGCCAGATTAAGACTCAGAATTTTCCGGACCAATTAGAGAATATGTCACCAAAGAATGCATTTCTTCGCTCCTCCGTAAACCCGTTGATAGCTTCACGATTAACACGTTCTAAAGGTTGTCCATACCCATGACTGATGCTCTCATCCTTGTTCCTCCTGTAGCTATAACTACTAAACCATTGGTTTAGATATTCAATCTGTACTTCCTGCTGTACTTCTTGTTTTGCTGGTTCCTTAGATTTTTTCTCTGGATACGAAGAGAAAATTATTAGGTCAAGCTCAAGTTACACCAACAAATAAGTATATTTTTGATGTAACAATTTCTCAAACATCAATAAAAATTGGTTATTCTAAAAAACATTTGATCAATAAAAAGGTTCAAGAGTTTTTAGTCTAGATACTTACTTCTACACCACATGATTGCGGTTCTGTAATGATCTCTAGCACCTCCTTCTTTCTAGCACCTCCTTCTTTGTTTTTGTGTGATTCTGATCGGAACAAGGGTGTATATTTATCCTGGCGTTTTTAGGGGCCACTCAAAAGGATTTAGGGGCCAACAATAAAACAAAAAAGGTCACCCAAAGGGAAAATGTAGCCAGCCCTTATCTCGCGTAATTCGTAATGGCGAAATTACCCTTATATATTCGGAGGATATGATAACATTGTTACCCTCCGAATGCAATCGGAGGCCAAAACATTTGCCAGACGTCCGATTATACGAGGTGCAGTATTTCTTGGTTCGTGTTTTGGATTCAGCGTTAATCGGGAGTCAAATATATTACAAAACCTACCGATTATAAGTTGCCGCAAATTCAAATTTTGAAAGCTACCATAATCGGTAGATATGCTAAATCCAATACCTACCGATTATTGGTTTCTCCACATTCAACTTTCGTCAAATTAGCCGTTGGAGTTTTTGGGAAAAACAAAAAGAGTCGTTGGACCCTAAACCTATATAAAGAAACTCATATCTATCACCCCAATTGCACCAAACTCTTTCCTCTCTTCAGTTTTAATTTTCATAACAAAAAACATGGATATTGCTTTTGCCGAAGAAGAAGATTGTGCTATTTATAGAGCGTGGGTTGTGGTAACTACTCATGATCGTGTTCACAAGCTCCACAAATCGGAATCCGAAGAGCAGATATAGAACCGTATCTTAATGGTATTTGAGGCCTTAGATGGTAATCGAATTCGAAGATCATCCAATGACATTAAGATGAGAAAGAATGCGCTAGATAAGGAGATTGACAAACTTGAAGATGAGGAACGGTTTGTTAGGAACGCTTTTCCTTGGTGGACGTATGAAAAACGAGTAAGTATCTCTGTAACTCCAATTCACATTAACAAAAGTTAGTACTAACTTGTTACTCATTCGTAATTTCAGAGAAATCTTGCGGATCGCCGGTATGTGGACCTCTACGGGAAACGATTTGAACATGAAGGATGCTACAAAATCAAGAGGGACAATTTCTATGGTCACTGGAAGTTATGATCTGTTTTAATACTTTTATGGTCAATTAGGAGTATGGATTTAGGTGCTTTTGACGAAATTGTAAGGTTAAGGCCGTTTGAACTTTATGTAATGGATGTAATCGGAGTATTATTAATATAAAAACTAGCCGATTATACGAAATCGGTAGATTATTTTGTTAAACAACCTACCGATTGTAATATTCGGTTATTTTATGAGTCAACTTTCTTTCCGATTATGGTGTTGTTTGGTTCCAGGAAACAGTTTTTTTTGAACTTGTAATATTCGGAGGATAATGTTTTTGTAAAGTTCCGAATGTACGATGGCCCAAAAATCAGAATTTGGAAAAACTTATACTTTTCAAATTTTGTCTTTGAAATAATCGGACGTTAAATTAGTTACCAAAACTTCCGAATATGGGATGTCTAACCTTCAATATGGCCCTTGGAACCACCTGGAGCCATGGCGTGGTTTGTTTTGAACTTGTGATATTCGGAGGATAGGTTTTTTATAAAGTTCCGAATGTACGATGGCCCAAAAATCAGAATTTGGAAAAACTTATACTTTTCAAATTTTGTCTTTGAAATAATCGGACGTTAAATTAGTTACCAAAACTTCCGAATATGGGATGTCTAACCTTCAATATTGGCCCTTGGAACCACCTGGAGCCATGGCGTGGTTTGTTTTGAACTTGTGATATTCGGAGGATAGGTTTTTTATAAAGTTCCGAATGTACGATGGCCCAAAAATCAGAATTTGGAAAAACTTATACTTTTCAAATTTTGTCTTTGAAATAATCGGACGTTAAATTAGTTACCAAAACTTCCGAATATGGGATGTCTAACCTTCAATATTGGCCCTTGGAACCACCTGGAGCCATGGCGTGGTTTGTTTTGAACTGTGATATTCGGAGGATAGGTTTTTTATAAAGTTCCGAATGTACGATGGCCCAAAAATCAGAATTTGGAAAAACTTATACTTTTCAAATTTTGTCTTTGAAATAATCGGACGTTAAATTAGTTACCAAAACTTCCGAATATGGGATGTCTAACCTTCAATATTGGCCCTTGGAACCACCTGGAGCCATGGCGTGGTTTGTTTTGAACTTGTGATATTCGGAGGATAGGTTTTTTATAAAGTTCCGAATGTACGATGGCCCAAAAATCAGAATTTGGAAAAACTTATACTTTTCAAATTTTGTCTTTGAAATAATCGGACGTTAAATTAGTTACCAAAACTTCCGAATATGGGATGTCTAACCTTCAATATGGCCCTTGGAACCACCTGGAGCCATGGCGTGGTTTGTTTTGAACTTGTGATATTCGGAGGATAGGTTTTTTATAAAGTTCCGAATGTACGATGGCCCAAAAATCAGAATTTGGAAAAACTTATACTTTTCAAATTTTGTCTTTGAAATAATCGGAAGTTAAATTAGTTACCAAAACTTCCGAATTGGGCTGTCTAACCTTCAATATGGCCCTTGGAACCACCTGGAGCCATGGCGTGGTTTGTTTTGAACTTGTGATATTCGGAGGATAGGTTTTTTATAAAGTTCCGAATGTACGATGGCCCAAAAATCAGAATTTGGAAAAACTTATACTTTTCAAATTTTGTCTTTGAAATAATCGGACGTTAAATTAGTTACCAAAACTTCCGAATATGGGATGTCTAACCTTCAATATTGGCCCTTGGAACCACCTGGAGCCATGGCGTGGTTTGTTTTGAACTTGTGATATTCGGAGGATAGGTTTTTTTAAAGTTCCGAATGTACGATGGCCCAAAAATCAGAATTTGGAAAAACTTATACTTTTCAAATTTTGTCTTTGAAATAATCGGACGTTAAATTAGTTACCAAAACTTCCGAATATGGGATGTCTAACCTTCAATATTGGCCCTTGGAACCACCTGGAGCCATGGCGTGGTTTGTTTTGAACTTGTGATATTCGGAGGATAGGTTTTTTTAAAGTTCCGAATGTACGATGGCCCAAAAATCAGAATTTGGAAAAACTTATACTTTTCAAATTTTGTCTTTGAAATAATCGGACGTTAAATTAGTTACCAAAACTTCCGAATATGGGATGTCTAACCTTCAATATTGGCCCTTGGAACCACCTGGAGCCATGGCGTGGTTTGTTTTGAACTTGTGATATTCGGAGGATAGGTTTTTTATAAAGTTCCGAATGTACGATGGCCCAAAAATCAGAATTTGGAAAAACTTATACTTTTCAAATTTTGTCTTTGAAATAATCGGAAGTTAAATTAGTTACCAAAACTTCCGAATATGGGCTGTCTAACCTTCAATATGGCCCTTGGAACCACCTGGAGCCATGGCGTGGTTTGTTTTGAACTTGTGATATTCGGAGGATAGGTTTTTTATAAAGTTCCGAATGTACGATGGCCCAAAAATCAGAATTTGGAAAAACTTATACTTTTCAAATTTTGTCTTTGAAATAATCGGACGTTAAATTAGTTACCAAAACTTCCGAATATGGGATGTCTAACCTTCAATATTGGCCCTTGGAACCACCTGGAGCCATGGCGTGGTTTGTTTTGAACTTGTGATATTCGGAGGATAGGTTTTTTTAAAGTTCCGAATGTACGATGGCCCAAAAATCAGAATTTGGAAAAACTTATACTTTTCAAATTTTGTCTTTGAAATAATCGGATTAAATTAGTTACCAAAACTTCCGAATATGGGATGTCTAACCTTCAATATGGCCCTTGGAACCACCTGGAGCCATGGCGTGGTTTGTTTTGAACTTGTGATATTCGGAGGATAGGTTTTTTATAAAGTTCCGAATGTACGATGGCCCAAAAATCAGAATTTGGAAAAACTTATACTTTTCAAATTTTGTCTTTGAAATAATCGGACGTTAAATTAGTTACCAAAACTTCCGAATATGGGATGTCTAACCTTCAATATGGCCCTTGGAACCACCTGGAGCCATGGCGTGGTTTGTTTTGAACTTGTGATATTCGGAGGATAGGTTTTTTATAAAGTTCCGAATGTACGATGGCCCAAAAATCAGAATTTGGAAAAACTTATACTTTTCAAATTTTGTCTTTGAAATAATCGGACGTTAAATTAGTTACCAAAACTTCCGAATATGGGATGTCTAACCTTCAATATTGGCCCTTGGAACCACCTGGAGCCATGGCGTGGTTTGTTTTGAACTTGTGATATTCGGAGGATAGGTTTTTTATAAAGTTCCGAATGTACGATGGCCCAAAAATCAGAATTTGGAAAAACTTATACTTTTCAAATTTTGTCTTTGAAATAATCGGACGTTAAATTAGTTACCAAAACTTCCGAATATGGGATGTCTAACCTTCAATATTGGCCCTTGGAACCACCTGGAGCCATGGCGTGGTTTGTTTTGAACTGTGATATTCGGAGGATAGGTTTTTTATAAAGTTCCGAATGTACGATGGCCCAAAAATCAGAATTTGGAAAAACTTATACTTTTCAAATTTTGTCTTTGAAATAATCGGAAGTTAAATTAGTTACCAAAACTTCCGAATTGGGCTGTCTAACCTTCAATATGGCCCTTGGAACCACCTGGAGCCATGGCGTGGTTTGTTTTGAACTTGTGATATTCGGAGGATAGGTTTTTTATAAAGTTCCGAATGTACGATGGCCCAAAAATCAGAATTTGGAAAAACTTATACTTTTCAAATTTTGTCTTTGAAATAATCGGACGTTAAATTAGTTACCAAAACTTCCGAATATGGGATGTCTAACCTTCAATATTGGCCCTTGGAACCACCTGGAGCCATGGCGTGGTTTGTTTTGAACTTGTGATATTCGGAGGATAGGTTTTTTATAAAGTTCCGAATGTACGATGGCCCAAAAATCAGAATTTGGAAAAACTTATACTTTTCAAATTTTGTCTTTGAAATAATCGGACGTTAAATTAGTTACCAAAACTTCCGAATATGGGATGTCTAACCTTCAATATGGCCCTTGGAACCACCTGGAGCCATGGCGTGGTTTGTTTTGAACTTGTGATATTCGGAGGATAGGTTTTTTTAAAGTTCCGAATGTACGATGGCCCAAAAATCAGAATTTGGAAAAACTTATACTTTTCAAATTTTGTCTTTGAAATAATCGGACGTTAAATTAGTTACCAAAACTTCCGAATATGGGATGTCTAACCTTCAATATGGGCCCTTGGAACCACCTGGAGCCATGGCGTGGTTTGTTTTGAACTTGTGATATTCGGAGGATAGGTTTTTTATAAAGTTCCGAATGTACGATGGCCCAAAAATCAGAATTTGGAAAAACTTATACTTTTCAAATTTTGTCTTTGAAATAATCGGACGTTAAATTAGTTACCAAAACTTCCGAATATGGGATGTCTAACCTTCAATATGGCCCTTGGAACCACCTGGAGCCATGGCGTGGTTTGTTTTGAACTTGTGATATTCGGAGGATAGGTTTTTTATAAAGTTCCGAATGTACGATGGCCCAAAAATCAGAATTTGGAAAAACTTATACTTTTCAAATTTTGTCTTTGAAATAATCGGACGTTAAATTAGTTACCAAAACTTCCGAATATGGGATGTCTAACCTTCAATATGGCCCTTGGAACCACCTGGAGCCATGGCGTGGTTTGTTTTGAACTTGTGATATTCGGAGGATAGGTTTTTTATAAAGTTCCGAATGTACGATGGCCCAAAAATCAGAATTTGGAAAAACTTATACTTTTCAAATTTTGTCTTTGAAATAATCGGACGTTAAATTAGTTACCAAAACTTCCGAATATGGGATGTCTAACCTTCAATATGGGCCCTTGGAACCACCTGGAGCCATGGCGTGGTTTGTTTTGAACTTGTGATATTCGGAGGATAGGTTTTTTATAAAGTTCCGAATGTACGATGGCCCAAAAATCAGAATTTGGAAAAACTTATACTTTTCAAATTTTGTCTTTGAAATAATCGGACGTTAAATTAGTTACCAAAACTTCCGAATATGGGATGTCTAACCTTCAATATGGCCCTTGGAACCACCTGGAGCCATGGCGTGGTTTGTTTTGAACTTGTGATATTCGGAGGATAGGTTTTTTATAAAGTTCCGAATGTACGATGGCCCAAAAATCAGAATTTGGAAAAACTTATACTTTTCAAATTTTGTCTTTGAAATAATCGGACGTTAAATTAGTTACCAAAACTTCCGAATATGGGATGTCTAACCTTCAATATGGCCCTTGGAACCACCTGGAGCCATGGCGTGGTTTGTTTTGAACTTGTGATATTCGGAGGATAGGTTTTTTATAAAGTTCCGAATGTACGATGGCCCAAAAATCAGAATTTGGAAAAACTTATACTTTTCAAATTTTGTCTTTGAAATAATCGGACGTTAAATTAGTTACCAAAACTTCCGAATATGGGATGTCTAACCTTCAATATGGCCCTTGGAACCACCTGGAGCCATGGCGTGGTTTGTTTTGAACTTGTGATATTCGGAGGATAGGTTTTTTATAAAGTTCCGAATGTACGATGGCCCAAAAATCAGAATTTGGAAAAACTTATACTTTTCAAATTTTGTCTTTGAAATAATCGGACGTTAAATTAGTTACCAAAACTTCCGAATATGGGATGTCTAACCTTCAATATGGCCCTTGGAACCACCTGGAGCCATGGCGTGGTTTGTTTTGAACTTGTGATATTCGGAGGATAGGTTTTTTATAAAGTTCCGAATGTACGATGGCCCAAAAATCAGAATTTGGAAAAACTTATACTTTTCAAATTTTGTCTTTGAAATAATCGGACGTTAAATTAGTTACCAAAACTTCCGAATATGGGATGTCTAACCTTCAATATTGGCCCTTGGAACCACCTGGAGCCATGGCGTGGTTTGTTTTGAACTTGTGATATTCGGAGGATAGGTTTTTTATAAAGTTCCGAATGTACGATGGCCCAAAAATCAGAATTTGGAAAAACTTATACTTTTCAAATTTTGTCTTTGAAATAATCGGACGTTAAATTAGTTACCAAAACTTCCGAATATGGGATGTCTAACCTTCAATATGGCCCTTGGAACCACCTGGAGCCATGGCGTGGTTTGTTTTGAACTTGTGATATTCGGAGGATAGGTTTTTTTAAAGTTCCGAATGTACGATGGCCCAAAAATCAGAATTTGGAAAAACTTATACTTTTCAAATTTTGTCTTTGAAATAATCGGACGTTAAATTAGTTACCAAAACTTCCGAATATGGGATGTCTAACCTTCAATATGGGCCCTTGGAACCACCTGGAGCCATGGCGTGGTTTGTTTTGAACTTGTGATATTCGGAGGATAGGTTTTTTATAAAGTTCCGAATGTACGATGGCCCAAAAATCAGAATTTGGAAAAACTTATACTTTTCAAATTTTGTCTTTGAAATAATCGGACGTTAAATTAGTTACCAAAACTTCCGAATATGGGATGTCTAACCTTCAATATGGCCCTTGGAACCACCTGGAGCCATGGCGTGGTTTGTTTTGAACTTGTGATATTCGGAGGATAGGTTTTTTATAAAGTTCCGAATGTACGATGGCCCAAAAATCAGAATTTGGAAAAACTTATACTTTTCAAATTTTGTCTTTGAAATAATCGGACGTTAAATTAGTTACCAAAACTTCCGAATATACCACACAAATCATTGTCATTTGAACTTGTCTAACTTAGTTACCCAAACAAATTTCCGAATGTACAACAAAAATCATTGTCATTTATCTGCTCTTCTTTACTTTACGACCGTGACTACCTCCCAGTCATGCACGACCACGGGTTTGAGCACCTTCAGTTGGAGCAGCTTCAGCGCTGGATGAAGCTCGAGTTCTTTTACCCGTCTTTGATACTGCCACCTTGGGTTGATGCCTCTTCGTGACTTTCTCCCCAAACTGGGCAGCATAATCTTCGTTATCCATATTATCAACTAGATCTCTAGCCTCTTTGATCTTCTCAGCTGGCATGGGATCTCCGCTCTTCAAGCATGTAGTTAACATTTTGGAAACACGCTTGAACCTTTTCACCTGTTTTTTATACGTAATGACATAACATCAAACGGTAATTACCTAAGATTTATAGGAATAATATAAAATGAACAAAAATATAAGAACACGCACCAGTCTATCATAACCAGATGGTTTGTCTTTGATGATACAATTATAACTTGAACCCGCCGCAGTAGTGTTGGATTTGATTTCACGGATAACCAAAGGATGTGATACCTTGTTATACCAACTCATATAGTCTGGAGAATTTTCATCACCTCGGATGGTTCGTCTACCAGTGTCGATAATGAAGTCATTCCTCTTATCCCAGTTATCAAGAACAGTAGGTGGCCTGTGTGAACAATCGTGAGATTGTCACCACTAGAAGAACACAACTCCAACTCCAATTTGTAGTAATCCCCCATTTTCTCCAGAGGTTGATGTTGTATATACCCGTGTTGTCGCATCACCCTAGAGGGGTTATACATCACATATCCTGTGGGGTGCCACAATGGTCCAAAATAAAGGGACAAGTCCGACCGAACATTTATGCCCACTGACTCGATCTTCCTTGTATGGATCAAAGCATACGTCTGAGGCCTTCAATTGGTCCAAAATCTCCCTCATGCGAATCAACTGCTGCTCTCTTTGTCCTAGAACGGTTGTCTTCAAATATATACTTTGTTCCTCTAGGAGTACCTTTGCACCACCCCGGGTTCTCTCCGGCCAACTTCAGGATAGGGAAGTGGTCATAGATCCATGCCTATATACATAAGAAACCAAGTTTTAGTAAATAGATTGTGTATATTCGGTAGTAATTTCCAAACATAATTTCCGATTATATATCGGAAACAAAACTGAGTAGCTATCCACCGAATACACAACATTCGAATAATATGGATCATTTCCTACCGAATATGCGTCATTTGGAGTTCAGTAACCTATAGCTTTTCTGGCCTGTATATTCGGTTCTAATATCAAAAGAATATTTCCGATTGTATATAATCGGAAAACAATTACCTAGCCACCGAATAACCAACATTCGGAAATAAGATGGATCAATTCCTACCGAATATGCGTCATTTGGAGTTCAGTAACCTAAGCTTTTCTGGCCTGTATATTCGGTTCTAATATCAAAGAATATTTCCGATTGTATATAATCGGAAAACAAAGTAATACTTAACCACCGAATAACCAACATTCGGGAAAAGAGATGGATAATTTCCTACCGAATATGCGTCATTTGGAGTTATGGATATGCATCATATGTATTGTCTACTGAATAACTATAGAGTGAGTTATAGAGTTAAAGAAAAAACCTGCAATAGAGCCACATTCCCGGCAACTTGGCAGGTTCCTATCCTCGAAGCCTTTCTCAACTCTTCCATCAAGAATGTTAGGCATGCCGTGCCCCAAGAATAGTCACCGACTTCATGGAGAGGATCCAAAAGTTGTATAAGGTTGGCGTCGATCCGGTTGCCAGAAGTATTGGGGAATATGACACATCCCAATACACAAAGGAGATATGCGGTGGCAGCGTGGTTCACTTGCTCATCAGTTAACGTTCCATTCTTTTCCTTCTCCAAGGTGCCTCGAAACATATTTATCAAAGCTGTAATGTTGATCTGTCTTGTTCTGTAACTTGCATGCCTCCTAAACTCTGCTGTTGTTGTCTCTTCATCCCAACCTAAGCACTTGTTAGTTAGAGAATAAATTTGTGCCCAACTTAACTGCTTTGTGTAGTTAAACTTCACAGTTGTGCCTTGGTCGGGAAGGTTAAGAATATGCACAACATCATCCGGGGTGATCGTCATCTCCCCAAACGGCATATGGAAAGTATCGGTCTCAGGATACATTCTCTCCACGAACGCCGATATGGCCACACGATCATGTTCCAACAATGAATTCTCGGCGGCATTAGCTAACCCCGAGTTGGAAACAATTGTCTTGAACCTTTCACATTCACCGGATAAAGGCCACGCAAGCATTTTTGTTGGTGCGGCGGTAGGTTTGAGTAGACGGACCGCATCTTGATGATCCTATTAATACAAGTATTACGATATAACACATAGACAATACATTAATAAAAAATAGTAATTTTTTTATTACCTCGGTTTCATATATTTCTCTGGCCCATGAGTCTTTGTATCCAAATAGCAATTTTCCTCCATCCGTTGGTAGTCCAAGGATTGTGCCTGCTGGAATACCCTTCTTCTTCAAGTGCTGAGGGAGAAGATGTGATGCTTTCTTAGCAATATCCTTCCTTACAACATCTTTTCCTTTTTTGGCTTTTTGGGTACCACTTGGTTGTCCTTATTCTTCTACTCTTGCCACTGGATAAACTGGTTCAACACTTGGTCCTGCACTTTGTTGAGCGGCTTGTTCAACACTTGGTCCTGCACTTTGTTGAGCGGCTTGTTCAACACTTGGTCGCACCCCTTGTTCACTGCCTTGTTGTTCAACAGTTGGTTGCACTCCTTGTTGACTGCTTTGTTCTTGTTCGCTTTGTTGAGCACCTGAATTATCTTTGGCACTCCTTTCCCTCCTAGCACTAGCTGTCACTTTCTTCCTCCCTTCTCGACTTTGTCTAAACAACAAAGAAAGGAACAATATTTACAAACTATACAATCGGAAGACAAAGTATGGAAATATAACCCGAATGTACACATTCGGACGTAAGAAGACACATATTGTTTCCGAATACAAAACAATCGGAAGCTAACTAAACATATTTGCAACCGAATATACATCAATTGGAGTTCAGAAGCTGTAAATTTTTCATCCTACACAATCGGAAGAAAAAGTGCACCTCTATAACCCGAATGTACAAATTCGGAAGTAAGAAGACACATTTTTTTTTCCGAATGAAAAGCAATCGGAATATAACTAAACACGTTTACAACCGAATATTCATCAACTGGAGTTCAGAAACTCTAAAATTTTATCCTACACAATCGGAGGTATAAAACATTATATTGTCTTCCGAATAAATACTGGCCCCAAAATGGGATTTTTCCTATATCATAAATTTTGAGATTTTTTCAATATATACATTCGGTAGTGAGTGTTATTCCGAATATTTTGTGTCTACTTAAATATATTCGGTAGCCAAAAAATTCATTAAACTACCGATTATTAGCAGTTTGTATCCAGGAAGATATGGCCACCAATATTCGGCAGATAATCATCAAATCTTTCTCCCGAATACTGTCGATGTTCTTGAAAAATGAAGAACACGACTACATTCGGAAGTAAATGAGCATGCATATCGTCCGAATCTGGATAAATAACCGAAAACCCTAGAAAATTTTTTTCTCGATTCGACGAATTAAAGCGAAATAAACCCCAAAAATGATAGATTCTTACCTAATTGGGGCCATTTGAAGTTGACGAAGTGTTTGAGTCTCGGAATCGCCACCACCGACTACATTTCCGGGTACTTGTTCTTCGCGTTCTTCTTCATTTGCAGCAAGAATTTCTTTATTTCTTGCTAAAATTCCAATGTTTGGATCGATACCCCGAGCAACATTTTTGGTTCTAGGTCTGTGGGTTTCATTTCTCTTATCCATTGTTTTATAATCGAATCGACGATGTTTTGATTTTACGATTCGCGGCGATGTTTCGGTTGAACGAGGAAAATTTTTTTTCTTCCACAATCGGAAGATAATATGAAACTGGAAGAAAAAGAGTTGAAATGAGTAGAATTGTTTTTGATTTGGTTTTTATACAGTTTTACCAGAAGGACATTTATGTAACTTCAATATCATATAGGGTACCCCTTAACTAGAGTCTTTGGCTGGGTATAAATTGATGGCCCCTAAAAACGCGAGGATATTTATAGGGGCTGTGATTACCAACTTTAGCTTGGGTATTTTTTTTGGAAACGATATATAAATTTGTTTACTATAAATAGCTTGGATGAATTTTAAGAAGTACTTTCCTCAAAAACATAAATAACTTGCTCACTTTAGAGGCTTTCCTAAAATAATATGATCACTTTATTTTTTTCGCAATACCTTTTTTTTTTGGAGGCTTTCCTTAAATAATTTGATCGACATGATTTTTACAAATGCCACGTACAAATTCCCTAAAGGGTACGAAAATGATGGATGCACCGAAGACATTCCACCGAGCTGGTCCCCGTGTGAGTGAGTGAATGGGGTCCACTCCTTCCCCACTCCTTATCCCAATGTTGAGAGTCACATCAGGACTGTTCGATCCCTCTCGGTGCACAATTCGGTGTATCTATCAAAGCCCTAAAGGTTATGGGTGTCTGTCCTGACCTATGACTGAAAAGTTTGATAGCAGAGATCATGGTTTTTAAACGCGTACGCTTCACGCTTCGGAGTGTACGCTTCGCTTCAAATTTCAGCATTTCGCTCCGAAGCGGTGATGTGAACCGCATCTTTCATGAAGCGTACACTTCACGCTTCAGAGCATACGCTTCGCTTCAAATTTCAGTATTTCTCTCTGAAACGGTCATGAAGATTTAAAAATTTCGCCTAATTTTTAAAGCTTTTAAAAGAAAAGTATGAATGTTTTAAGGGGGAGTTGAATGCCTCACTTCCCACTCGTCTGGAGTAGGTTGAACTGGTCTACACACGCATTGTTTTTAATAAAAATTACTTATATATAAAATTTATATAGATATTATCTTCCTAATAAATTTATAATTACTAGTTACAACTAATTTATTTATAAGAAAACATCCGCTTCAAACATCAACCATGAAGCGACGCTTCACGCTTCGACATACGCATCGCTTCCTAAAAATGAAAAACGCTTCACGCTTTCAATATCTTGGAGGAGATTATTTTTTGGTCATATTTTTGGAAGTCCAACTAATGAAATTACCACAGATAGCGAGCCAACGGTCCAAAGTGTGTGTGGTCACAACCAATGCGTTTTGCTCGGAGGACAATACAAAGCTCTGGCAAGTAACTTTGTTATTCTTCATACATCATTTTGACATTTGGAGAAAGAAGAACCAAAGGAGAAAGCGATTGGTCAAGGAATTAAAGACATTTTAAGACGATATATATAAGCAAAGGAGAAGAAATGATGAAAACCCATCCGTCATAATGCAGAAACAGTAATAAATTGACAAATGAATATGTGGGAAGTGGCAGGTGCAGATATTATTTAAATAAATAAATGGTAAAAGCTTTCTTTAGCTCGGGTCACTTGTTAAAACAAATAAATCACACTTTTATTAGTCTGATACCTAAGGATAGTGCACCAAAGACACCTGCTCAGTTTAGGACCATTAGTTTGGGTAATGTGAGCTATAAAATTATACCTAAATTACTGACTAACAAACTCAAAAATTTTATGGATAAATCCATTGGTCCTTATCAAGCTGCGATCTCATCGTTAAGGTAAATAATTGATAATATTGTCATTGCTCTGGGCTTGGATTTATGGCCCTTACACTTGACATGTCAAAAGCTTTCGACATAGTCAAGTGGCCTTTCATAATTACAATTCTTAGACAAGTAGGTTTCCATGAACAATGGTGTACTATGGTTGAGCACTGTGTGACTACTGTTTATGCCTCTATTCTTCTTAATGTTTATCGGGTGAGTAATTTTTCCCAACTAGGGATCTCAGACAAGGAGACTCTCTCTCTTTCCCTATCTATTTATTATAATATGTATGGATGTCTTATATAAGATGTTGATTAAAGCTGAAATGCAAGGTGACATATAGGGGATTAAATTTACTAAAACTGCTCCTTCTATTAGCCACTTATTTATTACAGATGATTGATTGGTTTTCACCAGAGATAGTGTGAAGTGTGATAGAACTCTGGACTGCATTTGGAAACAATTTAGCAAGTACTCAGGTCAGCCTATCAATTTTGAAAAATCTGAAGTCGATTTTAGCCCAAAAACTGAGACTAGTAATAAGAATAAAGTAGTTAGTATTCTTAACATTAGAAAATTGGTCCTTCAGGAAAAGTATCTAGGTGTCTCACTTCTCATACAAAGAAATAAAGGAGAACATTTGGCCATCTAATTGATAAATTTGACCATAGACTTGCACCTTGGAAGAGTAAACACTTAAATCCTCCAGGAGCCGGAGAACAACGCTCACTCAATCAGTTCTAGGATATTTAGCTAGCCACCATCTCTTTGTTTTTCCTATCCCTAGAATGATAACAGATATGCTTGATGCAATCCAGAGGAAGTTTTTCTGGAACAAGAATGAAAATGATAAGGAATGTATTTTAGAAGTTGAGATAAAGTTACTAAACCTATAGTTCAAAGGGGTCTAAACATTAAAAAGGCTGATCATTTGAACACATCTCTTATTGCTAGGTTGTCCTGGAGAATTTTAACAGAGGAGGATTCTCTCTGGGTCCAAATTCTGAAGCATAAAAATTTCCCTGATCATGATCCTTTGCATTATGCAAATGATAAGACTGGGTCTTGGTTATGGAAGGGAATATGTAGGGGATTATAAGTTATAAGGAAGAATTATTATTGGGAGGTAGGAAATGGTAAGGATATATATATATTTGGAAGGACATGGGGTTTCCAACTAGAGAGGGTCTTTTCAAGGCTGATCTTGTTTCTACTAATATCAAAACTGTTGATCAACTCATTAATCAAAACTCTAGTGATTCGAATGTTGATATGCTTGACACACAATTTGATGCTGAAACTGTTAGAGAGATCTGCAAAATTAAGATACACTACACACAAAATGCAGCTATTATAATTGTTGCTTGCACTGGTTTCTGCCCCAGGGGTCTTCCGAGTGCAAAAGAAACTCAGTTATATGCAATTGGTAGAGTATGTCACAGCTTCAGTGCATTAAGAGCAAAACGTATCTCAAATATGTTGTTAACTCAGCTCATATATACTAACCAAAAATAAGAAAAATTAGTTGATCAGATTAGGAAATTGCAATAATGAGATATCTTGGTTGTTTCTGATGAATACATATACCACCTGGCGTGACCTGAGTTCACTGACTTGTATATAATCATCGATAGTAGATGGGTACTGGAGAAGATTTATACTTAAATAGATAAATACATATGTGGTTTTTGAGTTGTTAAGGTCATGATCATGTGGACTGTCATTTTGAAGCGCTTCACTTCCTTTTCTTGCCACCTGGCGTGACCTGAGTTCACTGACTTGTATACAGATTTATGCAAGATATTTGGATATATAAGCAAAGGAGAAGAACTTGGCAGATCCTTTTATAAAGTGTCTACCAATGAAAGTGTTTTCAATAAAGTGTAAGGAGATGTGACTCATCTCTGTGAAAGAAGTTCGATCACCAATAACGGAAACCTAACTTATGTTTTGAAAAGGATAAACTAAGTTGAATGTGGTACTAACAAGTTATTGAAGTGTTTATGGTACACTAAACTAAAACTTCCCATTTTCCTTCTAGTGTAGTGATTCTGCATGATCTTAGAGATGGATGAAAATCCTTAATAAGTCTGAATTTTATCACAACGTGTATGGAAATCAGGCTGTTTCCTATGAGAATAAGACCGTTCTCAGAAAAAGATTCATGAATCCAGGAGAAAACACGGAGCCATTAACGTACGGGCTATAGAACACACTACTATATGAAATCAATATGTGTGGAGGTTCTGGTTTTATCACAAGGGGTACTTGGTTCAAGATTGAATTCACCATAGGACCTCGATAAATCTTTGAAATATCTTATATTAAGAAGGTTCAAACCCAAAAGGCACCTTTCATTTATGTATTGGTTTCAACAATGATGCTTTGTCTCAACTTAGATTGAACTACGTCGGCTTGATCTCTCTCGGGTACGTCGGCAGTCACTCCAATTTCAAAACTTTTATACTTTGTTTTTTGGTTTTCTGAAAATAAAGGGAGAATGTTGGATGTTTTCAACAAACCCTTAAATTGTAGGCGCTACAGCAGAGTTCGGTGATTGATGTGTTTTAGGGTTTCTAATGACACTTAGACTACTGAACAAGAACATCGTTTTCCCAACAGACACCATTGTTGGAAGAGATTTATATTCTCTCTGAAAGGATGCCTGTTATATATGAAGAGTCATCTTCAAAAGATGTTAAACTATCTATAAATAACGTCCTTGTATTCAATTCAAAATACATCAAAAAACTCTCTGTTTTATCTCTAACAAGCATCTTCAGAATCTAAATCTAGGTGTTCTTGGTTGGGTCAAGGTTGTACAAGCTTTGAATCCAATATTGTTGTGGGGCTTCATGTATCCTGACGAAAATATTCATTGACCTATTTGTACTTGCCAATTTAATTGGGAAGGGTTGAATAATTGTCGAAAAGAATCTATTATTATAGCCTTGAACTCAGAGACAACGTTCTTTTCTTCACCATGTTTTAGTGTCAATTTTCCAACACAAATGTAGTAAACGGACAAGTATATGTATGATGTATCCCATGGACTTGAACCATTCATCATTACCAGGTGCACTTGAAGACTCACCTCTAACTGATAAACCTCTCATTATGCATCATAAACAGTATGAAAAATTCAACTCTTCTGGTTAGAGAATAGAGAGAAGTAAGACCATGGCAAGTTCTTTGTTCCTTATAACTTGGATCTCTATGTGTTATTATTGCTTTGGTGTGGTTTTTTTTATATAAAAAGAAAAGAAAGATTACTGCCTAGAACAAATTAAACAGATGTTTTGTGCCTCCCAAGTATGAGGACTTTGATTTTTACCACCTATTAAAGCAAGTTGGCGAAGGTCGGGGAAGTTTTTGGACTGTAAGTCCTTACAATAGACCTTTCCAAAAAGAAGTAAATAGGCCAACATATTGTCTACGATATGATTTGTCTTCCATGTCGTCTTTTGTTGGCCACCTTGCAGAGTTCTGTTTAGGTTCTTGTTGTCACCTAAAAGGTTGAAAAATCTGCAGTTTAAAGTAAAAGCCCACTGGAGTCACTACAGTAGAAATATACATCTACAACTGGGATTCTACAACTCTTCGCTAAACATCGTAGAATGTCTTATGTTTTACAACTGATTTTAAAGGAAGAGTTGTCTTATATCATCACTACCAACCCTTAGGACCAAAGGGGTTGCGCTAAAAAAACAAACGACAACTCCTAAAGCAAAAGAGTTGGTACGACATTTATCTATAAAAACTTTGTTCCATAAAGGTAGTGACTAAGCCTATCACAATTTTCACAAGAGTTGTTGAAGAACACCAAAATATGATGATGAAAAATAGTGTTAGATGGGAGATTCGAACATGAACCTGCTGCATGAAAGTCAATCTCATCAACCATCCTTACAGTTCACAAGTTTTTTTTTTTTTAATAAAAACGTATAACAACACTTATAAGTGTTGTTGAAGTAAAAATATAGAATGGTGGAAAAAATGAGGTTAGAGGGGAGATTCGAACATGAACCTACTATATGGAAGTTTAGCTCATCAACCATCCTTACAGTTCACAAGTTTGTTTTTTTTTAATAAAAACGTATAACAACACTTATAAGTGTTCTTGAAGTAAAAATATAGAATGCTGGAAAAACAGAGGTTGGGGGGTTCGATCCTCAGCTTCGTGCATGCAAGTCTGCATCACTAACTATACCTACGCAATCACAAGTTCTGTCAAGTTTGTGGTTCTTTAATATACTAACTTTATGACAATCCTTTATAAGAGTTGTAAAACAAAATATAATGTTCAAAAATAATGCTCAGGTGACTGAGCCACAAACAACGCGAAGCCTTCTCTTTAAACAATCATGTACATTCTACAATGACAATGCATATCATTGAAATGGATAAGGAAAGAATAGATACGATGGTAATATGGAAAATAGAAAAGAAAAAAAAATGGATGGCTTTAGATGGAAATGGATGGTTGTGACAAAAAAATTTCTACATCCCCTTCCACGACTCTTAAGAAAAGTCGTTGTGAGGATACTACAAATTCTTCTCGCTTCTGCAGAATTTTTCTTACTTCTGCAAAAAAATTCTCACTTCAGCAAAAAACTATTTTGTTGTCCGGTTCTGCAAAAAAATTTTACTTCTGCAAAAGAAAAAAAATTGGGTTAAATCACTAACTTAAGGTTATTGGGTAGAAATATCCGAAAACGTTTCCAAGACCAAAATCGTGAACCAGGAAGTTCGAAGTTATTGAGAATATGCCTATAGAATCTTACCCGTAAATGGTTAGATTCATCTTTTTTGCGAACTTTCAGACTTATATAATAGTCCGCTCCTGGACAGGTTTCGATCTCGGAGCCATTTTCTTTCTCTAAGTTGACGAATTTGTGTGTTTAAAGTTTCGGAGAATATTCCCATGGAATCTTAACCGTAAATGGTTGGATTCATCGTTTTTTCGAACTTTCAGACTTATATAGTAGTATGCTCCTGGCCAGGTTTCGATCTCGGAGCCAGTTTCTTTCTCGAAGTTGACGAATTTGTGTGTGTTTAAGGTTTCTAAGAATATTCCCATGGAATCGTACCCGTAAATGGTTGGCATCATCGTTTTTGCGAGCTCTCAAACTTATATAGTAGTCCGCTCCTGGCCAGGTTTCGATATCGGAGACAGTTTCTTTCAGGAAGTTGACGAATTTGTGTGTGTTTAAGGTTTCTAAGAATACTCAGATGGAATCTTACCCGTATATGGTTGGATTCATCGTTTTTGCGGACTCTCATACTTATAGTAGTCCGCTCCTGGACAGGTTTCGATCTCAGAGCCAGTTTCTTTCTCGAAGTTGATGAATTTGTGTGTGTTTAAGGTTTCTGAGAATATTCCCATGGAATCTTACCCATAAATGGTTGGCTTCATCGTTTTTGCGAACTCTCAAACTTATATAGTGGTCCGCTCCTGTCCAGGTTTCGATCTCAGAGCCACTTTCTTTCTCGAAGTTGATGAATTTCTGTGTGTTTAAAGTTTCTGAGAATATTCCGATGGAATCCTACACGTAAATGGTTGGATTCATCGTTTTTGCGGACTCTCACCTGGCCAGGTTTCGATCTCGGAGCTAGTTTCTTTCTCGAAGTTAACAAATTTGTGTGTGTTTAAGGTTTCTGAGAATACTCCGATGGAATCTTAACCTTAAATGGTTGGATTCATCGTTTTTGCGGACTCTCATACTTATAGTAGTCCGCTCCTGGCTAGGTTTTGATCTCAGAGCCAGTTTCTTTCTCGAAGTTGACGAATTTGTGTGTGTTTAAGGTTTCTGAGAATATTCCCATGGAATCTTACCCGTAAATGGTTGGCTTCATCGTTTTTGTGAACTCTCAAACTTACATAGTGGTCCGCTCCTGGCCAGGTTTCGATCTCGTAGCTAGTTTCTTTCTCGAAGTTGACAAATTTGTGTGTGTTTAAAGTTTCTGAGAATACTCCGATGGAATCTTACCCGTAAATGGTCGGATTCATCGTTTTTGCGGACTCTCATACTTATAGTAGTCCGTTCCTGGCTAGGTTTTGATCTCAGAGCCAGTTTCTTTCTCTAAGTTGACGAATTTGTGTGTGTTTAAGGTTTCTGAGAATATTCCCATGGAATCTTACCCATAAATGGTTGGCTTCATCGTTTTTGCGAACTCTCAAACTTATATAGTGGTCCGCTTCTGGCCAGGTTTCGACCTCGGAGCCAGTTTCTTTCTCGAAGTTGACGAATTTGTGTATCTTTAAGGTTTCTGAGAATACTCCGATGGAATCTTACCCGCAAATGGTTGGATTCATTGTTTTTGCGGACTCTCATACTTATAATAGTCCGTTCCTGGCTAGATTTCGATCTCAAAGCCAGTTTCTTTATCGAAGTTGACGAATTTGTGTGTGTTTAAGGTTTCTGAGAATACTCCGATGGAATCTTACCCGTAAATGGTTGGATTCATCGTTTTTGCAAACTCTCAAACTTATATAGTGGTCCGCTCCTGGCCAGGTTTCGATCTCGGAGCCACTTTCTTTCTCGAAGTTGACACCAGTTTCTATTTGTTAATTTTGAATTATTTGGCCTTCTCTTGTTTTCCTTAGTGCTTGTACTGAATTACTCTTGTATATGTAGTATATGTATATTATTGTGAATGTTTGTATTGAATTTTTCTTGTTTCTGACATTTGTAGATACGAAACGTTTGATTGGGAGAAGGGTTTCAGATCCATCAGTTCAAGATGATGTGAAGCTATGGGCTTTCAAGGTTGTAGATGGACTAGGAGAAAAACCCATGATTATCATCACATACAAAGGGGAAGAGAAGCAATTTCCATCTGAAGAAATATCATCTATGGTTCTTATCAAAATGTGCAAGATTGCGGAAGCTTATCTTGGTTCTTCTATGAAGACTGATGTTGTTATCGTCTCCGCATACTTCAATTTTTCGTAGCTACAAAGGATGTTGGTGCGTCGCTGGTTTAAATGTGATGTGAATTATGAATGAGCCAACTGCAAATGCAATTGCTTATGGTTCTTGATAAGAAGGCGCTGGCCGCCGGGTTCTGGGGAGAAGAAGGTTCTTATTTTTGAAAGGTGGTGGTACATTTGATGTTTTGTTAGTGGAGTGTGTTTAAGAAACTTAACTTTTGGTAACAAATATCTATATCACTACTATTTTTTGAATGTGTGTTTAACACTGGCAGGTTAACTAGAATGAATGTAAATGTGTTATACTGGCAGGTTAATATGAAATTATGAATGTGAAATACTTTCAGCAATTCGGTTTCAGCTATAATTTTTTTTTCAAAATAGTTTTATGCACACAACTTCTAATAAGAGTTGTGTTTCATATTTCAACTACACAAACCAATGGTTGTGAATCGAATGTCTTTACGACATAATTAGGTGTTGTCCAACATAGTTCTACAACTCTAACAAATGTCGTGCAAATCTTATTCATAATAGTAATAACAGGTGTTACATATTTCTACAATACACATCCTAGGTTGTCTAAGATAGTCCTTCAACTTATACAAGTGTTGTGTTACATATTTCTACGATACACATCCTAGGTTGTCTAAGATAGACCTTCAACTTATACAAGTGTTGTGTTACATATTTTTGTGATACACATCCTTTGTTGTCCAAGATATTCCTACAACACAAGCAAGGGTTGTGTTAGGCTTTCAAAAAAAATTTGAAAGAGAATCATAACTTTGGGAAAATATTGTCGAACCTTGAATCACATCACCCTTTACAACTCTTAGTCAAGTATTGTAGAAAGCTCGGACTTTCTACAATACCCCCACTCCACAATGCATAAAATGGAGTTGTCGTAGGTGTACTACAATGCTAATACAGTATCGTCAATAATGATTTTTCCCGTAGTGGTGCATCCTGTGCCGCTATGCAATCCCCTTCCTCTTTGGTATGGTCTTTAACTCCTCTAGTTTTTCTTCCAATCGTGTCTCCAGATGTCCCTGAAACAGTCACACTTACACCAGTGAGACCAGTATTCCTGTTAAAGCTAGACATATAAGCAAATGTAATATAAGGATTGTGGTTAACATAAAATTGTCTAGCAATATTAACAGCAACTCTAGTATCTATTCTCTGGTAAGTGTTCAGGTGGTTCAAGATTAAGGTCGCAGTTGTTTTGGGGTTTCGTTTTAGACCTTGGAAAGCAACATCATATCTTGCTTTCCAAGTGAATCAACACAAGGTGGCTACTATATTTTCCCAATTCCCCCAATGGGTCTGTGGGTAGTTTCCAGAGAACCAAGAGGAGCACCAGTTGGCTAGAGTAGTAAAGTTTAAGGTGGAGGCATTCAAGTTTAAGGAGCAATGGTCTCAAACTGCTCTTGTAAAATTGCATTGCATTAACAAGTGTTCTCCTGTTTCAACATGAGTCATGCACATCACACAAATAGAATTAATATGGGGGATATAAGTAAAAATATGGACACTAAAGGGAAAGATATTTTGTTGTAATTTCCAGGTAAAAAATTTGATTCTAGGTATAACATCCATATCCCAAATTTTGCCAGCCAAAATGTCTTTTGGTTGCAAACTTTTCTTGACCAGAATATCATACAAAGATTTGCTACAGAAAATGCCTTGTGGATTGTCCATCCACCTCAAAATATCCTCATTATTCTTGTTGGGTTGAATATTAAGAATTATTCTAATGGTATTCGAATCAAAAAGAAACTTCAGGGTTTGGATATCCCAGCCATTCTCATTCATGAGATCAGCAACAAGTAAATGAACACCGTCATTCCCATCCCCATTGAGAGTGATAGGATTACCTTCAGAGTGAGGTATCCACTTATATTTCTACATGTGAACGCTTTTACCATTTCCTATCTCCCAAATGTTATTATCCTTGATTAACATTAATCCTTTATACACACCTTTACATGCCCAAGACGATCTCGCATTACACGTGGCATGGAAGGGGTTTGCCTTAGGATAATACCTCCCTTTCATTGTTTTAGAATACACGGAATGAGGCTGGTGAAAAAGTCTCCAGCCATTCCTTGCAATGAGAGACATGTTAAAATGGTTTAGGTCCTTGAGACCATTTCCGCCCTTTTCTTTCAGTTTACAAAGACCCTTCCAATTCTTCATGTAGAAACCCTTTATGCCATCATGTTTTCCCCACCAAAAATCACGAATTATAGCATTAACTCTATGAGTAGTTTTCTTAGGGAGAATAAAAGTGGTCATACTATACATAGGGATAGTCTCAAGGACAGTTTTCGCCATTACTTCTCTGTCTGGAGGAGAGAGAGTCTGCTGTTCGAATTTTATATAATGGTAAGAAGGTTATCGTTCACTCGGACTTGATGAGATTGATTTTAATAATTAATGAACTAAAATAAAAGAAAAATATATAAAAAATATTTTCACAAGATGAAAAGAGTTACTGGGACTAGGATTTCGTCGAATTCATAATATAGGGTTCGATTTATTTATTCTCAACAATTAAAGCTCAATAAATAAAATTAACATGGACTCTGATTTTTCCAAGGTATTTTCTCAAAAGATTAGTTGTAAATCCTAAGCATGATGTATCAAAACATTTAAGCTAAGTATACTTCATCAAATTAAATGACAACCAATTAATTCAAATCATATTTCAATTAAAATTAATGCAAAAATCTTAAAAAGAATTAAATAATTTTACCCATGTATGATACTCGTCTTCCTCCGTCGTCCCAGTGTTGGGGATTATCTCATCACGTCGAAAACACACTTAAAATATTTATTCATGGCTCATAAAGTGGTTTACAAATGATGAAAATGTGAGAAAATTATTAAAGCAGTGATTTTCTTTTCTCTCCCAAAACTCCCCCCAAATGTGCTCTCTAGCTCTCTATTTATACACACAAATACACATCACTCAAATATATTCTTCCATAACTCCAAAATCTTCTTCTTTTTAATTAAAAATATCTTCAGGAATTTTTCCTTCTCTTTATTCTATATATGTCTTTACTAAACACATATCTTCTTTAATTCGCAGAATAAAATCCAAGATAAAATCTTCTAAGGATATCTTTCTTGTTTAATACAAGATAACTTCTTTTTTCTTCAAAACTTCATGTTTGTAAGGCAAGAAGATATTCTTATCTTAAAGATAATAAATCCTTTACCGTTGAAACCAAATTTCCCGCCAATATTTCTTTTCAAATCAAGGAAGAAGATGGAGCCCCCTTAACCAGTAATGGGGTGCGATTAGCAGCTGCTCCCTAGGATGCCCTTTATCAGTTAGGTACCCCTTATCCAAAACTGAGATTCCGAATAACATGTGTCCTCCGGGTGCCTATACCAACTTTTCGAGCCGAATTTTCCAAAAATGTTTATTTTCCAAAAATACCTACAAACACATAAAACACCATAATAAGTAGAAAATAGAGTACCAATAATACTGAAAATTGAGGAAAAATCGGTTACAAAAATGTTTCTATCAAATACCCCCAAACTTATTATTTGCCAGTCCTCGAGCAAATCTAATCTAGAAAAATAAAAATGACTACACTTAGCACGTGCAGCAAGCTGTTAAACCGCTAGGTGGCCCTAGCGGCGGAGTGTTGTCTTCGGAGGGTTTACCATAGGTGTATCCACAAAACCTTTACTCCGGACCCTAGCTATCTACGCAAAACCTTAGAAGGCACTAAAGAATCTCCTTGGTTGACGTACTCTCATTGACTACAGGAGGAAGTACCCTGATGCGAAATTCCAATTGTTGTACATGAGTTTGCACTCAAGCATACTAAAATTCATATAAATGACAGAGCTCTACTCAGATAGTTTCTGTACATCATAACCGGAGTCAACCAATCACATGGAAAGATTAAGAAGATGGATGTAGAGAAAAACATAGATGGTTTTGATGTTGACTAAGGTGAACCTATCCTAATGGAATGAGATACCGGTCTGACTAATATCAACACAGCTGGCATATACAAAGGGACCAGCGGGTGATAATCCTAACTCTAGGTCAACACAACTGGCATATACAAGGGCACCAGTGGTCGACTTTATTGAATTTATTCCGGTTGGTCTGATGGTCTGGTCTCAATTTCTCTTCTTTTTTTCTTTTTTTTAATTTTTTTTTTTTATTTTGTTGTATCTCAATCACTCTATTTCACCCTATAAATGGTAACAACTTGAATCGTGTGCCCCACCAAATCACTTATAAACATAGTTAAAAGAAAATAAAATAAAAACAGAAGTGAAAAGGATTCGACAAGATATGGCGAAACTACCATGTTTTTTTTTCTAACACCTGAGGTCTGTGCTTTTATGAATAGACTCTATTTAGATGTCTCCATCAGACTCAGATTGGTTCCTCAACTCCTATAACCAAGATGCTTCCATCCACTTAGATTGGTTAGTGCCATCCTTAATAAACATAAATTTCTAGGCTCTGGAGTTTATTTTTTGCAACTAAAAAGTTTCTCCCGTACCCCCAAACTTAAATTTAACATTGTCCTCAATGTTCTAAAGATAAAATTAAAAGCATGAACAAGGAGAAACTATTACCATTTGAAGGAAAAGAGTTAAGGAAAGATATTACCGTGTTGCATGAGATTGGGTTACCTCCCAAGAAGTGCCAAGTTTAACGTCTTCAGCCAGACCAAGAAAGGATTAGTCACCTTATAAAATCATAAAGTAATAGCCAAAATATCTGTGGGTCATCAAAACCAAATAGAGCTATCAGAAGCAAAAGGAATCTGCAACATGCCAAGAAAATTAACAAATAAAGCACACCCTTGTCTAGTTTCCTGTTTAAGACAACTACATCTAGTTGTGGTTCGGGTTCAGGTTCTATAATTGGGTCTAGATAAAATATTTTCATGAGTTGCGTTTCCTTATAAGTTAGATCCGAATGTTCAGGTTCTAGAGTCTGGAAAAACTCAAATAAAAACTTAGAAGCACATAATAATAACCTGAATAATTGAGGATCCTCTAAGTCAATCATATTTGACTTACATAGATGACCACAATAAGAATGGTGGTCTTCCTTAAACAAATATGTCGACCCTAATATCCTAAAGTAATTAGGTTTAGTCTCAAAACTTAATAATTGACACATCTGAAACTTATACGTTCTCACAATTGGTTGAAAAATATTTGGTGGGAAAACAAAGTCAAACTGGGTATTATCGCCTGGGTAAACCACATCAACCAGAGGATGGGTTTCTAACAAGTGAACTTCTTCCTGGACATTATTAGGTTCGGGAGAGCTAGCATGAAGGTAATCTGGAACAATGGTTGAGGCACATATATCAAGTCCCAAGCGAGGGACTTTTCTAAGAGTTAAAGCATATGGAGAATGATAATCACCCCCAAACTTAGAGTTTTCTGTGTCTCTATAAAGACTAGTCACAACTTCCCTAATTTCTAGGTCATCAGATTCCTGGAAATGGTCAATTGATTCTTCTAAGTTAGGTTCATCCTCACTCATCTCTACGAGTTCTTTGTCTAAGACTATCGTTTCTAAATCGCTAGACTCAATATAAACTCGTTCCTCTAAACCTCAGTTGGATCCGTGAAAAGGAAATACTACATCGTCTAAAACATGGATATTTCTAGTCAAATCCTCATCCTTTTGAATAGGTGAATAATTAAAATTATTTGGATTTGTACTAGAATTAACATTATCATTATAAAGCTCATTGGGAGTAACAGATTCCTCATCACTATGCCTATATTTTTCAGATTCTTCATCAATACTATCCTCATCACAGTCATCATTATAATAACATGAAAATGACCGAACCTCATCTAAACAAGTAGTGTTACCAATTATAACCTCGTCATCTTGATTATGTGAATAAAAACTAACCTTATTTTCAAGGGTGGTATTGGGAACACTATATTGGAATTTAAGACTATCTTGAGAAAATCTTTTCACAATCCTATTTGTACTTTCAGTAAATTGCTTGAGGGAATCTTCTAGAGACATCTTAATTGTTTGCTCTACGGACTCTTCTGGAAACAGAATATTATAATTCTCCCTCATAAATAAGTGAAACATCTGTGTTGACTCATTGAAACTCTTGAGAGACTCTTCTATAGAAATAGGAGGATCGTTTTGCTCGTATGACCTGTGCGCATGTGGATAATAATTGGGCTCACCATGGTATGACCCGTAACCTTCAAAAGGTTGATGTTCCCAACAATTATTCACACTGTGATCAAAGTAGTAATGTCCATTTTGTTCGGTTGGATATTCGTTGTATTGGCTATTGTACCATTTTGACATTCTCAAAACAAAATAAAACCCACTGATGGGGATTCGTGGGTGGAAAGAGTCTTACCTCCCGTACCAGACGAGCGATGAACCGTTGAAGTCGACTCGGGCCACAACTCCTATGTCATGTACGAATCCGAGGGTCCGAGGCGATATCGTAATCGCCGTCCTTCCCTGCAACAGTTTTATTTAATTCACCCTTCCTTGGGGTTTTAAAATATTAATATCCAATGTTCCAAAAATAAAGTTCAAAAAGTCCAAAAATAAGAAATTACAAAAATAAAAACCTATTTACAGTTACTAAAAATAAAATAAAATAAAATATCTATATATAAAAAGTCTTCTTCTTCACTCTTTTTGGATTCCTCTTTTCTTTCCTTCTTTGGCTTCGCGTTTGTTTTCAGCACTTTCTCTTTTTCTTTAGCTTAGCTCCAAATCTGAAAGCAAATAAAAATACCAAAACGCGTAAAAAAGAACAAAAATAATAAAATAAAAATAAAACCTAAAAACAAATCTATAAACAAATCCGCGTCGGCGGCGCCAAAAATTTATCGAATTTTATATAGTGGTAAATAGAGTTGTCGTTCACTCATCCTTGTTTGAGATTAATTCTAGGCTTAAATATAAAAAATATATACAAAAATAAGAAAATATATAAAAAATACCAAAATCTTCTTCTTCTTAATTAAAAATATATTCAGGAATTTTTCCTTCTCTTTATTCTATATGTGTCTTTACTAAACCCATATCTTCTTTAATTCGCAGAATAAAATCCAGTCTTCTAAGGATATCTTTCTTGTTTAATACAAGATAACTTCCCTTTTCTTCAAAACTTCATGTTTGTAAGGCAAGAAGATATTCTTATCTTAAAGATAATAAATCCTTTACCGTTGAAACCAAATTTCCCGCCAATTTTTCTTTTCAAATCAAGGAAGAAGATGGATCCCCCTTAACCAGTAATGGGGTGCGATTAGCAGTTGGCTCACTGGAGTGCCCCTTATCAGTTAGGTGCCCCTTATCCAAAACTGAGATTTCGAATACATGTGTCCTCCGGGTGCCTATACCAACTTTTCGAACCGAATTTTCCAAAAATGTTTATTTTCCAAAAATACCTACAAACACATAAAACACCATAATAAGTAGAAAATCGAGTACCAACAATACTGAAAATTGAGGACAATTCGGTCACAAAAATGTGTGTATCATCTGCCCATTCCACCCATTAACTCTACCACCCATTTTGTCTAGGAGGTTTTCAAAACAAGCTATCTTAGATTTATTTGCAAAGAGGGGACCTCCTAAATATTTATCATTGAGACTTATCTTTTTCACTTTTAAGATGTCAATTATCTCTCTACCAAAACTATTATTAACATGTGGAGTGAAAAAAATACCTGATTTGAAGAAATTAATCATCTGATCTGAGGTCTTACCATAATCATCGAGCACTTTCAACAGATTTCTACTTTGGGTGATGGAAGCCCTAGTAAAAATCAGGCAGGCATCTGCAAATAACATATGGCTAATGGAAGGGCAATTTTTATTAATTTTGAAACCAGAAATAAGACCACTGGATATTGGCAATAGTACGCGAAAAAGATTCCATACAAAGTACTTTATCTCCCTGCCTGAGTCCTCTAGAAGGTTTAAAACTCTTACCAGACACTCCATTTATAAGAATGGAAGACGAACTAGTACTGATACATTGTATAATTAGGTTACACCAACCCTCACAGAAACTCATTTTTTTTTAAATAGTAATTAAAAAATCCCACTCATGAGGCCCATATAGTTATCATTTTTCTTTTTCTTTCTCATAACATGGATTCTCTCATGAACAACAAGAATGTTGTCTGAGATAAGCCTTTGCTTAACAAAAGCCGATTGATAGGGGAAGATAAGTCTATCTAGAAAAGGTTTTAGCCTATTAGCAATAACTTTTGATATAACTTTGTAAACAATGTTACACAAGCTAATAGGTCTATAATCTCCATGGCTAGAAGGGTGGAGCACCTTAGGAATTAAGGAGATGTGAGTCTGATTCAATTGAGTAAGCATATGACCACTGGCAAAGAAAGCTTAGACAATTTTAACAATGTCGGTACTAACAATAGACCAGTTTTTTTGGAAAAAAACAGACAGGGAACCCATCTGGCCCAGGGCTAGAATTAGGTAGCATACCAAAAACAACACTATGTATTTCATCAATAGATGGACAGGTCATGAGTTGGGCATTTTTCAGCATCAGTTATAGCAGCAGGAACAAGATTTATTATGTCATAATTAAGCACAGGAGCAGATGTGGTAAGCAAAGTCTCAAAGTGAATATTTAAACAATTAGCTATTTCATTTTTTCCTTCTATCCATCTATTATTGTTATCATAAAGCCCAGCTATAGTGTTTCTTCTTTGACGCTTCACCGCGTTCTGATGAAAGGAATGAGTGTTCTTATCTCCTAGTTGAATAAATTTTTCATTACCCTTAACTTTCCACATCTCCTCTTCATAATCCCTGAATTTACATTTTAAGAGGATTTATTAGCAAAAGAGAAGAATTGATGAAGTGCAAGGTGTTCCACATAGCTGGACAAGACACCACTGGGTCCTTGATAACATTTACCACGATCATGTTAGGTATGCACCAAGAGAAAGCTAAAGAAAAAAAGTTTGAGCGAATTTGTGGGGGGAAATGTCCATGATTCCAGTGCAATAAATCGTCTCAAAACTATTAGTACTCTTTATGGCAATCTTATTTGTTCAGTTTCTACATATAAATGGTACTCGGCATTTAATCATGGCATTCACTGCTCATTTCATTTTTGCAGATGGAAATGATACTATATGAAGTCTTGAGGTTATGACCTCCAGCATCCAGATTACATCGGCATACTTGCAATGGACTAAATCAATCACTCCTAAAGTGGTGACCAATCTGCTTGTCAACCCAATCATGGTCTCAGAATTAACAGCTCTCCTGCTTTGATAGTATTCATTAAATGCATTTGTATTAAGCTGCACAACAAATCAAAAGTTATTCTGAAACATGCTTGCATCCTAGAATGAATAAAGATTTAGGAGAAAGAAAAATGAAGCGAGAGAGGGTACCTGATATTAATTCATCAAATTAATCAAGTCAGTGTAAACAGATGGATCTCACAAGCTAATTCGTGAAGGAAAACCTCCATCTATACAACCGGAGACAACACCAAAACCCCAAATTTTGATTGCATATACTGGCGATGGCAATGAAAATTAAGAGATGCATTACTTAAACTAAGAAACCGTTTCTTCAATGGAGATCTCAATCCAATCCTAAACTTTGAACTGAAACTCAAATTTCTCCATCAATTTTGTAAGTAAAAGAACACTGATCATCGTTAAAACAAATGAATCTTAAACGTGCAGTAGACATTCAGAAATTTAGGGTCGAGATCTTTTTTTTTATTTGAATCAGTGAGATAAAATCTAGGGCTACAGATTGTTCCAGTGGGATTTCTGGAGAAGGAAAAGACAGAAAGAAATGAAGCGAGTTTTAGCTGAACCACCGCTTAAATATGATTCCGGGATACAGTGATAAATATTAAGATCACACTTTTTACACTTTAGCTGGTCGAATCTCACTGTTACCAATTTATAAAACCGCCAAAGTAGAAGGCCTAGAATAGACCACAGGTTTCTTCAAAATGTGATCGATATCTGTAGCGCTAGGTACAATTCATAAGAAGCATATAAGAGATTAAGCAAATACATAATGCTGACCTTGATCAGCTTGATTTTCAACATAAACAAAGTAAATAAAATAAAATAAAAATACATAAAAACTTGAGCTCACATCACATAACACAGCAATATGCATTTGCATTTTCATCGCTGAACATATGAGTTATATCACAAGGTTTAGGCGTTGGAGGTCTTTGAATTCGTTGGTCCACCCGTACCTGTACACATATCTTAGGAGGTTTCATTTGAACGTCCCCGTTTTCATCAACATCTTTCTTCTTATCTTTCAATCCGAGACACATACAAATGAACTTCATGCTTCCTAAGCTAGAGTGAAAGTGAAAGAGAGAGTGAGTAAAGAAATTTGTAGTAGAAGAAGAAGGAACAGAGATTTCACATATACACCTTCCATCTTTATAGAACAAAGAATCGTGTTTGCAGTTGGAGCTATTAAAATTTTCTTCGTTTCTCTAGTTTGACATGAAACTAGAAATAGATAGATGCTCCATATTTGTTTTCCCCATGATACAAAGACAACTGATAATAAAACAACCTGAAGATTCCAATGTGTCACATCTATGACGGTAGCCTATTATAGGCACTTAGATCGATCGTTGGATGTGTCCACCAAAAGTTTAAATTTTATTATTATTATGCATGCATTTATACATTCGGATACCGAGATTACTGTCCAGCAAACAATAATGTGATCAAAGTTACCATCTATCTGGAAGAAAAATGATGAACCCTTTGTGCCGTCGTGATGGTTTTCTAGGGATGTTGGTTTTCTTGGGGCCAGATTTTATATGATGAAATTTTCTTGTTTACAAACATAAAATGAACATTCTAAAAGTATAAACAGAACCGTGTTAAAACATTTTCTCACGATAAACATGAGTGAAAAAAAAATCTCTAGGTAGTGATGTTATGGCAATTAAAAGCTGTTTGCTTGAACTAAAATCTCTAGATTGAGACTCAGAAGTATTTTCCCGACAAAAAAGAGGGGAATCCATCAAAGAAAGATTCTGCTCGCTGCTCCCTAAACCTGTTGATAGCTTCATGATTCGCAGGTTCTAAAGGTTGTCCATACCCACCGCTGCTGCTCTCATCCTTGTTACTACTGTAACGATAACTACTGTACCCATTTTCTTGGTTTAGATATTCAATCTTTTCTTCTTGCTGTACTTCTTGTTTTGCAGGTTCCTTAGATTTTTTCTCTGGATACCAAGAGAAACATTAGGCTTAGCTCAACTTACACCAACAAATAAGTATATTTTTGACGTAACAATTAATCAGCGCATGTACGATCACAAAGTAATAAAAATAAAAATATAGTAATTCTAAAAATAATTCGATCAATAAAAAGATTCAAGATTTATTAGACTTACTTCTACCCCACATGATTGCTGTTTATATGGATCTCTCTAGCACCTCCTTCGGTTTTTCTCTTCTTCTTTGTTTTTGTGTGTGTGATACTGATCGGAACAGGGATGTGTGTGTGTATATATAGGGGGAGTGATTACTAACTTTAGATCGAGTATTTTATGGAAACTATAATTTTTTTTACTATAAATGTAGCTTAGATGAATTTTAAGAAGTACTTCCCTTATTACAAAAACATAAATAACTTGCTCACTTTAAGGATTTCCTAAACTATTTTGATATAATCTTTTATTACTAATTCACGTACAAATTTCCTTAAATATATGGGTGTCGTCTAGTTTTAGAAGTTAAAACCCCTGACCCGTGACTGAAAAGTTGATAATCTATGCGATGGTCATATTTTCGGAAGTCTAGCTAATGAAATTACTATTGCTAGAAAACTTCAGTCAATGGACAAGTCAAACCTTGAGAAACTCTCATTCAAACCCCCATGGCTTTTACCCCCACCGTGCCTTCCTGCTGGGAGAAGAACTGCACAAAGGAGAAGAATTGATGAAAAATCATACGTCAAGTAGTAATGACTTACTAGGATTGCTACTGCAACCTAATAATACAGAAAACAGTAATAAATTGACAACTGAAGAAGTTATAGAGGGGTGCAAGGTGTTCCAGATAGCTAGAGGGGAGTAACATTTACCGAAATTGGCAAGAGAAAGCTAGAGAAAAAGTTGAGCGAAGATTTGTGGGGGAAATGTCCTTGATTCCAGTGCAATAAATCGTCTGAAAACTGCTAGTACTCTTTATGGCAACCTTATTTGTTCAGTTTCTACATTCAAATGATATTCAGCATTAATCATGGCATTCGCTGCTCAGTTCATTTTTGCAGATGGAAATGATATGGTATGAGACCCTGAAGGTGTTTAACTTGCCTGACCAAGTAAGACAAAAAACTGGCATTACACATTCTTAGCACACGGTAAAAGACGTCAGTCCTGCAGTGATCCCACAAATTTGAGGAAAATATGATGAAAGGATTCAAAAAAAAAATTGATACTAAGAAACCGCACTACACAATAAGTTGCCAATTGGCACACTATCTCAGATGTTTACACATATATATGGCTTTCAAGAGCTACTACAGTTCAAGAGATTGTTTGCCCGTTCCTAATTTTTTGACAATATAGATGACTAGCTTGTATAAAACTTTCACAAAAAAAAGGGCTTCCATATATGTACTACTTAGCCTTACGATCTAAAGAGGACAGTACTAAATCATCCGGCAGACTAGTCACTGACAGACTTCATCCAGCTAAAGAGACCTCCCTGTAAGCAAGAAGAGCATGAAATACCGTAAGAAAAGGTTAAGCAGTATGAGAGAAGCAATTAGAAGCACAACCGGCACAATATTGTTTTTCTACATCATACACATTGCTTGATCATATATTCCAGTTCCTGAAGTGACTTGGGTCTAGAAGACCATAATCAACGATTCACGAGAACTGTACCCTGCCAGTACTGGACTTTCCTTTAAGTCATTTTTTAGCCTCTATCTCTATCTCCCTAACAGTGTTACTTCTAGACCCACACTAGCAGGTGCCTGAATCCAGAACCATTAATAGCAAAATCCCGGACTTATCATTATATTAAACTTCAAAGGCTGTGACATATTTCCAGTTAAGAAACATCTCGGATGCTTAGACTATCACTAAACCATATATTAAAGGAACCACCTAGCCCATAACTCCTGAGAAATGAGAATAGTTTTAGAGTTTTTAACTCCACTGTGTTGATGGTTGGTGGTTATCTAATCAACATTTAGCAGTTCAATTTCCCGATCCAGTTGATTTTATGATAAACCAGCTCCTTGCTAAGCAGGGAAAGAGAGAAGCAAAAACTTAACGGTTAAATTGGTAACAAACATAATGGTCTCTAACCTGAATGCAGCTTCAAGCTCTTTGTTTTCAGGATCCAACTTCAAACAATCTAAAAAGGCATCTGCTGCATCGTCAAGCCTCTGTGGCAATAATTATTGCAGCAACGATTATAGAAAAAGCCAAAAAGGCCTTCCAATAGAATAAAAGTTAACTGACAAAGAAAAATAACGGAATACATACATTCAATAGTTTGAGTGCTACTCCTTTCCTATAATGAGCCTTTGGCCAGTCTGGCCTTGCCAGCACACATTGAGTAGCATCTTTTAAGGCAGAGTTTCCCTTATTCAAATAGACAAAGCACAAACTCCTGTTGGATAGTACAGCAGCATCACTAGGATCCGTTTTGAGGGCCTGTAAAACAAGTCACTTAAGCAATCAACACATCATTAGGAAAAGAGAAAAACAGAACAGCTTGAATGAACAAACCAAGAACCCAGAGATGTTTAAATCAATTTCCCCATTAGACAATTCAGAAAAATAATATGAAAATTTATATACGGGTGGTTCCTCATAGTAACTCGACTAGAGAGAGAACATGTGCCTTTCTCTGCTGTGATACTATCTAACAACTTTAAAACATTAAACTAACAGCTGAGATGTATAGTTAAGTTCCATATGAGAGTAAGTGTAGGTGGCCATGATTTGAAAGGAATTGAGAAGCCGCTGTTTCAAGATTGACCATGGATTTTGAGAAATAAAACACATGATGAAACTGCATATATCTGTAGTGCGGGAAAGAACAATGAAGGCTGGTACCTTATTTCATTCCCAGATCACAATTTGACAGATACGTACACAACTAGCGTAAACTTATATTCCCTCCAATTGCCGGAAATTCAAATTGGTCCACATATGAATCAATGAGTCGGAACGCATATGCATTCGTGTTTTAAACTTCATTCGCTAGCTATCAATTAAAATAAAACTCATTTACACCCTCAGCTAAAGAAAAGTTACCTCAGTGTACCAATCTACAGCCAGCGAGTACTCCTTTCTCCGGAATGCACTCGTGCCCCTTGATTTTGAGTCAAGAAAAAAAATCTCGTTGTCTTCACGAAACATCTGTCAATAGTGAAGATTTATTACAATATGTTTACTTTTCTATTAGATTTACATTCATGAGCTCTATTGCATGAAAGTGAGAAATTCCTGAATGCCAACAAAAACCAAATGTATGAAATACGAATTAAGGAGCTATTAAGTTGATTTACATTTTGGTCTCCAAATTTTACGTCACTATATAAAATCTCACCTTTTTGAACTTTTCAGAATTTACATGCTCCATCACTCCATCAACGCTCCAGTCCACATAAAATGGAATAGGAGATGTCACGGCAAAAAGAATCTCAACACCTTGACGATTACCAGCACGAGCTGCTACTTCTACTGGCTTTAGTCCATACTGTAACACGAAATAGTTGATTTTCATAAGCCAGATAAACATAGGACATAAAATAACCTCATAATATACGATATATCACTTCTTATCATATAAGGAGAAGAGAATACCATTTAAACAAAGTCAAAAAAACCAGCTGCGTCTTTCTATCCCAAAGATGCAGTGGACAACACTATCCCTTTGATCGCCCTAATGTGGCCCATGGAGCTTTATAAAGTTAAGCAAAATGCTCCTTAAGCATTGCCTGTTACAGTAAGTCAGGTCTGGTAAATGAAGATAGACCCAACATACATATAACTCACAGTATTCGTAACATTTGGATCTGCACCAGCTTCAACCAGTAGCTTGATGATTGGTGTTGTCCCCACTTCAGCAGCATATGACAGAGCTTCCATTCCATCTGGTCCACCATTTGGATCAGCACCTGCCTATACAGATGAAAAACGATGTACACGAACAAGTTATACAGAGAATACATACACACCAAAAACAAGTACAACGATAAACAATCCACCACTGGTATACACTTCCTTAAGAGCCAAGCAAAAGATATGGAACCAAGAGCAAGATGGAAAGTTCTCTCATACATTAGAAACTAGGGAAAATACATATAGATTGATTAGTGTTAACAGAACAGTACTAACTCACAAACTATGGGTTCGGATCACCCAAACTAGTCTAAATCTAAGCAAATGTAATAAAGTCCAACAAGAATGTAAAGGAAATTTTCAACCTTGAGTAAAGTCTCCACGCATTGCCAAGATTTGGATAAATGGATGCCTGAAGTGGAGTAGCTGCCTCACCGACGAGCCAATTGGGCTGCAAAGACAATATAGAAGGTAGACTTAGTGACCCCCTTGCTTTGAGGGGGGAAAATGAAGAAGAATAGAAACTGTACAGGTGAAAAAACGATTCCTTATTATTCTGTGCAACAGATGAGAAGGTGTCTTGTACACTAAAGGTAATCAGGCCGCAATCTAACAAATCATCTGAATGGAAGAAACTTAATGAAGTAACATTAGGAAGAAACAAAACCCAACAACGATAAGAAGGTACTTTTTTGGTTACGTCGAGTGAACAACTCATACTTCAAATTCATTTTCTTATTTAAATTCTAACAGTCACAGATGGCTTTCGCTTAAGATAATTCTGATTAAGAAAGCAAAATAAACATGTCATGATTAAGCAGCTAGCATCGTATCAGGATAAGATTCAGGTTATCACTTAAAGACTATTTGAGTATCTACGGTGCAAAAATTAAGGCACAGCTGTTCAGGAAGAAAAATAAAATGCTACTCACATTGGCATTGTGATCCAGAAGAAGTTTAACTGTATCGTGTCTGCCAACAGCGCAAGCATGTAGCAGGGGTGAGCCAAAACCATTTGACACATCTATGTTGACACCTTTTGAAAGTAACAAGGTTATGATACCATGATGTCCTGCAACACAAAAAAGTTGGGGATTCATTTAGACTACTCTGAGATGTCCGAGTAACACATACGATCTACCAGATCAATTGTGTATTACAATCTACCTTCCGCAGCGGCATGATGCAAAGGATTCATAGGAACCATATCTGTACCATTCGGTATTTCAGGATTGGAACCCATTTTCAGAGGATATCGAATCATATCTGTACCATTTAGTATTTCAGGATCGATACCCACTTTCAGAAGATATGGAAACATAGCTGTACCATTTGGTATTTCAGGATTGGCACCCATTTTCAAAAGATATGTTACAGTGCTCAAACGTCCTTGTATAGCTGCACACCACAAGGGAGTTTTGCCTGTAAAATACACACCAGAAAATACAATTAGACATTCATTCGTATTTACTGATATCCAAAAATAACCCCCCTCACCTCAATCAGTACTAAGGCTTCAGAAGTTATAATGCGGTTATACACTCACACTGCCTTTTCTTACTGTTGAAGCAAGTACATTAACCGACTAAGCAATATGCTCATTAAAGACCTACCGTTCAATCTAAAAACACCCATCTCATTTCAATTACTACTTACAGGATAATATAGAAGAAAAGAGCAACAACAGCAAGAGAACACTAGAAACCAAGCTAATGTGGTATTGATTTTTAGAAAATACATATCATGACTAATACAACAACAGAATCAAGAAATAGAAAACGAAAATTGATTTTACTTAAAAGTATAGTTGGGCCACCATCACCATCCCACCAGAAACAACCAACACAATCAACCACCACAAACACCAACACCTCACGAAGAACAATACAAATAGTAGGGCCGCCACCATCACCCAAATCAACACACCTACGATTCTCCTAGTACTAATATAAACTGTTTGAAACCCCAATAAAGAATTAAATCACTAAAAACCATCAAATTTAAATAAAAAATACACCCAATTACTTATACCTGAATTATCTGTGACATCGATATCAAGCTTTCATATCTTCAATCAAGTACTTAACAACATCTAATCTCCCTCCTGCAGCAGCTAAATGAAGTGCACCTCTACCACCTTCATTCCGGATATTCCCAAGTATTATTGGTAATCCAACTCCCAGTTCATGGTCTAGTTCTGATGCACATTCTAAACCAAAAAAATAAAAAATAAAAAAATAAAAAAATCAAAGATCATCATCACCAAAACTACAAGAAAACACAGGAAATTCATATAAAAATAATCGAGAAAATGTTAGTTGGGGGTTTACTTACTTTTGAGTTGTTCGAATTTTCCTTCATCAGCAGCTTTGAGGACTGACGCTGTAAAGAAGAAGAGGAAACAGAGGAATTAGTCGAAAATCTTAAAGAGAAGAATCTGTGAAGCAGAACTAGGGTTTGGAGACGAACTTTTTCGTAAGGATTGTGGATAGAGATTTAGTTGGAGGTTTACTTACTTTTGAGTTGGTCGAGTTTCTCTTCAGCAGCAGCTTTGAGGACTGACCCTGTCAAAAAGAAGAAGAAACGGAGGAATTAGTCGAAAATCTTAAAGAAGAGGATTCTGTGAAGCAGAACTAGGGTTTGGAGACGAACCTTTTCTGGGAGGATGCGCCATTGTCAGAGAAGAAGGAATTAGGGAGAGAGAGAGAACGAGCAGAAATGGGGAAAGGAGAGGAGTGGGTTTGATAAAAGGCGCGCCAAGGATTTGACACTAGTGACTATTTTTTTTTACTCCGTCAATAAAATCGAATAAAAAAGTGAAATTGTACAGGGTCAGGTTAATTTAGTGCTAAGCCAAAAGGCCGCACGCAAAAACAACCTAAAAACGATAGTAAACCTCTCCAGGCCATTCAACAGATTGAATAAAACCTGGCCTACCCTCATAAAACTCATAATGATCCTCAGCCAACAAACATGCCTGTTTGGCCGAGACATCTGCTGAAAAATTAGCCTCTCTGAAGCTATGAACATAGCTAATATTGTTGTAAAAAGACTTCGCTATTCGCCATCTCTGCATTAGTTGCCACGGTAACTCTCCTTTTTGAAGAGAAAATATGCAACTCATCGAGTCTGATCTGATACACAAGTTCTTCACATTCCATCTTTGAGCCACAACAGCACCGTAGATAACCGCACAAACTTCAGCATAGTAGTTAGTCTGCCAACCCAGGCCAACGCATAAAACACCCAAGACTGACGAGTTGGAATCACGGAAAACAACACCAGAACCAGCTTGGCCCGGGTTGCCAAGTGAAGCAACATCACAACAGATCATAAGTTCACCAGGATTTGGAGGCGACCAAGTAACTTCAATTGGATCAGAGTGATCGCAAGACCTGTGCTTCACTCGAAAGAAATTAACAATACGCAAATCATCCAAAGTATTATGCATATGGCCCTTCATTCTAATAGAGTTATCACGAATTACCTGATGAACTCTACCTTTAAATTCCATCCAACGAACCCGCATGTTCTCAAAATAAGCTTTGTTACGCAACTTCCATAACTCCGTGACTATTGCCAGATTAGCAACAAGCCAAAGGTCTTTTATCATTCTACTTCGTCCCTTTGCCACCTTGTAAGATGCCACGAGATCCTCATTTGGTTGAAGCTTAAAAATAGCCGCTGCCCACTTCCAAATCCTCTTAGCAAGTTTGCAATGCCAAGTGATATGGCTAACATCCTCGCAATCTTCCTTGCATAAACGACACATAGAAGGCATCTCCCTACCTGTCTTCTTCATAACATTATCATCGGAAGCACAACATTGTTTATGAAATAACTTCCAGTATTGAACACTCAAAGTAGGATGCACAACACTTCTAGAGAAAAGAGCTGCAGTTGGCGACACTTCAATAGGCCCACGGATGGCAGCCTTGGCAGACTTGACAGAGAAAGCACCCTTACTGTCCAAGTCCCAAATCTTATAATCATCTCCACCACCAATAAGAGGCAAATTATCAACATCAATATTGCAACGTATCATCAAATCTTTAATCTTTGGAGGAATAACCCAAGAGCCATCAACAATAATATCACTAACTTTGGCCTTAAAATCATTAGGCCCTTTTGTTGTAATGCCAAGGCGGCTTGCAATTGAAAAATCAGCACACCAATTATCAAAGAATAAGGAAGTATTAGCACTGTTACCTATAATTGAGCGTGTATGTCGTTGCACAAAGTTATGAACCAATCTGATTCCTGGAAAAACCGAAGAACCCAACTTATAATCAATCAAGTTGCCACTAACCTTGAAATATTTTGCCTTCAAGAATCTGGCCCAAGTCTTATTAGAGTCACGAATCGAGACCCACAACTTCATAAGCATGGCCTTATTAACATCATTCAACTTCTTCAGCCCAAGCCCACCTTCACGCCTAGAACGGCATAAATCATCATAAAGGACCGTGAAATGTTTGCGCTTCTCAGCATCACCAGACCACAAAAAATTGCGGATGGCCCTCTCCACCGTCTTGATGGCTGTGCAAGGCCATTTATACACAGCCATGGAATGAAGCAAATAACTAGAGATTACTGATTTGATCAAAACTAACCGGGATTGAAAAGACAAGAGCTTACCCTTCCAACCAGCCAGCTTATCCATAATCTTTTCCATAACCTGACGAACATGAATATGACGCACAATACCAGGTTTCAATTGGATTCCCAAATACTTATCCGGGAATAACGCCCTTTCCATGCCCATAAAGTTTGCAATAGCAACAGCACGAGAATGTCTATCTCCACCATAATAGAATTTGCTTTTGGCATAACTAACATACTGCCCGGAAGCACGTTGATACATGCCAAGCATCTCTTTCAAATTCCGCAAACTATGAAGATTTCCTTTACAGAAAATAAGAATATCATCCGCAAAGAGTAAATGAGTTGGGGCCACACCTTTCTTACTCACCATGTGGTGCATACTTCTAGCAGCAAACAACTTTGAGAGATTGCGGCTCAAAAAATCTTCAATAAGAACAAAAATCAGAGGGGAAAGAGGATCACCTTGACGAAGACCTCTTGTGATACTGAAAAAACCTTCAGGGCTACCATTAATCATAATAGAAATACGGGCAGAGTTAAGAATACTAAGCAACCACGAACACCAAGCCTCAGAAAAGCCATATTGACGAAAAACTTCAACAACAAACTCCCAACTAACCGTGTCAAAAGCTTGGGCTATATCCAATTTAAGGCCGACATTACCATGCTTCCGTTCAACGCTAATCTCATTGATCAGCTCCGAGGCCAAAGCTATGTTCTCATGAATATTTCTTCCTTTCATGAACGCCACTTGTTCTTCAGAAATCAACTTATTCAACACCGTGCCAAACCTGGTCGCCATAATCTTTGTAATGATTTTGAAGAAGAAGTTGCTTAAACCGATTGTCCTATAGTCCTTAATAGCATCAGACTTATTATTTTTTGGGATTAGAACAATAAAACTAGAGTTAATGCCATTAGGAATTTTCTTCATCGCCCAACAGTTAGCAATAGCATTAAAAATATCTCTAGAAATAATGTTCCAACAGATTCGAAAGAAAGAACCTGTAAATCCATCAGGGCCAGGTGCAGAATCCGCTCCCAGATCAAAAACCGCATCTTTAACTTCCTCCAAGGATGGGATAGCATCCATAAAAGTACTCTCATCTGCTGAGATGCTCTCATGCTCATAATCAAACAAGCTCGGATCGATATTAACAGCTCCACCATTGAACTTTGCACGATAGTGATCAACAATGTAATCTTTTATTTCATCCTGAAAAAACAAAGTAGAGTTAGTAGAAATCTTCAGTTCTGAAATTGTGTTTTGGCTTCTCCTCATTCGAATGGCATTGTGAAAAAAACGAGTGTTTTGATCACCATCCTCCAACCAACTAGTTCTCGATTTGTGCTTGAGCATAGTGGCCAGATCGGAACGCACATCATCAACAGCTTTCCTGGCATCAGCAACCTTCAAAAATTGGATCTCACAACTAACATTATGATCCAAATTATCATTCTCCTTATCAAGATTCAATTCTGCTTGTTTTAAGCGAAACTTAACATCCCCAAACACCGTTCTATTCCAAATATTCAATGCATCCTTCAATCGCTTCAACTTAGACGTAAAAACAAAAGGAGGCGCACCATCCAACCTAACATTCCAATTGTCTTTAACGAAATCCAAAAAAGAAGGATGAGAAAACCACATCTTCTGAATTCTAAAAGGAGCCCTCTTTGGCCTTGGACTATCAAAATCAAAACCCAAAAGAGGGGAATGATCCGAGCAGATCCTAGGCATAGCTTTGCACCTCCAGTTAGCAAACTTATCATGCCAAGCACCATTGATAACTTCCATATCATGCTTAGAAACAATTCTATGAACTCCACTCCGACAATTAGACCAAGTATATTTCTTCCCAATAGCATCCGCTTCCACCAAACCATTGTCAGAGATCCAACTTCGAAACTCATTCATATAAATTTCTTTAATCGGCCTACCACCCTTTTTCTCATCTAGACGCAATACACAATTGAAATCACCTAACACCAGCCACGGAATGGAAATATATCCCAGCCCCAGTTGACGCCAAAGAGATCTCCTAGCTACCGCATCAGACGAAGCATGAACAGCCGTAATAAAATTACCAGAAAAATCCAAAGTGATAGCCTGTTTAGAAGAAGATAAAACAATCGGCCTTGCAAGAGTATTCCTCCAAAAGACCCAAATGTTACCTCTTTGACAATGCACCTCATTAGTGATAACATCTTCACAAAAATCAAGCAAATTAAGCTTCCTAATAAAACGTGTAGTGCAACGAACCTGAGGCTCCGCAATACAAATAACATCAGGATTGTGCAAGCGATAAAGCTCACCCAACTTGGCCCTTGCACCTTCTTTAGCCAAGCCTTGAGCATTCCAATAAAAGACACGCATTAATTAACTCTACTCTTTGAAGGGCTTGCCGAACCCTGTCTAGAAGACCTTCCACCTCGTGTTTGAACTTGACTGACAGCTACCACAGCAACTGGCTTCTTCTTAGGAGCTTTCGATTTTTTCTTCTTGTCATCTAACTCCTTCTTCTCACGATCAGCTAGCTCCTTATCAGCAAGGATCTCTAAATTCCTTGCATCCTCTTCAACTATGTTTGAGGTGTTGGTAGCAACTACATCCTCAATCACTTCATCAGCCTCAATAACCACCTTATCAATGTCTTCGGTCCCAGCTTCAAACCTATTAGAAAGAGTTAAGTTTTCTAAAGATTTAGCTGGTGTAGATCTTCTTGAAGTCTTAGTGGCTTCACTAAAACTAGCTTCCTCATGAGCATCCATAGCAATTGGAGTATTAACCGTAGAATGATGCAAATCCAAAACCTGCTTCCTCAAATTCTCTAGCTTTGTCCTAGCAATATTTTGTTGAATTTTGGCAGCTTCGGCATCAGCCTCACGTTGCCTAGTTGCTTCTTTCATGGCCTCATAATTCCTATAAGCTTCCATCTCTTGCATCTCCAAATCGATATCATCCTCCTTTGTTAAATTATCATGCACCATCTCCTCAAGCGCTGCACCAACACTCCGTAAAACCGATTCCACATCTTCATTGCGGACAGATTCCACACCTTCTTTATGCAGCCCAGGGGTAGCTTCACCACCAGCGTTTGCATCATCTCCGCACTGCTCAGATATGCCACCATCCATAAGCTGCACGGACTGAACAACACTCTTGTTGTGAGCCTCAACAGTTGGAGCTACAGCATCATGCGGCACGGACAAAGCTGTAGCATCGGTAGGCACCTCTAATTCATTATCATCATCTTCTAAAGTAGCACCAGCACTATTGCTATGCTCAGGAAAGATTGTACGTGTTCCAGTTGCCATCTCAAGAACTGATTGCTTCTTCTTCAACGCTATGGGCTCCTCACCATGCTTAGGTTGTTCTTTTTCCAAGAGTAGAGCATCAGACGGCACATTCTTCTTACCTTTAGGAATTCGTTCTTTTTGCCAGAAATTCTTAAGATCATCCATATCAGCTTCAATTGCTTTTTTAATCTCAGGATCAGTTTCAACTTCAGCCTTGTCTTTCAAATCATCATACTTTTTTGTTCTACAATCAGATTTTTTGTGGCCGATAGATTTACAATAGTCGCAAAAGCTTGGCCTGTTAAGGATTTCATATTCTTGAACAAAAATTTCATCATTCTCCTCACCATCAATCAAAATTCTTCCCAAAGGTTGGGAAAAATCTATATCAATCAAAGCTGCAGCAAAGTAACCATATTCATGACGCAAAGTACGCGGATCAACTGAGACCGGCTTACCAAGCCCCCTTGCCATCCTAAAAATCGTCTCTTCATCCCAAAACTCCATTGGCAAAGCCGTGAAACGAACCCAAACTGCAGCTCTGGTAATCTTATCTTTCCCAGGATCAAGCATAGGCGTCCATGGATAAATTTTAAGCTGTTGTATTCCGTTTGAAGATTTAATCTTCCACGGACCATCATAACTTACACGTTTACGATCATCTTCATTGTCTAGCTTAATAACAAAGTAACCCTTCTTCCATGGAATAAATTGGACCGAACCAGATAGCTTCTATTGATTCAATAACTCTCTTTTCACATCTTCAAACTTTAAAGTTTTGAAAAAAACCAAACGACCAACCAAACTAAATATCCACACAGCCTTAATCCTTGCATGAGTCTCGCGTGGGATCTTAATCAAAACATCATTATTAGTTGTGGAACGAATTGGAGGATGGGAAAGAGTTTCAGCATCAATTCGTGACAAAACATGAGTTCTCCTCCTTAATATAGCCGCATAAGATCCTTCCATATTCACGCCCTGATTCCTATCTTCTTGTGGATTCCTAAACGTGCCATGAGTTCCATCTTCAATCTGAGAAGCGCCATGATTGTTGCTCGACGCACCATGATTTCTAATCTCAATCCTAGACGCGTTATGATTGCCGGTCTCCATCAGATTCCTAAACGCGTTAGGATTTGATTCTTCGTGTTGCTTCCCAAGATCGGATGAGTTAGGGTTCATAGCATTAGTGTTTGATGAATTATTCCTAGGGATATAGATACTTTTTGATCTTGATTGATTCCATATCCTTTTGCCAAAAACTGGTGGATTATTGTCTTGATTTTGCGCCATGAAAGCGCAAAATCAAAAGAAAAACTAAAAAACGCAAAGAGAAAAGAGGGGGAGAAAAAACCGGAGCTACACCACGTGAAACCCTAGAGTTTTCGCTTTTTTTATTTGACACTAGTGACTAGACGAAGCAATCTGGCTACTCTAAATAGGTCGCACCCTATTCACACGCCTACGCTCCAGCTATGTCGCCTACAAAAATTCGGGGATTTTAATAAAGTGCCACACTTCCAATTTCATGTTTAAGAAAGTGCCACTGTTTTTTTCAAAATTTATTTAATGCCACACATTTGACTATTCCATCCTGTTTTTTTTTTGAGAAAACGGTTAATTGCCGTTAGTGCATACGTGTCATTAAATTTCCCACATAAAATGACATTCAAGCCCCTGAATCATTTAACTAGGACGAGTTAACAAGTGATTGAGTAGAGAGAGTTAACTTGTGACTCAATACCGAGTTGAATCAAACTGAAATCGGCTGTGAAATCTCATAGTCAACATTGCACCGCCTAATTTGATGTTGCACCATAGTGGTGCTTCACTAAGCCAGTATAGCACCTGCGTTCACTAGCAGATGTATTCTTGTTGTTCAAATTCTTTTGAACTTTGCATGTAGCTTCTGCAACTGCTATCTCTCAGCATTGCAGCCTATTCCTTGCATCACCACCTGCATCACACTATTTCTCTATAAATCCAACGCCATTCTCAGCTCACTGTCACTAACAACACCTTAGTGCAACATCATCATTTACAACTCTGCAAATTCTATTCTTCCACCAATTTCACTTCCTTGTCATCTCGAAAGCAAATCTATACTTATCTGTCATACATAGGCTACAACACATCTCTCCATCATTGCAACACTATGAGCATCAATACATTATTTCTGCAGCAATAACTCAAACATTTCATCTCCAACTTCTCTCAATCGCTGCAACAACATCAGCTGCAATTTGTACCTAAAACCTAGGCATTCATCTATCCCAGTTCTTCTTCATTGTTTACTGAATCTCAACATCTCTCTCAACTACAGACTCAATACAAACTGCAGCTGCAACATCCACTAGGCCAAACAACCTCAAAATCCTAGCACCACCATCTTCTCAATTTCATCTCAAGTACCCATTTCTTTTGACTGCCACAAACAAATCAATTTAAACCACAAATTTCTTCTGTCTTCATCTTAGATTCAATATCATGTATCAAACCCATGTTCTTATATGAGCAACAGAAATTTCATTACAGACCCACATCAATTCTTCATCTCCTGCTCAAACAAATCCAACCAATATTTCTCTCTTCTTCCTAATTCTAAAACCTCCATGGCAATTCAATCTGCAAAAACTCAATCCTTCACAAATTCTCGATCTGAAACTTCACGAATTCTCGATCTGAAACTTCCCAATTCACACAAATCCAACAATCAAACAAATCTATTTCACTTATAAATTTTCTTATAAAAAAATTAAAAATCACAATTAATTTAGCCATTAACAGGAAATCATGAAACCCCTCTTTCTGATTTTACAGCCTTCCAATTAAAACCCCTTATGTAATAAACCTTAACAACATCTTCCCCATTTTTTCCCAAAAAAATCTGATTAAGAATAACTTTACCCCTTTCCCAAACAAATTGAAGTAATCAGTGAAAGAGAAAAAGAAAATGGTGATTCTGGTGGTGGTCGTGACTGTAAGAAGAATAAGGAAAAAAGGAAAAGAGAGGCGAGAAGAGAAGATGAAGTGAGTGTCTCTTAGTTTAGGGTTAGGTTATTATATGTGTGATGAAATAGAGGGCTAGGATTAGAAAATTTTATCAGATCAACGGTTAATAATATAGCCGGTTTATTGGTTCGACTCAACAGGTCGGTCGGTCCTGTGCAGCCATAGATTGTCAGGAAATTGAGAAGGTTAGTTTGGTAATGATGCCACATGTTTTGGACTTTTTCAATGACGGTTGACTAATCAAGTGGGCCTTAACAGAAAACTTAACATGTGTGGCATTTTATAAATTCTGAAAAAAACGGTGGCATTTTATTAAATCGGGAAACCAAAGTGTGGCATTTTATTAAAATTCCCAAAATAATTTTACCTCCTATCACCATAGTGATATTTTTGCATTTTTACATTCAAATCGAAAAGTATCATTTTTCGTGAAACTAGAGATTATTGGTGTTGTCGTTGGTTTCATCATCCAATAACTTTATCACTAAAAATAAATTATTAAATACTGTTAAATAAGCAAATCCATAAACCACACTAAACCACACTTAATCCTCTTCACGCAAGAAAACGATTACCTCTAAATTCAAAATCATTTAAACGAATGAACAAGGTAACTCGGCTCCTAAACCATGGGGCTAAACGACTAGCACATCTTATTTTTGAGCATTGAAAATAAGTACAGGAAATCTAAAAACATGAAGGTTTCTAGCAGGAAAGGCTGTTCCCTGGTGCCACACCTAGTTGTTTGCAGTAAGTAATCCTAGCTTGAACTTGTCCAGGGTTTCCACGGTTGCATTCCAGGGCGCCGTTGATTACGCGAGTCGTCTCACCAAACCCTTTATTCTGAGTTATATAAGTATGGATAGGAGTATTAACCATCCAAAACCAAAACGCTGTCTTAAACGAGATGACAACATTACTAGACACAGTTTCTGGAGCCTTTTAAGCCATCGAAGTTTACCGGCTGGGCCGTAGTTGTAATTCCATGATATTTGTATCGGTCCTCGACCATGATATGCTTTACCAGGAACACATGGATACTGGCTGTTTCCGGCATCGCAATAGTTTCTTGATGCTCCGTCAATTTTTTCTTTGTAACAAAAATCCAAAAATGAAAAATGCGGGTACAAAACAAGAAAGATGTTAATGGGTTTTGCCATTTTGGTTAGAAAACTTACGCCCGGTTTCATGTGTAACATGAGCAAAGAAAGTAGCAATTTCACGTTTAATGTCATCCGGACTCCTCCTAGTTGTACCAAAACCAGGGTACGATTTAGCAGCTTCGAGAAAAGCATCACGTGTATAGAAATTCTTCCCTGCAGGGCACCATGAACCAGCTTGATCGATTATACTGCTAAAGAAAGCTGGTGTTACTATACCGCCAAGAGAGGTGCCAGGACTACTTGGGGTGGTACTAACAGGAGTGGGAGGACTACTGGGGGTCGTACTAACAGGAGTGTCAGTACAAAGACCAGATTGGCACCCTTTGCCGCAGTAGGCAGCACTAGTACGGCAACACTCATTTGGTTTACACTTACAAGGCCCTGTGGGTGTGACAACAGGAGGAGGAGCAGTACAAGGACCAGATTGGCACCCTTTACCGCAGTAAGCATCACGGGTACCGCAGTAGCCATACTTGCTGTAACACTCATTTGGTAATTTACACTTACAACGACCTGCTTGGCACCCTTTACCGCAGTAGTCATCACTAGTACCGCAGTAGCCATACTTGCTGCAACACTCATTTGGTGCACAGCCACACTTTTTCCCCACAATGGGCTGTGCCAAAATACCCACAAGAATTCCCACAACTTAAATAAGTTTTACGAGGTTAAGAGATACCATTTTTATAGTCTGTGGACTAAGAAAGCTTAAGAGTAGTAAATGGTGTGAGTATGAGAAAACTTAAGGTTACATTCACAGGTCTTTATAGCTCTAATTTCATGAATTTTTTTATTTATTTTTTTGTTTCAAGTTTGTGTTCCGCTAACATGCAAGTAAACGCGCATTATATGTGTCAATTAAATCTGGATTCGTTTTATAATATATTAAGGTTCATTTACATATTTATAGTATTTAGAAGCATCTTTGTTGGAGAAACAGCTGCCAGTGCACCGTCACCACTACCTTGACCCAAGTCATTAATTAGCCAGGCTTCAAGTGGGCACACCCACTAATTAGTTTTGGCAATATTGCCATTGAGACACAACGTGTACCCACTTTGTTTAGTCCGAAAATGGATCATTTATCCAAATATTTTAAAACATGGTTTAATATGGACGAGTAAAAAAAATTTATGGGTGAAATGGACACCAATAAAATAGCAAGAATGAAACTGGTTAAAAAATAGCAAGGATGAAACTGGATGCATCCTGATGTAAATTAAAAATAAGAAAAAGTATTTAAAAATGGATAGGATGAAATTATTTACATCCTGGCTATTTTTACATTTTTGTCCATTTAAACAGTATCAAAATCTAAATGTCCTTTTCACCCAGAAATTGTTAATTTTGGTCTTTTTTAACCAATTTTGTGTTGTCTAGTTTTAATTGAACAAGTTGATTTATTATATTAAACTATTAAACTTTGAAATGTGTCACAACAATTATATCAAAGTTCTATCCTTATATTCTATGCTTATTTTGCAGGATCTTTACTAGGATCATTTCCTCGTCAACTTTTTTTTTTTCTGAACAAAGGAACCATATATTACACATCAAGTAAATTTACATCACAAGTAAGGCGAGGAATTAACAAGTGAGGTGGATAAGTCCACCATTCCCCACATAAGTGAAACCTGCGAGCAGCTTTAGCAAGTGCATCAGCAGTTTTATTACAGCTTATATAAACAAAAACACAAGACCAACTAGAGTTAATATTACATTTGTTTACACATTGCCTAAGCAAAGGCATACTCTTCCGGGGAGGAAGAGGAGATTGTTTCTGTAGATAAGAACTGATATTAAGATTATCAGTTTCAAAGATAACTCTAGAACAACCATAGGAATTGGCCAACTGCATAGCTTCAAATATAGCTCAAGATTCTGCCTGATTCACATTCTGAGCTCTTTTCAAACATCATTTTCCCATCACATAGAGTCCTGCATGATTCCTTGTTATAATTCCAATACCATCAAGGAGAGAAACTTTATTAAAAGAAGCATCAATGTTTATTTTTAAATGTCCTGGTGGAGGAGGTTTCCAAGGCAGGTTAAGCACACAAATAGACCTATTAATGCTCATAGAGTTAACAGATGGGTTACCAAGGTGATGAAATGCAATGTATGAGTTAACATGATGAATGACAGTGTTACGATTAAGATTAGTACTACTGAAAATGACCCTACATCTAAGTTTCCAAATATGATGAATGATGCAGAGTGTAACATGGATTTGATCAGCAGTGTTGAAAATATTAATGTACGAGTCCTTAGACTGCCACGTTTGAATCCAGGAAAGAACAGTTGAATGCTGCACTATTGAAGTATAATGTTGAGGAAAAAAATATCTCCAAATGGCTTGAGCAAACGGAAAGTGCAGAAATAGATGATCCACATCTTCAGGCTGTTGAGTATTACACAGAACAGAGAGTTGATTTTCAGAATTATCATGTTTAAAAATTCTTACTTTCACCGGAATTGCATTATGAAGAGTCTTCCACATGAAGATCTGAAATTTATAAGGAACTTTGAACTTCCAAAATCTTAACCAGAATTGAGGAGATAAGTTTAAAGTAGTGTTTGGTGGAAGATGTTGTTCACAAAGTAGCTTATAAGTGGAAGGGGTGGTGAATAAGCCAGTAGTTGTATAAGGACAAATAAGTTTATCTGGCTGATCAAGTTACAGAGGTATAATAAGGATCGAATTCACCTGATTAGGAGTAAACAGTTGTCGTAGTAGAGAAACATTCCATTGAGCAGAATCAGAATCAATTAATTGAGACACCCACTGATAGTTACTTAGATGAAGATCATCCCAGTCTTGTAATGGTGTTGTCATGGAGGGTATCCAATTAGATGTCCAGATATTTACTTGAGTTCCATTCCCTACTTGCCACTTTGCATATTCCAAAAAGTCTTTAGGTTCCCAATTTTTTTCTCTTTCTTCGTTCTAGTGCGATAAGGTCAAGCGAAAAGTCAACTAAGTCAACCAAAGAAAAATTCCTTCAAACTTGATTTCGTCTGATTCAATTCTGTTTAATCTTACCTTGTTGTTGTTATATTAGTCTAGATCCTCTGTTAAATTGTATGTATTGGCTTTTATTTTTGTTTAATTTCCCCTCTTTTTTAGCCCTAATTTTCAAATTTGCTTTTTCTTTCTTTACTGTTTCTTTTACTTTAATGATTCTGTTTGTCTCTCTTTAATGGAAGTACATCTTCAGTAATTCTCTTTTGGCTATGCATCAGTGTTTCAGTTGTGTCCCACTACATCATTCGAATTTTACTTAGTTGGTTTCTCAACAGTTGGCGTTTTACAGGTTGGATTCAGTGCTTTGCAGTGGTGCATCGATTTCTCCTGATACTCATCAAGATTACTATTAGTTGGATATATCATATTGGATATATCTTATTACTTGGGTATCCGTATCTGGTTGCTTCTCAAGATAAGTTTTCTTTTCATAACATCTATTCTTGCAACACTTTTCAAACCTATATTCATATTCAACAAGCCTATATTTATAACTCTATGACACCTCTTACTGAATTTGTTTATGAATTTTCCAATTGCCAGACTTTCTTTCATACCCTTTTCTCATTTGCAATTTTTTTCACGCTCTTACTAATGGATAGACCTCATCTAAGTCATATTACTAGGCAAATGGAAGAAACCTCTTTAACTGATGAGCCAATTCGTCGAAGTGTTATATCTCACTCTGATTCTGCAATCTTGACTGGAATCATGGATTAGAGATTCAGTTTGGTTGGAAAACTTTATGCACCAGGCATAATGATTTGGCAGGATGCTGAAAGAGCTGCAAGAACTATCTGCCCTCATCTTCGCAGAAATAACCAATGGTATGTAATTGTTAGATCCCTAAACCCCAATATCTTTAGTATCAAATTTTACAATTCTTATGATAAGAATCTATATTATTTGTAGGTGCTTGGAATTTAGATGGTTATCTGATTGCGATTAAAGATCATAATCTAACTATAGATCATCACAATCTAGATTTTACCATCTCTCTTTACTGGATTGAGTTTAAGAATATGCTGCCAGAATTTTCTTATCCTGAAATACTTAGGATATTGGGAAACATTGTTGGTGAAACCAGACTAGTCGAACCAGATGGTATTAATCCTCCTACTTCTAACAAGTGCAGAGCTTTAGTAATGATAGATGTTAGAGCTCCTCTAATCTCTAGCATCTATGCTTCAAGTGCAGCTGGAATTACTAGGTGGGTGGGATATTTTTATGACAAGTAACCTTACCGTTTATGTCAAGAGTGCAAAGTAGCTGATCATTCAGATGCTGACTGTGACTTGATGAAAGCTCGAAGGTTACAAATGGAAGAGACTGTTAGGAATTTCGGGTTTGCAGAATCCATTATTCCTGAGACTAGAAATCCACAAGATGAAGCTGAGTTGTTCCTTCAGCATGGTTCGATTCGTCTTTCAAGACTCAGACAACCTGATCAGATACAACAAAGACCTCTAGATGGTATGTATATCTCATATTTCACTTCCACTGATAACGAAGCTTCTTCCTCTTCTTCGTCGGTTCTTCAAGGTGAATCCTATACCTGTTTTCCAACTGCTATGGATGTTATTTGTGGAAAGAAAAAGAGAATTCCCCAATGCCCAACTTTAGTTGTTGTATCTGATTCTCCATCTGCTAGTATGATTCAAGATCCTATCGAAAACCAGGACTCTAATGTTGAACCTAATGTTTGGGACATAGCTGTTGCGGCTTATCAGTCTCGGGATAACACTGATACTTGGACTCAGGTTACTTCTTTTTCTCTCACTCTCACTTTTCGTTCTTTGGTTTCATCTTTTGATTTTCCTTTTGTTTTGTTTTGTTTTTTCAATGTGAAGTTTTTCTCTTGGAATTGTCAGGGTTTTAATAATCCTCATTCTAGAGACTACTTTAGGTTTTGCTTGACGCAATATGATCCTGATATTTTCTTTCTATCGGAAACCAAATCTTAAACTATAAGATGAGACTGTACCTCACTCATACTCATTACCTCAATTATTGGTTTGCACCTTCTTTAGGATTATCCGGTGGAATTGCTATTGCTTGGAAAAAATGGCATTGATATGGAACTGATGCATACTACCTCTGACACTATACATGTTATTGTTCATACTCATGATAATCGTCCTGATATCTTACTTACGTGTATGTATGGTGCTCACAAAGTTGCTGAAAACAATTATCAATAGAAATATCTCATGGAAATGCATAATGAAGTAGATCTTCCTTGGGTTATTTGGGTGATTTAAATTTTACGATGCATGACTCTGAAACTCATAGTATTCATCCATCTCATCCTCATCATGCTATTCATGTTATAAATTTGGTTCATCAGATGGGTCTCTTTGGTTTAGGTTATACGGGTTATGATACTACTTGGTCTAATCATCGGTTTGGTGATGATCATGTTTCAGTTAGTCTTGACAGAGCATTAGTTAACAACCTTTGGGTTACTCACTATACTCAAGATCATTTAGAACACCTAGTTCCCATTGCTTCTGATCATAGTCCAATATTATTGCATACTTTACCACATCAAAGGAAACATTCTCCATTCAAACTTTACAGATGTTGGTTTCGACTTGTCTCATGTAATGATACTATCACTCAAAGTTGGCAGCATCAATTTTTAGGCTCTCCTTCTTATCAGTTCTCCTGCAAGCTTAAGTATACCAGAACTCAACTACAACTCTGGAAAAAAACCTCCTTTGGTAATATTGAATCGCAACTGCATAATATTCAGACTCGTCTGCAACATTGTTATAATAATAACATGGCTACCACTTATCCTCAAGTTCAACAGTTAAGTTCTTCTCTTCAAAATTGGCTTTCCATTCAGAAAGATTACTTCATGCAACATGCAGGTGATAGGTCTTTAGATGCCGACAAGAATACTTCTTGTTTTCATTCGAAAGCAAACTTTAATAAAAGAAGGTCTCATATACATGCTATACAAGGTCCTTTAGGAATCTGGTTTGACTCTAGATCTGATATTGATAATATATTACTAATTTATTTTAAGTCTATTTCTATTACTTCACATCCACTTGTTAGTAATGATATTCTTCAATACTTGTCTCCTTGTATTTCTGAGACACAGAATAACAATTTGCTAGTTCTACCTGATGCTGAAGAAATCAAAGAGGTGGTTTTTCAGATTCGTCCTTGGGCTTCTCCTGGCAATGATGGTTTTCAAGCGGGTTTCTATCAACAATGCTGGAATACTATAGTCCCTGAGGTAATATCCATGGTGCAACATTTTTTTTATTCAATAACATATGCTTAGAGCCATCAATCATACTTATCAAGTTTTAATACCAAAAATTCATCACCCTCAAACACCATCAGATTACAGGCCTATTAGTCTTTGTAATGTTAGCTATAAGGTCATTTCAAAGATAATAGCTAACAGGTTAAAACCCATTTTGTCAAAAATAATTTCTCCTACCGAAACTGCTTACATCTCTGGTCGACATATACAAGACAATGTTATCATTGCACATGAACTGATCCATAGCATGAAAACTAAGAGAAACAGAAATGCTTTGGTGGGTATGAAATTAGACATGTCGAAAGCTTTCGACATAGTAGAATGGTCTTTTTTACTTTCTATTCTTCGCAAACTTGGTTTCCATTCTGACTGGATTGACTTGATTGAACAGTGTATTTCCACAACAAATATTTCTTTACTTATTAATGGAATACCTAGTTCTACATTTGCTCCAACTTGTGGCATTCGACAAGGGGACCCCTTGTCCCCTTACTTATTTTTGTTCATCATGGAAGATTTCTCTCATCTGCTGCAACATGAAGTCGATTCTGATCTTCTTAAAGGTATTAAGGTACCGAAACATAGTACTTCTATCAATCATCTGTTTTTTTGCAGATGATTGTCTTTTGTTTTTTCAAGCTACTTCAACTCATATGATTCACTTGCAGAATTTACTTCACTCTTTTAGTCAAGCATCAGGTCAAGCTATTAATATGCAGAAATCTACAATCTTTTTTGGAAAACATACTTCTCATGCTCAGCAATCCAACATTTCAGGTATTCTAGGAATGAAGAGAATGGGACTTGGAGAAAACTACTTAGGCATCCTACTTTTGCTGCACAGATCAAGGAAACAAAATTCTCAAGGTATTTTAGATAACATGGGCCGCAGATTACAGGGTTGGGAAAGCAAAATTATCAATCAAGCTGGTCGAACAACTCAAATCAATGTTGTTCTAAGCACAATGGGAATGTATCAGATGCAGGTGCTCAAACTCCCCGACTCAACACTTCAACAAATGGATAAAAATCGGAGGCAATATTGGTGGCATAACTACACCAACCACATATCTCCCCGTTCATTTCTTGGAATACTATGCAATTACCTAAGAGGCTTGGAGGTTTAGGTCTTAAGCAATTAGACAACTACAACTTGGCTTTTTCTGCTAAACTTGCATGGCAGTTACTGCACAATCAAGATACATTGTGGGCGAAAGTTTTAAAGGGTAATCACTTCCCTTACCATGATTTACGATTTCATCTACTACTGACACATGATGGGTCATATGAGTTCAGAAACCTTGACCCCATCACTGAAAAATCTTATATGGAAAGAGTAGGTGAGGCTATTCTGTGTGTGGTCACAATCAGCAAGTACAAACTTATAACACGCAATTGTAGAAAACTTAGTCAATGAATACCATGAACGTGCAATATGAGCCATTCATCAATAGGTCCACTTGAGCTATATAACCTCTCATTATGCATCATCTTAAATAGTATCAAAATCTCAGCTCATAAACTCTTTTTTTTTTGTTAGAGAGAAAGAAAGATCGATCATGGCAACCTCTTTGATCCTTACTTGGATCACCGTGTTTTTATTACTGATTTGGTGTGGTTTGAGAGCTTTTTATTCACTTTGGTGGAAGCCTAAAAATCTAGAGAAGCAATTGAAGAAACAAGGTATCAAAGGATCTTCTTACAAATTTTATTACGGAGACATCAAAGAATTCTTGAAGGATAGGACGGAGGCATTAGCCAAACCCATGAATCTAAATCACCACATAGCTCCATATGTCCTCCCGTTTACCTGGAAGGCAGTACAAACCTATGGTAATTAAGTAATTAATTTTGTTATATTTCATGTTTATAAATAGATTATTGAGACATGGGGATATGGGGCAATTGCCCCCTCATGGCTTTGACCTACGTCACCATCTCTTTTGCTCCCATATGTATAGTAATTGTGTAGTTATGTATCATATTTATTCATGTTTGCACAGGGAAGGTATCATTTCATTGGAATGGAACGACACCTGGGTTAATCATATTGGACCCTGAGATGATGAAGGATGTCTTGACTGAGAAGAATGGTCACATTCAAAAACCACCCATGGAAACCTATAACCCTCTTCTAGCAGACTTACTGAAGGGAATCGCAAGCTTGGAAGGAGAGAAATGGTTCAAACATAGAAGAATTATTAATCCTGCTTTTCACTTGGAGAAATTGAAGGTTTTCAGTTCTATCTTCTTCTTATTATTTCATTTTATTATTGTCAATACGATGCAAACTCAATTGCCTGTAAATGACTATATACCACCATAATGTGATGGTTTCTTTAAGCCGGTGGTGCATATATGACGTATATGAGCTCTTCATCTACCTAGCTGATTGACCTTGTATAATTAGTAACTGTAGTTTTTCCAAGTTGAGTAATCGGTTAAGGATTCACCCATGAAACACGCAGACACTGAAGTTGGCTTAACGATGAGATTTGATATACCTTCATGTTTCCTTTCTTGATTCTAAGTATCGAGTTGTGCTATTTCAGGGTATGATGCCAGCATTTACAACAAGTTGCAGTGAACTGATCACGCGTTGGAAGAAATTGGCTGATCCTATAAAAGGTTCTTGTGAATTGGATATATGTCCTGAGATGGAGAGACTAACTTCAGATATAATTTCTCGAACAGCATTTGGAAGCAACTATGAGGAAGGAAAGAAGCTCTTTGAGCTTCAAAACGAGCAAATCGCGCTAGCTGTGGAAGCTGTTCGAAGCATATACGTCCCAGGCTTCAGGTGTAGTCTCTTTTTTATCCAAACTACAAAATTCTTTTGAAAATCTTCAGTTATTTTACTTTGCTTCCCTTGTGTAGATTCATGCCCACAAAGAATAACCTGAGGAGAAATCAATTGGTCAAGGAAATTAATGGCATATTAAGAGGGTTTATCACCAAAAGAGAAGAATTGATGAAAACCGATCCGTCAAGTAGTAATGACTTGCTAGGATTGCTATTGCAATCTAATGATATAGAAAACAGTAATAGATTGACAATTGAAGAAGTTATAGAGGAGTGTAAAGTGCTCTACATAGCTGGACAAGACACAACTAGGTCCTTGCTAACATTCACCATGATCGTGTTAGCTATGCACCCGAATTGGCAAGAGAAAGCACGAGAAGAAGTTGAGCGAATTTGTGGCCAAAATGTACCTGATTTCAATGCACTAAATCGTCTCAAAATTGTTAGTACCGTCTCTATACCAGCCTTATTTTTCCATTGTCTGCATTCAAATGGTATTAAGCGTTCGCTGCTATGCTCATTTTTGCAGGTGGAAATGATCCTATATGAAGTCTTGAGGTTATACCCTCCAGCACCCAGCCTACATCGGCATACACGCAAGAGAACAAAATTGGGAAATCTCTCCATACCAGCAGGAGTCGTTATTACAATACCACTGCTTCTTGCTCACTGTGATCCTGAATATTGGGGTGATGATTCAGAGGAATTCAAGCCAGAAAGATTTGCCAATGGAGTTTCAAACGCGCCAAAAGATAAACTCGCGTACTTTCCTTTTTCACGGGGTCCTAAGGTCTGTATAGGACAAAACTTTGCTTTGATTGAAGCTAAAATGGCGTTGGCTATGATTCTGCAGCACTTCTCTTTCCAGCTCTCGCCTTCGTATGCTCATGCTCCTCGCATGGCCTTGAATCTTGCACCTCAGCATGGAGCACAAATCATATTACACCAACTTTGAGTTAGAGACATAGATTATGGCAATAGTGTGATGATTAGCAATCACATGAAGTAATTTGCAGTACTTCAGTTGTATGTTGTAAGTTTTTTAATAGTGAATTTAAATTTAGATTATCCAACGAATAAAAAGGCCGAGCCAAAGGCCGAAACCCCTAGTTTATTTATTTTTTTGGTAGGAGAAAACAAAGTAAACAAAACCCTAGTATATTTATAAGTGACACGAAATTGCTGTATAGCCAAATGTGCTAGAGTGATGAAGATGGATCCAGAAGAATACATAGAAGGTTGTAACAGGACTGCTCTTCAGGAATCAAAGTGCTATACAGAGACTTATGCTGAGAGTTTAGTTTCACTTCACTCAGGCAATTATGTTGGAGATGAGCCAGAAGAATCTTCATCAGAGGATTCGGATGATGACATGGGATGGTGGATCATGGACTGATTTAACATATGGTATGTTGGGGGAGACTTACCAAATCCGTGCCGCTATGCGCAATAAAAAACCTACACAAGCAATGAAACACAAATGCGGAAAATACGCAATTACGCAATATAGAAACAATCACACAACACCGGCAATTACGTGGAAAACCCCTCCAAGGTGAAGGATAAAAAATCACGGGCAAATCTTCCACTATGACAATAATGGGTTACACACAATTCTCCCAATTTGGAGATAACTACAACTTCAAGGTGCATATAGCACTTGGATACCTATTTGCCTAAATTACACTCACCCCTAAGGATGGATCAACAATTCATTTATCAATTGATAAGATTCACAAAAAATAGCAAGTGATTGAGATACTTACTACTATGGTTTGAACAAACCCTAGATTTCCCCCCTTTGAAGAGATGTGGAAATTAATAGCTCAATCTTCACCACAACAACCAAACGGATCCTTAGCAAAGAACCCTTCTTCTTTCTCTTCAAGGTTAACTTCAAATCTCACCAAAACTCTCTAATGGTGGCTGCTCCCTTTTCTCACTCTCACTGCCTCTCTTTCTTTCTCTTTTGACGACCAAGAGAAGATAAACTCATAAACAAAAGAAACATCTCCTGATGCCTTTTGTTGAAATATAACAAGGACACGTGTTAGTCACTCTCCCCTTGATTTTTTAAGGGCTAGCATGCTGGACCCATAAGGAGGGAACTGGCCCAACAATCTCCCTCTCACGACTTATGGCGAGGTACCCGTCACCACCAAACCAGCCCTGCTGCAGAAATACACATACTTGTACTTTGGTAGCGACTTTGTCATCATATCAGAACCGTTGTCATCTGTATGGATCTTCTCAATATACAAGACATTCTCATCGAGAACTTCTTGTATCCACTGGTATCTAATATTGATGTGCTTGGACCTCGAGTGAAAACTCGAATTCTTGCTGAGATGGATGGCACTCCGGATGTCACAGTAAACGATGAACCTTTGTTGCTTCACACCGAGTTCTCTAACAAACCTCTTCATCCATATCATCTTCTTGCAACTCTCTGTAGGTGCAATGTACTCTGCCTCTGTAGTAGACAATGCCACATATTTTTGTAACTTGGATTGCCAAGACACAGCTCCCCCTGCATAGGTAAATAAGTAACCCGATGTCGACTTGAGACTGTTTTGAGCACCTGCCAAATCTGAATCTGTGTAACCAACTAACTCTGGCTTGTCACCTCCATAACACAAACACATATTAGAAGTACCCCTTAGATACCGTAGTATCCATTTCACTGCTTCCCAATGCTCCGGACCAGGATTTGATAGAAATATGCTTACCGCTCCAACTGCATAAGCTATATCCAGCCTTGTACACACTATTGCATACATCAAACTACCAACTGCGGATACATAAGGAATATTCTCCATCTTCCGTTTCTCAACATTATTCACGGGACATTGATTACGAGTTAACTTAAAATGGTTTGCAAGTAGATAACTTACCGGCTCAGCCTTGTTCATGTTGAATATTTGCAACACCTTCTCAATGTAGCTTTCTTGTGATAACCACAACTTTCTTGATTTTCTATCACAAGTGATTTCCATGCCAAGAATACGTTTTGCTGCACCCAAGTCTTTCATAGCAAAAGACTTGCTCAAATCTGACTTCAACCTGTCAATTTTCTTCTTATCTTTGCCAACAATAAGCATGTCATCAACATATAGCAAAAGAATAAGAAAATCACCATCAGCAAATTTTTGAATGAATACACAATGATCTGAAGTTGTTCTCTTGTACCCATGTTCCTTCATGAACGATTCAAACTTCTTGTACCATCTTCTAGGAGCTTGCTTCAAACCATATAGACTTTTCTTTAGCTTGCACACCATGTGATATTTTCCTTTGACTTCAAAACCCTCGAGTTGCGCCATATACACATCTTCCTCCAACTCACCATGAAGAAATGTTGTCTTGACATCTAGTTGTTCTATATCAAGATCCAAACTAGCGGTTATTTCCAAGACAACCCGAATAGAACGAAATCTCACCACCGGTGAGAAAATCTCGTCAAAGTCAACACCCTTTCTATGCTCATAACCTTTCACAACTAAGCGTGCTTTGTACCTTGGTTTTGAGTTACCATCTTCAGTCTTGATTCTATACACCCACTTGTTCTTCAGATTTTTCTGGTTCTCTGGCTTGTCAACCAAATCAAAAGTGTCATTCTCATCTAAAGAGCCAACATCTTCTTTCATGGATTTCAACTACTTCTGACTTTCAAGAATACTAAGAGCTTCTTCATAAGACTCTGGTTTACCTGCATCTGTGAGGATCACATAATCATGTGGTGTATACTTTGTTGAAGGTAATCTGGTCCTGCTGGATCTTCTCACCTCAGCTTCTGGTTCTTTTTGCACTTCTTGCTCAACATCATCCGCTGGAACATCGTCATGAGCTTCATCTTCATGATTGTGTTCTTCTTCTTCATTACCATTATCATCAACATCATCATCATGTTGTCCAAGAGAAGGAACAACTGGATTTGGATCCAAGGTCATATCATCTTGAAGCTTTGGCATCTCAATCTTCTCAAAGTCTTCAATAGTATGGTCTTCAAGGAATACTGCATCCTCACTTCTGATAACCTTCTTCTCAACTAGATCCCAACCAAACTTCTTTGTTCCATAGCCTAGGAACACACACTGATTTGCTTTGTCATCAAGCTTTGATCTCTGATCTTTTGGGATATGAACAAACGCCCAGCAACCGAACACTCTCAAGTGATCATAAGTAGGCTCGTTGTCTCTCCATACCTTCTCTGCTACTTCTCCATCTAGCGGTCTTGAATGAGATCGGTTGATCAAGTACACAGCAGTATTCATTGCTTCACCCCAGAAATGCTTCTGCAACTTGGAATGAGATAACATGCACCTGATTATCTCAAGAATAGTGCGGTTCATCCTCTCTGCAACACCATTATGTTGTGGAGTCTTCGGTACTGATTGTTCATGACGTACACCCATGCTCTTGCAATACACTTCAAGTGGTCCGATGTACTCTCCCCCGTTATCAGAACGAAAGCACTTCAAGGTTCTACCTGTTTCTATTTCCACCATGATGTGAAACATCTTGAACACAGGAACAACATCATCTTTGGTCTTGATTGCATATGACCAAACCTTCCTTGAAGCATCATCTATAAAAGTAACAAAATAAATAGCACCACCAAGTATTTTGACCCTTAAAGGTCCACACACATCAGAATGAACAAGATCAATAATACCAGAATTGCGCTTGGGTAAAGCTTTATGAAAAGAGACTCTAGTTTGTTTACCAACTGAGTGCACTTACCCAATTACATACCTTTCGCCTTTGGAAAGACTTGTCTTTTTGGGAGGATTTGAATTCCCTTCTCACTGAGATGACCAAGTCTTTTATGCCATAGCTCGGAGGTTGAATCTTTGTCATCAACATTCAACTCACCTTTCAACACCTTCACTTGTGTTTTGTACAATGTGCCACACTTCTCGCCTCTTGCAATAACCATGGAGCCCTTGCTTAGCTTCCATTTTCCATCACCCAAGTGATTGATGTACCCTTCATCATCTAACACTCTAGGTGACATTAGTTTCAAACGAAGATCGGGTACATGTCGCACATTTCTAAGAACCAATGTGCAACCAACACTGTTCTCAACCTTCAAATCACCCATTCCTACAATCTTCGAAACACCACTATTTTCCATTCTGACTGAACCAAAATCACCAGCCTTGTAGGAGGTAAATACATCTTCATGCGGAGTAGCATGATAAGATGCACCTGAATCAACTATCCACTCTGAATCAGAACCTACAGAACTCACACAAACATCATTACAATCACTACACCATTTTTTCCGATTCGAAACGGTTTTTGAGCGTTACGAATCGGGGTTGTAACGGTTTTTGACCGTTACGAAAAGGGGTGTTACAATTTTTTCGCAACGGCCCACTAGCCGTTACGAATTTTTTTCGTAACGGTCCTTGTAACAGCTTAGAGCCGTTACTACGTGGCACCGTCGTAACATGCTCAAGCCGTTACGAATTTATTTAGTAACAGGATGTTGTAACAAGTTAAAGCCGTTACGAATTTTTTTGTAACTGTAAAAATATTACTGTCGGTCAACCTTGACCTGGTCAAAATCAGTCAGCAATGACCAATTTTGACCGGATCAAGGTTGACCGGCAGCTCATTCTCGACCGGGATACGCCGTAATTCCAAATAAATACACATTTCATTCTACCGATCATCCATATCTAACAATAGTTTCAATCAATTCATACTATACTCAATCAATTCATATCTACACATTCATATGAAAAACACAAATTTTGCTAAGTACCAATTTTTTTTTGTTAAGTATCAAATTCTGAGGGAATACATAGATAGAAATTTACTAAGTTCCAAAGTTCAGTTCATAGAAACTTAAAAAACTTTCTAAGTTCATAACTTATATCTAAGTTTTCCCATGTCACATGCTAACAGGAACAGAAACACGACTCACATAAAATCCTTCTCATGCCGCAGACTGCTGCATCTGTAGTAGGATTCACAAAGCTGATGGAATCCAACGCGACAACAGCTATGCATCTTCAATCCAATGGCCATTGCTCTTAAAAGATCTCTCTACCAAGAAAGAAGCAGCTACGCAGTACTTCACCTGCAGACACAAAACACTGTTAACAACGGTTTAACAACAACGTTGTTAGACAAGAAAATTAGGCAAATGCAAGAGTGTAAACCAAATTTAGTTGGTTAGAGATAACACATAACATCACACATAGGAAAATAAAAAAACGATAACATAATCAAAAAGCAAAGATTGGTGGAATAGGAAATCATGAAAAGACCAAAAAAAGCAAGTTTAAGTTGAGTAATAAAGAAAGCAAGTTTAAACTGAATGCCTTTACGAATACTTAAGATAGAATATGCGGACACAAAAAAACCAAGAGGTACCTGCATCCGCCTCCTAACAACATTTAGCCGGTATGTAAATGTCTGACCAAACAACCCAGCTACAGCCCCACAAGATAGACGCAAGATATACTGAGAATGTAAACTACACAAACCATGACATATACTCTTTTTAGGACTTGTAACCTACAAATCTACACAAACATGACTGACATAACATCGCGAGATCCAATTTCAATTCTTAAAGGAACACCCTGATGACAAGAAAATTCATTTCTAAATATTATGAGAAGAAAATACTAGGAATATGAAGGAGAAACAACTGGCATGTTCAGCCAAACTACGCAGAGAAAGCAAACATTTGAAGACTGAAACTTAGACACAGCAAACATTGGAAGATTACAATACCTTTAATTTTTTTTGCACAAAAGCATATTGTAATTACAAAAGTAAGAATAAAAAAAAACTACTATGAAAAAGCATTCAACATATAAGTTATCTTTGATTGATCATCTGAAATGTATATGAAACTGCATTCATATACTTTGGCAATGTGCGACTTGAGAGATCGAGTACCTTTTTAATACTTATCAGCACCTTCATCAAACACACCAGAACTTCCAACTCAGAAATACAGTTGCTTTTGATGCTTTAATCTACGACGCTCATCAAAACTTTCCCACCCTTCAAACTGCTTGTATGACATAATACTTGGATACATAAGACTATCACCTCTTGAACAAGTTTTAGATAAAAAAAAAGAATAAAAAATCAATACCTGACTGAGAATATCAATTGTGATTTCTGTATTATGAAGATCAAGAGTCGAGAGATGGGTGCACATTTTGAATAGCGTCGAAGGAAGGGATTTGAGGCCATTATTACTCAGATGCAGAGCCTACAAAACATGCGACTAAGTAAATGATGATATGATTCAGATAATTGACAATGGTAGGAAAAAAGAAGATTGGAGTACCTTAAGATACCGTAAACTCCCAACTGTGTCAGGCAAGTCTACCAAGATATTTGATGCAAGATCAACCTGCACCAAGAACAAATTTCAGATCACAAATCCAAGTTATACTTGTAACAAATACGAATTTTTGTATAGTAAAGTAAGATCAGAATACTTGTCTTCCTGGTTGCGTTACCTAGATGTCTTGTTGGAAACACAGACATACAAGTTACGACTGATATGCGCGCTCAACAATATCCTTCCTCTTTATTATAAAAAAGTTGTGTGCAATCTCAGCACAAAAAGTCCTGAATCAGGTAAGATAAAGGTGACAAGTAAAAATCAATACCAATACCATAGAGAAGAAAAAGAGAAACCTAAGCACAGAGAAAGGCCGGAGGAAAGTGAAAACTCATCTTTACATGGTAAATCTTACTACAAGGGAGATGAAATGGAAAGTGGTTTTACCTGTTGTGCATCATCAACAATTTGAGCTCCTTGACAATGTGCACTATAAATTTATTGAAGTCATTGGGTAGGAGGTAACACCCTTGAGATACATATATCTTCAACTTGGATAGATCGTCCGACCAAACCACACCTCTGAAATCAACCAAAAATCTCTAAGGTGTTAACATCAATGAAATATTTAGACGCAAATTATCCATTTACATATGAAATTTCTTCATTTACCTTGTAAATCTACAGTTAAAGAATGATAAATGTTTCATTCAAAACAAAGACGCCGTTGAAAGTAATGAAACTATAGAAAGAATGATAAGCTAGAGCTAATTATAGTCAGACTCTAATTGAGATTGGTTATTAGTGTGCCTGCCTATTAGACTCACCCTGATCCAGTCAAGTATAGTCAACATAGAGTAAGTGAGGCAAAAGGGTGCCAACAACATTATATCAAACTAGGGCCTCCTACACAGTTGGTATACTTGATTCATACTCTTAAAGATGAGTTGCATGAAAACTTTTAAACTTATTTCCATTAGACTAAACCCTACCTGTCATGTATAATTATTAAAGAGACATAAACTTAACAATAAACCTTATTTTTGCAATGAACAATACATACCACAACTGAAATCGTAAATCAGAATCAGAAATCTAATATGCTCTCAGTTCAGATTCATAAATAATAACAGATTCATAAATAATAACTATGTACATCATATTGAGAAGGTTTCTAGTCTGTTTACGACGATTCAAATCAAACCCTAATTAAATATGGCTTCGTCTGTAGAAAATCAAACCCAACCCTAAGAATTTCAATACCAAATCAACGAGTAGCAAGAAACCCTAAAATCGATTGAAATACTGAAACCCTAAAATCTAATTTACAAACCGAAATCCTACAGATGATAAATACTTACAGAGATCTGTGAAATCGAAAACCTAAACTCGCTTAACAGACGATTGAAGATCAATTCTTCAAAGATTAGATGATTTGATAACAGATTAGAGAAAACCCTAAAACTGGTGATGATAAAACTGAAATCGAAACCCTAAACTGATGATGATGACGACGATGATGATTAAAGAACTGAGATCTTCAGTTGAGAATAACTAAAATCAGATGTGGTTAATCTATATTCATGGGGAAGAGAAGAGAAATGGATTTACTCGATGAGAAGTGGGAGAAAAAAGAAAGAGGAAGGGAGACGAGAAATGTAGTTCACTACTCGATGAGAGGGGGATAAAATCATATCTTTAAGGGTGAAATTATCCTCTAGTGTAATTCATGTTGGGTGGAAAAAAATGGCACATGGTTGAATGACACACACGCAAATACACATGTTACCCGAGCTGTTCTAGCTGTTCTATGCTTTGGGTCATAAAAAACTAGATCACCAGGAATCTTAAACAGAATCTCACCATTCCTGAACCCAACCAACTTTAAATAAGAGTCATTCACGATTCTTTCGTTGGTAATAACATGACATATATTCCAAGATTCTCGAACTCCATATTCCTGCATCCTCCATACTTCAAAACCAACGTCATCAACATTGACAACAACACAAAGGCGCCCTTCTAACACTCCCATGGTTGTAAACTCATTCTTTTTTTCAAAGGGATGTTTTGGTAGCTGCATTTCTTCAAATTTCTCTTCGGTGACATTTAAAGATACTACAACCAGAGAATGGTGTAGTGCTTGGGTATGTCCTAACCAATGAAGAGCTCCATTAACAAGCACCCCAGAAACACCACAAATAGGAAAACTATAAGGAACAGATTCAATGCTCTTCCATGAATTTGACCCCATGGTATAAACATCCACTAACGACACTCCTTGACTTGGATCGATCCTGGTAAGTATGCTCCACATCTCTTATGTATTGTAAGAGCTTCACTACTTTGTAATCATCAGTCTTGTAATCGTAACCAAAACCACAAATTCCAATCTCTTTACCCACTGAAGATTCATTTGGGGATTCAGATTCATTTGGTGATACAGGTAATTCCTTAAATTCTTTTGTTGCTGGGTTCCAAACAAAAATAAGGTCCCTATCATAACCAACTTCAAAACCTATGCGGAAAACCAAACCATCACAAGTACCTACTGTTTCAATAGATCTCACAGGATAATAAATTTCAACAGCATCATCTTCAAACTCATTCATGGAAGATGATAACGAATCATAACTTACAGATTATGTAGCACTACATTTGTTATCCCAGTCATGATATTTAAGGATGAGTTTAGGGTTGTTTTCCTGGATTGTAAGATGGCTTTTAACAAAATCAGGGCTAGAAATTAGGTTTAACCAAGATTTGCATACACACTTACAAACACCTGCTGTTTTCACTGGTACCCTTAGTAGGATTTCGTGGTAGACTGCTTCCGGAATGCTTGACATTACTATTGCTGCTCCTCTTCTTCAATGGCAGAGGGGGGGAGATTAGAATTTTGATTGTTAGGGTTTCAAGTGGAGGAAAGGGAGTAGATGATTTTTTTGTGACAACTCTACTGGTTTAGTTAGGAGAGAGGAAAATTCATGTCGTTAAGGTTGGGCCTTGGGCTTTTTCTAATTCTAATACAACCTGAAATCCAGTCGTCCGGAACTCCGGCTGTCGGAACTCGGATGGACTTCTCGACTTGACCTATGTTTCATCCACGTAGCAATCGCAGAGAACCAAGTTGGAACCGGAGAAGGTTGTTGATCTCTTACAAAATTCCGTTCATGTTTCATTAAAAATGACATAATAAAATGTTGTTGATTGAGCATCCATCCCAAATGTCCAAAAGGAAAACTTCATGGGATGAATGGGTTGTTCAACAATTTTCTCTTACAAAAAATGCTTTCTCTCTCTCCACAGAAGAGATACGACTTTTTAATTTTAGTCTATTTTGAGAACAAAATGAAAAAAATGGCGGTATTTGATTTGCAGAAACAGAGGTAGCATAATACAGCAGAGTCGAAAACACCTCATCACAGTATAAAGGGAAGAACTGAAGCACCACATACTTTTCCACCGGAAAGCTAACTGTCGCTACAGTAATAGTGTGTTGAGTAGGTTTATTTCACAAGCTTGCGAAACACAAGAACCAACATGCGGGTTGAAAATTTTTCTTGACTTCTAACAATGGTTAATCAGATAGGTTAATAATATTGCAAAATAATCTTTTTTTTAACGGGTTTTTGGAGACTTCCTCTTCGTTGATTAGAAAAATAAAATATCTGGGGACCCGAGTTGCTTTGAAGATGCTATAAATGATTTTATTCCAAAACTGCAAAACGATGATAATTGAGTATCAACAACTTTTTGAATCCAATTAGATAAGTGCCCAAAGAGTCATGTATAAAATAATATATGATCTCAAATACTTCGGAGTCAGGAAATTTTAAAAAAAATGATTTCTAATGTGAACTCATCTCTTATGAGTGGCCCACCATTAGCCATCGAACAATCCATGCTCAACATGATTTGATTTCTAGCTAAGAAAGATACCTTATTAGTCTAAATGTACACGCAATACGCTTGCCTTCCCTTTTCAGCTAAAATCGAACTTTTTACAATAATTTTTCAATCATAAATATTCTAGCGTTTTTAGGGGCCACCCCAAAGGATTTAGGGGTCATCAATTTATACCCAGCCAAAGACTCTAGTTAAGGGATACCCTATATGATACTGAAGTTACATAAATGCCCTTATGGTAAAACTGTATGAAAACCAAATCAAAAACAATTCTACTCATTTCAACTCTTCTTCTTCCAGTTTCATATTATCTTCCGATTGTGGAAGAAAAAAAAAATTCCGCTCCAAAGTCAAATGGCCCCAATTAGGTAAGAATCTATCATTTTTGGGGTTTATTTCGCTTTAATTCGGCGAATCGAGAAAAAATAATTCTAGGATTTTCGGTTATTTATCCAGATTCGGGCGATATTCATGCTCCTTTACTTCCGAATGTAGTCGTGTTCTTCATTTCTCAAGAACATCGACAGTATTCGGGAGAAATATTTGATGGTTATCGGCCGAATATTGTTGGTCATATCTTCCTGGATACAAACTGGTAATAATCGGTAGTTTAATGAATTTTTTGTCTCCCGAATATATTTAAGTAGACACACAGTATTCGGAAGTACACTCACTACCGAATATATATATATATATTGAAAAATCTCAAAATTTCTGATATAGGAAAAATCCCATTTTGGGGCCAGTATTTATTCGGAAGACAATATAATGTTATATACTTCCGATTATTTCAATTTCAAAATTTGAAAAGTATAAGTTTTTCCCAAATTCTGATTTTTGGGCCATCGTACATTCGGGACTTTACAAAACAATTATCCTCCGAATATAGCAAGTTCAAAACAAACCACGCCTTGGCTCTAGGTGGTTCCAAAGGCCAATATAGAATATTAGACAGCCCATATTCGGAAGTTTGGGTAACTAATTATACTTCCCATTATTTCAATTTCAAAATTTGAAAAGTATAAGTTTTTCCCAAATTCTGATTTTTGGGCCATCGTACATTCGGGACTTTACAAAACAATTATCCTCCGAATATAGCAAGTTCAAAACAAACCACGCCTTGGCTCTAGGTGGTTCCAAGGGCCAATATAGAATGTTAGACAGCCCATATTCGGAAGTTTGGGTAACTAATTATACTTCCCATTATTTCAATTTCAAAATTTGAAAAGTATAAGTTTTTCCCAAATTCTGATTTTTGGGCCATCGTACATTCGGGACTTTACAAAACAATTATCCTCTGAATATAGCAAGTTCAAAACAAACCACGCCTTGGCTCTAGGTGGTTCCAAGGGCCAATATAGAATGTTAGACAGCCCATATTCGGAAGTTTGGGTAACTAATTATACTTCCGATTATTTCAATTTCAAAATTTGAAAAGTATAAGTTTTTCCCAAATTCTGATTTTTGGGCCATCGTACATTCGGAACTTTACAAAACAATTATCCTCCGAATATCGCAAGTTCAAAACAAACCACGCCTTGGCTCTAGGTGGTTCCAAGGGCCAATATAGAATGTTAGACAGCCCATATTCGGAAGTTTGGGTAACTAATTATACTTCCGATTATTTCAATTTCAAAATTTGAAAAGTATAAGTTTTTCCCAAATTCTGATTTTTGGGCCATCGTACATTCGGAACTTTACAAAACAATTATCCTCCGAATAATATAGTCGTGTTTAGAAATACCAACTTAATCGGTAGATAAGAATTTAAGTTTTCCACCGAATGTCTTATTCGGAGGTAATACGTGTATCGTTAACAACCGATTGTAGTGCACCAATGATACGAAACCTCAACGGCCATATTTTCAGAAACCTCAACGGCCATATTTTCAAAAATTAGATCTGTTGGAACTCTAATCTATATAAGGAGGGTAACCCCTCTCAGTTATTATTGAGCAACAAATCTGAATGAAAAACCTTTTCAATGGCAAGTCCATCATCAATCGACAACATACTTCGAAGATGCAAGCGAACAACTACATCAATTGCAGCAAGGGAAGAAGAAATACAAAAAAGGAACAAACAACCCAAAAAAATTAAACCATCGTTAGTGGCAACGGAGGAGGAGGAAGAGGAAATCAAGGCTAAAAAGCGAGGTCAAGAACAATTCCATCATAGAGAAAGATTAAAACAAGTTGAGGAAGAGACCGAATGGATAAAAAATTATTACATTGTGAAAGATCTACCCAAAGAACAGCAGGACGATCGTATATTTTGGATTAACGTTTCATTGGGTCCTTTTGTTGGTAAGTACAAGAAGCCACGCCACAATTATGAACCATCCCATGTTTCTTCAAGGGTGCACCATGTTATAAAATTCTGCACCGAGTACAACCGTATTCTTGCTAGGCACAGAGACGACAGGTTTGCGGCACAAGATGCTTATTCCAAGTGGAGAGGAGAGTCGTTTCTACATTTCGAAGCCGCCTTGATTGTTGCATCTCGGACTGGGAAAAAAGAATAACATGTGATGTTTGAGTGCTGTAAATTCAAATTTTTAATATTAATCGGCGGTTTGATAAAATATGGAATTCCCGAATATGATTAATCGTATTGAAGTGTTATAATACTGTTGTTCCGATTACATAGTTTCAAAAAAAATTATAATCGTGCCTCGAAAAAAAACGATCAAACATCGTCATCATCCGAGGGGATCAATTCGAGTAACTCAGCGGGAAAGTTGTTGTCCATAACACGATCCCAATCAACCATGTTGGACTCATATTGTTTCACCCAATCCTTGCAATGGTTCATCGGGAAGTAATCGTGCCACTTACTCAACGGAGGTAACGGACAATCTTTCTTTACTCTTAAACCGATAAAATGCATTTCATTCACAAATGCCATTACGATTCTTCTATCTTTAACCGACTCGTCGCAAGCCGTTCTTGTGGGTGCAAACGTCATGCTAAGTCCATACATAGGAGGAACGAAGAAATGTACCACGCAATTCAAAACGTCCGCTAGGAGATATCCAAATTTAGGCATTGTCATCCAATACTTGGATCCGATTGTCTTCAATCCCTTTCGACACTTCACACGCACAACTAAGTCTTTGAACTCTTGTTCTTTGTCGTATCTATCTCCTCGCCTCATCATCTCCATATAAAAACCCTTGTCCTTCACTAGTTGTACCGCCATCTTATTTCTTAAATATTGGCATTGGGTGACATCTTCGATATCCGCCTCTCTAAAGTAACCCATTTGTTCCGTAGCAACGTGAAACCCACAATTTCCATCCCCATCAACCTCGTCGGTCGACAAAACAAATGGAATGATAAGTGGAGGGAGTTGTTCCAAATACTCTTTGTATATTGTATATGTGGATCGATTTGGTCTTCCATTAAGATCTCTAGGGCAACGAAGAGTACCTTTGTCCTCTTTTATAGTAAGAATTTCCATTGGTTGGGTTTGTTGCGAGGCGTTCATTTGCTCAACAACTTCTTCGACAACATTGGGTTGACTTACTTGAGAAGGCTCTGTAGAGATCTTTGGCCTTACTTGTCGGGTGGTTGGTCCACTTTGATCATTTCTTGGACGACCTCTTTTCTTAGGTTCCGGCTCATCTTCAAATTCGGCTTCCGAACACTCGTGCCTAGACAATATTCTTTTATTAGACAAATACTCCTTCAACTCTTTTCTTTGGATGGTCCTCGACACTTCGGTGTTCGGCCTACCGGTGTTCTTTTGCTTAATAGGTTCATCAACCTCCCTTAAACAAGGGTGAAGGGCTTCCTCCAAATTATGCATCAATATTTGCTTTTTGGTGCCGTTTGATGTAGCGTAACGCTCGGCTATTCGTGCATACAATTCCGACTCGAAGAAAGACGGACCATCAACTACCGGGGTGTTCGGAGTGAAATTTAATTGCTTCCAAAATGGGTGAATATCATCGATGTCAATCACTTCAACATACCTACCCAACTTATGACGACATGGGAGTCCAATACCTATCATATCCTTGCAAACACAAACCGTATTCTCGTCATCATAAGTTTTATATAACTTCAATTGTTTCATCATGCGATTTATTGCCCATCTTGAAACTTTATGAACAACTCCCCTTAGAAGCAATTTTTCCTTAATATGTTCCATCGGGAATTGGTGTACACTAAATTGCATACATTTCCTAATCTTTACGAGATCACGATTGGTGAATTCATGGATTGCTTCTTGGATCGACACAACTCCATTTTGACTACCAATTAGTATTTTCTTTAGTCGACCATGAGACCCCTCCGCAATGCTTGTCGCCTCGTTCTTGAAGTTACGATATTCATATGTCCATGCAAACACAAACCTCTCCTTAATCGTTAACCATTGTGTTTTACAATACTCAACCGGTTTTGGGTAGTCCGTGCTGTATTCATCCTCAAATTTCTTCAAGTTACATTCGTAAATTTCCTCGGTCATCGACCAAACGATTTTGTCCCATGCTTTCATGAACATTTTCCAAATTATTCCATCCTCCTTCCACTTTTCTTCAAATAGCCTATCCTCTTCCTTACGTTCTTCCAAGGTTAATTTACTAATGCGCTCATCCTCTTCCTTTGACCTCTTGGTACCCTTCCTTGGTCTTTTAGCTTGGAAATGATGATGGCAATTGGTTTTGAGATTGCATTGAATGTGCCACGTACATTGCAAGTTTTGGGCTTCCGGAAACACTACCGCTATTGCATGCATTAAGGCTTGATCGTTATCCGTTACAATAACCCTTGGAAAATTATCACCGTTATAAATGGACCTCAACGTCTCCAACATCCAAATGAAACTCACATTGTTCTCATGATCCATTAAACCCCATGCAATCGTAAACGTGTTTTTGTCCGAAGTATGGCAAGCAATGTTCAACAACGGCATGTTATACTTGTTTGTCTTATAAGTAGCATCTATCAACAAAATTTGATGAAAGCATTGAGCCAATTGGATCATTTCGGGATGTGCCAAGAAAATACGAACCACTATACCATCCTTTTCTTCCCTTCTCAAGGTGTAGCCGTGTAACTCCGCTAACCACTCCGATTGTTGCATGACCGTTCTACCATCCCAATCAGTCCTTTTGATCGTAGCTAGGGCCGACTTAATTGTAGACAAAGAAGACAAGTTGTCGGGATCGTCCGCCTTTATTTTACTTAAGATCGCACTCGCTTTTTGGATCCGCATAGACCTCACCGTCTGCATTTGATGTGGTTTTAACTTGGCAACCATTACATGTCCAATTAAATCCAACGGATCATCATGGTTGTGACAACCGTTATCAACTTTATACATTTTATACTCTTTACCTTTAATACCATCGGGCTTATAGAAGACAATCTTAAATGGGCATCCTATCTTCTTGGTATTGCTTCGGTATTTCCTATTCGTCTTCCGTATGTACTTACTATTCTTTCCCTCGTGACTCTTTCGCGTCCCACCTCGCTCACAAATCATTTCAAATCGAGTGTCACTAACATGATTATTTTGAACTACCACGCACATGTTATCTTTTGCCTTGTTCATAAGCCATTCCTTTGCCTCCTTCTTACTTCCAAATGTCTAAACGTGCATAAAACAAAACAAACCTAATAAGCATAACCATTTAACATATAAATTTTGAAAAAAAGAAAAAGTAGTAATGAGTATACCAAATCGTTTGCATAGTATAGGGAAGTGTCGGGCCTCAAATAGAAGTCATCAACAAACTCTTCAACGGCCTGCATATGAAAGCAACAAATTATACAATAATCGGAGGTTATTAAATAAGTCAAACTTCCGAATATTCTATATTCGGAATCCTATCGGTTACCCAAAACACCCGATCTATGCAAATGAATGTACACAGTTTACTGAGTGAAAAAAATGATATATTCGGAGGTAATTAAATAAGTCAAACTTCCGAATACTTTATATTCGGAATCCTATCGGTTACCCAAAACACCCGATTTATGCAAATGAATGTACACAGTTTACTGAGTGCAAAAAATGATATAATCGGAAGCTAAAATATATAGTAAAACAGCCGAATATAAATAACCGGGAGATAACTTTAATCGATAAACATCCGATTTTCAAGTTTTCGGAAATTTTATTTTGAGGCCACTGTTATATTCGGCAGTCAAATAATGTTAAACTATTACCGATTGTAAAGGATAAGAATACTGAGTTTTGAAATTTTCTGAGGAATTCGTTTTTGGGGCCATTCGGAGGTAAATAACTCTACATAACTACCGAATGTAGATATTTTTGGAAAACCAGTTTGGGGTTTTTCTCATATTCGGCAGTAAACTAGTATCTTGTAACTACCGAATATACATATTTGATACTCAGTGTGTTATATTCGTAAGTTTAATCTAGAAATTATCTACCGAATCTGGGTAGTTCATGGCATTCAATGCATGCAATAATCGGTTTTTCTTGTTTACAAAAGCACACAAACGCATGCAAATCGAGTATTTGAGTTTCTTAACACAATACCTGTGTTTTACATGCATCGTTAGCTTCAATATCATGCGATTCTCCATTTTCTTCCATGAAAGGGTCGTCTATGTTTTCCTCTCCACAAAAGTTTGGATCATTCAACATATACCCCAAATCGTCTTCTCTAAACGGTCGTGAACCCTCAACATTTTGTTCTTCGTCATGATTCTCACCTTCTTCTTCGTATCCATCCATTTTTGTAGTGATAAAATGGGTTTTCTCTTTTTTTCCTTCACCTTCTTCTCTATAACTCTAACAACTCAAAAATTAAAAAGAAATGGAAAAAATGAAACACAAATCATTCTAATACTGCACCGACTACAATCGGAAGTATGGGAACGATTTTGGCTTCCGATTGCATTCGGAGGGTAACAATGTTATCATATCCTCCGAATATATAAGGGTAATTTCGCCATTACGAATTACGCGAGATAAGGGCTGGCTACATTTTCCCTTTGGGTGACCTTTTTTGTTTTGGCCCTTAAATCCTTTTGAGTGGCCCCCAAAAACGCCAGGATAAATATCCGTATAGACAAACAAAATGTGTGTTCATATGCAGATACGCCCTATTTTCTTTTGCCGGCTAAATGGAAACTTCAAAATACGAAAATCTTCTGCATTTCTACTACTTCATTAGGCTTTCAATAGTATGAAATCATTTCCCTGTTTAACACATACCAAACTAGAAAAATATTGAAACCATAAAACGTAATTTCATATACAAAATGGCTTATACAAATAAGATACATCCGAATAATATTCCGTAGAATTCATGAAGTTCATCAAACACCTAGTTTTCGTCAGCGAAGTAATTCAGTTGAACGTAATCTTCAATCTGAACCACACTCTCGGCTTCTACTTTAATAAACTTGCACCACCATCAGTAAACATAGCCTCCTCTTGATCCCAGGGATAAATGTTCACTAAAGCGATAATTTTGTCTAAACTATATATAAGTTATATGGTGTGAAATGATAAACAAAGCAGATATGTAGACCTTACAAAGTCATAACATGCACAACTAAAAACAAAAAAAAAATGAAAAAAAAAAAAGAGCATACAAATTAACTTACAATTTTGTTGGAGTTAAATCTCAAGTAAACCTCCAACAAATTCCTTATCTTTTGCAATAGAACAGAAAATGATGAGAAATTGGAAAGTTTATTAGAAAAATAAGAAATCTCGAGCCAATAACGAAATTGAAAGTAAACTGATGTGATTTTTTAATTGTGTTGTAGTAAAAAATTCGTTGAGACTTGTGAAAGCAATAGATTTTAGACTTAATTTTAAAGTAAAGAAAATAAAGCAAATAAATGTTGATATGTTGTGAAAATTCTAGAGAGACTGGAGATAGGATTTCACCATTCATCAATACTTATGTGGTTCTAAATTAATTTAAATCATGCAATTTAAATAATTGATTCGATTTTAAAGTATTGCAAAAATCAGATTCCCAAAATATCAAATGTTAGTCCCAAGTATAACGCTTCAAGAGTCTAAAACTAAGCATGCATGATCAAGAGAAAACACATTTGATTGATAAGAATCATTTAATTTATTTTTTATCAATGCAATTAATCATATAAAAATATTGCATAAATTTATAGAATAAATATTACCACATAATTCTTGAGAGAATGGCTGCCTCCGTCGCCCCAAGGATTGGGTTTAGCTCATCATTAGGAAAACACGCTCAAAATTCATTTTTTATTGCTCAAAGGTGGTGTACAAATGATGAAATGGGAGAAACAAAGATAACCAGGTTTGCAACAGTTATAAGTGTTACAAACTGAAAAGAACGATAGGATAGTACTGTCGCTGATTCTCGACCCACGCTCGTGTGTCGTTTCCACTGTTGAAAAACGACTGTCTTGGATGGTCTGTTCTTCGCGTTCTTCAGATGAACAGCAGCAGAAAAATATTTCTGGTACTTGATTTTTTTCGACTCTATGATGCTCTATAATCTCCCAAACTCTCCGTCAACCTTCTATGATATTCTAGCACCTATTTATAACCCAGCAACAGCAAAATCTCATGTAATAACTTCATATAATTCTCCATTATTCTTCACGGCCAGTTAAGGAAATAATTTAGATTTTTGATCTCTACACGCGTTCTGAAGCTTCCAAATTGCCATAATTCACTCATTTACACTCCAAATAGTTGTTAGGGTCTTCCAAACACGTGCAAACTCCTCTGCTGCTCGCGCAAATCCCATGATATCCTCTTCCGAGAATAAACTCCCATGTTTTCTTCTCGTGAATTATCTAGCCAAATTTAGCCAATTAAATCACTCATGATAGTTCTTTTCGGACATATCACAACTACCCAACAAATTGCAGCCCTTTAATCGACCCAGAACTCCTTCAAATATCGATCGAAAATTCACACAGTTCTGTTTTTATTTTCCCGCCAAAATTCAGTTTTGAAATGTTGAAGATGAAGTGCCCTTATCCTGTTCTGGGGTGCGAATAGCAGATGGGTGCTGAGGATGAATTTGGGCTACGCATAACCTTGGGTGCCCCTTAGACAAATCTGGGGTCTGTATAGCAAATGTCCTCCAGGGGTCCAAATAACACTTTTTGAGCAACTTTTTCCACACAACTGTATTTCTCCAAAAACACCTACACAAACATAAAAACACCATAATAAGTACAAAATCAAGCACTAGCAATAGAGACACTGAGGACAATTCAGACACGAAAATGTGTCTAACAAATACCCCCAAACTTATTATTTGCTAGTCCTCGAGCAAATCTAATATAAAATGACTACACTTAGCACGTGCAGCAAGCTGTTAAACCGCTAGGTGGCCCTAGCGGCGGAGTGTTGTCTCCGGAGGGTTTACCGGAGGTGTACCCACAAAACCATTACTCCAGACCCTAGCTATCTAAGCAGAACCTTGGAAGGCACTAAAGAATCTCCTTGGTTGGCGTACAAACATTGACTATAGGAGGAAGTACCCTGATGCGAATTTCCAATTGTTGTACACGAGTTTGCACTCAGCATACTATAATTCATATATAAGTGACAGAGCTCTACTCACATAGTTTTTAGACATCATAACCGGAGTCAACCAATCATATGGAAAGATTAAGAAGATGGATAAAGAGAAAAATAGATGGTTAAAGTGAACGGTGTTTCCCATATCTGTTTGAAGGCCTCTGCCAAGATGATCCTATCCTAATGGACTGAGATACCGGTCTGACTAATATCAACACAACTGGCATATACAAGGGGACCAGTGGTCGATAAACCTAACTCTAGGTCAATACAACTGGCATATACAAGGGCACCAGTGGTCGACTTTATTGAATTTATTCTGGTTGGTCTGATGGTCTGGTCTCAAACTTTTTTTTTTTTGTATCTCACTCACTCTATTTCACCTAGCAATGGTAACAACTTGAGTCGTGTGCCCCACCAAATCACTTAAGAAATAAAAACAGAAGGGATTAGGATTCAACGAGTTATGGCGAAACTACTTTTTTTTTTTAATTCTAACACCTGAGCTATGTGCTTTTATGAATAGACTCTTTAGATGTTTCCATCTAATCAGATTGGTTCCTCAACTCCTACAACCAAGATGTTCCCATCCACTTAGATTGGTTAGTGCCAACCTTAATAAGCATAAATTTCTAGGCTCTGGAGTTGATTTATTGTAACTAAAAGCTAACAAAAAGTTTCTTCCCCACCCCCAAACTTAAATCTAACATTGTCCTCAATGTTTCTAATGAAAGAGCAATACCAAAAAGCAAAGTAACATGAGGAATCAGTAAAGAGAGAAGTCGGAAAGATAGTACCTGGGTGAAGAGAGAAATTAGAAACTAATATACAACATACAATCGCCTTGATGGTCAATCAAGGGTAAACAGGGACCTCCTCAACATCACCTGTAGGAAAGGGCTCTAAAAAGGGTTTCAACCTCTGCCGTTAACCTTCGAAGAACTACTACCATCTGGTGTCTCGATCTTAACAGCTCCATGAGGAAAGACAGTGCGAACAATAAAAGGACTCGTCCACCGAGAACGTAACTTCCCAGGGAAAAGATGCAAGCGGGTATCATACATAAGAACTTTTTGACCTGGAGAAAATGACTTCCTTAAAATATTTCTATCATGCACAAGTTTCATTTTGTTCTTATACTCCTTCGCACTATCGTAAGCATCTATACGAATCTCTTCCAACTCATTGAGATGGAGTTTCCTATGGGCTCCTGCCTTGTCAAATGAAAAATTTAGCTTCTTAACAGCCCAATAAGCTCTATGTTCTAACTCAACATGTAAATGACATGCCTTTCCATACACAAGCCGATAAGGCGACATTACAGTGGGGGTCTTAAACGCAGTACGGTAAGCCCATAAGGCATCAATAATCCTAGACGATCAGTCTTTCCGATTAGGATTAACTGTTTTCTCTAATATACGCTTTATCTCCCTATTGGAAACCTCTACCTGACCACTAGTTTGTGGATGATATGGGGTAGCTACCTTATGTGTAATACCATATTTCTTCATCAAAAGCCTAAAATGTCCATTACAAAAGTGCTTCCCTCCATCACTAATTATAGCTCGCGGTGTACCAAAACGTGTAAGTATATTATCTTTCAAGAACTCAATCACAACTCTATGGTCATTAGTCTTACACGCAACCGCCTCAATCCACTTAGAGACATAGTCTACAGCGACAAGGATGTATAAGTTACCAAAAGAATTAGGAAACAGACCCATAAAGTCAATACCCCATACATCAAAGACCTCAACAACTAAAATAGGGTTCAAGGGCATCATTTTCCTACGAGAAATGGTTTCTAATTTCTGGCAACGTTCACAAGTAACACAGTAATTGTGGGAGTCTTTAAACAACGAAGGCCAATAGAATCCACACTGCAATATTTTAGCAGCAGTCTTCTTAGCACTAAAATGACCCCCACAAGCATGATCATGAAAAAAGGAAATAATACTGGACTGGTCATTCTCAGGTATACATCTCCTAATAATCTGGTCTGGACAATACTTAAACAAATAAGGATCATCCCAAAAGAAGTGCTTCACCTCGGCTAAAAACCTAGAACGATCTTGTTTACCCCAATGTTGGGGCATTCGACCAGTAACAAGATAATTCACTATATTCGCATACCAAGGTGCTTAGGTAACAAAGAACAGTTGTTCATCAGGAAAACTATCCCTAATAGGAGGAGAATCATTAAGGGTATCCACAACAAGCCTATACAAGTGGTTTGCTACTACATTTTCTGCACCTTTTTTATCTCTAATGTCTAAGGAAAATTCCTGCAACAATAGGATCCATCTAATCAATCTAGGTTTAGTATCCTTCTTGGAAAGAAGATACTTCAAAGCAGCATGATCAGTAAAGATTATGACCTTAGAACCTAAGAGGTAGGATCTAAACTTGTCTAAGGAAAACACAATAGCTAATAGTCCTTCTCCATAGTGGCATAGTTCAACTGGGCATCATTCAGATTTTTGCTAGCATAGTAAATCACATGAAGTAACTTATTTTCTCGCTGACCTAGCACAACACCAATAGCATAATCTGAAGCATCACACATGATCTCAAAGGGTAGGTTCCAGTTGGGTGCTTGGACTATAGGGGCGGTAGTGAGTAAATTCTTAAGCTTCTCAAAAGCCTCTAAACAAGCATCATCAAAGACAAACTTAACGTCTTTTGCAAGCAAATTGCAAAGAGGTCTAGAAATTAAGCTAAAATCCTTAATGAATCGACGATAAAAACCTGCATGCCCTAAGAATGACCTAATATCTCTTACGGTTTCTGGGATCTGTAAAGTTTTAATGAGGTCAACTTTGGCTCTATCTACCTCTATACCCTTCGAAGATACGATATGCCCTAGAAAAATTCCTGAACGAACTATGAAGTGACATTTCTCCCAATTAAGCAGTAAATTCTTTTCCTTACACCTAGTCAAAACTAATGACAAATGATGCAAGCACTCATCGAAAGACGAACCAAACACTGAAAAATCATCCATAAATACCTCTAAGAACCGTTCTACCATGTCAGAAAATATGCTCAGCATACAACGCTTAAAGGTCGCAGGGGCATTACATAGCCCGAAAGGCTTGCGTCTATACGCAAAGGTACCAAAGGGACAGGTAAAAGTGGTTTCTCTTTGTCTTCTAGGGCTATGACAATCTGATTACAACCGCAGTATCCATCTAAAAAGCAATAATGGCTACGTCCAGCTAATCTCTCTAGCATTTGGTCGATGAAGGGAAGGGGAAAGTGGTCCTTCCTAGTGACCTTGTTCAATTTCCTATAGTCAATACAGACACGCCAACCCGTGGTCACCCGGGTTGGGATTAACTCATTGTTATCATTCTGGACTACAGTAATACCGGATTTCTTGGGAACAACCTGAACGGGGCTGACCCACTTACTGTCTGAAATGGGATAGATAATGCTTGCATCTAACATCTTAAGAACTTCGGTTCGAAATACTTCTTTCATATTAGGGTTGAGTCGACGTTGTATCTCCTTAGAAGGTTTGGTGTCACTCTCAAAATAGATATGATGCATACAATCAGTAGGACTTATACCCTTAATGTCTGCTATGGTCCACCCTAAAGCTTCCTTGTTATTCTGAAGGACATCACTAGCCTACTTTCCTGATCACTATCCAAGTCGGATACAATCACAGGTAAAGTTTCAGATGGGCCTAAAAACACATACTTCAGGGAATCTGGTAATGGTTTAGGTCCAACTTAGGAGGCTTTTCTAACGAAGGAACTAGGGTAGACTAGAAACGGGTAGGGTTCGAACTTAGGTTTCCATCCATTATAGTGTCTACAAAGGGGTTGATCTAACAAAGCATTCACCTCATTAATCACATCATCATCATCAAAATCAATCCCAAAGTGGCTAGGCATTTCTCTAATGGATCTTCTAACAAAGTGTTTGGTAATGACTCCTCGACTAATGTTCCTATCATGTTCACCTCTTCTATGCTCGAGTCATCTAGTTCAGAGGGTAGCTTACTAATATTAAAAATGTTCAGCTCAATAGTCATATTACCAAAAGACAAATTCATAATACCATTTCGACAGTTAATGATCGCATTGGATGTAGCTAAAACGGGCGACCTAAAATCACTGGTATTTGGTTCTCTGGGTCAGGGACAGGTTGGGTATCTAGGATAACAAAATCCACTGGATAAATAAACTTGTCGACCTCAATAAGAACGTCCTCGATCACACCACGAGGAATTTTAACGGACCTATCAGCTAACTGAAGTGTCATCTGGGTAGGTTTCATCTCACCAAGTCCTAGCTTAAGGTACACATGGTATGGCAGTAAGTTCACACTGGCTCCTAAGTCAAGCAAAGCTTCTACACGGTATTTACCTATTGTGCAAGAAATAGTGGGACCCTGGGTCTTTATACTTAGGAGTAGTGGTATTCTGAATAATAGAACTCACATGACTAGCTAGGAAGGCTTTCTTCTGGACACTAAGTTTTCGCTTTCGCGTACACATATCCTTAAGAAACTTGGCATAAGCGGGAATCTTCTTAATCGCATCTAACAATGGGAGGTTGATAGTAACCTTCTTAAAAACCACCAATATATAATTAAAGTTGGACTCCCTCTTAGTTGGAACTAGCAACTGGGGGAACGGGGCTCTGGGGATAAAGTCGGGCTCAACATGACCCTCATTGGTCTCTTTGGAGACTCTATCAGTCTCTTCATTTTCTGGCTCAGAAGGGTGAACTACATCATGTTCACTATCAGGAATGGCAACCTTATTGTCAATTTTCTTTCCACTCCTAAGGGTTGTTATAGAATTCATATGATTGTACGATTTCTCTCCTTTAGGGTTAGGATCAGTTTGACTAGGGAACCTTCCATCTTCTCTTTCACTAAGAAACTTAGATATTTGGCCGACTTGAAGTTCTAAGTTAGCAAGAGACTGGGAATTATTCTTAAAATTCTGTGTGGTTTCTTCTTGAAAACCATAGTGGTTCTTTGATAACATCTCATTGTTCTTTGATAACATAGTAAGGGTTTATTCTAAGGTGGAGATCTTTTTCTCATTCTGAAACTGGGGTTGACCTGAAGAGTTATTAGCATAACCAAAACCTGGGGGAGGCTGAGAATTACTAGACTGTCCTTGATTCTGACCCTTAGACCAAGAAAAATTAGGATGGTTTCTCCAACCAGGGTTGTAAGTCTCTGAGTATGGGTCAAACTTATGACGGTTCTCAAACCTAGCATTGTTATAGACAACATGGGCTTGCTCTTAACTAACCTGACCTTCCCCGTTATTGGGTTCTACTCCACAACTAGACACTTGAGAGGCTCTAAACCTATCATCAGGTTCAACAAGAGACCTATGTTTAGGATGATTCAATTCCAAAGCTTTTAACCTTCTAGACAAAGCAGCAAACTTAGCATCAGACCCGAAGCTTGTATCTACCACATTGGTGCTACTTCTATTGACCAAGATTCTTTTGGGGGGTTCAACACAAGACTCCCATTGTTGGGATTTTTCAGCGACATCTCCTAAGAAGGTGAAAGCATCATCAGCACTTTTACTAGTGAACTCACCAGCGCGCATAGACTCAACCATGACTTTGGTTGAATAGTCTAAACCATCATAAATAATCTCTACGAGTTTCATCTTATCAAAATCCATGGTGAGGACACTGGGATAGGAGATCATTGAATCTCTCTAAGAACCTATAAAGAGACCCTCCCTCTTGTTGCCCACTAGCACTAATTTTCTGCCCAACAGACGCAGTTTTATGCTTAGGGTAGAATTTCATATAGAAAGCAGCAATAAGTTCCTGCCATGTTTCAATGGATTCAGATGGTAGATTTTTCATCCAGGTCTTGGCTTTATCTCTCAAGGAAAAGGGAAACATCTTAAGTTTCAAGACTTCATCAGTAAGGTCTTTTATTCTAATTGTCCCACAAATTTCCTCAAAGTCCCTAATATGAAAATAAGGGTTCTCATCATCTTTCCCTAAGAATATCGGGATCATCTGAAGAATACTAGGTTTTATCTCGAAATTAGCCGTAGCGGCTGGAAATTTAATGCACGAAGCTCGGGTGGACCTAGTTGGGAACATGTAATCTTTCAAAGTTGCCTTCGCTGGCATAGTTGAAGTACTAGGGGTATTTTCCTCACGAAGAGACGGATTCTCAAAACTGAAGTTTCCAAAAACAGGGCTCTCAAAAGAAGAGTCTTCGAGCTCCCCGCCTTCACAAGAAGAACTACTAGGCTTATCACTAATCAAACAACCTAGAGTGTTTCTTTTCCAAGCCCGCTCTTTAATAACCTTCAGCATACACTAAAAAAACAAAAGAAAAAGAAAAAAATCCTAAAAGGAAGGGAAGTTCTATGCAAACACAAACAAGGCTGACTCCACCACAACAAACCTACTGATTTCTAGCAAACAAAAAGCATGATGGCTCCACTTAGATTGTTTCTAGACCAACTTCTAATCCTTCGAAAGGGAATTCGTTACAATTTAAGCAAAACCCCTCTGGAATCAATCCGATTTTAAGTAAGTTGAATCGAGACGAGGGAAGCTCAGTGGAGCTTTGATACCCAAGGCCTCACCGGTGTTACAAGGAAGCGTATTCAACTCACAGAAACCATCATGAACTTTGAAGCATGCTTAAAAGAGTAACCAATATTTTTCGAATGACTTTCCTATTATGCTTGTTACCCTACAGGTCTCGTTCTAGTCAAATTTTAGGCTTAGGTTCGTGTTTGATTTCATTTTCCTAAGGCGGGCAAGAAGGGAACGGTGATGAAATCCGAACCCTTATCTTGTATGGCCAGTCCTTGCCCTTTACTAGGAAATTAAAGCAGCCGTTTTCAAATCGTCGGCATATATGCAAACGAAGGAATACAATAACTCGCTGACAGGGGATTCACGAGTGTTTCGACAAACTTACCTCCCGTAACAGACGGGGGATGAACCGTTGTAGTCGACTCGGGCCACGACTCCTATGTCATGTACGAATCCGAGGGGCCAAGGCGATATCGTAATCGCCGTCCTTCTCTGCAAACAATTGATATTTAAACTACCCTTCCGTAGGGTTAAAAAAAAGTCCCAAAGTCCAAAATTAAAGTGCAAAACAAAAGATAACCTAAAAGAAATTCTAAAAAATAAAAAATTGTCTCTCTTTTTTATTTTTTTAATTAATTTTTATTCTCCTTTTCTTTCGCTCCTTTCGCTTTGCTTTTACTCCAAATCTTTAAGTATTCACCAAAAGCTTTGGCAAATTTTTCTTTCGCTCTAAATTCCAAAATCTATAAAGAAGAACCTAAAAAAAAAAATCTAAAAACTCTAGCCTAAAGACAAGTCCGCGTCGGCGGCGCCAAAAATTGATGTGATTTTTAATTGAGTTGTAGTAAAAAGTTCGTTGAGACTTGTGAAAGCAATAGATTTTAGACTTAATTTTAAAACCAAAGAAAATAAAGAAAATAAATGTTGATATGTTGTGAAAATTATGGAGAGGCTGGATCTAGGATTTCACCATTCATCAATACTTATGTGGTTCTAAATTAATTTAAATCATGCAATTTAAACAATTGATTCGATTCTAAAGTATTTCCAAAATCAGATTCCCAAAATATCAAATGTTAGTCGCAAGTATAACGCATCAAGAGTCTAAAACTAAGCATGCATCATCAAGAGAAAACACATTTGATTAATAAGAATCATCTAATTTATTTTTTATCAATGCAATTAATCATATAAAAATATTGCATAAATTTATAAAATAAATATTACACATAATTCTTGAGAGAATGGCTTCCTCCGTCGCCCCAAGGATTGGGTTTAGCTCATCATTAGGAAAACACGCTCAAAATTCATTTTTTATTGCTCAAAGGTGGTGTACAAATGATGAAATGGGAGAAACAAAGATAACCGGGTTTGCAACAGTTATAAGTGTTACAAACTGAAAAGAACGATGAAACAATATTGTCGCTGATTCTCGACCCACGCTCGTGTGTCGTTTCCACTGTTGAAGAACGACTGTCTTGGATGGTCTGTTCTTCGCGTTCTTCATATGAACAGCAGCAGAAAAATATTTCTGGAACTTGATTTTTTTCGACTCTATGTTGCTCTATAATCTCCCAAACTCTCCGTCAACCTTCTATGATATTCCAGAACCTATTTATAACCCAGCAACAACAAAATCTCACGTAATAACCTCATATAATTCTCCATTATTCTTCACGGCCAGTTTAGGAAATAATTCAGATTTTTGATCTCTACACGCGTTCTGAAGCTTCCAAATTGCCATATTTAACTCCTTCACACTCCAAATAGTTGTTAGGGTCTTTCAAACACGTGCAAACTCCTCTGCTGCTCGCGTAAATCCCGTGATATCCTCTTCCGAGAATAAACTCCCCTGTTTTCTTCTCGTGAATTATCTAGCCAAATTTAGCCAATTTAATCACTCATGATAGTTTTTTTGGGACGTATCACAACTACCCAACAAATTTCAGCCCTTTAATCGACCCAGAACTCCTTCAAATATCGATCGAGAAATCACGCAGTTCTGTTTTTATTTTCCCGCCAAAATTCAGTTTTGAAATGTTAAAGATGAAGTGCCCTTATCCTGTTCTGGGGTGCAAATAGCAGATGGGTGCTGAGGAAAAATTTGGGTGATGAGGATGAATTTGGGCTACGCATAACCTTGGGTGCCCCTTAGCCAAATCTGGGGTCCGTATAGCAAATGTCCTCCAGGGGTCCAAATAGTACTTTTTGAGAAACTTTTTCCACACAAGTGTATTTCTCCAAAAACACCTACACAAACATAAAAACACTATAGTAAGTACAACATCAAGCACTAGCAATAGAGACACTGAGGAAAATTCAGACACAAAAATGTGTCTAACATAAACAAAGGTTTAAGATCCTATGACATCTAAAATGTTTATTTTAGTTCAATCTCAATTCCAAATGCCAAGTGTAAGGATTCGTCATCCATCTCAAGCACACCAACAATCTCAAGAATAAAACACCTCTTAAAATTTGACGATCTAGGGAAATCCTTTGATTATCTTCAATAGAAGAGAGAGAAAGTAAACCAATAATCTCAATATTTAGAGGATAAGTTGTATATCGAGGCAGCATTGGCAGTAGGTAGTGTGTATATGCAAAAAATATTGTGGTTCTTTCAAGATAATAAAAATAATCATCTATCTACAATTACTTTGTTGTATATACTACTCGTGAAGAATACTTATATCTAGATTTTCTTACCTTGCTTGTGTTACATCAGTGTTATTAACGATGCTCTTTTATACCCTCGTGCCCTAAAACACCAACAAAAAATTTTATTCAATTTTTAGGAGAACAACAAATATTTCAACTCAATTTCATGTCTCATTTATCATAATAAATCTGTATGAGTAGTCTCACATGAAAAATTGGTTATTATCAATAGGTGTCTTTCCAATAAGCTGTTATAGACCCGCCAAAGTGAAGATTAGATAACCGAAAGTCAAGTATATGCATTATAGGTTTTATTTTATTCTTGATTTATACGATTTGGCTTCGTCAATCTCAACCTAAAACACAAAACTCATGTCTCGATTTTATGTTTCTCCCTCAATCCAATATGTTTCCATTTTTTGTTTTTCCCTCAATCCCAGAGTACATCGTTCATCTAATATGTAACCTAGAATGCAGTTGGAGAATGTATATGATTGAGTTTCTAATTATCCCAATATATTGAAAAAATTGATTGTACATAGAGTGGGTTGTTAAAAATGAGGAAGTACCAAATATACAAATGAGGTGGACTAAATACTAACATTCTACCCGTTCCCGTTCCAGTTAGATGCACACCCATTTAAACACAAAGAAGTTTTAAAAAAAAATTAATTCATACTTGGAAACTCACTGTTTCATTTTTAAACTCCACTAAAAAAATGAAATAAAAACACAAAAACAACGACAATTCAAAATTTGAGGAGAAATATATACCAATTGAAAGCAACATGGACAAAAAGAAAAACTTTCCCCTTGAATTCGCTAAGATCGACATCATTACCAATCATCACAACAACAAATTCTTTAACCAGAGAATGAAACAATTGATTGAATTATTTAAATTTACTTAGAAAAGCTGCTTAATCAAACTAACCATTGATTTATTATCTTCACTTTAAAATATTAGCTCTAGTTTCGTAATTCAACCTAATTTCAAAGTTTTGATTTATCTTTAAAATCAATTTCATAATAACAAAACATGCTTCCATGTTCGTTACTTTAGAATACGTTTTCTATAATAGCACTTAATTTGCATCTCCTACTAGTACTTAAAAAAAATATATATACCCACCTTATAGTGTATGTACTAACATATATCTTTCATGAGTAAGCTTATAAAAAAAGCTCAATTATTTCATAAAACGTTATCAGCACGAGGTTCTCAATGATCGAGGTCAGGATACTATTATTTGACAACTAAAATACATGAAGATATCTACCACATGCCAAAATGGGCTTTCCTATTGCTTTTCTAGTTGAAACTCAGTGAATCAGACTTTATCAGGATTTTTCTTTTTTTTGTTTTTCGTCGTCCTCAAAAAATTTATTCAAAATTCACTGAGTGCATGGAAACATGATCTGTAAGGTTTCTTGTTATCTACGAAATGAACAAATGGGAATAAGAACCAAGAAGCATAATACTAATAACCACAAAACAATAATATAGGTGTACCACTATGTGCACTCAAATAGGGGTGCATAGATCTAACAGATCGAACATTCATGCCCGCACACAACATACCAATCTGACATATCACGCATGTGTACAATTGTGCACACTCCTACAGAAATCTAACAAGGTCAACATTTACTCCCACATAACATGCCATATATCACTATAACAACATGCTGGTGTACAAACCTGTACACTCCTACAGAAATATAACAAAAACAACTTTAAAACACACACAACAGGCCATAAATCACTGTAACAACATGTTGGTGTATAAATTTGTACACTCATACGAAAATCTAACAAAAGCAACTTTAAAACATGCACAACATGCCATAAATCACTATAACAACATGTTGGTGTACAAATCTGTACACAACCACAACAAATATGGGAAAGAAAGCTTTATACACACATAAAAGGTCATATTTTACTGAAACACCATACTGTGTATAAATCTGCACACTATCACAACAAATCTGGGAAAGAAAGCTATCATAAACACACAATAGACCATATGTCACTGAAAAAACATGTCGGTGTACAACTCTATACACAACCACAACAAATCTAGGAAATGAAGCTATCATACACACATAATAGGCTATATGTCACTGAGACAGCATGTTGGTGCACAAATCTGTATACTATCATAAAAAATCTAGGAAAGGAAGCTTTTATACACACACAACAGGCTATATGTCACTGACACAACATGCTGATGTACAAATCTGTAAACTATCACAATAAATCTTGGAAAAAAGCTTCTATACACACATAACGAGTCATATGTTGCTGAAATAGCATGCCGGTGTACAAATCCGTACACTGGTACAACAAATCTGGGAAAAAAAACTATCATATATACACAACAACCATAGTTATTGAAACAACATGTAAGAAGGAGACGATCTTACCTTTTCCTACTTGAGTAGCTTTTGATTTCTTTTTCTCCTTAACTGATGATGTTTTTGAACTTTTTATTACTTGAATAGATGTTGAAGGTCTTGATTTCTTTTTCTTCTTCTTAACTACTTGAATAAATGTTGATTTTTCGACCCATTGTTCATCAATTCTTTTTGATTTATAATTATTGCTGATTTTGGACTTTTTGTTGTTGTTGTTTCTTCTTCACCATGATGTTTCTGCTACTGTAGTGTTCATCAATGACTTTTAATGATGAAGATTTTCTGATGAATTTGGTTTTCACTCGTTTAGGTTTAGGGTTTTTGATTTTCTTCTCCGATGTCTTTTTTCTCTGATCTTTTTTTTTTCTCCCAGTGATTAAAATGGTTTTTATTTTCCGTTATCTTTTTTAGTTTTATTGAAATGGTAAACATGGCGCGACCACAATCAACACGTCAGCTACATTGCGGTTTTAGTTTTCTGCACGTGTACAATATAAAAACCGTGCGAAAGAGAGAAATGTCTTTACATCTTTTTAAATAACAACTTACACCTAGTAAACTCGGGATGGACTAAACCATATTTTTGAACTAAACCGTTTTTTTCCTCTTCGTAAAACAATATATCTGACTATGACCACGAGAGGTGATGAGTCGGATTCAAATCTCTAGTCAACTCCACCCCCCACCCACCCCCCACCACATTGTTTCCTCCTGAAATTACCATTTTCTCCCCACTCCCCACCCCCGCACTAACAAAACCTTATAAAAGGTTTAGGTCTTACTCATCTCGAGTTTAGTATAGAGAGAGAAAGGGTTTGAGAAACTAGATTGGAAATCCGCCGCTAAGTCAGCCGTACTCAGATGTATGAATATCGGGAGTGAAGAAGATAGAGATGGGTATGAAAGGTAGGTTGAGCTCTCGTAAGCTTTCGGTATGAGAGTGTATTCGGAATGGAATGGAAAAAAGACTTGTTAGATTGCTCCCTTTCCCAGACCTCCCATACCGAAGGTTTCCGATGGTTCCTTCCTTTCAGATTTCATCTCCTAACATTATTTACTCAGCTAGTTCAATGATTGATTTTTGTTTTCGATATTTAGCAAACATAAATGATGAATTAGTGGTCAGATTGAATCATTTTTTTTTTAGAAATGTATGAAATTGGGGTAATTTAGTAGTAGAGAGAGTGAGAGGAGGAGAAAATGGATTTGCTGTATTCAGGTAATTCTTCGTTTCAACTTCAGGATCATGATATTATTTTTTTTGTATATTTTTGCGTATTGCTAGGGATATTATGGTCTTAAAATGCACTTGATAGTTGTAATATATCCAAAAAGGAAAGCTCAATTTATCAGAGCTTCACAAATCCTCAGTGAAATAACAAAATGTGTATTGGATTTTATGTTATGTGTATTTGATTGTGCTAGAGTGAACATTATGTTATGTGTAGTTTAGACCCCAAAATATTTCTGTCAAAGAGATTACTGTAATTCTGCAGAAAAAATGTTGTTATTCTTCGTGAATGAAGGATGGCCGCTTTTTTTACACTTTTTTTAATAGGAAGCTACTGCATTAGTTGATAACCACATTCTAATCGCCTTGTTTTTTCTTACACATATTTGGAAGTTTGAAAAACATCTTGGATGGATACCAAGTTTTGAAACTTAATTGAAGGAAGCTACTGCACTACCTGATTCTAACTGCCCCATTCTTTTTTGTGCCTATCTGAAAATCATGATGGATGGGCACCTATAATATGAATAAGAAGGATCTTGATTATATTCCATGCGTTGTTTGGCCGTCTAGTGTAGAGTACCTGTGGACCTGATCCTTGTGATATAGCAGCTTGTAGAATACAACACCAAATGGTAATGTGGTTTCTACTGTTATTTGTTCCCCGAAACTTCTATACTGGTTGTTTATCGCTGCTTTTTTCAGCTTACAGGGACTGATGCAGTAAAATGTTGTGTTGCATAATTCTGCAGGCTAATTTTTTCTGGACACAAGTGTTTCAGATCCTGTATTGTAGGGAATTGTTCGTCATCTTGGTTCAGTTTTCATGAAGGATGGAGCTTTGATCTGTTGCTTTCCATACAGCCAATGGAAACTCATATTGACAATGAGTCCAGATGATCTTATATACGGTCTCCTGTGATATTTCCCTGCATTTGTTGCTGAGTATCATTTGGCATTTTTCTCATTCAGATTTCTGTTTTCAGCACTGTGAAATTGACTGAGCTCGAGAAAATATCACTGTGACAGACTTGTTTTTACTCTTGCGTCTTTACAAATGTTAGAAGTATTGGCTTTGTAAATTTTAATACATTTACTATGTCCGTCTAATCCAATGCTTCCGAGTTCCGACCTTTCTAATTCTATGGTTTCTTGCGAACCCCAGCACTAGATTATACAAGTCTTTTTGTTCTATCGTAATGTTCAGCGAGAGAATGACTCACCCAGCCCAACCAATATCGTAATCTTATTCGGCATATATTTTTGAACCTTGTTTTAGGGCATACCAAAAAATTTCAAGGCATACAATATAGTTTTCCCATCCTAGGTGACCTTATAAAGGGTGTCTATTGGGTAGTTCAATTACCTATATACCCTTGAACTTAAAATCAAAAAAAAAAATGTTTTTATCCTAAACATCTCTTCTTCTTCCTCCAGCCGAACCACCTTCCTTCTCTCTCAGATTTTTTTTTACATCACCGTAATTAATTGTCGATTCATGAAAATTTGATCATCGATTAAATTGAACTATATAATGGATCGTATAAAGAAAAAAGCAAACGTCATGTGTTCTAAATCGTCTTCTAATCCATGAATTGAAGAAGAAGAACCAATTGAAGATGAAGGTGTAAAAACTATAACTGAACCAGGAATTGAATCGGAAATTCAACCATTTGAAGCTCAAACTCCTGAAATGAGGATAAGAAGGTATTCCAAACAAACCCAATCTCTTATTTGTTGTTTTTCATGAATTGAATGAGTTAAATTACTAAAAATTTAGGAGTTTTGACGGTCACAGTAGCGGGTCCGGCTGATAATTGAGTTGAGTTTTGAGCCGAACTGTTCTTGAAATTTCACCCTGAAAGCGTCTATCAATAATTCGGCTAAACAGTAAATATCAGTTTTTAGCTGAACCACAAAATGTATATTAAATACGTCCCAGAACAGTGTCAGGTTCGACTAATACCTTGCAAACCTTCCCGGCTGAACCTGAGAAGTGAAATTCACCCCAGGTGGTTGTCAGGTTCGGTTGACTCGATTAGATCAATTTCAAGCCGAACCGCTCTCTGTAAACACTTCGAAAATATTGATTTGCAGGCTCTAGGTTCGGCTAGCTCGTGTTGTTGAATTATCAGCCGAACCTTCTCTTTGCACATTCAAGTCTTTCGATCTTGTTTTGGCAATAACTTTTTCGTCCGATGTCGGAATGACCTCATTCTTTTTGCGTTGTATTTTTCTTTTCATTATCTTGAAGGTGAAGATAAGATCTCCTTGGTTTTAATGAGTTGAATTCGTACCTTGGTATTCTTCATCATTAGACTTCACTTTCTTAACACTTTTAGTAATTTCCACTTTTTTTGTTTGATTCATCCTATGAAAAGGCTTCACAATAGAAAACATATGTAATAAAAATCCTAACACCTAAATGTGTATGAATCTAAGTGTTTTATAGAAAATCAGCAACATGTTCGGCTGATATGATTTTTGAATACGAGCCGAACATGGAAATATATATGGTTCGGCTGATACGATATTTAGAGTGAAAACCGAACCTAACTCTCAAGAGAAGGTTCGACTTGTAATGAATTTTTTTTATTAGCCGAAAATTTAACTAGTAAGTAGGTCGTAATTTACATAGTATAAGTTCGGCCAATAACTATTATATTTCGAGTAAGCCGAACTGTTCATATTCTGTAGTATACAAGTTAGGTTTGGATATCAAGCCGAACCTATCTCTGGTTCGCCGAACTTGGGTGCAAAAAATCAATTTTTTGATGAATTCAACATACACAAATGAAATTAAACATAATCTGGAAGTATACTTGTGTATTGTTAGCATTGGGTTTCTCATCGTTGTATTCATCTTCCGTCTTTGGCTCATTAAAATACAAGTTTTTCCTCACTTCCCCTTCTTCTTCTTCTTCTCCGAAAAACCTAACTTGTTTTTTCTTCCCCAAAAATTATCATCAGCACAAACTTTTATAACTTAATTATCTTAATCACTAATCATTTATATTAAACACTAATCAAAATTATTCATAGTTATTAATACTAATACAGAAAAGGTAGGTTTGCCATTACCAAAAATATTTGGTTAAGAGGCAATTGAATTTGCTATTTCCAACCCTATTTTGCCTTTATTCAGTATGCCCTAAAACATGGTTCAAACTCTTTTTTTGTTGTGTACCTACTGATCTCATCTTACGATATTCACATTCTCCTTAAAGAGGTTATTATTTTCTACGATACAGGATTTAAATGGCAGTATTTGTCAATGCAAATTATCCAGTGATCACGTGACTGTAATTACAGGGGTGGAACTAGAAATGTCCCTTACCCCTGGCTTAGGAAATTTTCAACCCCTGGCTTACGCCTAAACTTTACATAGGATTTTTGGCCCAAGTTAAGTTAGGTAACAAAAAATTGGACTTTTGAACTTTTAGGGGTGGCTTCGGTCAGGGGAAGCCTGGCTGTAGTTCCGCCCTTGACTGTAAACGCGATAAACTCAACACATGGGCAAGGACTGCAATATTGTCTTGTCTAAATTTAAGCCAACTTTAATTTTAGTTTTTAACTAAGATAAATGCTATCTCACACGACTTTGCGGGCTTCTTTACCTTTATTTTTAATTTTTAACTAAGACAAATGCTATCCCACACGATTTTGCGGGAATCATGATTTAGAGGGGGAAGGAATTACGTGGGGAGGGGAGGAATTCAAACCCAACCATACCACTTCGATACGGGATGACCTCAAAACCAGAATGCACACGCTTCTATTTAAAATTGGACTGCTAGACTGAAACTGCCAGAGATTTCGTTTTTTTACAATCCATTGGACGTTGATTAGCATGCAATAGCAAGTCATTGTTCATTTTTTTTTTCTCATTTTCCCTACATTGATATTAACATACGCGGATTCGGAAGAACTATGCAATTGTAGAACAATATTCTTAATAGGATTTAACCACTGGCACATCCATTACACTGTTATTCTTGTCCACGAAGAACATGTTTCTTAACTGAGCCCCATGTGGAGATACTATATATCTGTGGATATCATCAAAACTTCCTGTGAAAAACCATCAATCTGATTGAACATCTGGGAAGAAGCAAACAAATTCAGTAAATCCTCATGCTGCAAGCACCAACATCAACGGAACGCCTAAAATTAAAAATCAATTGGGACTAATTTTTTTAAGGGGGTTAATATCGATAACAAGCTAGATGCCGAGGAGGCATGCAATTACAGTCGAAAACATAGAAATTAAAAGAGAAAATCAAACAGAACTACATGCCCCATCCAAAAATGCTATATAAGCCAGCAATACTAACTTAAGCACTGTCGGGTAAAATTTTTCCTCCCAACGATGTACAAGGTCATCAAAATATAACCCACAAAACATCTTAGACGGGTCCCCATGAGGTTTAACAACAATTATTGTATTCTATTCCAAGCTATCAAGAGCCTGTGGAAGATCATTCCAGATAAAGTTGTGGACGACATTAGACTAATGTCTTTTCCAACCATCAATTCAAACCCCTGTTGTGGAAGGCATTCCCATACTCCGCTCCTGTAAATTTAAGAAAGTAACTCCATACCTCATAAACAGTGAAGTACAGTATGGTTGCTGGTCTCTTCTTCCATGAAACACATCTTACATCGCGAATGAACATTACAATCTTCTTTGACATTACTTAAAGCCTCCAACGTTTCGCAATCCTTCGCATATCATTTTCATTATCTTGAAGGTGAAGATAAGATCTCCTTGGTTTTAATGAGTTGAATTCGTACCTTGGTATTCTTCATCATTAGACTTCACTTTCTTAACACTTTTAGTAATTTCCACTTTTTTTGTTTGATTCATCCTATGAAAAGGCTGCACAATAGAAAACATATGTAATAAAAAGCCTAACACCTAAATGTGTATGAATCTAAGTGTTTTATGGAAAATCAGCAACATGTTCGGTTGATATGATTTTTGAATATGAGCCGAACATGGAAATATATATGGTTCGGCTGATACGATATTTAGAGTGAAAACCGAACCTAACTCTCAAGAGAAGGTTCGACTTGTAATGAAATTTTTTTATTAGCCGAAAATTTAACTAGTAAGTAGGTCGTAAGTTACATAGTATAAGTTCGGCCAATAACTATTATATTTCGAGTAAGCCGAACTGTTCATATTCTGTAGTATACAAGTTAGGTACGGATATCAAGCCGAAACTATCTCTGGTTCGCCGAACTTGGGTGCAAAAAATCAAATTTTTGATGATTTCAACCTACACAAATGAAATTAAACATAATCTGGAAGGATACTTGTGTATTGTTAGCATTGGGTTTCTCATCGTTGTATTCATCTTCTGGCTTTGGCTCATAAAAATACAAGTTTTTCCTCACTTCTCTTTCTTCTTCTTCTTCTCCAAAAAACCTAACTTTTTTTTTCTTCCCCAAAAATTATCATCAGCACAAACTTTTATAACTTAATTTTCTTAATCACTAATCATTTATATTAAACTCTAATCAAAATTATTCATAGTTATTAATACTAATACAGAAAGGGTAGGTTTGCCATTACCAAAAATATTTGGTTAAGAGGCAATTGGATTTGCTATTTCCAACCCTATTTTGCCTTTATTCAGTATGCCCTAAAACAGGGTTCATATTCTTGTGTACCTACTGATCTCATCTTACGATATTCACATTCTCCTTAAAGAGGTTATTATTTTCTACGATACAAGATTTAAATGACAGTATTTGTCAATGCAAATTATCCAGTGATCACGTGACTGTAATTACAGGGGCGGAACTAGAAATGTCCCTTACCCCTGGCTTAGGCAATTTTCAACCCCTGGCTTACGCCTAAACTGTACATAGGATTTTTGGCCCAAGTTAAGTTAGGTAACAAAAAATTGGACTTTTGAACTTCTAGGGGTGGCTTCCCATACTCCGCTCCTGTAAATTTAAGAAAGTAACTCCATACCTCATAAACAGTGAAGTACAGTATGGTTGTTGGTCTCTTCTTTTGTGGGATCTTCCCGTAAAAGCGGCTTCTTTACCGTTGGATGATTAAATCAACGGTTAGATTCACATTCAGGAAAGGACCCATCATTTTCAGAAAATGATCCACCACTTTCAGGATATGATCTACTATTTCCCCTACAGGGTTCAAGACTGTTAGATTTGGGTTTTAACATGATCTAATGGTAAAGAAGTCGCTTGAGTGTGATAAATTCCCGCAAGGTCATGCAGGATAGCACTGCTCACTAACTAAATCCTCTCTTAATCGGATTTAATTAAATTTGTGTCAGCTACTTAACATCCTCGTTACTAGGGACATTTATAGCGACCGTATGAATCAGGCTTGTTGCCTTACTTTCCGTTTGTGTGTTTACAACAGACCGACAGTACTAAGTGACATAACAACTTTTTTGTACTATAATAACTAACTCTTTTGAGTTTGCTTTGTGTTTTTCAAATGCATATCATCATCTTGTGCACACATTTATTCGTTCAAGATGTAAAAAATTCTTTACAAACTTTTTTCTTTTTCTTGGTAAATCCAAAAAAAATGGTACAAACGGTACGCCAATATTAAGGTCAAGCCTAAGAAATAGGCATCAACTTTGAAAATAAAATGGGAAGATAACTACTACTACAATATTTTACCGAATCTCCGTCCTGCCGAGCAGAAAAAGAGCTCCTCAAATACTTATCTTCTTTGATTCGAGATAACGTATGTACCCTTCTGAAATCTATACTAGTCAGGAAAAAAATAAAATAATATCTTGTTAGAGATGAGCCTGGAATTGAATTTCATGCTTGAGATCATTGGTTCGAGTCCAATGAACTCTGTATCTTTTAAGGGGAAAAAATTGGGGTTAAATTTCGTTTATGCTAAGGTTAGTAGTTCATCAGTGGTTCGAGTCCCAAAGATTCTTTATCTTAAAAAATAAATAAATGGGGGTTAGATTTCGTTTATGCTTGCGATTAGTAGTTTGTGTCCTACAGATTCTCTTTAAAAGAAGAAAAAGAAAAAAAAAGGTTGAAGCAGAAATTTATTTTTAACTTTTGAAATTGACAAAGTCGCATAGCCAGTGCTTCTGGTTGTCAAAGAGGCTAAAGTTCAAAAATAAAAATAGGAGAAATGAGTTTACCGGTATGAGTTTTATTTTTGTACTTCCAAAGTGACAATTGAAGCTCTTGTTGTTAATCTTTCTTTTCTTCGTGCATCACTTTTTTTGGTCTATAATGGTGGTCGACCCTTACACTGAAATGAAAGAATGAATTTTGGAAATAATATAAGCATTTCAGCAACGTTTGCATACCAAAAAATACAATATGATGTTCCTCCTAATAAAAGTGACCGAAATGAAAATTATTACCTGCAATTTTGTGGTGCATTCCATGTTCCCTTCCATGAACTCGGAACACTTGGTGATAAAGACTTGTAGTTTCTCCAATCATCAAGCAGGACACCTAAGTCATGGATTTTGGCATCCACACCCACACAACAATTTGCATGCATTGTGCAAACTTGGTTCAAATCTTTACTTGGTTCACAAAACCCACCAAAGTAATTTGTATTAAGAAACCTAATCGTCAATGCAATTTCTCTTATAAATGGTCCAGATTTTATTGTCGTAAGTACAGCTTGGTCATGCTGATTAGGATAACTAATTCTTGAGTCATACCAAAACTTGTAGAACTGTATTGTTCTATGGTTAGATTTAGCATATATAAAGCCTGAATTCGGATTGTTATTCAAGTCATAAGAGTTGTTTAAGAGATAATTATCGCAAGATATTTGGAAATCGGTGTCCTTGTAAAACCTGGTAAATGGATTTCGAAACAACATTATATCAGCATCCTGTTGAAGATTGAAAAACAAATAGTAAAGTCATTAGGAGTAATGTTTTTATAAAATATTCTCTTCATTGTGCTTCCACAAAAAATCAGTTTATTTGGTGATATGTAATTTTATCATCTATCGATTTGAAATTCAACTGTTAATTAATTGCCTGATAATTGGAAAATACGTATTTATGTTAAAAAGGTTATTACGTCTGCATACCATGAAAAGGAAGTTGTAACCCATTTGAAGAACACTTCTCTGGATATCAATTTTACTCCACACCATCTTCAAGTAATTCCCTTTCATAAAATATGCTTCCACCGTGAAATCGACTCCTTCAACTTTCAAAGCATAGCAATGAGGATGCACTTCTAAACAACGCTGGTATGCTCTCTGGTCCATTGCAATGATCACCAAATGATTCAAAAGATTTTTGGTGTTTTCTCCTATTTTAAAGCTCTCAAGAAACAAATCCAATATTGAGTTTGGAGCTGCCCATGCTTCATTCAATGTTGTTAAGATAACAGTCTTGTCCTTCATAGCTGCTGTCTTCAGTAGTCTCTCCAGTTTCACTTGCTCATCGTTCTGCAAAAGTTAATAATCGGTATACCCGTGTTAGAACAAATGGCGCCAGTTGTATTTAAAATTTCTGATTTTTTTCTTTGAACTGTATATTAAATAGTAAAGAAACCAAACTGAGTACTTACTAATATTAATGGAGGGGAATCACTAATATCGTTTTGAGACGAGATATGAAGACACTGTAATGGATATGCATCTTTGTAGAAGATAAAGCAAGGGACTGCCACGAGCGCGAACAACATCCCTAGCATCAGAACTCGGCCCAATACGTTAATAGGCACCATGCAGGCTTCTGAAGTCTTTCCCATGGATGCTGTTGTTCTTTATTCCCGTGTAATCTTACTTGGGAATGTATCACGTCTAAAAGTTGCAAAAACTTGTACTTACTACAGGACTTGTAGATTGAGTTGGGAATGAGCTAGGCTAGTGTTTTTATATTAAGAAGAGATCAATTGGTTAAGTCATTTCTTGAAGTCAATTTGGAAATTAATGAGCTCTGCAGTTTACTCTTCCATTGTGTTTAAAAACATTTTATCTTGAACTTGATGCACCTGATGTCATGAGGCGTGACCATGCAATGAATTTTAGACAGTAGAAACACCGGCACTCTATATGCCTACGAGTTGACAAACAAAAAGATTAAAAAAAAAAAAGGAAAACCATGTGAAGGTTTTACCGTTTCACTTAGTTTATGCTTATCAAATGTATTGAATTTATTGATGTAATCAATCCGGTCCTATATCAAGCAAAACAAGTCCAATTAAAAGAACTTCACATGATTATGATTATGTAAAGGTAAAACTAACTTGAAGTTCTGGTCCAATTAGTGTAATTTTAAATACATTATGTAAACCAATAACCAAATAAACTTCTTTTGAGATAGATTTTTCGGATCAAGAAATCGATATAGTGTTACAGTGGCATTACATTAGACAACAGTTTAAATTTGGGATTATGACATTTTGGTTTTGACCAAGTGTCCTAGCCAGTTTGCTACTAAGAAGAAGGGCATTAAAGTGGAACTTCACTAGAAAGAACTGTACCTTAGATCAACAGTAATTACTATATGGCTTTTGTTAACTTGTATATCCGTATACATGTTAAGGTTTAATAAATAATTATTTTATTTCTTTGGAAATTGTGTTTTTTTGTCTTATTCTATTAGAAAATGGTTTTTCTTGTACGGAAAACAACATTTTTTTGTTCCCAATGCAAAGAATTACTGTTTTCAATATAATAAACAAATCTTGTTTTCAATGCAATAAATTGTTATTTTAATGAACCTTTACATGTATAGGGTTATACAAGTTAACAAGACCGATAATATATATGAAAGCACAAATGTAATTTTTAAGAATCATCAGTCAAATTCTGCAAGCCGTTTGTATCAGCTTTTTATTTTATTATTTGGAACGTCTGGCCTCGAGAAATTAATTAGTTTTCAAACAACAACATACACCCCCCATATAACATCTTGGCACAGACCTTGAAGCACAATAGGAATTTGAATGGGCAAAAAAGAATCTGCCAGGGTTTTACGCGGGGATCACCAGTCACGGCCACTAATATCCAAAGATTCAGAACAACAACAATATTAATGGGTTGGACCAGACCGAAACTGGATTAAATAAAGATCAACACGGATGACGCTGCTGGGGGACATCCAGGAATGGGGGACAAATTTTGTTTACAGGGATTTCGATTGTTCAAATTGTGATGGCTCTCGCGCAGTCTTTAGGAATAACTACCGTGCTAATAGCCGAAACGTGGGAAACTCTACTGGCATCAAGGACAACAACAGAAAGACAATGGCCAAAAGTTATCTTTGAGAAAGATTCAGAAAATCTGACGTGTTTCATAAAAACGGAGGCTGAAGCTCCACGGTATATTGCAGAAAGAGAATGCGACAAATTCCTCTTTGTGCTATTCAGCACAATTATAAAGAGGGGAATCAAGCAGCAGACGGAAGCCAAACAGAAAATTTATCAACAACAATATGAGACTAGACAATCCATATATTCTCAACCAAATTCGATTAAATGACTCTGCGGGTACAAAATACCTACGTATAATAGCTATCTAGGCATGCTATCTAGGCATGCTCTTTCTGTTTCTCATGCTTCAAAAAAAAAAAAAAAAGTTCAGCACCCCCCTCCCCCCTCCCGAAATTGGTTAAGGATATTAATTTCCGCTTCTCTTACTATAACCATAGTGGTAAAGGAATGGTCAACGGATGGGTGAAAACTACATTTCCTGATTTATTGCTTGTTTGGATACACGCTTTTCGGCTTTCAGAAGTTTGTTTGGGTAAAGAACATCAGAACAATTTTTATGACCAAAAAAGTTATGTGGCGAAATAATTTTACTTCACTTCTGCGCTTCTGGTTTCTAAAGAGGCTATTAATAAGTATGTTAAGAGAAAAAAAGAACATGAAGCTTATACTAACTGCTAAGATGCTTCTTCTAATTACGTTATAGAAAAGAGGAGCAATGATCTTCGATGATGAAGGAGAATGGATCCATGGAAGAGCCCTAGATGGCTGGACTCCCCACATGAACAGAAGAAACAGGTTGCCCTGAGGGAAGCCATTTTATATATAGGCCTTAAAATTTATAAAAGCTACTGATGTTATTGTGTACACATATATCTCACTATCAGACACGTGTATATAAAGAGGCACGTGGAAAGCATGCAGGCCAAAAACATCGAAACATGATGGGTCACGAAACACCAAATAAACCCCGAGGAGTTACTTTATCTCATCCTCAAAAGAGAAGCCAAGATCAACGGTGGAGAGAAAGTTAGCTGACACGGACTGACAGGGGCAGAAGACACTTGTCTGACACGAGCAGACCCCTCAACTACCCACATTAAACACTCCGAGCAGTGTACGTGTCGACCAACCTGTGGAACGAGCGAGGATGCCCCTGCGGGATCAAGGGGGAAACGCAGACCTCCGCGCGATGGACGCAAGGACACAAGAAGATAAGGTTCCAACGGTCTTCAGAGATGGGATCCACGTTCTAACCTTATAAATACCCAATCTCCACCAAGAGGAAGGGGAGAAAAAAACACCAGGAAGGGAAGGAAAGAGAGAGAGAGAGAAATAGCAAAGGTAGGTTAATCCCTGAGAGGAGAGAAACATGTAAACCCCAAAAATCATTCAACTGTTCGTGTAACCGTGAAGAACATAGTAGAACAACAAATCCCGTGGATGTAGGCCTTAGTGCTGAACCACGTAAACCTTGGTTTATTTACATTTCAGCACTTTACATTCATTTAGCTCCACACGTGTTTGCTTATATGTTTTGTTTTCCTTAATACTTATATCCCATGCACAAACGCCACGCCTGGAGTGGTTGGAGGAGGCCATGATAAACCCGAAGGTTTTGAGCCAATGAATCAACACCAGGGTACCATCATCATAATCTCCTTAGATGTTAATGATTGATTGTGAGCGTTCGGACACGCACGTGGTTCGTGTGCTCACAATTTGGCGCTAGAAACAGGGACTTCGTCCCGGTAAAAGATTTATCTTGTCCTGTGATTTCATTTTAATTTGGCATATGATTGCTCTGATTTTATCAGCTCGGACCGTATAGATCATTCGTCAACTGTATTATGTTCAAAAACCCACCTTTGGTCTTCGATAAGAGTTATTGTTCTAAGCGGGTTATTGTTCTAATCCATCGGATTTACAATTTTCGTAGTTTTTATACTAAGGATCGCTTTAATAAAACTCTAACCCGTATTTATAGCCTGCGGGTATTAATTCCCTCTTGAAAAATTGTATTTCGCCAACTAACCCGCTTCACGCGGATATTCCCGTTTCTGTTGTTTGAAATAACTTATGCAGAGAGAACGTGTTGTGAGTAAAGAAGGCAAGTTTACGCGAGATTTCAGTATCAACAAAAGGGCACGTGATGGAAAACGCAGGAAGCAGGAAAATCCAAAGCTTTGTCAAAAGAAACACCCAGGACAACCCCGATCATCACCCGAAGCAAGCAGAAAGGAGATAAAGCTAAAATGACCAATCGAAGGCAAGATACTGCAGAAATCACTTCACCCATGAACGCTAATTCAGTTGCAGCGGCGGCTCTCAGAGCAGCAACGATAAAATACGGGGAGGCTGCGGTAGTCCGAAGGCTGCGGAGGCTAGCAATACCTTCGCCATGAGTCAACTTAATCAACCAAGAAAGGGTGGATGAATCCAGAACATTCCAACCCGCGCACCTGCTAACCTTTGGAATGCCGCTAACAAATAATCAGAATCAAACCATACCGGCGGCTCTGGCACCGCAGAGGGGCGCTCACTCCAATTTGGAAACACCAGCAACCGAAGCTGAACCCCTGCCACCTTTAGTACAGACCATGGAGGAGGGCGGTACCACGGCTGTAGCGGCACGCGCTGGGACTCCCAATCAGGGGTCCAACCAATCACACCGACTAATGGCTGAGCTTGAGGAACTGAGGAAGAACCAGCAGGTTTACGCAGAAGCTGTAGCTCTGTTGGCCAGAGAAAATCAAGATTTAAAGGAGCGGATTGCTCTAAGCATGAAGACCAGCCAACAACTTGATGAAGCAAGCTCCAAAGCACCAGAGCCAAACCAAGACTGTAGAGTCGTCCTAGCGGCTAATGAAGACGTGACAAGGAGACGTAGCGTATCCGACCCGGATTATGACGATGGAGAGTCAGACGGTGATGAGCTGAAGAATTTAGAGCACCAACGCGCAATGGAGGAACTACGAGATGAGATGATGGCAGAGATCAGGCAATTAAAAATAAACAAGGTGGGGGAAGGTTAGAGAGGTCATGAGAGAAGCTAACTCCACGCCCCTAACGCATCGCTTGGCCAACACCCCTATTCCACTGAAATGCCCTGTCCCGACGTTCGAATGCTATGATGGATCCAGCGACCCTGCTGCACATGTTCGGTACTACAACCGTGTCTTAGCTAGATGGGGTCAGAACGACGCCGTACTCTGTAGATACTTCCCGTCAAGCTTGAAGGGATCGGCGTTATCATGGTTTGATAATCTGCCACCAAACTCCATCCACTCATATGACCAACTCGCAGAGAAATTCTTAAGAACATACATGTACAACAAGACTGTAAACACCGGGATGGATAAGCTCTTTTCACTAGCAATTGGCTACAAGGAAACCACGAGGGAACACAAACAGATGGCATAAGATCTGCCAAGCCATAGGGAGCGTGGACCCAGTGGTAAGCATCAACTGCTATAAATGGGGCTTAGACCGAATGAGTCCCCTATTTGTTGAAATTCACGGGAGCGTGCCCAAGACAGAAGAGATCTCCGAATAATTATCGAGAAGCACGCTCGACTTGAAGAAATTCAACGGGAAAACCCGAGGGCATATCCGCAGAGGTCTCACCGCACCAATTCAGCGGAACAAACCAATGGGGCCAAAAGGGGTTGCTCAGATGAGAGACCTCACGAAGATAGGAAGGAACGGAGGGATGAACGAAGACAGGCGACCGAAAATTCGAAGATCAAGTTTACACGAAACTCAACGCTAGCTATGCTCGTATCCTACGAGAATCAAAGGGAGGGAAAACTTAGAGTGGCCATGGTCTAAGGGAAAGCAGCCCCCGAGATCCGAGAAGTCTAAAGATTACTGTGAGTATCACTGTTTCAACGGACACCAGACCGAAAAATGCAAGAACCTTAAAATGATCCAAAATTAATTGATGCGGGAGAGCTCAAACATTACATACGAAAGGTTACCGAGGACAGATCCAAACGAACCAAACCAGTCCAACTTCCGGAAGAAAACCGAACAATCAACACCATCTCGTGTTCCGAAGCCACAGGACCCTCACTCACAGCGCAGATTGGAAAAAGGTTACGGAAGCAATTCGAAGACCGCTGCGAGTTATATAAGGTCGATGGGATAGCGGACGAACACGAAGAATGGATGGAATCTCCTGTCATCTTCGATGCCGAGGATATCGAAGAAGATATGGAAGACCATAACGATCCCTTGGTCCTAACATTACCAGTAGCTGGATGTAACCTCAAAAAGATCCTCATAGACGGGGGAAGCTCTGTAAATGTCCTATTCTATGATGCATTCAAACGGATGAAGCTCCAGATGAACAGTTGATGACCTCTTATCACACCATCTACGGATTCAATGGAGCAGCCACGAAGCCCTTGGGAGACATCGTGTTACAGGTTAACGCAGGGCCCATGAAACTGGATACCCGATTCAGTGTGGTGGACACCCCTTCCCCCTACAACGCCATTATTGGACGACAATGGGTACACAAGCTCAAAGGAGTTGCGGCAACATACCACCAATACCTCAGATTTCCAACACCTGAGGGAATAATGGAGATCAAGGGAGATCGAATCGCTACGCGAGAATGCCAGGCCACTCAGGATCATATCAACAATGAGCAAGAAGAGCAGCGAAAAATCCGAAGAGTAAGAAATCAAGAAACCGCGAAAGAAAAGCCGTAGACCTATTCCTTAAGGAAACTACAGGAAAAGGCTTGACGAAAGATCGTAATGTCCAAGGCTCGGAAACAAGTACCTCAACAACCAGCGAAGAGCAGAAACACGCTAAATAGCAATTAAAGAGCGCCCCAGTCTCTCGGAAACCCGAAGCCTGTGTTCACACCAGTAGAACCCATAAAGGAAATCAACATAGGAACGGAAGAAGACCCGAAGATGGTCAAAATTGGGACCATCATGACGAAGGAAGAGAACATTCCTTAACCAAATTACTTAAGGAATATGCGGATGTGTTCGCCTGGAAGTTAGGAGATATGCCGGGGATTGACCCAAAAGTAATCCAACATGAACTACGCATCAAACCGGGCACCCCCCGTTCAGGCAGAAAATACGAAAAGTGGCTCCAGAATATCATGAGGCGGTAGAAACAGAACTTCGGAAGCTACTAGATGCAGGATTTATCAAGGAAGTCAAATACCCTACCTGGATCTCCAACATGGTCATTGTTCCTAAGAAAAATGGAGGGGTTAGAATATGCATCGACTTTACTAATCTCAACAAGGCATGTCCAAAGGACAGCTATCCCCTGCCGAGCATAGATCAACTGGTTGAAGCAGTTGAAGGGTACGAAGAGCTGTCATTCATGGACGGATATTCTGGTTACAACCAAGTAGCCCTGGCAGAAGAAGATCAGCCACACACAGCGTTCTATACCCCACATGGCCTTTATTGCTATACCAGAATGCCTTTCGGGCTCCGAAACGCAGGGGCAACATACCAAAGGATGGTCGATGCTATCTTCAAGCCATGGATTGGAGGAACCCTAGAAGTCTACGTGGACGACATGCTCGTCAAAAGCAAGCTGCGTAAAAATCACCACCAGGACCTGAGGAATATCTTCGAAGCAATGAGACAGCATCACATGAAAGTGAATCCGGAGAAATGTACTTTCGGTGTCACCTCGGGGAAGTTCCTCGGGTATCTGGTGACGAAAAGGGGCATCGAGGTAGACCCAGCTAAGATTCAAGCCATAGTAGAGATGCCGTCACCAAAGAATCTGAAGGAAGTGCAGAAGCTCAATGGGTCCATAGCAGCGTTGGGCAGATTTATTGCACGGTCTCGGACAAATGCAAACATTTCTTCAATATTCTTAAAAAAGGGAGCAGGTTCGAATGGACCGCTGAATGCGAGGAAGCATTCCAAAAAATCAAAGAACATCTAGCTTCAATCCCATCCTGCAGAAACCAGACCCTGATGAAGTTTTGGCACTGTACATAGCAGCAACAGGACGCAGTCAGCGCGGTATTAGTCACCAATACAAAGGTAGAACAGCCTATCTATTACGTCAGCAAGACACTCAATTCCGCGGAAAGAAATTATACTAAGATTGAACAACTCATCCTCGCACTGGTATGGGCTACCCAAAAACTGAGAACCTACTTCCTAACTCACCTCGTCAGGGTACCATGCAAAGCACCATTGGAAGCAGTCCTCAAAAGCACGGGAAAAGTGGGCCGAATAGCCAAATGGAACACCCATCTGGACCAATTCAACATCATTCATGAAATTCAACATTCTCAGAAGTCCCAAGTGCTGGCAGATTTCTTAGCAGACCTCCCCCTAGACAACGACGAAGAGATTAAGGGAATACCAGAAGCCGAGGAAGAAATCAAGGATCCAATGGATATCCTCGAACCTGCGAGTCATAGACAATGGGAAGTCTTTGTCGACGGATCTAAAAATAAGGAAGGAGCAGGAATAGGTATTGTCATTATCACCCCAACTGGAGAAAGGATTATACAGGCACTTAGATTGGAATTCAAAGAGCATACCAATAACATTGTTGAATACGAAGCTGTCGTACATGCCCTACGTATAATAATAGAGATGGGGGTAACCGATGTAAGGCTGACAAGTGATTCGCAGCTTGTCATACGGCAAATTGGGCTCGAGTATAATGTGTACGATGACACCTTTCAGCTTACATGGCCTTGGTCCAAACATTGGCATCACAAATCCCGAACATTAAGTTCCGGCACTTATGCAGAAGGGACCTCAGGCACGCGGATGCCCTAGCATATATATCATCCATGCTGAGGGATAAAAATGCCGAAGGTATTAAAATAGCAAGGGTATACGAGCCTTCGATTGCATCTCAATTCTCCTTCGCTACCAATCAAGATGTGATGGAAGAAAATATCGAAGACCAGGTAGGAGAAGACATCCATAATGACTTTGATGAAGAAGACATCCTGTCAAGAGCAAATCAAGACGAAGACTTCAGCAACGAAGATGACTGGAGGGTGACAATACATGCCTTTCTCGAAAAAGGAAGCTTACCTGCGGATCGGAAACTAGCTAGGAAGATGCTCTCCAAAGTGGGAAGATATGATCTTCGGGAGGGGGTCCTGTATAGAAAATCCTTCCTTGGACCATTACTACGCTGCTTGTCCCGGAAAGAGGGGCATCGAATTCTAAATGATATCCATATGGTGACGCGGGAATCATAGCGGCATGAGATCACTGCTGACAAGGCAAAAACGCAAGGATATTACTGGCCGACCATGATACAAGATGCTGCGAGGATGTCCCGACGATGTGAAGAATGTCAGCGCTTCGCGAAAAAAATCCACGCGCCGGCAACAATGTTAAACTCTGTCGATAGCCCGTGGCCATTTGCAAAATGGGGCGTAGACATCGTCGGGCCTTTCATCGAAGGATCAGGGAAGAGACGATTTTTGATAGTAGCCACGGACTACTTCAGTAAATGGGTGGAGGCTAAGGCCTTGGCCAGGATCAGAGACGCGGATGTGTTCACTTTCATATTCCAGAACATCATTTGCAGATTTGGTATACCTGTGAAATTGTATCTGATAACGGCAAGCAATTACAGGGAAAAAATAGACATGCTCTTCGACACCTTCAAAATAAGAAAGAACAAGTCCACCCCCTTATACCCTCAAAGCAACGGACAAGCGGAAGCTACCAACAAGACCCTCGCCCTTATACTCAAAAAACAATTAGACGAGCATAAGGGAAGATGGTGCGAACAACTGCACAATGTCTTATGGGCATACAGGACAACACGAAGATCCGCTACCGGGGAATCCCCGTTTCTTCTAACTTATGGAGCTGAAGCAGTCATACCTACGGAAATCCTCATGCCAACCACGAAGACCGAAGCTTGGGAGAAAAACCTCACAACAGATATGATGTTAGAAAGGTTGGACGACTTGGAAGGAAGAAGGGAAGTAGCATTGCAAAAGATGGAAAATTATCAACGAAGACTAGCAAGGGAGTACAACAAAAAGGTAAAGCTACGGAATTTTGTAGAGGGACAGTATGTGTTGAGAACAATCCCACGGTATCAGCAAGAAAAGAAATGGGGAAAGTTAGCACCTACATGGGGAGGACCTTTTGATCCACGACATTGCGGGTAACGGTTCCTACTACCTTCGTAATCTAAAAGGCGAGGTCCTCCGGCATCCTTGGAATGCTAAATGGCTCAAACCATACTTCCCATAGAAGCAACGCAGATTTGAATCTGCTTGGAGTGTACCAGAAGAAGAAGGGAGCCTGACCGCTCCACATGTTTCTATCTCTGGAAGAGGAATTGCAGACCTCAACTTATCAATCAAACAAGCTTTCAAATTATCAAGTCAGTGGAATCTACCTACAATATTGGGGAAAGTAGTTAATCTACAATCTCTCAGGGCTCCCCCATCAGTGTCCATAAGTGTAGGACCAGGGGGAAGGCACCCAGCAGAAAGAGATACCCAACCAATCTTAAGGCAACGGGTCGACGGAATGGGTGCGTAAATATTTTAATCCCATATCCTAGAACGCCCCGGCCCCCACCGTCTGGGAATCCTCTGGCCCAGGATTCGCCAGCGGGGTGACAGGTCTCAAGACGATCACGAAGGTACCTTCCTTCAGTATCGCACTCAAAAACACTTAAAAACTTTTGTTTTGATTTTTCACAATACTTAAAATAAAAACAAAACATTGTAGGTATATCAAGAGAGGATTCATTTCATAAAGGGTGATTACAAGAAGTGAAAGGCCAAAGCAAGGATACACAATCAAAATATTCCTTTTACAGGATCATCAGCAAAAAATATCCTTGTTACATGATTACAAAATATAATGATGCCGCGGATCCTACAAAACGCTGCGATCTCTACTAAGTGGCGGCCCCATCGGCAGGATTATTCCGAAGACTTGATGGGACGCTCCCACCAGAAGAGGGCCCGAGGAGCTGGGCAAGGCAGAAGGAACGGGACGACGAGGATAGTTCTTCACGAGACCATGTTCATTCCTTAGGCCAAGTTCTATCCTCTCCAGCATCTTGTTCGTCTCCTCAGCCAATTGACAACGAGCCTGTGTTTAATAACTGTTGTCCGCTGTTGGGCTTGGGATAATAACGAAGATAGCCGATTCACTCTCCAGAAGCAGCACCAACGGCCTCCTCGCGGGTTGCTGCTAAATTCTTGAAGTGATTGGTCTGTTCTTCCTGCTGCGCTAAGGAAGATTGAGCCTTTTCAAGTTTTTCATTTGTGACGCGAAGGCGTCCCTCGAGCTCTGAAAAAGACAACACCACGGAGTTAGCGTAGAAAAAACAAGGTCACACTCGATGAAATGGGATTATACCTTCGACACAAGCCGAAGCCTCTTCATACTCATTAACAACCGCATCTCGCGCTTCATCAAGATGATCATATTCCGCGGATAATTTCTTATAGTCTAGTTGAAGGTTGGTGAGAGTAAATTGACAGGCATCTAATTCTACCTGCTTCATCGAGTCCATATGACGAAGGTGGTCGACCTCTTTATTTATCTCTGAGACCCCTTTGCTGAGTCTGTACATGCACACTTCGAGATTCCTCTCAGACTCAGCATGACGAGCTACGTCGGAACGAGACGCGGAAAGAGCATTGAGAGCGTAGACTTCAGCACGAGCATCATCTCTTTCTCTGGCAAGACAGAGCATATTATCCTGGACCCCTGAAAGAGGAATGGATCGAGCCGTCTGTAATTCTTCTTCCAACCGCTGAATCCTAGATTCCAACAAGGAAGTGCGCTCACGGGCTTCCCGCAGATATCACGGGTCCACAGCAGTGTGCCATTAAATAAAGCACGATCATGGTTGTACAGATTTTGCATGTCGACCATCTGAACATGCCGCGCGCGCCATACCTCAGCCCGAGCATCCCATTTCTTAGCTTCACTCTTAATTTTCTCAACCAAATCTCTAATACGAGATTTTTGCCGAACTCTTTCGTTTCGAAGCCATATCAGCTCGGGGACGCCACCCACTGGAGATAGGGTGGGGAGACTCAGACAGAACAACTAAGAGATAAAAGAATGACGACATACGGCGAGGGAAAAGAACCAAACCTGTGAAAGTGGAAACTTGGCTACGAGTTTGCTCTAACTCCGCGCGCACTGCAACAAGTTCTGACGAAGATCAGCCTCTGCTTCACCCAGCTTTTCTTTTCCTTAAGGCTTTTCTTCAGCTCTTCATTTCCACCTCAGCCGCAGATAATTCCTTTTCTCGATGACGAAGCTTAGCCTCGAGCTTCAGAGATTTCGCTTTGAAGAACTGATACAGCACGTGGTTACAATGCTCGCTCCTCATCATCTACACATCAAGATGACAACATTATTTCACCGAAGCGTCTGATCGTCACGTAGAAGTGTGTACGAAAATTTACCTCAGCACACGCTGCTGCGGAAAGCCATATTGATACCCGTCGGCGATGCCATCATATCGGCAACGGAAGTAGGAGGCTCCGGCACGAGGGTAGCTTCGGGAACAGTCAACCTTTTTCCCCAGGCTTCAGACACCTGCGCCTTGAAGACATCTCCATCATGCGACGGGTATACGCGGTTGATTCCTTTTCCCCAGCACACAGGAGCGGGATGAGAGACAAACAGAAGATTCTTTTCCTTAAACCAATCCATGATGGCGTCCTCACCCTCAGACGTCGGCGACTGGGGAAGACTATCGGCGGGCGCGTCAACGACAGATTTTCCTTCTCTGACTCGACCCCCTCAGCATGCTCCTCCGCGCCTACATGCACAGCAGGCTCCTCCGCACCAACATCTTCTACAGTAGCATCCCCATTACCATCACCACCAAGAACATCCCAATCATCATTGGGGAAAGTAAAGAGAAGTCCTCGGGAAAATCGAGGGCTTCGTCAAAAACTCCCCCGTGGAATACATCCGATCAAAAGAAAATTCTTGAGAAGTGGGAAGGGTATCCGCGACATCACCAGCAGGGACGGAAACATCCCCATGACAACGTCATCAGCCACACACTTTGTTCCTTCCTTCATCACCAGCGTGACCAGCGAAGACCTCTTCTCGACATTGATAGGGGAGGTACCAGTACGTTCCTCCCCATCTGTAATCTCGTCCTCAGCAAACTCTTCGTTCACTGGACTAGTAACTTCTTCTTGGGCCTCAACCTCGCCCATCACCGTAGTAGAAGACTGCTTCGGCCTAATCTTTTTCTTCTTCAATACCTGAAACCAACACCACAAAAAGAATTATTTTTCCCGTCTGATGGAAGTTCTAAAAAAGCGCAGCTAGAATCTGCGTACCTGAGCAGCTGAGATATTCTTCGGTGGGAGTATAGCACCGGAACCATCCTCCTCGTCTCCCTCTATGACGTCCAGGGCATAAGGAAAATTCATGCCCGCAAAGTTCAGACGCCAGGGGCAGAAATCTCCATAGCGAACAGGAGGAGATTCGCGCGGCTTACTATTCTCAGTTGGCCGCCAACCGCGGGGACCGGGAATCCAACCGTAAGCCCACGGACCAACTATCTCGATAACGGTGGAGTGCCACTCGTAATCATGATCGCGCTTGATCCTCTCTCGCGCGGGGAAGAGTTTCCGACGACTGGACGCCTCCGTGCCAGGAACATACTTCAGCTTGGCATCGCTGACCTCATTTAACAGACGAATCTCGCCTCGAGGAGCAGGGAGATTCCGAAGGCTGACACTCCACGGCTTGCGATTCCTACTATTGACGTAATCCCCAAAGGAGTTATTGAAATTCTCAGGCGTATACCATTCCTTCTCCATGGGATTGGGAACGTAACAAGTCATCGACGTTTCCCCCTTACTCCGCAGATAGCATTCCTTCAGGGCGCGGAGATAATTCCCCGATAGTTGGGATACGGAACGGCTATGAGTATTGGTGGAAGAACCCTCACGACTAGCCAGCACGTCGTAGTAGAAGGAATCACCGGATTTGTACAACGGCAGCATCAGACCAGCCTCGAATGCCCCAACCGTCGTTAACAAATGAAACTCATCGAATTCGTACTTGGAGATAAGCTCATACGTAATATCATCCTCAGGGGCATAGAAACGAACCCCGAAGGCTTGAAGCTCATGCTTTTCCTTGAATATTTCAAGATCGATGTGCTTAAAAGTTACTTTTTTCCTGCTAACAGAGACACTGCGTATCAAGGGAGCAGCCTCCTCCTCCTCGGCAGGGCCAGATGAACTAACGAACGCTTCCGAAGCTTTTCTCTTCACGGGGGGATTCTTTGAAGATTCAACCCTAAGAGCTACGCTCTTCGTATTCTTCCCTTTAAAAGTTGGAGAAGACCGTAGATGATGCTCGGGCACTAACGAACGTAGAGGAGGAATGTCAAAAGCAACAGCGCGGGGCGAAGCCTGCGTACTCCTAGTATCATCACGAGGACGAGCCACTGAGCGATCAAAGACTCTTCGAGAACCAGACGGAATTATCGGGGGAATATCTTCCCTAGAGGAAGAGGCTTTCGCTCCAGAAGAAACTCGACTCCGACGAACATCATCTTGAGACTCTCGACGCGGAGGAGATCTCGATAACCCAGAATCCGGAGTCTGATAAGTAGGCCGCGGACGGTCAGACATGGCTGCGGAAAGAATAAAATCAAGAACAAGTTACACACCAAAATCACCAAAATCAAAAAACACATCCATAGTAATACAACCACGATAACGTAGCAACCCTAAAAGTGGTATACACGCTCACTATTTCACCCTCGAAGTAATGGCTTCCTTAATTTAAGATGAAGAACAGGGGCAAACTAGTATACAAGCATCAGAAGAAGTTCTTCATCACAAACAAGGAACAACAGTAGCAGAAAATTCACAAGTCAACACAGCATAAAACGGTGGAAATAAAGAAAAGGAAAACTTACCGGCAAAAACAGCAGTAGAAGAAACAAACAGGAGAAGCGGGCGTGATTAATGCTAAGGTGGAGAGAATTTAAGATCACAGGGGCAATGAAGACTGACAGAAAATTTAAGATCACAAGTGCAATGAAGACAGACAGAAAATTTAAAGGAAGAATGAAAACTGAGAGAGTGTTTAGGAAGAATGAAATTAAATTTTCCTTCTATCCTTAAAATACCCGAAAGAAAGAGAAGGAAATTAAGGGAGGAATGGGAAAACGTGCCCGTTACATAAGCAGCTAATGCACGAATAAAAGACGTGCCCAAATATCTAGGAGAAGTTATTAGGAGTGAGAAGAATATGCGACGATAGTTTTTCTTCAAGGCACCCATTAGTCATTCAAGCCCGAAGAAAAGGGGCAAATTGTGTACACATATATCTCACTATCAGACACGTGTATATAAAGAGGCACGTGGAAAGCATGCAGGCCAAAAACATCGAAACATGATGGGTCACGAAACACCAAATAAACCCCGAGGAGTTACTTTATCTCATCCCAAAAAGAGAAGCCAAGATCAACAGTGGAGAGAAAGTTAGCTGACACGGACTGACAGGGGCAGAAGACACTTGTCTGACACGAGCAGACCCCTCAACTACCCACATTAAACACTCCGAGCAGTGTACGTGTCGACCAACCTGTGGAACGAGCGAGGATGCCCCTGCGGGATCAAGGGGGAAACGCAGACCTCCGCGCGATGGACGCAAGGACACAAGAAGATAAGGTTCCAACGGTCTTCAGAGATGGGACCCACGTTCTAACCTTATAAATACCCAATCTCCACCAAGAGGAAGGGGAGAAAAAAACATCAGGAAGGGAAGGAAAGAGAGAGAGAGAGAAATAGCAAAGGTAGGTTAATCCCTGAGAGGAGAGAAACATGTAAACCCCAAAAATCATTCAACTGTTCGTGTAACCGTGAAGAACATAGTAGAACAACAAATCCCGTGGATGTAGGCCTTAGTGCTGAACCACGTAAACCTTGGTTTTATTTACATTTCAGCACTTTACATTCATTTAGCTCCACACGTGTTTGCTTATGTGTTTTGTTTTCCTTAATACTTATATCCCATGCACAAACGCCACGCCTGGAGTGGTTGGAGGAGGCCATGATAAACCCGAAGGTTTTGAGCCAATGAATCAACACCAGGGTACCATCATCATAATCTCCTTAGATGTTAATGATTGATTGTGAGCGTTCGGACACGCACGTGGTTCGTGTGCTCACAACTATAGTGGAGTCTAAAATATTATGGATTCTTTTTGATGTTATAATGGAGTCTGATGGAGGGCAGAGTAAACGATGAAGGTTTGTTCATCTTATTTTGCTTGTTTACCTCGTTGATGTCTTAGTTAAAGGAACTGGAAGCTATTATGAAGCTAAAGAACTCGATACTGATGAATTTCCAACTCAGGTCGTATCTACAGTGACATTGTCTTATGTTTCATCTTTTACTAGTCTGAACTTGCCTCCAAATAAATAAAAAAACGAAAATGATTTCTTTGAAGCATTCCCTAATGGATAATATCCTGGTTTGAAGTCTTTGAACTTTGAACCAATAAGTAATATAAATGTACTCTTTAACATTTACGAGAAGAAAAGACAAAAAGCAAAGTTACTCGGAACATTTACAGAGACAGCTTGAATCATGCTCATTACCAACTCTTTTGGTTTTGCTTCTTTTTGTGTTTTTCAAATGCCTTTTCAATTCAATATTTTTACGTATTTGGCGCACTTATTCATTCAAGGAGTAAGAAATTCTTTACAAGTGGTGCTCCATTATTAAGGTGAATCCCAAGAAATTGCATTAACTTAAGACATAAATGGGAAGAGAACTAATTAGTTACTGGGGATCCTACTGTGCAGAAAGAAAACCTCCTCACATGCTTATCATCAAGATTACTTGACCTCCTTGACCTGCACCAGTCAACAAGATATGTGTTAGTGGTTGAATCTCATATTTTGACGTCAATTGTTCGTTAAAATATATATATATATAATCTCTCACGAAAAATGCTAACACCCAAACACTAAGTCAAACAGAAAAGAATTTACCGGCATGAGTTTCATATTTCCGAAAGAAAGAATCCAAGCTCCGCTTGTCAATATTTCTTTTCTTCGTGTATCACTTTCTTTGGTCTATAATGGACGTCGATCTTCTTTATACTGAAAGCGAAACAATGAATCAGGGAAGCAATATAACTAATATATGGATATGGGTTCGGGGCTTCCTCCTAATAAAAGTGACCAAAATAAAAATTATTACCTGCAGTTTTGTGGTGCATTCCATGTTCCCTTCCATGAACTCTTAACACCGGGTGACAAAGACTTGTAGTTTCTCCAGTCATCAAGCAGAATACTCAAGTCGTGAATTTTGTTATCCACCCCAAAGCAACAATTTCCATGCATTGTGCAGACTTGGTTGAAATCTTTACGTGGTTCACATAACCCACCAAAATAAAGTGTATTGAGAAACCGAATCGTCAATGCAATTTCTCTTATAATCGGATCAGCTATGAGCCCATAAGTACAGCTTGGTCATGTCTATGAGGATATGTAATTCTTGATTCATACCAAACCTTATAGAACTGTATTGTTCTACGGTTTGATCTCACGTATATAAAGCCTGAATTCGGTTTGTTATCCAAGGCGTAAAAGTTATTCTGGAGATAATTATCAGTAGATATTTGGAAATCGGTATCTACGTAAAACTGGGTAAATGGATTTCGAAACCACAATATATCTGCATCCTGTGAAGATTAAAAAAATAACTGTAAACTAAAAAATAAAGTGATATATAATCTTATCATGTACCGGTTTAAAATTCCATTATTGCCGAAATATAATCTTCGTTCTTAGAAAATATGTATTAACACATTTTAGCCTAAAAATATATATCAAACTGAAAAAGCAATAATATTATTTTCAGACTGCGTAGAATAAAGTTTCTTGCATCTACATACCGTGAAAACGAAATTGTATCCCATTTGAAGAACACTTCTCTAGATATCAATCTTACTCCACACCATCTTTAAGTAATTTCCTTTCATAAAATATGCTTCCACGGTGAAATCAACTCCTTCAACTTTCAAAGCATAGCAATGAGGATGCACTTCTAAACAACGCTGATATGCTCTCTGGTCCATTGCAATGATTCAAAAGATTTTTGGTGTTTTCTCCTATTTTAAAGCTCTCAAGAAACAAATCCAATATTGAGTTTGGAGCTGGAGCTGCCCATGCTTCATTCAATGTTGTTAAGATAACAGTTTTGTCTTTCATCGCTGCTGCCTTCAGTAGTCTCTCCAGTTTCGTTTGCTCATCGTTCTGCAAAAGTTAGAACAAATGCCAGTTGAAACTGTACATTGAATAGTAAAAATCAAATTGGATACTTAGTAATGTTAATGGAGGGGCATCACTAAGATCATCGTTTTGAGACGAAGATAAAGACACTGTAATGGATATACATTTCTGTAGAAGATGAAGCAAGGTACGGCGAAGAGAGCGAATAACAACATCCCCAGCATCACCACTCGGCCGAATATGCTAACAGGATTAGGCGACATGAAGGCTTTTGAACTCCTCCCCATGGATGCTGATGTTCTTTCTTGGTAATGCATACTGCCTAAAAGTTGCAAAATATTGTACTGTTGAGAAGTACAGATTGTTGGAGATGAGGCTAGTGGTCTTTTTATTCAAGTTCCATACAAAAAAGTGTTAACTCGTTTCCTAAAGTCAGGATAAGTTGATGAGCTAGATCTGGAGTTTACTCTTTCACATGTGATATCAATGGTGTTTAAAAATGATGTTATCTTGAACTTGATGCACCTAATGTCACGAGGTATGACCTTGCAGTGAATTATAAAGTCTAGAGGATAGGAGTTGACCTGATAAACGTAGGCAACTAGTTACTTATAAGTACATTAAAGTTTGAGATCAATTAGTGAATTCAATATTGATCGCTTTACTGATAATGTATTAATAATAACTAATGTAATCGATCCAGGTCGTATGTTAAGGAAAACAAGTCCAATTAGAAGAACTTCACATGATCATTTAAAGGTAAAAGTTACTTGAAGTTTTTGTCCAATTATTGTAGGGACGGAGTAATTTCTTTTTAAAAAAAATTGTCCAATTAAAAATCTCGAGTTTTTAATTAAGAGAACGATTTTGACAATATGATCGCGTAGATTATGAGCCACATCGCCACAACTATTCGAACTTGAAGATATAATTTGGGCGATGAGCAACTTAATCGTATAAGGAACGATTTTTCAGTTGCACTGTGGTGGTGTATTTGAAAGGAAAGAAGTGGGAAGATTTTTAACAAAAAAAAAAAGAAAAAAAAAAAAGGAAAAAAAATGAAAGGAAAGAAATATCTAGCGTCATTAGGGGCGATCCTGAAAAAATTAGGAGTTTTGTATTTCCAATCCATAGACAAGATTATGGGATGTCCAAATTTCCGGAAATTACCAAAGTACCCTTACACAATCGGTAGTTTAGAAAGTGGTATTATCTACCGATTATTAGTATTATCAATCTTGTGGCCGTTACCGATTATTCTAGTTCCCAAATTCGAAAAAAAAAATGAGATTTTGGCAAAAACAAAATTTGGGGCGTCTTAATAATCGGCAGTTTAGAAAAAAAAAAAACTTAATAATCGGTAGTTTAAAATATATTTATGACTAGCGATTACTAGTTTGTTTAAGAAAGGGTTATTGCCATAATCGGCAGATACTATCCTATAATATCCACCGATTGTTAAAGTACAAAACTCAATTTTATCTGTTTTGCAGAAAAAAATGAATTGCAACCGTCTATAATCGGTAGAAAATGAAAATAATATGACTACCGATTGTAATTGCCGACACAACCTTTGGACGATTAAGACCACCCAAAACCTAGGAATTTCATTTCACTTCATTTTCTTTTCAACTCTTCTTCTCCTCTTTTTCTTCCCTTCTGATTGTGGAGAGTAAAAACACTATCCCCCCATTCAAACTTCAATTCATCGTCGTCGTTCATCGCCGATTCCTCCATAAAACGATGACTGATACTAATGAACCCACGAGAGATCGAGAAAAATTAAAGAACAAAGCGGTTGTAACTGCTGCAAACGACGAAGAACATGACGAAGACAATGAACACGAAGAGGATGGCGCCGCTGATGTAGCTGGTGGTGGTGATTCTGATAACCAAACTCTCCAGCAAATGGCCCCAATTAGGTAAGTTTCTATGTTTTATGTGTTTATGTTGCTTCAATTTGACGAATCCATGAAAATAAATTCTAGGGTTTTCTGTTATTTCCAAGAATCGGTAGCTAAGATCTTCATTTTATCTCCCGAATGTGTCCATTTTCTAGGGTTTTCGGTTACATCGACCAGAATCGGGGGTTAGAGTTTATAGATTACTTCCGATTATATATAGTTGTTACGATTTAAACACAGGGAGGATGTAGGGACACACAATTGGTACCCAGAATCGGAAGTTACTATATAATATTTGTCTTCCGATTGTGTATAATCATAGGTTAGACGAAATCATATTACTACCGATTATGTAAGTTGTAAAATTTGAAAATTTTGTGATTTTAGCAAAATCCTATTTCGGAGCTACGTTTTAATCAGAATCCAATGGCTATTTCTTTACTTCTGAGTATATGCAATCGGTTGATATGTTATATTGTATTGTTCCGATTATTATGTCTCGTGACTTTATCAGTTTCTGAACCCAAATTAATGCACAATCGAAATACGAAAACTAAAATAAGACTTCTGATTGTGTGTAATCGGAAGACAATCTTTTACCTTATCTTCCGATTGTTAATAATCGGAAGTTTATATTTTCATTCTTACTTCCGATTGTGGAGTTTGTAATGTAATTTTTACGAACCAATTTTATTGTTTAGGACCAGGGGAGGCAAGAAATACCAAGATACAACTGTTACAGGTCCCGTCAAAAAGGGGTAAGAAACTAAGCGCTAGTGCGCGGAGAGAAAGGAGCCAAAAAGAAGTGGAACCAAGCGCTCAATAAGAAACTCAAGAATAAGTAAAAGCAAGCGCTCCAGAAATCACTCAAGATGAAGTTGGACAAAGTGTTCCAGTAATTACTCAAGAAGAAGGACAACCAAGTGGTACAAAAGGAGCAGGAGGAGTTACAAGGAAGACAATCGCGAAGAAAACATCACACCTTATACCCATTTCTTTGAAGAAGACGGGTTTTGAAGAAGAAATCCCTGGGCTTCCTAGAGATGGAGGAGCATTGTTATTTGGCTACAAAAACTCTTGGGTCAGAGAAATCTACGAAACCGAGGTAATAATCGTATTCTTTTTAGCTAACATATTGTCGTTTTATTCGTAATAATACTCTATTAATTTTTACTTGTGTTATGTGTTTAATAGTATCATTCCGATGTGATTCGTCTACTCAATCCCACTACCGCACTAGCAAAAGTATTGAAAGATTGGCCTTTATCCGGTGAATGTGAGAGGTTCAAGAGAACTATAGTCAACTCGTGATTAGCTAGTACTGCCGAGAACTCAATGTTGGACCATGATCGGGTCGCGATATCGGCTTTTGTGGAGAGATTGTATCCCGAGACTGACACCTTTCATATGTCATTTAGGGAGATGACCATTACTCCAGATGATTCGAAGAAGATTCTTAATCTCAATGACCATGGTGTAGCTGTCAAGTATGAGTGCACAAAACAGTTAAGTTGGGAACAACTTTATGATTTGTGTAAAAAGTGTTTTGGTTGGGATAAAGAGACAGCAGACATTGAGTTCAACAGGTGCTTCTCTTACAAAACTAGACAATTTAACATGAGTCAGATGATCAAGATGTTCAAAGGAACTGCCGAGAAAGGACCATTAAGTGATGCTGAAGTGGATGCCGCGGCCACCGCCTATCTCTTGGTTATATTGGGATGTGTCATATTCCCCAATGTCAGTGGTAACCGAGTAGACGCCAACCTTCTACAACTATTGCATCCTCTCAATAAGGTCGCGGACTACTCCTGGGGCACAACAACTATTGCATTCTTGATGGCAGAGTTGAGAAAATCGTCGAGGCTTAGAACTAGCCAAATTGCCAGGAACGTGGGTCTATTCCAGGTATTTTCTCAACTTTATTAATCCATTAATAGTAATGTTTTTTTTTTCTAATTTAAGAATCAATTTATAATACTTGGTTTGATATCTATGTAGACATGGATCTATGACCACTACCTCATTCTGAAATTGGCAGATGTGAACACAGCGTGGGAGAGAGGTACACCGAGAGGAACAAAGTACAAGTTCACAAAAAACCGTTCAAGGTCAAAGGAGAAGCAATTGGTTAGCTTGAGGGAGAAATTAGACTCACTTAAGGCCTTGGAGGTATGCGTTGATCCATACAAGGAAGACCGAGCTAGTGGACATATAGCGGGTCGTTCCGAGTTTTCCCGTTATTTTGGACCATTGTGGCACCACACAAGTTATGTTATGTACAATGGCTCCAGGGTGATGCGACAATATGGTGCTTTCCAAACAGTACCATGGCATCACATTAATGGCAAGTTCAAGTTGGACGTGGAGCATAGCGAGTCTAACCAGGACAACGTCAAGGTAGTATACTCTGGTACACCATCTGTTGCTGAACATTGGGATAAGTGGAAGTACCACTTGGTGAACACTAGGAGAGTTGTCACCCGAGATGATGAAAATGCTCCAGGCTATATGGAGTGGTACCAGGAGCATTCACATTTAAAAGTAATCCGTGAACTTAAAGCAAAGTTGACCTCGGCGGCTTCCATTTACAAATGTATCATCAAAGAAAAACCCCTAGGCTATGATAAACTGGTGCGTATGGTTATGACTTTTCCCTCTAATATTACGGTTCAATTTCTTAGGTGAACTCCATTTGATGTTTTGTTAATTAAAAAAACAGATGCATAGGTTCAAGTCTTTGTCCAAATGGTGCGTTGATTGCATAACGGCTGGAGTGCCTGTGCCAATTAAGAAGATAAAAAAGCACATGGAGATGATTGATAATGTTGATAATGAAGAGTATGCAGCTGAATTTGGGGAGAAAGTGACGAAGAACTCGCCCAAGAAAAAAGCATCAAAGGCGTCCAAAAGATCTCAGGCTTCTTCAAGCTCTCGTGCCGAAGGAAATATTGAGGGAGATGAAGATGATGATGGTGATAATGCGGGTCGTCCGGGTCGTGTTAAGCGTTCCAAAACTTTAGCGGATAATACTAAGAAGAAAACTAGGTCTTAATGTGTTCGATTATGGATTATGTTGTTTTAACAGTTTCTTTTGGATTATGGTGTTTTAAATACTTGTTTCTTAAGTTTATGGGTTATGAATGTATTTTGAGTTATGAATGTGTTTGATATACTTGATTTTCTGAAAATGCTGAATTTTACACCATAATCGGAGGATACATATCAACCTTACCTACCGATTCTGGTAAATTTTCAAAAAATTATGAGATATGTGCAGAATCGGTAGTAATGTTATCAACCTTAATTACCGATTCTGGTGACTTTTCAAAAAAAAATCAGATAGGTCCATAATCGGAAGTACAAATATTAACCATTTCTACCGATTATAGTTGCTTCATTTTTATTGTTCTTCTGAACCTAAATAGCCTTATAATCGGACACAACATTTTATCATTGTCTACCGATTAACGTGGGGTTTAAAATCGGTAGATGTGGTGAACCTCATAATCTACCGATTATGGTAGTTCTCAAATTCGAAAAACTTGAGATTTTTTCAAATATCAATTTTGGGGCAACTCCATAATCGGGAGACATGTGAAATTAATAATCTACAGAGTATGGTAGTTCCCAAATTTGAAAAACTTGACATTTTTTCAAATATCAATTTTGGGGCAACTCCATCCATGCCTACCGATTATGATAGTTCCCAAATTCGAAAAACTTGAGATTTTTTTCAAATATCAATTTTGGGACAACTTCATAATCGGAATTGTAGGTTTTTTTCAAAATAACAAAACTTTTAAACTACACATGTACACAATAACCTCCGATTATATTAACATAACCGCTTATGTAAATATGCTACCGATTATTGTTTTATCTACCGATTATGGAGGGTATAATTGTCGTTTCGAAAAATCGCCGATAAGGGATGACTTCATTTTCTTTCAGGGTCGCCCCTAATGACCCCAGGAAGAAATACACAAATACTTAAAAAGTAAAATAAATAGAATAGAAACGCCGACCATGGGGCTCGAACCCACGACCACAAGGTTAAGAGCCTTGCGCTCTACCAACTGAGCTAGACGGGCTTCTTGTTCCATTGAAGCATAGAAAGTACTTATAACAATGCCCGAACTTATACATGTTCTCGCCCTGTACCCACAGTAATTCATTAGGTTAGATATGCAAACATAGAAAAAGACAACGAAAGTAAATTTGCAATTCAGTTGGTCACCCTGTGCAGAAGTTCTTAGAAAATGTCGGTACATGGTACCTGGCTAGTCCCTGTAAGGTACCAAATACAATAAAAGCCTTGTTCATAGATTTATTTTTACAGTTCAGACTTGTGACCCGACCATGAATCAATAACTAAAGAATCTAAGACCAACTTTTAGCCCTGCCAAACCCTCCTTCCATGACTGCAGAAATGGGAAAATGGACACATCTGAAACTGACTGGGTAGTTCTATTTCTTGCAATAAGTCCTTTGTCTTCCTCTGCAATTTCATTTGCCACTACGAAGGATTACAAATTTGATAAACCCTCTGGATGAAAGTTAAGCTCTAAAACCAAATACCAGAGCGGTACCCCTGGGGTTCCACTCAATGTACCATAAAATACATGCCTAACAGCCTCAGTCCATGTTCAGGGAACCTAAGCCTAGAGTTGGCAGCCACTTTGATTGAGGAAAAATCATAGTAGTTCAATTACCTAGATTGGCCTTAAAAATTGTGAACCCATAATGTCTCGCTGTAAGATTAGCCTCTAATACATCTTGTTGAAGAGTACTTTAACCGGCATTAGGCATCCCAAACAAGACCCCAATCAGCAACACGACGCCTTAGTTTTGACACAAGCATATTCAAAAACCATACGATGTTGAAGACTTCTGAAGTCCCAAACTCGAGGAGAGCAATTCTAGAATAACATACCTCTTTCCTATCATTTCCACCTGGAAAATCACAAAAGACAATATAAAACTTTCAAAGAGAAATTAGAGACTATCAATCAGTGAAATATCCAAACAGACAAGCCCACAAACAATAGTTACCCACATAAGCAAAGTCCACAGTACACAACTAAGAATGAAAAGCAGTATATCAATCAAGTTATGCAGCATATGCTATTATTTAGTGCTGTCATATTCTCCCACAAACAGATGTAACCGGAACTCCACAAACTGCTCTAAAATATTCAGGGATGATGAAACAACTGAACATGGCGAATGCTAGAAATTCAGAGCCTCGAGGTAAGAAGCAGAGCTGCAGTAGTACTACAACACAAAGTCACACAAGCACCTACCTTTCCTACTATACAGACGGATACCAGAAAGTTACATATGAGGACATACACAAAGTTGCACTGCTCAATAGTAATAACCAGACCATGACTTAAACTACGCAAAGCATTAGAACTGCAGAGCAGCAATAGTCTAGGCTGAGCAAGCAAATCAATGACGACTTAAAAATTAATGACCAGAAAGTTACATATGAGGACATACACAAAGTTGCACTGCTCAATAGTAACAACCAGATCATGACTTAAACTACGCAAAGCATTAGAACTGCAGAGCAGCAATAGTCTAGGCTGAGCAAGCAAATCAATGATGACTTAAAGATTAATCAAACGATCATCTTTTTTGGGAATGTTTTGTTACATCCCGAGTTCAAAGAAGACAAAGATTAGTAAGGAACCCCACTTGCACGATAGTTAAGATATGCACAAGACTTTTGAGAGTTCTATCACACAACCCATCCTCACAAAACAAAACTAAGCAACATAGAGATGTCATATGAAACCGTGGAAGTCATCATATCTGCTAAATTCCCATATCGTGGCATCCTCTAGAAAATCTTATAACTCGTCATATCAGCAAGAAGAATAAAACTTGAACCTCAACTAACATATTATGTACATCTGAACTTGAAAACCTTAAAAACGTAAACGACATATTACATTGCACACAAAATGAACAGAAGCATTAATTAAGAGAAGAATAAGAAAGATTTTAACAGAAAAACATCACCAGACTTGGTTTTCCTCGAAGGTAACAGAAGAGTTAAGTGACGCAAATATACAACTACAGAACCACAGTGTAATTCTTTACAAATATGATGCTTCTTCATCAACATTATCGTCTACCTAAAGTAAGACAACATACTGTCTTAGGATCCAACGTCCATTTTCTCTGTGCATGTGTCATTGATCTGAATCATTTCCCAGGCAACAAGAAAAATTCTTTTTACTGCACAAATTTAGAAATGAAATTCGACATTTCTATCCCATGTCTTTTTTTTTAAATGTAAGCAAAAATATCAGCGTTCACAAAGGTGAGTTGATCAGATTCATGCCAAAGTTCTGAACAGGCTTGTGACCATGCACCAAATAGTATGATAGAAGTTTAAATACTCATTCAAGCATAGAATGCAAAATTGTGCACTAAGTTCATCTCCTAGACCACTTGTCTATGAGCAATCACTTCTTCTGGAGAAAGGCCTCGTTAAATAAAAACTGATAACAATTCATTATAGTACCTTAAACTTCTCAATTCGAAATAATGATAAAGCCATACATGATACATCCTTATCTTTTCTTAAAGTTTGGCATCATTTTCAGTGTAAACCAAAAGTAGATACTTCTTAATGAGATTTCTTAATACTCGTTTGTGTGCAGTGACAGAAAAGGATTTTCTATTGTGCAACCTGCAACCATAAATTTACTTGTTTCCTACTCTTACAGAAAACTAAAACAAGAATAGATCATCAAACGAAGCTAATCAAGCAAAATTCCATTGCTAAGAAAATTCATATAATGAACAACAACATAAAAATAAATCAATTAAACTGGATACCTAGGGAAGCAGGGTATTCAAATTGGACTTCAATGACCACTACTGACTTCTGAATCGGAATCAATGGTGGAGTGTGGTGGATTGCGAAAGACTTTGGGGATTACTTCTTTGCCGTATTTCTTAATAAGATGTGCTCTGAGGAGATCACTTCGAGCTTTAGTTCTGGCTTGTTGAGGTTCAACGTATTTGTACGAGTAATGAATACCGATGGTCATGAGAGTAATACCCATTACGAAGCATCCAAGGTTGAATACTGTCAACCCGTGGTGAGGCGATGGGGTGAACCGCATCGTTCTAAGAACAGAATTGAGAGTGAATTGGAATAAGTATTTGGAAGGGTTCGATGTCTATGAACAAATTTGGGTTAAAGGTTTATCACACCGGTACTGAATTTGTGATCTGCAAGTGATTGATTTGTAGATTCAAAGTCTTTCATCTGGGTTATTGAATTCAGGAAGAGATTCAAAAACTGAGAAAGAGACAGCTTGAATTGGAATGGAGGAAGAGAAACCGAATAAAGAACTTGTCTCTAATTTAGGGACGGGCCCGGGTATTGTTTGGGGCTGCCCGAATTATTTGAAGTTCTTTCTTTTTTTCTTTATCGAAAAAGAGACCGGTGTGAAAAATTGGATTCCTAAGTAATGCACTCAATTCCTTGAACCGAACAGTGTAAATGAACATTTTGTAATTAGAAATTTTGATTCCTAGGAATCCAATTTCCTCCAAAATAGTAGAATTTCATTGCATTGGTCCAATAGTGTAATGGAATTGAATTCCGGAGTAAAAACAAAGATAATTGAATTACCTCAACCGAACATAAATTTTTAGGAGTTGAATTGCATTCTTTGGAATCCAAGAATTGGATTACCCCACAATTGAATTTTTAGGTTTTCAATTCTCCCAACCGTACAGGCTATTAGTATATAATAAGATGTTTTTCTTTCTGGAATAACATCTTGTTTTAAAGAATATGATTTTTTACGTAAAAAAAAACAAACAAAATAACTCCCAAATAACGAGTAATAATCGTTTATTATCTTCTTCTTAACTTTTCAACCTAAATTTGCATTGTATACCTTTAAGGATTCCGCAACAAATTCGTGGTTTCCTTTAAAGCTAATACTGAAGTAATAACAATTTTAAGAGCAATGCACTCCGCTTTTTCAGGTCCTGTAGTCAAGCCTAATGTTGTTTTCGCATGGATGCAGTTTCCAAATTCATCTATGAGCATGCATCCTGTTCCATATGCTTCTGGAAAGTAGTCAAAGAAAACATCAATTGATCAGATTTACGTACTTTTCTCAACAAGCTATTAAAATTAGTAAAAACTAAGTTTATTAATAATTTTCTAGCTTTTACCACGGGAATATGATAAGTGGATTTTTTAATATCTTTCGCAAATTGTAAAGGATTAGCTGAAATCTTCTCATTGCTAACTTTACGTATGTGTTTCCATATACATTAGGCAACATGTGCTGTTTTTTCAGTCCAATTCTCAACATTAGAATGAAAAAGACTTTCAAGAAGCATTCATAGAGTTTAGACCCGGGATAAACCATACTGCAGAGGATCAATGGAAACACAAAAGTAAAGGCATAGAATCTTCAACCTAAGCATTAGGATAAAATTTCCAAATAAATAGTTGGATTCTCCGTTGACATTGCATTTTTCATATTTTTTTCAACATAGAATTATTGTCTCCAAGTTTAGAGCTTAAAATTATGTAGATTGATTTAACAGATGGTATACCATTTTTACTATGAATTCATATGGTTACGTCAAACTATGCATCAGGAACGGTAAGGGTTAGAATCTTGCTATCAATATCAGGAGAAAAATAATAATCAAGTAATTCTTTATTATAATTCTCATTAACTGAGATTAAGGTCGTGTTTGGCAGGCTTAATATCCTAACCTAGGTTGGGTTATCTCTTAAATAACCATATATTATGTTTGTGTGGGTGCTTATTTCATGTCAAGATAAGAATAGTATATCCTACCTAAATTTTAGGAGGCTAAAAAGGTGGGGTTTTGGAATTCCATGTAAAACCTAGAATACCTTAATTCTTTCCTCGGTTAGACGGTTACTTTCATAATTAATTTTTTTATTTAAATTTTTCTTATGCTCAAAACCATAAAATTATATGGTTCGGTTATTTTCATTTTTTTTTAATTAATTAATTTAGCTTGTATACAAATCTTTGACAAACAACATACTACATTAACCCACAATGAAAAACAAACACCATTTAAAATGACCATTGTCATGATAGTCTTGGATGAACCAAGGAATTCGCTAACCTGGACAACGTATTTCAATAGAGGGTGGATGGGAAACTCAGGTATCAATTTTTCAGTCCAGATATCCAATGTCGACGTAGGCAACATTTCTCAGATATATTTTGGTTCAAGTATTTCTTAACTTTTTAATACTGCACCAGATCCATGAAATTCCATAATAGTTTGAGCTAAAAATAAGATTAAAATTTCTAAAGCATTTAGATTTCAAAACTTTAACCCGAAGAGCGGATGGGTTAGAAATAACTCGCCAAATTAAGTTAGTAAGCATGGAATCATTAATCAATAACCAAACCCTTTTGCTCTTAGGTATACAAATAGACATCACCTTTTGGTGTGAATTTGTTTTTTAGGTTTAGACTTATTCCACCGAAAATCTCTTTGCAATCTATTATGTTATATCTCGGCCAAACTCATAAGTTTTGGTGTGTCAAGTTTGTTGTGCAATGTTAGATGAACAAAATTATATCTTGATTTATAACTACTAGAGTCAGTCTTGGACTAAGATTAGAGAATGGTATTTGAGTATCAGAATTCACCTTAACCTAGAAGATTGAAAGGCTGGAGACCAATAAAGACATTCATGAGAACTTCATCAACAAATGTACGTGAAGACTGACCATCATATTTACTCATTATTTTTATGTACTGGAACAATGTCGTGTGGCTTCAGTAAAACTAATGAATTCCCAAGTCGAAGTTTTGAGTTCAAGATTATACTGATGATTTGCCAAGGTGACGTTTTTGATTTGGATTATTATTTTTCTGTTTCTTCAAAAAATATTTAGCAAAATAGTATGACTTTTTTTTTCTTGTGAGATTTAATATTATGCTTACTTTCTCGATATATGTAATGTTTGTATCCCTTGATTCTTGAAAGCAGTGAAGAAAGACTCAAAGATCCTGGATTTTGTTTACGATTTTCTAGTACGTAGTTGTTTATGTATATACGTAATTATGGTAATGGTAATATTAGGCTTTTTAGTAGTTTCTAGGTGTACTTCGTCATCGTTTTCGTTTATTTTTAGATGTGATCTGATATAGTTTTATACTTTTATTATTTCAAATTAATCCATTGAGTATAGTAACACATTGTATGGGAAACTTAATATCTAGTAGTTAATAAGCCGTACGCAATCCAATCTTTGTAAGACGGTTTTTCAAGATTGGTTAGGCCCATAGACTTTAATATGGAAAAATACTATTTGGCGTATATGTGTACGAGTATTTCCAAGAGAACAAGGTATCAAAAAAGTTATATTCAGTTGAAATATTTTTTGTATAGTTACCTAAAATCTGTGAGGACTTTCTGAAAGTGAGTTACGGGAGATTGAGCATGAACATTCCTCTCATAAACCAGGAGAAACATGGCTTCTTCAGTCACAAGAGAGATTAGGGATGGTCTTAATTAGGATGGGATGAAGAGAGTGACCAAAGAATAAGAAAGTACTCTAAGAGGTTATGAGAAAGTTTTGTTTAGCTTGGAGAATAGATGACATATTTATAGCTGAATTCTCTAATCTCAGGACGGTGAAAAAAGGTATTACTTGTCGTTTTCTTGTCTTCTCGGGAATATCTAGGGATAAACTAGGTTGAGTTTATATATCTCGTTATTCCACTGTTTTACTCTCTTTTGTGTTTAGATATAGGCCGAGTATTACTCATATGTTCCTTTGAACACCAGACCAAAACCCTAATTGATATCCCCTATTTGCGTGTGAATGTGCCAGCCTTTGTTACAATGTGTTGAGAGGGAGAGATATTCTCTATAGCCGACGTTTCCAAGATAGAGAAATATTATCTGAATTGTGAGCATGACTAGGATGAGTCACGTGAAAGGAAAGGAATGTCTCAAAAATCATGTGAAAAGTGTGAGAAGAGCTGAGATTGGGCTATTTCTCCTCATGGTCGGTCACACATGTTATATGGAGGTAGAATTCTCACATGTGGGTCTTTTTGTTGAGCCTATGAAGCTCGGAGGAGCTTATTCTTGTTTTTGGATATACATGCATGATCCAACCTAATTTGTTAGCTGCAAGTGTATTTGAGAAGCTGCAAAAGAGGCCATGTGCAAAGTGAGGCTTTTTTTACTGAGTCTTATATTTGTACAATACCCTTTGAGATGAGCCGATTCAGCTCATAGTGTCATCAGGACGGTTGAGGCTTAGCTCATGATACTGAGTTACCTTAGAGTCAGCTGAGACGTTTTAGACGGAGAAAGACTTTTGTGTGCCTTATAGTGTTACTACGAGACCTTAGATCAGTTATCTTTGACCAATGTATCTCGCAGGGATGTATTAGTGAAAACACTGGGGTACCAAAATATACCACCAAATTTTTCGTGGGCAATCATTATGGACAAACTCAACACAACTCCGAGAGTAAAAACTCAATCAAGAAAAGTATCTAGAGTTGTATCTCTCTCTCTCTCGTTGTAAGAAAGTTTACATAACTGAATCCGTGAACCTAACTACATGGAGAGTTCTTGGACGGTACCAAATACCAATATCCAAGGATCAATCAAGTCTTTTCCAACAAACAAGGTTGGACCTAGCTACTGTGATTGATAGACGCACAACCTGTGATATTTCAATTATAAAGATAAACAATATAATGCGGAAAAATAAATAACACAGACACCAGAAATTTTGTTAACAAGGAAACCGCAAATGCAGAAAAACCCCGGAACCTAGTCCAGATTGAACACCAAACTGTATTAAGACTCTCCAGACACTAGCCTACTACCAATTAACTTCAGTCTGGAATGTAGTTGAGCCCGAACTTAGTCTCTCACTGATTCAGGTACAGTCGCGCTCCTTACACCTATTGAATCCCAGAAGGACTCTGCGCAATTGATTTCGTTAGACGGTCTCACACCAACTAAGAGTTGTTTCAACTCAATTGAAGACTTTAAACCAAATCTGCCTCCCATAGATTAAGCCTATGATTGATTTCCTGATTTACGATCTAAATGGATGACCATATCAAACGAAATATCTAGTGATGAAAATCGATAACAACTTGAAAAAAGTCTGGCTATCCTCAAAATCCGGACTTATGCAACCCGAAGTGCATCCCAAATTATTATTCAACTCACAAGTATAAAACTTGCGGAATCAACAAAGTGTGAGACGATGAGACTTTTTTGATTACTATCTATCTTGATTGATGGAGCAAGGCTCTATAAACAATCAAGATCATGATACTCGAGTTATCAAGATAAAATATAACTGGACCTGGCTTCACAAATCCAATGAATTCTTTGTAGTCGCTAAACCCTAAAAGGGTCTCTGGAGAGGACGACTCTAGTTACAACTAGGACACACCAAAAAGTAGTGTCAGGATTCAAAGATCTCAGTTTCCAAGAGTTCCCCTTATATAGACTTCAAAGCCTAGGTTGCTTTAGGTTTAAGCTAATATAGCTTTGGAACCAAGTAATCAATATTCACCGTTAGATGAAAGCTTTGAATCTTATTCACATAAACAAGATATAGACTCTGGTTAGGTAGAACCGTAACCGAACAGTGTATAAAAACAATGTCCAACATGGTTAGCCGAAACTAGCAAATTTGAACTTTAAAAACTTAACACTCATTTTTCATGTTTACTAAGACATTAATATTGAGTCACAATCATATGATCAAATGAGTCTAGTGTTAATTAGAGAATTGATCAAATGTAAAGTAGAAATAATTTAATTACACTTGAATCATAATCAACATGGTTGGTAAATGTACAAAGTACAATTACTTGAATCGTTCGTGAATTGGATGAGTCACAGTACGTGGACCGGTTTGCAAACTTATAAGCAATGACCGAATTCCAGATTTGATAGAACTTTTCAAGTTCATGTACTGATTTGAAAACTTAGGTGCAACTCAAAGTTACGGAGTTGACATAACTTTCTGTCAGAGCATTGCTCGGTCGAAATCGCATGCGTTGCTATCTCAAGCATGTTTGTCAATATTAGTGATCAAAACTATATGTCTTGATTTCTAGTTTACTTATGACTAAGTCTCGGTCTAGGATAGTCAAGTGTAGTTGAAGCTCCAGACTCCATGGCGATCATCTTATGAAGACGAAGAACTACTCGAGGAACCGGTGGAACTTCATCCTACTAAAAGGTATGTGGATATTTGAACTTATCTATCACTCAAAAGTCTATACGATCTCCTACTCTTGAGAAAAAGTCGTATAAGTATGATAGTTTTCATACATACACATTTTCTATTTTGAGCCGAGTTTACTCGCTTATCTTTTTCTCGAAATATGTGTTGCTAAGCTTTCGCTTTAACCATTTTCATATTTACACGTTGTTAGAGCATTGCTCGGTCGAACTCGCATGCATTGTTATCTCAAGCATGTTTGTCAATGTTAGTTATCAAAACTATAAGTCTTGATTTCTAGTCTATTATAGCTAAGTCTCGGACTAGGATAGAATGTGTAGTTGAGCTCAAGGACTTCATGGCGATTCATCATACAGGTAGAAGAACTACTCAAGGAACCGGTGGAACTTCTCGACAAAAAGGATGTGAAGACTTGAACTTATCTATCACTCAAAAGTCTATCTACTCTATCTCCTACTCTTTGAGACAAGAAGTCGTGTGCTATATATATAAAATTTGATTATACACATTTGGCATTTCGAGCCGAGTATACCTCGCCTATCTATATCTCAAAATATGTGTTGGTAAGCTTTTCGCTTCGATCAAGTTTATCTTTACCATGTGACGAAAGTCATGATATGTTTCAATCATCTTGAAAATTGCTTTTACGAGAAATGGTGTAACAACTATATAACGTCCTCTAAGAATGTTTCAATGATTGAAATGAGAGTTTAGATTACATAACCAATGGTGGACATAAGCATTGTTGTGGAAATACATTTATGTATAAGTCTTATTCCATGAACCAAAGTTAACGAACTTTGTTGATCAAGAGAACCGGAAGAATGACGTGAGCCAAGTCCGCGAACTGCCGAAGTTCTCAAACCCGAGAATTTCTGCTGGATTTGACAAACAACTTGCATGAAGCTAAGTACGCGAACCCAGTCCGCGAACCACCGAAGTTCTCATACCCGAGAATTTCTGCTGGAGTTTGTAAACTCTGCCAGGTAACTTAACTCCACGAACCTGGTCTGCGAGCTTGAGAAGGTTATATATCTGAAGATGATTTCTGAGCTTAAACTTAAAAATACTAAGGAATGCAATTTGCAAACCGTGGCAAAAGTTCATGAACCGATTCAAGACTAAGATTTTCTTGCAATTGAACAACTCTCTAACTAGTTCATTTGAAGTCATTTGAACTAGTTATGGTGAAGAAGAACGTGGTTGATATGAATGCTAATATGGCTAACCTTTTGGTTAACTAGCATGCATTGTCAAGTGTGTGTAACAAGCTAAGTTTTCGATCTAACGGTTGATAAAAATTAGCTTGAATCTAAATCAGGTTTTCATCTAACGATGAATATTGTATGCTTTGTTACTAATCCAACATTAATTGCAAACCCTGATTTTAAAGACTATATAAATGAGATATCTAGTATTATTCAAAACTAATCCCCACACCTTACGTGTGATACTAGTTTGCGTGCTAGAGTCGATTCTCCTTTAACCTTTGGTTTTCTTCTTCTAAAACCAGGTTAACAACTTAAAGACTTCATTGGGATTGTGAAGCCAGACCGATACTACTTTTATCGTAGTTGTGTGATCTGATCTTGCGTCTTCTATCGTACGAGTAAAATCAGATTGATTGGCTTGAGATTGATATCTCTGATAGGCAAGATATAAAAAGTAATCACAAACATCTTCGTCTCATTGTTTGTGATTTCGCAACATCTTGTTTCACTACCATACGATTAAGATTGTTGTGAGGTGATTGATAACTCTAGGTTGTTCTTCGTGAATATAAGACCGGATTATAAATTGGTTCCTGTTCACCTTGATTATTATCAAAAGACGGAACAAAACCTTTAGGATTTATCTGTGGGAGACAGATTGATCCTTTGATAGACTTGTTTGTGTGAGACAGATTTGTTTATTGTCAAAGCCTGCGATTTTGGGTCGTAGCAACTCCTAGTTGTGGGTGAGATCATCTAAGGGAATCAAGTGCGTAGTATCCTGCTGGGATCGGTGGCGTAGGAGCATAATTACTGTACCTTATATCAGTGGGAAATTGATTGGGGTTCAACTACAGTCCAGTCCGAAGTTAGCTTGGAGTAGGCTAGTGTCTGTAGCGGCTTAATGTGTTCAATCTGTACTAGGTCCCGGGGTTTTTATGCATTTGCGGTTTCCTCGTTAACAAAATTTCTGGTGTCTGTGTTATTTCAATTTCTGCATTATATTGTTTTATCTTTATAATTGAAATAATGCAGGTTGTGTGTTAGATCATCAATTAGAGTAATCCAACCTTTGGTTGTTGATTGTCATTGATATATCCTTGGATATTGGTCTTTGGTACCATCCAAGTTATTCCTTGTGTTTGATTAAAGACTCGCTGATTTCTATTATCTCGAGTAAATTAAAACAAGAGAGAGATATTAACTCCTTGATATAATTTAAGCTAGATTGAGTATGACTGTCTAGTTGATTCTCTAGCAAAGTATATTGGAGTTAGTCCATACATATTGCTAAACGAAATATTGGGTGGTGTTGTTAGACCCCCGCTTTTTCAATTGGTATAAGAGCAGGCAAACACGTTTAAGACCTTACAAGTTTGTGTTTGTAGTGATCTGACTCTATGGACAGAGGTGCTATCTCTATTAACGTACCACCAGTCTTCGATGGCTCTAATTACTTATGGTGGAAAATTGTTATGCGATCTTTTCTTCAAGCACGTGATTTTCAATCATGGGTATATGTTGTTAATGGCTATGATACTCCCGTTGTGGCAGTTGGAGATGTAAACGTTCCCAAGAATATTAGTGAATATAATCCTGCCGAGATACTTGCTGCAAAGCAAAATTCCGAAGGTTTGAATGCCATCATACATGCCATTACCCCAAATCTTCAGCACCATGTGTCAAATTGCAGTAGGTCTAAAGATGCTTGGGATATCTTAGAAACCGTATTTGAAGGTAACTCTAGTGAAAAGGAAGCTAGGCTTCAAAACCTTAATTCCGATTGGGAGAACCTTCGTATGGCAGATGAAGATACATTTGATGAGTTTAATCACAAAGTGTCTGAAATTGTTAATGCATCTTTTGCATTGGGTAAGACTATTCCTGAAAAGGACATTGTGATGAAAATTCTTAGACCGCTGCCATCTAGATACAACTCTAAGAAGAATGCCATCGTTGAGGGAAATAACCTTGATAATCTTTCCAGAAATACATTGGTTGTAAATCTAAAGATCTTTGATCATGAGCATACATCCAAAATCGGAAAGGATGTTGCCTTTAAAGCATAGAAGAACACTAAGTTACTTGATAAAAGTAAAAGTGTTTAAATCTCTGAGGATGATCAGTCTGAGGGTGAATTTTCGGATGAAGATCTTGACAAATCAGTCTCCTTGATCACAAGACAGTTTAGGTATTTTCTATTGAAGATAAGTAAACGGTTTTCAAGAGACAAACCTAGGTCATCTGATAAACCTCACAATCGCATCCCTCCTAAAAACAGGGATGCTGACGAGGCTGATGACGAGGACATGCCACGGTGCTTTAAGTGTAAAGGTTTTGGTCATTTTGCAAACGAGTGCCCAAATCGTAGACAATACACTGGGAACAAAGGCCTTGCTGTAACACTTGATGAGATGTCTGAGATCTATGATTCTGATGAAGATAGGAAATCAAGTGTTGGTCTTCTATGTGAAAACATTGATTTTGATAATTTTAGCAATACATATATTAACCTTGATGGTTTCGGTGAAGAAGAGAATCCAATCAAGATGTAAGAATCAATTGACCCATCCTTTGGAAACTTTGTTTATAATGTTTCAGGATTTACTATGTGTCTAGCTGCTTTCACACCACAGTTTCCTGAATACTATCCAAGTTTGACGTGCTTGTTTTGTTCTCAGAAGGGTCATGAACTATCAAGATGTTACAAGTACAAACATCAAGTGAGGCACGCCAACAAACTTCAACGAAGAGCAAATCGATTGGCAAGGAAGCTTAAACTTGCTCAGAAGACTGTTGAGGTATGTAGGATTTTATCTTCTTCTAAGAAGTTGGTTTCCAAAGACAAAATAAGACCATCAGAGAAGAAAGTATGGTCAAATAACTTTGATAGACAGAAGTCTGAGGATTCCTCTCTAGAGGAAAATGGTGTACAAATTATTATTCACCACAACAAAAATTGATTGTGTTATTTGGTAAATCTTGTCTCATGTGCCTGATCAAAAGAGACAAGGTTGTGTACCAATCAGTCTTTAGGAAAAGTTTTTCTTCTTCTTTTATTAGTTGTTTGTCTATAAAAACAAAAGAAAGGGTTATAATCGACAATTCTACTGTTATAGGGTTTAGAGTTGGCCACGAACCTGTTTAAAGGTTGCGAACCCTACATTCATTTTTCCTCTCTGATATCCTTTATATATTAAGACTGCTTGATGAGATTGTGAATTCCACTCACAAAAACCAGTTGTTTATAATTGTTCTCTAAGCATCATGTATTTGGATGGAAAAGATGTCAATGTGATTGTTAAGCCATCAATCAAGGAAAAAGAGAAATCTCCAGTAACTCCTTCCTTGAAAAGAAAGAGGAGGAATACAAGAAAGCCAAGGGTTGTACCTTCTAACTCTCAGAAGTTTACCGATGTTCTTGATGAGTTGAAGGAAGTAAGAAAGGAGATTAGTGAAATAAAGGCTTGCGTTTTAAGATCTTTGGAAATTCAGAAGGCCCTGGTTCGACATCATCATCCAAGACGGTTCGTTGGTATTGACTCCTTCCTCCACGAACCTTATATTCAAATGGTTGTTGACGACAAGGAGTTCGGGAATGATAAGGAATTTCTCAAAGACATTTTTGCCTAGTATGTCTTATTTTTGGTTTAGTTGAAAGAATAACTAGTGCTTGAATAACAATGATTGTGACTATGCATAGTTATTATTTTTCATCTTCTTGTTCTTCTTTTTCAGGTTTAATTGGTTTTAAATTCTAAAAATATTTGGAGGATGATGTTTTGCAGTATTAATATTTATGATTTGATATATTTCAATTTGTTATGGGATATTAATGTTTACGTCCGTGAACTATGTTTGTCCCATACTCTGTCAAAAGTAAAGTCGTTTGTGATCGGTATTCACGTACTGGTAAAAGAATGAATAGACTTTTGACAAATACAAAAGTTAAGCCTATATTGTCAAACATTTGATGGAAGATAGGTTAAAATCTTTGGTTTTCAAGGATTATTTCTATTAATTGTCGTTATGCAAATAGTGATTGAAGATAGAATGAATCCTTGTGTATTCCGCAGTATTGATCATCCCTAATCCATATTTTATGTATTACTGTGAGGCTCTGTAATGTACCTTATGTTGAGCACTATACAACCAAGTTGATATTTTAGCTTAGTTGGTGTTCCGTGAGATATGTTATGTCGAGCATATTGAACTAAATTAATCATCTTGTTTGGTTATTTAGTTATTGCTCCGTAAGTTTTCTTATGTCGAGCAAAACAAATGACAATTAAATTAATTACTTTTGTGATTAGTTTGGTTGTGTATTCCAATTAGATTAATTATGGGTTCTCTTGTAATTAATCTAGTTGAGTATTTTCGTGTCTCCATAAGTTCTCCTATGTTGAGCACAATCAATTGAATTGATCACCTCTTGTGTTTAATTTGATTTTGTATTCCGATTGAAATTAATCATGGGTTTAATTGTGATTAATTTGATTGAGTTCTTTGGATATAGAAAATCGTTCTCATGGTTTTTGGTGTCCAATAAAATCCTTCTTTTCTTTTGAAATTAAGGTCGCTCTTCTTGTTCTTTCGGGAATGACATTTAATGGGGAAGAGTTCTTTTGAACTTGTGCTTAATGGTCATATCTTGAGGGGTGTGCGGCTATGGAATTTTAGAGGGGTTATCTTGTATCTTTAAACTCCTCGATGAATGCGTTTTAGCTTCGGCTTTATGATTGCATCTAAATTAGTTGGTATGTATTTTTTCTTTTTGTCATGAAATGTCTCTCTCGGAAATTTCATTATAATCCTGTTCTTATACCTTTGCCAATTCTATTGACAAAAATGGGGAGAATTAACATGTAATTCACACTACAAATACATATGGTTGTTGGATCATTTTGTACGGTGGAGTGGTTTCCATGTGAGATGGAGTATTGACTAAGGGGGAGTGATACATATCACCATAGTATTATTGTTGAAGTTGTGATACAATTGGACATTGCCACTGTGTAATAATACTATGACACTGTATAACAATGATCGAGACCGATGCTTTCTCATTGTTATAGCTACGGATCTTCAACAACGGTGATGCTAAACTTACAACCTTTGGGATCATTGGAGTACTTGGAAGTGATGAAGATTTCGAGGAATGTTGAAGATTAGACATGTGGAATAGGAGATACTAGAGTTTTTTTTATCTTTTTTGTATTCCATATATATTGATAATTTTGTCACTAAAATTGACAAAGGGGGAGATTGTTAGAGCATTTCTCGTCGAACTCGCATGCGTTGCTATCTCAAGCATGTTTGTCAATGTTATTGATCAAAACTATAAGTCTTGATTTATAGTCTATTATAGCTAAGTATACCTCTCTTATCTATATCTCGAAATACGTGTTAGTAAGCTTTTCGCTTCGATCAAGTTTATCTTTACCAAGTGACGAAAGTCATGATATGTTTCAATCATCTTGAAAATTGCTTTGACGAGAAATGATGTAACAACTATAAAACGTCCTATAAGAATGTTTCAATGATTGAAATGAGAGTTTAGATTACATAACCAATGGTGGACATAAGCATTGTTGTGGAAACACATTTATGTATAAGTCCTATTCCTTGAACCAAAGTTTGCGAACTTTGTTGATCAAGAGAACCAGAAGAATGGCGTGAGCCAAGTCCGCGAACTCAGTCCGCGAACTGCCGAAGTTCTCAAACCCGAAAATTTATGCTGGAGTTGACAAACTACTTGCGTGAAGATAAGTCCGCGAACTCAGTCTGCGAACCTAGTCTGTGAACCGGCGAAGTTCTCATACCCGAGAATTTCTGCTGGAGTTTGTAAACTCTTCCCGGTAACTTAAGTCCGCGAACCTAGTCTACGAACTTGAGAAGGTTATATATCTGAAGATGATTTCTGAAATTAAACTTAAAAAGACTAAGGAATGCAGTTTGAAAAACGTGACTATAATAGTTCATGAACCGATTCAAGTGAATCAAATCATCTTTGCTTCAATTGTGTCTTGTGTAGTACATAAGATTTTATTGCAATTGAACAACTCTCTAACTAGTTCATTTGAAGTCATTTGAACTAGTTATGGTGAAGAATAACGTGGTTGATGAAATTCTCATATGGCTAACCTTTTGGTTAACTATTGTTGAACCAACAAGTGCATACGTTTGGGTACGGTTAACAAACCTAGAAGCGTGCTTTGTCAAGTGTGTGTAACAAGCTAAGTTTTCGATCTAAAGGTTGAGAAATATTAGCTTGAATCTAAATCAGGTTTTCATCTAACGGTGAATATTAAATTGTTTGTTACTAAGCTAACATTGATTGCAAACCCTGATTTGAAAGACTATATAGAGGAGACATTTAGTATTGTGCAAAACTAATCCCCACACCTTACCTGTGATACTAGTTTGCGTGCTAGAGTCGATTCTCCTTTAAACTCTGGTTTTCTTCTTCTAAAACCAGGTTAACGACTTAAAGACTTCATTGGGATTGTGAAGCCATAACGATACTACTTTTATCGTAGTTGTGTGATCTGATCTTGCACCTTCTACCGTATGAGTATAATCATATTGATTGGCTTGAGATTGATATCTCTGATAGGCAAGATATAAAAAATAATCACAAACATCTTCGTCTCATTGTTTGTGATTCTGCAACATCTTGTTTCGCTACCATATGATTAACATTGTTGTGAGGTGATTGATAACTCTAGGCTGTTCTTCGGGAATATAAGACCGGATTATCAATTGGTTTATGTTCACCTTGATTATTATCAAAAGATGGAACAAAACCTTTAGGGTTTATCTGTGGGAGACAGATTGATCCTTTGATAGACTTGTCTGTATGAGACAGATTTGTTTATTGTCAAAGCCTACGATTTTGAGTCGTAACAACTCTTAGTTGTGGGTGAGATCAGCTAAGGGAATCAAGTGCGTAGTATCCTGCTGGGATCAGAGGCGTATGAGCATAACTGTACCTTGGATCAGTGGGAGATTGATTGGGATTCAACTACAGTCCAGTCCAAAGTTAGCTTGGAGTAGGCTAGTGTCTGTAGCGGCTTAATACAATGTGTGTTCAATCTGGACTAGGTCCCAGAGTTTTTCTTCATTTGTGGTTTCCTCGTTAACAAAATTTCTGGTGTCTGTGTTATGTCTATTTCCGTATTATATTGTTTATCTTTATAATTGAAATAATACAGGTTGTGCTTTAGATCATCAATTAGAGTAATCCGACCTTTGGTTGTTGATTGTCATTGATTGATCCTTGGATATTGGTCTTTGGTACCATCCAAGTTATTCCTTGTGTTTGATTAAATACTCTCTGATTTCTATTAGCTCGAGTAAATCAAAACAAGAGAGAATATTAACACCTTGATATACTTTAATCTAGATTAAGTCTGACTGTCTAGTTGATTCTCTAGCAAAGTATATTGGAGTTAGTCCATATAGATTGCTAAGCGAAATATTGGGTGGTGTTGTTAGACCCCCACTTTTTCACCCTTGTCGAAAGTCATGATGACGTTTCAATCTTGAAAATAGCTTTGATGACGATAGTCGTGAATAACGATTGTTATAACATTATAGAATAATGTTTCAATGTTTGAAATGTAGAGTTGAGATTATCATCTATGGATATAAGCATATACAGTGTGTTCGCACATTAGTGTATAACTCCATGTGTCGGAATCCAAGTGCGTGCATATGTGTGCATGCGGTATTGGTGAAGGAGGTAGGTTGAGTACGCGTAACCACGAAATTTTTCATACCAAAAATTTCTGCTGGAGTTTGTAAGTTTTCAAACTAGTAAACTAGTCACATACGCGTACTCACGGAATTTTTCGAACCGGAAATTTCTGCTGAGTTTGTAAACTCAAATCCGGTAGCTAAGGTATGCGTACTCAAGCTGGTGAAATCTCAAATCGGTAGTTCATGGATTTAAAAAAATAAAATATAAGGAATGCAATCTTTACAAACTGTTGCTATATTGTTCATGAATTGATTCAAGTGGATCAAACCGATTTTGTTTCAATTGTGTCTATGAATAAAGACCTAAGAAATTGAACAACTCTTCAACTAGTTTTCATGAGTCATTTGAATTAGTTATGAGAAATGTTGGAGCATTTCTCGGTCGAACTCACATGCGTTGCTATCTCAAGAATGTTTGTCAATGTTAGTAATCAAAACTATAAGTCTTGATTTCTAGTCTATGATAGCTAAGTCACGGACTAGGATAGAAAGTGTAGTTGAGCTCAAGGACTTCATGGCGATTCTTCATACAAGTAGAAGAAATACTCAAGGAACCGGTGGACCTTCTCGACAAAAAGGTATGTGAAGACTTGAACTTATATATCACTCAAAAGTCTATCTACTTTATCTCCTACTCTTTGAGACAAGAAGTCGTATGCTATATATATAGACTTTGATTATACACATTTGGTATTTAGAGCCGAGTATACCTCTCTTATCTATATCTCGAAATACGTGTTAGTAAGCTTTTCGCTTCGATCAAGTTTATCTTTACCAAATGACGAAAGTCATGATATGTTTCAATCATCTTGAAAATTGCTTTGACGAGAAATGATGTAACAACTATAAAACGTCCTATAAGAATGTTTCAATGATTGAAATGAGAGTTTAGATTACATAACCAATGGTGGAAATAAGCATTGTTGTGGAAACACATTTATGTATAAGTCCTATTCCTTGAACCAAAGTTTGCGAACTTTGTTGATCAAGAGAACCGGAAGAATGGCGTGAGCCTAGTCCGCGAACTGCCGAAATTCTAAAACCCGAGAATTTATGCTGGAGTTGAAAAACTACTTGCGTGAAACTAAGTCCGCAAACTCAGTCTGCGAACCTAGTCCGCGAACCGGCGAAGTTCTCATACCCGAGAATTTCTGCTGGAGTTTGTAAACTCTGCCCGATAACTTAAGTCCGCGAACCTAGTCTGCGAACTTGAGAAGGTTATATATCTGAAGATGATTTCTGAAATTAAACTTAAAAATACTAAGGAATGCAGTTTGAAAACCGTGGCTATAAAAGTTCATGAACCGATTCAAGTGAATCAAATCATCTTTGCTTCAATTGTGTTTGTGTAGTACATAAGATTTTCTTGCAATTGAACAACTCTCTAATTAGTTCATTTGAAGTCATTTGAACTAGTTATGGTGAAGATGAACGTGGTTGATATGAAATGCTCATATGGCTAACGTTTTGGTTAACTATTGTTGAACCAGCAAGTTCATACGTTTGGGTAAGGTTAACAAACCTAGAAGCGTGCATTGTCAAGTGAGTGTAACAAGCTAAGTTTTCGATCTAAAGGTTGAGAAATATTAGCTTGAATCTAAATCAGGTTTCCATCTAACGGTGAGTATTTAATGCCTTGTTACTAAGCTAACATTGATTGCAAACCCTGATTTGAAAGACTATATAAAGGAGACATTTAGTATTGTGCAAAACTAATCCCCATACCTTATCTGTGATACTAGTTTGCGTGCTAGAGTCGATTCTCCTTTAAACTTTGGTTTTCTTATTCTAAAACCAGGTTAACGACTTAAAGACTTCATTGGGATTGTGAAGCCAGACCGATACTACTTTTATCTTAGTTGTGTGATCTGATCTTGCACATTCTATCGTATGAGTACAATCAGATTGATTGGCTTGAGATTGATATCTCCGATAGGAAAGATATAAAAAATAATCACAAACATCTTCGTCTCATTGTTTGTGATTCTGCAACATCTTGTTTCTCTACCATATGATTAACATTGTTGTGAGGTGATTGATAACTCTAGACTGTTCTTCGGGAATATAAGACCGGATTAACAATTGGTTCATGTTCACCTTGATTATTATCAAAAGATGGAACAAAACCTTTAGGGTTTATCTGTGGGAGACAGATTGATCCTTTGATAGACTTGTCTGTATGTGACAGATTTGTTTATTGTCAAAGCCTACGATTTTGAGTCGTAGCAACTCTTAGTTGTGGGTGAGATCAGCTAAGGGAATCAAGTGTGTAGTTTCCTGCTGGGATCAGAGGCGTAGGAGCATAACTGTACCTTGGATCAGTGGGAGATTGATTGGGGTTCAACTACAGTCCAGTCCGAAGTTAGGTTGTAGTAGGCTAGTATCTTTAGCGGCTTAATACAGTGTGTGTTCAATCTGGACTAGGTCCCAGGGTTTTTCTGCATTTGTGGTTTCCTCGTTAACAAAATTTCTGGTGTCTGTGTTATTTCTATTTCCGTATTATATTGTTTATCTGTATAATTGAAATAATACAGGTTGTGCGTTAGATTATCAATTAGAGTAATCCGAGCTTTGGTTGTTGATTGTCATTGATTGATCCTTGGATATTGTTCTTTGGTACCATCCAAGTTATTCCTTGTGTTTGATTAAAGACTATATGATTTCTATTAGCTCGAGTAAATCAAAACAAGAGGGAGACATTAACTCCTTGATATACTTTAATCTAGATTGAGTCTGATTGTCTAGTTGATTCTCTACCAAAGTATATTGGAGTTAGTCCATATAGATTGCTAAGCGAAATATTGGGTGGTGTTGTTAGACCCCCACTTTTTCACCCTTGTCGAAAGTCATGATGACGTTTCAATCTTGAAAATAGCTTTGATGACGATAGTCGTGAATAACGATTGTTATAACAATATAGAATAATGTTTCAATGTTTGAAATATAGAGTTGAGATTACCATATATGGATATAAGCATATACAGTCTATTCTCACATTAGTGTATAAATCCATGTGCCGGAATCCAAGTGCGTGCATATGTGTGCATGCGGTATTGGTGAAGGAGGCAGGTTGAGTACGCGTACCCGTACACGTAACCACAGAAGTTTTCATACCAAAAATTTCTGCTGGAGTTTGTAAATTTGCAAACTAGTAAACTAGTCACATACGCGTACTCACAGAAGTTTTCGAACCGGAAATTTATGCTGAGTTTGTAAACTCAAATCCGGTAGCTAAGGTACGCGTACTCAAGCTGGTGATATCTCAAATCGGTAGTTCATGGATTTAAAAAAATTTTTATAAGGAATGCAATCTTTACAAACTGTGGCTATATTGTTCATGATTTGATTCAAGTGGATCAAACCGATTTTGTTTCAATTGTGTCTATGAATAAAGACCTAAGAAATTGAACAACTCTTCAACTAGTTTTTATGAGTCATTTGAACTAGTTATGAGAAATGTTAGAGCATTGCTCGGTCGAACTCGCATGCGTTGATATCTCAAGAATGTTTGTCAATGTTAGTAATCAAAACTATAAGTCTTGATTTCTAGTCTATGATAGCCAAGTCTCGGACTAGGATAGAAAGTGTAGTTGAGCTCAAGGACTTCATGGCGATTCATCATACAAGTAGAAGAAATACTCAAGGAACCGGTGGACCTTCTCGACAAAAAGGTATGTGAAGACTTGAACTTATATATCACTCAAAAGTCTATCTACTTTATCTCCTACTCTTTGAGACAAGAAGTCGTATGCTATATATATAGACTTTGATTATACACATTTGGTATTTCGAGCCGAGTATACCTAACTTATATATATCTCGAAATACGTGTTAGTAAGCTTTTCGCTTCAATCAAGTTTATCTTTACCAAGTGACAAAAGTCATGATATGTTTCAATCATCTTGAAAATTGCTTTGACGAGAAATGGTGTAACAACTATATAACGTCCTATAAGAATGTTTCAATGATTGAAATGAGAGTTTAGATTACATAACCAATGGTGGACATAAGCATTGTTGTGGAAACACATTTATGTATAAGTCTTATTCCTTGAACCAAAGTTTGCGAACTTTGTTGATCAAGAGAACCGGAAGAATAGCGTGAGCCAAGTCCGCGAACTCAGTCCGCGAACTGCCGAAGTTCTCAAACCCGAGAATTTATGCTAGAGTTGACAAACTACTTGCGTGAAACTAAGTCCGCGAACTCAGTCTGCGAACCTAGTCCGCGAACCGGCGAAGTTCTCATACCCGAGAATTTCTGCTGGAGTTTGTAAACTCTGCCCGGTAACTTAAGTCCGCGAACCTAGTCTGCGAACTTGAGAAGGTTATATATCTGAAGATGATTTCTGAACTTAAACTTAAAAAGACTAAGGAATGCAGTTTTCAAACTGTGTCTATAAAAGTTCATGAACCGATTCAAGTGAATCAAATCATCTTTGCTTCAATTGTGTCTCGTGTAGTACGTAAGATTTTCTTGCAATTGAACAACTCTCTAACTAGTTTATTTGAAGTCATTTGAACTAGTTATGGGTAAGAAGAACATGGTTGATATGAAACGCTCATATGGCTAACCATTTGGTTAACTATTGTTGAACCAACAAGTGCATACGTTTGGGTACGGTTAACAAACCTAGAAGCGTGCATTGTCAAGTGTGTGTAACAAGCTAAGTTTTCGATATAACGGTTGATAAAAATTAGCTTGAATCTAAATCAGGTTTTCATCTAACGGTGAATATTTAATGCTTTGTTACTGATGCGTGTCGTAACCACAACAAATTAATTAATATTTTTCCACCTAATTAACAAGTAATATAGTGTAGTCAAGTTCGTTCCCACGAGGAGCAAGAGGTTTTAGTTGTCACAAAAGGAGGGATTGGTTTTAGATTTTAAATACAAAAGAAAGTAAATAAAGTAATTAAAAGTTTAAGTTGAAATTAATAAGAGAAATTAGATCAAGGAATCCTTCTTCGTTGCAAAATAATGATTCAAGTTATGTTCTTTTCCACTTTTTATTAGTCACAGATTATCACCAACCGTAGGTAAAACAGCTAGCTCAGTGCTAAACCCCTAAATCCCTAGTATCACCGGATACGGAAGTTCTCGACTACCGGATTCTATTCACCAAACCACCTAGTAGTAGCTCACTCAAGATGTAATTTAGTTAAACGCATTAAGATTTTATGAATTTATTAGGTTGATATTAGTAGTTAGACTCTTAGCTCAAGGTCTACTTGCTAACGTTGTTTTCACACACAATTGCTCCACGGAATCCCTCCGCAAGGTCTCGTGCTTGCTACTTGTGTAAATAGTCAAGAAACGATTACTTATCCCCTAACTTTCACTAGCTTTAGATCAATTAACAAATCAATTTAGTAGGCCTCCTAAACAATCTATAAAACACTCAAAACAAACGTAAAATACAAAATTCACAAGAAAAAATAGCAAAGAAAGCATAACTACTACATAGTAAATTAGGTGTTTTAGACACGTATCAAATTCCCCCATACTTAGACTTTTCTAGTCCTCGGGCAAATCAAACTAAAACTTACAACTTCAAAGCGTTCCAGCGTCCCAAGCATCCAAAGAGTTATGAGGACATAGAGTTTCTGCATGCTAGTAATAAGAAGTTAGAAATACCAAAGAACATGTCTTTATTCTTAAATGTTGAGTGAGAAATAACCACACCATAATGAGAGAATACGTGTTTGAGAAGCGATCAATAAGCATTTCTCCTTGACTTCTGCCTCACCAAAAAGGGTTTTATGAAATTTCACTCAAAAGACGTACTTTTTATGGTTCTCACTTGTGTGCAGGTAGGAATGAAGAGAGAATTCCTGCAACACGTTGAATGGTGGGAAGGACAACTTACGAAATATTTTAAAAACCCACATCTTTTAATATTTTGAAAAATCATTTTTCTGACGATCTCTAAGAAAGGAAATCAACCACTATTATCGAGGATGAGATTACTTACTTACCTTCACATCCGATTGCAAATTATGATAACACCACTCTCACGGCATCCAATAGTAACGTCTTCGCTCCTCGTTTTCATCTTCTTGGTCGTCGTCTTCGGCTTCAACTATTGATGATAAATGCTCGAACATCGTAATTCCTTGACAATTTGTAACTTTCTTCCTCAAAATCCTTGTCGCTTGAAACTTCCTTATAGATTTTCCTTCCCCACGGCTTATTAAATAAATAAAATCAATGATAAATTTTTCTCTTGTCTCATTTTTTTTTTCAATTTACTTTTTTTTTAGAGACAAGAGAAATAAAATACAAAACAAAGTGAAAATAAAAACAAACCATGGCCGTGGGAAAAGTACTTTACCGCTTGATTCTTCACAACTTGTATCGTCTCGAAATCATAAACTTCAATAATTCTCACCTTTTGCTTTTCTTTGCTCTTGTAAATAAGTCTTCAACTTGGATATAAAATTACGCTCATTGTCTAGTTGCTTTACTTGGATATGAAATTTGCTCTTTTCTTGTTCCGTTGCTTGTAAACCTTGAACTTTTTCAACTTTCCTTGTAGATTTTGATGTCGCTCCCTTGTTGATGATGATGGTGTTTCTATGGATCCGTTGTTGTCAAGAGAGAGAATGGCGCTAACTGCAAATCGAACTACAAGAAGGAGGCTTTCATCTATAGACGTCACCCTCATGATTTGACAAAATTAGCACTCAAGAGATCAAAGAGTAGTGCTTCTATTGGTGGGAAGTTGGGTAGCTCACCATTCTACCCAGAATTAACGTACGGTGACACACACTCAAAAGAAAGCTCTTTAGTTATTTATAAATAAATCTGGTCGGTGCCTCGCATGATATAAATAGGGTAGTCTCCACTAATGATTGATCAGCAACTCTAATAATGCATGTCTCCATGCTCCTAATCTGCATCACCGGCATGATTAAATCCATTATTTAACACTCTAACAAGCAAGAAATCCGAACGTAGTTCCCTAACACGTCCAGGTTCAATTATGTCGGTCAGAATTCTCTATGTAAACATACTTAGAAGTATGCTAGTAACTCTAAAATCTCTAAAAGTTGGAGGTTGTATGCAATTTTTTTTATTTTTTTTTGTTAAATATGCTTAACCACTCCCCCACACTTAAATCTTACATTGTCCTCAATGTAATTGAATCATCCAAGTAAAGTCAAGGTGGGAAATCCTAGTATGATATGGAACAAGAAAAAATAAATAAACAAAAGAAAAAGAAAATAAAAAGTAAAAGGATAAGGATAAGAAATACAAAACCTATGGGTTGCCTCCCATTTAGCGCTTGTTTTAAAGTCGACGGCCGACTTGGTTTCTTGTAAGATTCACTCCCCATATACTAACAATCTGAAAATTTGGGGATCCACCCACAGTACATGTTTTGCAAACAATAACTCCATACAAATGTCAGCACAAGAAAATAATAATAATGTTATCGCTCGATAGAAATTTCCCCCACACTTGGTCTTGTCCACACTCGGAAGTGCATAAAGAACATAGAATTTGGGAACTTCCATGTATTCCTCTTGGCAAACCTGCATAGTGTTAGCATCAAGTGTTTCCAATGGTGGATATCTAGAAACAAAATCATCCAAAAATACTTTCGAAGCACATACATTCAAACCAATAAGAGGTAAAGGAGAAGAATCAATATGCAAAGGGTTTGACAAACCTTGCACAATTTCCTGTATTATGGAATCCTCTTCATCTTTAAAAAATTCAAGTGAATTACTTACCTCTTATATATCGTGGTCCTCTATCAAACCTTGCAACCATTCTTCATCGTTTTCTACCTTAACCGAAGTCTCGACATCATTAAAATCATTGGCAAGTTCAATTGGGTCTTCCAAAAAATCAATGAATTTGGTTTCATCCTCTAGCATCATCTCTTCAACATTCTTATCATCGGAATCGGGTCATTCACTAAAATAATTTTCATCGGTATAAATTGTAAGATCTTGCGAGGGTGTTACACCGTTTATAACAATAGGTAAGTCACACCCAATCTCCTCTTTTTGAATAAGTGAAGGATCGTTATTATGATCCGGAGTTGGAATAACTTCCTCATTGTTGCAACGCTCATACACTACCGCGGACTCATTTATTTCCCTAAGGAATTTTTTAAAAGCGCTAATTGCATCTTCCTCAAGCTCTACCTTTTGAATAAGTGATTGATCATTATTAAGATCAAGGCTCGAGTAAGCTACACTAGCGTCATCAAAAGTCTCCAAAGGTTGGTCCTTTTCAACACAACCATCTTCACTTTCAGATTCACCATAATAAGAATCTTCATCGGTTTCATAACCTTTATTCAGACGTCGTTTAAGTTCCATATGAATGGTCCTACTAATTTCTGCGACAATCTCTTCCGAGGTTCCATCATCTTCCAACTTGTATAATTTTTGTGCAAGTTTCTTGACGTTCACACGCTTACCACCGTTGGCTACAATAGGTTCTCTTTCCCAGGACTCTCCCTTTTGAATGGGTGAATGATCATAACTACGATCCAGAGTCGGGTAAGAAAAAGTGTTGCAGAAATTGGTTTGTGCGACGTTCTTTTTATCACGGTCAAGTTGGTCTAGTACTTGTCGCATATCTTGCAATTCTTTCATAATCTGCATACAACTCGAATGAAGCCAAATAGAAGTAGACTTATCCCACCTTGGTGCTTGACTTACATACCTACTACAAGGTTGTTGATATGTATGAGAATATCCATAAGGTTTTGTAGGAAATTGATCATAGCCAAAAGATTGGTTTTGGTTGTATCCTAAAGATGGTTGGAAGTTGCCATAATGTTGAGGTTGAAAACCGTATTGATTGTTTTAATATGCTTGCTCTTGTCCACCGTACATGGAAAACTGGTACCTGAAATAGAAAATCTAGAAAACAAAGTTAAAAACAAAAATAAAACGAAAATAAAAACAACTAAAGCCGGGGAGCAACGGCGCCAAAATTTGATGTGTGTCGTAACTACAACAAATTAATTAATATTTTTCCACCTAATTAACAAGTAATATAGTGTAGTCAAGTTCGTTCCCACGAGGAGCAAGAGGTTTTAGTTGTTTAGTTGTCACAAAAGGGGGGATTGGTTTTAGATTTTAAAAACAAAAGAAAGTAAATAAAGTAATTAAAAGTTTAAGTTGAAATCAATAAGAGAGATTAGATCAAGGAATCCTTCTTCGTTGCAAAACAATGATTCAAGTTATGTTGTTTTCCACTTTTTATTAGTCACAGATTATCACCAACCGTAGGTAAAACAGCTAGGTCAGTGCTAAACCCCTAAGTCCCTAGTATCACCGGATACACAAGTTCTCGACTACCGGATTCTATTCACCAAACCACCTAGTAGTAGCTCACTCAAGATGTAATTTAGTTAAACGCATTAAGATTTATGAATTTATTAGGTTGATATTAGTAGTTAGAATCTTATCTCAAGGTCTACTTGCTAACGTTGTTTTCACACACAGTTGCTCCACGAAATCCCTCCGCAAGGTCTCGTGTTTGCTACTTGTGTAAAGAGTCAAGAAACGATTACTTATCCCCTAACTTTCACTAGCTTTAGATCAATTAACAAATCAATTTAGTAGGCCTCCTAAACAATCTATCAATCAACCATGAATGTATAAACATTCCTATTAGTAAAAACAAACGATAATCATGTGAAAAACTTCAAAGTAGATTTAAAAACAAAAATCAAAACATGTTAAGAACTAGGAATTCATCCTCAATCAATAAGAAAATTAGCTACTCATTTTTTTGAAATTCACACAAATAATTAAAGGGAGAATTTTTAAAGTTTACACAAGTAATTAAAATAAGAATTTTGAAAGCAAGCAAAAACACAAGTGTTGTGTGTGTAGAGAGGTGTGTAAAAGTGTGTGGAGAACTTCTCTATTTATAAGCTTCAATATACTTGCAATCCTCTTAGGAATAGAATCCCTTTCCTTTTGTAGCTCAAATTCCAAATCCTTGTCTTTGTAAAACTCTTCCACCTTCTCCTTCCAAATTCAAGCCCAATTCCTCAAACCCATTCCAATTCTAGGTCTTCATACCCCATGAAAGAAACTCATACAAAAATCTATTATTTTGGTCGCAGGGAAAATCTTGGAATCATCGGAATTCGGCCGGAAAAGTCATCGTCGTCCACTTGAGTATCACTGCCGGTCACCGGATATACTTCTCCGTCGACGGAATATTCCGTCACGGTGCCATTTAAGTTAACAGTAAAACTAACGGTCATCGTCAGTCAATCGGGTCAAAGGAAGGGATGTCATCCATTGAGTCAGCAACGAGTCAGATGATAACTCAGCTGACTGGTCTTACTTGCTTGGGTTGAATCGGCTCATCGTCCGGTATTGAGTTGACTCAGTTGAGAAATGATTTCAGCAGAGTCTCCCCTGTTTTTGGCTGTTTCCCGACCATTTTTCAGGCCATTCTTTTTGGTCTTCTCCTGTAAAGAATCCTAAGCATACATCTATTCATTTCAAGCACATTCATTCAAACACCACCAACAACTATTCTTTTCTATCACTGGAAGCAACAACAGAACCCATTTTTCATCTCTTAATCCAGAAGCAGTTGTTCTTTATCTGAACCTGACTGAACCCAAGTTTATTTCATCATCAATTATGTTCCAAACCCATGTCTCTAATCAACAGCACCACCATCTTCTTTCTCAATTTAAGTATCACCAGCTATCCATCCTTAATCCATTGACAGGATCATCACAAACCCGTTCTTTAGATACGAATTGTAACTCGTTTCAATTTCATCACCAGGAACTCAATTCTGCTCTGTATCTAACACTGATAAACACCCATTCTCTGCATTTGAGCTTCTTCTTGTCTGCAAAACCCTAACTTCAATTTTTGCCATTACCCCTTAACATCAATTTCTCTTGTTCATCTCAGAGAGCAACAACAACTCAATCAATCCCAACCCATCTTCGATTTCCATTACAGCCGCACAATCAACATCATCTCTCTGAATTCAATTTCTTCATCTGATTTCTGTATTTCGAGTAGCAACATATCAATAGTTATCTTCATGGCTATAATCTTCCAGTCAAACCCAACACCCTGATTTGAAACTCTCGAATTCCTTTCTTTCACTTCGATTGGATCTCTCGCTCTGCTGTGCCTCTATTTCTCTTTCTCAATTTCAACAGCACCAAAACAAACCCTAATTTCTTCATTATTATCTCATTCATTAACAACTCGGCTTCGATCTAACAGCTTGAGCTATAACTGTCGGAGAATCTCACAGAAACCCCATCTCCAATATATGGCTGTTCCATCATCTTCTCTATCTCGGATTCATTCTCTCAATTTCACCTCTCGGTTCTGCTTATGGTTGCGCAGCTTTTCTTCCTTCTCAATTTCAGGTGCAAGGATAAATGAGAGTAATGAAACACTCTCTCAATTCTAGGGTTACAAATGATTGGGGTGGATTTAGACACCCCACTTTATAAGAACCACCCAACTGGAAATCCCCTTATCTTCAGCTTGATTATATTTAGTACTCCTCCAGATAGAGTTTCCCCTTAACCTTGATTGATCTCCAGATAGTGTTCGCCCATGAAATGACATTTTTTCCCTTTATGCTCAAATTGTGTGATTTCTTCTTCTTTTCCTCCGTGCGACTCCAAAATACCTAAAACACTCAAAACAAACGTAAAATACAAAATTCACAAGAAAAAATAGCAAAGAAAGCATAACTATTACATAGTAAATTAGGTGTTTTAGACACCTATCAGTTACTAAGCTAACATTGATTGCAAACCCTGATTTGAAAGACTATATAAAGGAGACATATAGTATTGTGCAAAACTAATCCCCACACCTTACGTGTGATACTAGTTTGCTTGCTAGAGTCGATTATCCTTTAACCTTTGGTTTTCTTCTTCTAAAACCAGGTTAATGAGTTAAAGACTTCATTGGGATTGTGAAGCCAGACCGATACTACTTTTATCGTAGTTGTGTGATCTGATCTTGTATCTTCTATCGTACGAGTACAATCAGATTGATTGGCTTGAGATTGACATCTCCGATAGGCAAGATATAAAAAGTAATCACAAACATCTTCTTCTCATTGTTTGTGATTCGGAAACATCTTGTTTTGCTACCATACGATTAAGATTGTTGTGAGGTGATTATTAACTCTAAGCTGTTCTTCGGGAATATAAGACCAGATTATCAATTGGTTCCTGTTCACCTTGATTATTATCAAAAGACGGAACAAAACCTTTAGGGTTTATCTGTTTGAGACATATTGATCCTTTGATAGCCTTGTCTGTGTAAGACAGATTTGTTTATTGTTAAAGCCTGCGATTTTGGGTCGTAGCAACTCTTAGTTGTGGGTGAGATCAGCTAAGGGAATCAAGTGCGCAGTATCATGCTGGGATCAGAGGCGTAGGGAGTACAATTGTACCTTGGATTAGTGGGAGACTAATTGGGGTTCAACTACAGTCCAGTCTGAAGTTAGCTTGGAGTAGGCTAGTGTCTGTAGCGTCTTAATACAGTGTGTGTTCAATCTGGACTAGGTCCCGGGGTTTTTTTGCATTTGCGGTTTCCTCGTTAACAAAATTTCTGGTGTCTGTATTATTTCTATTTCCGCATTATATTGTTTATCTTTATAATTGAAATAATACAGGTTGTGCGTTATATTATCAATTAGAGTAATTCGACCGTTGGTTGTTGATTGTCATTAATTGATCCTTGGATATTGGTCTTTGGTACCATCCAAGTTATTCCTTGTGTTTGATTAAAGACTCGCTGATTTCTATTAGCTTGAGTAAATCAAAACAAGAGAGAGATGTTAACTCCTTGAGATACTTTTACCTAGATTGACTCTGACTGTCTAGTTGATTCTCTAGAAAGTATTTCGGAGTTAGTCCATACAGATTGCTAAGTGAAATATTGGGTGGTATTGTTAGACCCCCGCCTTTTCAATTGGTATCAGAGCAGGCAAACACGTTCAAGACCTTACAAGTCTGTGTTTGTAGCGATATGACTTGATGGACAGTTGTGCTATCTCAGTAAACGACCAGTCTTCGATGGCTCAAACTACCTATGGTGGAAAATGTCTATGCGTACTTTTATTGAATCGCGAGATTTCCAATTATGGGTATATTTTGTCAATGTCTATGAGGTTCCCGTTGTTATAGTTGAAAATGTTACCATGCCTAAAAACATCGGTACATATACTGCTTCTGAGTCACTTGTTGCAAAGCAAAACTCCGATGGTTTGAATGCCATCATGCATGCCATTACCCGGGATCTTCGACACCATGTGGCTTCATGCTCCACGTCTAAAGATGCCTGGGATACTTTAGAAACTGTATTTGAAGGTAACACCAGCGAAAAGGAAGCTAGGCTTCAAAACCTTAACTCCGATTGGGAAAACCTTCATATGGAAGAAGAGGAGTCATTTGACGAATTTTATCACAAAATGTCTGAAATTGTTAATGCATCTTGTGCATTAGGTAGGACTATTCCTGAAAGGGAAATTGTGATGAAGATTCTCAGATCGCTGCCATTTAAATACGAATCTATAAAACATGCCATCGTTTAGGGAAATAATCTTGATACTCTTTCGTTAAACACGCTTGTTGGGAAGCTTAAAATTTTCGATCGCGAACTTAAATCAAGAGATAAACATCACTGGTCTAGTGGTCATGTTACTACTCCTGATGGAAAATCACATTGTCCTAAATTGATTGATAAGAAAATTGAGAATTGCTTTGTGTCAACGTTGTCTCGATTTATACAACAGCTTAAGAAAATTCTTGGAAAAAGTAAAATAAAGTCTCAAAAATAAGTTCGATCAATCAAAAAGGAGGATAAGAGAGTTCATAAAAACTGTACTAGCGAAATTGCTCTCGTGTGATGTAAAAGTGTTCATACTTCCAAAGGTCCGGATACTGAGGTGAATAAGATAACTAAAGCATGGATGAATACTCTTGATTATTGTCTTGAGGATGAAATCTGTGATTGTTCTCTTAATCTCTTGGCTGAAAATCACAATTGTGATTCTTATACGATATGTCGAATAACTACGACTGTGTATCGTAAGCCGTGTCAGCAAATGTCTCCCGATTATGTATCACTCTCCAGTCATCTTGACAACAAGGGTGATACAGAAAAACACAAGATGCTACCAAAACTCTAGGTTTCCTTGTGTAAAAATCAGGATCATCTTAGCACGAATGATCAAGAGCAATCCTTCTCTGCTAAACATTGTGTGCAGAAGAAGAAGAAGAAGAAATCTCCTGTGAAATCTTTTTCCCCTCAAAAAGTGATTTCTAGAATGGTGCCGTATTTGCGCAAATCAACAATCAAGTCCTTCAAAACTGTGATTAAAAGGGAAAAGAATGATGTGCATAACTCTTCTTTTCTAAAGAATAAGCAAAAACTTGGATTAACAAATAATTCCTCCCCTCACGAGATATATCCCAGTCCTATATTGGATTGGAATGATTATGATTTATAATCTTGTTATTCATGATTCTTTCGTCTATCCCTCTTAAGGAAGAATCATGATTTTCGAGAGGGTTGAGTTGGAATGTGTCTGTTAATTCTCTAGGGGTTTTTGGATTTTGTTTATTCTCCGTTTGTACCGTTATTGTTCATGTACGGTTTCTGACTCTTTAAAAGATCTTTTCTGGTGATAACCTAATTCTGTTAGGGTTTGGTAAAAGGTCGTTTTAGGAAATTCTTCATCTTCATTCTTTTAAAATGAAGTTTCTCCTCTTATGGATGATCATTTCATTTATCTTCTCTATCATGTCCTCCTCTAGTCTTTCAAGCAAAGAAAGTGATGTATGGACTGTTCTGTTTCCCTCTAAGAAGATTCTTTTTGATTCTTCCGATAACGAGATGTGTTATGACAAGCGTATCTCATCGTATGATGAGAATCCTTCGGTCTCACAACTTGATAAGCTGTCTTTAACCATAAATCTTGTCTTGGATCAAGTACATGCCCTGAAAAGTGAACTCGAAGCTTCCTCCAAAAGACTTGAAGAAAAGGTGGATAATCTTGAATCCAGGATTGATCTAATCGAAGATGAGCTTGATGAATATAGGGAATATGAGAAGAATTTTCAAAGTAAGTGAAATGCATCATAGAAGTTTATTTGTTGCCTAGTAAGTCTTCTTTTTGATTTAGTTGGAAGAATAACTAGTGCTTTGAATAGCAATGATTGTGACTACACATAGCTATTATTTTTCATCTTCTTGTTCTTTTGTAGGTTTATTGGTTTAAATTCTAAAATTATTTGGAGGATGATGTTTTTGCAGTATTAATATTTATGATTTGACATATTGCAATTTTTTATGGGATATTGGTGTTTACGTCCATGAACTATGTTTGTTCCATACTTTGTCAAAAGTAAAGTCGTTCGTGATCGGTATTCATGTACTGGTAAAAGAATGAATGGACTTTTGACAAATAAAAAAGTTAAGCCTGTATTGTCAAATATTTGATGGAAGATAGTTTAAAAATCTTTTGTTTTCAAGGATTATGTCTACTAATATTGTTATGCAAATAGTGATGGGAAGATAGAATGAATCCTTGTGTATTCCGCAGTATTGATCATTCTTGATCCATATTTTATGTATTACTGTGAGGCTCCATAATGTATCTTATGTTGAGCACTATACAACCAAGTTGATTTTTTTAACTTAGTTGGTGTTCCGTGAGGTATGTTATGTCGAGCATATTGAACTAAATTAATCATCTTGTTTGGTTATTTAATTATTGCTCCGTAAGTTTTCTTATGTCGAGAAAAATGACAATTAAATTAATTACTTTTGTAATTAGTTTGGTTGTGTATTCTAATTATATTAATTATGGGTTCTCTTGTAATTAATCTAGTTGAGTATTTTCGTGTCTCCATAAGTTCTCTTATGTTGAGCACAATCAATTGAATTGATCACTTTTTGTGTTTAATTTGATTGTGTATTCCGATTAAATTAATCATAGGTTTAATTGTAATTAATTTGATTGAGTTTTTGGATATAGAAAATCATTCTTATGGTTTTTGGTGTCCAATAAAAATCCTTCTTTTCTTTCGAAATTAAGGTTGCTCTTGTTGTTCTTTCGGGAATGACATCAAATGGGGGAGAGTTCTTTTGAACTTGTGCTTAATGGTCATATCTCGAGGGATGTGCGGCTTTGGAATTTTAGAGGGGTTATCTTGTATCTTTAAACTCCTTGATGAATGCATTTAGCTTCGGCTTTATGATTACATCTAAATTAGTTGGTATGTATTTTTTTTTCCTTTTTTCGTGAAATGTCTCTTTCGGAAATTTCATTATGATCCCGTTGTTGTACCTTTGCCAATTTTATTGACAAAAAGGGAGAGAATTAATATGTAGTTCACACTACAACTACATATGGTTTTCGGATCATTGTGTAAGGGGGAGTGGTTTCCATGTGAGATGGAGTATTGACTAAGGGGGAGTGATACATATCACCATAGTATTATTGTTGAAGTTGTGATATACTTGAACTTTGACGCTGTGTAATAATACTATGACACTGTATAACAATGATCGAGAACTATGTTTTCTCATTTTTATAGCTACGGATCTTCAAAAACGGTGATGCTAAACTTACAACCTTTTGGATCATTGGAGTACTTAGAAGTGACGAAGATTTCGAGGAATGTTGAAGATTAGACATGTGGAATAGGAGCTACTAAAGTTTCTTTATCTTTTTTGTATTCCATATGTATTGATAGTTTTGTCACTAAAATTGATAAAGAGGGAGATTGTTAGAGCATTGCTCGGTCGAACTCGCATGCGTTTCTATCTCAAGCATGTTTGTCAATGTTAGTGATCAAAACTATAAGTCTTGATTTCTAGTCTATTATAGCTAAGTCTCGGACTAGGATAAAAAGTGTAGTTGAGCTCAAGGACTTCATGGCGATTCATCATACAAGTAGAAGAATTACTCAAGGAACCAGTGGAACTTCTCGACAAAAAGGCATGTTAAGACTTGAACTTATCTATCACTCAAAAGTCTATCTACTCTATCTCCTACTCTTTGAGACAAGAAGTCGTGTGCTATATATATAGACTTTGATTATACACATTTGGTATTTCGAGCCGAGTATACCTCGCTTATCTATATCTCAAAATATGTGTTGGTAATCTTTTCGCTTCGATCAAGTTTATCTTTATCTTGTGACGAAAGTCATAATATGTTTCAATCATCTTGGAATTTCATTGACGAGAAATGGTGTAACAACTATATAACGTCCTCTAAGAATGTTTCAATGATTGAAATGAGAGTTTAGATTACATAACCAATGGTGGACATAAGCATTATTGTGGAAAAACATTTATGTATAAGTTTTATTCCTTGTAACAAAGTTTGCGAACTTTGTTGATCAAGAGAACCGGAAGAATGACGTGAGCCAAGTACACGAACTCAGTCCGCGAACTGTCGAAGTTCTCAAACCTGAGAATTTCTGCTGGAGTTGACAAACTACTTGCGTGAAGCTAAGTCCGCGAACCCAGTCTGCGAACCGACGAAGTTCTCATACCCGAGAATTTCTGATGGAGTTTGTAAACTCTGCCCGGTAACTTAAGTCCGCGAACCTAGTCTGTGAACTTGAGAAGGTTATATATCTGAAGATGATTTCTGAATTTGAAATTAAAAAGACGAAAGGAATGCAGTTTGCAAACCGTGGCTATAAAAGTTCATGAACCGATCCAAGTGAATCAAATCATCTTTGGTTCAATTGTGCCTTGTGTACATAATATTTCCTTGCAATTGAACAACTCTCTAACTAGTTTATTTGAAGTCATTTGAACTATTTATGGTGAAGAAGAACATGGTTGAAATGAAATGCTCATATGGCTAACCATTTGGTTAACTATTGTTGAACCAATAAGTGTATATGTTTGAGTACGGTTAACAAACCTAGAAGCGTGCATTGTCAAGTGTGTATAACAAGCTAAGTTTTCGATCTAACGGTTGAGAAATATTAGATTGAATCTAAACCAGGTTTTCATCTAAAGGTGAATATTGAATGCATTGTTACTAAGCTAACATCAATTGCAAACCCTGATTTGAAAGACTATATAAAGGAGACATCTAGTATTGTGAAAAACTAATCCCCGCACCTTATGGTGATACTAGTTTGCGTGCTAGAAAAGATTCTCCTTTAACCTTTGGTTTTCTTCTTCTAAAACCAGGTTAACGACTTAAAGACTTCATTGGGATTGTGAAGCCAGACCGATACTACTTTTATCGTAGTTTCATAATCTGATCTTGCATCTTCTATCGTACGAGTAAAATCAGATTGATTGGCTTGATATTGTTATCTCCAATAGGCAAGATATAAAAAGTAATCACAAACATCTTCGTCTCATTGTTTGTGATTCCGCAACATCTTGTTTCTCTACCATACGATTAAGATTGTTGTGTGATTGATAACTCTAGGCTGTTCTTCGAGAATATAAGACCGAATTATCAATTGGTTCCTGTTCAACTTGATTATTATCAAAAGACGGAACAAAACCTTTAGGGTTTATCTGTGGGAGACAGATTGATCCTTTGATAGACTTTTCTGCGTAAGACAGATTTGTTTATTGTCAAAGCCTGCGATTTTGGGTCTAACAACTCTTAGTTGTGGGTGAGATCAGCTAAGGGAATCAAGTGCGCAGTATCATGTTGGGATCAGAGGCGTAGGGTGTACAAATGTACCTTGGATGAATGGGAGACTGATTGGGGTTCAACTACAGTCCAGTCCGAAGTTAGCTTGGAGTGGGCTAGTGTCTGTAGCGGCTTAATACAGTGTGTTCAATCTGGACTAGGTCCCGGTATTTTTCTGCATTTGCGGTTTCCTCGTTAACAAAATTTCTGGTGTCTGTGTTATTTCTATTTCCGCATTATATTGTTTATCTTTATAATTTAAATAATACAGGTTGTGCGTTAGATCATCAATTAGAGTAATCCGACCTTTGGTTGTTGATTGTCATTGATTGGTCCTTGGATATTGCTCTTTGGTACCATCCAAGTTATTCCTTGTGTTTGATTAAAGACTCGCTGATTTTTATTAGCTTGAGTAAACCAAAACAAGAGAGAGATATTAACTCCTTGAGATATTGTTACCTAGATTGACTCTGACTGCTTAGTTGATTCTCTACAAAGTATTTCAGAGTTAGTCCATACAGATTGCTAAGCGAAATATTGGGTGGTATTGTTAGACCCCCGCTTTTTCAATAAAGATGAATACGATTAATATGAAAGTGCTCATATGGCTAACCATTGGTTAACTATTTGTGAACCAACCAAGTGTACACGTTTAGGTACGGTTACTCAAAACTAAGTGAATGCATTTCATTTGTGTGTGTGACATGCTAAGTTTCGATCTAACGGTTGAAAGATATTAGCTTGGTTGAATCAGATTTTTCATCTAACGGTGAATATTGCTTTGTTACCAAGGTCACCTAGATTGCAAACCCTGATTTGAAAACTATATAAAGGAGACATCTATCATTTAGACAAACTAATCCCCACACCTCCTATGTGATACTAGTTGGTTTGCTAGAGTCGATTCTCCTTTAACCTTAGGTTTCTTCTCGAGACCCCGTAGGTTAACGACTGAAAGACTTCACTGGGATTGTGAGGCCAGACGAAACTACTTTTCTTGTAGTTGAGCGATCTGATATTGCCATTTTCTATCGTACGAGTTCAATTGAATAATTGGCTTGAGATTATATCTTCGATAGGGAAAGATAAAAAGAAATCACAAACATACGATTTAGATTATTGTGAGTTGATTGATAATACCAGGCTGGTCTTCAGGAATATAAGTCCGGTCTATCAATTAGTTCATGTTCACCTTGATTTATCGAAAGACGGAACAAAAACTCTTGGGTATTTCTGTGGGAGACAGATTTATTCAATTCTATTTACTTTTCTGTGTGAGACGGATTTGTTTCTCAAGTCTTCGACTTTGGGTCGTAGCAACTCTTAGTTGTGGGTGAGATCAGCTAAGGGAATCAAGTGCGTAGTATCCTGCTGGAATCAGAGACGTAAGGAGCGCAACTGTACCTTGAATCAGTGTGATATTAATTAGGGTTCAACTACAGTCCAGAGCGAATTTAGTTTGTAGTAGGCTAGTATCTGTAGCGGCTTAATACAGTGTGGTGTTCACTCTGGACTAGGTCCCGGGGTTTTTCTGCATTTGCGGTTTCCTCGTTAACAAAACTTCTGGTGTCTGTATTATTTTTATTCTGCATTATATTTTGTTATATAATTGAAATATCACAGGTTGTGCGTTGTATCGATCAATTGTGAAATCCAACCTTTGGTTGTTGATTGGAAATCGATTGATCCTTGGATATTGGTCTTTGGTACCATGCAAGTTTATTATCATTGTATTTGATAAAGACTCGCAGGTTTCTATTTGCTTGAGTAAAGATCAAATCAAGAGATTGAGATATTAACTCCTCGATATACTTTTCTCTAGATTGAGTCTGACTGTCTAGTTGATTCTCTAGAAAGTATATTGGTGTTAGTCCATACAGATTGCTAATCGAAATATTGGGTGAAGTTGTTGTACCCCGCATTTTCAATTGGTATCAGAGCAGGCAAACATGTCCAAGACCTCAAAAGTCTGTGTTTGTAGCGATTTTACTCTATGGACAGAGGTGCTATCTCTATTAACGTACCACCAGTCTTCGATGACTCTAATTACTTATGGTGAAAAAATTTTATGCGAGATTTTCTTCAAGCGCGTGATTTTCAGTCATGGGTATATGTTGTTAATGGTTATGATGCTCCCGTTGTTGCAGTAGGTAACGTTAATGTTCCAAAAAATATTGGCGAATGCGATGTTGCTGAGATACTTGCTGCAAAGAAAAACTTTGACGGTTTGAATTCCATCATACATGCCATTACCCCAAATCTTCAGCACCATGTGTCAAACTGCACTAGGTCTAAAGATGCGTGGGATATCTTAGAAACCGTATTCGAAGGTAATACCAGTGAAAAGGAAGCTAGGCTTCAAAACCTTAATTTCGATTGGGAAAACCTTCGTATGGAAGATGAAGATTCATTTGATGAGTTTAATCACAAAGTGTCTGAAATTGTTAATGCATCTTTTGCATTGGGTAAGACTATTCCTGAAAAGGACATTGTGATGAAAATTCTCAAACCGCTGCCATCTAGATACGACTCTAAGAAGAATGCCATCGTTGAGGGAAATAACCTGGATAATATTTCCAGAAATACGCTGGTTGGGAAGCTTAAGATCTTTGATCACGAGCATTCATCCAAATCTAAGGATGTTGCGTTCAAAGCACTTAAAGACACAAAATTACTTGATAAAAGTAAAAATGTGTATATCTCTGGAGAAGATCATTCTGAGATAGATTCATCAGATGAAGATCTTGACAAATCGGTCTCGATGATCACAAGATAGTTTAGAGATCTTCTGTTGAAGAGAAGTAAACGGTTCTTCAAGGATAAGGCAAAAGCATCAGTCAAACCTCATAATCATATTCCTCCTAAAACAGGGACACAGATGAAACTGATGATGAGGATATGCCTCAGTGCTTTAAGTGTAAAGGTTTTGGTCATTTTGCTAACTAGTGCCCAAATGGTAGAAAATACACTGGGAACAAAGGTCTTGCTGCGATACTTGATGAGATGTCTGACAATTATGATTCTGATGAAGACAAAAAAATCAAGTGTTTCTCTTCTATGTGAAAATATTGATTTTGATAATTGTAGCAATACATACATCAATCTTGATAATCTTTTAGAAGAGAACCCAATCAAGATGGCAGAATCAATTGACCCTTCTTTTGGAAATTTGATGTTTAATGCTTTAGGATCTACTTTGTGCCTAGCAACTTGCACTTCACAAGTGCCTGAATCATCTTATGCGTTGACATGCTCCTATTTTTCTCTTAAGGGTCATGAATTTTCAAAGTGTTTCAAGTATAAACACAAGATAAGATATGTCAACAACCTTCAACGAAGAGAAGATCGTCTTGCCACCAAGCTTAAACTCCCGGAGAAAACAGCTGAGGTATGTAAGATTTTATCTTCATCGAAGAAATTAGTTTCCAAGAACACAACAAGACCATTAGAGAAGAAAGTATGGTCAAATCGTTTTGATAGACAAAGGTCTGTGGATTCCTCCCTCGAGGAACATGGTGGACAAATTGTTGTTCACCGCAACACAACTTGATTGTGTTGATTTGTAAATTTTGTCTCATGTGCCTGATCAAAAGAGACAAGATTTTGTACCTCTCAGGCTTTAGGAAAAGTTTTTTTTTCTTTTCTTAGTTTTTAGGAATTCCCTGTCTGTCATTAAAAGAGGGTTATTGTCGACAATTCTACTCTTTATAAGGTTGTGAGTTGGACGTGTACGAACCTGTTTAAAGGTTTCAAAAGCCTACATTCATTTTTCCTTCTCTGATATTCTTTATATCTTAAGACTGCTTGTTGAGGTTTGATTGTGAACTCCTCTCACAAAACCGTGCTTTCATGGATACTCCAAGCACCTTGTCTTATGATGGAAAATATATCAATATAATTGTTAAGCCATGAATCACTAAGGAAAAAGAGAAGTCTCTATTATCTCTAACTTTAAAAAGAAAAATAAGGAATGCGAGGAAGCCAAAAGCTGTTCCTTCAAACTCTCAGAAGTTTTCTGATGTTCTTGAAGAGTTGAAGCTGGCAAGAAAAGAGATTCATGAAATAAAGGCTTGTGTTTTAAGATCATTGGAAATTCAGAAGGCCCTGGTTCGACATCATCATCCAAGAAGGTTTATTGATATTAACTCCTATCTTCATGAACCATATGTACTAATGGATGTTGACGACAAGGAGTTCGGGGACGATAAAGAATTCTTCAAAAGTCTTATTGTATAGTAAATCTTCCTATGAGAACTTTATTCTTGTTTTGTTTAGAAGAATAACTAGAGTTTGGAATAGTCATTATTATGAGTACACATAGCTATGTCCAACGATTTCATCTTCTTGTTTTTAGGTTTATTTGTTTAAATTCTAAAGAATTATTTTGGAAGATGAGGATTGCAGTATTCATCTTTATGGTTTTATATATTGCAATATGGTATAAGATATGTGTGTTTGCGTCCGTGAACTATTATTGTCCCATACAATGTCAGAAGTTATCTCGTTTCTATGTCGATATGCATGTATTGATACAAGATCGATGAACTTTTGACAAACAAAAGTTAAGCCTATTATGTCAATTCTTTGATGGAAGATAGGTTAAAATATTTTTGTTACAAGGATTATGTCTATTGTATATCATTATGCAAATAGTGATGGAAAATATAATGAATCCTTGTATATTCCGCAGTATTGATCTTCCCTGATCCATATTTTATATATATATTGTGTGGCTCCATAAGTCTTCTTGTGTGAGCATATCCAAATAAACTAATCATAGATTCGTTTGTGAGTATTTTGGTTGTGTATTCCGATTAGATTAATCATGGGTTCTCTTGTGGTTAATTTGATCGATAATTTTTGGATAACAAAATCATATTTTTGGTTGTTGGTGTCGAAAGAAATCCTTCTTTTCTTGTAAAAGTAAGGTCGCTCTTGTCGTTTTTTCGGGAATGACATATAATGGGGGATAGTTCTTTTGAACTTGCGCTTAATTTCCATATCTTTGTGGGGAGTGCGACTGTGGAATATTTGAGGATTTATCTTGTATCTTTATAAACTCCGTGATGAATGCATTTAGCTTCGGCTTTATGATTGCATCAAAACAAAGTTAATATGTACTTTTCTTTGGTCTTGAAGTGTCTCCATGAGAATTTTGTTAGGATCCCGTTTTCTTACCTTTGCCAATTTAATTGACAACAATGGGGAGAATTAGTATGTAGTTCACACTACAAATACATATAGTTTTCGGATCATTATGTAAGAGGGAGTGGTTTTCATGTTGAGACGAAGTATTGACTAAGTGGGAGTGATACATATCACCGTAGTATTGTTGTCGAAGTTGTGATATGAGAACTTTGATGATGTGTAATAATACTATGACATTGTATAATGATCGAGAGCTTTTGTTTGCTCATTATTATGGCTACGGAACTTCAACAACGATGATGCTAAACTTACAACCTTTGGAATCAGTGGAGTACTTGGAAGTGACGAAGATTTCGAGTAATGTTGAAGCACCAAGGAGATCAAGCATGTGGACGAGAAGCTACAAAGTTTTTATCTTTTTTGTCATCCATATGTATTGATAGTTTTGCCACTAAAATTGACAAAGGGGGAGATTATTAGAGCATTGCTCGGTCGAACTCGCATGCGTTGCTATCTCAAGCATGTTAGTCAATATTAGTGATCAAAACTATATGCCTTGATTTCTAGTTTACTCATGACTAAGTCTCGGTCTAGGATAGTCAAGTGTAGTTGAAGCTCCAGACTCCATGGCGATCATCTTATGAAGACGAAGAACTACTCGAAGAACCGGTGGAACTTCATCCGACTAAAAGGTATGTGGATACTTGAACTTATCTGTCACTCAAAAGTGTATTCTATCTCCTACTCTTGAGACAAAGACGTATAAGTATGATAGTTTTCATACATACACATTTGTTGTTTCGAGCCGAGTTTACTCGCCTATCATTTTCTCGAAATATGTGTTGGTAATCTTTCGTTTTAACCATTTTAATCTTTACCCGTGACGAAAGTCATGATGACATTTCAATCTTGAAAATATCTTTGATGACGATAGTCGTGAATAACGATTGTTATAACATTATAGAAGAATGTTTCAATGATTGAAATGTAGAGTTGAGATTACCATCTATGGATATAAGCATATATAGTGTGTTCGCACATTAGTCTATAAATCCATATGCCGGAAGCCAAGTGCGTGCATATGTGTGCATGCGATATTGGTGAAGGAGACAAGTTGAGTACGCGTACCCGTACGCGTACCCACAAAAGTTTTCATACCGAAAATTTCTGCTAGAGTTTGTAAGTTTGCAAACTAGTAAACCGGTCACCTTTGGTACGCATACTCGCAGAAGTTTTCGAACCGAAAATTTCTACTGAGTTTGTAAACTCAAATCCGGTAGCTAAGGTACGCATACCCGTACACGTACTCAAGCTGATGATATCTTAAATCGGTAGTTCATGAACTTAAAACAATAAATTATAAGGAACGCAATCATTGAAAACCGTGGTTATATTGTTCATGAATTGATTCAATTGGATCAAACCGATTTTTTTTCAATTGTGTCTATGAATAAAGACCTAAGAAATTGAACAACTCTTCAACTAGTTCTTATGAGTCATTTGAACTAGTTATGAGAAAGATGAGTACGGTTAATATGAAAGTGCTCATATGGCTAACCATTGGTTAACTATTTGTGAACCAACCAAGTGTACACGTTTAGGTACGGTTACTCAAACCTAAATGAATGCATTTCATTTGTGTGTGTGACAATCTAAGTTTCAATCTAACGGTTGAAAGTTATTATCTTGGTTGAATCAGGTTTTTCATCTAACGGTGAATATTGAATGCTTTGTTACCAAGGTAACTTAGATTGCAAACCCTGATTTGGAAACTATATAAAGGAGACATCTAGCATCTGGAAAAACTAATCCCCTCACCTTCTGTGTGATACTAGTTGGTTTTCTAGAGTCGATTCTCCTTTAACCTTAGGTTTCTTCTCGAGACCCTGTAGGTTAACGACTGAAAGACTTCATTGGGATTGCGAAGCCAGACGAAACTACTTTTCTTGTACTTGAGCGATCTGATCTTGCCATTTTATATCGTACGAGTTCAATTGAATAATTGTCTTGATATTATATCTCTCATAGGGCAAGATAAAAAGAAATCACAAACATCTTCGTCTCATCGTTTGTGATTCCACAGTATCTAGTTTCGCTACCATACGATTTAGATTATTGTGAGGTGATTGATAATACTAGGTTGTTCTTCGGGAATATAAGTCCGGTTTATCAATTATTTCCTGTTCACCTTGATTTATCAAAATATAAAACAAAAACTCTTGGGTATTTCTGTGGGAGACATATTTATTCAATTCTATATACTTTTCTGTGTGAGACAGATTTGTTTATCAAGTCTTCAAATTTGGGTCGTAGCAACTGTTATTTTTAGGTGAGATCAGCTAAGGGAATCAAGTGCGTAGTATCCTGCTGGGATCAGAGACGTAAGGAGCGCAACTGTACCTTGAATCAGTGTGAGATTGATTAGGGTTCTACTACAGTCCAGAACGAAGTTAGTTTGTATTAGGCTAGTGTCTGTAGCGGCTTAATACAGTGTGGTGTTCAATCTGGACTAGGTCCCGGGGTTTTTCTGCATTTGCGGTTTCCTCGTTAACAAAACTTCTGGTGTCTGTGTTATTTCTATTCCGCATTATATTTTGTTATATAATTGAAATATCACAGGTTGTGCGTTGTATCGATCAATTGTGAAATCCAACCTTTGGTTGTTGATTGGAAATTGAATTATCCTTGGATATTGGTCTTTGGCACCATCAAAGTTTATTATCCTTGTATTTGATAAAGACTCGCATATTTCTATTTGCTTGAGTAAAGTTCAAATCAAGAGATTGAGATATTAACTCCTCGATATACTTTTCTCCAGATTGAGTCTGAATGTCTAGTTGATTCTCTAGAAAGTATATTGGAGTTAGTACAAATTTCTAATCGAAATATTGGGTGAGGTTGTTGTACCCCCGCATTTTTCACTTTCCAAGTTCACGTACTGGTTTGCAAACTTAAGACTTTTCAACCGGTTCCGGAGTTCACATAAGTTTTCAGTTCACGTACCGGTTTGGGTACTAAACTGGTTCTAGAACATAGAACTGTTTTGGCCCACATACCGGTTTGATTATTTTAATCGGTTCCCTTACCATGTTTCCAAAATAGTTTGCATACGAATATGCATACCTATCCGGATTACAAACAAATATATTTTCCCATGATGTACATACGAATATGTAAATCACACAAATATGAAAGTCGACATATAGCTACTCCGCTACGTGTACGAATACATGCAATACGACTTCAGACATATAACAATTTTCCCGATTTATAAGACTGATATAACACTGTCTTGTATTCCGAATATAATAGTTCTATATTATTCTAAATCAATTCAAAACATTCTTGAATAATATCAATGACACATATCACTGCCCCAGGATATTTTCAAATGATAACTTGAATCATGATTTGGTTCCGAACAGTAAATCGTTCTCCACCGAAATTTGATCAAGTATGAACAAATGTTCATTAAGCTTAGTCATTATATTTCTAGAAATTCGTAAACTAAATAATTAGTTCTCGACTTGAAATTCTTTTCTATGCAATCTAGTCTAATTATTTATGCGACAATCGTCTCAAATAAAGAAAGGTGAATATAACTTGTGAAAACTCGGGGATATAACAACCACACCCAATATTTTGTTCGGCAATCTGTATGGACTAAACTCCAAAATAATTCCGAGAGCACCAACTTAAAAGTGAGACTCAATCAATAAAGATATCAAAGAGGTTTATCTCTTCTCAATACAATGAACTAGATAGAAATCTGTGAGACTGATTTTTATGACAATAACTCGGATGGTACCAAAGAAGAATGTCCAAGTGTCAATCAAGTCATATCCAACAAACAAGGTTGGATTTATCAACTATGATTGAACTGCGTAAAACCTGTGATATTTCAATTATGTATACAAATATAATGCAGAAAAGAAATAACACAGACATCAGAAATTTTGTTAACGAGGAAAACCGCAAATGCAGAAAAACCTCGGGACCTAGTCCAGCTTTGAACACCATACTGTATTAAGACGCTACAGACACTAGCCTACTACCAATGAACTTCGGACTGGAATGTAGTTGAACCCTAGTCAATCTCACACTGATTCAAGGTGCAGTTGAGATTTAAAACAATGTGATGAAAAACGTAGTACAAAACTACAAAACATAATTTATCCTTAGGTGGGCGGAATAATTCTGTCAAACAAGTTTTTCTTCAAGGAAAAAATAAATTTCAAAGACAAAAACTAACCCATAATACAAAGACACAAAACTAATCAAACTTTTACTTGCCCCATTTCAAGTTATATACAAATGTGGTGGAGCCAATCTTGTTACCAAGAGGCTAGATGGGCTGAGGGATCCTCATGCACCTTCTCAGATCGATATTTGTGAAATGTACCAGAAGTATAATCAAGGTAATTATGATATTGAGGGTTAATTGAATTTTTTGACTCCTTTTTCTTATGATTAAGGAAATGATTTTTCCGACATCTGAGACTTGTAACACAACCAGTAGAACCTTTTTTATCGGTTTTGCCTGAATAGTTAACACGACCTGACTGTTCATCACGAAAGGCAGAATCGGGATTGTTTCCAGTATAAACATTTTCCTTAATCGAAATTAGTTGTTCTAGTGATTTAGAAACATCATTAAAAGCCATAAATAGATCTTTTTCAATTGATCCATCACGATAGTATTACTCAAAACTATTGACAAGCAGTCTAGAGAGGTTCCATATCCTTGAGCTTTTATTCACATGTTTCCTGCAACGAACTTTTTTAAAGGAATCTTTATTTTTTCCTTTAGATTGTTTTCCATTATCTAAGATTTCTAATGTCTTAGATGATGTGAAATTATCTTGAGAGACCAGGGGTCTTGAGGAAAATAAACTCTGAACAATCTTTCAGAATTTCTGGTGTGTGTTACAGATGCACAGAAAAAGTATCCCAAAGTGATTTCCCATAGGGACAGTCTCTAGGATCAAATAAACACAAACTTATCAGGTTTATCGTGTTTGCCTGCTCCGATACCAATTGAAAAGGCGGAGGTCTAACAACCACACCCAATATTTCATTCGGCAATCTGTATAGACTAACTCCAATATAATTCCAAGAAAATCAACTAGACAATCAGACTCAATCAAGGAAAATATATCCAAGAGTTATATCTTTGTTTCTCAATGTAATCAGCAAATAAAACAGATAGAAATCCGTGATCTTGATTATTATGAGTAACAACTTGAACGGTATCAAAGACTTGTCAATCAACTTCAATCAACAACCAAAGGTTGTATTTACAAATTGATTGAACTACACACAACCTGTGATATTTCAATTATATAAACATATATAATACGGAAAAGAAATAACACAGACGCCAGAAGTTTTGTTAATGAGGAAACCGCAAATGCAGAAAAACCTCGGGACGTAGTCCAGATTTGAACACCACACTGTATTAAGCCACTACAGACACTAGCCTACTACAAGTTAACTTCAGACTGGAATGTAGTTGAGCCCTGACCAAGTCTCACACCGATTAAGGTACAATCGCGTTCCTTACGTCTCTGAATTCCAGCAGGACTCTACACACTTAATTCCCTTAGTTGATCCCACCCACAACTAAGAGTTGCTACGACCCAAAGTCGAATACTTTATAATAAAATCTATCACCCACATAAAATTCTATTCTGATAGATAAATATGTCTCCCACATAAATACATATGAAGTTTTTGTTCCGTCTTTTGATAAATCAAGGTGAACAACAACCAATTGATAATCCAGTCTTATATTCCCGAATAACATCCTAAAAATATCAATCACCTCACAATAACTTAACTCTATGGTAGTAAAAGTTATTGTGGAATCACAAAGAATGATACGAAGATCTTTGTGATTACTTTTTATATCTTACCTATCGGAGATAAATCTCGATCCAATCTTAGAGAATATAGTACTCCATACGATAGAACAAGTAAAATCAAAACACGCAACTACAGAGAAAATAGTTAGGTATGGATTCAGAATCCCAATGAAGTCTTTAAGTCATTAACCTATAATGGTTTTAGGAAAAACCTAGGTTAAAGGAGAATCGACTCTAGTCGCAACTAGTATTACACAGGAGGTGTGGGGATTAGGTTTTTCCAGTTGCTAGAGTTCTCCCTTATATAGTCTTTCCAGTTTCTAGAGTTCTCCCTTATCTAACGATGGAGAGATATTGCTTTGGTTTTTGCGAACGGGTACGCATACTGTCGTCCCGGACCTCAACTCAGTTAAAACAATTCGCCTACTGGTATGCAAACTTGGTTCCCAGACCTGAATCATTCTACAACAGTTCGCATACTGGTATGCATACTGTGATGTATCCACACAATGGTTAGTTGTTCTAAACTCCCATTTCAATCATTGAAACATCCTTAGAAGACGACAATAGCTGTCCCACACAAACTATCAGCTTATAAGTACTTTCAAGTAATCGAATGATAAACACGAAACATTCAGAGTCAACATCAAATGACTATCTCACACAAATAATCTAAGATGTATCAAGGCAATTTTGACATGATCATCTTTTGACTCATTTTTTAGTTTCCAACAAATAAATTGTTTCCAACTAAACTCGTTAAGAATAATGATGAACGTATTTAAATCAAAAAGCTTTCCAACACATATTTCGAGAAAGATATAAGCGAGTTAAACTCCGCTCGAAATATCAAATGTGTATAATGTAAAAGTTTATATAGCTATACGACTTAGTCTCAATAGGAGATAGAATAAAATAGAGTTCTAATGATAAATAAGTTTTAGTCTCCACATACCTTTTGTTGATGAAGTTCCTCCAAGCTCTCCTCAGTAGATCTTCGTCTTCAATCGATGAACACCGTGAAGTCTAAAGCTTAACTACAAATTTTATCCCAATCCGAGACATAGCTATAAGTAGACTCGAAATCAAGACTTATAGTTTTGTTCACCTAAACTTGACAAACAAGCTTGAGATAACAATGCTTGAGAGTTTGACCGAGCAGTGCTCTAACATAAAGCTAAGATATCTTAGTAACAAAGCAATTGGTATTCACCGTTAGATGATTTAAGAATCAATCTAAGTCTGCTTAGAAAATAAGCAATCAATCTCCACTATTATATGGTATTAGCTTAATGCACACAAATGAAATATACCTATGTTTAGATGAACCGTGCCTAAATGTGTATAACCTATTGGCTCAATAACAATTAACCGAAGTAGCCATATGAACACTTATAGTTTATCCATATTCATCTAACACTTCTAGATCAAATATGATGATCAATCAATCATGATAGATGATCAAATGAATCTAAATATGCTTTAAGAGAGTTTTTTTAAATGTTCACTATCTCATAGAAATATCCATGAAATATTTTAAATAGATTCAATTTGGTTTGTAGTTGTACAAAGTACTATACCAGAACCAATTCATGAACATAATTCCATGGTTTGCAAAACAAGTTCGCACACCTTATTTAATTAAAGTTCCAGGGACTTTAGTTCGCAAACTGAGTTCGCAAACGAACCTGAGTTCATGAGTATGAATTTCATACTTACCCATTTTAGAACTTGACCACTATGTTTGCAAACAGGGTACGCAAACCATAGTTCTGGACTTGGCCTAGTCTTCCTGTTCGCAAAAACTGTTCACAAACCACATTTCCGGACCTACCTAGTCTTAGTTGTTCGCAAACCACATTTCCGGACCTTTCACAGGTAAACTCTTTTGCAAACAAGAGTTTCAGACCTGAACTAGAACTTCACAGTTCACACACAAAGTATACTACCTGTGTTATATCCAGGCATTAAAATTAGTTCTATAACTCTCATTTAATCATTGAAACATCCTTAGAAGACAACAGTGGTAATCTTACACATACCACTAGCTTCAAGTAATTTTCAAGTGATTAATCGATCAATACGAAACTTCCCAAGTTAACAGCAAATGATTGTCTCACACAAATCATGTAAGATGTTCAAGGTAATTTTCACAAGATCATCTTGACTTAATATTTAGCTTCCACCAAATAAATTATCTACAAGTAAACTCATCAAGTAGATGATGAATTTTAAGCTAAAGGCAAAAAGCTTCCAGCACATATTTCGAGAAATATATAAACGAGATAAACTCGGCTCGAAATTTCAGTTATGTATAATGTAAAAGTCTATATAGCTATACGACTTAGTCTCTTTAGAAGATAAAATAGAAAAAACTTCTGATTGATTAGAAAAGTTTTAGTCTCCACATACCTTTTGTTGTTGAAGTTCCTCCAAGCTCTTCAGTAGATCTTATTCTTCAATTGGTGAACGCCGTGAAGTCTAAAGCTCAACTACACACTTCTATCCTAATCCGAGATATATCTATAAGTATACTAGAAATCAAGTATACAGTTTTGATCAACTAAACTTGAAAAACAAGCTTGAGATAGCAACGCTTGCGAGTTCGACCGAGAAGTGCTCTAACAACTTGAGAAATAGGTAGTTCAATATTCACTTACCTTTTGTTGATGAAGTTTTCCAAAAGCTTCGGCCGATCTTCGCCTTCAAACGGTAAAATGCAAATGATGACTGACTTGTTGCTCAACTACCTCTATCCTAGACTGATACTTAACTACTTCTAGACTATAAATCAATATATATTTTTAACAACTAAATTTAACAACAAGCTTGATATAGAAACATTTGTGAGTTCGGCCGAGCAATGCTCTAACAGCTAAGATTTAGTTACGATTGTGTCTGCATAGTGGGTTCGACATGACCAATGTATCTCGAAAGGATGTTTTAGGAGTATGTCATGGGTCCCGGAGGTAGAAAAACCAACGTATCTCGGGGGATGGGGGGTGTTCTAGGAATTATCCTAAAGGCTTTAGTAAGTCGGGACGGGGCCTAGAGTAGACATGAACAATTTTTACCTAGTGGGGATGTACCCGGAATCGGTCTATAAGCTCAAATAAGGAAAAATCTTACTTATAAGACACGGAATATCTTTGCTCATAAGTCAGCTATGGTCATTTTATAAGTCTGTATAGCCTACACGACCAATGTGTCTCGTGTGACGTGATCTAGAAATCATGGCATCACGACCAGATGTGTCTCACGGGGATGTATGCTAGAAATCGTGGTTATAAGTGCCTTGAATACCAGGGGCCGAGTCTCTCTCGTGAGAGTTGAGTTTTTACCTGTAGGAGCTGAACTATTCTTCCGACAAGTAGGGCTGACGCTAAGCCTGAGCGTGTTTTTTTTTTTTTTTTTTTTTTTTTGTGACGAGGGATAAAAAAACTAGGGCAGATCTTGTCTTGGCAATGAGGATTGAACTTCATCACTAAAGCTCTCTTTTTTATGTTCAGTTTTTGGACATCTTCAATTTCAGTTTTTGTCGAACCTCAAAGACAACTATTGGCTCGAAATAATGATTTACCTATACTTATAAAATTATTAATTTGTCACTAGTCTCGAAATGATGATTTTACCCTTCGTCGAAATTTCATCATCTACACTAATTATGCATGTGAGTCCATCCATCAAACATTTTTTACCCAGGGTAATTTTTCCAAAGTTGGAGATCCATCTAAAACAACTTATATTCAATTATGAAATCCAAAAATTGATATATAGTCGAATAGAAAATATTTTTATTGTTCCTTGATTGTGGATGAAAATTTGTACTCTAAACTGATTTATTGTAGTGAAAATATATGTCTGGCCTGCATAAAGACTCCTCACCCTCACTCTTCTCTCTAAATGGTTTAAAATGAAAACACTTAATTAATAAAGGTTCAAAATATTACTTAGCAACTCTATAATTACCAATTTTTTATGGATATATAATATCTCAATTTAGCTACTCAAATCCCCAATCTAAAGTTCTTCACCTTTAAGATACAAATTTAAGGAGACATAAATTCCCCTCCAAATATCCAAGATCTCTATAAGAAATTTATAAAACCTCAGATGAGAACCCTACATCAAATATTATTGCCACATGTTAGGCATCTGTTGATTTTCTATGGAAGAACCTTTTGTATAATCACCTAAGATATGACTTCTTATCACACTGGTAATAAGTAACAATCATCAACGTTAATATTATTTTTCTTTAGTCACTAAGACTCTGTTTTTCATTGTATATGAATTTTTTTTATTTTCTTTTTTCCTATTTAACTGTTAACTAGTTCAATCATGCTCCAACAAGCCCAATAACCTTAAACAGTAAATAAGAGTATGAGGATATTAATGACCAATTCAAAGATCCTAGCAAAAAGAGGTCACCTTGCAATTCCAAGAATAAACACTTAGAAGAAGCCAATAGTTTATTTGAGAGAACAAGTTTGAAAGAAAAGACTCACTTTAGTTTTTTATTATTCTAATTAACATTTTAAACACAATATAAGCGTATATTACTTCAATATCAATCTTATGAAACAACTTGCCTAGTTATTACGTAAACAAACATTAAATACTAGCTTATAAGTTTTCTCCATCAATATCAAGACAAAAATACAGTTAACTCACCTAATTAACAAAATTTTAAGAATTATAAGTCAATTAACATTATCTTTGTGTTATATGAGGAAAATATTTGAAAAATTCATTGTACCTATATAGTATTTCGTCTACACGTAAAATAAACTTAAGTCTTATAATATCTTTTTTGCAGGATTCAACTTCAAATACGGTCGGAAGACAAATAAAACAAGTTAATACTTCAGCATAATATTGTCGCGGTTATTATCCACTTATGAAACAACATCAAATCGGATAAAATTAGACAACCTTACCATTAGTGATATATCACTTTGCTTCCTTTGTTAGCTAAGTCGTGCTAATAAGTATGTACATTTATTCAACAATCATAATAGTGATAGTTTGACAATTTATAAGGAAACATTATTTCTAATAAGACTTATAGTTTGGTTGGGAAAGAAACAATATAACATGGGAAAGCTCCTTCGTGAAATCAAATAAAATTATTTATTAAGAAATACTATGTATTAATATATTGAGTACACTCACTTTAATTATCACGCGCAAGAAATATAATATCATGTCTTTAACTGATTTCCCCGGCCCCAACCAAATTAACTTTTCCTCTATGATTTTTGTTTTTGGACTTACCTTTATTTCTAAAGTTTCGCGAATTTATTGATGATTGGTATATAAGCATTGTTGAATAAAAACCAAACAGAGAGGAACTTTTTTATTAGAAAAAAAAACTCATAAAGATTGATAAACCTACTTATCCGTAAGTAAACACCAAGCAAATCGATTCGAGATGCAGTAATTATATAAAAAAAAAAGGAATGTTGTATAAATTTTTAGTCAAGTATTTTTGAAAAAACAAAACCAAAAAGAGATGATCTCTAAAAAAAATACTTGTAAAGATCAATAAAAACTAGTTACCTAAAAGGATAAAACATAACACCAATCAAAATGACTCGAGATGAAGTAATTATAAAATTATAAATGTCTTAGTCATCCTATATTCTAAAACTAGAGTAGTATTACTGAGTTATAGTTGAAAGTCATCGCCGCCTCAAGTATTTAATGTGGCCGAAAATCTATCAACAAAAGTCTGGACTTTGTAAACTTCTTATATTGTGGCTTGATTGTAATCGAGAAGGAGAAAACATATGCTTTGAGGTTATTGGTCTTTGTGAATGGGTATAGCCTGAACTTGGTATAATGTGTGCCAAAAATATATAAGATATTTTTCTAATATCCTAAGTGTGTATTACACATAAATTTATGTCTTTTAGTACAACTGATTTTTATAGAAACCGTCCCATATATTCTTAAATTTATATTCTCCTTAATAATAATGAGTCAGGTTACGAGAAGTTGTTATCAGAAAACATCTCAAATACTATGTATTTTTAAATTATAAAAATAATCTTCCTGATTTTTTTCGTCGACACTCCATCCAAAATATTCAAACAAAAAAAGTTTATGTAGTGCTAGTTAGCTTTTCATTTTACTCAAAACTCATCACAATTGGGCTCTTTTATTTTTGATCTGTCTTGTAACAAGCTCGACACTGGCATTATATATGTGTTTATTGGTTTCTTGCTAGTGGAGGTATTTTAGTCATCCTATTTCTTCTTGTTAGGATGGTGAAGATGCAACTTTAAGTTTTATACTAGGTTTAGATAAGAATGAATCGAACTACAATTTTTCTTTTGATGGTTTCAAATAGTGGTATTGGACTACATCCTTAACTCCTTAAGGAGTTATTTTTGGCAATTACGGGGTTCGAACCCTTACCTCCGCAGTGGGAGGGAGCATACCAACTACAAAATTAATTGTAAAAAAAGAACTACAAAATTTTGAAGAAAATCAATATAAAATTTCTTTTTTAGTCATGGTGAACAAGAGTAGTACAGGTGCTAGTGGTAAGAATGGGGGAAATGGTCATAAGGAGGAAATGGGAAAATGGATATATGCGATTAGAGTCCCAAAGAGTATAGACATGATTTGGTTAGGTTCATATGAGACTGCTGAGAAAGATGCTAAAGCTTACAATGCTGCAGTATTCTTAATGAGAAGAGGTGATGCCGGAGGACTTCATAACTTGAATTTAACACGGTGACAAATATAACTTGTAGCTTCAAAATATGCAAATATTACTAATGATATCTCAGCAGTGGCACCGGGTTTAACTACCTATATCTTCTGCATTTTCGGCAGCGTATGCAAATTTGGAGTTACCAACTAATTCACTAGATATGTCTTCTGAATTGTCCGCAACAAGTGCAAATTGATGAATTCGTAATCGGGAGAGAACGTGGTTGCATTGTCACCTTCAAAATCATTAGTCGTTAACAAATGACATTTGAGTAACAACAATAGTAGTGATGTTTTAAATTCCAATCAATTTTATAGTCAAGAATGTCATGCAACCCTTGGAGAATCATTATTCATCGATGGCGGTGGCAATTAAGGTCCAAGGAGAAGAAGATGGATATAACATGTTATTGATCCCCATGGTACTAATGGTGATAATGGTGGTGGTGATGGTAGTAGCAACAGTGGCTGCCTTTTTTTTTTTTTTTTTATCAATCGTCGTTCCCGGATAATCCATATTATTGTTGGACTTACTGATCAAACATATTATTTTAAATATGGCAGGTTTCAAGTTGTATTCTGAGTATAAATTGCATTAATTTTTTCGAAGATGCATGTTTTGGGAACACATATTTTCTTCCCAAAATCAAGTTTGTTTTGCTGGTCCTTCATATTTTTGAAGTTGTTATAATATTTGTAATATAAGGTGAAATTTGTAGTTTGCACCATGTAATGAATGAGTTGCATAGAAGGATAAATATTAACAACAAAATAAAAACATAAGAATGAATCTAAATCCATCGCAAGTTAAACAAGGTCTCATCAATCAAAATACACTGTCGCAAAAAAAAAAAAAAAAAAAAAAAAAACTAAGAGGTGGAGTTTGGTTTATAATATGTTTTTCATTTTGTACCTTTGCCTGCATACACAATGTGCTGCAGATATGTATTGAGTAGTTTTATACATGAGTAGCTCTTTTCAAGTAGTTTAGAGCTAATAATTCAAATCTTGGACATTTGTTTCTGAATTATGTTACCAACAATTTTTTTTTTTTTTAGTTGTAGGTTTGGTTTTTTTTTTTGAATGAATTCTTTGATTTAGAGTCATTTTGTAAAAACTAATTTCCACAATGAATCTACAAGTAAGTTTTTTTTACTGATGTAAAAATTAGCATCCAGGTTTTCTTGAAAGTTTTTCTCTAAATTAACTGAATTAATGAAGTTGAGAATTTGAGTAATGTTCTAAGACTTGCATCGTAAAAAGCGTACATAGTATTATAAAAATAAAAATGGAAATCAAAATAATACTCCCAAATTTTCCAGATTTTTTTTAGTTCTTTATATTATTTATTTTCCGTATTATATTGTTTATCTTTATATTAGAAATACCAAAAGTACTAAGCTAAAAAACTTAGAAAGTTTTAAGCCTAAAAGACCGTGTAGAACCTACACTTATTCTTGAGAATTTGCATCGTAAAATATAGATTACAAGACTTGTTTTTGTTGGAATTCGGTTCTTACAACAATTCAGTTCTTATATTTATTTTTGAGATCGTTCAAGTATAACTCGTCTACATATCAGGTACCGGATATTTACTGCTGATCTGTGCTACTGATTATGAAAAGTTTTTACATACAGGTTTCCAAATGAAAAGTTTTTGGTGTACTTAATATCCTCTCATTTTCAGATGTGTCCAATCTTAGGGTTCTACCAACCTTTTGGGGAAACTCTAGTTTCCATGTGGTTTTGATTCACTAGGTAGAATAGGTTTAAGGTTGATACGTTGAACCTATTATGCAAACCCTAGTTAATTCTAACCGATACCAATAACCCAATTAATGATCGAATGAAAAGACGAAATCTCTTTAGGTGATTGACAAACATGAAGACTCTTGAATGGATTTAAGATGCATTTTCTGGGAGCAAACTAGCATGGAAACAATTGATAAATCCTCCTTGGGGAATATGAAAAACAAGAAAAAACTTTAAAGACCCCTTAAAAAATGATGGATGAAATATTCTCAATAAAAATGAAAGGTTGAGTTCACGGTCGTTGTAAGTGACATGAACAAGGCATTTTACATTGCTCATCTAAGAAGATTGTTGAGGATGGTGAAACAGGGGTAGTCGTTAGTAAAGGTTCATATTGGTCGTATAAACTACGAATGAACTTTGTTTATCCTAGATAACAAGTTGGTGTGTCATTTACTTCACAATTCTTCTCGTACTTCTGTTACACATGTAGAATTGATTAGACATTGCATATGGTGATTTTTGATCAGATGAATAATTAAGTTGAACATTTGAGTAATGTTCTAAAACTAGCGGCACAAAATATATACACGATATCATCAAGAGGAATTAAAAAAACACCCCCAAAATATATCTAAGAGAGTATTTCTCGATCCCAAATACAGTTACCCCTTAACATTATGGGTGAACATATTTGTCACCGAATCCAATGGCTCGACTTAACCCATCCGACTTTTTGCTGCATGGGGGTACAAGCTTAAAAATATGTTGTTCACGGGTATGTTTGGAATTTTTCGAAGATATATTCATCGGTGCCTTTTAGATTTACTTTTATCTAATCTAAATTTGGAATACTGGCATGGAGGTGTTCGTATGTTTCTAGACGGGGTTAAAACTTGAGAGGCAGAGATCACACTTGATATTAACTTGAGAGGCAAAGATCACACTTGATATTAAATGCATTTCGAAACAACGAATGATATTGTGTTATTAACTCAGTGTTATAAGTTGTTGTGTTTTTGTATTTAGTGTTCATAAATCGGAAAGTTTCATCATTTTTATAAATCGGGGGTTTTGTAGATATTTTCAATTTATTTGGTCTTTGTTTCTCGTTGAGTTAATTTTATTTGTTGGCATTTATAGTTTTTTAGACATCTTCTCATGTATCTGTGTGGCTACAACAAACTTTATTTATTTAGTAGTGGTTATTGTAGTCATTTTTATTTCTTGTGCTTTGATCTTGGTCATGTTTGTGCAAATTATGTAGTTAGTTTTGTGTTTTGAATCATAGACAACATCGTTGTTCGGTTCGTATAGGTTAATGCATCAGTGCAGTTTTGTACTTTATTTTTAGCAGTGGTTTTAAAACATCACTTTATTATAGTCTTCCGAGACCTAGAATCCAAGCCACTTTTCTTAGTTTTGTCTTCATCCATCCATTAATTATAAAATAAATCCATTGGATTCATCTGCATCCAACCCTGCACCCGCGTAACTATCAGATACAAATTTGATGCATGTTCGATTGGATGCGGATTCCATACTCAAAGTCCATAGTGCATTGGATTGCAAGTTAATAGAGCTAAAAACGAACCAACTCGGGTCATGCTCATTACTAAGTAGGATTTCCATTCTTTGTTTTTTATGCTAGCCCAAATGCAGAAATTTTAAAACTCCAAAAACTAATTGAAGTATTAGTAAATCTAAAGTATTCAAATATGAACATCTTGACCCATAAAATAGAAGGAGAAGTGATTTTTTTCCAAACCAACATCGCTAACGAGGGGTGCCAGATTATTGGGAGGTACCTAAACCCATATAAGATGAAAGACTTTCTAGTTTGTCTTGTCTTATATGAATTTTAGTATTCTCCTCGGTAAACTGATACCCATCACCTGCCATGCTCGAACAATCTTAGCCACTGGCACCTTGTCTAACAACAATTACGAGTCCTTTTGCTGTAGCTAAACAGATGGGAACGGGATCACCTTTCGTCCATTTCCGACTTGACTTTCATTTTACGCTCGCATGTCTGGATTTTACCACCAAAAAGAAAACAAATGTCTGGTTTTACATTTTGTCTCAATTCATATCCTTTTTGACTTATTACTAAGCGCCTTGTTGAACCTACACTTATTCTTGAGAATTTGCATCGTAAAATATAGATTACAAGACTTGTTTTTATTGGAATTCGGTTCTTATAACAATTCAGTTCTTATATTTATTTTTGAGATCGCTCAAGTAGAACTCGTCTACATATCAGGTACCGGATCTTTACTGTTGATCTGTGCTACCGATTATGAAATTTTTTTCCATATTGGTCTCCAAATGAAAAGTTTTTGATGTACTTAATATCCTCTCATTTTCAGATGTGTCCAATCTTAGGGTTCTACCAACCTTTTGGGGAAACCCTAGTTTCCATGTGGTTTTGATTCACTAGGTAGAATAGGTTTAAGGTTGATACGTTGAACCTATTATGCAAACCCTAGTTAATGCTAACCGAATTAATGATCGAATGAAAAGACGAAATCTCTTTAGGTGATTGACATACATGAAGACTCTTGAATGAATTTAAGATGCATTTCTGGGAGCAAACTAGCATGGAAACAATTGATAAATCCTCCTTGGGGAATATGAAAAAGAAAAGAAAAAACATTAAAGACCCCTTAAAAAAATGATGGATGAAATCTTCTCAATAAAATGAAAGGTTGAGTTCACGGTGGTTGTAAGTGACATGAACAAGGCATTTTACGTTGCTCATCTAAGAAGATTGTTGAGGATGGTGAAACGAGGGTAGTCGTTTGTAAAGGTTCATATGGGTCGTATAAACCACCTATGAACTTTGTTGATCCTAGATAACAAATTGGTGTGTCATTTACTTCACAATTCTTCTCGTACTTCTGTTACACATGCAGAATTGATTAGACATTGCAAATGGTGATTTTTTATCAGATGAATAATTAAGTTGAGCATTTGAGTAATGTTCTAAAACTAGCGGCACAAAATATATACACGATATCATCAAGAGGAATCAAACAAACACCCCCAAAATATATCTAAGAGAGTATTTCTCGATCCCAAATACAGTTACTCCTTAACCTTATGGGTGAACATATTTGTCACCGAATCCAATGGTTCGACTTAACCCATCAGACGTTTTGCTGCATGGGGGTACAAGCTTAAAAATCTGTTGTTCATGGGTATGTTTGGAATTTTCGAAGATATATTCATCTGTGCCTTTTAGATTTACTTTTATCTAATCCAAATTTGGAATACTGGCATGGGGGTGTTCCTATGTTTCTAGACGGGGTTAAAACTTGAGAGGCAGAGATCACACTTGGTATAAACTTGAGAGGCAGAGATCACACTTGATATTAAATGCATTTCGTAATAATGAATGATATTGTGTTATTAACTCAGCGTTATAAGTTGTTGTATTTTTGTATTTAGTGTTCATAAATCGGAAGGTTTCATCATTTTTATAAATCGGGGGTTTTGTAGATATTTTCAATTTATTTGGTCTTTGTTTCTCGTTGAATTAATTTTATTTGTTGGCATTTATAGTTTTTTCGACATCTTCTCATGTATTTGTGTGGCTACAACAAACTTTATTTATTTAGTAGTGGTTACTGTAGTCATTTTTATTTGTTGTGCATTGATCTTGGTCATGTTTGTGCAAATTATGTAGTTAGTTTTGTGTTTTGAATCATAGACAACATCGTTGTTCGGTTCGTATAGGTTAATGCATCAGTGCAGTTTTGTACTTTATTTTTAGCAGTGGTTTTAAAACATCACTTTATTATAGTCTTCCGATACCTTGAATCCAAGCCACTTTTCTTAGTTTTGTCTTCATCCATCCATTAATTATAAAAGAAATCCATTGGATTCATCCGCATCCAAACCTGCACCCGCGCAATTATCATATACAAACTTGATGCATGTTCGATTGGATGCGGATTCCATACTCAAAGTCCATAGTGCATTGGATTGCAATTTAATGAAGCTAAAAACGAACCAACTCGGGTCATGCTCATTACTAAGTAGGATTTCCATTCTTTTTTTTTTATGCTAGCCCAAATGCAGAAATTTTAAAACTCCAAAAACTAATTGAAGTATTAGTAAATCTAAAATATTCAAATATGAACATCTTGACTCATAAAACAGAAGGCAAAGAGATTTTTTTCCAAACCAACATCGCTAACGAGGGGTGCCAGATTATTGGGAGGTACCTAAACCCATATAAGATGAAAGACTTTATAGTTTGTCTTGTCTTATATGAATTTTAGTATTCTCCTCGGTAAAATGATACCCATCACCTGCCATGATCAAACAAGCTTAGACACTGGCACCTTGTCTAACAACAATTACGAGTCCTTTTGCTGTAGCTAAACAGATGGGAACATGGTCACCTTTCGTCCATTTCCGACTTGACTTTCATTTTACGCTCACATGTCTGGCTTTTACCACCAAAAAGAAAACAAATGTCTGGTTTTACATTTTGTCTCAATTCATATCCTTTTTGACTTATTACTAAGCCCCTTGTAGAACCTACACTTATTCTTGAGAATTTGCATCGTAAAATATAGATTACAAGACTTGTTTTTATTGGAATTCAGTTCTTACAACAATTCAGTTCTTATATTTATTTTTGAAATCGTTCAAGTAGAACTCGTCTACATATCAGGTACCGGATCTTTACTGTTGATCTGTGCTACCGATTATGAAAAGTTTTTCCATACAGGTTTCCAAATGAAAAGTTTTTGGTGTACTTAATATCCTCTCATTTTCAGATGTGTCCAATCTTAGGGTTCTACCAACCTTTTGGGGAAACCCTAGTTTTCATGTGGTTTTGATTCACTAGGTAGAATAGGTTTAAGGTTGATACGTTGAACCTATTATGCAAACCCTAGTTAATGCTAACGGATAACAATAACCCAATTAATGATCGAATGAAAATACGAAATCTCTTTAGGTGATTGACAAACATGAAGACTCTTGAATGGATTTAAGATGCATTTTCTGGGAGCAAACTAGCATGGAAACAATTGATAAATCCTCCTTGGGGAATATGAAAAACAAAGGAAAAAACTTTAAAGACCCCTTAAAAAATGATGGATGAAATATTCTCGATAAAAATGAAAGGTTGAGTTCACGGTCGTTGTAAGTGACATGAACAAGGCATTTTACGTTGCTCATCTAAGAAGATTGTTGAGGATGGTGAAACGAGGGTAGTCATTTGTAAAGGTTCATATTGGTCGTATAAACTACGTATGAACTTTGTTGATCCTAGATAACAAATTGGTGTGTCATTTACTTCACAATTCTTCTCGTACTTTTGTTACACATATAGAATTTATTAGACATTGCAGATGGTGATTTTTTATCAGATGAATAATTAAGTTGAGCATTTGAGTAATGTTCTAAAACTAGCGGCACAAAATATATACACGATATCATCAAGAGGAATCAAACAAACACCCCCAAAATATATCTAAGAGAGTATTTCTCGATCCCACATACAATTACTCCTTAACATTATGGGTGAACATATTTGTCACCGAATCCAATGGTTCGACTTAACCCATCCGACGTTTTGCTGCATGGGGGTACAAGCTTAAAAATCTGTTGTTCATGGGTATGTTTGGAATTTTTCGAAGATATATTCATCTGTGCCTTTTAGATTTACTTTTATCTAATCCAAATTTGGAATACTGGCATGGGGGTGTTCGTATGTTTCTAGACGGGGTTAAAACTTGAGAGGCAGAGATCACACTTGATATTAACTCGAGAGGCAGAGATCACACTTGATATTAAATGCATTTCGTAACAACGAATGATATTGTGTTATTAAGTCAGTGCTATAAGTTGTTGTATTTTTGTATTTAGTGTTCATAAATCGGAAGGTTTCATCATTTTTATAAATCGGGGGTTTTGTAGATATTTTCAATTTATTTGGTCTTTGTTTCTCGTTGAATTAATTTTATTTGTTGGCATTTATAGTTTTTTCGACATCTTCTCATGTATCTGTGTGGCTACAACAAACCTTATTTATTTAGTAGTGGTTATTGTAGTCATTTTTATTTGTCGTGCATTGATCTTGGTCATGTTTGTGCAAATTATGTAGTTAGTTTTGTGTTTTGAATCATAGACAACATCGTTGTTCGGTTCGTATAGGTTAATGCATCAGTGCAGTTTTGTACTTTATTTTTAGCAGTGGTTTTAAAACATCACTTTATTATAGTATTCCGATACCTAGAATCCAAGCCACTTTTCTTAGTTTTGTCTTCATCCATCCATTAATTATAAAAGAAATCCATTGGATTCATCCGCATCCAACCCTGCACCCGCGCAATTATCATATACAAATTTGATGCATGTTCGATTGGATGCGGCTTCCATACTCAAAGTTCATAGTGCATTGGATTGCAAGTCAATGGAGTTAAAAACGAACCAACTCGGGTCATGCTCATTACTAAGTAGGATTTCCTTTCTTTGTTTTTTATGCTAGTCCAAATGCAGAAATTTTAAAACTCCAAAAACTAATTGAAGTATTAGTAAATCTAAAGTATTCAAATCTGAACATCTTGACCCATAAAACAGAAGGCGAGGATATTTTTTTCCAAACCAACATCGCCAATGAGGGGTCCCAGATTATTGGGAGGTACCTAAACCCATATAAGATGAAAGATTTTCTAATTTGTCTTGTCTTATATGAATTTTAGTATTCTCCTCGGTAAACTGATACCCATCGAACAAGCTTAGCCACTGGCACCTTGTCTCACAACAACTACGAGTCCTTTTGCTGTAGCTAAACAGATGGGAACGGGATCACCTTTCGTCCATTTCCGACTTGACTTTCATTTTACACTCGCCTGTCTAGCTTTTACCACCAAAAGGAAAACAAATGTCTGGTTTTACATTTTGCATCAATTCATATCCTTTTTGACTTATTACTAAGCCCCTTGATTAAAGCTGAACCCTCACTAAAGCCAACCTCCATTAAGACTCTCCTGGGGTTTCCTCCATGAGCTCAGATCTCTTGCGATTTCTGTATTGAAGATTTATCAGATCCAACAACAACCCACTAAATGTTCACTAAAATGACTAAATCAAAACACACTTTCAAGATCATCACTTTCTCTCTAACCCTTTTGATCTTACTGGGTTTAATTACTTCAATCATTGCTTCAGAATCATCAGTTGCAGATGATAATAATAACAATGAGGAAGATGATGTTAAGGATTTCCAAGAATTATTAGCATTGGAAGAAGAAGAAGAAGCAGCAGAAGATTCTCAAGTGAAATCAGCTGAAGCTGAGGTTTTAACTAAAGCACAAAGAATTGTTCCAGAATTGAATATGGAGAACTATAAAAGAGTCGTCTTTGATGGAAATGAATTTGTTTTGGTTCTGGGTTATGCTCCATGGTGTTTCAGAAGTGCAGAATTAATGCCTAGATTTGCAGAAGCTGCAAATATTCTTAATAAAATGGGGAATCCAATTGTGTTGGCAAAGATTGATGCTGAGAGGCATCCAAAAGCTGCTTCTGTTCTTGGAATTAGTGGGTTTCCAACTTTGCTTTTGTTTGTCAATGGAAGCTCTCAGGCTTATACTGGTGGATTTTCGACGTAAGATATATGTTCATTTTGTAAATTGTAATTTAGTTGTTGTGATTGATTACTTTTTGAGCAGCTGTATTGGCAAATTTGATTTGTGCTAATGGGATTGATTGTTACACATACAGAGAGGAGATAGTGATCTGGGCAAGAAAAAAGACTGGTATGCCTATCATTAGACTCAATTCGGTACCTGAGGCGGAAGATTTTCTTTCGAAAAACCCGATGTTTATTATTGGTCTGTTTGAGAAATTTGAGGTATGGAATTTGGGATTTTACTGAAACTCAATATAACCATTTGATTGTTTAGCCTTCTTTATTCTTTGTTGTTGCGAAAGTGAAGTTATCAGTTCACTGTGCTTCCACTGTTAACTACTTGGGGATAATTTAGTGGGTATGGCATACTAGTTAAACTTAGCTCTCACAGACAACAATAAGATTTTGTTCTTTGTAGAATTTAAACTAGACCATTACCTAAAATTTATGATGGATTTTGTAAGTCGATGTTAATTTTATCGTTGGGTTGGTTTTTATGATGAAACTTTTATGTTTGTTCCCCCCCTCAGTATGTGTAGCCAATCTGTGTTTGTAAGTAAATTCTGTTCCTGAATGATCCTTTTGTCGGTTTCAAATGGAGAACGATTCTGATTCTTCTGAATCCCGTCTATTGATTTCTACCATTCTGGGGGAATTCTAGTACTAATATGTTTTTACTTGGTGCAAACTCACGATAGGTCCAATCAAGGATATTGCTTGTCCCCTTTAATATTAATTCTCTTTTTTCAGTTGCTATGATTTATTTGGAACTTCAGCACAGCATCTAATTTAGTTTTCACTGCATAAAAAGATGTGTCTGATTGAAGTTGTTGATATCAGACATAGGTAGCTGAAATTTTTTGATAAAGACTTCGCATCCTTGTAAGTCAGAACATGCGAAGTTTTAGATTTTCTATCGTAGCATTACGGGGCTTTTCGGATTTGATAGGACAATTGACTTTGTTTAATTTCAGTCTTGCAGAGTGGGTTGTTTGTAAAAATAGAAACCATCTGACTGAAAATTCTAATTTATGCCGTAGTTTCATCCTATACTACTGAATTCCTACTAACTTTAAAAAGTATTTGCAGGGAAAGGACTACGAAGAATTTGCAAAAGCAGCAGTTGCTGACAATGAGATCCAATTTGCTGAAACTAGCAGCTCAGAAGTTGCTGAAGCTCTCTTTCCGGGTGCTAAAACTAAGGGTCATTTCCTTGGCCTCGTCAAAAATGAGCCAGAAACCCATGTGGCATTTGGTAATTCCTGATTTACATTTACAGCTTATTTACAACAGCTAGTGAAACACTAAATCTGCTCAGATGATTAAACATGTGGTTTTCTGTTTATCTATATCTGTATATGATGCATATACTTTTGTTATGACCTTGAATGGCTAATTTGCATTATTAGATGCATATCTTTGTAAATTGATGGTCCATTTTCTTGCTTTGCAGAGGACACTTTAACAATGGGAAAGATATTACAGTTTCTAGAGTATAACAAGTTCCCTTTAGTTACTACACTCACTGAACAAAATTCCATCAGAGTTTACGCCAACCCTGTAAAACTCCAGGTTGGTGTCTCGCTTGCAAAGTCTGGTTTATTTGAACACTCATTTCTTTTTCCTCTTTCATCATTTTCAACTTTTAAGTAAGCAAAACTATCTAGTATGGGTTGGTTATCCCTCCCAATGAACTGTTTCATGCTACCCAAGAACGGTAAAATACGTACTGGTAGATTGTGCTACTTAGCTGAATCATCTGCATGACTGGTGCAATATATATTCTAGTGTATGCCGCTGGTCAAATTACCTTTGACCATGGAAAGTATGCACTTAGTTAAACCAGTGTTGCAGGATTCAGGACTCATCAGTCAAATTATCACCTTGTGTGATTTTTTCAACCCAATAACCTTAAAATTGAGCTATGTTGATTAGCCATATGTTTGACTCTTCGGCTTTAAACACTTTTCCAGGTTTTTGTCTTCGGGAATGTTGATGACTTCAAAAGCCTTTTGGCTCCTCTTCAAGATGTTGCGAGAAAGTTCAAATCTAAGGTAACATAGTTGGGCCATTTTTATAATCCATTAGTAGTTTAAATCATTTTGAAGTTATTGGATTGGTTAGTATTATCTGATACAAGCTTCGACAGTTCTAATGTTACTTGTTTGGTTCCAGATATTGTTCGTGTATGTTGATATCACAGATGATAACCTAGCAAAACCGTTTTTGACTTTGTTTGGATACGAAGATTCAAAAAAAGCCGTTGTGAGTATTCTTGACTGTTTTTCATACCTTCTGTCCAACCCGGTCCAATTCATTTACCATTACCTGCTGCAGCTTGATCGACTAAATGATGCTGGTTATATTTCTGTGTGTGCCTGACAGGTAACTGCTTTTGATAACAAAGTAAATTCAAAATACTTGTTAGAATCAGATCCAACAGCACACAGTTTGGAGGTAACATCTATACTGATTTGCTTCTCTCTCCAAGAAATGTCATGTGGAGAACTGATCTGGCTTTTTATAAAATTTTGTAGGAGTTCTGCTATGGGCTTCTTCATGGTACCCTGTCAACATACTTCAAGTCACAACCAATACCGAATAATGTAAGTATCCCAAATTAATCGGCAACTACACAGTTAAGTGTGAGCAAATTTTCTCCACAACCACTTGAAACTTCCCTCATTTCTTGCATAAAACACTATTTTTTTCTGGTTTCTTTAAATGTCAAACTTTGTAGATCCTGCCTTTCCACTTCAATGTTTTCTATTATCCAGGATCGGATTTCCACCTCATTATCAGATTTCGGTTTATTTCCAACTGGTTATACTGAGATAGTTCTCTGCACATAAATTGCAGGAAAATGCAACAGTAATAACTGTAGTAGGGAGGACTTTTGAAAATTTGGTTTTGACCAGTCCCCAGAATGTTCTATTAGAGGTTTGTGCGTTTGCTCTTCAATTAGCATCACAGTCCTGCATTTCTTGCTAGTCCGCCAGTGTTTATAATAAAACTGAATCAATGCTTTTCATCTTATTGAAGGTATATGCACCATGGTGCATCGATTGTGAAGACATGAGCAAGAAAATAGTGAAGTTAGCCAAGCATTTTAAAGGATTTGATAATCTAATCATCGCAAGAATAGATGCCTCTACAAATGAACATCCAGAATTGCAGGTACTATCATTGACTATTATCTAAATCTAATCACAAAAGTTTCATAAGCCTTTCAGTTTACTTTTGTTAAAAAAATTCATGATTTTGATACTTCAGTTTGATCTTGTGCTAGCATTACCATCTAAAATTTTCGTAATTAATCTGAACGAATGTCTGTGATTAGTCGAGAAAAGTACTTTCTAAGATCTTATTATTCTTTCGTTGTTTTGCAGATAACCGAATACCCAATGCTTTTGTTTTACCCATCTGCTGACAAATCAAATCCGGTAAGTTTAGTTTCAAATTGTTCACTTCAAATCTTCTTGTAATGTTACTCCCAGTTCTGAAAATCCATTCATATTACAGATCAAAGTATCTGCCAAGTCAAGCTTGAAGGATTTGGCAATATTCATCAACAAAAACGCTAAAGTAGTAAAGCATAATCAGGAAGCTACAGCGAAAGACGAACTATGAAAATGAGAGAACAAAAACCACAGTAAATATATATTCGTCTCTAGTTATGAGGATATGTCAAATTTCTGATGACCATTGAGTGAGTTAGTAGAGCATGGAAGGTTTTCATGTCCTCTGCAAAGATAGAGAAAAGAACAATATAAATTTTTTTTTTATCCAACAGTATGTATGAATAGTCTACAGACACTTATTATAGCTGTCTTGTTCTTCCAATTGTAACTTTGTACCAGGTTTAAATTTTGATAATTACTAATCTTTGTGGATTACCATACTTAATTAAGAGTTATTTGTTGGCTTCTCTGTGAATTTATGTTCTATTTCTTTCCATTTTACTCTTCAGAGCTGTTCTGTGATCACCTGCAATAAATGGTGGATACAAATTGTTGGTATGTTAAGGTTTGATGTCAAATCCATTGCTGTAATATGAAGTTTCAGACAGGAGGCTGGGAACCAAAAATAGGGATTCATACTAGGGGCTGATAAACCTCCACTGCAAACTTCCTAAGACAACACTGAAACAGTAAATAGCATCAGTGAGAACTGCCATTCTAAAAGAAATGCAGCATTTCTTTAGAGTAAATGAAAGAAATTAACAGTGTTTCATTACATCAGAATATCAACAATGTATACATGCAGTGTAACAGATATTGACAAATACAGATTAGACTGCACAAACAAAGGGGTCCAGTCTTTTAAATGGATGGCCTGTTTTGGTATCTACAGTATTTAAGGAAGTGTATTGAATCAGAACAATTTGTGCTTCCACGAGAAGTCGAGCAGAATTGCAATGTAACCACCAAAGGATTCCAGAGTTGGGTCACTTGAAAATACTGACAGCTTCAATTAAGGAAGACCAAACTAGAAGAATTTACAAGATGCTCGTACATTCCAAGCTGCAAATGAGACTGCTTCTGGCATATGATTGGGGATTTCGCCGCATACCTACATGTGCGACTAAGAAACCTGCATTTTGTTGCTGTCCAAAGGCTTTCTGATGACATCTCAGTGTCTCCCAGTAGCATCCTGCTTCTTTTGGAAGCAACAGATGAGTTTTGCTGATCACTTACAGCTAATCCAGGAACAGAAAACATGTCCGAATATGAAGCAGTTGGGTTTTGTTTCTGATAGATTCTTTCCAAACTTTCCTTTGGTATCTCATTGCGTTTCTCCATTTCCAACGCGTTTGTCACTTCCATTTCATTTCCAGTCCCAAGGATTCTGCTTGCCTTGTTTGCTAAACCAATATATAGCCAAGCGTCTGAAACAAGCTCAATGGTACTTTCCGTGGGAGGAACGCCCATTTTTTCCATGGTTTGGAGCAACTCTTCTGCTTTAATTGGCTGCCTTGCTTCACTGTATCCCCATATCAGGGTTTCAAACGTCTTCAGATTGGGAGAAACACCTAAATCACACATCTTCTCAAATACCCTGATTGCATTATCCATACTGGTTGCACTGCACCACCCACTGATGATTGTGGTAAAGATTACAACATTTGGATGAACACCCGATTCAGCCATTATTGACAGGAGGGCTTCAGCCTTTTCAGGCTCTCGTGCTCTGACATACCCTTTTGCAAGAATGCTGTACGCCTGAGTGTCAGGTTTTATACCAGCTTCCACCATATCTTCAAAGGTCTTCCTGCATTTTTCCATGAGTCCCTGTGCACTCCACGAATTCATGATGGTGCTGAAAGTAATTACATCAGGTTTCACTCTGAATTCTTCCATCAGCGCTAGAACCTGTAAGACAGAGACTATATCAGTACTTATTTCCTAGTGAGGCATCACCTCGAGTAAAGATAAGGGCTATGTAAAATAATGGGAGGAGGTAGAACAGAAAATTCAATTTTTGAATAAGACTCAATGGCTCTCAGTGAACCATCACAAGTGAGTCACTTATGAGCATATCATGAATTCCTAGTGAGAAAAGGGAACCGCCAAAATTAAAGTCTAACTTGATAAGAAGGGATAAAACACAAAATTCACTAAACAGCATGAGAGAATTATGTTTACCACATATTGTCATTTTAGTATTTTACGCAATATTAGATTGTAGACATTGGATGGTGAATCATACTGCATAGTAACCAGGTCGAAAACTCACCTCATCAACCCCATCCATGTCTGTAATGTCCAGAAAGCCTTTAATCAGAGAGTTGAAAACAACAAGATTAGGGTACACCCTGAGATCCTTCATCCTATACACAAACCTTAAAGCATCCCTCATGTTCCCTTCTTTGCAATACCCACTAATTATTATGCCACAAGTTCGTTCATTCGGCTTCACATTACTGCTTCGCATTTCCAGTATCACCCCTTCAGCCATGCTCGTCTTCCCATCGAGGGCATAAGCTCTTGCTATGGTGTTGAAAGTGACAGCATCAGGCTGCATACCAGATCCCGCCATTTTATATACCACATTCCATGCTTCAGTGATATTGTTCTTATTGCACCAAGCTCTGATAAGTATGTTATATGTTCTCAGATTTGGTTTTGCATTCTCCTCCTGTAACATCAGCTCAAGTAATTTCAGGGATTCTTCAGGCTTACCCACAATTCCATACCCTTTAATTAAGGTATTGAAGGTGCTGGCTGTAGGTTTGCATCCGCTTTCCTTCATCTTCCAGAAGGTGTTCATGGCTTCCTCTACGTTCCCAGACTCGGAGAAAGCATTGATAATGGCATTGAAGAATATCGAGTCTGGTTTCATTCCATGTTCTTCCACTTGAGCTAGTACTGAAGGAATCAACTTAAAATGCTTCTGAGCTGTTAGTGACGCTAAGAGGGTTGTGTAAGTTATCAAGGTTGGCTTGTGTCCCTCTTCAATTAAAGTGTTGAAAATAGTCTGTGCTTCTTTGGGCGTCCCTTTATCTATCAAAATGTTCATCAGCTTGGTTCTTGAGCGAACTGTTTGGCAACTACCTTTGGTCGAACAAATCATGCATTTCAATTGAATTTGAGAACTTGAAGAGCGTGAAATTGGATTTCGTTGGTTCTTCAGCTCTCGATGTTGTTCCTGCGAAATAGTAAGTCCCTCAAATTAAACAATTGGAAAAAAATGCGATCTATAGATTCTGTAAGATAGAAACTAGCTCCTAAAGTACATTACCTACCAAAAGAGAAGAAGTTCTAACCAATACACATTACATGTCAGGTCTGAGCAAAACATATTCATAAGATTTTACATGCTTCAACAACGGCTAACAAGTGGGAGGGACTTCATACATTACTATGTGCAGCTTGGACCCTCTCTACATTGGAACTGGAATTAGTCTTCTCCCTCCGGGATTCTTCCATTCCCTTATACAAGCCTATTGTGTTAACTTGCGAATATTACTGCTCAGTTGGTCGATGGCAGAAATCTGACAAACCAAACCGAAAGGTACACATCATATTGTTGTTCTCTAATATACGCAAATAAAGAAGTTCACTGATGCAAGTTGTACAATTTTAGATGGGTAACACCAAAGACAAATTCTTGCTTGGAATTGAAAATGGATAGATAAATGGATCTACCACTGAGAAGACATGGATAGCCACGACAAAGAACATAAAAAGGTGACGATTGCCGATTATGTATGATAATCTGTAAGGGTGTGTGCAAGGGGATATAAGCTCTAAACCATCTGCCTAAGGCCTTAGCCCTGCATCAATACTATATTTCTATAACCTCAAACAATGAAGCAGATAGTGCTCAACTAGATGGAGTTACATGGGCACAAAACAAGTTCCAAAAAAGTAAATGAACTATGATATTTTTGTAGAATATGCAAAATCAGATTCAAATAAATTATGTATCAAGCTCATCAATTCAGCACTTCAAAGTACAACCTACCAAAAAACCCTGAATCTACTTTGATTATATTGCCAATTAATACAAGAATTCAATCAAAGTTTTAGGTTTTCCACAAGAACAGTGAAAATTTTCCATGAAACAAACAGAAAAAACTGAACTTGAAACTACAAAATTAGTCTAACTTGAGCAGATTAATTTCCAGCAGAAAGACCAACAGTTGGATAGAAATTGATTACATTTGCGGTTTTTTTTTTTTAGCTCCAAGAAAAAATGAAACAAAATCTCATTCTGGGTAGTTTCTGAGAGAGAAGAGAGAGGGTGGTGAGTTTGCTGTACCTGTTGCTCTGAGTGTGTGTTCAGTAAAGAGTGGAGACAAAGTAGAGATGGGAATGCATCCATCCATGCAATACCCATTGCTACATTTTGGATTTAATATGGAAATCTCATTGAAAATCTTATCCACATATCATCAAGAAGAAGAAAATTACGAAAGTTTTAAAAGAGAATAAAAGGTGAGGCTGAAAATGATACAAAAACAAAATACAAAAAGGTATGGCGAGTGCGGGTGTGTACCATTTTCCCAGTACTCACTCCCTCTTCGGTGAATTCACTATTTAGGAGCATTTTTTTGTGAACTAATTAAAAAGAAAATTAAAAAATATATTTTTTGATCTTATTAGAAAAAAAGAGTGAGATCCCCTCGTACTCTTAAATTCACGCTATATCACGTTTTGAATAAATCAGCACGAGTTATGCTGCATATAAGATGAGCTCCCCAATGACCTTGAAAGGAACTTGATTCTTCATCTTTCATAACCTCACATAGGAATCTAAGCATTTCTGTATGCTCTTGAGTAATATGAATATCAGCATTGAGTAACTGGTGATTCAACCCATTTTTATTGCATATACTAGTATAACACGCACGCGCGATGCGCCTGCCATTCATTCTGTTATTAAAATATACATATCTAACTTCCGATAAAATGCAGTTGATGGTAATTCTACCAAAATTAACATATATTAAAGTGATTGATTTACTTGATAAATGGACTCAATAGGACTACTGGATGGTAAGGCATTATTAAACCCATACGCGAGCTGTTGGAGTAGTCGTCTTCCTTTGAATACATTAAATGGAAGTTTTTTGGCCCTTCACTGGCGAGAAGACCAGGTCTCTAGCTAGATAGCTAAAAAGAAACTTGTATATCAGCAAACAATGATGTAAATCATTGATACATACACCATACTCCCTCTTATATACCTTATCTTCTATTTGCAGTACCCAAACATCTTCAAGCCCTTGCCAAGAAACGCAAGCCTGAATCCATTTTTGGAAAATGTTGGTAATCCTCCACCCAAACTAAATAGTACTATATCCCAATGCTGTCTAGGGTTACTGGAATAACACCACCACTGTCAACATCATCTCGGTACAATAACTTCGATCCACAATATGATGATGTCGCTTCCCTAAGTAGGCCAACCCCATTCTTTGCAACCAACCTGCGATCAGAGGGAACCTCCACACTCACGGCAGAAATGTCAGTCTTATGGTCTCCCATTGTACCATCCCAACCTCCCTTTGCCTCAAACGCCGCCACAATCTTTTCCACGGTGATGCCGAGGGGATTAAATCAGTGTGCCCTGTTTTGATGCATAATGAAGAAGAAGAAAATCAGCATTCAATCAATACCCATATACAAAGACACTGGTCAAAAAAAATTTGAACCGCTGACCGGGAAAAACAACCACTCTCCACATTAATATTATAATATAAACTCGGCCAGTGAACATTTCATCCACGTTTTTCTGCAAAAGTGAAATTCAAATTTGAAGTTTGATAACAGTATCTAATTCCCTCGAAAGAACTCGGACTTTAATTCATACATATATGTGCACTGTAGCAGTCAACATCAGGTACCTGGCACGACATGTATATGGTACACGGAGAAAAATCTTTTGTTAAGTGTTGTTGTCACACATTGATGTTACCTAGCTAGTATGATGTGGCTGCAGCTATATCTGAAGTTATGCGACAAAACCAATGATACAAAATATCGGTCTTGTGGTGACGACGTCTGGGATATTTACCAAACACGCTAGGTTCAATTACTATTATACCGAAAATTAAACACTCAAAAAAAGAAATTTTACCTACCAAAGGTATCAAATCCGAGAATCCCTTCTAAAAGGTATACTCGCATCAAAAGTAAGCTGCAAGTTTCCAAGAGAAATTCAGACCAAAGATTTTTAACCAACAATAATGAATGAAATCAGCTCTCTTGGATCATCCCGCAATAGTAATTAATGTCTATTTTTGTTTCTTGATTTATTAACCTATAAGCTTCTTATAATTCTACGCAGATTCTTCAGTTTCTACAGGGTTTCAAAATACATTGCACTAACACTTCATAGAAATAATGAGAAATTGATTTGTATCCTACGTGGTATACCTCCTTGTTTGACAGGGGAATGAAGAAAGGTAATAAAAATGACCAACATGATGCTTACCTCAAACTTTGCAGTTCCAAGCAAGCTTGTGCTTGGCTTATTTAAGTACATAAATATGTTAGGGTCTGTAAAGAAATGCTGCAACTTGTTAGGGAGATCATTGTTGGCTTGGCTGGTAATTAGCAATTACAACGAAAATATGGAAGATAGTTGACTGTTTGCAAGAATTCATCACACTTATTTCTTTTAATTAGGTTCTAAAATGCACATCACAACATTCTTTTCTATAACGGTTCAGAATGTAAATCACAACAAAGCTGGAATAGTTTCTTGCATGACTAAGGCCTTGATTCGCTGTAATACAAATTTTCTTACATACTAATTTGCACAAAGAGATCATCACAATTCATAAGGAAATTTTTAGTACAAAAAATCTGTAAGAAACCATTTTCATGAATCCATTTTACTTTTCATGTCATTTTTCTATTCCAGATGTAGCAGCAGAGAGATGACAAAATAACCGAAAATATTAGTACACAAATAGTTGGACTGAAATTATTTCAAACTAACCTGGAATAGGGAATGAAATTATCACAGCATCATCTGGAAATCTGATCTGTGGCCTGAAGCTTTAGTTCAATCCTGCGATTTTTACACAATCAAAAGAAATTTTCAGAGACAAATTGGCCCTAAACTAACCCTAGAATTTGAAATCAAACAATCAAAAGAAAAATCAGCCACAAATTGGCCCTAGATTATGTCTGACACTTACTTGGGAAGTCTCTTTGAAGTTTCGTCGTTTTTTCTAATTCATCTGCTACCACCTTTGTCATGGATATTCGCAAGGGGAAAAAAGAAACCCAAATCTTCGTTTTGCTGTATTTTTCTTTCGGTGATATGATAAGTTAATCGAGGAGAACGAAGGAGATGCTTTCAAGGAAGTCCCCAAATTCTGAATTGAGATGAAGAAGGTCTTCTTTTCTTTTCTCAATACAGATACGAAAGAAAAAAACGATGAAGAGAAAGGAAAGAAAAAAATTTAAGGGAAAATGTGGATAGCAGGATTCGAACGTGGATTGGCTAACTCGACTTTTTACATAACTAACCTTTCAGTTTTATACTTTTTTACGTGACATTAAACAAGAAAAATGAAAATCCGGTGGGGCATTTTTGTGAAGGGAAAAAGCTTCACCAAACAATTACCTCTTTTCTTTATATTAGTAAGATACGTGTTAAGTTTCTACTATGTTTTTGCACCGTTACTGTGACAGCATCGTCTACGCCAGCAATAACAGCAAGATGGAGGGCTGTATTACCACCGTAACCATCTTTCAATTCAGGTGCTTCTATGGGCATGAGTTCGACCAGTTTTAGCACGAAGTTCGAGTGTCGTGCACCAGCTGCAATATGCAAAGCAGTCCTACTGTTCATCTTCTGGGGCCCACTCTACCAATGGCCGTGTCCTTGACTAATTGTTTTGATTATTTATTTCCTATTTTCCTCCTCGAGTTACTTAGCGCGTCATTCTTAAAGCTGAGAAATGGCTTACTTGTAATTAACAGACGCCAAGATATGGAAAGTTGCTTAAGGGCTTACTTGTAATTTACAAACACTTCTTCCCCTATAAATAGGAAGGCACCTGACTTGCGAAACTAGTTTATACTTCCAGTTTTTCGTTCAGGATTACAGAGGTAGAGATAAACCAGAGAGATTTCGGGGCTTCTTTATTTATTTCCTTTCCATTCCGTCAGGTTGATTCATATACGGCTGATCGGATTCTAATTCAAATCAGTGAAGTTATGGGCATCGATAATAGGAGATCAGGAGGAGGAGTGCCAACAATAGATGAAGTCTGTCGTCATTGGAGGGCGGGTAGATGTACACGTAATCCATGTCAGTATCGCCACAGTGAACTGCCACAGCCATGCAGCAACAACGGGAGACAGCAACCTTCAGACCAGAGGAATTTCTCTCTTTCCGGCTCGTTTCCTCAAAGAAAACCGAATACGTACAATCGAGTGCCTTCAAAATGGGGCAGTCAAGGTGGGGCAGTTAATGGAAGACCTAAAGGTACAGGATTTAAGGCTCAGGATCAGATTTGTAAATATTGGATGTCTGGCAAATGTTCTTATGGTGAAAGATGTAAATTCTTGCATCGGTGGTTTGCCAGTGATGATTTCACAATGTTGGCGCAACTTGCTGGACACGAGAAGGTCATTAGCGGGATTGCTTTACCAAAGGGGTCTGACAAATTATATTCTGGTGGCAAAGATGGAACCGTTCGTGTCTGGGACTGTCAAACTGGCAAGTGTGCTACTGTAATTAACCTTGGATCTGAAGTTGGTTGTGTCATCAGTGAAGATCCCTGGGTCTTTGTTGGAATCAATAATTGTGTCAAGGCTTGGAATACTCAAACCAATAGTGAGCTCAGTCTTTGTGGTCCATCTGGACAAGTTTATGCCTTGGCAGTGGGCAATGAGAAGTTATTTGCTGCAACACAGGATGGTACAATATTGGTCTGGAAATTTGCTGCTGCGACCAATGGTTTTGAGCCTGCTGCTGCTCTTCAGGGTCATAGTGCTTCTGTTGTTACGTTAGTCGTAGGCGCTAATATACTCTACTCTGGTTCCATGGATAACACAATAAGGGTATGGGGACTTGAGACGTTACAGTGCATTTATACTCTGAGAGATCACACATCAGTCGTAATGTCTGTTCTTTGCTGGGATCAGTTTTTATTGTCATGTTCTCTGGACAAAACAATAAAGGTATGGGCTGTTACTAAGACTGGAAAGTTAGAAGTCACTTACACCCATGAAGAAGAACATGGTTTGTTAGCGCTCTCTGGGATGCCTGATGCACAAGGAAAACCTGTGTTGATATGCTCATGTAATGACAACACTGTTCGTCTCTATGACCTGCCATCATTTAAGGAACGAGGAAAAATTTATGCCAAAGAGGAGACTAGAGCTATTCAAACTGCTCCTGGTGGTTTGTTTTTTACTGGGGATGGAAATGGTGATCTGAAAGTATGGAAGTGGACTGAACAATCACCCGCAGCTGCAGCAACAATGCAACAGTGATGTAATACTGACAGTGTGGAGATCTGGACAATATAAAGACTCTCAGGCAGTAAGAAGTTCTTTTCTGAGCAGTAAACACCATGTCAAAGCTTCCCTTGTTTTAGTTGTATGAGAGTTTGTAATCTTTTGAGTTTCATTAATATGTACATTGTAATAAAGACAAAAAGCAGAAGCATGATGATGAGTGAAAGCAATTCTTTCTTCATTCTAAAAAGAAAATGTTTCAAGAGACAACTCCAAAAATTATACTTATGCATAAATTTTGATTTGTGTTCTAGTGCTCAGAGAAAAACCTAACTATTTTTCACAGTACAACATGGTTTTGATTTGGAGCACGAATACTAAAGGTGACAGTAAAACGCATTCTAGAAAAAAAGTAAAACAACTAGTTGAGACTTGAGAACTGTAAATAGTGAAATCGTGAGCAACACAGTTAAGAACCACTATTAGTGCATACACATAATCGTGCACTGTGGGGCTATAACCAGTACTTCTAAACTGATAAGCAAGGTTCAGCAAAATGTGTCACTGTAAAAGAAGTAACAGCGTAATACAAATAATACCTTGAGGTAAGACGAATCTTTAAATTGTACTAACTCATGTCATCATTACCTCGATAATATCGTTCATATTAAGTTGAGGACACAATTTTACATCTACGTATTCTTTCCAATGAGTCCGACAGTTCCTTCCTGCCAAGCAGACCCAACAAATTCAGCTGAGATAAACATACACATTACAAGGAAAACACACAATATCAAACTTCAAAACCAATGAAGAAAACAAATGATCCTTTTCGAGTATTAAACTCCACAGAGAATAGCTTCCCAGATGGGATAACGGGTTTAATCCAAGTTGTTATAGCTACTTAAGTGACTGGAAAACATGAAAAAAAATGTTAGTCAGAATGAAGAACACGTCATTGCTCCAGATTGAACTTGCCCCTAGCAACTTCAAAATCAGGAACATTAGAAGAATGCAGAGCCAGCAAATTGGTCCACTATGGGGTTTAGTTTCGTCAATATCTGAGACAGAAGCAGGTTTTAGAAAGTTCAGGGTCTGAAATTCAACTATAAGCAACCACAGGTATGCTTGTTATTAGTTGAATGTACCTTCTCAATATCAAAGCTTCAGTGGTTTGACCCATTGGTTGGTGCAGGAGTCTATGAGCACCAAAAGTTAAGGTATCCTTGTCTTCAGAAGGCACAACATACAACTAAAAGAAACCGATAACTTTAAGTTGTAAACCATAAAGTAAAAGGTAAACTAACAAACATTTGTTAAACTAAAACAACCTAAGCCGATTCCATGACAGAACCGAAGGAAAAATCATATCTTGGACAAATAGATTGGGTGCAGGTATATCCTAGTAGTATTTCAGAAAGGTTACTTTCTTGAGAGAAAAAATTACTGGTTTGGAATCCGGTGTATAACCGTTACCTCCTCACTGTATGATCAAAATCCGGTGTGAACCAAGAAGAATCGTCAGGAAAACAACTATCTAAGACTGCACTACCATGGTTGAACCGCTAACCTAACACCCTGATTCATCAAAAGAAAAGTAAAATTATTCATCAATGTAAAACACAGTACCCTTAAAATGAAATTACTCTGATTTGAGAAGCTAAGGTTTGTGATGCCGTCTGAAGGTGGGTTCGACAGTTCCTTCCCTGAGATGGGAGGATGTACCATTTCGAGAACCCACCAACTTCTCATGCCCCAAGATGCAGTTGAAATACATATAGGTGCGATAAGCACTACTAGCTGTGCTCATACACCGAGAACTTTTGAGCTTGGTAAGTGGTGGAACATCCCATAATATGGAACATACAAATTCGAAACCAGTAATCCAATTCCATATGCCTAAGCAAGAACTCATAATCACTAAGAACTAAAACAACAAATGAAATCATCATTGACATTTCAAAGCTATTTCAGACCTTAAAATGGGCAGACATTGACATTTCACTAGTCTGATAGTCTAATGGTCACACTGACACTTTACCAAACACTTGATAGGTACCTACAGCAAACAGGCAGAACGAGAAAGAGCAAAGCACCGGAAGAATCTATATCGTTAAAACGTTCACATTAATCCGTTTTCTATAAAGAAATCAGACGACACATTCATGAGCTAGGATATGCCCAACATGATGAGTTCCTTCTTATGATAATCTGAACGTTAAGAATTTAGAGCAAATCAATTATTATGCTTCACAAATGTCATCTCAATCAGAGCATAACGAAATTTTAACCACACCTTGACTGGTTTCATATGCTCAAACCAAACTGAACTACACAGGCGTAATTGGAGAAAGTCCCCTACTTGGTGTACTTACCATGATCCATTTGGTTTACTGACATCACAACAATGCATATGCATTCCACATATCCAAAAATCAGATAAATCCACACAGTCAAAATTCTGCAGTGAGGTGCTCTGTAAAACAATAGACAGAGTGACAGTGAATTTATAGCAACTCAATGATGCTTAATAACAAGTCGGACTCTGTGGCCTAATGGATAAGGCGCTGGTCTACGAAACCAACAAAATATTAGCTTCAATTTTACTGTAGTTTGGACAAGAAAGAAGACTCTGGGTTCGATCCCCAATCGAGTTTTTTTTTTTGTCTAAAACTAGAGTTTATAAAAGAAACATACCAACAAAATATTAGCTTCAACTTTATTGTAGTTTGGACACGAAAGAAAAATTGGTGCAAATCTTGTACCATAGTATCCATATAAGATTGTCTGAAGATCCTATCCCATTATAAACCTAAATTTACAACTAGTTTTCATTTGAAAATTGAATTCAATAATTCTTGTTTTTTAATGAACATTTGTATAAAGGCATGATGTCACGCGCATATCCATGTGTGTAGGTACAGAAAATGTACTCGCCACGTGTTCGCACGAGAAGGCACGAATTAGGTTTACAGATCTTACCAAAAGATCTTGTGTCATTCCCAAAAATAGTGATCAGTAACTTGTCAAATCAGCTGTCAGAGTTACTCCTACTATTATCAGATCTGTGAAGTTCGTAGGATTGGCCGAAGTAAATAGAACTGAGTACAAAGGAACGATACGAAGTTAATGAATAAGCGAAATAGATTGGAGACACGAAAGACCCATTGGAGTGTTGAACAAGGTATCATCTACGAAGCAGGATAGGCGAAATAAGGTTACTTGAACGAGAAGACATCTGACGAGGTACATGGATTGTTGAGCAAGAAATGATACAGCTGTCCCGACGAGGTGCCGAGATTATCGGCGAAAGGAGGAGAAAACTTTATGAAAAATGGCGTCGACGAAGTAAAAAGGAAAGTTCACATGAAATGTGTGATATCCGGCGAATTAAAATGAGCTTTCTTTCACTAACTAGTTTGCGTATAAATAGAGGTGTTTGGTCATCGTAAAGGGGATGAAGTTTTGGATGGGAGAGAAGTATAGTCTATGGAAGATATATTAGGGTTTATCTAAGTCCTCATATTTGTATTATTTTCATAAGTTAATGATCAGTAAAAGGATTTTGATTTTGCTTCGTTCTTAAGATTCCTTAGATCTTGTTTATTTTACTACTTGGGTGTACTACTGGATTTCCAGTAGTTACAATGTGACGGCAAAAATGAACTCGCGACTAAATGCCCTGGGATTTGCATCATCATGATAAGATTTGGATGTACTGAAATTATAATATTTCCTTAAAATTAAGCCTTCATATTGTTCAAACCTCTTTATCTTTCTTTCGTAAAATGGTGAAGGAGATGTTAAATTCGATTTATAACGGGAATTGATAGCTAAGAAAGAGATTGCAGTATACATGAAAAATGGTCAAAACGCCCCAATTTCAAAGGTATGGTTGGAAAAATGTCAAATTTTCATAATCAGTTGCCTCTATCTTAAGTATAGTACATCGTACAGATGCAACTAACAATACTAAAAGATTTACAATCTTTCCTAGTATATCAATGAACTTCATTATATATAAGAGTTCTACTTTAGTCTAGAGTCATATCATCATTGTTGCAAGAAATTCAAAACAAGAATTTATCGTGCTTCATCCAATCACACTTTCTATCTTAACTATTCTGTTTTTCTACATAGTTTTCCACATGTTCAAAAAGCAACTTAAGAGGTATAGTGATGCCACAAAGCTCAACCTACCACCTTCTCCTCCCAAGATTCCAATCCTCGAAAACTTCCATCAATTAACTCCCATGCTTCACCAAGATTTTCATCGTATGTCTGGGAAGTATGGCCCAATCATACTCTTACATTGTTTTACAAAACCTATACTTGTAGTTTCATCTGCAGAGATGGCATCTCAAATCATGAAGACCCATGATATTATTTTCGCGAATAGGCTTGTTCCAAAAGCCATAAGAAGATTCTTCTTTGGTGGAAATGATGTAGCTCTTGCTCCATATGGTGAGCGCTGGAGACAACTCAGAAAGTTTTGCGTCCTTGAGTTGTTGACTATGAAGAGGGTACAATCATTCAAGTACATAAGATAAGAGGAAGTTGATAAAGTGATGGAAAAGATAGCTCATACATCTAGAGAGAGTGACATGATTAATTTGATAGAGATAATATCCAATATGTCAAACTACATTATATTTAGATGTTCACTTGGCGATAATTTTAACAAAGATTACGCACACAAATTTATTGGGTTAGTAAAGAATACGATTAAGTTGATGGAGTCAACTTTCAGCTTTGGAGATTACTTTCCATGGCTGAAGTGGATGGATACTGTCACTGGATTAGAAGGGAAGCTTAGAAGAATCTTTGAAGAGATAGATACTTTCTTCAATCAGGTCATTGATGGTCATCTCTTATCTCATAATTCAAATGCAAAACACGATGATCCCGACAAAGTCGAAGATAAGAGAAACTTCATAGATCTACTTATTCTTCATGCTGAAAAAGAACCAAACCTCAATCTCACTCGAGATGATATCAAAGGAATAATAATGGTATCCGCTCTCTCTCTCTGTCACCGTCTCTCTCATGATGCATTTGAAGTTCATATATAACTGAAACTATAAGTGTTATGAATATCAGGACATGTTTGTTGCTGGAAGCGATACCTCATCAACTCTCATTGAGTGGACAATGGCAGAGCTTATAAAGAATCCGAATGTGATGAAGAAAGCATAGAAAGAGGTAAGAAGAGTGGTAGGCAGCGACGTCAAAGTGGAAGAGCATGACATTAATCAAATGGACTACTTGAAATGTGTCATCAAAGAGAGCTTACGATTGCATCCGCCTCTACCAACTTTGCTAACAAGAAATTCTTCAGCTAATGTCAAAATAAAAGGTTACGACGCCCCAACAAATACAGGAGTATTTGTGAATGTTTACACGATTCAAAGAGATCCTAAAGTGTGGGACAAACCAGAGGAGTTTTATCATGAGAGATTTGAAAATAATCCTATTGATTTTAAATGGCAAGATTTCCAGTTTATCCCATTTGGGTCTGGAAGAAGAGGGTGTCATGGGGTGTCATTTGGCCTTGCAGTGGTGGAATTTGTTCTCGCCAACCTCTTGCATGGGTTCGACTGGGGATTGCCTGGTGATGCTAACATGTTGGAGAACTAGACATGTCCGAGTGTTTTGGCATTACTGTTAGTAGGAAGATACCTCTTCTTGTTTCTCCAATACCGTTCCATTCCACATCTTAAAACCTGAAAGATATCTTGTGAAAGGTGCCCTAGGCGCACGAGTTTTCCCAATGGGCGCCTAGGCAATAAAGCGCCTTAGGCGCCAAGATGTGCCCATTTTTTTTTTATGTTTTTTAAAATATTTCCAAGGGCGCCTAGGCGCGGTAGGCGAACGGCTTGGAGACTCACCTCGCCTAGCGCCTAACACAACATGGCCTGAAAGTACTCCAAAATATCAGTAATTATCATAAATATAAATCTATTTACTAAGAGCCTAAGATGATCTCAACTTATATTTATTTGTTATATATTTTTTCTAAAGCATGAAATTTATTAAAAGAAAATTTTTTAGTTTTCATTAATCTCTTGCTCAGATTTGGTCTTTTTTGGACCAGATCTGAGCAAGATTTTTTTTTTAAAGTTTTAATCAAATAAAGTAATTTTTTTTTGACATATTTCTTCGCTATTTGGAGCGATTTTTCTTCGCCATTTGGGACGAGTTTCTCTTCACTTTAAGGGCGATTTATTCAAACCTTGATCCCTGGTTCGTGACTTGCTATTCTCGATTCAAGAGCATCAACAATCCAACACGGTATTGCTTAGAATCTATATTCAATCCAAGGGATTCAGCGCATCCTGGTTCGTTTGGATCTACAAGATTTTGGGCAAATAACTCCTTTCTTACAGGAGTATCTCTTATTGAAGAAGAAGAAGAAAATCATTAAATGGTCGGAATTGATTCCGGATTATACCATCATTCTTCCCTACTACCTTTACAAAAATTGGGTATCTTTACGGTAAATGGCTCTTTCTCTTCGCTATGTATTTGTAATTGATATCTTCAGTTGTACTAGGGGTTTTATTATCTTGTACCTTGATGTTTTTGTTATTCTTGTAAGCAATCATGTAATCACGTTTTGATTTGAATACACTGAAATTTGTTGATTGACCTAAAAAAATAAAATAAAATCTATTAAACTACTAAGGGATATATGAGGGTATATGATACACCATGATTCATCAACTACTAAGTAATTACCATTTACTTATTATGCATATTTGTTGCATCTTTGTCTTTGATGAATGAATTTCAGCAATTATCAAAATTTATAATAGGACGTTTACCTTTATATTTTCCTCTCACCTCACTATCACATCTCACAAATTGGTGTGGTTTAATCTTATGATATAAGGCTCGCTAGTTTTTTATGGAGAAATTGGGTCATTTGTCCAAATATTTTTAAAACATGATTCTAATAGACGAGCAAAAATTAGTATAGGTGAAATGGACACCAAAAAAATAGCAAGAATGAATCTGGATTCATCCTAGCTTAATCTTAAGAAATAGCGAGGGTGAAACTGGATGCATCCTGATGTAAATTAAAAATAATAAAAAGTATTTGAAAAATGGGTAGGATGGAACTGTTTACATCCTGGCTATTTTTACATTCTCGTCCATTTAAACAATATCAAATTCTACATGTCTTTTTCACCCAGAAATTGTCGTTATTGGGTTAATTGAGCAATTTTGTGTTGTTTATGTGAATGAAACCTTTAATTCCGATAGGTTAGATAAAAATGTTTAACAAACTCATTATGAGAGGATATCAAGATATAACATCCAAGATAGGAAATCGAAAATGATATATGACACCCATTTTGATGCGCCCAAAGTTAGGTGGCATCCACACGGCAATAAGTGTTATTAAAATCGAAAGGAAACTTCATGATATTGGAAATTAGTGTTTTTTATCCAGTCTTTGATCACAAAGCAATATCAAATCAGAAAAACCTTTGTTAAACTCATTCCCGATATCAATTTTGAATACAACCTAAACCTATCGAAAGAATATCTAAAGATGTTGCAATGAATACCTGAAAGAGACTTGTTTAGATTTCATTAACATTCATGAACGGAACCTTTTTGAGAACAATCTTTTGAAAACTAAGATGAAGCTTAAAATAACAAAGATTTATGGAGTGACGTTGAACAGACGTGTTATCCTTGATTTTTTCCAAAGTATATATACAAAAATAATTTTCTCTCGCTCGCGTTCTACATTTATTTGAGTAAAGGAGGATTCGAATTCGTAATCCAAGTATTCTATAACCGAAAGATATGAGCGAGATGATATAAAGTGGTAGGTAAGATATTTTGACAGCTACCAGATACCGGAAATGTAAGTATTAGACCACGATTAGATGATCAATTTATTTTTTTTTTGATACTAAAAGAAAATTTATCAATTAAGGTTGATCAAGAAATAACCCTTCTATTTCAAATTGATCATCTGATCAATTTGAACTATGACTGACTCGAGATGGAATTTTAAAGAGGAAAATATAGAAGAATGAAACTGCCTTTGGACTTTCGATTTATTTTTCTAGTTTTTCTTAGGATTGTATTCATGTGTTAGTTAAATCCAGAACTAACAATTGATTTTCTAGTTTAGTTTTAATTTTTGTTGGGAACAATTCAAAAACTCAAACCAATTTCGTTTCCTTTTAACTAACACTCGTGGTAACGTGGCTGCCACCTAACATCAGGTGCATTTGGATGCACCAAAATGGGTGCCACAAATCATTTTTGATAAGAAATACTAACAAAAAGAATCATCTCTGAGCTCTCTCTAAACCTTTAATTCTAAATTGCGATTATAAGTCACTATCTATTATCTGAAGTGGTTATATTCAGTCTTTTGAGTCGAGAGTCAATTCGTCTTCAAATTGTAGAAAAATTTAACCTCCATGGTGCCCAATTTCACTACATTTTAGTACAGATGTGCGTCATTCTAGGCACATTAAAACTGAGCATTATTCGGTATCCATTTAAGATTTTAAGTAGCTTTTTGACACCACTTTTATCCTTAATCTAGATTTTTTTTCTTTTCTTCGAAGTAGAAAAGTAAAAAATTTATTCAAAGAAAAAAAAAGAGAAACAAATAAAAGTGTCTAGGCGAAACACAGAGAGGAATGAAGCCTCCAAGAACAAAGAAAAAGCCAACAGTCCTTGCGACAAGCCAAGGTAAAACAACAATTAACCTAACTCCAAAAGTTAACAGGCAAGTTACATAATCAATAATACCCTAAACTCTGTCCCTCTCTCTCATTCTGATCCCGGCCATTTCTCTGACTTCTAAATATAAGGGAAATTGCTATGGAAATGTTCAAACTCAACTTTCTATTGAGCCAGGTGGATGGTCAAATGGGATTTTGCACTATGGGAAAGAACTGGGTGGCTGACCATCAAGCGCGAGAACGTTTTGCTGACGCTGGCGTTAGAAGGACAAACACGATCAGTCTTAGTAAAACCACTGGAGTTTGAACCAAGAACACCAAAAACTACTTAAACGATCACCAAAACAGCTAGTTTCTACCTCTATAAAAATATACGGCTCGAGTTTGATCTCACAAACTCACAACGATATTTCATCTGATAAATCTTTTCTTTAATTTAAATTGCTTTTAGTTTTCAACCATGAATTCTGATTTTGATTCTTTTGAGGAAGATATGGAGATGGATGAAATATTGTATGAAGAAGAGGAAGAAATGTGTATGGAGTTTTTTTGTCAAATGGATGAAGATGCAGATAGAAGAAGGCGAAATGTTATGTTGCAAATATAATCCGAGATCATACCAAAGCCTTTAGATCCATATGAAGTTGCGACTAGAAGATGGACGTGGAGAGATCGACATTTTTACCACGAAAAGATGATGCATGATTATTTTAATCATGATTGTGTCTATTCCGATGAGGATTTTCAGCGACAATTCCGCATGGGCCGCAACTTGACGCAAAGGATAATTGCCGAGCTTTGTCAGGTACAACCTTTATTTAATTATTAGTATGATGCACGACATGTATGAGGCTTTAGTCCTGAACAAGAAGTCACTACGGTCCTCTGTATACTATGTTACGAGGTACCGGCGGATTCCACGGATGATTACATCCGTATTGGGAAAACAACCGCCTTTAGGTATCTCAAATTGTTTTGCGAAACAATAGTCGAGCATTTTGGTCCAACCTTTTTAAGAAAGCCTATTCAGGAAGATGTTCAAAGAATAACTGCAGAAAAAATCGAGAGGGGTTTTCCAGGAATGCTAAGTAGTCTTGACTGCATGCACTAGACGTGGCATGCGTGTCCGGTTGAATGGGAAGGCCAATATAAAGGTCATTATACAAAACCAACTATAATTTTGGAAGCTTCGTCTACTTATGATTGTTAGTTTTGGAATGCCTTTTTCTTGGACTCCCGGGTTCAAATAACGATCTCAACGTTTTATATAATTCACAATTGTTTGAAGATCTTAAGAATGGGGTCGCGCCGCACTGTAATTTCACCATCAACGGTCGTCACTACACTCAGGGTTATTATCTAGCAGACGAAATCTATCCAGAATGGTCAACTATGGTTCAAGATTATAAACAAGTAGGTTTTGGACCGACGTCTTCGAAGGATATGAAGTACTTTAACACCCAACAAATGAAATGCATAAAGGATGTTGAATGCGCTTTTGGCATACAAAAAAAGAAGTTTGCCATCATAGCTGGGCCGTTACGTTTTTTTGATCTTCAGGAAATGAACAAAATTATGCTGACTTGTATCATTCTGCATAACATGGTCATTGAAGAAACCAGGCGTGACCCAACCTGGACGAGTTTTCCAGATGAAGATTTGGTGCCGAATCTTGTGGTCGGCATGGGCGTCCAGCAAGAGAATATAAAATTGCCACTGATAGACTCCAAAACCGGGGAATCTATGGACAACTAATACAAGATCTAGCTAAACACATTTGGCTTTAAAAGGAGCAAGAGACGATGCGCGGGGGCGAGGCAGAGGCATAGGGAGAGGCGGATAGATATTATTTTCAATTTAGTGTTATTTTCAATGGAGACGGAGAGGCAGAGGCAAATAGATGTTATTTTCAATTTAGTGTTGTTGTTTATTTTAATTAATATGTTTTTTAATTTAAAGTTGTTTGTTTAAACGACTGCACTTAAAATTAAAATTGAGGCAATTATATTAAAAGCAATTTTGAATAAATGCGTACAATTAACTTAAACTTAACTAAACAAGAATTAAAATCTAAATTAAACTTAAGTAAACAAGAATTAATCAGTTAACAAGACTATATTCAACTTCTTTTTCTTCCACGGCATCATCTTCGTCTTCTTCCACATTCACATATTGTCCAGTTTGTTGAGGGGGGACTTGTTCAGGGACTTGTTGTTGTTCGGTATAAACTCGTTGTTGTTCGGCCGTGACTTGTTGTTGTTCGGACGCATCCATTTGCTTAGTCCATGAAACATATTGTCGTTCATTCATTATTGAAATGTTCAAGGAGAGTAACTTGTTTAGCTTACAATCCATGTAGTATTGTTCTCGCGAAAGACGCCTTTTTTTATTGATTATTTAAAGCAATTCCACGATCCCTGACTCTATCTGCTTCCATCTGCAACTCGAATCCCTTGTGATCGGCATAGTTGAACTCTCTTGAACTTCCTTCTAATGCTCGTTGGATTGCGTCTCTCTCAGCTTTTGCAGCTTTCTGACCACCTCCTCTTCTTCTTTTGATGTTGGTGTTAATGTCTAGATAAGTGTTGTGTTTTTCCTGACTACTTGGAGTTCCATCAGGTGAGGAAGCATGCCCTCCATTCTGAAAATTCTGCGAGATTGGACCATGTGGTGATCTTGAAGGCACTTGATGACCTTCCACCAAGTATGGATTAAACTTGTTAAGCACCCTCAAAATGGTGAAACAAGTTTCATGTTGGACGCCCAAGTTGTGGGATCTTTGCCACTCTTTCCGACATCTACGTTCCACATCAAGTTCGCCTTCACCACTTTTTCTATTGTGCCACATTTGAGTGATCAAAGCTACATATTCACTAACGGCTGCTGAAATTGTGTAAAAACGATGAGACAACCCATCACCATCACGTCTATTGGGGTTACCAGTTTCTTCACAAATTTTTTGTAAAATCTTATCATAAAAAGTTTTTTTTTCTTGATAAATACCATTGATTTCATCCAATGTATATAATACATAATTTCTGCAAAGTGACTCGTCTTCATCCATCGTATACTTGACACCAAAAATTCTTGTGTTTCTTGGTTGTGGTTGTTGTATATTTTTGTTGTGTTTCTTGTTTTGATTGTTGTTGTGTTTGTTGTGGTTATCGTTGTTGTGATTATTGTTGTGAGGATGCCATATTTGTTATAAATGTAATTTGTAGAGATGAGATTTTTTCTGGTAGATTGAGTTGATATGAAAAGTTTTGTTTGAAAAAAGAAAAGAAAAATTACAGATGGTATGAAATTGTGTAATTTTGAGGTAGTAATGAAGAAGGTGTGAGTTTTAAATCTGGAGATGAACTGAATTTATAGGGAAACAAAAAGGAGCAACAGCCGTTGGATGGAATGAGTCATTGGCGCTTTTAAGAAAAACGCGACGCCTTCACGAAAAACGCTAGCGTTTGAACTATCAACGGGTGGCGGAAAGACAAGCGTCAGCGTTGTTTGCTAAAGCGCCAACGTTCATGCCAAGCTCGCCTGCTCTTCCATCACGCGCGCGCTACATGTTCCAACTCACTTAACAAACCAACAAATTTGTTGGTTTGTACATTCATTTTTTATGTTTGTTGAGTCCATAGTGGGAGCAAAATCAACAAACTCCAAGTTTGTTGAGTCCACAAAAATTGCTCTAAGTACCTTGTTCACGTTCTAGATTATCCTTCATATTTTTGTATAACACCAAAACTCCTTTCCGGATTGGGTGTTTAGCGGATGAGTGATATATCACCCGCGTCCAACCCGTAAAAATGTTTGGTTTCAGAAATTCACCAGCATTCAATCCGCAGAGAAACAGATCAAGTGTTCAACTGCTAAAATGTGGATTAATTTGGATAAAATCGGTGAGTGTGAATGTTTTTGCTCACCCCTACTTTAATGTATTACTCATTTTACGAGGGAAGTTTTTTTTTTTAAAATAAATAAAAATATACGTATATCTCGGTCGAAGGGCCCGAGGCTAAGGCTAACCCCTATGGGCTAGATTGGCCAAAAAGTATTGCAAATCATGAAAAAAGTGTGGGAAAAAAGTTAACACTAGCTTTGGATAGTTCTCTCTCCTGGCAAGTGCTCAAAGTTCAATTAGCAACGAGATTGAAACGCTGAATGGTTCAACGCTCAAAAAGTGTTTTTAACGCTGAACGGTTCAGCGTTGGGAGATAAATTTTATGATCTAACGGCTGAGATTTAAAACGCTGAACCAAACAGCGTTCTGTAGTGGTCCCAGATGACGTGGATGACCAATCTAGCTGCTAGATATCTAGCCCATAGGACTTAAAAGATTGCCCTATCTGACGTGGATGGCCAATCTAGCAGCTAGATATCGAGCCCATAGGACTTGGCCTAAGTGACATTTCGTATTTTTGATATAGCCCTGGCTATCCCGTGCTTCCGCTACATAAAACTTTTGCTTGGGTATCTGGTTGGTTTCAGTTTCAATTTCCATGGCTTCTCATTCTTCGTCTAAATCACTTCATCAATTTCTTTCCCCCAAAGATCTTTTCATAGCAAACTGGATAGAAATGTTCCATTACGATCCAAAAGCATCAATACCTCCAACACAAACCCTAGATTCAACTACAAACAAATTAATCCCAAATCCTGAATACCTAAAATGGGTTAAACATGATAAATTCATACTTGACCAAATGTGTAGAGAAACTCCCGCACCTATTTGGAGTGAAATCAGTGGATGTAAAACCTCTAGAGAAGTTTGGAATTATTTGCAGAAATCGTATTTTGATGAACAGTATGTTAAAGTTGCTCAACTTCGACACAAATTGTTAACATTGCAGAAAGGTAATCTTTGAGTTCTTGATTACTGTAAACTAATTGAAAAGATAAGTAATGTTTTAAGTTTCATTGGGCATTCAGTTTCTGAAGATGATTTGGTTCGTTTTGCAATTGGAGGATTATGTCATAGATATGATGTTTTGGTTGGAGATATTTTGGCAAAACCTGTTCTTCCTACACTTAATGAACTGCGTTGGCGTTTAATTGTGTATATGGAAATTCACTATGAAGATGTTTATTAGGGTTTTGGACTGGATTTTGGTACCAACCAAATGAATAAAGCTGTAGATTCTTCTAATGTCTTTGGGTTTTTTCTTGAATTTTCTTGGGTTCGAAATGAAATCTCTTAGTTTGCGTATTCAGTGTCGATACGATTAAGCATTTGTTGCAGAACATGAGCAGTTGTTTCTGCTTGACCGCGGCACATAGGATTCTTAATGTCTAAAAAACCTGTAACCAAAGAATGCATTTTTCATTCAGAGATAAAATGTTTAATACACTTCCACAAAGAAGGTTAATCTTTGCTATGAATTTTGTATGTTCCAAAGATTTTCCACCCTTTTGCAGTCTCACTATTTGGGATTTCATCTATATAAAACTAAAGGGAGTTGTGATAAAAGAGGCTACTAATAGCAATTTGAATGAGGATATGGGAAAAGACAAAGACTCGGGAGAGGAAAAAACTTAAGCAAATTCAGATGAGGATTCAGATGGTTATGAGAAACGAAAAGAAAAGGAAAAAAAAAATACATGAATGATCTACTCAATGGCAGGCACTACTTGCAGGGCTGTGCTTGGTTACTTGCCGGATATGTAATTCTGGGGAAAACTCCATATGAGATTATTTTGCATGCTCTTGATGAAGATGAAGGGGGATTGAGCCATAAGAATGATCTGCCTATTGTTATAGCTGAAGAAGTACCCAAAGAAGATGCCGTGGTTTCTGTGAAAGTGAAAGATCTAAAAGTTGGCGAGTCAAGCTCGAGTACTTAAGGATTCTGTGAGTTTTCTGAGTTTTTAAAATTCTTCTCATTATTTTCTCTTGTTAGTTTTTGTTCTGTTTTGTTTGTTTTCAGTTGTCTATTTTGAGTGTTTTCCTTTTTTATTTTTCTATTTGTTGTTTCTTTATACTTGCATATTTTTGTGCAGTTTCTCCTGTATATTCTTTGCTTGTTCTTAGGCGTTGGACTTAATTCTCAACTTAATCAAAATGAAAATTCTGTATTCTCCATCTGTTAGAAAAACACAAGCCTGATTTTGTACTCCTTTTTGAAACCAAAACGGGGTTTTTAAAGATGGAGTATACTGCAAAGGAACTACAATTTAGAGATTGGGTCATTATTCCTCCCATTGGCAAGTCTGGAGGTCAATTAGTGGCTTCGAATAGTAATGTGAATGTGAATTTTAATTGAAATTGGCTTGGATATTGTTTGTGTTCTTTTGAAAATTAGGGGAGTTAGTTGTGTGATCTATTGTATTTATGGTGCTTTGGATGCTACAGAGAAATATGACCAGTGAGAATATCTATAAAGTTTTAGTGATCAGGTTAATTGCCCTTGGATGGTAGTAGGGGATATGAATTTTTGATAGTATCATTCCTTTTGTTATTTCTTATGAAGAAAATATAGATTTGATTAATATTCCCTCTTTTTAGGAAATGAAATCTGTTTTGTTTGATATGAATCTTTTGGCGATCTCCTGGCCCAGATAGGTATCACCAGGGATTTTGAAAACTCACTGGAGTCATGTTGAATCTACTGTTGTGAAATTTAGTGGTGGGTTTTTTGGAGCGGTAAATTAAGAGGTGCTATGAATGAAACTCTATCTCTTTGATTCCTAAAAATGAAAATCCTCTCACGACTTTAGACCAATTATTCTAAGAAATGCTCTTTACAAACTCATCTCAAAGATTTTAGCTAATAGGCTCAAGCAAGTTCTGGATAAGTTTATCTTGCGAAATCAATCTGCTTTTATCCCCAAGAGACTAATTGTTGATGATATAGTTATAGGCTGCTCATGAACTGTTACATATATAGACTAGTAAATCCTGAAAGGGTTTTCTTGCTTAAAATTAATCTTTCTAAAGCTTTTGACAAAATGGAATGGAATTTTATCATTCATATGCTGAATCTTTTTTTGCTTTAGTCAGAACTGGTGTCACTGATTTTTGAATGTATCGACTGTTAAATCCACTGTATTACTTAATGGTAGTCCTGGAATTGGTTTCAAATTCTCTAGGTGTCTCAGGCAGGGACACCCCTTATCTCCATATTTATTTGTAACTACTTTAGAGGGTTTATCTAGACAGTTTGCACATGCTGAAACAAATAATGATTTTACTGGTGTTAGAATAAGTAAAGCATTGTCCTGTGATTTCTCTCTTATTGTATGCGGATGATTGCTTTTATATTTTGTAAAGCTGATGTGAGGGTGATAAGCACTTAATGAAATTGCTGGATTTTTTTAGCATCTCTTCTGGACAGACCAGCATAAACTATCAGCATAAACTATCGTAAATCGGGTGTTTATTTCAGTAAATTTGTTACAAGCATTGTAAGATTGTGGCTAGAATGCTTAAAGTCAAAATGATTTCAAAAGATGAAAAATATCTAGGAATGCCTTTGTTTTTCAGCAGAGATAGGGCTTTAAATTTTGAACCTTTACTTAGAAAGAGCTTATAGTTAAGTTATAAATCTTTGCATGGTTGGAAAGCCAAATTATAATCTCTAGCAGGTAGGACTGTGCTAATCAAATCTGCTCTGCCTGCTTATCCTAGCTATCAATTGCAGTGTTTAAAATTGCCCAAAAAAACCTCCATGAATTAGATAGGATTCAAAGAGACTTCTGGTGGAATAAACAGAAACCTAGGAAGCTGTTTATACTTTATACTAAAGCTTGGAGTAGAGTTTCCTGTTCTAAAGATAGAGGTTAGTTTGGAATTAGAAATCCTCATTTGGTTAACATGTCTCTTCTGTCAAAATTAGCTTGGAGGATGTTGAATAATCCTAATGATCTTTGGGCTCAAATTCTAAAAGAAAAATACTTTCCTAGGACTCACTCTTTTCATAAAATTAGATCTTCGAATATTTCTTAGATTTGGACCAGCATAAGAAATTGTAAAAGAATATAGTATCTGGGAAGTGGGTAATGACAGATCTATAAGCATAGGTTTAGAAAATTGGATACCTGAAGTGGAATTCTAAATGAATGGGACCATGAGGACATAGAGTTTGTTTCTGACCTAATGGATGAGTCTGGAAATTGGGTTTGTAATGTGATTGACAATGTTTTTCAAACTGAAATTGCTAGGAAAATAAAGACTACTTACATAAATGTAATAAATAATCCTGATGGGATCAGATGGTCTGCTTACAAAATTTTATCAAAAATAATATGGCTATTGATAAAACTAGGTCCACTATCTAGAGTTTGAAACTCATTCCTAGAGTCAATTTGTTTGTTTGGAAAATGGCGTGGATGTGTTGCCTCGGAAAGTAAAATTACATGCGATAGTTAGAAATTCTGATCCTTACTGTGTACTGTGTAGGAATGCCAGTCATGAATCTGTTGTTCATATTTTACTTCTTGTGTTTTAACTAGGGAAGTATGGTTTGTTCTTGAAGTTACAATCCCTTGTAGCAATGGAAAATTTAAGGACTGGTATACTTCTTGGTTTACAGAGCCTTATAAGGGATGGGCAGAAGTTTTTAGTATAATCTGTTGCATATTTGGAATTATTGAAACTGTCATTTTTGAAAAAGTCAATCATTGCGTAAATAAATCAGATAAAGAGAACTCTTAGCGTTTGGAATGTTACTCCTGGTAATAGTCATACGGTTCAAAAATCTGGGGATTTTTTTTTTCAAAGTCAAGACTCTCATGTGGTTTCCAGACCGAGCATGAATGGCTTTCAAGTGGGTGCCTCCTTTGAAGAATCTGATAATTCTTTTACTGACATAAAAGTTTATGCAGGTACCACAAAAAGCGCAGTTTGCGCAGAAGCATTAGTTATTCAAAAGTTAGTTCAATGGGCTTCAGAGCTACAATTCTCAACAGTAAAGATTCAAAATGATAGTTAAGAACTTAAGAAGTAGTTCTTGTTTTTAACAAGAAGCCCACGAACCTGTGAATGGAGAGCTAAAACGATTCTCTCAGATGTACATAACTTTTCGGAAGGGTTTACAAGCTGGAACATTGAGCACCTGAATAGAAAGTTAAATGAAGAATCTGACTAGCAAAATGGTGCGGAAGGAAAAGGGCCTGTTTTTTGGAACATAACCCACATCATAAATTCATAATTTTTTGAAATGTCAAGTTAAGGAAGGCTTGGATATGGCTCAAACATTTTGTTGTATGACTTTTATTAGCGTTTAATCTAATGCTTTGTTATTAAAAAGAAAATTCATTTCATACAAGGGAAAAGAAATACTAAAGCAAGGAAATGTGGAAAAACATAGAAACAACATAGTACATGCAACAGATCGCAGATGGATTCTGGTCTCTCAGTTTACAAGTTGATATATGACTGGATGGGAAGATGTTACAGACCCGGATGGCCTAGGAGCATCATGCCCTTTGGAGAGGTTATTCGATATTGCTCTAATAGTGTTCGGAGTAGTCCTGCAGCAGCCTCCTATCAGAGAAGCACCGGCTGCGTGCCATTTGTTCACATAAGAAATGAAATCCAAGTCTGATACAACAGTAGATTTTATCCATGTCTTTGTCTGACCGTCATATGTCTCGCCACTATTGGGATATATAAGTATTGGTTTATTGGTGGTCACCTTCTGAATTGACAGGATCAGTCCATGGATAATTCGAGGAGGGGTGCAGTTGATCCCTACAGCAAGAACCTTGTCACATGAATCAGCAACCGAAGCACATTCAAGGATAGAATCTCCGCCAACCACATTCACACCATCCTTGGAAGTAAAGGAGAACCATGCTGGGATCTTTATATCATCTTCCTCGAGCAGTTCTGCATAAGCCTGAGCTTCAAGCTTATTTGGAATTGTCTCGAACGCAATCAGATCAGCACCAGATCCTGCTAAAACCTGTAATCTTCTCCTGTGAAATTCCTTCAAATATTCAAGTGTGACATTTCCACCATAATTTCCACTGTATTCAGACCCGTCAGCTAAATAAGCTCCATAGCTACCTACTGAAGCAGCAACCAGAACAGGAAAATTCCGAAGATTTCTTTCATTTCCATTATTTTCATAATAATCGGCACGCGCTTCACGCGCAATCTGGACACTCTTTTGCAACAGAGCTTCACTTTCTTCTTTGTTGAAGCCTTTTGCCATAAAACCTTGGATGGTAGCTTGATAAGATGCGGTAATGATAATATCTGCACCAGCTTCAAGGTAGTCAAGATGCACTCTTCTAACCAAATGAGGAGAATCGATGAGACACTTAGCACTCCAAAGTGGGTCATTGAGATCAGCACCATGTCTTTCAAGTTCAGTAGCAAAACCACCATCGATCACAGCATAACCACCATTGTTTCTTAAGAAATCAGACATTGCTGATGCGAGCTTATTACTTGCAAATCCCATGCTTGATAATTTTGTGGCGATGGTTGGACAAAGTACTGCAAAGAAGTTTACACGTGATGGAGCCAACAACAGTCGATTTTCAATTTAAGTTGCAAACGTATTACACGTCAAGCAACTGCCTGTTTTGATGCCGGTAGTTTTGATAACCTTTAGCAGTCTTAACTTATTTTCTCGCAAAAATAATTCTCCAAATGTTCACTCTTCCACACTCGAAAGTTAGCCTACTATTTATAACTATTTTTACTAGACACAACTTTTGGATCAAATGAACCTGATTGGAGGATTCATATTAGAATTTTAGACTTCCTTACTTATTCAATCAATGAAAAATCACAGACATGTTTTTAGTTTCTTTTGCTAAATTACGACATATTTCATTTAATCGATCCCAAGGAAGGCAACCTGATTAGTGTTGTATCTTTTGACATATAGGTTACCAGTGTCGACACTTAAGCTTGAGTGGGCTATTTTAGCTTATTCATCCAAGTTCGCATCCAAAACATCAAATATTATCAAGAAATATATATTCATCATAAACGTTGTACATAAATACGTATGTACAATGTGATTTACAGTCGATGATGATAAACAGGAAGAAAAGATTCTCATTAGAATAACAGAGAGATACAAGGTGATGGAAACTATTAACCATACAATGATAACAAAAATTGTAACAGAGATACAGTTTTCACCAGATGTAAAAGTAAAAGATATTTAAAGAAATGTCTACACCTTTATTACACCAGTAGCATGTTGTACAATTAGCCTCCAGCAAGCTGATGGTACCGTGGAATATGAAGCTTGGACTCAAACCGCGGATAGGAAAGACCCTTAATGAAAATATATGTTGCCTGTTGGAGAGTAGAAATGTATACCACTTCAATCTTGTTACAAGTTCTCTAATAACAAGATTAGCCTCCAGCAAGATTCTCTTGCATTGGTCACATGCAATAATAGGAGGTGTATGAAGGAAAATATTTAGGTCCTTGAAAATCTGACAAAGCCAAAGAACCTTTGTACATTGGATGCCAATACCATATACTCAGCTTCAATGCTACTTCTTGAAATTGTTGTTTGCTTCTTGGATGACTAGGACGTTAGTTTATTCCCAAAGAATACACATAGCTACTAATGGATCTCTTATCATATGGATTTCTATCCTAATTGGCATCTGTATAAGTAAAACTTTTAGAATAGTAAATACCATGTGCATGAGTACCTTTGACATATCTTAAGATCCTCTTCGCAGCTTCCAAGTGAGCATAAGTAGGTGCATATATGAACTTGAAGATTTAATTCACTGCAAAGCTTCTTGTCCATGTCAGATACTGTAGAGATCCAACTAGAGACTTGTAATCAGTTGGATTAACTAACAACTCACCATCTGAAGCAGATAACTTGAAATATGCGGGACAAAGGGAAGTGCAAGGTTTGATGCCAACCAAATTGTTCTTCTGAAGAAAATCAAGAGCATATTTAGCTTGACATAAGAACATCCCATTAGAATCCCTCTTTACTTTTATACCAGAAAATGAAAATTGCCAAGATCCTTACCTAGAAATATAGAGCTCAAGTGAGAAACAATGTGATTGCAGTGAGACATATCATTATCTCTGATGATAATGTCATCAAAGAACACAAGCATAACAGTAAGCTTGGAACTTTTGAACAAAAAAAGAAGAGTTTTCTAAACATGGCTTGGAGTCCAAAGAGACAAAAAGTTTTTCATAGTACGCCCTAGGTGACTGCTGAAAACCACAGAGTGATTTATGTAGCTTATATACACAACCAAGGTGTATTTCATCATCAAAACCAAGTGTTTGAGTCATGTAAACTGTCTCTTTAAGATCAGCATGCAGAAATGGATCGCTCGCATCTAGTTCCTTTATTTTCATTGATAATAACAACTATAGAAATAACAATTCTAATAATAAATGGATTCACAATAGGACTAAAGGTGTTTGTATAATTCAAAACTTCAAGTTGATGAAATCCTTTAGCCACAAGCCTAACTTTGTACCTTTCAATTGATTCATCTGCATTGTGCTTCACCTTAAAGGCCCACTTATAACCAACTAAATTCTGACCATGATGAAGAGGTTCCGGGGACCATGTACCAACATTCTCGACTGTTATATTATCTTGTTACATAGCTTCAACCCAAACATGTATTTTCTTAGCTTGAGCATATCATATAGGAGTTGGTGGAGTATGTGTAGACATGTATGCAGCATGTTAGGTATGTCTAGTAGAAAAAGCCACTTTTGGTTAATAAATATTGTTCTTGGATCTGGTAGTCATATAATGAGTACCAGAAAAGGACTCATCTAAAATGTTAGTGATGGAAATAGCAGGTGGAGGAATTCTACAATCTGAAGGATGAGGAGGATAAGTGGAAGTAATTTCAAGAAGAAAAAAAAACTGAAAAATCTAATAGAGTGATAGGTAACGAAAAAGTAAAGATGACATCACTCAAATTTGTAGTGGATGTGGGTAATGAACATGGAAAGACAGATTCATGAAAGACTACATGCCTGAAATATAAGTTTTATAGGAAATGGGATCTAAACATCTATATCCCTTTGCTTTTAGAACTATACCCGAGAAAATTGATTTTTCACGTCTAGGATGTAGCCTGTTAGACACATATAGTTTTTTGTGAAAGTTTTTGATAAGGGGATACAAAATGTAGATCTCTAAGAGCAATTGCAATGGACGAGTAAACCCAAATTTTCAGTCGAGTGGGCTGGCGTAGTGGGACGGACCATCGATCAAAATTTGATCAAAGAGTAAAATCCAGACCAAATTTGATCTGCGATCAGGACCAAATCCAAATATAGTCGGGCGTTGATATAATCTCCGCTACACATCGGGCGTTGATATAATCTCCGCCATTCATCGGGCGTTGATATAATGTACGCATGAAACGGGGCGTTGATATAATGTACGCCTGAAACGGGGTGTTGATATAATGTACGCCCGATGGGGCGTTAATATAATGTACGCATGAAACTGGGCGTTAACGCCCCACTTTCACAAATTTCCAAAACTTACATGGGGCGGGCTTTATACCTCCGCCCCATTTTTTTTTTTTTTTTTTTGTTTGTTTCTGAAGCGTATACTATACTAACGCCCCACTCGCGCGTTATCTTTACCAACGCCCCATTCGGGCGTTATCTTTACCAACGCCTGATCCCAGGCGTAATGTTTATCAACGCGCGACCAAATATACTCTTTTCCCACTACGCCACGTGACGGACTAAACCCAAATTTGGTCTTTTTTTTTAGTCTTTGGTCTTTGGTTATACTCGCACCACTGTGGACGCTCTAATAGGAAGTCTGTCTATTGTGAAGTTAGCAGTTGATAAGGAATCAAACCAAAATGAAAGAGGGGGAGATACTTGAATTAGAAAATTCCTTGTTGTGTCAAACGAATGTTTATGGTTGGATTCAGTAATATCATTCTGCTCAAGTGCTGGAGGACAAGCGAGTTCATGTACAATACCATATGCTGAAAGAAATTAATCAACCTCATGATTCACAAACTCTCCACCAATATTAGTCCTAATGATCCTAATAATATAAGAAAGTTGATTTTTTATTTGAACTTTAAATTTGAGAAAAATATTTTTTGAAATCAAATTTAACAGTGAGAGGAATACCTAACAAAATTTGGTAAAGTCATCAGCAATATTGGCATGGAATCTATAACCATTTACAGAGGTTACAGGGGAAGGACCCCAAACATCAAGATGCAATAATTGTATAGGAAGCAATGAAAGAAAACTTGATATTTGAAAGGGTTGCTTCTGTGATCTACCTAATTGGAATCGTTACATGGAAGAGGCTTTGACATAACATAGCGGAGCTTTAAATTCCTACAGACTTTACTAAAGGAATCAAAAGATGGATGAGCTAAGCGCTTGAGCGACACTTTAGAAGAAGATTACAAGACAATGCTATGGAAAAGTGTATGGATATTGTTAGAGCACTGCTCGGTCGAAGCCGCAAGTTTTACTATCTTCAGTGTTAGTTGTACAAAACTATATCTTGATTTCTAGTCTACTAAAGTCAAGTCTCTTACTAGGATTAGAGCATGGTAGTTGAGTATCAGACATCACTGAATAACCCTCGAAGATTGAACACCGGAGACCAAACAAAGACATTTGAAGAGCTTCATCGACAAAGAGGTGTGTGAATACTAAACCATCATATTCACGACATTCACCATTCTATCTTATGAGACTAAGTCGTATGGTTTATTAGATTTAATATTGTAAAAAAATAAATTTCGAGACAAGCTTGTCTTGGAAAATATCTCAAAATATGATTTAATCAATGTATGTTCTTAGATCCTTAACAATCTTGGTTAAGAACAATTTATTGTTCATGAACTATCTTTGTTTAAGTTGATCATTTGGAGATTTTCCAAGAAGTAATATTTACTATCTAAGGTGATTGAGAATGTATCGAATAACTTAAAGAAAGTTTTCAGAACTTATTGAATTCTATACACATGGTAGGTGCGCGTACCTTAGTGATATGAGTTCCGAAATAGGAGAGGTACGAATTCTCAATAAGCTTATCCCATGGTTCTGAGTTCGTGAATGTGAGGGAGGTATGCATACCCAGAACGAGTACCTCTGGGATCTGAGCTCGTAGATGGGTACGTGTACCCCAACATCATGAGTTACCGAACTTCCCAAGGTATGCATACCCCTATACAAACCTACCCAATTCTGAACTTTGCAGATGCTTAATTATAAACTATTTTCAAAAAAATGTTTGGCATAGCTAAAACTCTCATAAACGCTTTTAAGACAACCTTGTTCACTACATCACTTTGTGTTTGTGAAACATGGCTTAAGTATTGATCGTTATTGAACACAACTTATGCTTTAAAATTCAAAAGGCATACTCGTTAATACGAACTATCACGGTTCTAGAACCCTAGACCATAGTGTATATTCTTATGCAATTTCAAGGCTTATATGCTTATATGAATTTCTAATAAGAAATTCATATAAAGTGAGAAAGTATTTTCTTGGATATCAAGTTATCTTAGCTTGAATTCAAAGCTATCTAGAGCCTTGAAAATCTATAAATAAGAGACTCTTGCAACATGATTTTTTAACCCATGGCACTTATGTGTCCTAGTTGCTAAGATAAGGTCGTCCTCTATACCCTACGTTCTTTGTGAAATATATTCTACGTTACAACTTAAATACTTCTCTTAGGGATTCGTGAATCCTGATTAGACTATCTTTTACCTGATAGTTCTTATATCCAAATCTTGTTCTTATGGGTTTTTGAGGTTTTCGTAGTCTCAAATCAGGAATGAGATAGATAGAAATCACAAAGTTCTTTTTGTTTTGGACTTTTTGATTCCTTAAGGTAGATATCTAAACACTTATTTAATTTGTTTGGATTGTTCTTGAGAGGTGGTTAGAAATCCAGGATTCTTAGACAACTGAGTGTAGGTGTTCTGGATTCGTGAGGTTTCCTGGAATTTGTCTATTACAAATAGATTTCCAAACATAGATTTAAAAATCAAAATGGAAATCAAATAGGCTTATCTGTTAGAGGCATATTAGTACCAAAAGTATTTACTTAGGTTGAAATAACTCTTAGGTTGTAAAGGACATCAGATAAGGAATCAATTGCGTAGAACCTTACGAGGTTTAAGAGACCTAATGATCACGACTGCAGCTGAATTGCTTGGAGGGTTAACACGGTCTCAACTACATTGCAATCCGAAGTCTGGTAATAGAATAGTGTCCGTAGCGGCTTAATACAGTTCGGTATTCAAAGCTGGACTAGGTTCCTGGGTTTTTCTGTAGGTGAAGTTTTAATCGTTAACAAAATTTCTAGTATCTTGTGATTTTGCTTTTCCGCACTATATTGATTTATCAAGATAGTTTAAGTCCTTATTAATTGTGATCAATAGAGAGACTTGTTCTTGTTGAATTTGTATCTTAAAATATAAACTACAAGTTTCATACTTGTCATAATTTCGATCCCCTTGATTTGGATATATACGACTAGATTGATCTTGGATATTGATTTATGAGATCGTCTAAGAACTCTTCTACGTAATCATGTTCACGGAATTTTAGTCTAACTTATTGAATGTGGAAGGGATAAGAGAAAAACTCTGCATACATATTGTTCAAGGATCTTTGCTTAGATTTACTTGCAATTGTATTTGGTTTTGTCCATACATGTTGTCGAACAAAAAAATTAGTGGTGTACTTGGTACTTTCTCCTTTTCATATTTGTATAAAGACTCAAGACCATGCTCATCGGACCCTTGAAAGAGTATCCTCTCTGATTCTCAAGTCCTTGATGCAAAAGTCAGTGGAGGTAAAAGTTAGAGAGCAAGAATTGTCTTTAGCAAACTTATGGACATAGATAAGTTTATGTAAAGCCTTAGGAACATGCAACATATGTTTTAAAAAGAAGTTTTGAGAAGGAACCGAATGAATGGATGATCAATGATGAAGATTTAAGTAGGTTCTCAACCTTGATAAGCAAAGATGATGCAATTCTATCATTCACGAGCATCATGTCCATATTTATGAAAAATCTGACATGTAGGGTTGTCTCCTAAAGGAAGATCATAAAGAGGAGGTCAAAAAGAAACTTACCTTGTATGAGAGAAAAGTAAACCACGCCAGAGCTGTGTAAATCATGATGACCACCACCTATATGTTAATAATTTGGATAACCATGACCAAACACTTTATAAGAACCACTAAAATTACTCATAAGGGCAACAAATGTCCTATTAACAGATTAAACATGTAAATACTTGGATATTTCAATGGCAATAGACTCCTCACTGATTAGTAAATAGTGTAACTCAATACTAGAAACAAATGGTGATATCTTATACGTACTAGAAGTTATAAATGAAGCATAATCTTGATTTAAAGCAGATAAAGTTACCACAACCAATTCGTCATCAGTAACTCTAGAACTAGCAGCAACAAGTTGATCAGATAAAAGCTTGATCTCATTTAAAATAAAAGGAATATAGTCTTATCACCTTGTGAAAACGCGGGGATACCAAAATACACCACCAATTTTTCTTAGGAAACCTGTGTATTTGGACTAAACCTAAATACAATTCCGAGAGTTACAACTTAATGAATCTCAATCGGAAATAATATTTAGAGTTTATATCTCTTTCTCTCACAATCAGAATGTAAACAAAAACTAGTCCGTGAACCTGATTATTCCGTGAGAGTACTTGGATGATTCCAAAGATCAATATCCAAGATCAATCAAGTCGTATCCAATAAACAAGGATGGATTTATATATCTATTTTACATACAACCTATGATATTTCAATTATAAAGATAAACAATATAATGCGGAAAAAGAAATAACACAAACACCAAAGATTTTGTTAACAAGGAAACCGCAAATGCAGAAAAACCCTGGGACCTTGTCCAGATTTTAACACCAAACTTCAGACTGCAATGTGGTTGAGACCAAATTAAACCGTTACAACAATTCAGTTACAGCTGCGCTCCTTACGCCTCTTGAATCCCAGCAGGACTCCGCGCAATTGACTCTCTTAGGTGACGTCCTTTACATCCTAAAAGTTGCTTCAACTTAATTGAAGACTTTAAATCAATTTTCCTCCCACAGATAAGCCTATACATGATTTCCTTTCTGATAAAAGATCAAGGTGAGGTAGGAAATCGATTGCAATAGACAAAGTCTAGCAAACCTTAAATTCCGGTTTTATGACTCTCGAAGAGAAGCCTAGATTATTTTTCACATCACAAGTATAAACTTGTGGAATCACAAAGTCTGAGATGAGGAAACGTTGTGAGTTGTATCTATCTTGTTTTTGGAGCAAGCTCAACAATCAAAGCAAGATCAGGATACACAAACTATCAAGATAAAGATAGTTGGGCCTGGCTTCACGAATCCCTAGGTGAAGTCTTTTTAGTCGTTAAACCCTAAAAGGGTTGCAAGGAGAGGACGAATCTAGTTTATAACTAGGACACACAAGAATAATGTTAGGGATTCAAAAATCCTAGTTGTTAGAGGGTCTCCTTATATAGACTTTCAAGGTCAGGGTTGCTTTGGATTTCAGCTAAGGTAGCTTTGGAATCAAGCAATTAATAATCACCATTAGATGAAAAACTTGACTTTGAGATTAATATAGCAGAATATATACTTTGGTTAGGATGAACCATAACTGAACCGTGTACAATGACTTGTTCATAAAAGGTTAGCCGAAATTATCCAATCGAACTATAAACTTAACCATTTTCATATAACTCTTTAAGACATTTAATCTTGAGTCACAAATGTGATCAATCATGTATAGGTAGTGTTTTTAGAGAGTTGTCCAAATATTGATCATATCATAGACATAATTAGGATGCATCTGAAAATATTAGACAGGGTAAGCACGTGTACCTGGTATGTGTACTCTACATATTCGTGATTTTTTTTGTCATAATATGTGCAACTGATATGTGTACGCTTAAGATAAAAACGTATTCAGGAATCCACATATATTTTCTGGTTTGCATACTGTATATGTGTACCTTTACGGTTTAGAAACCAACAAATCTTTTCCGGTTTGCATACTAGGTATCGTACCTTCTTGGTTCACGAGTCAACAGACTTTTTATGGTATGGATACCGGGTATGCGTAACAAAAAGTCGTTACCGAACTATAGCTACGCCGGTATGTGTACTGGGTACATGTAATGCGGCTCCGTACTTATAACAGTTATCCCAGTATATGAACTGTTGGTATGCAGACTGTCATGTATCCAGATTAACAGTAGTTCTATATCTCTCTAATAATCAATTCGAAATATTCCCGAACAACATCAATGACACATATCATTGTTCCATACTATTTTCAAATGATTAAATCTTGAATCATAATTTAGGTCATAAATAATAAATTGTTATTAACCAAATTCATCAAGTATGAACAAATATTCGTAAGCTTAGTTATTCATATTTCGAGAACGATATTCAAGTTAAACTTGACTCGAAATTTCTAATATGCATGTCCTGTCTAATTTAGTCATGCTACAATGTCTCATAGATATAAAGCTAAAAACTTTAGAAATAGGTGGTTCAGTCTTCACTTACTTTTTGTTGATGAAGTTCTCCAAAATCTTCGGTTGACCTTCCCTTCAAACGGTAGAACGCAGTGATATCCGATACTCAACTACACACTTCTATCATAATCTGAGACTTGAATAAATGTAGACTAAAAATCAAGATATAGTTTTGATCAACTAAATTTGGCAACAAGCTTGAGATAGCAACACTTGTGAGTTCGACCGAACAATGCTATAACACCTTGATTAATCCACAAAAGCTTATTTCTTAGTTGTATGGAATAATTAAAAGAGCCTCGAGCTTCGATACTTCCACAACTCATATGAAGAAGTAGATCCGGTGAAATACAGAATTATAGTGTCAGAAATTATTGAGTTGATCCAGAGAATAATTGTTGCATATTCATCCATCCAATCAGAATAAAGATCGATTCTCAACACCATTATTTTATTCCCAGTAGTAGTAAATTGAGGAGGACAATGATGAGAGTCATCAAGAAACTTCATAATCATTAATTTTATAATTACCAAAAGCATCGGAAATTTCATGTTAGGTAATTATCGTCTCTGAGTTTGAGGTGAACAATACTGGTTAATTGATTTAAAGAAACCTTAGAAATCGAGAAGTGGGTTGGATTTTCCATTGTAGATGAAGGAAATTCGTGAATTATAGGATTTCAGAACAAAAGTAAGAAGTAAATGATGATGAAGAAACGAGAAGAAAATTTCAGATCTGAAAACTACAAAGATAAGGATGAAGAATCAATACAGCAAAAAATACCTAAAGATGATGTTGAATCAGAGAGTTGCAGAGCAGAGAGGATGCGCTCTGGGGAGAAAAAGTATATCAAGAACTCACAAGAGAAACTAAGTTTCCCTATTTGATACCATGTTGATGATGATAAACAGAAAGAAAATATTCTCATTAGAATAACATAGAGAGATACATGTCCTTTATATAGACATGATAGAGAGGTAACGAAAACTGTTAACCATAAAACTATAACAAAAATACAGTTTTCACCAAATATAAAAGTAAAAGATATTTTCGAAAAAGTATACATCTATATTACACCAGGAGCATGTTATACAACTAATTTATACTTATAAAAATGTAAATCCACATTTATTTATTTTTATTTCTTATTTTTCTAAAACTTAATTAAAATTATATTAAAATAACATAAGAAATATACCCTTCGCTGCTTTTTTTAGTATATAACATTAATTTTATGCAAAAATATACTTGGGTTCGTGACGTACTTTCGGACATATGTTTTAAGGCCAGAGTTGCAGCACGAAAAGAAGCTCACTTGGGTTTCGTGTCAGACAACGACACCGCCTTAAGACCAGCAGTCATTCTCATCCACAATTGGTAAAATGGACAAGACACATGTTTCAGTGTCACAGGGGTTTCACCATTCACAGGTGGGGGCGTACGTACCTTCGTACCAGGGAGGGCCATATCTAATGCCGTCTCACGCAAACGTAGGAAATACTTGGATAAATGTGCGACACACGGTTATGGCTTTAGTATCTTCGCCTTCACCACGTTAGGTGAACTTAGTGATGATGCCACAGTCTTTTTGAAGAGGCTAAAAAACTGCTTGGCAAGACACGACACAAATGGTAAAGTGGGTAGCTCTCTATTCCATATGACAGGTATCGCTATTCAAAAGGGTGTGGGAGCTCAGCTTGTTGCTAGACTCCCAACCAGTTTCATGCAAGAATTTAATAATATTTATGAATAAGGGTCTAAGACCCATCGCAGTGGGAAGTATTTGGAGAAGATTAGTTTCCAAAGTTGCTGCCACACACATTGGTAAGGTTATGAACTCGTATCTTTCCGATTACCAATTTGGGGTGGGTGTTTCTGGAGGCAGTGAGGCCATTCTACATTCTGTCAACTGCGTGGTTGAAGCTAAGGGTGATCGTGATTCCATGTCCATGTTGTTGGTTTATTTTTCAAATGCTTTTAATCTTGTGAACTGTACATCCATGATAAAAGAGGTTAGGTCTCAATGCCCCTCAATCTCTCGTTGGGTTGAGTTCTGTTACGCAGAACCGGATCGATTGTATTATTTGGACTACGTCCTTTCATCTGCTCAAGGGGTTCAGCAGTGATATCCATTGGGTACCCTCTTGTTTGCACTTACTTTACATCCCATGGTTAAGAAGATTACTGAGAATTATTCTTTGGAGCTGCAAGCTTGGTACTTGGATGATGGAACCATCATTGGTGATACATTTCAGGTAGCTAAAGCTTTCAAGATCATTCGAGAAGAAGGAGTGGGACTTGGGATTCACATGAACATCGACAAAACTGATCTATTTTGGCCTTCTCCTGACAGTAGGAGCTTGGATTTTTTTCCTTCACACATTAGTAGACCATCTACTGGTGTTAAACTACTGGTATGTCCAGTGAGCACTAATTCAGATTTTTGCATGGACTTGGTTCACCAAAGAGTTCATAAAACAGTCGGTTTGATGGAGGCAATAAGCAAATTAGAGGACCCTCAATGCGAATTGTTGTTACTCAGAAACTGCACAGGAGTCTCAATACTTCACTTTGAGAACTACTATGCCAGATTTTATGAACTTGGATTCTGAGGCCTTTGATATTAATCTCTTCCAGTTTTTATGTCGCTTAATCACTGGTGATGGTCCTGGTTATAGGCCGCTTCAACATAGAATTGTTACCATCCCTCTTAAGTATGGTGGTCTGGGTACCTATTCTATGTATGACGCACGCACGTATTGCTACCTTGCCTCCTGTCTTCAGACCATCGCCTTGAAAAGATCCATTTTGAGACACTCAGGTATTGATATCGTTGGTTCTTGCTTTACTTATGCCTTACATGACTTTAACACAGCCTGTAGTGCTGCTTTACCATTACCCGGTTTAGAAGATGTTGCACCAGTCCACTCTATGAGTTCCCTCGCAACTATTTACTTTGATACTGTGGTTAATTTCTTTCCCACCAGCTTCGTTATGTCAGAGCGCGATAAAGTATTATGGCAGTGTAATCAGGTCCAACATGCTCAAGATTACCTGATGGCAATCCCTATTGAAGGTCTGGGTCAGAAAATTTGTCCGAGACATTTCAACGCAATTCTCAAGTACAAGTAGGGGATTCCTTTCTTTGAGGAAGACAGGATTTGTCCTAGTTGTTCATCCAAGATGGACAAATTTGGGGATCATGCTGTGCATTGTAAAAATGACCTTGGTTGAAGTTCAAACACGACCTCATTCGTGATACTTTTGCGGATATATGTTATCAAGTGGGGGTTCCGTCTAGGAAAGAATTGGACCTTGGTTTTCTAGCTGATAATGGCACCGGACTAAAGCCTGCAGACATTTTGGTTTTTAACTGGGATAGACGCCGTGATGTATGTCTAGATGTTACGGTTGTTTCCCCTTTCACTGGGAATGGTGTTCGCTCCTTTATCCCCGGTCAAGCCATTGAAAAATTTGTCTCTCTCAAATGTAAAAAATATCTGGAAAAGTGTAATGCTCGGGGTTTTTGTTTTGGCACCTTGGCTTTCACAACTCTTTGTGGACTTGATGACGAGACTATCGACTTTCTTAAGAGATTACGTAATTATTCGGCTAGTCATGATGCTAATGTTAGAGTTGGAAATTTTCTTTTCCATAGGGTAGGGGTGGCCCTTCAGAGAGGAATTGGTACACAACTTGTTTCTCATGTGCCAACTAATTTTCTAAAAGAGACTGACTTAGAGTGATGATTTTCATTGTAAAGAAAAATAATTCCACAGTTGAAATTTACGACCAAAAATTATCAACATTTCTATGAAAATGAATAAACAAATTGACTTTATAAAAAAAAGAAAAAAATATTTAAAAATATATAATTTATTATTTATTTTTTTATGATTTCGGATTAGATATTATCCGATATACAAGTCAAATATATGATATAGATTCGAAGAATGTTACTATTCCGGATCGGTTCTGATGTTATGTCACATTGCATATAGCGCACTTAGGGAAATTCCTGTAGGATGAACAAATCATAGATTTGCAAATTTTGCTCCATATATGGGATGAACAAACCATACAAACGAATGTGCAAATGGGTTAAATTATTGGTTTATCCAGTGCGGTCGAAGAAGAGCCGTGCACATCTTTTACTAGAGCACGACTGGACTTCAAACGCGTGGTTAAACACTAACCACTGGCGTCTTATCCTAGGACACACCATCAACATTCAAACGCTCAACGGAATTATCCAACCGCTCTACTTGAACTTCCTATAAAAACTAATTTCTCACTCACAAAGTTTCTTTCTGTTTCAAAATAATTTCTTGAAGGATGTCTCGACCTTGGTTAGTTCTCCGTGCTCAGTGTACTCTATAAGAATATTTAACTATTTGCAGAAACTATATGTTGTTACAAACTCATCTTGTGAAAGAACAATTTCCAAGTGTGAATTTACGGGGGTTTATTTACGAGAAGTTCTGGAGTGACACCTGTAACCCAATTCATCTTATTACAAGTTTACAATCTCTTTTTGATACAATTAAGTAATAAGTAAGTGAATTTGTAGGTTCAACAACGCAAGTCAATCGATATAGAGTGAGGGGGTGAAACTGATGTTGCGTTGGTAAGGAGACCTTTAGAGAAATGGAAGAAATGAAAAAGGATAGTATTCGTTTGAACATTGTTTCGAAATTAAGGTGTTGAAAAATTCGACCATTTTTGTTGTATGTTGTTCCACCAAGTACATATTAATGAAGATGTTAATCGAGTGGTCAGTTACAAGTCTTTCGGGTGGCCAATTGAGTTGGTAAATTCAATGGTTGTTTGTAACTAGAAGTAAATGTAATGTTTAATTTAGAAGAAATGTAATTTGATTTTAAAAAAAAGGTACTTTTCATTAATTAAAATTAAAATTGCATTAGTAGCAGAAATGAAAGTTACAAATCTTTTAACGTCATTCATCATTGCCTTCTTCACCTTGATTCCATTCTCCAAGACCCGAAATATTCGCACTTTCCAACAAATTTGTAAATTGACCTATCTCTTTAATGTCGAAAGGCATAAGTGTGTGGTTGTAAACCATAAGTGGTGTTTGGTATAAATGTAGAAAATGTTGCTTGTTGTGTAGCGGGATAATAATCCTTATTCTGGTTCTAGGTTGGGAATGATGTAGAAAGGAAAGATGGCTGAAATACTTGAGGCTGGGGAACCGTACAATTTGTGGTTCATATTCTGTCACTTGTGTATCTCCCCCTATATTCTCTTTCCATGAAAAATTGCTCCTAAAAGTACTACCAGAATTTTCACGACCATTAGGATTTACAAATGGACTCAATTGAAATATGGTATCCGTCTGCCATCGTCAAACTTTCTACAAGTGTAAAAACGTCATTTGTTGATTTATCCAATAAAATTATTAATCTATATATTCGATTGTTCTTCATTAGCACCCACGTTGTAATAAGGACAGGTACATTTCCTAGCTTTCGAAACTATTAGGATCGTGCTTGGCTCTCCTTGTGAAGTTATACATGGAAACTCTCAATATATTGGAGGCAAAATAAAGATTATTAATTACTTCCATAATATGTTGAGTAAGTCATAAAGCATAGATCTTCTGGAGGCGGCTGGCTAGGAATAGTAAACTTACCACAAACAATACGAGCTAACATGTTAAATCGAACCCCCAAATGTACATGATGTGAACACCAATTGTAAGATTCACAATTCTAGGTTACTATATGAGTTATTATGCTTCAATAATACTCATTTGAATGTTTAATTCAAACTTCTCCCATGGCGTCTGTCGCAACATACAAAAATATGATGCAGACACTTACATCTACTCTATAAATGGTAAATTAGTCTTATCCTAAATACCAAACACCCTTGTTCATTTTCGGGGTAACAAAAATAACTCTTCGAAGTGAATAATCAAGAATAGCTTGTATCTAAGGATCTCCAAACTCATCAAAATTGTTGCAAGGATGAACAACAATATTTTTCGTTCTCCGTGTCATTTGTTGATATCTTTGAACAAAAGCTAAAAGTATTTCATCGTCACTATTTTCCTTATCCCGGTTACTCTTGTAGTACATGTCCATTATTGGAATTCTTGGGGTTTCGTCTTTACGAACTGGTTTACTAACACGAAAGTAGGTACACCACCAATAGTGGAAATAAATTCATACTTTAATATTATGTCCATTTTTCTTCTTTAGAAAAGTACTCAATTTAAGAAGCGGAATTTACCTCTATGATGCCCCAGAGACTAGTGAAACTGGTTATACTTGTGGATGTTGCATCAAGGTCGTGGTACATTTTTCTAAAATTGCAAACCTTCAACCATAATATGGTGCACCATAAAGATCTTGTAATGCTTCAAGCCAACTGACACGAGAAACACTGGTTGAGTTAGGAAGAACGTTTGACCCAGTAACCATAACGCAAACACTCTTTTGAGTTCATCATATTCATCTACATTAATTGAGCCCTCCTTGGATAATATATATGAAAAGCTTCAGCGCTGAACAATGTATTCAACCACCCTTCTATCAATATTTGAAAAATAACTTTTTCGTGCTTTTTCTGATATACATAATAAAATCGACGCCAGGAATATATATATCCACTCTTTCTCGGACTTGAGAGGGTAAAGCTAGATTAACAACATATAAATCTTTGTATCCGCCTCTCATTCTATAATACGCAGACCAGTCTTGATGTACTGACACATGTCCTTCACTCTGCTCATTTTCTTTCACTAAGAATTATAGAGAACATATAAAAGATTTTGTTTAGAAAAACTAAGAAGAAGAAAGTGCAGTGGCATGAGAGAAAATTGCTGAAAACGATGGTATTTATATTTAGAAGTTGTAACCGTTGAGAATAGAGCCGTTAGGTTTTTAACCGTTGGCGAATCATGTTCAACCTCCCACGGTTGACCCTCTAACGTCAGCTTGTCTTCTCCAACTTCCAGCGACCCAATCCACAACGCGCATTCCAAATCCACCCTCGTGTTTCTTCCTCTACCGCCCAATAACTTTGCAGTGGGAAATCCACCTTTGCATATCACATGGCTGACCTAAAAATTTAAATAGTGAAAACTACATCCACACCCATTTTTAAGATTTTGGACACTGTGAAACCCACCGACAAAAAAGTTCAGGGGCGCACCCAATTTGGGAGAAAAAATTGCTTCTAAACCCATAGTTTATAAAATTAGGTTTCTTCACGATTTGTTCTTCAATTTCTTTTCTTTTTCTTATCTACCGTGAATTTCTTTATGCGCCCGAACTTTTAATTTCAGTTTCCACAATCCAAAACTATAGATTTGGAATTAGATCAAAAAACTGTTGGAATCATGCTGAGATTTAAAAAAAAAAACGTGAAGAGCTTTTGTTGCCATCGACAAAGAGATTGATGAGTATCCGGAATTTCTTGTGATATTGAAGGAGACAGGGAAGAGAACTGGTAAGAGATTTGAGCTAAGTTTTCTGATGATAAACGGAACTGGACTAGTTTGAAGAACTTTGAAATAAAGGAGCTGTATCTGAGACATGTGTTGATGCTCGGTGATTTTTTAAGATCCAGAAGCTGGGACTAAAAATAAGCTTGACACCATTAAATTTCTTTGATGAAAACTGGGGATTGATGTTAATACAAGAAGAGAACTAAGATGAGTTCTGGTAGGCGTTATTGCTGCTGCATGTGGTTGATGGTGTTGGATAGAAGGCATACCAGAGCTTGGTTGTCGGTAAGTGGAGATTCCATGGTTATGAAATAATGAATATAGGTTAGAATGGTGAAGTGCTGCCATTGAAGAGGGCTGAGGTGAACTCGACCAAGAAAACAAAGAGGTGATTGATGGAAGAATCGACATCAGTGATGGTTTCTTCCATTTTCGTGAGGGAGAATAAGATAAGACTCAAGTATATTGACTTGATGTCGTTGAGGACGTTGTGCTGCTGTTCATGGTTGCTGCCAATCATGTCAGTGAGAATTACAGATAACGAAGATGGCCGTGATGCTCTTCTTTTTCTAAATATTAACGAAGATAACATTTTCCTTCTCTTTTTAGTCTTGAGTTTATTTATCGCAGTCTCATATGACCCATGCTATTCTTTTTCTAAATATTAACTACTCTCACCACTTCATAGAATGAGGACTCCTATGCACACATTTACTTTCTTTCCTTTCAATTGTTTATTTCCTTGAAGCACATGGTCCCACTACTAAGTCTCATGCAGATGAGGTGTTGCCGTGATGGTCTATGGTCAGTGAGCATCGATGAAGTTTTTGGAATTATTGTTGGTGTTGATGTTGGTGTTAGTCATAATGATTGAATAATATGTTATGCATCTAGAAAAGTTGTTGCATAACAAGTTATGCGGCCTTTTCTTTTGCATAACACGTTCTGCAGCTATTATTTTAGGTGCATGACAAGTTATGCGGCCTTTTATTTTTTGCATAACTTGTTATGTAGTCTAGAGAACGGTTACATAACACGTTATGCAGCTACTTTTTTCTTAGTATTGAAACCAACAAAAAATAAGGTTGCATAACTTGTCATGCACCTACAATAATATCTACAGAACATGTTATGCAGTCGTGAAAATGGATGCATAACCTGTTATGCATCCGAAAATATGACTGCATTATGCATCGAGAAATTTGTTGCACAATCTTTTACGCATCGAGAAAATAGATGCATAACCTGATATGCATCCGTAAATATGGATGCATTCTACATTATGCATCAATTTTTTTATGTACGCACTAAAATCAACCAAAACAATGGTTACATAACTTGTTATAGATGCATAATTTTGTTATCCAAATGCATAATTTGTTATGCAGTGGAGAAAATGGTTGCATAATTCGTTATGCGTCTGCAGAATGTGTTATGCATCTTTTTTGGTGGCTGCATAATGGTTATGTATCAAGTTTTCGAAAATTTTGCCTAAAATGACGATCACCTCCGATTTTTTCGTGAAAAACAAAAATTTGATATTCTTGTTTGTACTCTTTGCGTAGCTCTCTTAAAAAGATTTCCAACGATATAAAATTTGTAAAATTCCAAGGCGCGGATTTTTAGATATGTTATATCCAAGTTGCGTTATCAATTATACCCCTGATGCATAACCTGTCATGTGGAAGCATAATCCGTCATGCATACATTTTTAATAATTTCATATAATTATGGGTGTCACGAAAATAATTATGGGTGTCACCGTACCTAAAATATATTGTGGGCCTGACAATGAGAATATTCTTTTTTTGGGTCTCCCCCTAATTTTCCCACAATAGCCAATTGGCCCAATTCCTCTGGGAATTGCCCTTACGTCTGGCCTGGCCTGTTTAGTAGTGGATAGGGCCGTGCCACATATACATCCGTGGTCCCTCTGGCTAGGGCTGCACATGGTTCGGTTTTTATCGGTTTTTGGCAAAACTTAAACCGAAACCAAAGTACTCGGTTTTCCAATAATGAAAACCAATGAAACCATATAGCCTATTCGGTTTCTACTCGGTTTTTTTAAAAACCATACGGTTTTTGGTTAACCGAATGATTTATAAACAATAATGTGCCAGTGCTTTATAATTTACACAAACAGTACACCAAATACTACAAGCGGCAGAAAAATGTGCTGGCAACATATCAGAGACATAAATGACGAGCAACTAAATAATCCTCCTAAGAGTCATAACCATTCATTAACTAAAATTCATCAGTGTGAAAAGATTCATTTTGCTATGGTCACTATTAATCGGTTAATCAATTGGTTTTTGGTTCGGTTTTGAGGTAAAACCTAAACCGAAACCAATATTTACGGTTATCTGAAACTGACAACCACTAATAAACCATAACAATATAGTTTCGGTTCGGTTTAAAACCTTCGGTTTCGATTTCGATTTTCGGTTCTGATTCGATTTTGTGCAGCCTACCTCTGGCTCCTAGAATGGAAGCAGCAATAATTAGGACCCCTCCCTCTTATAGGTTAATCAGACTCGAAGGAGAGGGTAAAGTGATGGTTTTGTGTCCTAAATAAACGAGAGGGGATGGGCACATAAACGAACGACCAACCAGTAGAAGACTGTAGCAAACCCTTGATCACCATCACGGACGATACATCTCTCAACTACTATTTCTTTTATTTTTATTTTTTTTGATCAAATTCCATACTCCCGATGTTGAAGCTGTGGAAATTATATCAGAATTGTTTAGCTGTTCATCCAGTAAAAACCCAAATTATTAGCTCTGGGTTTCTATGGGGTACTGGAGATATTGCTGCTCAAGCTGTCACTCATCATTATTCTCTCAAAAAACGCCATCTAAATCATGTAAGTAAACCCTTTAAACCGAAACCCTAATTCATCATCTGGGGGTCTCAATTTTTTTCATATTTCTTTCAGCCCTTGGTTTAATTTTACTCAATAATCTAAAGTAGTGAATGGAGAAGCCCTTGATTCAGTATCAATGCAAAACTACCCTTAAGCCTGTTTGATGAATTGCTTGACCCCCCAAGTCCTATATGTTAGTACTTTTTTGAAGGCCTCATATGGAAGTTGTTTCAATCAGTGTTTATTGTAGTGGTAACCCCATACATTATCCTGATATCTATGTCATCATAATGTAGGATCTTGGCTATATGTAGTGCTCTTATGTGTTGATCTGTGGGAGCTCCCAAGTGTTCAGAAATTAGTGTTAGAAACTTGGGTATGGTGTCGCTAGGTTCATGAAGATGGTTGTAAAGATATCATTGCTATGCTTAGAAATCTTTGTAAACACAGTGCAAGTAAAACTCACAAACTTCTTCAGAGCTATAGTTATTTTTTAATAAAAGATGCCTTCAGGAGAGTAATTTGTTTGAGTGGCTTGTAGGTGAGGAAGTTCTATACTTTTCATTCAAGACACTTTTCTCCTTTGCAGTTGTTTTCTTGATTCATCTTCCCGTGATTTTGCTTTCTCTAAAGATAATGAAAGTATTTTGTCAAAGATGAATTGACACTACTTTGATTTCAGCTTCCTCTCGATTCAGCTTCCTTCCAGCTGAAGAACGCATCTCAATCCTTATCCTTATGATTTGGGTGGAGTTATTTGCTTATGGTCATTTAGAGAGGCTTGAATTGTGGGAGTAAGGCTGTAAGGGTATGATTTAACTTGAGCTTCACTTGTGGGTTGAATTGATATGCAACCTACAGAGGAAGAACAAGTTGTGCTTGTTACTACAGGCAACATGGAGATGGATTTTAATGTATTTAAAGGAAATATTAGTCTTCATAGTCGACTTTAGTAAAATAAACTTTTTTGCTATGTATAAAGGTGACGACAGTTCATGTTTAGATCAAGTCTTTGTAGGCCTAATGTAACTTAAGATGATAGGTAACTCTTCCATAAGTTGCAAAAAATAAAAACTCTTCTTTGCATCTTCAATTACTATGTCCAGATTATGTCAAGCACGAAACTAAAAGTTAGTATGACCTGATAATCTTACTTATTCAAGTTACAGAGATGTTCTGGTAGTTTGATGAAAATCTCCGTATGTTTGCAGGATAGCACTGAAGCATTCAAAATCAATTGGAAAAGAGTGGGGACTACTGGCTTGTTTGGGTTAGCATTTGTTGGTCCTGTCGGCCATTTCTGGTTAGTGTTTCTCTCCTTAAGCACTCCTTGTATATATCTAAACTAATAGAATTGCAAATTCTTTAAGTTAATTTTTTTCCACATTCTGAAAAGTTGGACCTAGTTAGACTGACCCACGGATTTTATATCTTTTGGAAAGACCCCTGAACATTGTAACAGATTTCTAAAGTATATACTTGTTGGTTTGTCTTCAAGTTTCTCATTCTTAAATCTTATTCTCTTTAAAAAGATGAGGTCTGGCTATAATCATGGTTCTCGCCAAGTGGTGGAATTTTGCCGAAGTCGATTCGTAGAGGTGTTCTTAGAAGGGTGAGCCCATTTTGAGAATTCAGCTCTTGAAGGTCTTGATATAGTTCTGAACCGAACAAGCAAATTTTCTGTCTAATAATTGTTTTGCTTTAGAGTGATTTAGTCATAGTTATCCTTTTGAAATGATCGCTTAGCCATTTAGGTTATTGTCTTTCGAGATTATCTTTTGTAGCGAAGGCAGGACACAGCTACAACTGCCACAACCCTTTCACGAAATTAGGTAGCAGATCTGTATACACCTGGGAGGGAATAAAAAGATTACTTGTCTATGAAAATACTTATTGCACCCTCTCCATTGGAAAAATGGACCATGGTTGAGCAGTGTTCTGTATTGGGTCTATCGCTACTGGTTATCCAGAGTATACGGTACATGTTTCCTACGTGTTATGTTTGAAAACTGTCATGTATGCAAGTAGTATAATGGTTATGATCGATCGGTCTTCTTTTTTATTTTGTTAATATAGTGGGGAAAATTATTGCATGCTTAATGTGAGAGTTATATGTTTTTACATAATGTTTTTTATTTATGACAAGTATCTGCATACCTAGTCATAAGCATTTGGGCATTGAATATCATAGTTAATTGAATAACAAATATTTCCGTCGTTATACACAGAGCTTAATGTTGGATTTTGTGCTTTTGGAATTTGCATCTATGATTTGTGAAGTATAGCATTCAAGGGGTCAATTGACGTTTAAACCTACATATTATAAATGTAAAATAAGCTAGAGGTTTATAACAAAATTTGTTCCATGGAAAATATCACTTACGACGGTGTTACTTTACTTTTATAGGTACCAAGGCTTGGATCGGTTCATAAAGCAAGGGCTTAAACTACCACCAAAATCAGCGCGAGCTGTAGCCGCCAAAGTTTTTGTTGATGGCGTCATATTTGGCCCCTTAGACTTATTCGTATTTTTCACTTACATGGGTTTTTCTACCGGCAAGAGTGTGGAACAGGTGAAAGAAGATGTGAAGAGGGATTTCCTACCAGCGTTGGTTTTGGAAGGAGGGGTATGGCCAATTCTTCAAGTTGCCAATTTTCGGTTTGTTCCAGTGCAGTACCAACTTCTGTATGTAAATACCTTTTGCTTGATAGACAGTGCTTTTTTGTCATGGATCGATCAACAAGAGGATGCTGCTTGGAAGAAATGGTTCAAATCATTGGTTACTTTCGAGAAAAAAGAACAGCAATGATATTGATTCACTTTATTTTATCGCGTATCAGTTCTCTGTTTTTACGTGGTTTTAATGCAAAAGGCGTGTCGAGAAATTTATGTAATGCTGAGAGGATTTTAAATGCCTTTGTTATTTCAACTAGGTACCCACTGAAGTCAATTGTTCTGATTCAGAACCTGTTTTTGATTCTCAGTACAAGGCCACTATATTTTGACAAAATAAATGCTAGATATAACTTTTCCATTTCCTTTCTGTGATGGAGAAAATACAATTTACAGAGCTGAGCATCCCATATAGAACATTACTATTCACCTGTCATTTACATAACTTAGCATATATCTCCAAAACAACAGCCAACATATTGGTTCACCAAGTTCAACAATGTTGTATCTTTCTTTAAGCTGATAAACCCATAGCTGGTTAACGGTGAACCAGTAAGCTTCGCATACACTGTCAGGGCCAAAAGCCAAAAGGGACTAGCTTAGCAATCTTCTTCAGTTTCTGTGTAAACTTTAACCGCTTCCCAGTGTTAGATTAGTTTCTACGATCAGTGGAAAGCTCTTGACTTATCACCTAGAGAAATGAACTATGACCTCCTCCAAGGGGTACCCGCGGCTTGTACGTAGCAGAAACTGACAAGTATGGACAATATTTGAAACAAATGTTCTGAACAAAATTACAGAACAACTAGTCAGATCACAAAGGCCAACTGAAAACAGAATAATTAAAAAAAATTGATGTAAACAAAGTAAGCTATCTCCGTGAATCAACCAATTGTATCCAATGAAATAAATGGCCTGGACAATATAGAGCAGGAGCCAAAGATGAAAGTTTGCTTTTTGCACATGATATGGCATATGCATTAAGCGGGGATTGTTTCTAGATTCCTAATTAGAAAATACAGTAAGAATATGCCATAACTCATAAGAACCAATCTCCTAAACATAGCAACAGGGAAATTCTAATATGATACCAGGGGAAATTCTTGTTTAGGATGTTACGGTACAGCTCGAGGATTAGGGTCTTCCACATACCAAGAGATAAAAGAAAGAAAAAAAAAGTTGCCGAAGCAAAAAAAGGATTATAGAAAGGTCTAATAAACTGATCAAGTAATGGGATGCCTCATTAAAGGTGACTTCTCACCAGGTTAGGCCAATCCTTGAATTTGCTAGGATTCTTTATGGTTTTCACGGGGTTTCAAATTTTTCACGCATTTATAGTTATTATAAAATAAAAAATTCAACTCCCGGCTAGTAGAATGGAGTTGTATTTCATTTTGAACAGAAAACAAAAAGAGTTGACGTACCGGAATACTAAGCAATAGCCCTTGAGAATTCACTAGGACGGGTAAGCCTCTCCTTGCAGCTACAGGAATTAACTTCAACATCAGGAGAGCTTTCTGTGCTGATAGCCTCACATAATCTGAACATGAGACTTTCTTCCCCATCTTACAAGCAGATAAAAGTTTATCTTCTTGACATGATTCTATCGTTTGACCTTTAGAAAGCCTAGCAAGATACAGCCAATCAGCTTCCACCATTGTGCGCACTGAAGCTTCCTGGCCAACCACGCATGAACTGCAAGGAAAATCCTGAGATACCAATTCCGTGTTCCAGTTTGAAGCAATCTCCCCAGCGGGTAGCTTTTGAACTCTCCACATTAACAAGAATCTGTTCATAAAATGGTGGAATTGACCAGGCCCAACTGCGTATCTCAGATGAGTACTGGAATGTTTTATGTCCTGCCTTGATTCTTGTTCTGGTAATATAACTTCAGTTTTGGCGTTGAAATGCTTAGTTTCCTCTTTTTGCAATAAGTAAATGCTTTCGTGAGTAGATTCACTAAGAAGACGGCGTCTTTTTGCTTCTCCTAGAAGCGACTCTGAGGTTGTTGCGTGTAGAAATGGCACATCTGAGGCGTCCGGTAGGACCAAACAATCCGAATATGATTTCGCGTTCATAAGAATATCCTTCACATCGCTAGTCGTAAAATGCTTGTTTCCTTCACAAAAATACTTGTGAGAAGAAGCCATTTCTGATGGTAAAGGAGAATCAACAGAGCAGCAAACCAGGATTTTTGTGCCATTAGATCGTGGAGCTGGGCAAATGTAGCAAGCTGCTGCAGTAAGAGAAGTCTGCGTGGATGTCAAATATTTTTTTTTTGAAAAAGCGGAAACGAATAGATAGGAATTAACCATTTCTAAGATCTGTGGGAACATGCTTGAACATCTACGATTGATTGTGTTGTTAATTTGTTATTGAAACAGTCTAACAGAAATTGCATATTTCAAGAAACATAAAGTAAGGAAAAAACAAAAAGGCAGGTGTTAGATTATTACAAGCATCAGTAAGGAAATGATCAAACCATAGTATACTTCTAAGTGCAAGTGCATGGCTCTAAATATCTACCAACTACTACAAATCCACTACCGATGAAACATGTCAATCTTGGTCACTAACATTAATTTCAGGCTGAGGCATACCGCATACAACTGTTTAAGGATAGCCACTTAACTGTGTGTTTTAAGTAAATGGTCATCAGGTGTTTACAGCTTTTCAAAGTAAAAAAAGAAAGAGGAGGAGGTTGTTTAATCACTTATTCAATTTTTTGTACATATGACTATCAGAAAGCATTATCTTTTCTTCTTTTTTAAAACATTTTAAGGCAATTAAGAAAGAAACCTTTGTAGGAGGCTTTCCTACTTGACTAAGGAATTTAAGGAATTACAGCTTATGTCGTGAGATAATTTTACAATTGAGAGCATGTCATTAGTAAGTTGTTAAGAATGTTTGAAGGGTTGTTTTCTATGATGGAACAACTAAATGAACAAATTTAGACTTCAGTAAGAAAGAAAACAAATACCAGAGTGAAGCTGAGTAAACCTTGATAGGAATGTTCCGCACATATTCCAACAACAACTTTGAAGTTCTGCCTCTAACTGGCCTGTGCCTTTGTGAAATAAACTGAAAAAATTACATAAATATTATACCGTGGTTTAGCTTTCACAAACATTTACCCATGCTACAAAAGTACCAGAGAAAATACAACCAAGAATTTAAAATTGGATTCTATAGACTGATTTGTAAAAGATCATCAATACCTGCAAAATTAATGTAAAAAACTTGGACAGGCATATATCTTCAACATTTGAAGGATCCAGCTTCTCTACATCAATGGTAACATATCCATGCTGCGAAATTAGCAATATGTTAACATTTGTAAGTTACTGGGGTCTTATAATTCTAACTTCTTCTAAAACAAATGGTTCTGTTCAGATACACTAATGAGAAACTAAATCAGGAGATTCTAAACCACATTGTAAAAGAAAAATATGAATAAGCAATACATTTTCTGAGAAATCATGCTTAATTCACTCAGTGCTCAAAATGCCACCAAGGAGGACATCCAACAAAAGCTTATTCATTGTATTTGGCTTTCAATATGAAAATAGTATACTAAATAGGGACGAGCAACAGCTAATGTTCTAGTAAAGAAAGAGCTGAACGTGAACTTTAATAAGGATGAAGTAGTAAACCAGGTCTCAAGAAAAAGAAAAACACGAAGGAGACTTTCAACTACCGTAAACTGATAAATAAGATGCTAACTAAAACATGAGTTTTCATTGAATATATCGACTCTCGTCTATATAAGATTAGTTACTTACAGAATTGACAGTTACAGTCTGATTTATCAAATTAGAGCAAATTCTGTCAACAAAAGAACGTGTTTTTCGACAGGCCGAAACAAGCGCTTGCACTTCAGATCTGAAGGTACCTGAAATTTTAGATACAAGCAAAACTTTATCAAGATGCCAAACAGGCCTAAAACTATGTCATGTACAAAATGCAGAACATAAATCTTGAATAGAGAAGTCCAATATGTGGCATAAGGATTTGAGTTACAAGAGAGGAAACGAAAATTGGTACGCAGGGCAGTAGGAAGTCCATCTCCCCGCTGAAGTATAAAAACACATTAGTACAAGTTTTCATGCATGAGTCACAACTCACCTATTTTTGAATTTCCCAATGATAGACGGATCCTGTTACGAGCAAACAATGGACTCTGATTTGTTGGATCTTCAACCCATGAGATACCACCTTTTCGACATATCTACGGAAGATGTTAGAGATCAAAATTTAGAAATGTTTCCCATATGAGAAACATCACATAGATATCCTTAAAAAGTTCTTTGATGTCTCTTAGCATATTCTTGTGCCTTAGGATATCTAATCAGATCAGATGTCCAACAGTGTTCTAGAAAAAAAGGAAGAACATAGGATCCGTTTTCTATTTGAAGACCCTTGATTCCCTCCAGCTTCAAGAACAGTTTTTATATCACTGTAGAATAAGCTGAATATGCAAAGACTACAAGAAAAATCTGTCTAAATTCTTTTGCAGCTGAGTACTATACTTCTCCCATGGCGCAGCGTGTTCTTAAAGCACTATGAGGCCTTACAGCCAACTTAAGTTGTCTTCAAAGGGTAAAATTCACCTGAGTATATGATGTTAATGTAACAGCTTTTAGCAATGGCTGTGCAGTGAATATTAAGTATAACATGTGAACAAATGAAGCGGATCAACATAGCTAACACATTCTGTTTCTTCACTACGTTTAATAGACCTTAGCATCGCAATGCCAAGACATGGGACATTCACAGGAAAATGCAACATATCACAACAGGTAATACGGGTGTGCACTTAATACATGTCTTAGCAATGCGGTGTATGTTCCCTAGGTTACTGGAATCTAGCACCTTAACATCTCAATCCCATAAAGTACCACAGCATCAAAACCAATATAATCAACATAACTTAAACATGACAATAACAAAAAGGGTTGCTCACTTCATACATATCTTCTTTTGAGAAGTCCAGCAGAGGGCGTACTAATAGAATCCCATCAGTACAAGAAGTTTCACCATAGTAATGGATGTTTGTAGGGAACAACTCAGAAATAAATGCTGTTCCAGCAAGCCCAAGAATGCCACTGTTGCGAGATAATCTTAAAATGAACAATTCAGCCTGCAACAGTAATCCTATATGTTAGGATATTTAAATTTTAACAACTGAACGTAGTTCCTCTCCATATAATACAAAATCAATATAAAAGAGCCGACTCATTTCAGAGTTTTAGGTTCATTAACCCATAACATACATAGCTGTGCTGGCATAAAGTATACATATACACTAAGGTATCTTATGAACCTCTGAATATCCTTCTTGCTTTTTTTTCTTTACTAAAAAATCCTAAAGCTCGAGTTATGAGTGCAACATTTAACTACAGATTATTTTCTACAGAGATTCAAGAGTGCAACATTTAACATGCGCATGAGGTCAGAGTTGTTCATTGTAATGGCTGAAGTTCTATCTATCAAAAAAGAAGAAGCTGAAATTCTTTTAACTACTTATAAACGAGCACTTCAATTCTAAGGACGTGGTGAACACGATAGAGACGACATACCTGATCATCCGCATGGTGTGCAATAAGCAGCACACTAATTTGGTTTTCCAGACAAACATTCTGCAGAATTTGATACCTGACGTCCAGAACAACCCATAGTCAGAAAATTTGACACCCACAGTTTTTTCTATTCAGCTAAAACAATGAATTCAAGATTTCTGACCTCATATCACGAGCCGCTTCTTGCAAATGACCCAGCTTAAGCCTTCCGTCTAACCATTCACAACTTGCAATTTCACATCTAACACCTACCCAAAGACCACACATCAACATTATTCGACAAAATTACTAATAAAAACATGGAAAAGACTAAAACAAATTAAAAGCAATACCCAGTTTCGAAACCCTATCGTGGACCACATTTGCTTCATCTTTGCTCTCTTTTCGCAAACCATGGTCAACTACAATGGCTAATAGCCCATCTACACACCCATCTTTTTCATCAATTCCAATTAGGGCATCTTTTTTCCACTGAGATGTCAATACACATAGAGCCACACTATCTGGTCCTCCTGAAACTCCTACAGCTGCAATTACCATCATCAAACTAATCAAAACAATAACTTTTATGATAAAAATTGTCAGCATAAAAAACTACAGAGAATGAGAGGGACAAAACCAATTCTGTGATGAGGTTTGAGTCCAGCCATTGCCATCCTCTTAGCAAAAGCTTCTTTGTATTTGACCATGTCAATAGTGGGTTGTTTTGTACGAGGTGAAGAGGTACAATGGCAGCAAAAGAAGAAACGATTTGAAGGAAGGGTGTGGGGAAATTTGAGTGAAGCTAACATTGTGGCCTGTGAGGGGTTTTTCTTGATAAACCCTAGAAGTTGGCGGATACTGTAGAGTGTAAAATCTAGTAGTTTAGGAGTTTCTGAGTCTCGTATTGGGTTGGAGTGAGGGGGAAGATGATAAGATCCCCCGCCATTTATTTCAAAGGTCTGCCTCTCTCTACAGAGAATTGCTGCAGGGTGGGGATCAAAAATGAGATACGGCTGTCCGATTCCGCTCGGCTTTATAATGGTGCAAGTTCTTAATACGCTCGGGGCAATTCCTATGGCAATGTACAAAATATTTGGTGAGCTAGGTGGATGGTCAAACTTGATTTTGCATTATTGGAAAAGAAGTGGGCGGTTGATCATCAAGCGTCAGGACTAAGTGAAGCGCTGGCTGTGTAGAAGAAACGGTGGCGTGCGTGGTAAAACTGATGGCGGGTGAACTAAGACTGCGAACGGTTATTTTTAAACGGTCATCGGAACGGTTAGTTTCTACCTCCATAAATACAGCTCGAGTTTGATCTCACAAATTCGCAACAATCTTTCATCCGATAAATCTTTTCTTAATTTTAATTGCTTTTGATTTTCAACCATGAATCTTGATTTTGGTTCTTATGAGGAAGATATGGAGATGGATGAAATGTTGTATGAAGTAGAGGAAGAAATATGAATGGATTTTTTGCGTAAAATGGATGAAGATGCAATACAAGATAGAAGGAGACAAAATTTTATGTTGCAACTACAAACCGTGATCATACCAAAGCCTTTAGAGCCATATGAAGTTATGACTAGAAGATGGACGTGACGAGATCGACATTTTTACCACGACAAGATGATGCGTGATTATTTTAATCATAATTTTATCTATTCCGATGAGGATTTTCAGCGACGATTCTGCATGGGCCGCAACTTGACACAAAGGATTATCGCAGAGCTTTGTCAGGTACAACCTTTATTTCATTTATCAGTATGATGCACGGCATGTACGAGGCTCTAGTCCCGAAAAAAAGATCACTGGGACCTCCCTATACTATGTTACGGCGTACCAGCGGATTCCACATATGAATACATCTGTATGGGAAAAACAACCTCCTTTAGGTATATCAAATTGTTTTGCGAAACAATAGTCGAGCATTTTGATCCAACCTTTGAAATCCTACTCAGCAATATGTTCAAAGAATAACCGTAGAAAACACCATGAGGGGTTTCTCAGGAATGTTAGGTAGTCTTAACTGCATGCACTGGACATGGCATGCGTGTCCGATTGAATGGACAAACCAATATAACGGTCATTATCCAAAACAAACTGTAATTTTGGAAGCTTCGGCTACTTATGATTGTTGGTTTTGGCTTTTTTTTTTTTGGCTCCCGGGTTCAAATAACGATCTCAATGTTTGGTACAAGTCACCATTGTTTGAAGATCTTAAACATGGAAACGCGCCGCATTGTAATTTCACCATCAACTGTCATGACTACACTCAAAGTTATTATCTAGCAGAGGGAATCTATCCAAAATGGTCAACTATGGTTCAAGCTTATAGTCATACAGGTTTTGGACCGACGACTTCGAAGGATAAGGAGTACTTTAACACAAATGAAATGCAGAAAGGATGTTTAACGCGCTTTTGACATACTGAAAAGGAAGTTCGCCATCATACCTGGGCCGACACACTTTTTTGATCATCAAGAAATGAACAAAATTATGCTGACTTGCATTATTCTGCAAATGGTTGTCAGTGGGTACCCATTACCCGGAACCGGACCCAATAGATTTGGGTCCGGTTCCGAGTCCTATATTTGGACCCATTAACAATTTAGGAACGGGAAGGTAATTACCCGATTGGACCCGAATCTAAACGGGTACCCAGTTATTCACTCTTTTATAAGTATTTTGCTAGTTTCGGCTTTGATTTTTTTTTTTCGTTTTTCATTTTTTTCTTACATTTAATCTTTATTTAGTACATTAATAAATCAATTATAATAAAATTATATAAAAGTAATTTAGATTTAAGCCAAAAAAAAATATTAAGTTTTTGAGTTTTTTTTATAGTTTTCTTAATACCTAATGGGTACTCGGAAAAGACGGGTACCCAAGACTCTAAACGGGTCAGGTTCTGGGTCCACAATTTTAGGAACCGGAACCGACCTTTATAAGTAGGGTCCGGGTCTAGTGATACCCGAGAGGACCCTGACCCAATGGCAACCCTAATTCTGTATAACATGGTCATTGAAGAAACCAGACGTGACCCAACCTGAACTAGTTTTCCAGATGAAGATTTGAGGCCGAGGCTTGTGGTGCAGCATGGGCATCCGGCAAGAGAATATAGACTTTCCACTGAGATAATCCAAAATCAGAGACTATATAAACAACTAAGAGAAGATCTAACTAAACACCTTTGGGCTCTAAAATGAGCAACAGACGATGCGCGGAGGCGAGGCAGAGGCAAATAGATGTTATTTTTCAATTTAGTGTTGTTTATTTTAACGGAAATGCTATTTGAAACCCCGTTTTGCGCCCTCTTCTCCTCCCGGTCTGACGTGTTATATCAGTGTGTAAATAACGCCAAAAACATGTATGAATATGAGTGGAACTCGTTCGCTCCTGGTTTTATTTATTTATTTCCTTTTTCCTTGAAATCTTCTCACCTTACCTACTTAGAAGCATGGAAGACTACGAATCATATAACAATCACTTAATTATTTGTGTTTCTAGAGAACCTATTTTTGAGTTTGATAGAATAATCAATTTGCAGGATAGGTTTATAACGAGAATGAACTAATAAAGATATGAAACTACTCTAGATCTACTGTAAATTTTGGTGTTAATTCATCAAAGTGTGTTATTAATAAGATCAAACTTGTTGTTAGATCGTAAAGTTGTTGCTGATCAAGATAAGGAGGATTGATCCCAGTATAGAGTTTGCCCCTTTTGTTTCTTCTTACTTTATCAATGGGAAAGAATTTTGATGTAGGGATTTTGATAAGTGGAATTCGTATGATTCTAAAAAAATTGGTTCTGATCTTTAAGGTCGATGATTATATCTATAAGGATTTTTTTAAAGTTTTGACTGATTTTTAATGGCGACGGTGTTAACTGTTACACTAAAAACAAATCTAGATAGAGAGAGAATGCTTTTATGAAGATAAAGAATATTTTTTCTTAAGTCCAGCTAAGCACGCCACATCAGAGCGGGAGGAGTATAGGGCGCCAAACGGGTCGCCGAATAGCACTGCCGTTATTTTAATTTAAACCATTTAAATTAAACTTAACTACTAGACAAGAATTAAAGTCGGTTACATCTAATCAAGACATAATTCTTCGTATTCTTCCGAGGCATTACTAGCATTGGCTTCGTCTTATTTCACATTCTTATACTGACCAGTTTGTTGAGGGATTTGTTGTTCCGCCATATCCATTTCCTTAGTCCATACAACAAGTTGTCGTGCATTCATTGTTGAAGTGTTCAATGAGAGTAGCTTGTTTAGCATTCTCCCTGTATTATTGTTCTCGCGAAAGACGACTTTTTCGTTGTTGTTTTATAGCAATCCCACGTTCCCTGGCTCTATGTGCTTCTATCTTCATCTCGAATTCCTTGTGCTCAACATAGTTGAACTCGTTTGAACCTCCTTATAATAATGCTCGTTGGGCTGCTTTTCAAGCTTTCTGACCAGCTCCACTTCTTTTCTTGATGTTGGTGTTAACGTCTACATTGGAGTTATGTTGTTCCTGACTACTTGGAGACCCGGTATATGGAGATCCAGTTCCTTTAGGTGAGGAAGCAGGCCCACCATTCTTAAAATCTTGCGAGATTGAACCATGTGGTGCTCTTGGAGGCACTTGATTACCTTCAAGCAAGTATGGATTAAACTTGTTAAGCACCCTCAGAATAGTAAAACAAGTTTCATAATGGAAACTTGTTCTGTGGGATATTTTCCAATCTTCCCAACATCTTCGATCCACCGGTTCACCTTCACCAATTTTTTTATTACGCCACATTTGCATGATCAAAGATACATATTCACTAACGGATGCTGAAATTGTGTGAAAAAGATGAGACAACCCTTCGGCATCACGATTACCGATGTTCCAGTTTCTTCACAAATTTTTTGTAAAATCTTTCCATAAAAAATAATTCTTTTCTTGATAAATACCATTGATTTGATCTAATGTAAATAATACATAATTCCTACAAATTAATTCGCCTTCATCCATCGTATAATTGACACCACGGATTCTACTTTTTTTTCGTTGTGATTGTTCTATTTGTTGTTGTGATTGTTTTTGTGTTTGTTGTTATGATATTTGCGATGAGGATGCCATACTTGTTAGAAATGGAATTTATAGATATTTTTTTAGTATATTGAGTTGATATGAGTAGTTATGTTTGAAATGAATGAAAAGTGAGTATTGAGATGGTATGAAATTGTGAAATTTTGAGGTAGAGATGAAGAAGGTGTCAGTTTCAAGTTTGAAGATAAGGTGAATTTATAGGGAAAGGAAAGGAATAACAGTCGTTGGATGACGAGATTGGAAAGTAGTCGTTGGCGATTTTGGATCACTCGCTGGAGGATTCACTTCAGAAACTGGCGTTTTGAAGGAAAAACTGGCGGTTTTGGATCACACGCTAGCGTATTTGGTGCTGCCTCCAGGTTTTTCATCAAGTGCGCGTTTAGTAAACTGTCTCACTCAACAAACCCTCAAATTTGTTGGTTTGCCCGTCTGTTTTTCATGTTTATTGAGTCCATAGTGGGAGAAAAATGAACAAGCTTCAGTAGCAAAATTGAAGAAGTCAGGAGAAAAACTGTTCATTCCATAGGAACTGCTCTTAGATATCAGAAGTAGAAGTCAGGAGAAAAACTGTTTTGCTTCACAAATAATTAATTTCTTTTGCTTCTATAAGTCATTTGAAATGCTACACCCAAATTGACTTAGGTCAAAAATTTATTTTTAAGTGTCCAGGTTCCCGCCTTTTAGGGGAACTAAAATCGGAATCGCTTAAAAAAATCCAAACATTCGTCGAATCCAAATACTTGTCGTTCTTTCTTTAATCTTACTTATTTTTATTTTACATAAAGTTCAAGTCTCAAAAAAAAAAAAAAAATTCTGGACTAAAACATACTAATAAATTTTCGGCTAAAAATACCTAAATACGAACAAGATACAAAAATATTAAACGAATACTTAAAATTATTAACAAGTTCAAAGAAATTTAATAAACCAAGACGAGTCTAGTTCTTAATAACTACCTAACTAGATATCATCATGACTTTAATACTAGTATATCAAGTAAAGTGAATCTCTGATTTTGGATTATTTGGGTGAGATTCTCGGTAGAATTTTCGAATCCTTGTTTCCAAGTTTCTTACCATTTATTAAAAGATTTGATGAAGACTCCGGAAATTTAAACTATTTTGAACTCGTTTGCCGTCATATATGATTAGCAATTTTACACAACAAATAGAAAATCAAGTTTTTTTAAGCCTAATTTTGATTTTTTTAGCATTACACTTCATATTATCAAACGACTTTCTAGCTCTCTTTGGTGAGATCTCAGTTATCTCGCTTAGTTTTACGGTTCGATCTCGTCTCCCTGAGATAAAGAGATTCATCTCCGCCAAGAACTAAGGCCGGTTTTCTTAGCCAAGGTTGACTACATTGCTGCTACATTTCCAATTTTGACCCTTTCCATCGTCACCACTATTTTAGTCATCCCAAAATATCATACAACATCTGTTAATAGTGGTTCCTTCTCGTTAAATTCTCGAACATACACTTGATTCTTTTTTTTATAACTATAAACTCATTTTAGTAAAATCCTATTTAAAATCACAAAGAGTAATGTACATAATTGAGAAACAATTAATATTTTCTTCTTTTTTTTCTTAATTTTTTTTAAAGTTTATATTCCATGCATGAGTGTAATGTTTTCATCTATATCCTTCAAGCACCATGGAACCAGAATATGTTAAGCCTAAAATTAGTCTATCTTTAAACATTTATTTTACCAATACAAAAAATATGAATCACTCTTTTATTCTCTATGTGAAATTTAAAAGACATGTCTTTAATAGAATGAAAATTTCATTGAACAAAAGATAAATGAAGATTTCTGGTGTAACTTTAACAAACTAATTAATCACTAAAAAATCATATTATATCATTTGTTATTTATTTTCATAGCTTTTATATCGCGAAACAGGATTGGAAGGCAACGAGAAAGAAAAACAAAGACAATAACATACACAAAGGAAGAAGAAGAAAATTTTGGTAAGGCATTAGAGGAAACTAAAGAGAGAATATGTGTTAAATAGAAAAATAGAAGGTAAACATAGAGTGAATATCAATAATCATTTGCATGGACTATGGTCTCTTTGTCTCTTCTACTTATGATATTATTGCTCCAAAGAGATATTGAAAACCAGGTTTGAGAGCAATAAACTCTCTTTTCGCAAGCAAAAACGATGTTGAATAGCTAAAGACTACTTGATTTCTAAAACCAAGAAAACCAACATTAAGAGTTCGATTATTGGTTTTCTTGATCGAAAGAGTTAAAATAAAAGAAATAAACTTGTGGGGCACTCGAGTGATAGTCGAGATTCATACACCACAACTAAATTGTAGGACATTTCACTATGGTCATTGTTATTGTGATGGTTTTATTCACGATATTTCTAAATTATTGTCCATATGTTTAAGTTTCTTAAAAAGATTGATATATTATTGTTTCTTAAGATTACAATCTTCAATTTCTTCTAGTTAGTTTCCGTTGAAACTCATACATTACCATCTAGAATCATTCATTGTTGATAAACTATAAAATGTCCACAATTCATGCAAATGATTATTGATATTGACTTTGTTTACCTTTCAAGTTAAAGATGGTGCAGGGGTTTATTCATGGCCAGACTCATGAATTGGTGAAAAACCTCTTAAGCTTTTTTTTCGTTCTTTGTTTAAGTTGTCTAAAAAAAAAAAAACAACTATAAAATACATGATTTCCATTAATATGGTACTTCAGCTTTACTATGAATTTAAGTGTATTTGGATATCAGAGCAGAAGTACTTTTGCTTCTCTAGAAGTAGAAGTCAGAGGCAAAATTATTTTGCTTTTCACAAAAAGTTAACATTTCTGCTTCTAGAAGTCGCTTTAGAATTCTATACCCAAACTGACTTCTTGGTTTCCACATTCCTTTCTTAGCTCAGGCATTGTTGAGAGCATGCAGTTATATTTCTCGTGCCAAGGGTGCATTAATCAGAATCACGTCATACTTTTCTTAGGCTTATACAAGCTCCGTTAACTTGCATTTGGTATAACTTGCTTTCATGGGCATGACCAATGCTCCATTGGTACATGCCTACGTCGAATGCCTTAATAGTAAGTATGAGCATCCAAAAAAATGGTATCCAATTTATCTCATCAAGTTTGGCCACAATCATCTGTTGCATCGCAATACCGAGCCAGATGATATGAAAGACCAATATTCCGCAATCATCTCGCAATTAGATGATATGAGTGACAATGTGCTGGACCTGAAATGCTTCAAGTAATTGCGGCTGCCTACGTACCCTTCCCTACTCTAAAGGTATCAATCACATACCGTAGTTCATCCTCGAATGGAAAACTTAAGCCAACTTGTGTTGCAAGGCCGTGACCAAGCAATAATGACATGGTCCGTATAGGCCGTTTCGTCAAAATGCACAAATGTTGCTTATTATTTAGTCCGCGACATTGGCATAGTGATGTATAAGCATCAAATGCGCTATTTGCAAAGCTACACAATTACAAATGAGGCCTAAGCATCATTTATGCTCTTCCGGATAAGCTATGAAGCTTACTTTCTACATAGTCCGCATATGCACTTTCAACCAACTGCCCCTCCTTATATATGTGTTATCGGTCGAACTCGCAAGCGTTTCTATCTCAAGCTTGTTTGTCAATTTTAGTTTCCAAAACTATAAGTCTTGATTTCTAGTCTACTAATAGCTAAGTCTCGGACTAGGATAGAAAGTGTAGTTGAGCTCTAGACTCCACGGTGTTCATCATGCAAAGACGAATAACTACTCAAGGAACTGGTGGAACTTCATCGAAAAAAAGGTATGTGGAGACTTGAACTTATCTATCACTCAAAAGTTTACTTTATCTCCTATCTTGAGACAAAAGTCGTATTTCTATATAGACTATGATTATACACATGTACTACTTCGAGCGGAGTTTATCTCGCTTATTTATTTCTCGAAATATGTGTTGGTAAGCTTTCGCTTTGGCCAATTTCATCTTTAATAGTGAAGAAAGTCATATTAGTTTCAATTACTTGAAAATCGCTTTGACGAAAAATAGTTTGTGAACAACAACTATATAACGTCCTCTAAGAATGTTTCAATGATTGAAATGAAAGTTTAGAATACATAACCATGGTAGGATATAAACATTGTGAGACAACCCATATGTGTGTAAGTACAATATCCTTGAACCAAAGTATGCGTACTTTGCTGCTCAAGATAACCGGACTAAAGTCCGCGTACTGCCGGAAGTTCATATCTCGTGAATTTCTGTTGGAGTTTGTGAACTGAAAACAAACTTAATCCGGGTATTTAAGTCCGCGTACCAGTATGAGTACTTAAGTAGGTTATTTTCTAAAAAATAGTTTAATTCGTGAACTAAGACTTTTATATTTTAAGGAATGCAATCTTCGCAAACCGTGGCTATAATGTTCATGAATCGATTCGAGTGAATCAAAACTGTTTTTGTTTCAATTGTGTCGTGTACACATCCATGAGATCTAAGCAATTGAAAAACTCTCTAACTAGTTCATTTGAGTCATTTGAACTAGTTGTGGTAAACAAGAATAAGGTTGATATGAAAGTGCTCATATGGCTAACCTATGGTTAACTACCGTTGAACCAATGACTTGTATACGTTTTGGTACAGTTACTCAAACCTAAATGAAGTTACATTTCATGTGTGTATAACAAGCTAAGTTTGATCTAACGGTTGAAAGATATTAGTTTGAATTTAATCAGGTTTTGATCTAACGATGAATATTTAATGCTTTGTTACCAAGGTAACTTAGATTGCAAACCCTGATTTGAAGACTATATAAAGGAGAACTCTAAAAACTGGGAAATATAATCCCCACACCTCTTGTATGATACTAGTTGTAAGCTAGAGTCGATTCTCCTTTAACCTTAGGTTTCTATGGAGACCCTGTAGGTTAACGACTTAAAGACTTCATTGGGATTGTGAAGCCAGACCCAACTATTTTCTCTGAAGTTGTGTGATCTGATCTTGATGTTTCTATCGTATTTGAGTACAATCGTAAGGATTGGCTTGAGATTAATTTCTCCGATAGGAAAGATAGTAAAGTAGTCACAAACTCTTCGTTTAATCGTTTGTGATTCCACAATATCTTGTTTCTCTAGTCGATTAAGATTATTGTGAGGTGATTGATATTTCTAGGTTGTTCTTTGGGAATATAAGTCCGGTATATCAATTGGTTCATGTTCACCTTGATTTATCAAAATACGGAACAAAACTCGTAGGTATTTCTGTGGGAGACAAATTTATCTATTCATGTAGACTTTTATGTGTGATACAGATTTATTTATTAAAGTCTTCGACTTTGGGTCGTAGCAACTCTTAGTTGTGGGTCAGCTAAGGGAATCAAGTGCGTAGTATCTTGCTGGGATCAGAGACGTAAGGAGCGCAACTGTACCTTGGATCAGTTTGAGATTGATTGGGGTTCAAGTACAGTCCAGACCGAATTTAGTTTGTAATAGGCTAGTGTCTGTAGCGGCTTAATACAGTGTGTGTTCAATCTGGACTAGGTCCCGGGGTTTTTTCTTCATTTGCGGTTTCCTCCTTAACAAAACTTCTGGTGTCTGTGTTATTTCTTTTCCGCATTATATTTTGTTATATATTTGAAATATCACAGGTTGTGCGTTGAATCTATCAATTGGGAAATCCAACCTTTAGTTGTTGATTGTAATTGATTGATCCTTGAGCATTGGTATTTGGTACCGTTCAAGTGATTTATCTTATATTCAATTAGACTCGCAGATTTTTATTTGCTTGAGTAAGTATTGAATCGAGAAATTGAAATATAACTCTTGGATATACGTTTTATAAGATTGAGTTTGACTGTCTAGTTGATTCTCTTAAAAGTATATTGGAGTTTGTCCATACAAATTGCTAAGCGAAATATTGGGTGTGCTTGTTAGAGCCCCGCTTTTTCAATTGGTATCAGAGCAGGCAAACACGTTTAAAGACCTTATAAGTCTGTGTTTATAGCGATCTGACTCTATGGACATTAATTCTATCTCCATAAACGTACCACCAGTCTTCGATGGCTCAAACTACTTATGGTGGAAATTTGATATGCGTGTTTTTTTTTCAAACTCGTGATTTTCAAACATGGGTACATGTTGTTAATGGCTATGATCCTACGGTTAATAAAGAAGGCGATGTATCTATACCTAGGGATATTGGTAGATATAGTCTAGAAGAAATCCTTGCTGCAAAGCAAAACTATGACGGCTTAAATGCTATCATACATGCCATTACCCTAGATCTTCAGCATCATGTGACTACGTTCACAAAGTCTAAAGAGGCCTGGTATATTTTAGAAACCGTATTTGAAGGGAATACCAGTGAAAAAGAAGCTATGCTTCAAAACCTAAATTCTGATTGGGAAAACCTTCGCATGGCATATGAAGAAACATTTGATGAGTTTAATCACAAAGTGTCTGAAATTGTTAATGCATCTTTTGCATTGAGTAAGACTATTCCTGAAAAGGACATTATGATGAAAATTCTAAAATCATTGCCATCTAGATATGTTTCTAAGAAGCATGCCATCGTTGAAGGAAATAATCTCGCAACGCTCTCCAGAAATACTCTGGTTGGGAAGCTAAAGATCTTTGATCATGAGCATACATCCAAATATGGGAAGGATGTTGCTTTCGAAGCACAAAAGAACACTAAATTACTTGATAAAAGTAAAAGTGTTTACCTCTCTGAAGATGATCTTTCTGAGGCTGATTCATCAGATGGAGATCTTGACAAGTCAGACTCGTTAATCACTAGACAATTTAGGGATCTTCTTTTAAAGAGAAGTAAACGGTTCTCCAGAGATAAATCCATATCATCAATTAAGCCCCATAATCGTGTTCCTCCTAAAAACAGGGATAATTATGAGATTGATGACGAGGATATGCCTCAATGCTTTAAGTGTAAAGGTTTTGGTCATTTTGCAAATGAGTGTCCAAATCGTAAAAAATACACTGGGAACAAAGGTATTGCTGCAGCTCTTGATGAAATGTCTGACAACTATGATTCTAATGAAGAAGATAAATCAAGTGTTGCACTTCTGTGTGAAAATATTGATTTTGATAATTGTAGCAATACATACATCAATTGATATTATTTTATAAGAGAACTCAACCAATCTGGAAGAAAAAATTGACCTTTCTGTTGGAAACTCTCTGTCTAATTTTTCAGGTTCTATTGTGTGTCTAGCAGCTTGCACATCTCGGATACCTAAATCATATTCCAGGATGACATGCTCATATTGTTCACTCAAGGGTCATGAACTATCAAATTTTTACAAGTACAAACACAAATTGAGACAATTTGATATTGGAATTTTTAGAGCTTTGCCTGGTTTTACAAGATTGGAATTTTTTCCATATCTAATTGATATTGGAAAAGTATTCCCTGGTTAATCAATAAAAGAGGGTTAAAATTGACAATTTTCAGCCTTTTATAGGGTACGAGATGTGCGTACGTGAATCCTTTGTGAAAAAATGTGTGTGTGTGTGTGTGTGTGGGGGGGGGGGGGGGGGGGGGGGGGGGGGGGGGGGGTGGGGGGGGAATCTGTATGGACAAACTTGAATATACTTTTAAGAGAATCAACAATAGTCAATCAATTAAAAGTATATCAACGAGTTTATATCTCTCTCTTGTTTTAATTTACTCGAGCTAATAGAAATCAACGAGTCTTTAAACAAACACAAGGAATAACTTGGGTGGTACCAAAGACCAATATCCAAGGATCAATCAATGACAATCAACAACCAAAGGTTGGATTACCCTAGTTGATGATCTAACGCACAACCTGTATTATTTGAATTATAAAGATAAAACAACATAATGCGGAAACTGAAATAACACAGACACCAGAAATTTTGTTAACGAGGAAACCGCAAATGCAAAAAAAACCCGGGACCTAGTCCAGATTGAACACACATTGTATTAAGCTGCTACAGACACTAGCCTACTCCAAGCTAACTTCAGACTGGACTGTAGTTGAACCCCAATCAGTCTCCTAATGATCCAAGGTACAGTTGTACTCCCTACGCCTCTGATCCCAGCAGGATACTGCGCACTTGATTCCCTTAGCTGATCTCACCTACAACTAAAAGTTTCTACGACCCAAAATCGTAGGCTTTAACAATAAACAAATCTGTCTCACACAGACAAGTCTATCAAAGGATCAATCTGTCTCCCACAGAAAAACCCTAAAGTTTTTTTTTCCGTCTTTTGATAATAATCAAGGTGAACAGGAACCAATTAATAATCCGGTCTTATATTCCGAAGAACATCCTAGATAAATCAATCACCTCACAACAATATTAATCGTATGGTAGCGAAACAAGATATTACGGAATAACAAACAATGAGACGAAGATGTTTGTGACTACTTTTTATATCTTGCCTATCGGAGATATTAATATCAATCCAATCAATCTGATTGTACTCGTACGATAGAAGATGCAAGATCAGATCACACAACTACGATAAAAGTAGTATCGGTCTGGCTTCACAATCCCAATGAGTCTTTAAGTCGTTAACCTGGTTTTAGAAGAAGAAAACCAAAGGTTAAAAGAGAAACGACTCTAGCACGCAAACTATTATCACAAGTGAGGTGTGGGGATTAGTTTTGCAGAGTTGCTAGATGTCCCTTTATATAGTCTTTCAAATCTGGGTTTCGCCTTGGTCACAAAGCAAACAATATCCACCGTTAGATGAAAACCTGATTTAGATTCAAGCTAATATTTCTCAACCGTTAGATCGAAAACTTAGTTTGTTATACACAAATTAACTGCACGCTTCTAGGTTTATTAACCGTACCCAAACGTGTATATTGTTGGTTCAACAATAGTTAACCAAAAGGTTAGCCATATGAGCATTTCATACCAACCATATTCTTCTTCACCATAACCAGTTCAAATGACTCAAATGAAATAGTTAGAGAGTTTTTCAATTGTAAGGAAATCTTATGTACTACACAAGACACAATTGAAGCAAAGATGATTTGATTCACTCAAATCGGTTCATAAACTTTATAGCCACAGTTTGCAAATTGCATTTCGTAGTATTTATAAGTTTAAGTTTAGAAATCATCTTCAGATATATAACCTTCTTAAGTTCGCACACTAGGTTCGCGGACTTAAGCAACCGGGCAGAGTTTACAAACTCCAGCAGAAAATCTCGGCAAAGACTTTCTGCCGGTTCGTGGAATGGGTTCGCGGACGCAACTAGTTTGTCAACTCCAGCAGAATTTCTCGGGAATTGGCAACAAGCCATTCTTCCGGTTTCACTTGATCAATAAAGTTCGCAAACTTTGGTTCAAGGGATAGGACTTATACACATATGTGTTTCCACAACAATACTTATGTCCATCATTGGTTATGTAATCTAAACTCTCATTCTAACCACTGAAACATTCTTAGAGGACGTTATACAGTTGTTACACCATTTCTCGTCAAAGAAATTTTCAAAGTGATTGAAACATATCATGACTTACGTCACTAGGTAAAGATAAACATGGTCGAAGCAAAACGCTTACCAACACATATTTCGAGATATAGATAGGCGAGGTATACTCGGCTCGAAATACCAAATATGTATAATCTAAGTCTATATATAGCATACGACTTTTTGTCTCAAGAAGTAGGAGATAGAGTAGATAGACTTTTGAGTGACAGATAAGTTCAAGTCCTAACATACCTTTTTGTCGAGAAGTTCCACCGGTTCCTTGAGTAGTTCTTCTTCTTGTATGATGAATCGCCATGAAGTCCTTGATCTCAACTAAACTTTTTATCCTAGTCCGAGACTTAGCTGTAATAAACTAGAAATCAATAATTATAGTTTTGATCACTAACATTGACAAACATGCTTGAGATAGCAATGCATGCGAGTTCGACCGAGTAATGCTCTAACAATCTCCCCCTTTGTCAATTTTAATGACGAAACTATCAGCACATATGGAATTCAAAAAGGATAAAGAAACTTTAGTATCTCCTATTCCACATGTCTAATCTTCAACATTCGTCGAAATCTTCGTCTTTTCCAAGTAATCCAATGATCCCAAAGGTTGTAAGTTTAGCATCACCGTTGTTGAAGATCCTTAGCTATAACAATGAGAAAGCATCGGTATCGATCATTGTTATACTTTGTCATAGTATTATTACACAGTGTCAGAGTCCAATTGTATCACAACTTCAACAATAATAATATGGTGATATGTATCACTCCCCCTTAGTCAGTACTCCATCTCACATGGAAACCACTCCCCCTTACACAATGATCCGAAAACCATATGTATTTGTAGTGTGAAATACATATTAATTCTTCCCCTTTTTTTCAATAAAATTGGAAAAGGTACAAGAACGGGATCATAATGAAATTTCCGTAAGAGACATTTCATGACTAAAAGAAAAAATACATACCATCTAATTTAGATGCAATCATATAGCCGAAGCTAATATCATTCATCAAGGATTTTAAAGATACAAGATAACCCCTTTGAAATTCCACAGCCGCACACCCCTCAAGATATGACCATTAAGCACAAGTTCAAAAGAACTCTCCCCCATTTAATATCATTCCCAAGGGAACAACAAGAGCGACCTTAATTTCAAAAAAAAAATGATTTTTACTGAACACCAAAAACCATGAGAATGATTTTCTATATCCAAAAACTCAATAAAATTAATCACAAGTAAACCCATGATTAATTTAATCGGAATACGCAATCAAATTAAACAAAAAATTGATCAACTTAATTGATTATGCTCGACATAAGAGAACTTACGGAGCATACGACTAACATAAGCATTAGAAAATGAATAGGATAGTCGTTCATATACTCAACATAATAGGAATCTTACGGAGTATGAAAATACTCAACTAGATTAATTACAAGAGAACCCATACTTAATCTAATTGTAATAAACAACCAAACTAATTACAAAAGTAATCAATTTAATTGTCATTTGTTTTGCTCGACATAAAAAGACTTATGGAGCAATAACTAAATAACCAAACTAGATGATTAATTTAGTTCAAGAATGCTCAACATAAAGTACCTTACGGAACAACCAACAAAGCTAATCAAAAATTAATCAACTTGGTTGTATCGTGCTCAACATAAGACACATTACGGAGCCTCACAGTATTACATAAAATATGGATCAGTGAAGATCAATACTGTGGAATACACAAGGATTCATTCTATCTTCCATCACTATTTGCATAACGATTTTTAATAGATATAATCCTTGAACACAAAAGATTTTAACCTATCTTTCATCAAAGAATTGACAATATAGGCTTAACTTTTGTATATTTAAAAAGTCTATTCATCCTTAAATCAATACATGAATACCGATCATGAACGACTTTAATATATGGGACAACATAGTTCACGGACGTAAACACCAATATCCCATAACAAATTGCAATCAAACAAATCATAAAGATTAAATACTTCAAACCATCATCCTCCAAATATTTTTATAATTTAAACCAAATAAACCTAAAAAAAGAACAAGAATATGAAAAATAATAGCTATGTGTAGTCACAATCATTGCTATTCGAGCACTAGTTATTCTTCCAACTAAACCAAAAAGAAGCCATATCTTTGAGAAATTCCTTATCATTCCCGAACTCCTTGTCGTCAACAACCATTGAAATATAAGGTTCGTGGAGGAAGGAGTTAATACCAACAAACCGTCTTGGCTGATGTTGTCGAACCAGGGCCTTCTGAATTTCCAAAGATCTTAAAATGCAAGCCTTTATTTCACTAATCTCCTTTCTTACTTCCTTCAACCCATCAAGAACATCGGAAAACTTATGAGAGTTAGAAGGGAAAGCCCTTGGATTTCTTGTATTCCTCCTCTTTCTTTTCAAGGAAGGAGTTACTGGAGATTTCTCTTTTTCCTTGATTGATGGCTTAACAATCATATTGACATCTTTTCCATCCAAAGACATGATGCTTAGAGAACAGTTATAAACAACTGGTTTTTGTGAGTGGAATTCACAATCTCATCAAGCAGTCTTAATATATAAAAGATATCAGAGAGGAAAAAGGAATGTAGGGTTCGCAACCTTTAAACAGGTTCGTGGACGCCCAATTCTAAACCCTATAAAGATTAGAATTATCGATAATAACTCTTTACTTTATTTGATAGACAGGAAAAATAAACCTAAGAAAAAACTTTTTCTAAATCCTGAGCAGTACACAATCTTATCTCTTATGATCAGGCACATGAGACAAGATTTACCAAACAACACAATTAATTTGTGCTGTGGTGAACAACAATTTGTCCACCATTTTCCTCTTGAGAGGAATCCTCAGACTTCTGTCTATCAAAGCGATTTGACCATACCTTCTTCTTTAATGGTCTTATTTTGTCTTTGGAAACCAACTTCTTAGACGAAGATAAAATCCTACATACCTCAGCAGTCTTCTGAGCAAGTTTAAGCTTCCCTGCCAGACGATGTGATCTTCGTTGAAGTTTGTTGGCGTGCCTCATTTGATGTTTGTACTTGTAACATCTTGATAGTTCATGACCCTTCCTAGAACAAAATGAGCACGTCAAACTTGGATAGTATTCAGGCATCTAGGGTGTGAACGCAGCTAGACACATAGTGGATCCTGAAACATTACAACTAGAGTTTCCAAAGGATGGGTCAATTGATTCTTCCAGCTTTATTGGATTCTCTTCTTCACCGAAACCATCAAGGTTGATATATGTATTGCTACAATTATCAAAATAAATATTTTCACATAGAAGACCAACACTTGATTTCTTATCTTCATCAGAATTATAGATCTCAGACATCTCATCAAGTGTTATAGCAAGACCTTTGTTCCCAGTGTATTTTCTACGATTTGGGCACTCGCTTGCAAAATGACCAAAAACTTTACACTTAAAGCACTGTGGCATATCCTCGTCATCATCCTCGTCAGCATCCTTGTTTTTAGGAGGAACGCGATTGTGAGGTTTATCTGACGACCTAGGTTTGTCTCTTGAAAACCGTTTACTTCTCTTCAATAGAAGATCCCTAAACTGTCTTGTGATCAAGGAGACCGATTTGTCAAGATCTTCATCCGAAAAATCACCCTCGGACTGATCATCCTCAGAGACATAAACACTTTTACTTTTATCAAGTAACTTAGTGTTCTTCTGTGCTTTAAAGGCACATCCTTTCCGATTTCGGATGTAAGCTCACGATCAAAGATCTTTAGCTTTCCAACCAATGTATTTCTGTAAATATTATCAAGGTTATTTCCCTCAACGATGACATGCTTCTTAGACTCGTATCTAGATTGCAGCGATCTGAGAATTTTCATCACAGTGTCTTTTTCAGGAATAGTCTTACCCAATGTAAAAGATGCATTAACAATTTCAGACACTCTGTGATTAAACTCATCAAATGTATCTTCATCTACCATACGAAGGTTATCCCAATCGGAATTAAGGTTTTGAAGCCTACCTTCCTTTTCACTTGAGTTTTCTTCAAATACGGTTTCTACGATATCCCAAGCATCTTTAGACCTAGTGCAATTTGACACATGGTGCTGAAGATTTGGGGTAATGGCATGTATGATGGCACTCAAACCGTCAGAATTTTTCTTTGCAACAAGTATCTCGGTAGGATTATATTCACCAATATTCTTGGGAACGTTTACATCTCCAACTGCCACAACGGGAGCATCATAGCCATTAACGACATATACCCATGATTGAATATCACACGCTTGAAGAAAAGCTCGCATAGCAATTTTCTACCATAAGTAATTAGAGCCATAGAAGATTGGTGGTACGTTAATAAAGATATCACCTCTGTCCTACGAACACAGACTTGTAAGGTCTTGAACATGTTTGCCTGCTCTGATACCAATTGAAAAAGCGGGGGTCTAACAACACCACCCAATATTTCGCTTAGAAATATGTATGGACAAACTTGAATATACTTTTAAGAGAATCAACAAGACTCAATCAATAAAAAGTATATCAATGAGTTTATATCTCTCTCTTGTTTTGATTTACTCGAACTAATAGAAATCAACGAGTCTTTAATCAAACACAAGTAATAACTTGGATAGTTCCAAAGACCAATATCCAAGGATCAATGAATGACAATCAACAACCAAAGGTTGGATTACTCTAATTGATGATCTAACACACAACCTGTATTATTTCAATTATAAAGATAAAACAATATAATTTGGAAACTGAAATAACACAGACACCAGAAATTTTGTTAACGAGGAAACCGCAAATGAAGAAAAACCCCGGGACCTAGTCCAGATTGAATACACACTGTATTAAGCCGCTACAGACACTAGCCTACTCCAAGCTAACTTCGGACTGGACTGTATTTGAACCCCAATCAGTCTCCCACTGATCCAAGTTATATTTGTACTCCCTACGCCTCTGATCCCAGCAGGATACTGCGCACTTGATTCCCTTAGATGATCTCACCCACAACTAAGAGTTTCTACGACCCAAAATCACAGGCTTTAACAATAAACAAATCTGTCTCACACAGACAAGTCTATCAAAGGATCAATCTGTCTCCCACAGAAAAACCCTAAAGTTTTTTTTTTCCGTCTTTTGATAATAATCAAGGTGAACATGAACCAATTGATAATCCGGTCTTATATTCCGAAGAACAGCCTAGATAAATCAATCACCTCATAACAATATTAATCGTATGGTAGCGAAACAAGATATTGCGGAATAACAAACAATGAAACGAAGATGTTTGTGACTACTTTTTATATCTTGCCTATCGGAGATATTACTCTCAAGCCAATCAATCTGATTGTACTCGTACGATAGAAGATGCAAGATCAGATCACACAACTACGATAAAAGTAGTATCGGTCTGGCTTCACAATCCCAATGAAGTCTTTAAGTCGTTAACCTGGTTTTAGAAGAAGAAAACCAAAGTTTAAAGGAGAAACGACTCTAGCACACAAACTAGTATCACACGTGAGGTGTCAGGATTAGTTTTGCAGAGTTTCTAGATGTCCCCTTATATTAAGTCTTTCAAATCAGGGTTTCTCCTTGGTCACAAAGCAAACAATATCCACCGTTAGATGAAAACCTTATTTAGGTTCAAGATAATATTTCTCAACCGTTAGATCGAAAACTTAGCATTATACACAAATGAACTTCACGCTTCTAGGTTTGTTAACCGTACCCAAACGTGTACATTGTTGGTTCAACAATAGTTAACCAAAAGGTTATCCATATGAGCATTTCATACCAACCATATTCTTCTTCACCATAACTAGTTAAAATGACTCAAATGAACTAGTTAGAGAGTTGTTCAATTGCAAGGAAATCTTGTGTACTACACAAGACACAATTTAAGCAAAGATGATTTGATTCACTCGAATCGGTTCATGCAATTTATAGCCACGGTTTGAAAATTGCATTCCTTAGTCTTTATAAGTTTAAGTTCAGAAATCATCTTCAGATATATAACCTTCTTAAGTTCGCACACTAGGTTCGCGGACTTAAGCAACCGGGAAGAGTTTACAAACTCTAGCAGAAAATCTCGGCAAAGACTTTCCGCCAGTTCACGGACGCAACTAGTTTGTCAACTCCAACAGAATTTCTCGGGATGAGAAGTTCGGTAGTTCACGGACTGAGTTCGGGGACTTGGCAACAAGCCATTCTTCCGGTTTCTCTTGATCAACAAAGTTCGCAAACTTTGGTTCAAGGGATAGGACTTATGCACATATGTGTTTCCACAACAATACTTATGTCCATCATTGGTTATGTAATCTAAAATTCTCATTCCAACCATTGAAACATTCTTAGAGGACGTTATATAGTTGTTACACCATTTCTCGTCAAAGCAATTTTCATAGTGATTGAAACATATCATGACTTACGTCACTAGGTAAAGATAAACATGGTCGAAGCAAAACGCTTACCAACACATATTTCGAGATATAGATAGGTGAGGTATACTCGGCTCGAAATACCAAATGTGTATAATCTAAGTCTATATATAGCATACGACTCTTTGTCTCAAGAAGTAGGAGATAGAGTAGATAGACTTTTGAGTGACAGATAAGTTCAAGTCTTAACATACCTTTTTGTCGAGAAGTTTCACCGGTTCCATGAGTAGTTCTTCTTCTTGTATGATGAATCTCCATGAAGTCCTTGAGCTCAACTACAATTTCTATCCTAGTCCGAGACTTAGCTATAGTAGACTAGAAATCAAGACTTATAGTTTTGATCACTAACATTGACAAACATGCTTGAGATAGCAACGCATGCGAGTTCGAACGAGCAATGCTATAACACTTTGAAGTGTATAAAGGTTCCGTAACCCTACATTCCTTTTTTTTCCTTCCCTGAAACTCTTTTTTAACTTAACACTGCTTGTTGAAGTATGATCTCCTCTCACAAATCCGTACGCTTATGGATACTCAAAGCATCATGTCTTCTGATGGGAAAGATGTTAATATGATTGTTAAGCCATCAATCATGAAGGAAAAAAGAAAGATCTCCGTTACCTCCAACTTTGAAAAGAAAAAGAAGGAATGTGAGGAAGTCAAGAGTTGTTCCTTCAATTTCTCAGAAGTTTACTGATGTTCTTGAAGAGTTGAAGGAGACAAGAAAGTAGATTCAACAAATAAAGGCTTGTGTCTTGAGAACTCTTGAAATTCAGAAGGCCCTGGTTCGACATCTTCAGCCTAGAATGTTTGTTGGAATTGACTCTTTTTCTTCACGAACCATGTGTTCCCATGGCTGTTGATGACAAGTAGTTCGAGGACAATAAAGAATTTTTCAAAGGTCTTAATGTCTAGGAAATATTCTTATAAGAATTTTATTCTTGTGTTTTAGGAAGAATAACTAGAGTTTGGAATATCCATTTTTGTGATTACACATAGCTATGTCCAACGGTTTAATCTTCTTTGTTTTTAGATTTATTTACTTAAACTCTAAAGTTGTTTGGAAGATGATTTTGCAGTATTAATCTAAATGGTTTTATATATTACAATTTTTTATGGGATATGTGTGTATGCGTCCGTGAACTATGATTATCCCATACGTTGTCAAAAGTTAAGTCTTTCGTATGTCGATATGAAAGTATTGATAAAGGATTGAATGAACTTTTGACAAAACAAAAGATAAGCCTATATTGTATGTCATTATGCAAATATTGATGGAAGATAGGATGATTTGTTTACAAAGACTATGTCTATTATATGTCATTGTGCAAATAGTGATGAGAATTAGAATGAATCTTTGTCTATTCCACAATATTGATCTTCCCTGATCCACATTTTTATGTATGTATTGTACGGCTCCGTAAGTTCTATTATGTTGAGAATTTCCGATTAAATTAATCATGGGTTCCCTTGTGTTAATTTAATCGAGTTTTTGGATACAAATTCATATTCTTATGTGATTTGTTAATGTCCAAAGAAATCCTTCTTTTCTTTTGAAAGTAAGGTCGCTCTTGTTGTTCTCTTGAGAATGACATTTTATGGGGGAGAGTTCTTAATTGAACTGGTGCTTAATTGCCGAATCTTTGTGGGGAGTGCGGATGTGGAATATTGTAGGGGTTATCTTGTATCTTTATAAACTCCTTGATGAATGCATTTAGCTTCGGATATATAATTGTATCTAAAAAGTTGATATGTACTTTATTTTGGTCATGAAGTGTCTCTATGGAAATTTCATGAGGATCCCACTAGTTTTCGTACATTTGCCAATTTTATTGACAAAAAGGGGGAGTGCAAAGACGAGGGTACCCAAATATACCTAAATCTAAAACTTTTCCACATATAAGTCCTTTCTCCGAAAGTGATTGTCTATAGACTGAGTCGATACGATACAACTAATCGGTTCACACTTCGTATGATCGTCTATGGATACGAGATCGACACAATAAGAAAATATCGAGACGATACAACAACGAAGTATGTTTACTTGATAATAGGTTCAGACTTAACCAAACTCTAAGGATTGTCGATCAAGTAAAATAGGAATTAACATTTGTGTATTTTACTTATAATTATAATAAAACAAGTATAATTGCGGAAATAGAAAATTAAAAGACATAGCAAGATTTTGTTAACGAGGAAACCGCAAATGCAGAAAAACCCCGGGACCTAGTCCAGAATTGAATACTCTCAGAATTAAGCCGCTATAAAAAATAAAACAAACTTCGTATAATTGATACCAAGCAACTAAACCTATAGTTCACCTAGTTTCCTCAGTATCCCTGCGCCTCCAACTTGCTAATAAGTAACACACTTGGAATAATTCCTTTGGTTCGTATTCCAAACAGTAAAGGAACAACAAATCTGTTCGGTAACAACTCTTTTCAAAAAATGTGATTTAAGTTTGACAAAGGCTCTTCCGTTTAACCAATAAACTCCTTTGTCGGGTCCTTAGATCAATATCTCAACAAATATCGAAGTAATTGTTAGACTATGCAATCAATACTATTAATCACAAAGAAGTGTATTGATGCCGATCTACTCAACCAATCAATCCAATCTATCACAAAGATAAACCGATTATAGTTGGATCCCTTTCCAGCCGAAACAACTATTGTGCACACCAAAGATTATGAACCCAAAAAGTCTTCTTGTCTTCAAATCTTCTTTAATCTTCAATCAGCACCTGTACATAATCAACTTGAATCTCTTGTGATCAATCACACACAGAACGGAGTCTGTTAACGTTGGATTATCACAAGACATCTTTAGATCTAGAAACATTCTAAAGATCCCCGTCGAAACTTCGATCTAGTTTGGGTGAATCTTATATCAGAAGAGAAGATTCTCAAGCATAAACAAACTAGGTGCACAATGTTCAACAATCGTTAGTCAATCAAATCAATCGAAAACTAATAATAAACCGCAATTATCTAGTTTCCCACCAACGGTACTAATAGACCTTCTCAATCCCAAATAAGTCTTTAAACTGAGCGGTCATAAGAGATTTCACCTAATTAGGTTACTTTCCTCTCCGAATAGGCGGCTCCACCAGTAACAACACAACTAGGTAGTTTTGCTGGCTATGAGGATTAGTTTGCTAGAAATGAAAACTCGAATATTTATAGACAAGAAAGTTTGGACACCAAGTAATTTCCAAAACCGAATATTCTCAAATATATGCAATAAACACAAAATCGGTTTTCATAATTCCAAGAAATGCACTATCCAAATATTGACCGAAATCCCAATAGAAAAATCTATAATCAGTAAATGCACATTACTAATTATTATTTTCTAAAGATATGTATTTAATTGCTGGAGATTAAATAGCATATAAAAACTAAGAAACCTTAATTAAAATATTATCAATTTATTTCGATCCTGGGATTCTCCTTTATCTATTAAGGAATATCTTTGAACAATTAATGATAAGAGTTACTGCACATGTTCAAAGTATGTCGAAATTTTTACTTTGCAAGTATTTTTTCATACTTACAATCTTGGAAACAATTTGCCACACTTCCACACAAGTTTAGAATTGGTTCGTATGAATTCCAAGAGCCATGTGATTGATTATCCTATCAAATCACCAATTATGGGTTTCACGGTTCTATAAAACAAGTTCGGTTCTACCTCCATGTGAGTATTGTGCATAGTTACGCTAGTTACCGAAATTCGGTTGACTAGGTACTAGGATCGGTTCCCCACAACTTATGGTAACTACTTGTATTCGGTTGCACATGTCCATAGGATCGGTTCCCCCAAAAAATACAAACTTAGTGCACATGTTCATAGGATCGGTTCACCCATCTATTAAAAACGTGTTGCACCTCTTACAAGGATCGATTCCCTCTTGCAAATTTGTTGCACCTCTTACTAGGATCGGTTCCCCAATGACTAGATAAAAGTTGCTATTTACAAGGCATCGATCATACCATCTTGAGTGATTACTTAAGATCGGTTTCACTAATAAAAGTCATACCAATACATAAGTCAGGCCTTGTGAATAGTTTTACCAAGATACATAAACAAGTTTATGAGCGGTTATACTAAACACACATATTGGTAATTAAAAATAGATTTGCAGTGAATAACCATACCAATAAGCCTAGTGATTTCCCCTTCGATTCACAAAACGAGTTTATGAACTTACTTCTTGTAAACGAATGTAAAACATTGTTTCCTAGGATGAAATATTCACTCATACCCATACATAATCACAATAACATTCATATGATCATGTCGATGTCTTATATACAAAGTTTAATGGTTAAGCAATAAACCTCGTATTGTATTCCTTAATACTATGTCTAACTAGAGTTTCATACACAGGTTCGCAGTTATGTTTTCAATATGCACGACTTGAAAGATACGTTAGGGAAACAAACAGTTCAAGTAAAATATTACTAACCTCAAGAGGAAGGATAATGTTGTCGTTGTAGCTCCATACTTCTTCACATTCTTCAAGTCTTTATGTAATACTTGTAAGTCACATATCCTAACACTTTCAAGATAACCTATACGAAGTTGACTCTAATATATAATCAAGCGACACTTTGAATGAGTTTTGATTCACTAAAATGTGACAACCAAACTTGACATAGCAACGCTTGGTGGGTTCAATCGAGCTATGCTATAACAATATCTCCTTTTGACAATTTTAGTGACAAAACTCTTACATCATATGGATAAACAAATTACAAAAATTCATTATACACATATGCTTGATTCCAAGTTCAACAACACAAATCATGTATTAAATTCAATCCTTAAATGCAGCTGATGACATTATAATAACAAAGCTAATACTCCCCCTAAAGGTAAGATAGGTAGATTTTCAATCCGCAATTCTTTGTTATTTCCGTGTAGTTCTTCATAACTACATATCATATGGTATGTGACTACCCCTTAGTCTATGCTTTCATTCTTTTCGTCAGAATAAACGTTTTAGCACAATGTCCTTTCCCTTAGTGATACCAACTCACAACAAGTCAACAACACTTGTTTACTCCATATATTTCTCCCCATTTTTGTCACAAAATGACAAAGAAACGAAAAAATAAAGGACAAATCGAAAGGATCTTACAAATCTCACAAAGAGAATTTGCAAACTATAAGAGTTGAGCACGAGGGTTTTACACACCATTTTAGATAACCAATATCAAAACCGAAACTACAAGTAATTTGGTTTTAACATGTTATCTAGGAAACAATTTCCCGAAGCAATTTTCCCTAATAGTTTAGCATATCAAAAATCGACTAAGCACCTTAGTTCTTTTTCTAAACCTATTGTACAAGTACAATCGCTTGTTCGATAAGACCAAAATAAATATCAGAATTAACTTTATTTTTCTCATCAGGCTCTAATTATTCTCAAAAATAACTTAGACCTTTCACTTTTAAATAAGAAAAATACTAGGTTAGTTAACTACTAATTCTTATTAAGGAATTCGGTTAGACTTGAATAACCGAAACCTTCACATTTGATAAGTCTAACTAAGATCCGAAAAACTTAGTTTCTCTTATCCAGAAATCACTTGGACTAAACAAATGATCCCGAAACACTTTTGTTAAGCCATAAACAATCCATACAAACCAAATAAATCAACTTGCATAATCATTTATCTTAACCGGAAGCAATTGAAACAAACATAGACATTATAGCACTAAAATTGCACCGAGATTTTGTAAGCCTAAACAATTGATACCAAACAATAACGAAAGATAAAAATAGTTTTTCTTAACCGGAAACAATTGAATCACATACACAAATAATGGAATCAACATCAATTGTACCGAAATTTTGTTAAGAAAAAACAATAAGAATATGAAATAAAATCATGCTTTTCTTAAACAGGAAAACAATTAACTAACAAGATTGTTACCTCAAATTCCGCATCCTCTTCTCCCCTTAAGATATATCATTAAGCGCAATTTCACATAGAACTCTCCCCCATTAACCTTGTCATCCTCCCGCCAAAACAAGAGAACAACAACAAAGGGAAACCTTTACCAGAGAAAGGTTGAAAACCGGTTTTAACTATGCGATGCAAAAGTTAAAACCTTGAAACACAAGGTACTAATGTACCTTGATAATTCCAATAGACTTCCTTAGATTTTCGAAAGTTTCTGTATCTGAGGGTTTACTGAGAATATCAGCAAGTTGAACCTTAGATGGCACATATTCTAATTTGATAACTCCATTATCATATAATTCTCTAATAAAGTGATACCTAATATCTATATGTTTAGTACGAGAATGTTCAACTAGATTTTCAGTCAAGCGAATAGCAGTTGAGTTATCACATAGTATGCTCATAGTTGAAATATTTATTCCATAGTCAATGAGCATTTGTTTCATCCATAAAAGTTGAGTACAACATGTACCCGCAACAATATATTCTGCTTCACATGTCGACAAGGACTGTGAATTTTTTTTCTTGCTGTGCGAGGCTACAAGTTTTTGCCCAACATAGAAGCATCCGCCAGAGGTGCTTTTTCAGTCTTCTACACATTATGCCCAATCAGCATCCGAGTAGGCAACGAATTGTTGTTCGTATCCGTAGAATATGATAAACCATAATCCAGGGTACCATTAACGTATCGTATGATTTGTTTTACAGCTTTTAGATGTGATTCTCTGGGATCTGCTTGAAATCTTGCACAACATCCTACACTAAAAGCAATGTCTGGTCTTGTTGCAGTCAAGTAAAGCAAGCTTCTTATCATATCTCTGTATAATTTTTTATCTACTGATTTTTCTCCTGGATTTGATTGAAGTTTTACGGTAGTTGGAATTGGTGTCGCCATAGGAGTTGCACTTTTTAATTCGAATTTTTCAACCAAATTCCTTGTATATTTTTCTTGAGAGAGAAGAATATTGTCTTTTTGTTGTTGTATTTGTAAACCAAGAAAATATGATAATTCTCCAACATTACTCATTTCGTATTCTCCACTCATAAGATTCATAAATTCATCTGTTAAAGATTTTGAGGTGGATCCGTAGATGATGTCATCTACATATATCTGAGCTATAAGAACATTTTTTCCATTCCATTTGGTGAAAAGTGTCTTATCAGCATCTCCTCTAGAGAATCCTTTTTGAAGTAAAAAGGATGTTAGTTTATCATACCAGGTTCTTGGAGCTTGTTTTGGACCATACAAGGCCTTTTTGAGCTTAAATACATGATCAAGAAATAATGGATCTTCGAACCCTTTTGGTTGAGCAACAAATACCTCTTGTTTTAGATCTCCATTAAGGAATGCAGATTTAATATCCATTTGATAGAGTTTATCTTAAGATGGCAAGCATAAGCAAATAGTAATCTAATAGACTCTAAACGATCAACAAGAGCAAAAGTTTCATCAAAGTCAATACCTTCAATTTGAGAATATCCTTGAGAAACGAGTCTGGTTTTGTTTCTGACAATTGTTCCGAATTCGTCTGACTTGTTCTTGTAGATCCACTTTGTTCCGATAATGTTCACTCCTGTTGGCTTAGGCACAAGCTCCCATACTTCTTGTCTTTTAAACTGATTAAGTTCTTCATGCATTGAGTTTACCCAGGAAGTTTCACTGAGAGATTCTTCAATATTTTTCGGTTCTATTGAAGATAGAAAGCATGTGTAGTGACAGACATTTTGAAGTTTTCTTCGAGTCATAAATCTAGCATTGGCATCTCCAATGATATCTTCAGACGAATGTCTTTGATGTACCCACTTAGCACGTTTTTGGATAATATTTTCGGTATTATTGGGTTGTTCAACAATACTTTCATTGTTATCTTTATCATCAGTGTCACTAACTAGAGGAACAATTGATGGTTCTTTTTCAGTCTGTTTTTCTTTGATAACCGTTTCAGAGGGAGGTAGTTTTGAAATATTATTGTCTTGACTGAAATCGCTAATGTCATCAATAACCACGTTAATTGATTCCATCATGAATTTTTTCCTCGGGTTATATACCCGGAAAGCACGGCTATCAGAAGCATAGCCTAGGAAGATTCCTTCATCACTTTTGGAATCAAACTTTCCTCTATGTTCCCTGTCTTTGAGAATATAGCATTTGCTTCCGAAAACCTTTAAATAACTTAGATTGGGTTTTCTTCCATACCATAACTCATAAGGAGTATTAAGAGTTTTAGATCTTAAAAACAGCTTCCCCCCAGAAGGTTAATGGTAGGTTTTTATTGTGAAGCATTACTCTTGCCATTTCTTGAATATTTCTATTCTTTCTCTCAGCTATACCATTTTCTTGAGGTGTAATAGGGGCAGAGAATTGATGACTAATCCCAAGTTCATTGCAGTATTCACTTTTACATCCTTGAATGTTGTACCACGATCGCTTCTTATTCTTTTAAGTTTGCGACCTTGCTCATTTTGAATCCCACTCACAATGATTTTGAACTCCTCAAGAGTATCATTCTTGTGTTTCAAGAAGGCAACCCACGTGAAACGTGTGTAGTCATCTACCATTACTAAAGCATATTTCTTTCCTCCAACAGTAGCTTGTTGAATTACACCAAACATATCCATATGAATTAGATCGAGAGGAGCACGAGTGGCTATGTCTCGAGAAAGTTTGTGGGGAATTTTTCCTTTCTTACCTTTTTGACAAGCACCACATACACCTTCTACTTTAGTATTTATCTTTGGAACACCTCTGAAAAGTTCACGGTTAATGAGATTACCAAGCATTTGGTAGTTAACATGACCAAAACGTTCATGACATAAATGGGTTGAATCAACCTTAGTCAGGTTATAGTATAAATTTGATTGTATATCGAGTAGATAACAGTTGTTCATACTTCTTCGTCCTCAAAAATAATTTTTCCGGACTTGTCTTAAATTTCACAACCTTTCATATTGAAGATGACTTTATGACCTTTATCACAAATTTAACTTACTGAAAGAAGATTTGCTTTCATTCCTTTAACATAAACAACATCATGAATTTCGGGAATACCTGGAAGCTTGATAGTACCAATCTTGCTGATTATACAACTACTCCCATCTCCAAATGTTACTGATCCCCCCTTGTAGTCTTCAGTCTTTGTGAACCATGAAAGATCACCAGTCATGTGTCTGCTACATCCACTATCTAGAATCATTGGAAAGGTGAAGTTGTTTTGAGTGCAAAAGCTCCTAGACATTGTTCACCAGATTTAGGATATCTTGTTAGGTCTTTGTATAATCCCATGACACGTTTAATCAGATGTTTCGCAAGGAAAATTTTCTGGGTTAAACATTTTCATCCCTTTTTGAAGAATTTTCTGGTCAGTTCTAGATGTTTGGATGTTGATTTTGAGATTCTCCCTTAGTAGGGTTATCTACGTTTTTGACTAGTCCTCTATCAATCATGACACTACTAATATCGTTAGTAAATGACTGGTTCTGTTCAACTTGTTTATCTAACATCCTGACAAGAGCAGAGTAATACTCTTCAGTGTCCTTTTGAAGATCACTTAAAATCTTTAGAACGTTAACCGAATCGCTCATGTGATTCAATTCTTATAGGTTGGATCACACCAAACACAGATTGTTAGATATTTTCATGTTTGCTTGCTCTGATACCAATTGAAAAGACGAGGGTACCCAAATATACATCAATCTAAAACTTTTCCACCTATAAGTCCTTTCTCCGAAAGTGATTGTCTATAGACTGAGTCGAGACAATACAACTAATCAGTTCACACTTTGTAAGGACTTTCCTTACAAATTAACACAAAAACTACTCTTGATCTCTAAGGATAGAGATAGATTAGGAAGAACAGAAATTCTAGAGAGAAAAGATAAATTTTACTGATTAATTTTCATAGAGAGTTCTACAAACAGAAGGGGAATATAAAAGATGAGGTTTGGTGTGTACGTGTGCCACTCACACACCCACATCACTAATCATACTTAGAAACATCTAATAACTAACTAATCACGGTTAATTAACTACTAACTATATTAAACAGATTACTAGACCCCCATTACCCAGGTGGCCCTTAACTGAACTTGGAAGCCCAAAGCAGGGTCCTGACAATTCCCACTCCTTCAAATTATCCTTGTCCTCAAGGATATGAACTGAGATCAACCCATGAAGAACACCATTGTCGCCGACTTGCAGCTCTATCTTGGATGTTGTATGAATTGTGAAATTTACAACTTCCACACCAAGAGCCATGAAAAGCTGAAAACCATTCATCTGAACGACATGCATTAAAATTGGTTTATGTACTTCATAAATAATTGATGTTCCACCTTTCAGCATAAAAGGAATTTGTATTCGAAGATGTTGTCCTAAATCTGCCCTTCTCACTATCACAAAAAATTCCGCCTGCGACTCTATTCTTGGGAAAACAACTTCTTCATTTTTAGTTGTCAGCTGATTGTATCCTTTCATAGTAAAACGGTGGTCGTGAGAAAACTGATACGGATTCTTTTCCAGAGTCACTCCTGAACTTGTGTATACAAAATCAAACATTCGAAAAACACCACAAAATACTGTAGACTTAATCGCTTCCTGGTTGTAAACCCATGCATAACACACTTTCATCTTCTTAGTGACAGAAGCACATTCCGAATTGGTGTAGTAAGTCAGTTTCATGTTGATGCCAATTAATTGAACTGATGAGGAATTTGGCTTCAAATTTAACTTCCCATATTCAATCTTGTAGCAATCAGACAAAACTACGACAAGGAAACATCGCACCAGTCCATTGTGTGAGATGGAAATATTCATTTCCTCCATTGAATCAGCTGTACGAGAGTGTTGATTTGTGCTGACTTGTACAAAAGTATATATTGTGGAGTCTTTAATATGAAATAAGTTATTTATAAAGTCATGTAAAGTAGTGACAAGACCTGTGATTACCTCTTCACACTTGAGCATAATAATCCTGGAGATATGAAGATTAGTTGAATTAGAAGCTAATATCCCAATGTATGCCGAGCATTTCAGTAATGCACTTGCTGATAGCATGAACTTGACAGACCCACCTTTCCATTGTATTGTTGTGCCATTAGCTGTGGAGATCTTCTGTTGGTTCAATGATTGAGGAGTATACTCAACATAATACTCAGCTGCCACTGTGACATATTTTTCAAGACTTGTACTCCCTGAAATTAAGAAGACCTGCTGCCACCGTCGACTTAGCAAAAGCTTAGTACTAACAACAATTACTGAGCTAAGTAGCCTAAATACATTTTTATGGAAGAAAGTGCACTTATATAGCCAGTTCTCATCACCAAAAACTTTCAAATGCATTTTGACTAGACAAGTTATAGATTGTGCCTTCATGAACTAACCCATCCCAAACAACCCCATCAGTTTTCAGAACCATAATAGGAATGCGAATATTAAGAATGAGAATACCAATTTCCATAAACTTCAAAAATACCATAATATTCTCTTCCTTAATCATGAAAGTTAACTTCAAGGAGGAAACTTCTAGCTGAGTACAAAAACAATGAACTCCCATAAGCATTTCTGCCAACCATTCATGTCCACTGATTTCACCAGCACTAGCCTTTGCGAGCATCTCACTGATTCCCTCCACTCTTATGAAGAATTCCTTCGTGCCTAAATACCAAGTACTACCACCATGACCATCACAGAAAACTCCATCAGTTTCTATGGATATGTTATGCATTCCCACTCTTCATTCATACATTTTAGGTAATAGAAGCACGAGTGGATGGTGATGGACATATTTGAAGAACATCTTAAGAACTTCACAGCCACAAGAACACACAGTTTGATTACTCTTTGTTTCTATCTTCACAGAAGTATCATTCATAAGCTGTAACATATGATTCTCCTCCCAGCTGACACTCCAACAACTACTACCGCAAACAATAGAGCCATGTGATATGAATAACTCAATGAACATACATACATAGCTAATACTCTTCTGATACTCTTTAAACCAAGGGAGAACAAGTTGAATTCAAACAGAAAGAAGAAAACCAAAATACTGTACTCCATGAAGGTTTCTAGGTCCCATAGTAGTAACATATGGCAGCCGGTTATGGATGTCACTATTTCCCTAAACATCTTCCAGGACACTGACATTAGTATCTGAGGCCTGCAATCTTTCACCCACAGTTGAGCAATCAGGACCTGTGAAATGACACCACCAGTTACTATTGTAATTTGAAGAATCAAGACTGCCCAGAGATTTTCACCTTTCTGCGAAGATTTCTCAAACAACTTACTACAATCACTTGTTGCACCCTCTGATTTAAGAACCTTGAGAGTAACACAGCTGTCACTATTATGAGCAAATAAAAACATATTCAAATACTCAATTGAGAATTCCAGATAATACCCCAGCTCAAGAATCAACTCATTAAGCACCATTAAACACCAAATTGTATCCATGTAGAGTTTAGAACTACTTCCCATATAATACGAATACCTCCCAATAACTTCCATCTCTTTGCCACAATCAAATATTATACGACCATAATCAAAACTAGGTAAAATAGCAAAAAAAAACTCAGAATTCGCACTCAACAGTTTTAAACAATACCCAGTAGAATTTAACTCCGAAACAAAGTCATGGAACTCTCTTCCTCTGTCAATTATCATTCGAGTATAGTTAACACTAGATGAAACATCACCAGTCCCATCGACTGTTGAGAATTTAGGAATCAGACGACAATTACAATCATCTATTGCTAGAGAAGTAGAAGAATTTCGAGCAACCCCTTTTAGAGAACTGTAATCTTTTACCTCACTATTTGTAGCTCTTGTAACTTTAAAACACACACCATCATTAGAAATTTTATTACCAGAATTGAATGGTTTACCTTCTTGGTAGTCCAGAAACATTATAGAATCCTTGTATTTCAGAACCTCGTTAACATCAATTTTGTTCTCGGTCATCTTCGATTCACCAGATCGGCAAGAGAAATTTGGTGTTGTAGTAGAATATACAACTTCATCTGACGCATTTGAAGGGGTTTGACTAAGATCAGTTATTACTTCCTCTATTACAATCTCCTCCTCCATTTTCATAGCTTCCAGATTCCCAATTTCTGGTAGTGATTCCAACTTCTTCTCGGCGATGTAAATGAGAATATCTGTTTGTAGAAGATTGAAAGATCGATCTGCAGAGTTCCTATCCAAGAGTAGATTCACATACTTCATTCTCAGATGAAATAATTCGTAGTATACTGCCTTTCTAGCTTCATATTAAACCTACTGGTTGATTCTACAAATAGTAGTTTCCGTTTGCTCTAAGATATCAAACCTACTGGTTGATTCTACAATTTCTTCTTGACTCTTCATGGTAAGGTCACTCAGAAAAGAGTTCTCCGATACCAATTATAAGGACTTGCCTTATAGATTAGCACATAAACTACTCTTGATCTCTAAGGATAGAGATAGATTGGGGAGAACGAAAATTCTAGAGAGAAAAGATAAATTTTACTGATTAATTTTCATAGAGAGTTCAACAAACAGAAGGGGAATATAAAAGATGAGGTTCGATGTGTATGTGTGACACTCACACACACACTACTAATCATACTTAGCAGCATCTAATAACTAACTAATCACGGTTAATTAACTACTAACTATATTAAACAGATTACTAGACCCCCCAAGTGGCCCTTAACTGAACTTGGCAGCCCAAAGCAGGGTCCTGACACACTTCGTGTGATCGTCTATGGATACGAGATCGATACAATACGACAACAAGATAACTTGTGTGATTGACTATGGATACAAGATCGAGACAATACAACAACGAAGTATGTTTACTTGATAATAGATTCGGACTTAACCAAACTCTAAGGATTGTCGATCAAGTAAAATAGGAATTAACGTTTGTGTATTTTACTTATAATTATAATAAAACAATTATAATTGCGGAAATAGAAAAGTAAAAGACATAGCAAGATTTTGTTAACGAGGAAACCGCAAATGCAGAAAAACCCCGGGACCTAGTCCAGAATTGAATACTCTCAGAATTAAGCCGCTATAAAAAATAAAACAAACTTCGTATAATTGATACCAAGCAACTAAACCTATAGTTCACCTAGTTTCCTCAGTATCCCTGCGCCTCCAACTTGCTAATAAGTCACACACACTTGGAATAATTCCTTTGGTTCGTATTCCAAATAGTAAAGGAACAACAAATATGTTCGGTAACAACTCTTTTCAAAAAATGTGATTTAAGTTTGACAAAGGCTCTTCCGTTTAACCAATAAACTCCTTTGTCGGGTCCTTAGATCAATCTCTCAACAAATATCGAAGTAATTGTTAGACTATGCAATTAATAATATTAATCAAAAGAAGTGTATTGATGCCGATCTACTCAACTAATCAATCCAATCTATCACAAAGATAAACCGATTATAGTTGGATCCCTTTCCAGCCGAAACAACTATTGTGCACACCAAAGATTATGAACCCAAAAAGTCTTCTTGTCTTAAAATCTTCTTTGATCTTCAATCAACACCTGTACATAATCAACTTGAATCTCTTGTGATCAATCACACACAGAACGGAGTCTGTTAACGTTGGATTATCACAAGACGTCTTTAGATCTACAAAGAGTCTAAAGATCCCCATCGAAACTTCGATCTAGTTTGAGTGAGTCTTATATTAGAAGAGAAGATTATCAAGCATAAACAAACTAGGTGCAATCAAAGTTCAACAACCGTTAGTCAACCAAATCAATCAAAAACTAATAATAAACCGCAATTATCTAGTTTCCCACCAGCGGTACTAATAGAGCTTCTCAATCCCAAATAAGTCTTTAAACTGAGCGGCCGTAAGATATTTCTCCTAATTAGGTTACTTTCCTCTCCGAATAGGCAGCTCCACCAGTAACAACATAACTAGGTAGTTTTGATGGCTCTGAGGATTAGTTTGCTAGAAATGAAAACTTCAATATTTATAGAAAAGAAAGTTTGGACACCAAGGAATTTCCAAAACCGAATATTCTCAAAGATATGGAATAAATACAAAATCGATTTTCATAATTTCTGGAAATGCACTGTCCAAATATTGACCGAAATCCCAATAGAAAAATCTATAATCAGTAAATGCACATTACTAATTATTATTTTCTAAAGATATGTATTTAATTGCTGGAGATTAAATAGAATATAAAAACTAAGAAACCTTAATTAAAATATTATCAATTTATTTCGATCCTGGGATTCTCCTTTAGCTATTAAGGAATATCTTTGAATAATTAATGATAAGAGTTAATGCACATGTTCAAAGTATGTCGACATTTTTACTTTGCAAGTCCTTTTTCATACTTACAATCTTGGAAACGATTTGCCACACTTCCAAACAAGTTTAGAATTGGTTCGTCTGAATTCCAAGAACTATGTGATTGATTATCCTTTCAAATCACCAATTATGGTTTCACGGTTCTAACAAAAAATACAAACTTGTTGCGCATGTTCATACATAATCAAAATAGCATTCATATGATCATGTCGATGTCTTATATACAAAGTTTAATGGTTAATAAATAAACCTCGTATTATATTCCTTAATACTATGTCTAACTAGAATTTCATACACATTTTCACATTTATGTTTTCAATATGCACGACTTGAAAGATAGGTTAGGGAAAGAAACAGTTCAAGTCAAATATTACTAACCTCAAGAGGAAGGATGATGTTGTCGTTGTAGCTCCATACTTCTTCACATTCTTCAAGTCTTCATGTAATACTTGTAAGTCTCATATCCTAACACTTTCAAGCTAACCTATACGAAGTTGACTCTAGTATATAATCAAGCGACTCTTTGAATGAGTTTTGATTCACTAAAGTGTGACAACCAAACTTGACATACTAACACTTGGTGGGTTCAACCGAGCTATGCTCTAACATGAAGAATTAATGTGTAGTTCGCACTACAAATACATATGGTTTTCGGATCATTATGTAAGGGGGAGTGGTTTTCATGTGAGATGAAGTATTGAGTAAGGGGGAGTGATACATATCACCATGGTATTGTTGTCGAAGTTGTGATGCAATTGAACTTTGATACTGTGTAATAATATTATGACCTTTGTAACAATGATCGAGAGCTTTTGTTTTCTCATTGTTATGGCTATGAATCTTCAACAAAGATGATGTTGCATTGAATATATTTGGAATCTTTGGAATGCTTGGAAGTGACGAAGATTTCGAGTAATGTTGAAGAACCAAGAGGATCATGCATGTGGAAGAGAAGCTGCAAAGTTTATTTATTTTGTACCATATGTATTGATAGTTTTGTCGCTAAAATTGACAAAGGGTGAGATTGTTAGAGCACTGCTCGGTTGAACTCGCAAGCGTTGCTATCTCAAGCTTGTTTGTCAAGTTTAGTTGCCAAAACTATAAGTCTTGATTTCTAGTCTACTAATAGCTAAGTCTCGGACTAGGATATAAAGTGTAGTTGAGATCCAGACTCCATGGTGTTCATCATGCAAAGACGAAGAACTACTCAAGGAACTGGTGGAACTTCATCGACAAAGGTATATGGAGATTTGAACTTATCTATCACTCAAAATTATATTTTATCTCTTATCTTGAGACAAAAGTCGTATTGCTATATATTCTATGATTATGCACATGTACTATTGCAAGCTGAGTTTATCTCGCTTATCTATTTCTATGTGTTGGTAAGCTTTCACTTTGGCCAAGTTCATCTTTACTAGTGACGAAAATCATGTTAGTTTCAATTACTTGAAAATCGCTTTGACGAAAAATATTTTGTGAACAACAACTATATAACGTCCTCTAAGAAGGTTTCAGTGATTGAAACGAGAGTTTAGAATACATAACCATGGTTGGATATAAACACTGTGAGACAACTCATATGTTTGTAAGTCCAATATCCCTGAACCAAAGCATGTGTATTTTGCTGATCAGGATAACAGGAACTAATGTCCGTGTACCAGTACACATACTGCCGGAAGTTCACATCCCGTGAATTTCTGCTGGAGTTTGTGAACTGAAAATAAAATTAATCCGGGTATTTAAGTCCGCGTACCAGTATGCGTACTTAAGTAGGTTATTTTCTAAAAACAGTTTAATTCGTGAACTAAGACATTTATATTTTAAGTAATGCAATCTTTGCAAACCGTGGATATAATGTTCATGAATCGATTAGAATGAATCAAAACTGTTTTTGTTTCGATTGTGTCTTGTATACTTATATGATATCTAATAAATTGAACAACTCTCTAACTAGTTCATTTAAGTCATTTGAACTAGTTGTGGTAAAGAAGAATAAGGTTGATATGAAAGCGCTCATTTGGATAACTTATGGTTAACTACCGTTGAACCAACGACTTGTACACGTTTAGGTACGGTTACTCATACCTAAATGAAGTTACATTTCATGTATGAATAACAAGATAAGTTCGATCTAACGGTTGAAAGATATTAGCTTGAATCTAATCAGGTTTTCATTTAACGGTGAATATTGAATGCTTTGTTACCAAGGTAACTTAGATTGCAAACCCTGATTTGAAGACTATATAAAGGAGAACTCTAAAAACTGGGAAATCTAATCCCCACCCCTCCTGTGTGATACTAGTTGTAAGCTAGATTCGATTCTCCTTTAACCTTAGGTTTCTATCGAGACCCTCAACGACTTAAAGACTTCATTGGGATTGTGAAGCCAGACCCAACTATTTTCTCTGTAGTTGCGTGATCTGATCTTGTTGTTTCTATCGTATTTGAGTACAATCGTAAGGATTGGCTTGAGATTAATTTCTCCGATAGGAAAGATAGTAAAGTAGTCACAAACTCTTCGTTTCATCGTTTGTGATTCCACAATATCTTGTTTCGCTAGTCGATTAAGATTATTATGAGGTGATTGATATTTCTAGGTTGTTCTTTGGGAATATAAGTCCGGTATATCAATTGGTTCATGTTCACCTTGATTTATCAAAATACGGAACAAAACTCGTAGGTATTTCTGTGGGAGACAGATTTATCTATTCATGTAGACTTTTCTGCGTGATACAGATTTGTTTATTAAAGTCTTCGACTTTGGGTCGTATCAGCTCTTAGTTGTGGGTGAGATCAGCTAAGGGAGTCAAGTGCGTAGTATCCTGCTAGGATCAGAGACGTAAGAAGCGTAATTGTACCTTAGATCAGTGTGATATTGATTGGGGTTCAACTACAGTCCAGACTGAAGTTAGTTTTAGTAGGCTAGTGTCTATAGCGTCTTAATACAGTATGTGTTTAATCTGGACTAGGTCCCGGAGTTTTTTTCTGCATTTGCGGTTTCCTCGTTAACAAAACTTCTGGTGTCTGTGTTATTTTTTTTCCGCATTATATTTTGTTAAATAATTGAAATATCACAGGTTGTGCGTTGAATCGATCATTTGGGAAATCCAACCTTTGGTTGTTGATTGTAATTGATTGATCCTTGAATATTGGTCTTTGGATCGTTCAAGTGATTTCTCTTATATTCAATTAGACTCGCAGATTTCTATTCGCTTGAGTAAGTATTGAATCGAGAAATTGAGATATGACTCTTGGATATACTTTTTATAAGATTGAGTCTGACTGTCTAGTTGATTCTCTTAAAAGTATATTGGGGTTTGTCCATACAGATTGCTAAGCGAAATATTGGGTGTGGTTGTTAGACCCCCCGCTTTTTCAATATGTTTTATTGGCATTTTTACAACTCAAATTGGGGAAGGACTTTTACATTCACCAAGTCACATTTTTGAGGTGCTTGCTTCACTATTCATGGACGTTGCCATGTATTTTTGAAAAACTGGCCATTATTGTTGTGTTTCTGTTATGGATGATAGACCAACTTCAATATTGTGAAATGATTGCGCAACATTCACTCGTCCAGCTCGCTCTGACATATTGCATAACTATTGTGCGATATCGTCTCTAGGTGAATAGCCTACATAATGCGCTAAGATAGCGCTACAACACTGAAGGCCATCTACTCAAATGGCATAATACATCATTTGATGCGAGATTGGCCTTTGGCTGATATAGATAGCAACATGATATTGTCCCTTGACCAATTTGCCAAACATAACACGCCACTTTTGCGCAATAATTATGCCTCTTACCACGCAACGAAAACTTTGGATGAAGCTTCATCTTATGTCATGGTGCATCTTTGAGCATGCGCGATGCTAAAAACACAGGGTGTTAGAAATTGATATACTATTGTTTCTTAGGACTTAGAACTTCAATACTGCATTTGGAATCAGTCATCAAAAACAAAAAAAACATAAACTCATGTTTATTGGCTGGTGGACTAAATAATTGGAAAATTTACGACACAACCTCAAAGATATTGTTTAAAGATGATGAAGAAAAAATAAATAATTCCATCACCGTTAATTTGTTGAATCGTCATAAAAAAGTTAACGCGCTGATTAGGCTCTTCTAAATGAAGGCAAACTCGTCTCGGTAACATAGATACAGTCTACCAGAAGCGGAACAAGCACGTAATTAGCATAAAGTTGTCACTTATATACATTAAAATCAATGGAACTTAAAATTGAATGATGAGACTCAGTTTCATAATTCAGCAACAAAAAAAATATTCATTCGACTAACAATTATCTATAGCTGGCTTTTCTCATCATTAAGCATAATATTTAGTTTCCTTGAATGGTCCTTGAAGGGTGAGCATATTGGGCTGAGAATGATCAAGAATAGTTGTATGGTTCATTTGAAGAACACGCTTGATCAAAGTTTTTCAAATAACTGGTTGGATCATATGAAACTCTATCCGAGCGGTCGCTAATACCACAATGACCAATAGAGATGGATTTTTTTTATTCTCCATATTTTCACTCTCCATTCCTTTATAACTTGATATAACTTATCGTCGTCGTTGTTTTCACCGAAGATTTATGGATCGGAAATGTCAAGCATGATCTTTGAGACATAATCGAATACTTATGCTGCATGATGATGACGATAATGTTGGATTGTTGCACCGATTTTGAATACCATCCATAGCCATAATGAACTTCCGATATATTTTGAACTTGTTGTATATTTTTTCTTGTGTGTTTGTGGTTGTTATATTCGACAAGTTCATTATACTGCCTGAATATGGTGCTAACTGATGGAAACCCTTGTCATCGTCTTTGCCTTTCTGTAAAGGTGTCTCTTTAAAGTATAAGTGAGAAAACTCATGACTCGGATTCATGTCATCTATTTGTTGACTGGTAATAAGATAAGATCTTTATAGTAAAATTGAAAAATAGTTAATCTTCTTTGTAGACAATGAATTTCGGATAATGTCGGTTTCCAATCTTAAAGGTCATAATGACCATTTGGCCACACTTTGAGTCTATAAAGCTATATTAGAGAGATACTTTCGATAACCATTGTTACTTAAATCTGCAAAAGCTACTACAACTTCCATGATTGGCTAAATGGTTCGAGGGAAAGCAGCAGGATATAACGGGCTTACGTAATACAGAATGATAAAATATACTACCCCGTCTCAAAATAATAGGTTGATTTTATGTGTAAATTACACATGAAACCAGCCTATTATTTTGAAACAGAGATAGTACTAATAATATAGTTCAGGTTATTAAAAGAATCACATATAAATATAGACTGTCATGTACCCATGAGATGCACTAAGAGTTCGTAACTATTTTACTTATATTAACAAAAAATTCATAATATAATGAGTGAGCGAGTGCATTCATTTCCATGAATATTCTGAGATACAAAATGGATAAAAATACTCAAAAACATGTATTTAAAATTCATGCAACTTTATCATTTTTGAGAATTTTTATAAGGCCAACATTCAAGTGGAAATAAATAAATATGGATAAATATCGTGGTTTGCAGCACACTTGCGATAAATAGATATGGAAAAAGACGACATTATCTATAATCTATCCGCAAAACCAATATACATATTCTGGCCCCTATATTTTGCAACTTCTGCAATGATAAAGTGGGTTTCCAGGCGTTTCTTTCAAGAGACAACCAACGATATTCCTATGGAGTACCCTCTTAGACATGAGAATAATCTACCAATATTAAGGTAAGAATGCTCGAATTTCAATCTCAGATCCCCTTTTCATCTTCACTCGGTTTTCTTCTCAACGACATCAACAACATCATCCGTTCATTTCATACATCAGCAGAAACCCTAAAAACCCATTCTTCTATGTTTGATTTTCCGACCAACTCAAACAAATATTCACCCAATCTTAGACCTCAATCACTTGGTTTGTCTTTAATATAATATATTTCTTTAAAAAAAAAAGGTAACAATGCTCTTTCAATTATATTTCTCTATTTAATTTAGGGCTTTTATATTTCTTATTTTGTTTGAATAAAGAAATGTTATTTTTGATTTTGCTTTGGCAAAAAAAGTTTTGACAAAGTGTCTCCGGGGAATGATGTGTGTGTGTGTATGCGCATGCTGCTCTTCAAAAGATTAGGCTCACACTATTTTTCTCTATACAACATTAGTCGTTGCTTTAGTAAGCAGAGTAAGTATATTCCTAAGCTATTATCGCCATAGACATACATAGTCATGCAAAAACGAACTTTAGCATTTGAATTATAATAAACTACAGTTTCTTTGTAAAACCTGTTGATAAGTCGACCACTCAAGTTTGCTGACTGTTAACTATGTATAACTCATCACTATTTCGCTTTACTTTAATTTAATGTATGCTCACATGCACCGAAAGTTATTAGAAGATGATGATCAACTTTCCCCACATCTAATATTATCGGTGGACTGATGATAAGATAATATCCGATAAGAAACTTCTTAACAATTCGATGGTGCGTTTTCTTTTCTAATAAATACAAATAAAAAATGTATCACACTATACAAAAAAAATAAAAATGGTCCATAAAACCTATTCCAATTTACGAAAATGTCCCACATATTAGTTATTTGCATTCACACACATATCTTATATTAAGATTATATATAATTTGTGTATTTAATTATTTGGATTTTTATGTGTGACCCCGTACCTATACTAAATATATGATTCAAAATTAAAATGACTCTGGCTTTTGGTATTGACTAAAATATAAAGTTTGAGGAAGTCCTATAAAAATTGTTATTTTTATATTAAATTTTGGTGGATGTTCTACGAAACATTAGATTCCTATCAACATTTACTATGCTTGTTACGAGATGCCAAATCCCGTGATGTACCAATTGAAAAAACTATAATATTAAAATATAAGTTTCAAGTTTGAGTTAATTTTATAGACAAATTCAGTGCTAAATAATACGAGAATAACTATGTCATCAGAGTCTCATCACCATGTGCTTGAAAAAATTACAACCCGTTATTGTTTTTGTTTTATTTTCTATAAAAACTAATTTTATTTGAATACGTTTTAGTTATTAATTTTTTCTTACAAAAGTGTTTGGCACTATTTGAAATAATAATTGAAAATAAGAACTTATTGACTACAAATAGAATACAAAAACAAGGTAGGGTCATACATCCTTAACTCCAAGAAATTGAGGAAAAGAAAAAAAGAATTAACATGAGAAAAAATTTATATAATATGTGTAATCTGAAGACTTGATGAATGAGTTTTTGGATAAATCTCAAGTTCTAGCGGGCAGTTTTCTTTCTAAAACTATCCAAATAAGCTGAAAACCATATGATAAGGAGAAATTGATGTTTCTCTTTCTAAAACGTCCTTTACCATCATATGGGTAATTATACCCATGGCTAGTATCAAAAATCTGTTAGTAGCGCCCCACTAGCAACCATAATTAACTTGTCAAACCTAGCTCGACATCAACTGCCTTCTCCTATGTTAGGTGCATAAAAAACCTCATCCTAGTCCTCCAATAAATCTTGTTAGAGCATAGCTCGGTCGAACTCACAAGTGTTGATATATCAATCTTGTTGTCAAATTTAGTTGTCAAAACTATATCTTGATTTCTAGTCTACAATTAGTTAAGTCTCGGTCTAGGATAGAGGTAGTTGATAGACGAGCAAGTCATCATTTGCGTTCTACCGTTTGAAGGAGAAGATCAACCGAAGCTTTTGGAGAACTTCATCATGAAAAGGTAAGAGAAGACTGAACCACCTATTTCTCAAGTTATATTCACCTTTCTATCCTTGAGAAGATTGTCGCATAACTATTAAACTAGCTTGCATAGGCAAGAATTTCGAGTCAAGAACTAATTATTTAGTTTAGGAATTTCTCGAAATATAATGATTAAGCTTAATGAACATTTGATTCATAATTGATCAAATTTTGGTGGAGAATAATTTATTGTTCAGAACCAAATCATGATTCAAGTTTATCATTCAAAGATAGTGTAACAACACTATATTTTTCGTTGGGCTTTGAGACCTATCCCAACCCATAAGAATGTTTGTTTGGACAAGTAGTCATCCCTTAGCAGCAATTAGTGAGCATGAGCAGTGGATTCCAGGAAGACATTAAAAAAACATAGCATGTAAGGCACGTGGTTGACATGAGCAGCAGAGGCATAGTCGTTTTTTATTTCTACATTACCAACTCTTTTGTTTTCTGATGCCTAGCCATAGCTTTGTTCCCTCACTCCTCTGTCAATATTTCATACTCTAAGCAATCTCTAGAAATTGAAGGAATAATTTTAGGTTCTCAAATTGGAGTTCAACCTACTTTCTGTTTCTGGTTAAGAATGTTCGATTGCGTTCAGGTACGGGGTTTTTCTTCTTTTTACCTTGATTATGAATTGTGCTTATCAACCTTGTTAGTGACTGTTTTGTTAACTTTCTTTGATTGATGATTTTGCGATTCCTTCGAACCAACGAATGGGTATTTGAGATATTTGTAATTTTTCAATTTGGTTCATAAATTTCTTTCAAATTATCACTGTTTGCTTTTATGATTCTTGCACAACTATCAATTTGGTTTGAAACCCAAACATTGCATGCGAATTGGGGATAGTTTTGAATGTCATAAATTGTTCTACTGAGATTTAAAAGTCATTTTAACAATCCATTTGAATATCTTAGTAGTTCTTAAGAATTTAAAGGAGGTTGGAGGAAATGATTGAATGTTTAGTAGTATGGAGGAACTTCTCGAGGAACTAATGAGACACGCGACATAAAAAAGTAATGAGTTTTTCTTTTACTCTTTATTTATCATTTATGATATCTGGCGTAATCGATGAAATTAATACATTATTCTCCGCGTGTGACCTTACTCCTTAGACTTGCCTCTTTAGTAGGGGTATAAAAACGTAATGAGTTTTTCTTTTACTCTTTATTTATCATTTATGATATCTGGCGTAATCGATGAAATTAATAAATTATTCTCCATGTGTGACCTTACTCCTTAGACTTGCCTCTTTAGTAGGGGTATTCTTCCGTTTCTGATATGTGGTTTTTTTCTTCAAAGTTTACTTGTTAAATTTCTTGTTAACGAATGCTTGATAAAATTTCTCTGTAATACATTGTGTTTCCGACAAATTAATAAAAGGGTACTCGCAGATTTCGTTTGGTACTGTTTTAATTGAGTTTGTAGTCGGATTTCTTATCCAAATTAAAATTATGAAAAATCTCTAAGAATTTAATTGTTTTTGTCTAGTTGCCGGGGGTGAACTTGAATAATTGAATTTTTCTTTTCGCACCTATACTAATAATTTGTATGATCTGGTATGAATTCCTTTGTTCGATTCAGTGAAAAGCTTTTCAGTTCTTCAAAGCTTAAGGTCTTAACTCTCTGGACGATGTCTTCTGATGATTGATTTTATAAGGTTGGTATTATTTTTGTCCGTGCAACTACCTTCTTATTTTTCTCTGTTGCTACCATTACATACTTTGGTTTTTATTGATTTTATACCAGTCAAAATGTGTAGAAATATTTTTTGGGTCTGATCTGACGATGATTTCTTAATTCGACTCTTTGACTCATGATTTGTATACTTGAATACAAGTTTTGCTAAACTTCATTGGTTCCCTGTCCTAATAGCTGACATAGGTTAAAGGGGAAGCTGAAAGTGCCGTAATCATGGGTAATTTTCTAATTTATCATTCTCGCGCTAAAATTTTGTTTCGAACCGAAGCTAGTTGAAGGTGATATTCATAGATCTTAAATTTAATTTGAGTTGTGGGACGCAATTCTTTTTAGGGTGTAATGGTGTAACGACACTATAGTTTTCGTTGGCCTTTGAGCCCTAGTTTCTTTAGCTAAGTAGTCATCCCTTAGCAGCAATTAGTGAGCATGAGTAGTGAATGCCAGGAAGACTCTAGAAATTTTCAGCATGTAAGGCACGTGGTTGACATGAGCAGCAGTCGTATAGTCGTTTTCTATTTCTACATTGCCAACTCTTTTGTTTTCTGATGCCTGACCATAGCTTTGTTCCCTCACTACTCTATCAATATTTCATACTCTAAGCAATCTCAAGAAATTGAAGGAATAATTTTAGGCTCTCAAATTCAAATTGGAGTTCAACCTACTCCCTGTTTCTGGCTAAGAAGGTTCGATTGCGTTCAGATAGGAGGTTTTTCTTCTTTTTACCTTGATTATGAATTGTGCTTATCAACCTTGTTAGTGACTGTTTTGTTAACTTTCTTTGATTGATGATTTTGCGATTCCTTCGAACCAACGGATGTGTATTTGATATCTTTGTAATTTTTCAATTTGGTTCATAAATTTCTTTCAAATTATCACTGTTTGCTTTTATGATTCTTGCACAACTATCAATTTGGTTTGAAACCCAAACGCTGCATGCGAACTGGGGATAGTTTTAAATGTCATAAATTGTTTTTACTGAGATTTAAAAGTTATTTTAACAATCCATTTGAATATCTTAGTAGCCTGTCAAGTGTTTGCAAAAATGAACAAACGAGATACACATTTGAGACTTTATAGTTAGCTGTATTTTTATTGATTATTTAGAAAACATAGCCAAAGTGGTGTTTTGATGCTTGCCTAAATTAGTTTTTGTTCATGCTTCTTGTGCTTTAATGTTTTGTTGATTTCTTAAATCTTAAATATTGAAAATTTGAGAAATTATGAAACTTATGGATTCTTTTTGATTTGATGACATTGCCGAGAGGGAATTTAGTTGAAACTCTTAGGTACTTCTTTAGTTACTGACTATATATTTCTGATGGCATGAGCCTAATTAACCACTTGTTTTAAAAGAGAATTTTGTTCCTTTGCAGTGCTTACTTATTTGATGTCCGGTGTAGTCATTTCTGCATTTTGGTTTAACTGTATTGCCTAGTTCTCTTTGTTAATACTCTTGTATTTAGAAAAGAATTCCTAAACTTGATTGCACAGTAAGCTTTTGGTTTGACAATATTTTGAGTAACATGGGATTGGACCTCTCTCATTGATAATGTTTCTTGTTGCTTTTGTCTTTACATTGTTTTCCTACTTGATACCTCTCGGCATTATATTGAACTTATAAATGAAAATCTTTTGCTGGACGTGAGAACTCAGTTGAATACTTTGAATTCTTTGTCATATTTTTATAAAATGAGATCTTTATCATTATTATGTAATTTAAGGTTGTCGGTAACAACATTACCCTCTACTTTGGCTAGTGATTTCACTCATTCCTTTAAGAAATGAATATACTTAATCTTGGTATTTAGACCGTACTTCCCAATTTGGTATTTTTCGCAAGGAGCGGGTATTTGGATAAGTTGCGGAATTCCCTGCATTTGGCCTCTATGACTGGTCGTGGTTCTAGAAAGTGTTCCTTACTTGAGAATTCACTTGTGATTGCTGTCACTAAGGACTAGAAAGCTCTACTTTAGGAACGTCGGGCCTAAGTGGCACCCCACCACCTCGGTGACAACCCGGAAGATCGTTGCGGCAACGATGGCTGGTAACCAGAACTATCTTGACAGTGGCACTGGCCATGAAAATAGTAGAGTAAATTTGTTTGTAGCTCTGAATCTTATGTAAACGGTATTTGCGTAAGTATTTATTTCTCTACTTAATCATTGTTGTTGCTCCTTGCTTACACATTTATATTTCATGCTCAACTTACTTAGTTTGATTTACATTTTGTTTTCTTTACTATCGGCACATTATTTCGGTACCCCTACTGGACAATGGCTCACTCGTTTTGTTTTTTTCCCCCTCAGAGTACGAAGAAAAGTTTCAGCAGTAAGTCGGGCAGAGCTTAGGGAAGCCTCTTAGCGCTATGAAAGTTAGTATGTTGTTAAGCTTATGATATTTTATATCACGGGGTACCTGGGTAGTTTAGTTTACTTGCCTTGATCCTATGTCAATTTTTTTACATTTTGCTGTTATCACTGGGATCTTGTACATGATCTTTATATGGTTGTAACTGAAAACTGGCTGGTTTCGCATACGATGGGTCTGGTCTTGGGTGTTTGCAACAGTGCTTTTGTATCTCTCTTGTTGTTAGATACCTATGTATTTCGCAGACGTACTTATATATGTTATCATGCTCAGAGATTCCTTTCTGTACGTTAACTCTTAAATTATGAACTTTGACATTTTCTGTGTGTAAACTAAACTTAGATTTGGGTGCTTGAAATGTTTAGGTGTGCTTAATAATTGTTTTTAACTTGAGCATTTTTCATTAAAAATTGGGAGGGTGGTGTAGACTCTTAAATACATTTGATATGCTAAGTTTAAATTCAATTGTCTTGTTCCATATGATTTCTTTAGCTTGAAATTGTTGGTGGGCACAATACTGTACCACCTGAGTATGAAAAATATTTTTTAAACCCCTTGGGTCAAGTCTTGAATGGTTATTACAACTTTGTCTTTCTCTAAATTCCTAATCATCTACCTTGAAATTAATTTGACTTAAACAATGTGTTTTAAATTTTTATGTATTTCCTATGTATATTTGAACGTTGAGTATTATCCTACTCGTATTAGAATAGAATGTCCCCTACTCGTATTAGAATAGAATGTCCGTAAATTTATATTTTGGCAGAATTACTAATGGAGTTGATTATGTTTTCCTACTCGTATTAGAATAGAATGTCCGTAAATTTATATTTTGGCAGAATTACTAATGGAGTTGATTATGTTTTCGATTTGGGTTCTGGTCGAGTCTACGGACTGAAGGGTTTTCATTTAACACTTAAATATCAAATAAACTTCAGTTGTTGACTCTCCTAAGTTTATTAATATGCTACTGTCTCCTTATGTATTTTTTTCCTTTTTTTTTCTTTTCATGTTACGTGTCATTTAATCTTTCAAGTGGCGTGATCGAAGTTTAACCTTGCTGGACGGGTTGAAACCCAGCCCGCTAGAAGGGAAAATTCACCGGTTCGTTACAAATAGTATGGAACAGTGATATATGTCATTGATGTTATTCAGGAATGTTTTGATTTGATTTAGAGAAATATATAATTATTATATTCGGAATACAAGAAAAGTGTTACCAGTCTTACAAATTGGGAAAATTGTTATATGTCTGAAGCCGTATTGCATGTACTTGTACACGTAGCAGAGTAACTATATATCGACTTTCAAATTTGTGTGATATGCATACTCGTATGCACATCATGGGAAAATCTGTTTGTTTTGTGATCCGGATATGTATGCATATAGTTATGCTAACCATTATGGAACTGTGGTAAAGGAACCGGGTTAAAGTAATCAAACCAATAGGCGAGCCGATACAGTTCTATGTTATGGAACCAGTTTAGCCCAAACCGGTACGTGAACTGAAAAAGTTAAGTGAACTCCGGAACAGGTAAAACTCTTAAGTTTGCAAACCGGCACGTGAACCGAAAAAGTTCTGTCAACTCCAGAACTTTGAGTTGCACCTAAGTTTGCAAACCGGTACGTAAACTGGAAAAAATTATGTCAAACTCTGGAACTCGGTTATGCCTATAAGTTTGCAAACCGGTTCGCATATTGTGACTTAGCCGACTCACGAACGATTTAAGTAATTGTACCTTGTACGTTTACCAACTACGTTGATTTTGATTCAATTATAAATAAATTATTTCATTGAGATAATTTAAATTTGATCAATTCTCTAATTAACAATGGACTTATTTGATCACATGATTGTGGCTCAAGATTAATGTCTCAGTGAACATGAAAATGAGTGTCAAGCTTTTAAAGTTCAAATCGGCTAGTTTTGGCTAACCATGTTGGACATAGTTTTTATACACAGTTCGGTTACGGTTTACCTAACTAGACTGTATATCTTGTTTATGTGAATAAGATTCAAAGCTTTCATCTAACGGTGAATATTGTTTGCTTGGTTCCAAAGCTATCTTAGCTTAAACCTAAAGCAACCTAGGATTTGAAGTTTATATAAGGGGAACTCTTGGCAACTAGGTTCTTTGAATCCTGACACTACTTTTTGGTGTGTCCTAGTTGTATCCAGAGTCGTCCTCTCTAGAAACCTTTTTAGGGTTTAACGACTATAAAGAATTCATTGGGATTCGTGAAGCCAGGTCCAATTATCTTGATAACTCGAGTATCCTGATCTTTGATTGTTTGTAGAGCTTTCTTCATCTATCAAGATAGATAGTAATCATCAAAGTTCTCTTCGTCTCATACTTTGTTGATTCCGCAAGTTTTATACTTGTGAGATGAATAATAATTTAGGCTGTACTTCGGGTTGCATAAGTACAAGGATAGCCAGACTTCTGTCAAGCTGCTATCGATTTCTATCACCTGGATCTTTTGTTTGATCTGATCATCCGTTTAGATCGTAAATCAGGAAATCAATCATAGGCTTAATATGTGGGAGGCAGATTGGTTTAAAGTCTTCAATTGAGTTGAAGCAACTCTTAGTTGGTGTGAGACCGTCTAAGGGAATTAATTGCGCGGATTCCTGCTGGGATGCAAGAGATGTAAGAAGCGCGACTATACCTGAATCAGTGGGAGACTGAGTTCGGGCTCAACTACATTCCAGACGGAAGTTAATTGGTAGTAAGCTAGTGTCTGTAGCGGCTTAATACAGTTTGGTGTTCAATCTGAACTAGGTACCGAGGTTTTTCTGTATTTGCGGTTTCCTCGTTAACAAAATTTCTGGTGTCTGTGTTATTTCTTTTTTCGCATTATATTGTTTATCTTTATAACTGAAATATCACAGGTTGTGCGTTGATCAATCACAGTAGATACGCTCAACTTAGTTTGTTGGATTAGACTTGATTGATCCTTGGACGTTGGTCTTTGGTACCGTCCAAGAACTTTTTTAGTAGTTAGGTTCACGGATTCAGTTCTTTAAACGTTCTAACAAGAAGAGAGAAAGAGAGATATAACTCTAGACACTTTTCTTGATTGGGTTTTTACTCTCGGAATTGTGTTGAGTTTGTCCATACAGATTGCATACGAAAAAGTTGGTGGTGTATTTTGGTACCCAAAGTGTTTTCAAATCTGTCCAACAAATATAACTAAAATTACCAAATTTTAGAATATATTTTCCAACCTGCGATTCAGTGGCGGAGCCACGTCGGGACAAGTGAGGACAATCCTCCCTGGAATTCCCAAATTTAAGAAAATCTAGTGAGCTTACTGCCCCAAATTTAAGAAATTCTAGTGAGCCTAAAATCCAATGAACAACAACTGACTTCATGGCCCAATGGATAAGGCGCTGGTCTACGAAACCAGAGATTCTGGGTTCGATCCCCAGTGAAGTCGTACTTTCTTTTTTTGATTTTTTTTGTAATGTGGATGGTGACTAAACGTCATGCCACAACCAACTTTTGACTCGTACTAAACTATAGATGCTTTCCAAAACGTCATGAGCTTCTTTGCAATTCCGAATATGACCCCCAGTACGTCGGTCTTGTATAAAATCTTGTGATATCATATACAGTATATCCAAGTACAAAAAAGGTAATGCAACAACAAATCCCTCGCAGTCATTTACAAACTGTACCAGCCTAGCATCCGCAGCTCATGAGTCCACTGTAGTAGCAAAAGCTTCTGACTGCACAGTTTTTGTATCTAGGCGCCTGTAGCTGAACACACCTGCAATGTTGCACAATATATCTTCACTTTTCAGAACTAAAATAAGCAATTACAAAAGACCTTATAACTGGAGAGAGAAGATATACTTGATAATTTAGTGCTTGCTGCAACATGGAAAATGGAGGATTCGTGATTTACGAAAAATTGAGTCTAGGTTAAAAGATGGCAGCTTACAAACGCACACTTGAACAAAAAACTAGCATCTATTTCTTGAAGGAAGACCAAATATATTCAAGATATATTTCAAAGATCGAATGAAGATATTTGAGAATAGAAAGAAGATATTGTATAAAGCTAATTCGTTGTCTATATACATACCGACATTAATTACGAGTTATATTATTAACGGAAGAAACCAATATCTTCCCAAATTAGTTGTGTTTTTATCTTTTTTCTTTCTTCTTGTAATCTTCCTAAATATTGTTGTACTACGTCTACCTTATAAATAAGAAGCCTTATCACAGAAGAAGCCAATATCTGTGTATAAACCTTTCAATTCGTCAACTATCAAATTCAAAATCCGATATGGTGTCATCTGGGAAAGATCACTTAGAAACCATTTCTCCCACTGAAACAACCACTTGCGCTGACAACTCCAATGGTCGTTCTTTGAATTCACCCACATCATTCAGTAACCTACTTGAACTCCACCATTCTGATAACCCAACACCAATTTTGGTCACCCCATTGTTAACTGTTGATAACTAAGGTATATGGAGTCATGGTATTTCTCTTGATTTGAGGGTGAAAAACAAAATCGGGTTCATCACGGAAGAAACAATTATCTGATGGAACCTTGGAGAAACCTGCTGTAAATACAAACGATCTCTGTAAATGGGAGTGTTGGGAGATATATATATTTAAAAAACATAGTTTTATAATATTATATTAAACTTATAGAATTAGTGTGGTGATATTATTTTGGGCTCCCACACTATAGATTTGGGTTCAAGTCTCATCCCATGCATTTGACTAGGTATATTATATATATCTACATTAATTAAAAAGTCCGGGAGAGCGGGGTCTTGGGAGGTCTACCGATTTAAAAGTTAATTTTTTGCAGATTTAACTTCTGATTTGCATAACGGTTTTTTGTCAACTTAATATTCTCAAATAATCTCATTAATTTCGGTTTTATGTTCTAGCCTTTTTATTACTGTTATGGAGGATTTTAAGTATGCAATTATTATTGATTTTATTCTCATTAAAACCGAATTGATTTCCTTTGAGTTATAAAAGACAGTTTTTGGAGAAGATGAATGACCGAGTTTTTTCATCTATTTGTATTCTGAGCAAGTGTAAGATAGAGTAAGAGTTGGTTCGATTTCTCAAGGTGCAGAGAAATCGAACAAGAGAGAATCAGCTGTTTTATCCCATAGGTGTTCGACAAGTTTTTGACTGCCAGCACAATCAAGAGGCAGAGTCGCGAAATACCTTAAGGATAGCGACCTAGTCCGCGACTCAGCTGTTTGAGATTTATTTTGTGTGAATTTTCTTTATTGTTTCCAACAATTTTAAGGTATTCGATTTTGCTATGGAGGTTGAAAAGAAGCGCGTTGATGATACCAACAAGCCTTTCAAATGTGAAGGGTTGCATTTCAGAAGATGGAAGCTGAAGATGTTCTTTTATCTCAAGACTGCTGGTGATATGACTGTGTCGAGTGTTCATCCTGGAACCCTGGAACCTGCTGCTGATAAGACTGCTGGTGGTGATGCTACCGATCCACCTCCTACCGGTGGTGCCAAAGAAGTTGTTCCTCAAACTCCTGAGGAGAAACAGAAGGTCATTGACAAATGGGTCGATAATGACTTCGATTGCAAAAACTATATTCTTAACTCATTATCTGACGATTTATATGAGTATTATTCAACTTTTGAAACTGCTAAAGATGTATGAGATGCATTACAGAAAAAATATGACACCGAGGAAGCTGGTTCAAAGAAATATGCTGTGAGCCGGTATGTGAGATACCAAATGGTGGATGATAGATTAAATGTTGCACAGTCTCATGAACTTCAAAAAATTTACCACGAAATTGTGGCCGAAGGTATGAAAACTGATGAACAATTTCAAGTTTCTGTAATGATTGACAAGTTACCACCTAGCTGGAAAGATTTTCGTAATACTTTGTGTCACAAGACTAAAGAATTTTCTCTTGAAAGTTTGATTGTTAAGCTCAGGGTTGAGGAAGAAGCTCGGAAACAAGATAAGAAGGAAAAGATTCTCATTGTTTCTAACAATAGGACTCATCCCATTTTGAAACCTAAGAAAAATGATATGAAACCTAACCCGAACCAGAAGAAAGGATGAGGAAGGCCTAATCAAAACAAGAACCAACACCCATTGAAAAATGGACAGAATTCCAATTCTGAGTTTCTTTGTTATACCTGTGGTAAACCAAACCACATGGCTAGGAATTGCAGGTTTAACAAGGAAAAGAATAACGCACAAGCTAATGATGTGAGTGACGTTATAATTGCCATGGTCTTTGATCCAGAGTTCTACATGGTTGGTGGATCCGATGGGTGGTGGATAGACAGTAGTGCTTCGCGTAATTGTTGTTTTGATAGGTGCATGTTTAAGACTTATGCTGAAACCAAGGATAAGAAAGTGTTGTTGGGAGACTCTCACAGCACTATGGTGAAAGGTTCTGGTACGATAGAGTTGAAGTTTACTTCTGGGAAGACACTCATGCTGAAAGCTGTCCTTCACACTCCAGAAATGATAAAGAACCTTGTTTCCGGCTATCTTCTCAACAAGTCTGGGTTGTTTCAAACTATTGGGTCTGATATTTACACTATAACTAAGAATAAGAGTTTTGTAGGAAAGGGTTATGCTACTGATGGAATGTTTCAGCTTAATATTGATGCTATGAATAAAATTGAATCTTCTGCTTATATGGTTTGCAATTTTAATGTTTGGCATGGTAGGCTTTGTCATGTGGGTAAAAAGTTAGTAAATAACATGAGCAAGTTAGGTGTCCTCCCTGAATTTTCTGAAAATGAATTTGAAAAATGTGAATACTGTAGTCAAGCAAAAATAACCAAAACTTCACATAAATCTGTTGTAAGAGAATCCAAACCACTAGACTTAATACGTTCTGATTTGTGTGAATATGAAAGTATCATACTAGAAATGGCAAGAGGTATATCATGACGTTCATTGATGATTGTTTTAATTATACTTATGTTTATTTGTTGAGCCATAATAATGAAGCTATTGAAAAATTTAAGATCTTTATTGCTGAAATTGAAAACCAATTTGGTAGAAAATTTAAGAGGTTTCGTAGTGATAGAGGCACTGAATATGATTCTGCTCCTTTTACTGAAATTTATTAAAATAATCGCATAATACATGAAAGAACTGCTCCATATAATCCTCAAATGAATGGAAAAGCTGAAAGAAAGAATCTTACACTGACTGAACTTATTGTTGCTTGTTTTCTTAGTCCTGGTGCTGCTTCTCATTGGTGGGGTGAATGTTTGTTGACTGTTTTCCATGTTTTGAATCGCATTCCCAATAATAAAACCAAGATATCTCCTTATGAAATCTAGAGAGATAGAAAACCTAATGTTTCCTATTTTAGAGTTTGGGGTTGTTTAGCTTTCGTTAGAAAACCTGATCCTAAAAGACATAAGTTAGAAAGTAGAGCTTGTGAATGTGTTTTCATTGGTTATGCTCAAAACAGTAAAGCTTATAGGTTCTTTAATATTAAAAATAAGGTTATTATTGAATCTATTGATGTTGATTTCTTTGAAGAGAGATTTCCTTTTAAATCTAGAAATAGTGGGGGTAATAGTGGGGGTCCTTTACCTAATACTTAACCTAGTTCTGATTCTGAACCTAGATTAGAAGAACCTAGAAGTGAAGAAACTAGGATCACTGAAGTTGAACCTCGATGTAGTAAAAGAGCTAGGACTGAGACAAAAGATAAAAATCCTGATTTTGAATTTTATGCTATAGAGGAAGAACCTTCTAATTTACAAGAGGCGTTTAGTTATGCAGAGTCTAGTTTCTGGCAAGAAGCTGTAGATAATGAATGGGATTCTCATATGTCTAATGGCACTTGGCATATAGTAGATTTACCTCCTGGTTATAATCCTATAGGTTGTAAATGGGTTTTGAAAAGGAAACTCAAACCTGATGGTGTGTGTGATTGTTTGCTTGTATGAGGGTGACAAATACATCTATTATAAATCTGAGAATGATGTGTGTGTGATTGTTTGCTTGTATGGGGATGATTTGCTGATATTTGGTTCCAATTTATCTGTTGTCAATGAAACTAAAAGTATGCTTAGTTCGAATTTTGACATGAAAGATTTGGGTGAAGCTAGTGTAATCTTGGGAATCAAAATAACTAGAACTGATAGTGGTATTTTTTTTGGATCAATCTCACTACATTGAAAAAATTCTGAGGAAGTATGAATATTTTGATTGTAAACATGTTTGTACTCCGTTTGTTCCTAATTTGAAATTTTTTAAGAATACTGGAGAAAGTGTTAGACAATCTGAATATGCTAGTATAATTGGAAGTCTGCGTTATGCAACTGATTGTACTAGACCATACATTGCATATGCAGTGGGAGTTCTGTGCAGGTTTACCAGTAATCCTAGTTTGGAACACTGGGATGCTATTGAGAGGGTTATGCGATATCTTAAAAGAACCACAAACCTAGGATTACACTATAAGAGGTATCCCGCAGTCCTTGAAGGATTTAGTGATGCTAATTGGAACACTCTTTCAGTTGATTCCAAGGCCACCAGTGGATATGTTTTTAATATTGCTGGGGGCGCTGTATCTTGGAGATCAAAGAAACAAAAAATTATAGCCCAATCTACGATCGATGCTGAATTGGTGGCACTAGCAGCATCTAGTGAAGAGGCAGGATGGCTGAAGATTTTGTTGTCAGATATTCCAGTATAGGAAAAACCGATACCAGCCACTTTGATCCACTGCGATAGTACTGCAGCTATCGGAGTAGTAGAAAATTAATAACAATAAGAATCGACAGATACGTCGAAATCACGACCCATTTAGAGAATTTCTCACAACTGGCGTTGTTAGAGTATATCATGTGAGATCTGAAGGAAACTTAGCCGATCCTCTGACGAACGGATTAGCAAGAGAAAAGGTATGGAATACCTCTAAAAGCATGAGACTTTTGCCCGTTAGAAGTTGAGTCATTTTTAATGGATACCCAACCTAGAAATAGGTTCAAAGGGACTAGACGAAGTTATAAATGATATGATAGAGTCATGCATTCCCATAGCATGATATCCTGAAATGGGAAACAAGTTGTGTTTTTTTTTAAGTCTTAATGATGTGTATAGCTCTTAAGTTAGAGTGGTATACACAGGAGTATTCTTGATAGACTCACCTACACAAATGTGAAGGTGTGGCCGTCTTCTATGAGAAGTTGGGCATTTCTATAGATCATTTATTAAAAAAGGGATAAGCACATGGCTTTAATGTGCGAACTTAAGGACTTTACTCTAGATATAGTTGTATGTGTTAAATAATCTAATGTTAGTTAGAGTTCAAGACACAAGTCACTCTAGTCACCTGGTACTTAGAAAGGTCAACACTATGCGGAGGCTCAAGTCGAAAGGCACCTTTGCAGATGCACAACTATACATCACTTCCTCAATATTTTTAAAATATCAGTGAGGGATTGTTGGGAGATATATATATTTAAAAACATAGTTTTGTAATATTATATCAAACTTATAGAATTAGTGTGGTGGTATTATTTTGGGCTCCCACACTATAGACTTGGGTTCAAGTCTCACCCCATGCATTTGACTAGGTATATTATATATATCTATATTACTTAAAAAGTCCGGGAGAGCTGGGCCTTGGGGGTCTTGAGAGGTAAACTGATTTAAAAGTTAATTTTTTGCAGATTTAACTTCTGATTTCCATAACGGTTTTTTGTCAACTTAATATTCTCAATTAAATTCATTAATTTCGGTTTTATATTCTAGCCGTTTTATTACTGTTTTGGAAGATTTTAAGTATGCAGTTATTATTGATTTTATTCTCATTAAAACCGAATTGATTTCCTTTGAGTTATAAAAGACAGTTTTTGGAGAAGATGAATGACTGAGTTTTTTCATCTATTTGTATTCTGAGCAAGTGTAAGATAGAGTAAGAGTTGGTTCGATTTCTCAAGGTGCAGATAAATCGAACAAGAGAGAATCAACTGTTTTATCCGATAGGTGTTCGACAAGTTTTTGACTGCCATCACAATCAAGAGGCAGAGTCGCGAAATACCTTAAAGATAGCGACCTAGTCCAACTTAGCTGTTTGAGATTTATTTTGTGTGAATTTTCTTTATTGTTTCCAACAGGGAGCGATCCAATTATTTGGTAAGCTAGCAGTTGGATACTCATCTCCGTTGTTCCCAAAAATTTTCAAGTGTTCTCTACTATGAAACTGCCAAAGAGATTTGGACATATCTCCATAAACGTTATTCCCAATTCAACGTTCCAAAAATCAATCAAGTGAAGCATTCAATTGCTTCTCTGAAACGAAAGTATTGATATCTTGATAGATTTTCGGAGTGTTGGATTGAGAGTAACGCTCATGGAGATCTGTCCAAATCTCTTTGGCAGTTTCACAGTAGAGAACACTTGAACAAATTTCGGGAACAATAGAATTGAGTATCCAACTGCTGGATTGCTCCCATTTGTGGATATCGTTTGTATTTACAACAGGATTCTCCAAGGTTCCGTCAATGAAGCCAAGGAGATATTTCACTGTCCAATCTATATATGACAAACAAATTTCTGACAAGTATGCTAATGAAAACTCCAACACCCCTTTGGGGAGACATTTGGAAACCGTATACCTCCCAGCTACCCATGTCTTTATCTGGAAGTATGCTCATGGCATCTTACCTACCAATGACAATACTGAAAACAATCTTCACTATATTGACCCTATTTGCAACATATGCAAGTGTGCTCAAGAGGATAGCACTCATATTCTTATGTATTGTCCTGCTGCCTCTGAAGTATGGATAAAACTTTTTGGCATACATCACCAATTGTTTGGAAACTCCTCCTATTTCTATGATTAGCTTAATAAATGGTTCCAGGCCAATACTCTGCTTTCAAGTTGGAATGTCACTCTTGCCACTATATGTTGTGGTTCATCTGGAAGTCCAGATGTGACTTTTTCTATAGATAAATCAAACCTAATGCTAATACCACTGCAACCATGATAACTCAACATCCCTGTTCTTTTAACATAGTGGTGCATAATCCAAGGCACATTCTAAATAATATTTACTATCAAGTGAATACTAATGACAGGACTGACAAGCTCATAAGCACTCGTAAATAAAAATTTGGTATTACTATCAGCATTAATATCATGAAAGTCTTCTTGCATGATGCTAATGGTGGAAAATTCCTTTACATTAATTTTGCTTTATTGGCCATGTCTTCAGGGAACTGTATGAGAGCAAGGAACTATAATGACAGTACCAAATAAAATCAACAGGGATGCAAGAGGAGATAATTAAACTAGCACTGAAATGGGGAAAAGAGATTCATAAAGCTAACAAAAACTTTTAATCTCAAGACAACTCTATTCTCTAAGCAATCCAGAAGAAATGTCAACAGAAGGTCCAAGGAAGACTTCACCACCAAATGAGGGGAGGAAATTTTGGAGCAATTGATTTTGTCCCAGGAAACTTAACCAAAGTTGAACATCACAGAAATTTATCGGCAATTCTATTAGCTAAACTTTGTATTCAGTCAGATTATCTTGAAAACCCTAACTGGAAGGGTCCCTAACCTCCAGCAGCTCCTTACTTCTCTTCAGTATTTTGATGTCTCAGAAATCACGCACAATCAAACTTTTAAGTATCGTAATGTGGCCTTTCAGCCTGGTGCTAGAGATAACCGAGATGAAGGATGCTCTGTAACCTTGAGTTAACTCCTCTTTTTCTTATTAAAAAAAATAAAAAATAAAAAATCGTAAGCGCTCAAACTTTTACCATGTGGATATAGGCTTTAGGCGAACCACATAAATGTCATTGCTTCATTTTCTTTTCTTTCTGTCCAATGATTTCATGAATGTTTTATTTAGTCATGCCCTTATAGAGTATGTCAATCTTATCTAACTGTACCACAAATACCAAATAGATCCAATTAAGTTCTCAGTAGTTACAGTTGGGTATATTAGACGTGCATATATGCCATCATTGGAGTGTGCGGTCACAACACACAACACCAATACACATTGCCAAGTCTGAGTCTGTTGCTACATATAAGTTGTATTCTGTTGTATAGTTATATTCTTATGCTATAACTGATTCATGTATATTCCTAGTCTTGGGTTATAAACTGTCCTGTAAACTCGTACAAATTGTTGTAGATTCATTTGATTTCTTCTCTTGTAACAAGTATAAATACATAATGAAAGAGAACCAGTCGATACACTTGTGAGACTTTAACCTCAGTTCCTTAGAATCTTTGATGGTATCATCTTGATCCATCCTAGGACCTAATTTACCTTCCGAGAAGTATTTCTCTGAATTCTCACAATGGTTGAATCCACTTCTCAAACAGTACCTGAAATCCCTAATCATCAAACACCACCTGAAACCACATCCATTCCAACCTCAGGAAACCTTAGGATTTCAGATCCATATGTTATACATCCCAGGGACAATCCGATGGATGTGTTGTTCTCTACATTGTTGCAGGGCGACAATTATGGATCCTGGGTACGAGGAATCACCAAGGCTCTGAACGCAAATTGGAAACTTGGTTTCGTGGATGGTACTCTTCCTCCTCCAACAGATAAACTCGCCTATCAGTGCTGTAAGCGGTGAGACGATTTGGTGGGAAGTTGGATTATGAATTCATGCCAACCTGATGTCCGGGCAAGCTTCTTATACTTCTCATGCAATATGGAAGGATCTTCAGGTGAGGTTTTGCATCTCTAATGCACCTATTTTTTTTCGATTGAAATTTGCAATTGCTGCTATTCGACAAGAATCGATTTCAGTGTCTTTGTATTACAAAAAAAATCAAAACACTGTGGGATCAATACGATTCTCTTGTCGCTGTCACTGAGGTGTGTATTTTTGGAGCTGGGAAGTCATTACTAGAACGTCTAGAACGTCACAGAGCAATGAAGTTCCTTCAAGGCTTGCACGATATATTTTCTAACCTCCGAAGTCAGATCCTATTGATGGATCCATTCCCTATTGCTCTGCGAATTTTCAACATGGTGCAACAGGAGGAAGAACAACAACATATCACTGCCAGCCCTCTCTCCAACATCGAGTCTGCTGCTCTGAATACAAACCGTTATGCTGCACCATCTGCTGGTACTCGTTCTGCTTCCATCCACAACAAAAGGCCTCAACCCCGTTGCGACTATTGTAATGGACATGTTCGAGACAGATGCTATCGTTTACACGGTTTCCCTCTTTCTTCCACATCACAACCAGTTGCTGCCAATACCACTGCTGTCACTTCTGAATCTCAACTTGTACATCCACCTGCGATTCCTACCTTCTCAGATGAACAGTATTCTCGTCTGTTAGCTCTCATCAATCCTCCACCTGAGGATACTCCAATGGAACCAAGGGTGAACTTCGCCGGTAAGTTGCTTAATACGTTTTTCTTTGAACCCTGGTTTGTTGATAGTAGTACTACTCACCATATTTGTAATTCGTTGTCTTATTTTACTTCATACTCTCCTATTAAATCATTGATTCAAATGCAACTTCTTGATGGTACTCTTTCTACTGTCAAACATATTGGTGAAGTAGTCTTCTCACCAACTCTAAAATTATCCAATGTTCATGATATTCCGAACTTTAAATTTAATATTTTGTCTGTGAGCCAATTAACTCGCTCTTTTAATTGTGTTGTTGTTCTTACCCATGATTCTTTCACTTTTCGGGACCTGCTCACGACCAAAGTGATTGGTCAGGGTAAACTTACTGCAGGTCTCTATCTGCTACGGGTTTCTACACCTCCAACAACATCACCTAAAGTTCTTTTTAATAAGACGTCCTTTGACATTTGGCACTGTCGCCTTGGACATCCTAGTTTAGATCGTTTCCATTATTTATGTAATTCGTATGACTATATTCGGTCTAGTTTTTCTACTACTTGTGATGTATGCCCGTTGGCTAAACAGACTCGTTTATTGTTTAATAAAAATCGTATTTTTTCTACACGCTGTTTTGAACTTATTCATTGTTACATATGGGGACCATTTTCTACACCCTCTATCACTGGTGCAAAGTATTTTCTCACCATTGTAGATGATTTTTCTCGCTGTACTTGGGTATACCTTGTGCATACCAAGAGTGAAACCTGCAAATTTATTAAATTTTTTGCTCGTCATATTGTGACTCAGTATTCTACGCAACTTCATACTATATCTACAGGTACTTCTTTACCTTTTCTGCCAATATTACAACGCATTCAATCAGACAATGACACTGAATTTTTAACTCGCGAATTTCAGGAATGGATCCATGAAAATGGCATTCATCATCAGCGCAGTTGTGTTTACACCCCACAACAAAATGGAGTGGTTGAAAGGAAACACCGCCATTTACTGACTGTTGCTAAGGTTCTTCGTTTTCAGGCTAATTTTCCTATAACCTACTGGGGTGAATGCATTTTAACAACCACCTATCTCATCAATAAAATTCCAACTCCAGTTCTCTCTAAACGTTCACCTCATGAGGTCTTATTAGGTATGAAACCGAACTATCGCCATCTTCGTATTTTTGGATGTCTATGTTATGCTCGTAATACTAAGATAACAAATAAATTTGATCCTCGTGCTCAACCAGGAGTATTTCTTGGTTTTCCATATAACCATAAAGGTTACATCATTCTAGATTTTTCTACAAAATCTACTTATGTATCTAGAGATGTTGTATTTCATGAACATCTTTTTCCGTTTAAGGATGCACAGGTTTCTAACCCTGATTTTTTAAACCCTGTTGTTCAAGAAGATTTTTACTATGAAGATTCACCTACTTCATCAGAACTGCAATCGTCTTACTCTCCTCCTCAGACTACTCAGACTACTTCCCAAAATTCACGTGCTTTATCACTTCTATCAACAGATGCGTCTCCATCTGACACTAATTCTTCGGCAGTTTCTTTACCAACTGCATATCCTGTTGCTGTTGAAACTACAACTTTTACATCTACTATTGATACGCAAGAGGTTGTTTTACGTCGTTCTACCAGAGAACATCATCGACCTCCTCACCTGAAGGATTATGTGTGTTTTGTTCAACAGAGTACGTCAAAAACCCCTTATCCTCTTACCAATTATATCTCTTTTAATCAGTTCACTCTACATCATCGTGCTTTCCTTTCATCAGTGATCACTAATGATGAACCACACACTTTTAGTGAAGCCATTAAAATTCCAGTCTGGCGTGATGCCATAATCAAGGAACATACGACTTTAGATGACAATGACACCTTTACTACTACTACTCTCCCACCTGGAAAAACTGCCATCGGCTGCAAATGGGTTTTTAAAATTAAATATCGACCAGATGGTACGAAGGCGCGTCTTGTTGCTAAGGGTTATACACAACAAGAAGGCATTGATTACCATGACACTTTTGCTCCAGTGGCCAAGTTAGTCACTGTTCGTGTTCTTTTATCTATTGCAGCTATTAATAATTGGCCTCTTCATCAACTTGATGTTAATAATGCTTTTTTACAGGGTGATCCCCTTGAAGATATTTACATGAAAATTCCTCCAGGCTTTCAGAAAAAGGGGGATACTCGTGTTTACAAACTCAATAAGTCTTAAATATGGACTTAATCAAGCCACTCGCAAATGGTTTGCTAGGTTTTCTACAGCTCTACTTAATGCAAGTTTTAAACAATCTAATGCTGATTATTCTCTCTTTACTTTTCATTCTGGTACAATATTTATTTATGTTTTAGTTTATGTTGATGACATTATTATCACCGGTAATAGTGATTCAGCTATTCAAGACCTAAAGCATAAACTTGAGACTCAATTCTCTCTCAAGAATCTTGGTCGTTTACAATATTTCTTAAGCATTGAGGTATCTCGCTCTCCCAAAGGTGTTTTTCTATGTCAATGCACATATATTCTTGATATAGTTAATGATTCTGGTCTTTTAGGGACTAAGATTTCTCCGATGGAACAACATCTAAAACTTCTCCCAACTTCTGGTGATCCTTTACCTGATCCTACTATTTATCGACGTCTCATAGGTCGCCTTCTCTATCTTCAAGTGACACGTCCTGATATCACTTATTCTGTTAACTATTTAAGTCAATTCATGCACCAACCATGTTCTGGTCACTTGGATGCTGCACATCGAGTAGTCCGTTACTTTAAAGGCACTGTTACTCATGGCATTTTTCTTTCTCCCTCCAATTCTTTATCTCTTGCTGGTTATACTAATTCTGATTGGGCAGGCTGCCCAACCACTCGTCGATCAACGACAGGTTATTTCACTATGCTAGGAGATAGTCCAATTTCTTGGAAGTCCAAGAAACAACCGACTGTCTCTCTTTCTTCCGATGAAGCGGAATATAGAGCTCTTGCACGTCTTACTTCAGAACTGCAATGGTTACATTATCTATTTTGTGACCTACGCGTTACTATTCCAAAACCTATTCCAAAACCTATTCCAATTTATTGCGATAATCAAGCTATTATTCACATTTCTGAGAACCTTGTTTTTCACGAAAGGACTAAACATATTGAAATCGACTGTTATTTCGTACGTGAAAAGCTGCTCTGTGGTCTCATCAAGCCTACTCATCTGCCATCATCATTTCAATTAGCTGATCTTTTCACAAAACCACCGGGAGTGGATCATTTTCGAAAACTTGCTAGCAAGTTGGGTCTTCGTCCAGATTCTCCTCAGGCTCCAACTTGAGTAGGGTATTAGACTTGCATATCTGCCATCTTTGGAGTGTGTGGTCACAACGCACAACACCAATACACATTGACAAGTCTGAGTCTGTTGCTACATATAAGTTGTATTCTGTTGTATAGTCCTAGTCTTATGCTATAACTGAGTCATGTATATTCCTAGTCTTAGGTTGTAAATTGTCCTGTAAACTCGTACAAATTGTTGTAGATTCATTTGATTTCTTCTCTTGTAACAAGTATAAATACATAACGAAAGAGAACTAGTCGACACACTTGTGAGACTTTAACCTCATTTCCTTGGAATCTTTGAGGGTCGGATCGAGGTAGTTAATTTTGGTTTGCAGCCCATTTCGCCTGTGTCACTGACACTGACATCAATGTCTCCCTAAAGTCTCAATAGTAACTTCTTGTGCAGTCCCCAAAAAATCGTTCTTCTCAAATGTAGATTGTATAGAATTAGTGCATTCTAGTTCATAAAAACTGCACTACATATAACATTATAACTAGTACATTTGTTTTAGTAAGTTGCACTATGTGTCACTTGTGCATCTTCTAGTGTATAACATCTGAAAGAACTTACAACTAAAATGATGAGATTCAATATCATCACTAAACAGGAAACTATCTAAATTAGTGACAAACTATTTACATCATGCTGGTAAATTCATTCAAAGAATAGTTCCCTTGATCAAATTCTTGAAGGGTGTGCATATCGAGCTGAGAATGATCTAGAGTAATTATCTGGTTCATTTAAAGAACACCCTTGATCAAAATTCTTCAAGTAGCTCGAAGGATCATATGAATTTCTAACCCGGTGATCATTATATTCATGACCAATGGACCTGAAAATTTTCTTCTTTTCTTTCTTTATCCTCCTCCATATCTTCACTCTCCATTCCTTAGTTACCGAACATCTTGTCATCTTAATGTAACTCACCGTTGTCATTGTTGTTGCCGAAGATTTATGGTTTGACAATGTCATGGATGATCTTTGGCGACCCAGCCGAATACTTTTGTTGCATGATGATGATGATGATGTTGGTTTGTTGCACCAGTTTTGAATACCTTCCATAGTCATAATGGAGTTGCACTAGTATGTCTTTTCTTGAAGAGAATCTTGGTAAGAGTGGTATCACAGTTTTATGCTTGTGCTTTGTAGTTGTTTGTGTTGAGAAGATGAAGTAGTGAGTTGGTGTACTAGATGGTGGTATGTTTATTTATACTTGGTTGAATATAGTGCTAACTGATGAGAAACCATTGTCATCATCTTTGCCTTTCTTTGAAGGTGCCTCTTTAAAGTGTAAATGACAAAATTCATGACTCGGATTTATGTCATCTCTTTGTTGACTGATGATAAGATAAGAACTTTAAAGCAAAAATAGAAAAATACTCCATTGCTCTGTGGCAATGAATTTCGGATAACGTGGGCTTCCAATCCTTTTAATGGTCGATAATCACCAGTCGGCCACACTAGTGAAAGTATATTCGAGGGATGCTTTTGAGTAACTAATTAAGCGTTGTTAATTATACCCGCAATAGGTGTTACAACTTTCATGATTGGCTAAATATGGTTCGAGGACCAGTAAACAGCACATACAGTCTTACGTAATACGGGATGTCGATAATGTTTTATAATATTTCAGTTCAGGATGATAAAATAAGAATCTCATATAACTACACAGTGGAGTCTTTACTTAGTTAGAATAATGAGTGAGTGCGTCCATTTCCATGAATTTGAAGAGAGACGGAATGAGAATGGATAAGATTACTCGAAAATATACATGGTGTTCTTTAAAAGGGTACAGGCACACACACACAGCATTTCTCAATGCCGCGTAAACTGGCTGTCCTAATAGAGTAAGCGTATTCGTAAGCGTTGTGTCGGCTGATGCCAGAACGAACTTCAACATAAATTTGACGCATAATTAAAAAAAGCTGCTCTCCAAAACATGTTGACAAGTCGACCACTGATCCGCTCCGCGGAATGCTATCTAAGCATTGACGTACTCGCCACCATCACTTTGCTTTAATTTAACAAAGTTGGCTTGCATGCATTGGAAAGTTAGAAGATGATGATCAATCTTTGCCACCCATAGTGTTATTTGTTGGCTATCAATAATAAGATCATATCCGATAAGAAATTAATGTTTACAATTCATTGATAAACTCTAACTGAATTCGGAAAATGAATCACATTATTTTTTTTTTTTTTTTTTTTTTTTGAAGCATATACAAAAATGATTCATGAGAACCAGTTTTAGTCTTTTCTTTTTTCATTAAGCAATTTTAGTGTAGAAATGCATCCTATCCTACTGGTAGGTAGTAGTAACTGGCGTTCGCGGTTAATTAATTCTCCCCGGACAAAAATTGGAAAGAGAAAAACCGTGTTTTTTTTTGGGTGCAATTGTAAACCTTGGTCACAGTTGGCAAGTGGCAACTAAGACTAGATATAATATCTGTGCCAAATTCTTTGGCTTCTTGCCCATGCCTTCACTAAATGCGATTCAAATGACTTTGATTAGCAATTATGTATTGACCAAAATATTAAGTTTGCTGAAGGGTCTTATGGCATGGTTATTTTCGCATTAATTTTTGGTAGTGTTATTCATATAAAACTCTATATTCTTACCAATATTTGGTAAATTTTAAGAAATCAAATTTCGAGGTTAATGCACACATTATCTTGTTTGAATGTTATTTATGGATGTATAAATTGTAAAGTCAGTTTTAAAAATGTCTCAGTCTCGTATCCGGGTTGGCTCAGTTCGGATGAGGGGGAGACCATAAGCTCCCTCTACATTTAATTTAAAGGAGTGCCTCTCTGAATATCTCTACAAGGATTCAAGACTCTTGTAAATAGAGAAGATATAAAAGGAGACACATAATAGAGGAGAAGAAGAGAGAGAAATTCTATTAGATGTGTGTGTGTTTACAAAGAGAGACTCTTTTTATAGAGTTTACATACTTGGTGCTCAAGTAATGGGGTCCCACTAAAGTGGGCATCTACCTAATAAACTTCCGTTTATAACACTCCCCCTAGATGACCACCGTATTGTAGGAGTGAAATACCGCACACCTATTAATCATGTGAAATAACGACCATCAGATCTGAGCGAAGACAACCGCATACAATATATACAGAATGACGTAACAGATGACGTCAGCTTAGTCATGAGAAAAGTGTGAAGAATCATGCGATATTATAGATCACGTGCGAAAAGAGTCAATGCAAGCGTGCGTCAATGACGCACGCCAGATCCTAAAGTAAGGGATTTATTAGCTGTCATCCACTATGTAAATCCATATATAAGGGACCGAACGACCTTGTATTGAGAGAGATCTTTTTGAGAGTTGAGATAAGGAATTTAGGAGAGAGAAAAATTGTTTGTTCTCGAAGTTAGAATTTTCTGATTATTCTGTATTCAAATTAAAGATCTAATATATGTTCTTATGAATTTTGTGATGATAACTTGAATTGTTCTATTGAATTCCTTAAGGGTGTGGTTACAGGATTTCTTGCAACTACATTTTGGCGCTAGAAATAAGCTTGGAATGATATACCCTGTTGGTGAATAATCTTTGTAGTTTTAGAAAAACAATCATTGTTAGTAAATTGTTATAGACAGAAAAAAAAATGGTGAGGCAAGCAATTACAGCAGAACAAGCAGTAACAATTAAAAGGAGTAAAAGAATCGCTGGTAGAAGGAGTGAAATCGCAGAATCGTCAAGGATGGGCGAAAGAAACAATAGAGGAAATCAAGTCCAAACTCAGATCCAAAACGAACTAGTGCAAAATAGAATTAACGTTTATGATAGAGTGAGCGTCCATACTTCACAAACAGATTCAACAGAAGAAGAAGCAGAACGAAGGACTGCGAACGAAGGACTTATAGAAAGAAATGAAGAAAACATGACGATTGAGGAACTTTGACAGAGATTGGTTGTGGAAAGAAGGAGAAAAGATGAAGAACGTGCGAATTTAACACGCCAGAATAATGAATTAAGAGAAGAGAATCTAAGGTTGCAAGAGCAAATATCAAGAAGCGCCACGCGCTCAAGGTCAAGGTCTATTAGAAGAGATATTGGACAATAACCACCTTTGGACAACATTGTAGAGAACTTTTAGGTAAATGAAGATTTACAGAATCCACGCGGTGAACATCACATGGAACGACAACCAATTGGTGATCGGTACGTGCCACATGGTGAAGATTACCGCACACAAGAGGGTAACAGAGATAATAGACATGAACCGCAAGACGAACGATATCGCATCCATCAGGAGTATGGGAATGACCCAGAAAAAGGAAGGATGATATTACAAGAACTAGAAATGCTACGAAATCATCACGAGCGCGAAAATGACGCTGAGAGATACAATGACGCACAAACCAACTTGAGGCGCGAAAGGGAAAGACAGAGAAGAATACAGGAAGCTGAAGAACGAGGATTACAAGAGGCTATACGTCAGAACAATCATGACAATCAAGTGAGAGTACGCGAACGTTATTGCACGCTCCAAAACCATAATGAGGAAATTAATGGAGAACAGAGAGGAATTATACCATAAGGCAGAGAAATGGCAAGAATTCCACTTGATCGCATAGAGGAAGAAAGGTATAATGACGCCCTAATTCATGCAGGAGATGAAAGAGAGAGGCGTAGGATAAGGAGAGATGAAGTCGAAGAACAAGAACTACAAGAGGCAATACAACAGAACAGACGTGAAAATAGAGAAAGAAAAGCAAGGTTGAAAAGGCTAATGCAACAAGACCCAGTGATAAATGAGAAAATCTTAAGAGAGTTAGCAGAAGTAAGAGAAATGATGACCACCAGAAGACAGGGAGGAAGGAAATAACTGGATGAGGCTATTGAAGAAGCAGGAAAAACGCCATTTGCAAGGCAAATACAGATGACGGGAATACCTCCTAAATGCAATTTACTTGTGTTCACTAATATTTTCGATGGGACAACCTGTGCGGTACAACACATAAAAGCTTATGTGAGATATTTTTTACAGTGGGAAGATCATGATGCGGTTTTATGCAAGTATTTCCAATCTAGCTTATCAGGCGAAGCACTGAAGTGGTTCGAGGGATTACCTCCAGGAACGATGAGGTCATTCAACCATCTACAGTTAATATTCCTAGGAGCATATATCAGTAATAATGTATTACGCCCAGGTATATATGAGGTGTTTGGTCTGCAAAGAAGGACAAATGAGAGCTTGCGAAGCCTAACCATGCGATGGAGAACCATGTGTAGTAACATGGTTGGTCGAGTAGATAAGAGAAACTTCATACTAGCATTCATTAATGCACTCTTTGCAACAGACTTGATGTACATACAAATATTCAGAATCAAAAATACCATATCAATGACGGAGCTACGTGAGTATCAGGAGGAGTACATTGCTCTTGAAGAGAAACAAAACGAAATGTAATCCTATCCCGTCGCGAACACAAATACAAAAGATGGAAATGCAAGTATACTCCAAAAAATAACGAACACAGTCGCAAGCACATCTCAAGGAAAACAAGAAAAGATGGTGGTTGAAGATCAACAGAAGCTAGTAGCTATGGGTAGTCGAGATCAAGAAGAATTTGAAAGAGAAAGACAGTTCAATAATCGTGGAGGAAATAATAAGATTCAAAGACTTGATAACCAACCAGAAGGATATGGAGGGAAAGAGCAATATTATAATCAAAATTAAGGAAACAATAAAGTAGTATGGGAGCACTTCAAAATGCCACATCTAAATACTGCAATAGACAAAATCTGGGAAGCAATAATTTTGATGGAAGAGATACCAGAACCACCAAATATGGGAAATGAGCCACCACCAGGAAGGAGAAGTGGATATTTCTGTGCATATCATCGCTTCCATGGCCACACGACAAACAACTGTAGGAATGTGAAGAAAATCATACTAAGAATGATTGATCAGGGGAAGTTAAATCATTTTCTGGTACAACAACCACATAATTTACCACCACCACCATCACCAGAAGGTCATGCAGCCGGTGCGGAGAAAGGAAGGAATACATGTTTGATTGAAGTAGGAGCAAAGGAAAAGAATCTATATGGTAATTCAATAATACATTCATTCAAAATCATAAAGGATTTCCATGATAACGTCTTCAGCCGAGTTTTCGCAAGAGACAGTGATGGAAGAGAAATACTGAACCTTTCGAAAATATCACCCTTGAAGGAATGACAGAAGCAACCTATTTCTTTTACCGCAGAAGAAGTACCAAGAGGAGTAGAACCGCATGAAAATCCATTAGTGGTTAAGCTAGAAATCAATCCTAAGGAAAAAGAAGATGAAGATGAAGAAGATAACATGGACACATGGGTCATCAATATGATATTGATTGATCCTTGTAGTTCAGTTGACTTTCTGTTTTATCACACATACAAGACTATGGGTGGTAGAGATGAAGAGCTTATCCCATTAACGTATAAGATTTACGGTTTCAATGGAACAGCTAACAAGCCAAAAGGAGATGTAACAATGCGAATTCCTCTGAAGAGCATATCATCTGAAATAGTATTCTGCGTTGTTGACGTAGAATCACCCTATAATTCTTTGATCGGAAGACCGTGGTTACATGGTATTCTAGGAGTGGCGTCCACTTTCCATCAATGCATCAAGTTCCCGCTCCCTCAAGGTATTGGAGTAATAAGAGGAGATTTAATTGAAGGAAAAACCTGCCATGAAATAGATGTTGACAAATGTGAAGAACGTGCAAGCAAGAGAAGAAATTGGAAACATCAGATACAAGAAGGTCAGCGAGGTGAAAGATTAATAGTAGATGTTGTCAGTAAGGAAGGTGAAGTAAGAAATACTTCCACATAGGCGATAACAATCGCACAGGAGTACATGCACGAGTTCCATGAAGGAGATCTAGTATTGAGGCAGAAACCGCGTTATCAGAAAAATGGTAAAGGAAATGTGGAAACATGTGGGAAAGACCATACAGAATCAGAAAGGTAGTTGGGGATGGAAGATATAAGTTGGCATATGAGAAGAATGTAGCATTATAAAATGAGTTATGGAGTCAAATGTATCTGAAGAGATATGGTCTTTGCGGCAGTTCTCGCACAACAACAGAAATGGAACTCTTGCGAATCAATGTATTGGATAACATACACGAACTTCAGGAAGTACATAAGGAGAAAGAAGCAAGCAAAGAATTTCAGATAAAATTTTCTAGAAGACAATTGTCAACGATGCGAATAAAAAAAAAAGAGAAAAAAGAAGATAGCAGAATTGTATTAATCATACATATGGATATGATAAACATCTTTTTCTTATGATGATATCACACCAGAAAAAGGAAAATATAAGACCTTGATAGAAGGCATCAGAAGTAAAGACTCCAATTAGGGAGGCTAGGTATCCAATTGTGGCATGCACCCTAGTTCACATACAGCAAGAGGCAATAATAAGACCTAACGCGCGTCACTATTAGAAAAACCTAGTTAGCATGGATCAAGCGAAAGCTACATCGACCCTGGAGCTTGAGTCATGGAGATTTGGGGTGATATAAAAGCCCATCCAGGAGAGATGCCTAAATTGAAAGATTACGGTAATAAGATCTCTCATAAGGAGTGCAGAAACTCGATCAAGGCGCCGAGGTACACAGTGGAGTCAAGAGTGCATGGGGCGTCTGGAGCGTACCTGGCCACTCTTGATAAGTCTTGACTATGATGCACTCGGTCCGAAGAAACCCCACTTAGGGTGCGGTCTTGTAACCATAAGCCATATCGGTGGAGGGATAAGAGGCCGCGAAAACAACTGGTTGTTGCATCACTGTATGGGAGAAGCCCACCCTAACCCGGTAGGGGTAAGCCTCATTGAAGAGGCAATCAGGGGGAGTATAAGGACGAAACCCTCAATTAGGGAGCTGAATTGTGTCAAAAGACGCAAATATCATGAGGCTTTTTACTCACGGGAGTAATAAGGCTTGTCGCATTTGCGCGGCAATAAATCCTGCAGAGGCAATTGAAAAGGCGAGGGTACCCAAATATACCTCAAGCTAAAACTTTTCCTACCTATAAGTCCTTTCTCCGAAATTGATTGTCTATGGACTGAGTCGAGACAATACAACTAATCAGTTCACACTTCGTGTGATCGTCTATGGATACAAGATCGAGACAATACAACAACAATTATAATGCGAAATATAAAAGTAAATGACACGACAAGATTTTGTTAACAAGGAAACCGCAAATGTACAAAAACCCCGGGACCTAGTCTAGAATTGAATACTCTCAAGATTAATCCGCTACACAAAATTACACTAACTTCGTATAGTTGAAACCAAGTAACTAACCCTATAGTTCACCTAGTTCCTTCTGTATTCCCACGCCTCCAACTTATAAATAAGTCACGTACTTGGAACAATTTCTTTGGTTCGTATTCCAAACAGTAAAGGAACAACAAATTTGTTTGGTATCAACTCTATTCAACCAAGTGATATGAGTCGGACAAAGGCTCTTCCGTTTATCTCAACATAAACTCCTTCGTCAGGTCCTTAGATCTATCTTATATTCAATCACCCAAAGGTAATCGATTAAGATTAAGTCAACAACACCTTTAATATAAAGAATCGTGTTGATGCCGATCTACTCAATTAATCAATCCAATCTACCACAAGGATAAACCGATTATTAATTGGATCCTCTTTTACTGAAACAAGTATTGTGCACACCAAAGATTATAAAACCCAAGTAAGATCTTCAATATCTTCTTTGTCTTCAAATCTTCTTAAATCTTCAATAAAAACCTGCACACAATCACTTGAATCTCTTGTCATCAATCACGCACAGAACGGAGTCTGTTAACAATGAATTATCACAAGATCGTCTTTAGAACTAACAACAAAGATCCCTGTCGAAAATCTGAACTTGTTTGAGTGAACCTTATATCAGAAGAGAAGATTCTCAAGAATAAACAAACTAGGTGCAATCAGATTTCAACCACCATTAGTCAATCAAATCAAGCGAAAACAAAAGATAAACCGCAATTATCTAGTTTCCCACCAACGGGTCGCGCTAGAGCTTCTCAATCCCAAAGAAGACTTTAAACTGAGCGGCCGTAAGAGATTTCTCCTAATTAGGTTACTCTCCTCTCCGAATAGGCGGATACACCAGAAACAACAACAAAAGAGTAAATCTGTTGTTACGAAGGATTAGTTTGCTAGAAAGGCAAACTTCAAGTATTTATAGACAGGGAAGTTTGGACACCAAGGAATTTACAAAACCGAAAATATTACCAAGATACTCGTTAAAGCAAAAATTTGGTTTTCATAATTCCTGTAAATGCTCTGTCCAAAAATAACGATCGAAATCTCTCGGAAAATCTAATTAGTAAATGCACATTACTAATTCTGTAATTTCCCTGCAAAATGAAATTAATAACCTTAATTAAAAGATTTTTAACTTACTTATGTTTCGATGCTGGGATTCTTTTCCCTTAGCCGTTAAGGAATATCTTTGAACAATTAAAGAAATAAACAGTCACAACACCAGTTCAAAGTTTGTCGATATCTTAACTTTGTAAGTTCTCTTTCACACTTACAACCTTGAAACCGATTTGCCACACTTCCAAACAAGTTTAGAATTGGTTCATCTGACTTTCAAGAACTATGTGATTGATCAAATCAACATTCAATCACAATCATGGGTTTACGGTTCTATCAAAACAAGTTTCGGTTCTACCTCCATGCGAGTACTGTGCGTAGTCACACTAGCTTTCCAAAAATTCGGTTGACTAGGTACTAGGATCGGTTCCCCACATATATATGGTATCTAACTTATATGTGTTTCACATGTCCATAGGATCGATTCCCCTTTTCCTAAAAACGTGTTGCACCTGTCCATAGGATCGGTTCCCCTTTCTGCTATAAACCTTGTTGCACCCCGTACAAGGATTGGTTCCCTTTGATGTATTGCACCCCTTACAAGTATCGGTTACCCTTTCCTTTTAATTTGTCAGACATACAAAATCCGATCATACCACAGGTGATTACTTAAGATCGGTTTTACTAATAAAAGTTATACCAATACATAAGTCAGGCCTTTGTGAATAGTTCTACCAAGAACACAACAAGTTGTGAGCGGTTATACTCTATCACACATATTGGTTGTTCATAAGATATGCAATGAATAACAAAACCAATAACACCTGGCAATTTCCTTTTCGGTCCACAAACAAGTTTATGAACTTACTTCCTTAGAACACATGTAAACATTGTTCCCTAGGATGAAATCCTCACCTCATACCCATACATAATCACAATAGCATTCAAATGATTATGGAGATGTATTATCTACAAAGTTTAATGGTTAAGCAATAAACCTCGTATTGTATTCCTTAATACTATGTCTATCTAGAGTTCAAATATGCTTCGCAGTTATGTTTTCAATATGCACGACTTGAAAGATACGTTAGGGAATGAAACGGTTCAAGTCAAATATCACTAACCTCAAGTGGAAGGATGATTGTTGTCGTTGTAGCTCCTTGCTTCTTCACATCTTCAAGACTTCGCAATACTTGTAATGTCTCATATCCTAATACTTTCAAGCTAACCTATACGAAGTTGACTCTAGTACATAATCAAGAGACTATTAACATGAGTTTTGATTCACTAAAATATGACAACCAAACTTGACATACCAATGCTTGGTGGGTTCAACCGAGCAATGATCTAACAACACTAATGATAAGGCGAGATCAATGGGTCATTGCACGAAAGTGTAAAGACCGCCTGCGATCTCGTCGCACAGAAACAAAATCATATACCAGGAAAAATAAGACCTTTAATTAGGAAGGAAAAATAAGACCTCATGAGAAAAATTCAACATAAACTAATGATCATTGTTTTGCAGGATATGCTAATGAGAGAGAAACTAAGCTTGCGAAAATAATCTCATATGGAAAGGGTGTTTCCTACAAGAAGACATCAACAGATGCATAGATATGATACAATAAAATAGAACGTAGTTGAGGCAACAAAATAAGATGAGGAAAGACAGAGTAAACAACACAAAAAGACACATCCTGGATTACCGCACCAGTTAAATACATCATAGATTTGCTTAATCCAATCATATGGTGGCTACTAACAGAGGCAAGTATATAAAAGGGTGTTATTAGCCCTCATATGATAGACTTACGCACAGGTTATTTGTTGTCATAAGTAGATATTATTATACATGTTGTTACCAACAAGTTAACCCAAACTATTAAAAAGAACGATTTATTTTATACATGTATATCACAAGGATAATTTACATTAAGAGATCTTAAATACGTAAAGAGTTGCACTGAAAGAGAAATTTCAAAAGTTAGAAAATATCTGATATACAAAGAATTTACAAGCATGACAAGATAGAAAGGATTTGAAAGAACAAAGAGCTACTTCTTGCCTATGTTATCTTCAATCAGATCCAAAACCATTATCCTCTTCATCAATATCCTCATATTCCTCATCTTCTCCTTCGCTGTCAGAGATATCGGAACTTTCTTCGTTGGGAGGAACATCAATAAGATCATACTGAGAAAGAGGGATGCCATTATCAACACATACTTTCTTAATAGCCGCATCACGAACGCGAATATCGTCCTTGCTATTATTGGAAACAGTGACAACCAATTGCTTCTTAAGCCTGCGATATTTGGAGTCACGAGCGGTAAGCCTCACCTCAAGATCCTCATACGTGACAAGCTTCGCCTCCAGATCCTTAATTTGTTCGCGAAATTCCTTCTCAGCCTCTGTGAAAGAATATTAAAAGGTTAACATCGTTTAAGAATATTTTTCGAGAAATGAAAAATAAAGAAGTATAATAAACAACCTTCTCTATTAGAAATAATATCCTTAACCAAGGCAGTATGATCCGATTCGAGGTTAAGATTAACAGCTAAACCATTCCTGGCATTATCTAAGACCCTAGCCGCCCATTCAATTTCAGTATCATTCTCTATAAGAAATCGGGAGCGGATTAGATTCCCTCGCTCAATAAGTGTGTCCTTTTTGCTTAAAGCTTGATCCCGCTCTATTTGAACTTGAAGGATGGTTTCTTGAAATTTCTTCAAAGGCTTAGAACCTTTGAGAGAAACCTGATCCTTTTCACTAATGAGAGTGTTAATTCTTTTTTCTAAATCCTTAGTCCTATCTTTGGATTCCAAGAAGCGACATCTAAAATCATTACTTGCAGATAAAGCACTCCTATGATCAGTCTTAAGGAGTTGATACTTTGCCTTGAGCTCTTCCAAGGAAAGGGTTTTTATTTGGTCATCAACAAAATTATTCAGGGAAGCATTAAGATGCTTAAGTAGAGTGTTATCATCGACAGGATGATGAAGGGAGCGAAATAAAGAAGATGCCTCATCAGTAAGACTGTAAATCTCTGCAAGAATAGATAATTACAAGGGGAGATAAAGATATGAATAAACAGATTGGCAGAAGAAATAGAAAATTACGCACCAACTACTTGATCATTCCTATTCTGAATATCAGATATATGGTTCTTACAAGAAGAAACGTCAGTCTCTAATTGACTATTCTTCTTGCGAAGATCAGACACATTGTTCTCATGAGTAGAGATTTGGGCCTTGAGTTTAGTATTCTCAGCATCAATCCTTTGAAGTTTCCTTTGATAGTCAGATGAAACAACATAAGACATACGGACCATTTGCGAAAACATAACGCGAATATTAAACATAATTAAAGACATCAAGGTATCATCTAAGAAAAGATACTTTGGCGAAAGCAAAGAGATTACCAAAGGACCAAGTGAATACTGGAATCTTGGACTCAATGCTGAGGAAACTTTGCGAAGGGATTCACCCTCCAAGGTGGGAGCATCACATATCTTTGCAATAATTTTACATGCGCGAGTTAATGGTGCATTTACAATTGCTGACATGGAGTCAGAAAAGATACCGGATAACTTCTCCATAGAAGAGATGATTTAAGGGTCTTCAGTAAGAAGGATATCATCATCATCGCTAGAAGAGAACTTGAAGAAGAGGGAGAATGTGCCTTTCGCTTCTTTGAAGGATTCTTGGAAGAGGTTTTAGAAACAATCTTCTTGGTGCGAACTACATGTTTATCTTTAACACCTACAGCCTCGCCAAAATCACCAACCTCACCAGCGTCAACCTTCGCACACACACGAAGATAAGAATCAGAGGCAACAATATTGTTAAAATACAAGAGAAGGTATTTCTTACTTCATCAGTGATCGAACGTAGCGCTTCCAACATGCTCTGTCTCCCATAAAACCTTAAATCCTTCTTCAACTTGGCATCCTGAAATTCATCAAATATTAGAAGAGCAAAAAGTATGGTGAATAAGGAGAAGCAAACAAGCGAAGTTATGAATAACATTCTGTTAGAGCATTGCTCGGTCGAACTCGCATGTGTTGCTATCTCAAGCATGTTTGTCAATGTTAGTGATCAAAACTATAAGTCTTTATTTCTAGTCTACTATATCTAAGTCTCAGACTAGGATAGAAAGTGTAGTTGAGATCAAATACTTCATGGCGATTCATCATACAAGAAGAAGAACTACTCAAGGAACCGGTGGAACTTCTCGACAAAAAGGTATGTGACGACTTGAACTTATCTGTCACTCAAAAGTCTATCTACTCTATATCCTACTTCTTGAGACAAAAAGTCGTATGCTATATATAGACTTAGATTATACACATTTGGTATTTCGATCCGAGTATACCTCGCCTATCTATATCTCGAAATATGTGTTGGTAAGCGTTTCGATTCGACCATGTTTATCTTTACCTAGTGACGAAAGTCATGATATGTTTCAATCACTTTGACGAGAAATGGTGTAACAACTATATAACATCCTCTAAGAATGTTTCAATGGCTGGAATGAGAGTTTAGATTACATAACCAATGATGGACATAAGTATTGTTGTGGAAACACATGTGTGCATAAGTCCTATTCCTTGAACCAAAGTTTGCGAACTTTGTTGATCAAGAGAAACCGGAAGAATGGCTTGTTGCCAAGTCCGCGAACTTCCAAACTTCTCATCCCGAGAAATTGTGCTGGAGTTGACAAACTTGTTGCGTGAGTACAAGTCCACGAACCTAGTCCGCGAACTGGCGGAAAGTATTTGCCGATATTTTCTGCTGGAGTTTGTAAACTCTGCCTGGTTGTTTAATTCCGCGAACCTAGTGTGCGAACTTAAGAAGGTTATATATCTGAAGATGATTTATGAACTTAAACTTATAAATACTAAGGAATGCAAATTGCAAACTGTGGCTATAAATTTCATGAACCGATTCAAGTGAATCAAATCATCTTTGCTTCAATTGTGTCTTGTGTAGTACATAGGATATCCTTGCAATTGAACAACTCTCTAACTAGTTCATTTGAGTCATTTGAACTAATTATGGTGAAGAAGAATATGGTTGGTATGAAACGCTCATATGGCTAATCTTTTGGTTAACTATTGTTGAACCAACAATGTACACGTTTGGGTACGGTTAACAAACCTAGAAGCGTGCATTTCATTTGTGTATAAAAAGCTAAGTTTTCGATCCAACGGTTGAGAAATATTAACTTGAATCTAAATCAGGTTTTCATCTAACAATGGATATTGTTTGCTTTGTGACCAAGGAGAATCCCTGATTTGAAATACTATATAAGGGGACATCTAGTAACTCTGTAATAATAATCCCCACACCTCACGTGTGATACTAGTTTGCGTGCTAGAGTCATGTCTCCTTTAACCTTTTGTTTTCTTCTTCTAAAACCAGGTTAACGACTTAAAGACTTCATTGGGATTGTGAAGCCAGACCGATACTACTTTTACCGTAGTTGTGTGATCTGATCTTGCATCTTCTATCGTACGAGTACAATCAGATTGATTGTCTTGAGATTAATATCTCCGATAGGCAAGATATAAAAAGTAGTCACAAACATCTTCGTCTCATTGATTGTGATTCCGCAACATCTTATTTCGCTACCATACGATTAAGATTGTTGTGAGGTGATTGATTTATCTAGGCTGTTCTTCGGGAATATAAGACCGCATTATCAATTGTTTCCTGTGCACCTTGTTTATTATCAAAAGACGGAACAAAAGCTTTAGGGTTTTTCTGTGGGAGATAGATTGATCCTTTAATAGACTTGTCTATGTGAGGCAGATTTATTTATTGTCAAAGCCTGCGATTTTGGGTCGTAGCAACTCTTAGTTGTGGGTGAGATCAGCTAAGGGAATCAAGTGCGCAGTATCCTGCTAGTATCATAGGCGTAGGGAATACAACTGTACCTTGGATCAGTGGGAGACTTATTGGGGTTCAACTACAGTCCAGTTCGAAGTTAGTTTGGACTAGGCTAGTGTCTGTAGCAGCTTAATACAGTGTGTGTTCAATCTGGACTAGGTCTCGGGGTTTTTCTGCATTTGCGGTTTCCTCGTTAACAAAATTTCTGGTGTCTGTATTATTTCTATTTCCGCATTATATTGTTTTATATTTATAATTGAAATAATACATGTTGTGTGTTAGATCATCAATTAGAGTAATCCAACCTTTCGTTGTTGACTGTCATTGATTGATCCTTGGATATTGGTCTTTGGTACCATCCAAGTTATTCCTTGTGTTTGATTAAAGATTCGCTGATTTCTATTATCTTGAGTAAATCAAAACAAGAGAGAGATATTAACTCCTTGAGATACTTTTACCTAGATTGAGTCTGACTGTCTAATTGATTCTCCAGAAAGTATTTCGGATTTAGTCCATACAGATTGCTAAGAGAAATATTGGGTGGTGTTGTTAGACCTCCGCTTTTTCATATACCACAGTATCTCTCTCTGTCCACTTGAATTCCCAAGGATTGTAAACGGGAAAACCCTCAGGGAGAGGATTAATTGATCCATTAGCATCAACACCAGAAATGTAAGATCCTTTTAGGATGATGGGGAAGACATTCCAACGATCATCCTTTGAATGTCGCGTGAAATTATTGGTTTTGTCATGAAAATCAATATTTCACATGATTCTGTTTTCTTTTGCAATTCCATCCTTCCTTTGCAAGCGAACGCCCCAGCGAGATGACTCATTCTTTACGATAACAATATCATAATGAGAGAAAAAATTCTCTATCATATACTCTACATGATTGATTTCTAAATTCGCATACTCTGCTTTCCTAGCCTTTTTTGGGTAGAGGAATTCTAATCCAGCAGCACGACGAGCGTATTCTACGATGATCCTAATGCAATCACCGCTGAATTGATATATTGCACGCGAGAATCTCGAATCAGAAAGGATCCTATAGAATAAAGGTATCTGAGGGTTGTAAAGAGGAATGAGAAGGCCAGCGAGGATCTGCCCAACTGAAATGATGATATTTTGGTCATTCCAGTGCAAGCGAGAACCAACTGGGGTTAAGAGTAGAAGTGGATTTTGAATTGGGAGGAACAGATAGTATAAAACCTTTATTCTTGAATTCCTCTTGAATTCTACTGAATTCCATATCGTTCTTCCAACCAGCATGAGGCATTTTTAGTATGGGAATGAGGGATGATGAAAATACGATATTCAAAGATGATCAAATAAGATCAAAATCAGGGTGATAATCAGAATATGAGAAGTGAAGCACGAAGGTAAAGAGATGAAGAGAAAAGGGTAAGATTATGAAGGCTGATTAGAAAAATAACAGTGAAATCAGAAAAATAGCAGAAGAAAAATAGTTGCAGAGAGGGGGAAGAAGGAGTAAAAAGAAAGAAGAAATAAGAAGACCGAGAGTAAATAAAAGATTTACCCTCAGTTCCCAAGGTGTTAACCTTATTAATGCGATGGTTTGAAAACGAACGGATAGGAAGAAGCGGTTACAAGAGACGTGTCAGATAGTGAGTGGATGAGAAGACACGCTTACGTTGATATGCCTAAATTAAGGAAATATGTTGGCAGAAAAGAATACGAAAAGGTGAGAGGGTGCGGTAAAATAAATGGGAATTTCTCATATCGCTCCCTTAGTCAAAAGAACGTTATGAGAAGAGGGAAAATATAGGAGTGAAATACCGCACACCTATTAATCATGTGAAATAACGACCATCAGGTCTGAGCGAAGACAACCGCATACAATATATCCAGAATGACGTAACAGATGACGTAAGCTTAGTCATGAGAAAAGTGTGAAGAATCATGCGATATTATAGAGCACGTGCGAAAAGAGTCAATGTAAGCGTGCGTCAATGACGCACGCCAGATCCAAAAATAAGGGATTTATTAGATGTCATCCACTACGTAAATCCCTATATAAGGGACGAGCGACCTTGTATTGAGAGAGATCTTTTTGAGAGTTGAGATAAGGAATTTAGGAGAGAGAAAAATTGTTTGTTCTCCAAGTTAGAGTTTTATGATTATTCGGTATTCAAATTAAAGATCTAATAAATGTTCTTATGAATTTTATGATGATTACTTGAATTGTTCTATTGAATTCCTTAAGGGTGTGGTTGTAGGATTTCCTGCAACTACATGCATCTAAGCAATTGCCTCATTAAAACCTTGTCAGGAAAATCCAAAGGGACAAAACCTGATCAAAGGGAAAAGTGTACAATTATGAGAAAATTTAGAACATAGTTGGACATGCATATGTTGCCTCGTTAAAACCTCGACAAGGAAAAACCCAGTGGGACAAAACCTTGATGAAGAAAAAAGAGTACAACGTGATCGTCCAGTAAAATACCTTTTACTATGATGCTCCCCCTGATAAGTAGTTCATTTAAATCTTGGCTTGTAAATCTTCGAGTCGACACTTCCCAATTTCGATAAACGAGAATGTTGGATACAACAATGCCTTCGTGAGAAATCTTCCAGTTGATGAAGTGTTCTTTTGTGTTAGTATTCTAATAATAGTGTTCTCGAGTCTTCATGTTTCTTTAAATACATTGAGGACTTGCTTCTTGGATTGCTAACTTATATGGATTATAATAATATTCAAATTCATAGGAGTGGTTATGTTGATGTGGTCTGACAAATGGACCTAATTAATGTTGGGAATCCACCAAATAAACGAAATTGATACAACTCCCCCTTGGATGACCACCACGTTGAGTTTAATTGTCTCGCTAAAACCTTTCCATTAAAAACCCAATAGTAAAAAATATGGATTAAGGAAAAAGAGCACAAAATCAACATTAAAAGAAATTTAAATTCCAGAGATGTTGCCTCGTTAAAACCTTGTCAGGGAAACCACATGGGACAAAAACTGAAACGAAGGGAAAAGAGTACAACTTTTGACATAAATATGGATGCTAACCAACTCAACAGGTTTTATAGAAGACAAGCATCAAAAATAATAACTCTAGTTTATCCCAAAGAAGAGTTTAAGCTAACATAATTCTAACTGCAGATTTAAGAAAATAAAAAAAAAAAAATAGAATTTGTGTTGCTAAAGCGTGGATTTTTTGTGTTTTTGAGGACTCCTCAAGAGACCTATGAAGTTGTTATCATCAAATAATTAATCCGGATTCTTGGTTTTATACCAATTTTTTTTTTAAAACACATGAAGGATTGTTAAACTTGACATTTATAGTCGAGTCAAGTTGCTACCTGAATATAATGTAAATCCTTTAAGGATCACAAATTGGAATATGTTCTCCGATTACATATAAGTCCTTCAAGGATTACCGCGTCAAATGTAACATAGAAGGAGAGCAATTATTGGAACAATCCTAGGGTCTAAGCAAAAATAAAACCCTCAAATTGTTTATACAACGAACTTATTTCTCCTATAACGCATTATGATCACACCAACTTGTAAATAATAGGCTTGGAATTTTAAGGTGTCAAGTCTTGGATCCAAAATTAAGTTAATCGAGAAATTATAATAATCCAATCTAATATGGATTACATATGCCAACCAATCACATATGTCGATATTCCTCTGCAGAGGTCGGGGTTCACAACTACCATCATTTATTATTTCAAAATCTAATATAAACGAATATTCGACAATTTATAGCTTACTATGATCCCAGATAATCCCCAAATGTATGCATACTTTGAAAAATTCACAGATTACTGGTATCAGCGCCCGCAGGCATTATAATTTCCCCATCTTCCAGTGAGGAGATATGAACTATGAGAATTTGGATCTTTTTGATAGACTCTATTGGAGCACTATCTGTAGCTTGTACTAAATGCTACATGTTTGCTATAAGTGATTGGATTTGCCTTTTCAAACGGCATAATAAGCTTATGGAAAAGCTAAATGAGACATTTTCACGCCTATTATTTAATGGAAGCATTTATCGATTTGATTTAATGGGAGAGAAATTGATATAATTTTTAAAGTTAATTAACACCAGCTTTTGATAGTGTATATAGTCTCCCCCTGATTATGGCAGAATAATTATATCTCTTATACTAAATCAAGTTTCGTAAAGTATTATCCAATTAATTCGAGGACATATACTTACAATAATTTCTGGATTTTAACAATACCAGATTTGGCAGTAGAAACTGACTCAAAGAATCATTAAAAAATTATCCTAAAAATGTAATCCACTTGAAATACAAATTGAACAAAGCATGGATTTAATTGGTTACAACCAAAAAGATATAAAATATGCAAATAAATCTCCAAATAATTCCATGACCTTATCAACATGAAATTGTGGACTTTATTTTTCAACAGAAATTAAATTCAAGATCAATATAGTCACTACAAGGACTAATTATATAACTAACAAGTCGGGTGCGCACTCTTTGATCTTTAGTGTCCGACCGTATTCCAACTACAAGTAGAACAGTTTCAAATTTTGGAGATTTACCATACGGGAAATTCTTTTTGTTCAATATCCCTCGAGGATGTAACAATTTCACTTTTGATTGGTGTTTGCAATTGTTAATATCATACCAACGATACTTTATCCCATTAGGATATACATGGAACCAAATTAATTGGATTACATGATTCTTTGTAAGAAAAATAAAAGAGTCATTTTCGTTATTGAATTTAGAGTAATTCATGGTTTCTAATAAGAAATATAAATCAAAGGTATAATTAGTAGAAAACACCAAACTATATTGGCATCTTATGTAAGAGAGAAAACCAATACCGTTTCGTTTGTATGATTCATGAAAATCGTATCGACAAAATAAAATAAATATTGTGGTTAGATTGATGGTTTCTTGTGAATGAACAGAAACCAGACACAAAAATCACATGATCTTCCTTCAATTGAGGAAGGTACCAAACTTAATTGGCCGGAGGTTTATGAACCATACATGTGATTAGCTACCGTAAAGGTATTTAGACTACGATAACACCAATTTGTAGTGATTACAGTTTCAATCTTTCGATGGATCTATTTCTCATTTTTATTTTTTTTCCACTATGAAAAAGTTAAAGAAGAAAACACCAATTATTGATGATTACTGTTTTATTAGAAGTATAAAAACCGTAAACCATCTTCTAATGGATTTTAACTTTTTTTCTTTCTCTATGAAAAGAAATAAGAGAAGAAAGGAAATCAAAATTGATCACCCATATATAAGTAAATAACTTAACCAAACATATGATTACAACGAGTAACTAACCAAAAAAAAATAGAAAAAGAAACCTGTAACTTGGAAAATAATTGTAAAAGAACGAACAAACATAAGAGACATACAAAACAAATCTACCAATGAGTCGTGGTGGTGGTTGGAAACCACGTCCAACCAGCCATAGTACGGTATCTGTAGCCCATGTTCTTTGGATAAAAACGTGCAGATGTTGTTCTGGGAATTTCAAAAGTCATCCCACGTACAAATCTAAATCAAACAGATGATAGTTACTAAGTTAGTATACTGGTAATGTGTACAATAACTAAAGAAATAGATAATGTGAGATTTAGAACAAGAATAATAAAATAATCTTCTGATAAAGAAAAATTGCTCCCCGGATCACCTCTTCCACATTTTTAATCATGTTTGAGGTGTTTGATTAACATCCAAAATAATAGTTATACGGCTAGGTGGCAGAACGACGTGCATGATAAGAAAAGAGAGAAATTTTATAAAAAGAGACACAGAATAGAGAAGATACTGTAAAAGAAAAGAAGACACAGAATAGAGAAGATATAAAAGGAGACACAGAATAGAGAAGATATAAAAGGAGACACAGAATAGAGGGGAAGAAGAGAGAGAAAGTGTATTAGATGTGTGTGTGTTTACAAAGGATTGAGACTCCTTTTATAGAGTTTACATACTTGGTGCCCAAGTAATAGGATCTCACTAAAATGGGCATCTACAATATTTTAGCATAAGGCTAACCCTTATGGGCTAGATTGAATTGCTAGATTGGTCAAAAAGTGTTGCAAATCAAGAAAAAAGTTTGGGAAAAAAGTTAACACTATTTCTGGATACTTCTCTCTCCTACCAACTGCTCGCAGTTCAACTAACAGCGAAATTGAAACGCCGAATCATTCAGCGGTGAAAAAGTGACATAAGCGCTGAACCATTCAGCGCTAGATAAATATTTTTGGTAGAGAAAGAAAGTGGGACGTATTTGAGAGGGAAAAGGTGGAGAGAGAGAAAAAAGAGGGAGAGAGAGAGAGGGAAAAGAGGGAGAGAGAGAGGGAAAGGTGGAGAGAGGGAAAGGTGATGATTAATATAAAATCATGTGACGCTGTTTGGTTCAGCGCTGTTGGCTCAGCGTTCAACGCTGTTTTATTCAGCGTTTCACTGCTAGATTAGAAATACCATAGGACTTAGGAGGTTGCCCTAGCTGATGTGGATGGCCAATCTAGCTGCTAGATATCTAGCCCATAAGGGTTAGCATAAGAATAAGTAGTACTCCAGTTATGTAAAACTGAGCTAGTAGGAACAAAAGGGTGTTTGGGTCTAGGCTATATTCGATGGAGGACATCATCATTATGATCAAACTGACGCTGGTCCTTTGGAGTTGTGATACAGATGTTTTCCAATTTGTTGATGCAAACTCAGTTTTACATAACTAGGAAACTGCACTGCACAATAGTTTTGATTCTTGTAACTTTTGATTCTTTAGGCTCTGCTTGTTTCTTTTCTTAATAATCCCTCTATTCCACTTTAAGTGAGTGTTTAGGGTTTTTTTTTTTGTTCCACATTACTTGATGATTTTCATATTTTCCAACAAAACTACCAACAATACCCTAATATTTTGTCTTGGAACTATAAGTTTCTTTCCAAATGCACTAATAACAACTAATGTTAAAAGTCTTTTTCCAATAGTGTAGATGGAAAATTTTCATATCTTTCTCAATTTCTTAATCTACGTGAAAACTCTCAAAACGTTACCTAGAGTGGAACGAAGGAGATGTGCATGAACTGTTGCTCGATTCACCAGTTTATAGATTGATTCAGTTCTTTAATCAGCCCAAACCTTCTCCCACAAATCAAGACACTAGTAATCCATTTATTAGACCTGATTTGAGTGTTGAGCAGGGTGGATGTAGAATGCCTGGTTCTACCCATCATAGTGAGAAGAGTACTCCTGCTGAGATACCATAGCAAGTGAGGAAGCCAAAGCGACACGGTTCTGATGATGATGATTGGATTTTGTATGTTTATCATCCGAAGTATGGGCCCTTGGATTTTGTATGCATATGATGATTGGATTTTGTACGCCAATCTTCACATCAATTTTATGCTGCATGTCTCTCAAAGACCAATAAAAGTTTTCTCTAAAGTTGGTAGATTCGCATCCTTGTGGAAACGCTATTCCATAAGGCAGAAAATTCACCAAATGCTCATAAGGATACCAGTGGATACAGGGCTCGGTCTCTACGTCATCCAATTTTCGTTTGCCTTTGCGATCGATGGGTTCTTGCCCTCCATCCATGCTGAATCTCTCATAAATCTTTTAGAAGAAAAATTTGTTGAGGTTCCAGCCATTTCCAAGAGTTTAACTTGGATATAGTGTCATAAGGATTTCCGTAGTAGCCTGTAAATAGCCAAGGAGGGTTATTGGTAGTTGTGATAATTGCATTGATATGGTTTATAGAATAATCCAAGATTTCTATAGAAATATTGCTTTTCCATATCAATGCTAAGCCACCGGCAGTGCCACTTTCCCCTCTTGGATTAACTGACCAGAAATTGTGGACCCCTAAATCATGCATAGTTTTCTTTAGTTTATCATGCTTTTGCTTAGTTTCAGAGAGAAATATAATGTCAGGGTTCAGTTTATTCATCATGTCATTAAGATATCTCTTAGCATCTCTGGTGCCTAATCCTTGACAATTCCATGCTAGAGAAGTAAAGAATTGCCAAAAATAGGACACAGCTGGATACTTAGAGGTAGGTCTTCTAATAATATTGTCATAGTGACCAATGGAAGGCAGTGAACTCTATAATCTATAGCATGAGTTCTATCTAAACAGTAAAGAGAGGTGTTCAGAGCAAGTACCATTGTGCCAGAAGAGGAGTACTCCAAAGTGCCTTTAGCCATGGGTAAATGAATGTTGTCCAGTTGCTCATAAGAATTAACATTTAGGTCTTTGAATATTTTAACACTGGTCATATCCATACTATTGATGGCAGTATTTGCTTCAGTGGGGGTGACCTTCTTTCTCTTAGTGTCAATGATAAGTGTGGACGAAAGGTTGAAAAAGATATCATCAAGTTTCTCAAAAGTATGATCCTTTTTCTTTGCTTTCCATGCATCTTTCTTCTTCTTCTTAGCTTCATCTTCCATGTGTGCTTTGATTTGAGCCAAAGTAGGTAAGGTATTGAAGGTGAAGTGTTTTGGAGTGTTGGTGACTAGGAAAATTTGTTCAGCAGCAGCAAGATCAGCAACAACTTTTTCCTCATCAACCTTACTTGGTTCATTTTTGTTGTGGGTATTAGTTATTGCAGCAATTTTCCACTTCTTGTAAGAGCCAACTATCTTTTTTGTCAATTCTATTCTTTTGTTCATAATTTGACAGGCTAGAACATCTGGATGTGGAGGGGGTGTTGATTCAGAATTCGAGGACTGAGCTCCAAAAATGATAGAGGAATTTGATGTAGAAGCAATGTTAGCTATGGACTTTTCAAGTTCCAACCTTTTGGAAACCTTTAGTTTTGCTTCAAACTCAGCAGAAGCATCTGCATCAGAATAAGGTCTATGAATGATATCCTTGCCTGCTTGGACAATTTTTTGTTTAGGAGTTATTGGTGGAGGTGATGGTTGAGGGATTGGTAGATGATGGTAATCTGGGATGTGTTGGTTAGGAGGTGTGGGGCATGGAGGGCTAGGGTGATCTAGGATTATGCACACTTTACATAATTTGATACTATTAAGGGCATAAACACATTCCAGCTAGTGAGACATAGTAGGAGTTTCAAAAGCCTCTATTCCAAACTTGAGGGATCTAGTAACATTGATTGTGACTTTAACTTCCAGATTTTTTCAAATCTGTCTCTTCCATAAGGTTTTTTGGCTCCTTGGAAGGCTCCAATAGGTTTTATGATGTTTTGTATGTCTGGAATTATATGAGTTGGGATTCTCTTCACTAGAAGCCAGATCATAACTTTGGAGAATAGCTCTTCATCAGTGTGCTCATGACCATTAGAAGGAACTCCAACAAGAACCATCAGTTTGTCAAATACCCCTCTAGTGCCTCCATTCCTCAAGGTTGAGTAGTCTTCTTCATGGGTGGTTCTGATGGTGAAAAAATTTCTTCTCATGTTCCAAACATCAACCTCAATTTTGCTAAGCATTTCCCAGTTTGCATTGATAAAGTTACTTACTCTAGAGGTTTGAAAACAAATATTGCTACAAAGTTTTCCAATGAAACATCCTTTCCAGTCTTGGTTTTGTTTATATTTGATGTTTTCAGAGTTGATGAAGACTTTTGGGAATAAGTCCTCAGGGATGGTTAGAGCAGAGTTCATTTGTTTTACTAGACTGTCAATGGATTGTGGGTTTGAATTAGAAGAGGAGGCCATGAAACAGAGGCTTTGGTACCAGGGAAGAAGGTATAAATGGGAGTTATGTTCACTATGAGCAAAGAGATAAGGGCATATGACAGAAATGATGATGTTGAAGTGACTAACTTTAATTTGAATTTTGCTCACGGGAGATTTGAAAAAACAAAGATATTAAGGGAAGATAATTGTTGCATGTGCAATTGATGGTGTTGGGAATCGTCACAATTTATTGGAGAAACGATCGAGGCTTCAATGATGAAACCCTTTAAAAAAGATTTTTCTCTTGCTGGAAGAGGAAACAGTTTTTTTTTCAATCTTCTACTTCCTATAACTTGCCTTGGCTGGTGATGGGGGATTTCAATTTCATCCTGCATGATACTGAAAAGTTTAGTACTCACCCAATAGATGCTAATGAGGCTTCCATATTCAATGAAAAGATCTTTAATTTGGATCTCATTGATCTTGGTTTTACTGGTTGCCCCTTTACTTGGTCAAACAAAAGAAAAGGCCATGCTTTTACTGAACAAATATTGGATAAAGGCCTAGCTAATGATGATTGGCTTTCCATCTATCCAAATACCACCATCACAAATATGCTATCCATTGGATCTGATCATCATCCCATCTTATTGAATTCAAACCCCAACTGGAAAAATGGTAACATCCCATTCAAATTCTTTGGTCCCTTGTTAGATCATGCTGATTGCAGGAAAATCATTGCTGACTGTTGGAAAAAGATTACCCCTGGTTCAAGTGCTTTCTCCATTGCCAGAAAACTTAAAGATATAAAACTATAAATCAGAGTTTGGAATAAGGAAGTTTATGGCAACATCAAAACCAACATTAAAGAATTCAAGCAACACTTAATTTGGATACATACTCAATACTTCAGAGCAGACAGAGGACATGCCTTAGCAGATGCAAGGAAACAGCTCAAACAAGGCAAGACATAGAGGAAATTCTGGAAAACTAAAAGAAGGGATCAACTCACCAAGCTGGGAGATCAGAACACAAGATATTTCCACAGAGCAACTAAAAGTAGAACAAGAAGGAATAAGATAGAATCTACTCAAAATGATGAAGGCCACTGGATTACTGAGTACCAAGAAGTTAAGGAATGCTTTACTAAACATTTTTCCCAGATGGAAACTGCTGAACCCACAAACTCCTCTTCTGAAATCATCAACCTCATACCTCTAGTCATAACCCCTGAGGAAAACTCAACTCTCAACAGAAAACCTAAACTTCTTATGGCTAATGATAAAGCTCTAGGGCTAGATGGGTGATGAGTCCTAAAAAGTGCATATTTCTATATATTTTTCTTGGCATTTAACTCATCTTTTGTGCATTAATTCTACATTTTATCCCATATTCTGTATTTTCATTGTTTTCAAGAATAAATATTTTTCTTACTTAATTTTGCATTTTTAGGTAATAAATAAAGTATGGATGAATTGCGGAGCGGAATAGAGCAGAAAAGTAGTGAAAAGCCGGGAGGAGTTACGCAAGGAAGCCGCGAAGAACGTTGTGCATAAGACCAAGAGGCTAGGAATGGGCTTGAAGAAGAATAATTGTCCTTAAAGAAGATATGGGATTGGCATACCCAAGGCCCAAAGCCCTTTCTCAAACCCATTTCCACTATCCAAGCCCGTCTCGGATTTCAGCCGTCAGATCGAAGCATTTCAGCATCCTACGGTCGCTCCATCATCGCACATCAAACTCCGAAGCTCCCGCTTTACATCGCAACGCCCATCTCCATCTTGGGTCGTCCTTTTCGTTGCATTCCTCCATCCGACGGTCGCTACCCACAGCCTCCCATCTCACCGTTGGATCCACCTACCATCGTCACATCCCACAGACCAGATCGCGAAACGTCATCCCTCGCTGAAACCGCTCAACACTACAGTACCAAACACCCTACACCTCTACCAAACGCCCCCTACCCCAAACTCAGTCGACCTCTTTCATCTCCACCTTACCCTGCTGCAAAACCACCTCTCCCTGCAACTGTCGCCACCACCTTCTCCATGCCACAGCCACCCTAGTTCCGCCACCATCATCACCCTATCGACCAACAACCAAAACCCATCTCCCCCCTAGCCCTCTAGTTCCCTATTTTCTCACTTTTTCACGCTTCTTTGCCTGAATCCCTAGGCGTGAAAAACTGATGAATTAGGTAACCTAGAATTGCAATTGGCGCATGAGAAGAGGTCAGGGAGCAATTACAAAGCATGGGTCGACGATTTCAAGAATCAATTTCAAAAAAATAGGTAACCCTAATTCAACTGATTTTTGGGGAAGAACCCTAATTTTGTAGTTTTGGGAAATTGGGTCTGTGGGTATAAATATGTATTGTTGGGTTGTGTTAAAGACATGCCCGGAGTAGCCGGTGCACCAAGTTGTAGTAGTTTATTTTCAGTAATGTTCATCATGTTATAATTTAATAACTAGGGCTTTGATGAAACTCATAATCATATGTTAAGATAATTCATGTTCATGTTGTTGTTCTTGATTGTGCTTCATTGCTTTAGGAATGACAGGAAGCTAATTAAACCAAATGAGCCTGTGATAGGTTGTGCTGTAAGAAGACAGCTTATACTAGGGGTGAGTTAGTGAAGTTGGTTGATAAGTCTTCCATTTGAGACCTCTCTGGAAGAAGGAATGTGCTTCATTGTTTTAGGTATGACAGGTAGCTAATTAAACCAAATGAGCCTGTGATAGGTTGTGCTGTAAGAAGACAGCTTATACTAGGGGTGAGTTAGGGAGATTAACTGATAGATCATTCATTGTAGCTTTATCTGGAAAGGAACAAGAACACAATTTGAATAGGTATTGCCTTAGTTTAGGATTATTGGGTGAATTCAAATGCCCTAGTGCTTTTAGTCACTAGAAAGATTTAGAATACAACACCAGCTCCCTCCTTGTCCCTGTGGACTTCCCCTTATTTGCTCACTCACTACTTTAGATCATGTATACTTGCAGGTTTAGGTTAAAACATAGTTTTAGGACTTATTCCTTGAGCTACCAAGTTTTTGGCGCCGCTGCCGGGGACTCGGTAGCGGTGCCATTGTTGCTTTCTTTTTCTTTACTTTACCCTGTTCCTATTTTGTTTAGTTTTTCTTTTCAGTCATTGCTAGTGTAACTTAGTGTAACTTCCTTTTGTATCTCTAGCTGTAATTTTTGATTTTTAGTTTCTGCACTTTGTGACTTAGTGTAACTTCTTCCATTTGCATATTAGTACCACCTGCCATATCACATAGTTTTCATAGTTCAATTTATTTTGTAGCATACTACTGCAACTGTGTAGTTCTGCATCATTTGCATACTACTTGTATATATGTGTTAGCTGTACTGTTAGTTGTAGTTTTAGCTTTTCAGTCAATTGCATCATTGTTTTATCTCACATTTAGTTTAAGTCACCTGCATCATAAGTCATGTGAGTATCTTTAGCATATCTGTTAATTTTTCTCGTGTTTTCTTTCATCTTGCATCTCATGTTGTAGATTTTAGTAAGCCATTGTCCTGTAACATATCCTGTAAGATATCTCATGTTGTAACCCTGAGTTTCCATGTCCTGTAACACATTGTTTTCTTAGTAGTGTTAAAAGTTGTGAAGCCATTGTTCTCTTACTGCCTTGGCTGCCAAGCTGCTGTGCTGCTGCAGCTTTCTTTCCAGCTACCTCAACTGCCCTGCTTCTCCTGCTGCTGTTGCTTTGTGCTGCTTGCCTGCAGCTCCTCTCTTGTGCTTTCCCTGCAACCTGCTAGCCTCCCCTAAGCTGCTGCTGCTGCTGCCTGCTGAAGCTGGTGCAAGATAAAGCCCAACTGGGCTGTAAGCTGCAGGAGGAGAAGAAATTGAACCAAGCCCAACTGGGCTGTAAGCTGCAGGAGGAGAAGAAATTGAACCAAGCCCAACTGGGCCTTGAGTGTTGAAGCCAAAGCTTAGGATGATCCAAAGCCCAACTGGGCTTTTGCAACCTAACTGAACAGCTGGGCTGTGCTTCAAAGGTAAGCCTAAACCCATTAAGAGAACCCAACCTGTGGGCTTCCATTTTTAATTTGTGGGCTTGTAATAATTTTTGTTTTTCTTTATTTTTTTATTTGGGCTTGTAATAATTTTTCTTTTTCTTCTTTTTCTTTCTTTTATGGGTTTGTAATTATTATTGTTGTTTTTATTTTCTTTTATGGGTTGTGCTAATTTATGATAGGATAATTTTAAAAAAAAAAAAAAAAAAAAATTACTTGCTCCCAAATTCAAAAAACCAAATTTTATTCTGCTCCCACATTAAAAACCAAAATTTTTTCCCATTAAAACCAAATGTCTCCCGCCAAAACCAAATTTTTTCCCAACAAAACCAAATTTTTCCAAAAAGTCCAATCCCTTAAAAACCAAATTTTGAGCTTTGTAAACTCTTTACTTAGCCTTTGAGCCCAATCATGTCTAGATCTTTTTCTACAGTTGGGGAATACAACGAATCCCTTAGAGAACTTGCGTATGGACAAACTTCACGTTATGAACCTCCCACAGACCATGATGTCAATAGTTATAGGAATTATTATGGACATTTTCAAAGTCCCGAGCCTCAATACATGAACCCTAATGACTATTCGCACATGCATCGTTTGCCACAACGTGAAAATGAACATTTTGCTAGTGCCTCACTCACACAATCATCTCTTGTGGATCAATTAGAAGCTCGGATCGCAGCTTTAGAAATGCAATCACATGAGGAATCTGTCACATCTAATTTTCTTAGGCAACCTAAAATCTATGCATGTCCCGCATGTGGTAGTTTAGACCACCCTGTTGAGAATTGTCATATTTTGCATAATTTTAGGCAATCTAGAGAAAATCCAAGGTATGAAATGCCCATAAATTGTGAGAATGGTAGTCATTGGGACCATAATCAATCCTTTGAGGGTTGCGATCAATCTTTTATAAACCCTAATGACCATGCACACATGTACCAATCACCACAATTTGAACATAAAGAATTTTGTACTCCCATGAATTTAGACTCCACCACAGAAGCTTTCAGACTCAGTGAGCAAACTTCGAAAAAAAAAACAAAAAAAAATCAGGCATATTTAGATCAGATTTTGCTTCACCTACAAAAGGAGGAAATTCATGAGGAAATGTATGTTGTCCCTAATGAAGTGTCTAGTCCCATTCATGTAAATGATGTTGAATATGAACCTAATTTAGAGGAACATGAATCGACTAACGACACCACCACTTTTAATGAGGACCAATATGCATGCTACCATGATGATGATTATGATGATTATGATGATGTGTTAGAAGAACATGAAAATATGTGGAACCTGTTAGTTCAATAACATATGGCTTCTCGCCCTCGACCTTCATGAATGTTGTTTTTTCTAATACTCATTGTAATTCATATGATTTTGATATTGACATGGGATTCGTACAATTATTCTGTGAAGATGAACATGACATAGGAATAGTTGAATCTTCTGTAGACACTAATGTTATTATGCATGAAAATAAAGTGATGTGTCTGATTCTCTACCTAGGTCACATTGTGATATTTCTCCTGATTTGCCGATGCATGAGAATGAATTTGTTGATGATGTTGATGATTCTGAGTGTGAACTTTCTAAACTGATTGATGATTGTGAGCATGATGTGACATGTGTAGATGATTTAGGAGATTTTGATTTGATTAATAATGACGCACCTATTCTCCTACATGAGTCACAATCTGTTGGCCTTCCACCCAACCTAGATTTGGTTTGTAACAAAAATTTAAACCAACTTTTCTGAAAATTCCTAATCTAGGATTGGAACTGTGTGCCTCCCAAGTCCTCTTGGACTATTTTGCTTCTAAGTATAATACATTTGAGGAACCACAGTTGGAATTAGCATGTTTGCCCGTCCCTAGCACAGTTCACTTTGAGCTAGACCTTGTACATGATGAACCCCCAAAACTGCGAGATTTTGTTTCCAAAATTTATCGTTAAAAATCCAGGTTTGGGGGTAGCTCATTTTGTTTCACAGCTTCACTTGCGCCTACCTATTTTTATTGTGAAGCTGTTGAAACCTTACACTTTGTCTTTTGGGTTGATCCTCAACTCTTTAGACTTTTGGTGTATGGTGAATTTTTGTATATAATCCAGTAGATAAAATTTCTTAAAAAACCTTTTTTCCATTTGTATATATTTTGCTAATCCAATATGATCTCGGCTGAAATATGTTGGATTTTTGCCTTGAATAACGGAGTTTTAATTCTGCTTTCGCCGAAATCGGGTATTCTCTCTCCTTTTACTCTACTCAGCATGTCCCTTTCCATATGTTGCATTTTAATTCTTTCCATATTTTGAAACATTGAGGACAATGTTTAGTTTAGGTTTGGGGGTATAGAGTAGATGCCACGATAATATGCTATAATTGAAAACGAACTCCTTCTTCTTTTTGAAAAAAAATTGAAAAATTCAAAAAAAAAATTAAAAAATTAAAAAAAAAAAAAAAAACATAAAAATGGAGCTCATTTACCTTGAAATGTTGACTCTTGTGCAAATATGTATTTTTATTAGGAGTCTTAGTCTAGATATTTAGGCACCCTGATTCTAGCACAATTCACATAGTGATAAGAAATTTGCACGCGCACGATCTACCAATACATGTATGGCCTCGATCTTCAAGGTGTTTGATAGGAAGTTACGATTGCCAATCACTTTAGAATACTGAACGAAACTTGACTAGCTTGTTCTTTGGTTGGTTGGGATAGAAGGTGGAGGTTACATTAAGAAAAACAACCATCGAATTTAACTGGGTGCATCAAAAAGGGCTACCTCTTGCAAAGTGTCATGTAATCTTTTGTTTCTTGTTGTTATGTATCAAATGTGTTTCCTTCTTCAAAAAAAAAAAAAAAAAAAAAAAAAAAAAAAAAAAAAAAAAAAACGATGTATAATTCAGAAAAAAATATCAGAAAAATACAAAAAATCAAGTATTTATCAATTCCATCATCTCTTGTTCCAAAAATAAAAAGAGAATAGTCAATGTAAATAAGAGTCATGTAAATAGTCATTTTGTTGTTTTTTTTGTAATAAGCAAGGAGGGTGTATGCCATTGATGTACAACGCGAGTAATTGTGAAATACCTCCAACTCATTCACAATTCTCGTAAAGTCCGGACAGCTAGCTAGATTTCGACCTCAGTTCTTAGCCTGAGAAACTATCTCTTGGTGATTAGTAGTCATGACTTCAGATCTTTCTTTACACATGTGTAGATACACTTTACACTCTTATCACATGTCCTTATTTGTTATCAGTGCTAGGATTGTGCCTTCGATAGCTAGATTGACATCTCCATTTTGCTGTGAGCTTAACTGTTTTGCACATGTCACATTTGATGGAATCTGAGCTTATATTTTGACCTAGAACTTTGTAGGTACGTTCTAAGCAAACCTTCACGAGACTTCAACTCGTCCACTAGGGACACTTAGTGGTTTAAAAGGCTTAGTGCATACGCTAAATGCATTCGAGAGACCAGCGACAGTGGTATAGGTAGGATTTCCTTAGTTTTGTTTTACTTGAGGACAAGTAAAATTCAGGTTTGGGGGTATTTGATGAGTCCTAAAAAGTGCATATTTCTATATATTTTTCTTGGCATTTAACTCATCTTTTGTGCATTAATTCTACATTTTATCCCATATTCTGTATTTTCATTGTTTTCAAGAATAAATATTTTTCTTACTTAATTTTGCATTTTTAGGTAATAAATAAAGTATGGATGAATTGCGGAGCGGAATAGAGCAGAAAAGTAGTGAAAAGCCGGGAGGAGTTACGCAAGGAAGCCGCGAAGAACGTTGTGCATAAGACCAAGAGGCTAGGAATGGGCTTGAAGAAGAAGAATTGTCCTTAAAGAAGATATGGGATTGGCATACCCAAGGCCCAAAGCCCTTTCTCAAACCCATTTCCACTATCCAAGCCCGTCTCGGATTTCAGCCGTCAGATCGAAGCATTTCAGCATCCTACGGTCGCTCCATCATCGCACATCAAACTCCGAAGCTCCCGCTTTACATCGCAACGCCCATCTCCATCTTGGGCCGTCCTTTTCGTTGCATTCCTCCATCCGACGGTCGCTACCCACAGCCTCCCATCTCACCGTTGGATCCACCTACCATCGTCACATCCCACAGACCAGATCGCGAAACGTCATCCCTCGCTGAAACCGCTCAACACTACAGTACCAAACACCCTACACCTCTACCAAACGCCCCCTACCCCAAACTCAGTCGACCTCTTTCATCTCCACCTTACCCTGCTGCAAAACCACCTCTCCCTGCAACTGTCGCCACCACCTTCTCCCTGCCACAGCCACCCTAGTTCCGCCACCATCATCACCCTATCGACCAACAACCAAAACCCATCTCCCCCTAGCCCTCTAGTTCCCTATTTTCTCACTTTTTCACGCTTCTTTGCCTGAATCCCTAGGCGTGAAAAACTGATGAATTAGGTAACCTAGAGTTGCAATTGGCGCATGAGAAGAGGTCAGGGAGCAATTACAAAGCATGGGTCGACGATTTCAAGAATCAATTTCAAAAAATTAGGTAACCCTAATTCAACTGATTTTTGGGGAAGAACCCTAATTTTGTAGTTTTGGGAAATTGGGTCTGTGGGTATAAATATGTATTGTTGGGTTGTGTTAAAGACATGCCCGGAGTAGCCGGTGCACCAAGTTGTAGTAGTTTATTTTCAGTAATGTTCATCATGTTATAATTTAATAACTAGGGCTTTGATGAAACTCATAATCATATGTTAAGATAATTCATGTTCATGTTGTTGTTCTTGATTGTGCTTCATTGCTTTAGGAATGACAGGAAGCTAATTAAACCAAATGAGCCTGTGATAGGTTGTGCTGTAAGAAGACAGCTTATACTAGGGGTGAGTTAGTGAAGTTGGTTGATAAGTCTTCCATTTGAGACCTCTCTGGAAGAAGGAATGTGCTTCATTGTTTTAGGAATGACAGGTAGCTAATTAAACCAAATGAGCCTGTGATAGGTTGTGCTGTAAGAAGACAGCTTATACTAGGGGTGAGTTAGGGAGATTAACTGATAGATCATTCATTGTAGCTTTATCTGGAAAGGAACAAGAACACAATTTGAATAGGTATTGCCTTAGTTTAGGATTATTGGGTGAATTCAAATGCCCTAGTGCTTTTAGTCACTAGAAAGATTTAGAATACAACACCAGCTCCCTCCTTGTCCCTGTGGACTTCCCCTTATTTGCTCACTCACTACTATAGATCCTGTATACTTGCAGGTTTAGGTTAAAACATAGTTTTAGGACTTATTCCTTGAGCTACCAATGGGTTCCCACCAAACTTCTTCAAACTCAACTGGTAAATCATTGGCAATGATATTATCACAACGGTGCAACACTTTTTCCTCTCTGGTCATCTTCTTAAGGAGATGAATGCCACCAGCCTTTGCAATACCACATACAAAATCATATCTAAACTCCTAGCCCAGAGAATGAAACCATTCCTAAACAAAATTATATCCCCCTATCAATCTGCTTTCATCCCTGGAAGACAAATTTCTGACAACATAGCTATTGCACATGAAATTATACATTCTATGAGATCTAAAAGAGGAAAAAAAGAAAATTCTGGTACAATGGGAATAAAAATAGACATGGAAAAAACTTTTGACAGAGTTGATTGGGGTTTCCTAATGACTATCATGAAGAAAATTGGATTTGATGACCAATGGTGCAAAAAAATATACCAATGTATCTAGGCCACCACCTTTGTTGTGCTCATCAATGACTCTCTCCTGACAAATTCTTCAAACCCTCCAGAGGGATAAGGCAAGGGGACCCTCTATCACCTTATCTGTTTTTATTCTACATGGAATCTCTATCAAGGACTCTCCTACATGATGAGGAGATAGGCATAATCAATAGCATCAAGATCTGCAAAGCTGCTCCTTCTATCAGCCATCTCATCTTTGCTGATGATTGCATGATATTCTGCAAATCTAATATTACTGAAGCTCAAAATATAATGCAACTTCTCCAGATATTTGGAAGCACCTCTGGGCAATTAATTAACTTTCACAAATCTGGAGTCTTCTTCAGCAAAAAAACTAATCCAGACATCATTCCTCATATCAGCAATTCTATGGGAGTTCAAGTGCTTCAGCTGGATGATAAATACCTTGGCTCACCTCTCTTCACACATAGAAGCAAAATAAATTCATTCAAACCTGGAGTTGAAAAACTGAAGCTGAGACTCACTGGCTGGAAGCATACACCTCTAAATCCTGCTGGAAAAGAGGTAATCATCAAATCTGTAACATCCTCAGCCTGTATTTACCAAATGAACTGCTTCAAGGTGCCCAAGAAAATCTGCAAAGACATCAACAATCTTCAAAGAGATTTTTTCTGGAGAAAAAATATTGAAAATCCCTCAGGTTATTACCCTAAAGCCAGGACAGCAGTGTGCAAACCAAAAGAATTGAGGGTATTAGGATTTATGAATATGGAATTATTCAACAGCTCTATGATAACAAAAATTGGATGGAGGCTTGAGCAAGATAAGGACTCACTATGGTACAAGCTCATGGATTCCAAGTACTTATTAGGAAGAAATATTCTTAACATCGATACAAAATCAAAGGCTGGAGACTCATGGATATGGAAAGGTATCTTGGAAGGCATAAACAACATTCAACAACACTTTGTTTGGAAGATTGGAAATGGTAGAAAGATAAAAATCTTGGAAGACATATGGATCCCTAACACCACTTCAAAACAACAAAAACCCCAGAACTTCCCACAACACATTGAAAAGCTAGAATCACTGCTTCTCCTAGATGGAACTTGGGATGAACATCAAGTTTATACCTGCTTCAGCAATGATAAGGCTGCTGTGATAATCACACTGAAGACACATCCAAAATTAAGAAGACAGGATAATATGGAATCTTAATGCTACAGGGGGTTTCTCTGTCAAGGAGTTATACAAGGCAAAAATTGGTCACCTATACAGAAATGACACTATAACAGGGAATTGGAAAGCCATTTGGAACATGGAAGTGGCTTCAGTCATTAAAATATTTATCTGGAAATGTGCATAGGGTATTCTTCCCACTAATGCCAAAATAGCTAGCATCATTTATTACATCAACTCTACATGCACTGTTTGCAATAGTGGGAAGAACAAACCATGTCTCACATGTTCCTAAACTATCCTGCTGCAACTCTGGTTTGGCAGTAACTTCTTGGCTCCTCTCATACCCAATTTGAAAACAATACAATATTCATTGATTGGTTGAACTCCTGATTTCTCCCTGGAACCTCTAGCACATATTGAAACATCTATGCAACTGCTTGCTGGTATATCTGGAAAGCTAGATGTGACCTTATATTCAAACAAATCCAGCCTAATGTGGGAGTTACCACTCTATGCATTAAGCAGCATTTTTGCAATCACAATAGAATACATTCTATGCAGGATCATATTCTAAACAGCTTACCACTTTTACCTGAGAAAACTGACACTGATTTGCAACATACTATTACCCCTTATACTCGGAATGCTGACGCAGAGTTTGGAAATAATATCAGAATTTACACCATACTAGATTCTGAAAACTCATTATACTTCACTGCTCTAACTATGACAGATTTTGCAGGAAACATCATTGGAACCAGAGGATATTCAGGACACTCTGGAGAAAGGGGAGCAACAGGAGGGGAAGACCTAGGTTTCCAGTGGGCCAAAGAAATGGGCACACAAACATTCTTATCTCTGCTGAATCAATGGATATTCTAGTCCGCTTTAAGTTGCTCTATCATGAAGCTGCTCAAGGAAGATTCTACCTTAGTTACTATGAAAGTAGAAACAACCATGAAAAAAGTAGCAGTACAAATATGGATATAAACCCCATAACTTTTATATTACTTAATCTTGGCATCATCAATCGTAGGCAGAACATGGATTCCTTTAACTTAGCTCTATTTTGTAAGAACAATGATGGCAGGTTGAGGGTTCATCCACAACCAATACCATCACTACTCCTTTGTACTGGTCCTAGTGTCTTTCTAGGCCTAAGCTTTTACTATTGAAAAAAAAAGAGTGGAACGAAAGAATATAACTTTTTCATTTTAAGAAAACACTAGTGCATTTAATTCATAAAAAAAAATTACACTAGGTTTACATGTAACTAGTACATTATATGGTGTATCCTAAAAATTACTAGTGTGCCACTGTTGCATCTTTCTAGTGTATACCATTTAAATAAAACTAAAAACCAAAATGATGAAACTCAATATCATCGTTCAACAGAAAACTGTCTAAAAATGGCTAACTATTTACAACTGGGTAATTTGTTCACGTAATACGCTTGATCAAAATGTTGAAGGGTGAGCATATCGAGCTGAGAATGATCTACAATAATCATCTGGTTCATTTAAAGAACACCCTTGATCAAAGTTCTTCAAGTAACTAGTTGGATCATATGTAACTCTTACCCGGTGTACATCAGTGCCACCATGACTGATGGACCTGAAAATTTTCTTCTTTTCTTTCTTTATTCTTCTCCATATTTTCACTTTCCATTCCTTTGTTATCGAAGATCTTGTCATCTTAATATAATTCACCGTGGCCATTGTTTTCGCTGAAGGTTTATGGTTTGACAATGTCATGAATGATGCTCTTTGATGGCCTAATCGAATACTTCTGTTACATGATGATGGTTTGTTGCACCAATTTTGTATTCCTTCCATAGCCATAATGAACTTGCAGTATGTTTTTTCTTGATGTGAAGCTTACTAGGAGTAGTATTACAGTTATATTCTTGTGTTTTGAGGTAGTTGTAGGTTGAGATGAAGTAGTGATGATTTGCTATAGTTTTGGTATGCTTATTTATACTTGCGCGGAACATGGTGCTAACTGATGAGAGACGCTTGTCATCACTTTTAGTGCCTTTCCTAAAAGTAGTATCGCATTAAAGTTACCGGTGAATCATGATTCATGACTCGGATTCTTCTCATCTATTTGTTGACTGGTTTGATAAAGTAAAAGATAAGATCTTTACAGCAATTTTGGATAATGTTTTCTTCCTATTGTTTTAATGATCACGGCCACTCGACCACAACGTAGAACGGCGCTTGAATAGAGTACCCTAAATATATTTGTATTGTCAGCTGATGCTGGCTATGAACTTTGTTTTTATATTTTTCTTTTATTTACGTGGATGATGAAGTCACATGGTGACCGTAGTCGTGCCGCAACGAACTTTAACATTTGAATCATAATGAACTATAGGTCTATAGCTGCTTTAAGAAAAAAACTTGAATGCTTGCTTCGACACATAGTTGATAGTTCGTCACTTAGCTTTAATGCATGCATTTAAGTTGTCTTAAATGCAGTTTTAGAAGTTAAGAGGATGATCAATTTTTCCCACCATTTTATTTGTGGACTGGTTAGGAGATCATATCCGATAAGGTACACTTAGCAATTCGATTTCTTTTTAATAAACAACAATGTATCACATTAAACAAAAATGATCCATCGATGCCAATTTTAGCGTAATAGTACGTCCTGGTCTATACTAGTAGGAGCATAACTTTTCTTTTCATGTAAAAAGTTATTAAATTTATGCCCCGACAACAATCGGAAAAAGAGAAAACCGTGTTAGATTTTTGATACATCTCCAACCCGTTAGTCAAAACTAACTACATTAGATATATTATGAGCCAGTTTATTTGTTTCTTTTGACATCTTTTTTAGTCATGCCTTAACCAAATGTAACCCATATGACTTTGGTACGTAGTATTGACCAGAATATTGAGGTCGGTGAAGCATCTGTTGATATGCATCACAATTTCAACGTCATTCTTTATATAAATCTTAAATATTTTAGTAATATATTTTTCTTATGAACGCATAATTAGGGATACTAAAATTAATAGGGGATAGAGGAAAAATACAAAAACTGAATTTAAATATCAAATCAGGAACACCCCTTATCTAAGTATTTTATCTAATTCCTAATCTACCCCTTACTAATCATATTTAGTGGTTAAATATAATTAGTTAAGTTAATAGATTAGTTTGATAATCATTAGAATAAATCATTACCATTGAATTTGTTGATACAACAACATCAAATCAAGATATTTATGATCATAAAGGTACCAACCCGAGAAAGTAAACTAGCTGAACATATAAGTGCTCCAGTTACTCATATATAAGTATTAATGTATTGAAATTTGATTTTTTTTTTTTTTTTTTGCATTGAATTCTCCATTGTTGCGCTTGAGAGACTCAGTGCCGGCACGGTAAAAGTATGAATACCATGCCGGCAGTGACGAAATCGGCATGGTATTCATACTTTCACCGTGCCGATACACAATATCCCCCAATTTTGAAATTGGAAGTATACTACCGGCATGGTCGATTCCCAAGTGTAAAAGAAGGAGGTTTTATTAGAGAAGGAATGGCATTAGCAGTAATAAAAGAAGTTTAGGACACATGACACAATGTCATAAAAGGAAAGGGCTTTTGGAAAGTCTATATAAAGAAGGATAAGGTACAATGGAAAAATAACTCTCTCTATTACTATTCTTAGCAAAAGTAAGGTCATTTGGTTAGCTAGGACGGGTAGAACCTAACGAGAATTTGGGTATTAACATTTGGCGACCACACCCGGAGGCTCGTGCCTAGCCCACCATGACACATCTAGAAGGCGCTATCTCGGGCGCTACAGGAAACCAAGCCGCCAATCAACCTCCTAACCTTGACGAAGTGACGATAGAGGATAATGACAACGAGGAAGAAACGCCAATCTTGGGCGTTATCAAGCAATCAGTAAACCGGGGATCCCAAAATAAAGAGGTGACAACGTCACAGAAGAAGAACGAGCAAGTAGCCCGTCTAGCGAAACTCGTATCATACACTCTGCAAAACATGTAGGAAGAATTGGGAGAGCGCGCACAAAGAAGACGAGAGCTTGAAAATTGGATATCACAGGCAGTAGAAGAAGGAAACGTACGTCTGAAGAAGCAATATAGATCGCACAACAAAAAGGTGACAAGACGACAGTAACATCGCAAAAAGATATAGCCAAGTACCTGGAGCAAAACTATTACGTGGTAAAACAAGATAATCATTGTCGCGCGAATAGCCCATATCCCGCGCACATCCGGGAATAGGCATACCCCGAAGATTACACGTCTCCGAAGTTCAAAATGTATGAAGTCCAAGGAAATGCGCGAGAGCACCTCAGCCGATTCCTATCAGCAATGAACGACAAGGCTACTGATGAAAAACTGTGCCTAAAAGAATTCTCTAAGTCTCTCACGGGAACGACGTTTACTTGGTATGAGAACCTAAAGGAGGAAAGCGTGGACTCCTGACAAACTCTGTCTACGCTCTTTCTCGGGAAATTTTACTCATCTAAAAGGAAGATCACGGCGATAAATCTGAGAAAGAGTGGGAAACGAATAAGTGAGGAAGTAGGAAAATACATTTCACGGTTCCGACGCTTGACATCGGACTTCCATGAAGAGATCAACGAGGAGGCGCTTGTTGAAGTCTGCGTAAAAGGAATGACTCCAGCTTTTAGAGGGAGTTTAATCAATTTCAGATTCCAGACGTTCGTAGAGTTAGAAGAACCAGCTGAGAGGATCGCTGATTGCATAGAAGAGGCACCCACAGATTCTGTTTGGCGCACTACGGTCAGTTTCGCGTCAGGAACCCCACGCAATGTAAGACCTAATATTAGTAAGGAAAATAAAGACCAACCCCAGATCTATGGCAGAAGCCGAGGGAGAAACGGAGGAAGTAGACGCGATTATAAAACACCACCTCCTCCTCCTTGCGGAAAATAACTCGCAATTGGATTCTTGAATCAATGGATCGCTGAAGGAGAAATTCAGTTACCCTCAACCACAGTGGATATCAACAAAATGGATAAAACTCAGCCAAATACTGCCACTATCACCGAAAGATGGGGCACCCAACGGAGGAATGTTTTGCATTCGGAGCATATTTGAACGCAAGCGGGAAGCTGGAGAACTCGAGACAATAAGACAAACAATTACATACGACCCGTTCCTCGCCACTAACCCTAAAAAAAAGAGAAGATGCGGAATATGAGCCCGCAAGTTGTAAACACTTCCGTTTGGTAAGAAAATTTTCTTTCTCAAATTCCGATGAGAAAATATATCAAAAGGTCCCAGGAATACCAAAGGCACCTGGTTGACTGACAAAAGGTTTCGGAAATCCAAAGGCACCCGATCGACTGACAAATTCACAAAAGGTCCTGGAAATTCCAAATGCGCCTGGTTGACTGACAAAAGGTCTCGGAAAGCCAAAGGCACCCGATCGACTGACAAACTCACAAAAGGTCCTGGGAATGCCAAAGGCACCTGGTTGACTGACAAAAGGTCTCGGAAATCCAAAGGCTCCCGATCGAATGACAAATTCACAAAAGGTCCCTGGAACGCAAAAGACGCCTGGTTGACTGACAAAAGGTCTCGGAAATCCAAAGGAGCCCGATCGACTGAAAAATCCACAAAAGGTCTTGGGAATTGCAAAGACGCCTGGTTGACTAACAAAAGGTCTCGGAAATCCTAAGGCACCCGATCGACTGACAATTCACAAAAGGTCCCAAGGATGCCGAGAGCGCCTATCTGACCGACAAAAAGTCTCAGGATAGTCATAGGCGCCTGATTGACTGACAAACCCACATAAGTCTCCGGAACGCCAAAGGCGCTTAGCCGACAGGCGCTGCACAAAGGAACCAAGAGAAGCGGAAGGCGTTCATACGTTTTCTCAAACACCCACTCAACCCAATACCCTCTTGAACTAAAATAAAAAAAATAGTTACGACTTGTCCTGTAAAAAGCGACTGATCGACCAATGGATATAAAAGGGCCCTGGCCATGCCAAAGGCGCCTGATCGAACGCCCCTCCACCAAAATCACCAAGCCCCCTTCGACAAAAAAGAGACTGAGGAGTAGTCGCATTTCACTAATGCCCACCCAAACCATCACCCTTTCAACAAAAAAAAAGAGAGGGGGGAGTAAGCGTGTTTCACCAACGCCCACCCCACCAAACACCTTTTCAACAAAAAAAAGGGAGGAGGGTGGGGTGAGTAGGCACGTTTCACAAACGCCCACCCCACCCAACACCCTCTTAACAAAAATAAAGGGGGGGAGTGTAGGCGCGTTTCACCAACGTCCACCCCACCCAAGATCCTTCCAACAAAAAAAATGGAGGGTAGGCACGTCTCACTAACGTCCGCCCCACCCAACAGCCTCTCTATAAACAGAGGAGAGAGTGGGCGTGTACCACCAACACCCGCCCCATCCAACACCCTTTCAACAACAAAAAAAGGGGTGGGGGTGGGAGAGGTGGGGGTGTGATCGAAATTTTGATAGTGGTAAATAGGTTGTCGTTCACTCGGACTTGTTGAGAAATTATTCAAAAACTTAATAAGGAAAATATATACAAATATGATGACATGATGAGAGAGGCTGGGACTCAGGATTCCACTGTTTTTCATGTTCATGGGGTTCAGAAATTAATTGTAGACATTTATAGCTCAAAACAAAGGAAATATCAACTCTATTCTTTGACAAAGTAGATTTCATAAAATATTACGCGTAGGTCATAAGCATGGCGCATCAAAATGACTTAGAACTAAGCATGCTCCATCAAACAAAGTCACGGGTAGTTAATAAAAATAATAATTCGTTAAAAATCAATGCAAATAGTAAATAAACAATTAATTGAATTACCCCAATGGTGAAATCCAGCTTCCTCCATTGTCCCAATGTTGGATTTTAGCTCCTCATATTGTAGACACGCTCAAAGGATAATTTATTTCTCAAAAAAAGTGTTTACAAATGATGAAAATGGGAGAAAATGATTAAAACCGGGTTTGTAACAAATATAATTGTTACAAACCAAACTGTTACAGAGAACGATATATGGTACTTGTCACTGTCACTGTAGCACTACGACCCTCACTGTTGTGTCGTTCTCACTGTAGATGAACGACAGTTCTTTAGGGTCTTATGTTCTTCGTTCTCTCCTTCAATGGCAGCAGCAGAGACAAGCTCTACTCTAATTCTCACCCTTTTTCGTCCCCTAACTCTCCCTATCCGTTCAATGACTCCCACCAACTCTATTTATACAGCACCGGCGATTATCTTCTCATTGAATGCTAAAATCTTCTCATAATAAAGAAAATTATCTCGGGAATATTTCACAGGTCATGCAGCTGTTAATTCTAAGGATATTATTCAAATTTTATCTTCTCATGCAGTTATCTTCCAGCTTAGCACACTCGAACTCACCTCGGTTGAAGTCAAACACGCACAATTTTCCCAAAAATACATGCACAGGTTGTTCCGTGCATCACTCTATTTTGTTGCGGAGATCCTTCTTCGCGTCTTCCGTTGCTCAGAATCTTTCCTAAAATCTTCTTAAATCATGCAGTGAATATATTGTCCTTAATCCGTATCAATAGCAATTCATATCCAAGAGAAACTCCCAGGAGAAATTTTCTCAAATTCACTCAGCAAATCTCGCACGAGTGAAATAGTTTTCCCGCCAAAAAAATTCTTGAACGAAGATGATGGTTTCCCCCTAACCAGAGTGGGGTGCGAATAGCAGATGGGTGCTGAGGACAACTTTGGGCTAGACATAGCCGTGGGTGCCCCTTATCCAAAGTGGGGGTCCGTATAGCAAATGTCCGCTGGAGGTGTCTTGAGCAACTTTTCGAACCGAATTTTCCAAAAATATTTATTTCCCCAAAATACCTACAAACACATAAAATACCATAATAAATACGAAATCGAGTACCAACAATACAGAAAATTGAGGACAACTTAGACACAAAAATGTTTCTATCAGGGTGGGGGGGGGGGGGGGGGGGAGTAGCCCTGTTTGCCGTAACAAGATAGACGGGGTGATTAAGATCTATGGTGTTTGAATTAGGACTGAGGGAACATCACTGTTTTACCCCTCATTCATCCTCCTTATGTAAAAATACACTTCGAAGATAAAAAGAGTAAGGTTTTAACTTTTAAATAGGTGTGTGAAACTGAACTTGTATTACCTTGAGAGGAACAAAAATAACATATAGTTTCTTACTTGGATTGGTAAAGACTCGTATACTTTTACAAGTGAAGAGTGTACTGAATAAATTAGATATCGGTTAAAAAAAATTACATGCATAAATTCATAAAATATAAAATAATTGTGTTCCTATGATTCTACACATACTATTAATTGCCAATCTCTAGATGCAATTTATCTTTGAAGATATATCCGACCAAAAGAAAGAAAAGAGCCAAAGGGAGAGGCGACCCACCTATTAAACCTTTTTTTTTGTCTTTCACCCCATACCAAAGCTGCAGCTCACGTGTTCTTGGGTAATGATTTGAAGAGATTTCTGCATCGTGGCTTTAGATCTATAGCGCGGAAGGCATAACTGAAAGAAGCATGTGTGTGCTGAAGGTAGTCGTTTAGGGGAGTTGAGTGATTTGTGTATAAACAATCGAGACTGAAGCCCACCAAAACCTTCCGCCGGTAAGTACTTGACTGCTGTCCAGAAGAAAAGAAGTACCCTTCGCTGCTCATCTGACATGCCTTCTACATTCTGCAGCATGGTTTTATTGGTTTAGACAGTCAACACAATAAAAATCTATCTATTTCATAAACTAAACAACACCACTGGTTGTTGCAACCTGCAGAAAATAGAACTCTGGGATTGAAGAATGTACCTTCCAGAACCAGTTGATATGATTATCAGTTTTCTGACAGCCATTATACTCGGTGTGCGCCTTCTAGTCCTCGACACATATAGCTCTATCACTTCCATGCAGCATCCGATCAAGATCTTCATGCTCTAAACTCCGAAAAAAGAACGCAAGCAGGTCTGCACTGCCAAGAATTTCAGAAAAAACCTTTGGCAAAATTTTGTACTTGATGTGAGACCGATTTCACAAAACGATGATGTATAAGGAGATTTATGTACTCTTTTCGGTTCTTGCTATTCAACGCAATGCTATGCACCTCAGTTTTCCTAGATCCTAGCTTTTCTATTTCTCTGACAAATGTCAGACCCAAAGCATCTGAATCCAACAATTCAGTATCCCTTTCTAGAATCTTCTTGCAGCTGGAATAAAATAATGGATCAGCATCTCTCACATCTTCCAGCGAAACAGTCTTTCCAGCCAATTGCAAGAAAAATGTGCGATCAAATAGGATTCCTACTTGCACTTCGTACACCAGTGATAACGCAATTACCCGTCCAAAAAATTGAAAATATTTAAGGTGGAGTGAGTGGACATCAGATGCTGCATTAGGAAAGAACCTTCTACTGTCGTCTGGGCAAGCTACAAATAGCGCATTCTGTGGATTGCATACGGCTTGGCAGACTGCACAAAACCACTCACGCAAAACGCCAGGACCCGTCGCTTCCTCATCTTTAAACTCCATGAAAAGTCTACCACCAAGCAAATTTTTAACGGAAAATGGGTCATTTGTCCAAAAAAATTTTAAATCATGATTCAAATGGACGAGTAAAAATTAGTATGGGTGAAATGGACAAAAAAATAGTAAGTATGAAACTGGATTCATCGCGGCTTAATTTTAAAAAATAGCAAGGATGAAACTGGATGCATCCTGATATAAATTAAAAATAAGAAAAAATATTTGAAAATGGGTAGAATGAAATTGGTTACATCCTGGCTATTTTTATATTTTTGTCCATTTGAACAGTATCCTTTTAATTGTCCATTTAAACAGTATCAAAATGTACAAGTCTTTTTCACCCAGAAATTGTTGATTTTGGTCTTTTTAACCAATTTTGTGAATTTCTAACGTCAGCTTTGCTTATATGCGCAAATGATTCAGCCAATAACCGTTTCCTGTCAATAAGCATTTCAAACATACGCCCATCATCTTTCACCCCGGGCAACAACATCATCGTCAAATGCCTCCTAGATTCAAAAGTTGTCAAATCCTTATGCTCAAGAATCCAACGATGATCATCACTTCTCCTTGAATGCAAAATTAGAGCGTTTAAAGCAACCGGCCTTGACCGTAGTACAGATAAAACATTTTCTTCAGCACCTTTGTAAATTTTAGATAAAGTATTCAGTGCTTTTAGTATAAAGAGATATTGACCCCATCCACTCCGAAGACTATCAATTTTCCCTTTAGTTTTGGCATCTCCAATTCCTCCAAGCATTTATCAAATTTTCCAAGCATTTCTAAGAAGATACCATGAAGTGCTCCAAGCTCCATGACATAACATGGGCGTAAATCAGTCAAACAAATAGGTAGAAGATTCATCACGCCTAAACCGCTACACAAGGGAGTCAAGAATGCAACAAAATCACGAACATCATCTGACAACGACATTACAGCAATTTGCTGCGAATTAATACAAGAGTCTAAACCCTTTATCACCTTACGTCCCAGCTCAGACATCCCCTGAATTACAACTATTCCTTTATCACTATGCACGAGTTGCAATGTTTCCAACATTTTTCCTAGTGTATTTCGGCAAGAACTATAAAGCGGATTCTTTTGAGATGTGTTGTCAGGAAGCAATCTACAGAACTCTAAAATAATAGAAACCGAATGAGTTTGTGATTGTTGTTACCGTATCAGAATTAAGAGGGTGTAAAAAAAGTTTGATTGCTTCTTCGGCACACTCTTTGTTACCTGTAATCGGTGAAACAAACAACGTAACCAGAGATGCTGCAGCACCTCCAGATACAAATATCTGATTATGACTGAAAGTACTGGCACCATCATTCATTATCGAAGACATATTAATGAACATTTGAACATCATCAAAAACAATTTTATTTGCACCATACTTGTACGTTCACCTCTACAGAGACAACCTATTGTGGAGACTAACTTACTAACAAGTTGCCATGCTTTCGGATATTTGGTACTCCTCAACCTTGCAACCAACTGAAGTTGTGCGTCTTTCTGTATCGAATAATATTCTAGGGTTTTATCCATCTCAAGCTTTTTCCCTCGGTAATATATACAACCTTGCTCGACCACAGGTATTTTAGTCTTTTTTCTAATTTGTTCATGAACAGATTCAACCGTATCATCTGCATTTGCATGTATTACGTTTGTATTGGAGTTTCTCACGAAGAAGTGCAAAGACTTTGATGAAGAAGACCCAACAACATGTTTAGTATTATCACTACTACTGCAAGATCCTGATTTATTATTACCATTAAGAACCCTGCCAGTAGCATCTCTTTTCATCTTTGCATATAGAAAAATCTTTGGCGATCAAGAAAACAGTGGTTCCGAAAAGACTATAGTATGCGGCGTACGCCCTAGAAAGGAGAATGAAGAGATTTTTCTCTATTTTTTTTGGAAAATGATGAGCCTCGAACGAAATTTATAGGACCCAGCAAAACAACAGCGCTTTTGGAGGAGTCCGAAGTGGGCGGTTCATTAATAGCCAGTTTGGCAAGTCTATTACGCGGTTCTGCTACATGAACAGCAGCATAACAGCTGCTTGACAGCGAATGACGAGGTGGCAATCCCGTGGCAGAGAAAAAAACTGCTGCTATTAACACGTCACGATAATTAAATGAAGAAAACATGTCAGCGTTGGATTTACTTCACGGTTAAGATGAACACCAAAAGTACAGTTTAGATTCTTAATACTTCTCTTTCCAATCCTTTGTTCTTCTTCATAACCAAATCAGACTTTCTAAATTTGATTTCTATGACCATAGTTTCAGTAATACCAGAAGGTCGTTCATCGTACACTACAAGAAAACTTGGTTTAAGCGACCAAAATCTTAGCAAGCTCTCAAAATTTTGGTCGCTTTAATAGTTAAGCAACCATGTTTGCAATTACCAAAAACTTTGGCTGCTATTAACATGCCCCCATTAAATCGTAGCTACTAATTAAATTTATGGGTTGCTCCAGCCTTTTTCCCAGTACTACATAGCGGGTAGAATAGTAGGTTAGTTGCTAAAAACCTGTCTCAGCAACTAAGGTATAGCGACCACCAATTCAGAAAAGGAAAGTGGATGATTCTAATAATGGAAAGGGAAGCGATCACCAATCTAGTGTTTGATGTTTGATATTGAGATGTTTAATTTTGATTTGTAGAAATTTTACGAGGTGGGTTTCTAATAGAAGTTCTACAGTAATTTTACGAGGTGGGTTTCCCATTCTTTCTCATTTTGCTAATCATTTTCATTCAATTGATTTATACACATTCGTAGTATTCAATCCAAAATATATATGTTCTACATATTTTCTACGATAATAATTCACTTGTTCATTCCGTCCATTTCTAATACAATACTCGAAATTCTATCTAATTGAAAACCGAAGGTAATTACCGAATTTGTTTCCAATCATTACCTAGCTCTTGGCTTTCTATTGGCCAGATAAATTTGAAAAATCGTATTCCTTGTTCGTTTTGTAATTAGCACAATTTTATATGATCTAAAATACTCTTTATATCCTAATTACGTGATTAAAAAAATTGGGACAGAAAAAAGAAAGAATCGGAAAAATCTGATTCCTATGATTCAACATGAAATTGTTTTAGGTGTTTTATCAAAACCTTGAAAATTTAAAAATTATATCATTAATTCCTTTTTTTCAAAAAATCGGTGGAACTTGGTCAATTTTCCCGATTTACTGTCAGTAGTTCCCATCCTCGGTGAACTAATGATGGACATTCAGTTAAAATAATGAATAACTGGATAAACCAATTTATGTAAGAGAAATTGAGTAAGGTCGAGCGAATTGGATAACATTGATAGATAAAGGGTGAAATACACAAAGGTCGATGGACATTCAGTTAAAATAATGGATAACTAGATAAATCAATCTATTTAAGAGAAACTGAGTGAGGTCCAACGATATTGGGTAAGATTGATGGATAACAAGTTAAATTAAGTCAAAGCGAAGGAAATTTAGTTTATTTGATCGATAACCATATAAACTCATGGAATCTAAGAAAAATTGAGTGAGATCCAGTAATATTGGACAAGATTGATAAATAATGTCTTTAATTAATTAAGGTCGATGAACATTCAATTAAAATGATAGATAACTAAAGAACCTTATGATTTTTGGGAAAATCTGAGTGAGGCCGATTGACATTGGGTAAGATTGACAAATAACAAGTGAAATTAAGTGAAGCCACGAACATTCGGTTTATTTGATAGATAACTATGTGGCGAAATTGACTAAGGTCGATCGATTGAGATGCACTTGTATAAACCAAACAGTAGGTTTCGGATAACAAGGCCGGTCTAATTTATAATCAGGAATCTATTTTTAATGACAAAGCTGGTTCAAGTAGTGATAGTGTGTTATACCGAATTTGAAGTTCGAACGGACATTGAGCTTCATATTTAATGATTTCGATGATGTATCATGCTAAGTTTCAAGTCAGAACTCTTCTGAAGCTTCGTGGTTCATAGTTTGTATGCCATTTTACCACATTTAAAGTACGAATCGATATTGAGATTCATATTTATCTATTTTGATGATGTATCCTTCTAAGTTTGAAGTCAGAACCCTCCTAGAGCTTCTTGGTTCATAGTTTCGTTGTTGTTATACCGAATTTGAAGTTCGAGTTGGCATTGAGCTTCATATTTATCGATTTTGATGATGTATCATGCTAAGTTTGAAGTCAGAACCCTCCTGAAGCTTCGTTGTTCATAGTTTCTATGTCGTTATACCGAATTTGAAGTTCGAATCGACACTGAGCTTCATATTTATCGATAAATATGATGTATCATGCTAAGTTTGAAGCCAGAACCCTCCCGGAGCTTCGTGGTTCATAGTTTCTATGTCGTTATACCAAATTTGAAGTTCAAATCCATACTGATCTTCATATTTATCTATAATGAATAGTAGAAATTACTTCATGACCTACATGACTAGTAGAAATTACTTCATGACCTATGCGGCTAGTCGAAATTCAAACCGGAAACACACAAAGAAAGCACAAAAACACAAAGAAACACACCAATTATCGATTTCATTTTTCATTTTCCCGATTCATTCTTATGTATTTTTTGGATTTTTTTTATATCATAATGTCGATAACAATGTCCTAAATTTATTAATATTTTTTTTGGATTTTTTTCGTGTCAAATGTTGATAACAAAACCGGATACATGAGTACGTATTAGCACAAACAGAAAAACACTTACTTCTCAATCCGCATGAACATCCCAAATATAATATCAACCGTCAAGATCTTTTTCTTGATCCGTATGAGTGGATCAAACGAAATGTGGTCCGTCGATAATTTTAGTTTTCATTTTGGTTGTATCATCAACTACTCGAACTCTAATTCCTTTTGGTTCTCTCTTTCTTTCTTCCTCTCCTCCGAAGCACACCGTCGGCGCTGCATCACCACCGCTGCTCTTCTCTCAATCCCTCTTATTCATCTTCATTTCTTGATAGAATCGACCCATCTTAATTCTCATCTGCAATTTCTGGTGAAAATCATCACAACCTCAGTCACAGAAACTCATCAATTGAATACCTCAGATCCACCTTCTACAAACCCTAAATCAAACGAAACCCGATTTCAATCCATAATCTGCTACTGATTTCTTCTTTCACCGATTCAATCTCAGAACCCCTTTCAATTCTTCATTCAACATCTAACCTAGCCATAAGAATCATATCTCTCCATCCCTGAACATCGAATCAATAACAGAAAATTCATTATCTCTTACATCTCTGATTAAAGTTTCTTAATCATGGGTTCGATTTGTGGAACTGGTGTTGTTGCTGCTAGAAATCAAGATGGATGGTGAATTACAGTTAGGGTTTGAACAAGAAATTGGAGATGAAGATTTTAACTGAACTGTAGATGGAATTGATTACAGAAAAGAAGGAATTGAAATCAAGATGGATGGTGAATTACAGTTAAACCCCATCATTTCTAATGTTTATAATTTTGTTTTCGTGGCCATACAAACACCGAAGTTCGGTCTTACAAAGATCTTGAAAGTAAAATGCTTAAGAAACTAAAGAAATCAATGTTTTTAGGGATTTTTTTTCTCTGATTGTGCGGCTTTTTATGGGATCCCATATTATGAAAATGTAGTTTCAGATGTAATTAGGATTTTAGAGGGGTTTTCTGTTTGGTAATACTTGTCTGAGGCTTTAAGCATCTCATTTTGATTGTTTGATAAACATTTTGTTCCATGCTTATGATGTGTTTGTTAATATTCCTCTGAGAAATAATTATTTTGAAGTGATTTATAGTGTGATTCATTCAGTAACTTGAAGGAAGTTCTTTGATAATATAGTTGGATTATAGTAGCCTTTGATAATATGGTTGATTATAGTAGGTCATTCTCTGTATTGTTAGCATGGGAGATGAGGGTAAAGTTGTTAAAGTTTTGGTGAATTGAATATGGTTTAGTCTTTCATTCGTAGTCACTTATTCATTTTTGTTTCTTTCATAGTGTTTACATTGGGATGAGCTAGAACGGGATTATCACAAAGTCTTGGCGAGATGATCCCTTGCACTATTCTCTGCCAGGTAGAAGTGCTATTGCAATTCTGGCGAGTTGAAATTTAAGTCACTTGACTTCTTACATTTTCTCAATTACCTTGTGTTGGTTTGCTAATTTATGCAAGTGGTTAATTGCAGGAACATGGCAAATTAGTTCTATTTGGTAATACTTGCAAGACGATGTTCGAATCAATCATATTTTTGTTTGTCATGCACCCATTTGATGTTGGAGATCGATGTGAAATTGATGGAGTTCAGGTAATTTTTTTTTACCGAGTATTATCTTTCTTTTTTGGAAATGCCCTTGTTGAATGTTTTCTCAAGAAACTCGTTTTCATTGAAATTTCAGATGGTATTTGAGGAGATGAATATTCTGACCACTGTGTTTCTAAGGTTCTACAATCAAAATCTAATCTATATGTAGGTAGGACATTTGTGTCCACCTTCATTACATTTTTGGATCATACTAGGTGGTTCAAACTACCTGCAATGAACCCCATTTGCTAAAATATCTGCACAAGCATTTCCATATTTGTGGATATATGATTCGTACTGTTCAGTTGATTGATAGTTGCATTTTCTGTAGGAATTGATGCAGAGGTCAAGGACATGTGATCCATTATGTTCAGTTGATGATGTGAGCTCCCAAGATTTTGAAGCGAGTTACCAGCCAAAGACTGATTTCTTGAAAGCGTTTGCAATCGTTGGAGCAGCTGCGGCTGGGGCTGTGGGTTGCTGCCAATCAGGTCCATCCCCATGTTTTGTTTGCCTGAATCGTCATTTAAATTGTGCTTTCTTTGATTGCTTATGAGTAGAACCATTGCATATAACCATATAGGTTAAGTTTCTCTTTAACACTGTTCGGATTAGGATATGCAGGGATTATCTTTGAGGAATCTTTAGCATTCAATAAAAGTGGAGTTGGATTATTGATGGCAGTTAGTTTATGGGTTATCAGAAGCATCGGGGTAAGATTCATTTCAATTTCTTGAGATTTCAGCTTAATGGGAAAAGTATATAGAAACATGATACTGGCTATTTTCTTTTTCGAAATAATCAACTGCTCCTTTCATTTCTAACCTCTCTTATCTGGAGGTTTTCATGTTTGTTTCTTTCCCCTATTGAGTTCTTATTTGTTTGGTTGTGACGGACTCTTCTTTGGGTGGTGAGTGGTCGCTACTCCTCATTGAATGATTCTTCTGATTCCATTTCCATATTATGACATGGTGTATTGGTGTTACCTCTGTTGTTTCTATTGATCCATTTGCTCCAAAAGCATATAAGTAAATTGTTATTCACTTTTTACTGTCAGATGCCTACATATGTATTATAAAGCCAAACTAATCCTTGAAGTGTTTGTTCACACTATTGTAAAAACGCATTCTCAGCAGAAACATGTATATCTGTTTTTCATTCTAAAAATCTGCAAGGACAGAGAATCACTGCCATATTTTGATGGCTCATGTTATGAAGTTCTGGTGGCTTCCGATTATCCCATCCATGTCTAAGCTGAAATATTGAAGTACATTAGATATAGATTTTCCTAAGAGTATAGTCATGAAAATATATTCTTGATGTAAGTATACGTTAGATGCTTTTTGATATCTTCATGTGATTGAAATGCATGACGTTGATGTGATAACACCATGGGTTCTTGCTGTACATTTCAAGTTGGAATTGTCACTTTCTTTCTAAGCTCAGTCATTGACAACCTAACATCCACCATTGTGATGGTCTCGTTATTGAGGAAACTAGTGCCTCTATCGGAATACCGAAAGTATGTCCCAATCATGTCCTTTGTTTCAGATGTTCCTGGCTAATAATGACATTCTTCATTATATCATTTCTAAAATTTATATTATGAATATCATTATCTTTGATTTGACATGTTCGTGTTTTGTATAATCTGAATTAGTAACATTGTGGCAAAAAGCAGACTACAAGTTGTGGAGATTCAGGATTTGCTGGTTTCTTTACACTTGAATGATGAATGATCAGATAGGAACTTAAACACAATAATGATGGCAGTATGAATCTCTTATTATGAGCTTAATGCTACAAAGTCGAAGGAGTGTTCATCTTTAGTTTCAAAATTAAGGAAATTGTAATCAGCATTTTTTAAAGAAATGATTAGTTTGTATTTTTGATCTTTTTGTTCCTCTAAAGATTGTCTTTTTTTAAGAAATGATGTAAATTGATCTATGTGATATAATAAAACATGATTCAGTTTTGAATTTGGTTCATAATTTGTTTTAGTATCAATTTTAATTGTAATTTCAATTTAGGATTATCTAAATCGAAATAGGCCAGATACGTTCGGCACCAGAATAACAGATGTAGCGGGCAAAAAGTTTGATAGCTCAAAAATGTAAGCAACCAACTTTCGGGCAAAAAGTTTGGTAGCTCAAAAATGTAAGCAACCAACTTCGGTAGCTCAAAAACGCAAGCAACCAACTTCAGGGCAAAACATTTGGTAGCTCAAAAATGTAAGCAACCAACTTCAGGTATTTCACTTGCTCTATTATGGTTGGTTTATCTATGAAGTGATCAACGTTTTACTTGCTGTATTTTGGTTGGTCTAGCTTTAAAGCGATCACTATTTTGCTTGCTCTAGGGAGGTCGGTTTAGCCATGAAGCAATTAAGAAAAAAGACGTTACATGATAGTTGCTTGATTACTAAAGTGATTTCCTAGCTGCTCTAGACTTGTAGAAATCCCACCTTTAGCAACTCGAGAGCGAGAGCCAAATTAAGTCGCTTTAAGGGTTAGAGCGACTCAATATGGGCTTTTCCAACCAAAAATGCCTGGTCACTTAATCCAACTTTTCTTGTAGTGGTAATTCTTAAGATTTCTTATCACAGATTTTGTAATTTTTTGGGAATTATTATTAACGATCAATTCAAAACCAAATTACCAATTAGGTTTAGAAATACATAGATCGAATCTGAATCTTATAATCAATTAGTCATTCTGATTGGGTCTCTTATTTTAACTATAGGCTTTTTTGTGGATCGATTTTTACTTTTATAGATAGCATTATCTCAGGTTCTCAATCAAGATGAATAAGGTACTGTTGTTAGCCATCAATGGTCATAAACAATAATATAAGTGGAAAAATTTTGCAGGAGAAGAAAAACGAGTAAAAAGATGAAAAGAAGGTTTGTTTGTGTATGATGTTCACCTTCTCTATCTCCGGTAGGTTAGAGTTTCAATTACTGTACAAACATTAATGGGAAAGAAGAAGAAAAACCTTGAGAATTATTTTCGTTTGCTCAAGTGACGTGGCAAAGATAAAAACAGTCTCTTTCTGCCACATATTTGGCCACGTCAAAAAATGCTGTCATTCAGCTGTTAATCAGCTGGCTATATAGCATTTTCGGTTTGTTACGAATGAAAAGTCACAGATTGAGAAAAATGTTATAAACGGAAAGTCCATTACGTAGACGTGATTTTATTATTGAGCCCAAGTATTGAAACTCTATCAAGACTCGAGAGCCTTTCTAAATGAGCTGGGTATATAGATTACTCAAAAACCATTCGCTTACAAATACTGGGTCCTGCCGCCCCAGGATTTAGAAGGTAATAATTATGGGACCCATTTTTTTGATTGGGTTGTTGTTGTTTTTTGTTGGTAAATCTCATAAAATTTCAAATCGATTTTGATTTTTTAATTATCCACATTACTTCTTGTTCGATTGTAACAAAAGACTCCCTTTTTACGTGGAAAAGGCCCGGTGGATCAATTTACCTATTTTACACAATTCTTCTGGTCATGCCTTCTCCTCTTTATTTTTATGTTTCCATAACTAATGATTCCAATAGGTTTCTAGGGATCAGCAGGAATCTCAAACTACGGAACGAACTGCTTTCACATCGAGGGACCAAAATCCGTAGCAAGGCATCCAATGGAGGATTGATCTCTATCAAAGATTTTAGCACCGGTATATCTACATGTACTCAAGATTATCGGAAGTCTCCCAATAATGGTGCCACTTTGTGGACTTAATGGGAAAAGGGAGGAAAATGATGTTAATTTCTTGCTTCAAAGAGATGGCGTCTCACGAGAAACGGAAAGAAACATCTTCTATTTTCTCTCGAAGTCTTCATTTAGAACTTATGTCAATCTTGTATGGGGAATGTGTTGTAAAAATGACCTAATGCTTATCCACGTTCTCAATGGTCAAGGAAGCATCGTTCTTTAAAGAATGAATCCTTCACATTTGTTCATCGAAGCTTCTTAAAGGAGGTTCCCTTTAGGGAACTTAGACACTCGATCGTTAGATCATCCACGCCCAACCCTCGACTTATGAGAATTCACTTACTGTCTTGTTCTACAAGGCAGGGAGAGGCTCAAAGAGACTCGACTGAAAGGAGTCTAGAAATACTTTTACCAAGATAATGAAAGAATCTTCCCTTCTTGTACTGTGAGAGAAAGTTTTGATCCCAAAGAGCCCTTCTCATTTTAGAAGGTATTCTGAAGAGGGAAGTGGGAAGGTTTACTACAATGAGTCAAAGTTGTTGTGATTGAATCTCAGAGGCATTATTTTCATTCGGTAGATCCAAGTCCTTGGCCTATTTCAGGTTCACTCGGGGCTTTAGATTCTACCATAGGAGGTGTGACCATTGTGATATACATGCATTTATATCAAGTGGGTGCAAGACTTCTCATTACTTCAATATGGTTTTATTCCCTTCATAGTGCCAGAGGTTCTCTTCTTTTCTGCTTTCTTCTAGGCGTTCTTTCATTTGTATTTGTCACATACGATAGAGATCCGATCTTGCTGGCCGCCGAAATGGATTCTTGTTTTAGATCCTAGGGAAATCCCTTTTCTTAATACCCTTATTTTCCTTTCATCTGGAGCTTCCGTAACTTGGGCTCATTATGCTATACTCGCGGGGAAGGAAAGACGCACAATTTATGCTTTAGTAGCTACCATTTTAATGGCTCTAGTGTCCACTATCTTTCAAGTAATGTAATATTATTACCAAGCACCCTTCACGATCTCGGATAGTGTATATGATTTTATCTTTTTCTTAGCAACTGGATTCCACGGTTTTCATGTGATTATAGGAACTCTCTTCTCGATCGTTGGTGATTTACGCCAATATCTTGGTCATCTAACCAAGGAGCATCATGTTGGCTTTGAATCAGTTGCATGGTATCGGAATTTTGTAGATGTGGTTTGGTTATTCCCATTTGTTTCTATCTATTGGTGAGGATCATATGAAGATGAAGGAAGCTTGAGCAATTCAAGCTCGAAGAGGGGATGAATCTATACGTATAACAAGTAAGTAAACAACCTAGGTTAAGTAAATTTCAATTACTCGACTAAAAGGAGGGGCATGTACGATCGAGTTCTTTCGAATCTCCGGACCTATTTGTAGGACAAGAAAATGAGTTCCTCCCTTAAATTAACAAGATAGTGGGAGTTTATAAAGTATAACATCATCCATTCCGTACCATCACTTCGTAGTTACGAGTGAGTCCTCAATCCCACCCTTAAAGTCAACTAACCCGCTCTTTCGTTGATTCTCGTCTCTTTTATTTCCCTGCTGAACCTCTCTTTATTCAGACACATAAATGCAGGAATAGGAGAAATGATGACGGATTATGTTTACCAAGAAATGACCCGTAGTTGGATCTCGGTCTATTTGAGAGTCATTATTTTCATCGTAATCAATATCTTTTCTTGTCAATCTTTTTTTTTTTCCAATTAACCGAAGAACCTAATGGTCATCCTTGGCCTGCTATCGCCAAAACCTATCTTAAGCACCTTCAACAGCGTTTGCTACCCTTCCCAACTTCCCCGCTCAACTTTGAAGCAGGGTATGATATAGGATTGACTAATGATATTGGGATACTTGAACGGAAAATACTGTGTTGGGTATACCAAACCCCCCCCCCCCACCCCACCCCTACTGATCACCTCAGACATTGAAAATCGCGGTAGCGGGATTCTACGTTAACCTAAGTTGCCTCTTCTGTTGGAATGCTCACTCACTTGACAAGCCGCCTAGTCAGTGGTCTGTTCTTAAGTTCGAAAAGGCCTCTGTCCAGAATCTTCTTTGGAGTCCAAAGCATCAGACCGTCCTAAGGTGAGGTTACGAAAGAATGATACCCCCGCATGATATGAGGCTCATGTAAATACGACTGACCTCTCGTTAGTCCTTATTCAGTTATTCACGGCATGGTAACACCTAAGCGACAGACGTAATGTTACCGGTCCCTAGCGCCCTGCTGCAACAGAGTGATCGGTATCATACCCATTTTCAGGAGAAGAGAAATTACTCAATCTATTCGTTCAACCTACCAATAACCAGACCTGGCCTACAACTACCACAACCATTCCTTCCCAGGAACAAATATCTTAAAACTGAAAGCGTTTATGTGTGCTCTCCAATTGGTACACCAAGGGGGTAGAGTGGCCGAATAACTGAAATGCAACATTCATGACCGAGATGTCTCCCACGTCATTAGTTCCTGATAGATATGAAATAAACAAGTATTATCTTTTCAGTACACATGGGATCTCAGTATCCAACTTCTGGTTGTTCGTTGAGACGGGAGAGACACTAGTCATTCACGAGTTAAATATCACAAACAGTGTTGACAGGATATTATGGGATCATAGCCCTAACGTCTAACTTCAACCTTGAACCCAGCCTTCTGCTCTATGTGAGTGTAGGTAGTTTCCCTAAAGACCGGGATGTATATCTTCTTGTCGATGATTCATTTCGTGTATGCGATCCGCTGGAGTACAAGGGAGTAGGAAATCTAGAGATTACATGGACTTCAAGAACATCAAGAACAAGAATCAATATATAATTAAAGGGTACTAACAAAGAGTAATTTGTGAAGAGAAGTAACAAACTACGAGCAAGAGTACCAAGCAATCTGAATATTGAAAGAATAATTTTGGAATTATAATCCAACCATATTGATAGGGTATTTTCTTCTTGATATCTTCTTATAAGTATGAGAGTAATATGCCAAATGTCTTGAATCTTGATTACCACACTTGAACTTCCAACCAAAATCTCCATTGAGATCACAAATAAACGTCATTGAGAGTGCATATAGAATCTCCATAAAGGAGAAGACATAAATTACATGGGAAAAACATCCACAAAACATCATAAAAATTTCCTAAAAACAATGAAGATTGAAACAAAAACTTAAGGAAATCTAACCTAAACTACGAGCTACCTAAAAGAACAAGAAAAGGGAAAGAAACCTGCTCAGATCGAGCCCAAAAGGGATTAGATCTGATGAGTAGTAAACTTTAATGGTGACGAGGAATTTTTATGGTTGTGAGTGAGTTATTTTTGGGTTGCATAAATACACGGTTCATCGAGAATTTCCGTTCGATAAATATAGTTCTAAACCTTTGTAAACATGCTTCTTCTTTTTTTGATGCAAATAGATAGGTATATTAATAAATTTATCAAGTGTCAACATAAGATTTTTCTTCCCTAATTTTTCTTACGATGAAATTTGTAAAAACATTATTTTCTCTCATCATAATAGAAAAAGAAAAAATTACTTCATAAAAAGATTGCCAACCCTCCAAATTGACCCTGTGTAATTCTTACAGTAGTTTATTAAAAAGATTATCTTTTTTATTTTTAAAAGTTATTCTCACATTTTTGTTTTGCATCCAATTTTTGACTTTTCGACTTAATCTAGTTAAATTTTACTTTTATGATAATTAATTCGAAGCACCCCTATGAATTAAGAAGAAAATTTGTTAAAAATGAATTCGAAACACCCTCTAATAAGAATTTATGAGAAAAAAGTTCTTCTAAATACGTGTAACTTACAGTTCTGAACTAGGTTTAATACAATAGATACATCAAGATCGAAAGATATATTGAATCAATAATTCTTTCTCAATATTTTTCTTCGAAATAGTTAGCTATAATAATCATCCAAGCACTTTCCTTCCGGACACCCTTGATATGTCAACAAATCGGGCAGTCAAGAGTCTTGACACACTATTGGCTTCTTCGTCCGAACAATAAGAAGAGCCGTTATCAAAATTCTTTGAATAACTAGATGGATCGTATGACGCTCGGATTGAACAAGTAGAAGAACCAAATAATCTTTTCTTTTCCTTGTTTATTCTTCTCAATAGTACTCTCCACTTCGGCATACTTGATAATGAATGATTGTTCAGCTTATTATAGTTGAATGTCACCGAGTCATCGCCGGATGCCATCAAGAATGTATGTTGACCTGAACTGATGTTTCTGCAACCGAATAAAGATTGGCATAAATGATAACCAGTACCCACCATGGTAACCCAATGAGAGCTAAATTTCCGAAAGTTGTTTTATCTCCCTCTTTTACAAACACTAGAGATCATGCACGAATTAAGTGGTAATGCATGTGGTAGTTGTTGTACATGGTTAAAGTCCAGTAGCCATCTATATTTATAGAAGTTCTTGATAAGGTTCTTGGGATAAGCATTCTTACTTCAACTCACTTTTGTGCAGTGAACTATGTATATTCTGGAACGCACTTATCTAGTGCATGAATAAGATTTTCATTAGATTCGAAATTATAATCTCGACATTTGGACGGCTGTTTTAGTCTTCCTAAGGTTGATAAAATTAGCTATTGCCGACCCTATCGCCGTAGCTAAGGTCATCTCGAAGCAACCCCAACCTCCGAGCTTATCTGTTACGTAAAGGAGACGGCTGAAATTCTTGGGCTTCTCTGCGCATATCAAATTTTCAGGTATGAAATGCTCCAAATACCTGGCAAGCGGCTCCTGGCATACCTTAGGGACGCGGATTGCACAATTACAATATACGCAACAACACACGTAGCAGGAGAGCAAGACAGTAAGACCCAAGCAAGTGAGAACCTTACATGGAAAGGAACCTATATGGTCGTGCCAACACCCAGTTAAGACAATGCAGTTAATTAGGGTTGGATAATTTGGATATAATCGGGTGACAAAGAAAGGTATTTGGATATCAAAAGCATAAACCAATATCAGCAGTTAAACACTAAAAAAGTTTGCTTCATAGAAAGTTTAGTGCTTTTGGATACCAAAAGCAGAAGTCAAAAGTAAAACTATTTTGTTTCACAAAAAGTTAATTTTTCGACTTTTAAGAAGCTATTTCGAGTTTTTCTACCCAAATTGACTTCTTACTATTGGACTTTTAGAAGTTAAAATGTTACCTCTAAGTGCATCCAAATGCGCTTTTTGTTTCTAAAAGTCATTTTCAATTGGGTTTTGTTATCTTGTGCACTCATGCACAAGATAAGAGTCAATCATTGACATGGGAAATTGAAAAAACAAATAAAATATAAGAGAGATCGTGAATGCAAATATTCATTGGTTTTTAAACTTCTCTCTCTACAAATACATTCTCTAATGCAAAGAAACACCATCTCTCATATATTTTATTTGTTTTTTCAATTTTTCATGTCAATGATTGGTTTTTATCTTGAGTGCACAAGATAATTTTTGTTTTTAATCTAACTTCTCACTTTTTTTATTTCCAAAATCCAAGTATATATACATTCAAAAGTCAAAACACGTTTTAAAGCTTTTCCTCGAATAGTGTTGATTTTAATGGGAGCGTCTACAACTGGGAACACAAGGGATAGTCCAAATCTTGGACAAGAAGTGGCACAATCTTAATGATTGAGAGGGGAATGATTCTAATATCGGGATTAGTAGTGGGGTGAAGAGGAGAATGATTAACGGTCCAAATTTATTGTTCCATATCTGAACAATTGTCCCATGTGTAGAGTTTTCGAATTTTAATTGAGAGCAAGGTACACAGGTCTAAATTTAATACTAGTTTTTCTAGCTAGGAGTCACGTGTGATACAGATTAGTACTGTAGTTAATTAAAACATTATCCAAGAGTACAGGTTTATGTTTACCCAAAATGTTCAATTATTTGCCTACACCGACCCTCTTCACTGAAGGATAAATGTACGGTGGAAGTGGAACATTTGCCGCCTACAACTTAAAATATGTTCAACACCTAGAAAACACACACGTTAATACTTGTTAATGATTCCAATAAATTCAACACTAGTTATAATTTGATTTAATAAATCTGGAAGACTAAAAACTACTACAACGAAATCAAAAGAAACATATATACATATCGTCGACAGCAATATTGATCTTTCGGTGGCCTACACGCTCTTCAGCCAAACTAGACAAGGAAGGTGTTATCATTTCTGCACATACTGCTGTCATACCTAGTCATCTACTCTCTATTTTTAAAAGAAAGTCATGACCCTAGTCAAATCGTTTCTGCACATACTGCTGCCGATCCCAGTGTTTCACCCCATACCAAAGCTGCAGCTCAAGTGTTCATGGGTGATGATCTGAAGAGATTTCTGCATTATAGCTTCAGATTTATAGCGTGGAAGGCATAACCGATAGAAGCATGTGCGCGCTGAAGGTAAGTGTTCATAGGAGTTGTGTGATTTGTTGTATATATGCAATCGCGACTGAAGCCCACCAAAACCAGAACCAGAGCTCGTCTTCCAGTAACAAGTACCGGATCCGAGCAGAGATAAGCCGCATAACGACCTTATCTTCAGAGATGCGCCTAAAGTTTTTACACCGGTTGCCTGCAGGCCTAGGTGCAACCCACCCGAAGGTAAGAAATAATCCTTGACACATACCGTGTTTTGTTTGCTTTCGGTACAGAGGGTGCAGTGGGCATCACTTCGTGGGATTACGCGTTCGCGACCATTCAGTGATGTATCCACATATTCCATGTCCCGGCTGCAGGGCTACTAGGGGGTCTCCCCCATTCACAATCCCGCTAGCTGCAGAGTTGCTGGGGGTCTCCCCCATTCACAATTCTGCTATGGTTGTTTACATGTTCGCGGTTTAAACAATCCTATTAATATAATAGACAGAAATTCAGAGGTAATAGGGCCAGCTCACGTACCTCGTGTACATATTTCTTTCACGTGGATCGCTGCTTTCCACGCCCTTCTGTCCAATGCCAACTCTCTGTCCAATCCTCGGTCAGTCAGGTCTCGCTTTATCAATTCATCCCAAGTGAGCTTCGGTCGTCCCGGACGCTTCATTCTTCCTTCCGGTCGTGTGATGCGTCTTAAACGAACTGGAGTATCAGGTGGTCTTCGTTGGAGATGCCCGAACCAATGTAGCCGATGTTGTGCCAGTATATCCTTCACTGATGCTACCCGAGTTTCGCACGGACACGGACATTTCTGATTTTATCGCGCCTTGTCTGCCCACAAGCCCACCTAAGCATCCTCAAGTGAAGCCCATCAAAACCTTCCACCGGTACGTACTTCACTGATGTCCAGAGAAAAGAAGTACCCTTCGTTACTCATCTGACATACCTTCTACAATCTGCAACAAGGTTTTATATGCTTTAGACAGTAATCTCTCAGAGCTTAGTGAAAACCTGGAAGAATATAGAGATCATTAATATTAGGATAAGCGAATTACCTTCCAAAACCAGATGATATGACTATCAGTTCTTTTACAGCCATTATACTCGGTGTGCGCTTTCCAGTCCTCAACGCATATAGCTTTATCACTTCCATGCAGCATCCGATCAAGATCTTCATGTTCTAAACTCCGAAAAAAGAAAGCAAGCAGGTCTGTATTGCCAAGAATTTGAGAAAAACCTTCCGCAAAATTTTGTACTTGATGTGAGACCGAGGTCACAAAACGATGTTGTATAAGGAGATTTACATACTCTACTCGGTTCTTACTATTCAACGCAATGCTATTTCCTTCTGGAAGGAGCTCAACAGTTGTCATGCATCCTAATTTTTCGACTTCACTGACAAATGTTAGAGCTAAAGCATCAGAATCCAACAAATCACTATCCATTTCTAAAATTTTCTTGCAGCTCGAGTAAAATAATGGATCGGCATCCCTCACATCTTCCAAAGACACGGTCTTACCAGCCAATTGCAAGAAAAATGTGCGATCTAATAGGATTCTTACTTGCACCTTGTACACTAGTGACAACGCAATTACCCGTCCACAAAAATGAAAATAGTTAAGGTAAAGTAAGTTGACATCAGATGCTGGATTAGGAAAGAACCTTCTCCTGTCGTCTGGGAAGGCTAGATATAGTGCATTCTGTGGGTTGCATATTGCTTGGCAGACTGCGCAAAACCACTCTCTTAAAACGCCAGGACCGGTTGCTACCTCATTTTTAAACTCCATGAAAAGTCGACCACTACGCAAATCTTTAGCATCAGCTTTACTTATATACTCAAATGATTCAGCCAATAACTGTTCCCTGTTTATAAGCATTTCAAACAAATGCCCGTTACTTTTCACCTCAGGCAGCAACATCATCGTCAAATGCCTCCTAGATTCAGAAGTTGTCAAATCCTTATGCTCAAGAATCCAACGATGATGATTATCGCTCCTCCTTGAATCCAAAATTACTGTGTTTAAAGCAACCTTCCTTTACCTCGGAACAGATAGAAGATTTTCTTCAGCACCTTGGTAAAGTTTAGATAAAGTTTTCAGTGTCTTTAATATAGAAAGGTATTGCCCCTGCTCACTTCGACAACTATCAGTTTTGCTGACTGATATCTCCATCATTTTCAAGCATTCATCAATTTTTCGGAGCATTTCTAAGAAAACATCGTGGAGCGTTCCAAGCTCCATGTTAGAATATAAGAGTAAATCAGTCAAACAAATAGGTAGAAAACCCATCTTGCATAACCCGTTCTCAGTTACTTTACACAAAGGATTTAAGAATGCAATAAAATTACGAACATCATCTGACAATGACATTACAGCAATTTGTTGCGGATTAATACAAGAGTCTAAACCCTTTATCACCTTATATCCCAGCTCAGATACAAATGCAGACAACCCCAGATTTTCAACTGTTCCTTTAGCATGTTCTAAGACTACACTTCTAAGCACCCTAAAAGCCAAATTTCCCCTAGAGTGTTTAGGCAAGAAATATAAAGCGAATTGTCTTGAGATGTTTTACTATAAAGCAATTGACAGAACTCTAAAATGGTAGGAGAATGACTTAGTGATTCTATTTTTACTATATCAGATGGGTGTAAAAAAAGTTGGATTGCCTCTTGAGCACACTCTTTGTTACCTGTAATTGGTGAAACAAACAGCATAACCAGAGCTGCTGCAGCACCACCGGCTACAAATACCTGATTATGACAAAAAGCAGTTGCAGGATATATCGAAGACATATTAATGAACAGCTCAACATCATCAACAACAATTGTATTTGCACCCCGATATTCACCTCTGTTGGAGAAAGTACTAATAATGTAACTGTAACTGTAACTGAGAAGAAGATACTTAGCTCAAAATAATGTTGTTGATGTTGCTGCACAGAGAATGTAGAGGCACGTAAACTACGCTGTCCTAAAGGCAATATCGCCTGCCACTCCTCTGAGATGCTACAGCAGTTGGCGAGTCACCTCCAGGATACAACTACAGTTAGTACCCCTCAATGTAGCATACAAAGAGGGTACCCTTAGAGCTTGGCAGAACTTAAAACAGTAGAAGAGATGTTTACAGAAAAACAGAGGGAGAGTAGAAGAGATGTTTCTCTGTGGTGGTGTCAAATGAGCTCAAGACTCCTCTCTTATATAGTGTTTAAGACGTTACAAACGAGAGGAAAAATGCATGCAACCAAACCATGCGTATGACAGAAATACTGGTAATGTTGGGTTAAAAACAGTGTTGTTTTTGTCAGGCTTAGAGCAGTGTGTTGTCAAGAAGCCAAGCCAAACATGTACGGACAAGAAACCCAAAACAAATACGTACAGATAAGAAATTCAGGACAAACATGTGCAGACAAGGAAAGCAAGACAAACACGTACAGACAAGAAAGCCAAGACAAACATGTGCAGACAAAGAAGAAGATTCTTCTACATGTGTGTAAAACACGCACCAAAAGTTTCAGCAAAAAGATAGGATCTAATGAACCCACACCCACACCCACACCCGAACCCGACCGACCGGACGGACGGCGGTGGCGTGCGTGCTTCTGTGCGAAGCACCGCGCGTACGGGAAAGGCAACCTTGCCCTAGTCTAAGCCTTCCCTCCAAGCACAAAAGTCTAATGACCCAAGGGCCATGCCCTTATAGCCAATTCTATGGTATTTATGTCTAAAACTCTTTATATTTTAGTCAATGTGGGACTATTGTTTTATCTATTCAAAAGAAAAAACAATTAATGGGCAATAGGTCTAGGGATCAAAACATAGTCCATGGAAAAATTGGCAATTTTAAAGCGTTTTTTCTAACAATCCCCCACATGAAAGATAAAACATATCGACGAAATACGAGAAAACATAATACATCAATATTAGGCTAAGGTGTCCCAGAGATTGAACCTTAACATAGTGAGAGGTTACCGGAACTGCTTGTTGTTTCGGTGAACACAATGTCTTTAACCGTCAACAGTGAGTGCAATTCAGAAATAACAACCACACTTTGATGTCTCAAAGAAAAAGAAAGCTGCCAAGCTCTTGCCGTTGTGCCCGTTTTGGCCGTGGGCTAAATCCCGGACTTAATGAATGTCTCTAGAGAAAAAGCTCAAATTCTCATAGGAAGCGGCCCCACTTCCAACATCCACATAGGTGAGTCCATTAAGAGTGTCCTGCCACACTCCGCTTTAAGCAAAGCCATGGAACTCATTAAGATCTTGACAGATCATACTAAAACATGCAGGCAGCACTATCATACGGTTACACCATAGGGAGGGACAAAGATAGTGCTTTCTCTCGACATCACCAAAAATTAGTTATCTCATTGAACCTTGATCTTGGAGCTCCATTCACAAGGTTGAGTGTCCTTCATGGCGATTTATTCTATGAGCTTGAGTCCCATCCCCTTCGATGTGGATCTAACTACCTCTCTAGATAACCCTTTCGTCAAAGGATCTGCAATATTCTCTTTAGACCTTACAAAGTCTATAGAGATGATGCCAGTAGAGAGTAGTTGTTTCACTGTCTTGTGTCTTCTTCGAAGATGTATAGACTTTCCGTTGTATACACTATTCTTTGCGCATCCAATAGCAGCTTGACTGTCACAGTGGATTGCGATCGAAGACACAGGCTTGGGCCAGAGTGGAATTCCACCCAGGAAACCTCGTATCCATTCAGCTTCCTCTCCAGCTTTCTCCAAGGCTATAAACTCAGACTCCATGGTGGATCGGGCTATACATGTCTGTTTGGTAGACTTCCATGACACAGACGCACCACCAAGTGTGAAGATGTACCCACTAGTGGATTTGCACTCATCTGAGTCTGATATCCAGTTAGCATCACAATACCCTTCTAGCACAGCAGGATACTTCCCAAAACTTAAGCAATAGTTTGAAGTTCCTCTCAGGTACCGTAGAACTCTGTAGAGAGCATTCCAGTGATCCTGCCCAGGGTTGCAAGTGTACCTGCTTAATCTACTCACAGTATAGGCAATATCAGGTCTTGTACAGTTCATTAAATACATAAGACTGCCAATAACACGAGAATACTCAAGTTGATAAATACCCTCACCCTTGTTCTTTTTCAATTTGCAATTGGGATCATAAGGAGTAGTTGCAGGTTTAGCATTTTCATGATTAAATCTCTTAAGCACAGTTTCAACATAATGAGATTGACTAAGACTATATCCATCAGACATCTTTCTGATTTTCATCCCTAAGATTACATCAGCAGGGCCTAAGTCTTTCATGTCAAAGTTTTCGTTAAGCATGCTTTTAGTGGTATTAATACTATCAAGGTTACTACCTAATATGAGCATATCATCAACATATAGGCACACAATAACATGAGAATCATCCACAGATTTAATGTAAACACATTTATCAGATTCATTAACCTTGAAGCCATTAGATATCATTACATGATTAAATTTTTCATGCCACTGTTTAGGTGCTTGTTTTAAACCATACAAAGATTTTTTCAGTTTGCATACTTTATCTTCAAAACCTTTCACAACAAAACCTTCAGGTTGGTCCATATAAATTTCTTCATTCAATTCACCATATAAAAAAGCAGTTTTAACATCCATCTGATGTATATGCAAATCATAAATAGAAGCAATAGCAATCAGCATCCGGATAGAAGTGATTCTAGTGACCGGTGAATAGGTATCAAAGAAATCTAATCCTTCCTGTTGTCTGTACCCCTTAGCTACCAACCTAGCTTTGTGTTTTTCTATAGTTCCATCTGTTCTAAGTTTCCTTTTGAAGACCCACTTGCAACCTATGGTTTTACTACCAGGAGGTAAGTCTACAAGCTCCCAAGTTTCATTTTGTTGAATGGAATCCCACTCATTATTTGAAGCTTCTTCCCAGAAGGGAGCTTCCGGAGAAGTCATAGCTTCCTTATAGGTTTGGGGTTCAGACTCTACCGTAAGAGTCACAAAATCTGGACCGAAACCTTTCTCGGTTCTGACCCTCTTACTTCTTCTAGGTTCGGTTTCAGCATCTAGAGACGGGGGTTGACTAGTCGAAGGAACATCTGAGAGATCATCGCGGACCCTTTTATGAGGTCCAGACCCTAAAGGGAAAATGTGTTCGAAAAACACTGCATCTCTGGATTCCATTATGGTGTTCTCACCAATTACCATGAACCTATAAGCACTAGTGTGCTCAGGATATCCTAGGAAAACACAATCTACAGTTTTAGGTCCTAGTTTGGTTTTCTTGGAACGAGGAGTGGCCACCTTGGCCAAACACCCCCACACTTTAAAGTATGCATAGGACGGTTGTCTTCCTTTCCATAACTCATATGGAGTTTTGTCGGATTTCTTAAATGGAACTCGGTTCAAGATATAGCAAGCAGAGAGAATTGCTTCCCCCCACAGGTTCGAAGGTAGCCCTGAACTAGCTAACATAGCGTTCACCATATCTATGAGTGTTCGGTTTTTCCTTTCAGCTACTCCATTCGACTCAGGTGAAGAAGGTGCAGTAGTTTCATGAATGATGCCATTAAGTTTGCAGAATTCTCCTATAGGTATCACATACTCACCGCCTCGGTCCGACCTAAGAGTTTTAATAGTAACACCTCTTTGGTTTTCTACTTCAAGTTTATATAATTTGAAAGCGTCTAAGGCTTCATCTTTACTTCTAAGAAGATAAACCTGACAGTATCTTGAGTGATCATCTATAAAAGTGATGTACCATTTTTTACCTCCTCTAGTTGGTGTTGATTTCAAATCTCCCAAATCTGAGTGGATTAGTTCTAGGGGAGTTGTACTACGTTCAACCTTTTTGTTAAAGGGTTTTCTAGCATATTTAGATTCAACACAAATTTCACATTTATGACCTCTGTCAAAGTTTATTTTAGGAATGCAGCCTAATTTAGCAAGTCTTTCAATAGATTTGAAATTAACATGTCCTAGTCTATCATGCCAAACATGTGAGGAGTCACAAACATAAGCAGAAGAAGATGCATTATCATTCAAGTTCAAAGAAAGTACACTAAGCTTAATCATGTTATCAGTGACATATCCTTTTCCTACGAAATCACCACCTTTAGAGATTACAACCTTGTTAGACTCAGCTACAAATTTAAAACCTTTCCCAAGTAAGATGGTTTCTGAGATAAGATTCTTGCATATGTCCGGGACGTGATACACGTCATTCAATGCGAGAGTTTTTCCTGAAGTGAGTTTCAATTCAACCTTGCCTTTTCCCACCACTTTAGAGGTAGAAGAGTTTCCCATAAACAATTTCTCATCGTCTCCTACTTTGTTATAGGAGGAGAAAGCATTTCTGAATTTACAGACATGCCTAGTGGCTCCAGAATCAAGCCACCAGTCTCTCACATTGGTCACATTAGAGACAAGGTTGACTTCAGACACCATGCCAGTAAAATATCCAGAATCATCTACTACGTTTGCCTTATTTTTCTGTTTAGGATCATTTTTGGTCTTTTTAGGTGCCCTGCAATCTTTGGCCATATGACCAGTTTTCCCACAGTTATAGCAGTCGCCTTTGATGGTGTTTTTGGAGACACCACCCTTTGGCTTAAGATGGTTACCTTTGGAGTTACGTTGTTTGTTACGTTTACCATTTTTGCTGGATTCTCCTTGCCTTTTCTTTGACGCAGCATTATCGTCCAGGACATGAGCTTTGTTGGACATGTCTTTGCTCAGCATCAGGCTTTTGTCCTTGCAGCACAGAAGTTCCTCCACCTGGATCTTTTTCCCCAGCTCCACCATGGTGATTTCGCGATTCTTGTGTCGCAGCCTCCTCTTGTACTCGTTCCATGAGGGTGGTAGCTTTTCAATCACTGCAGATACTTGTAGAGATTCATCAATATGCATGCCTTCAGCAAGAATTTCTTTGATGAGTAGCTGGAGTTCGACGAATTGTTCTACAACAGGCTTTTCATTAGTCATCTTATATTCCAGGAACCTAGCCACCAAGAACTTCTTGCTTCCAGTAGCTTCAGCAAGATATTTTTCTTCTAGGGCTTCCCATAAATCAAAAGCAGTAAAATTCTCTTTTTCCTTATAAAAGTCGTACAAGGAGTCATCCAGACAGTTAAGAATATGGTTTTTGCACATGTAATTTTTCCTAGTCCACCTATCCAGTCTATCTTCATAACCACGGTCATGAAGCCTTCTTGAGGGTCTTTCTAAGGCAACTTCATCTAGCCTTTGGTCTTTTAAGAAGAATAACATTTTGGACTGCCATCGTTTAAAGTCTTTGCCACTAAATTTTGGGGGTTTGTCTACAGTACTCTTTCCCATGTTGTTACAAAATATAGTAAAGAGGATATTGCCTTTAGATTGTTGGAGAAAGTACTAATAATGTAACTGTAACTGAGAAGAAGATACTTAGCTCAAAATAATGTTGCTGCACAGAGAATGTAGAGGCACGTAAACTACGCTGTCCTAAAGTACCCCTCAATGTAGCATACAAAGAGGGTACCCTTAGAGCTTGGCAGAACTTAAAACAGTAGAAGAGATGTTTACAGAAAAACAGAGGGAGAGTAGAAGAGATGTTTCTGGTGGTGTCAAATGAGCTCAAGCTTCTACATGTGTGTAAAACATGTACCAAAAGATAGGATCTAATGAACCCGACCGGACGGCGGCGGCGTGCTTCTGTGCGAAGCACCGCGCGTACGAGAAAGGCAACCTTGCCCTAGTCTAAGCCTTCCCTCCAAGCACAAAGTCTAATGACCCAAGGGCCATGCCCTTATAGCCAATTCTATGGTATTTATGTCTAAAACTCTTTAGATTTTAGTCAATGTGGGACTATTGTTTTATCTATTCAAAAGAAAAAACAATTAATGGGCAATAGGTCTAGGGATCAAAACATAGTCCATGGAAAAATTGGTAATTTTAAAGCATTTTTTCTACCAACCTCTACACAGACTACTTATCGTGGTGACTAACTTACTAACAAGTTGCCATGCTTTCGGATATTTGGTACTCCTCAACCTTGCAACCAACTGAAGTTGTGCGTCTTTCTGTATCGAATAATATTCTAGGGTTTTATCCATCTCAAGCTTTTTCCCTCGGTAATATATACAACCTTGCTCCGGCACAGGTATTTTCATCTTTTTTCTAATTTGTTTATGAACAGATTCAACTGTATCATCTGTATTTGCATGTAGTACTTGTGTATTACCACCAGAATATCTCACGAAGAAGTGCAAAGACTTCGATGAAGAAGAACCAACAACATATTTAGTACTATCACTACTACTGCAAGATCCTGATTTATTGCCATTAAGAACCCTGCCAGTAGCATCTCTTTTCATCTTTGCATATACAAATTCTTTGGCGATTAAGAAAACACTGGTTCAGAAAAGACTGTATAGTATGCGGCGTATGCCCTAGAAAGGAGAATGAGAGTTTATTTGGAAAATGATGGGTCACGCAATGTAAAGACCCTCAAAATCGTCAACACTATTAGACTAGTCAAGAGACGTTTTAGCCGCTAATTACTCGATTAATGTAACACGAACGTTAATTAATATAAATTAATCTAACAACGATTTTAAATACGAAACTAGTATCGTTAAATAGATCTCAAAAAGTTACGCAGAATAGACTACTCGAACGTGTCATTCGGATATAAGAGCGAAGAAGATATCATCAGTGTAGTTTGAAGGGAAAAATAATCATTTTGCGGTTAGTCGCCTTGGCAGCCCTTATCCAAGCTTGGGTGCCTCTGTATTGTGGTTGGTCTTATCTCAACCGAGAAGATAAAACTCTCTCTTTTATTTTCTTCTTCATTCTTCTCTTCTCTTCTTTTCTTTCTCTTTCTTCTTCTCTCTTATTCTCTCTTCTGTTCTTCTCCTGCGATTTGTTTAAGAATGGAAATTCACGATTTTGTGTTTGAATCAAGAGAAGTCAAATCAAGGAAGGATATCTGGTGGTGAAGATAGTCACGTAGTTAGTTTAGGCTCAGAAGAAAAAGGGGATTACAAAGAATCGGTATTAGGTTTTCTTTGAGATGGAATTGAAGAAGGATTTATATGAATTTCAGTATGAAATTGAAGAATAATGGATGGGTTTGTTTCTCTGAAGACTTTAAATAGAAATCAATTGTTCAATTTAAGTTTGATAAAGATCTGGGAAGAATTAGGGTTTGCTAGAAAAGTCGGGGAGGATGAAATTGAGAGTTTAGATAACTGATTGGAGTTGAGTTTGACGTGAATTAGAGTATATGATGAAGTGTAATTCGATATTGAAGAAGTTAGGGTTTGCTGGGATTATTCAGTTGGTTTCAGAGGAAGAAGTTATAGTTGATGCTGAGACTGATTGAGGTATGGAAGGCGAAGAAAGGTAAATTGAGTTAGTTTTTCTTCATTTTGATTGATTGTGAAATTGATTATGAAGTTAAGAAATTAAAGATTCAGTTTTGCTGTACTTGGGTGATGTGAATTGTTACATGTGATGATGAGATTGTTTGTGTTGGTGGATATGTATAATATGAAATGTTGTTGTTTGGGTTGCCGCTACAGTCTAGAGATGGTGGGTGGTTTGTGTAATGATAATTGCAGGTGTTGTTAGTTGTGGAAGTTGAGTTGGAATTGAATAACTAGGATAGGACTCTGTGTTGTTGTGTTGAGCTGAAATAGATAAATGTATTAAGTGATGAATGGTAATGGTGGCAAGAACTTAAATGAGAATCTTGGATTGAATTACAGAATTGCGGTGGATGTTCTGGTAGTGTTATGTTGTTGATGGTCGAGTTATAGTGATGGTTGAGCTAAATTACAGGAAAGTACAGTTAAAGATGGCTGCAGTTGGGAATGAAACTGATGATAAATGAATTGAACTAGGAAAGGCGATGGTGATGAGTCGCAGTTGAGTGGTGCAGGTCCTGTGATTTGTGGTTATGGAGTGAGAGATGTAATTTGCTGGTAGAAATAGAACTGAAGTTGCAGGTGTGGTTGAGCCATGTTGTGTGAGATTGCAGATGGATGGGTTGTGTTGGTTGAGTAGACTGTATTGCAATTACATATGGAACTGAAGTTGCAGTCTAGTGAAGGGAGCTGAAATGTGTACGCAGTATTGCTGGTGGTTTTGAAAGTGAAGTGTTGTTATGGTTGAGGCCTTAGTGAAAGCCTGCATTTGCAGAACTGATGTAGATGTGGTGTTGTAGTTTATAAATTGTGTAGATGAAGCTTGAAGTGATTAAGCTGACATTGATGTTGTAGTTAATCTGAAACTGGTGATGATTCAGTTTAGTGGAGTGTGTTGCTAAAAGCTGCAATTGCAGGTAAACTTAGTTTGTAATTGTAATTGAGTTATAAAGTTTTCTTTAAAGGAATATGTTTAGAATTGAAGTGTTAATGAAATAGAGTTGGAAATGAGATTATGGCAGGGAGGATTGGTTTCTCAGTTTGAGCTTAGTTTAGTATGTTGAGTTTTGTGATGCACCATTATGATGCAGTTTAGTTTCTGGCCTGAGCAAGGGCCTTGGTTTGTATAACCTGAATCAATCTTGTAGACTGAGTTAACTCACTAAGTTTTCCCTAGCTTGACCTGAGTTGGATCGTTGACCGATTCAGGTTTGACTTGTTTGACCCTGGACTTTGACTTGACCTGGACTGTTGGTTGACTCTTTGACCGTTAATTGACCCTGTTGACCCAGGCCTTGTGTAATGGGCTTGTTTAGTGGACTTTGGCTTAGGGTAGTTTTCTAAATTAGATGTTTTGGACCTCTTGTGGTCCGAATTAGACTTTGACTTCTTCTACAAAGTTGTAGACATTCATAAGATTTAGCTAATAGACTATAGAACCAACCTAATTGAATTAGTAAACCTTTAGATATGCAAGAGATGGATAATGAAGATGTGTTAAACCACAATTGGGCTTAGAAACATTAAATAGAGTTGTATAATTCTTGTGTGAGCCTTTTTGGATAAACTCTTAGAGTTCTTGCATGATTAACAGTTAGTATATTAACAACGATCGATTCAAAGGATGAACCAGTGGATCGCGGATCTCGAGGTAGGCGTGACTTGTCATCAAAAGAGGTGGGGATACATTTGACTCTTTTGTAACTATTGTTGTTTCTTTTACAAAATTTTATGCTTAACAAACTCATGCATTGTCTAGTGTGTATTCCATGCTTTGTTTAAATTGCATTACTATACTTCTGTTGATTTTGTTAATTTTTCCATGGTTTGGAAAGGACTTGTAATGTTTGTTTGTCATATGAATTGTTATGGGAAATACGAATTTCCACTTGTGGTATATAGGATATGCTCCTTCACATTTATATCTACATGAATTCAGCTTTTATGCTTATATCGGTCGACGGTTTGCGAGTTCGGAATTGTCGACATCCATATTTACGATTAGGTGTGGATTTGCGAGTTCGGAATTGCACAACCATAGTATACATTGTTTGAAGAAGGAGTTAGTACATATACATGTTTGTTTACTTCTGTGAGGATATGCTCTTTCATTTATATTTACATGAATTCAGCTTTTATGCTTATATCGGTTGACAGTTTGCGAGTTCGGAAATGTCGACATCCATATTTACGATTAGGTGTGGATTTGCGAGTTCGGAATTGCACAACCATATTATACATTGTTTGAGGAAAGAGCTTGTCCATATTCGTGTTTGTGTATCTCAGTGACTTGGTCACTATTTAATGTCTGGGAAAAACATTATTGTTATTCTTAATCTTGTTTATGATTACTTAGAAGTTAAATGTTAATTATTCCCACTTTCAGTTTTCAGAGACAGATCAGAGTTGCGCAGCGAAAGCCACAAGTGTTGACTCCGTTAATTAGTTAACTTCTGCTATGTTAACTATGTTGTCTATTGTATCTGTAAGCCAATTGACTATTGTATATGTATCATTTGAGAGAAGTTCATGTATATATATTCTGAGCGGGGTTAGTTTTGGGATAAGTTTTGTAGCAGATTTCTTAATTGAATGTTTAAATATTTAAATTAGATTCGTGGTGCCCCTTTATTTAGTTAATCTTTTGGATTAGTCAGCTGCTAGCTTAGGGGGCGCTACACGCAAGAAATTTATAGGACCCGGCAAAACAGCAGCGCTTTTGGAGGAGTTTAAAGTGGGTGGTATCTTAATAGCCAGTTTGGCAAAAAAAGAAGTGTTTCTAATTTTCGGGAAGTAAGAGTAGCTTTTAGAAGTTAGGAGTTGTGGAAAAAAAATATTGCTTCTTTATTTTTAGACGTCATTCTTAAATTTTATGTGTTTTGTTTACTTTTTGACTTAATCTAGTCGACAATTATTTTTATGGGCATCCGGAGGAAAAGTAGAAGTGCTTCTAATTCTTGGGAAGCAAATATTAGAAGTCAAACTTTCAGAAAGCAGGAGTAGCTCTTAGAAAGAAAACAAAAGATTTTTTTTTTATTCCTACAAATCATTCTTAAATTTATGTTTTTTTGTCTACTTTTTGATTTAATTTATTCAACAATTATTTTTATGGTTATCGATAATAAAAGTAAAAGTGTTTTTGATCCCAGGAATTAGAAGTGCTTCTGATTCCCAGGAAGCGGAAATGGTTTACAGAAGTCAGGAATTATAAAAGCAATTATTTCACAAAAAGATTAGTAATATTTTTTACTAAAAGTCATTCCCAAGTTTACATTTTTCATCTAATTTTTGACTTAATTTAGCAAAAAATACTTTTAAAGTGACCGAGTTTGAAACACTCTCAAAGAACGATTTAAGAAAGGTTCTGCTAAATAGGTAATTTATAATTTTGAACACTAAAAAGAACTTTAAAGAAAAAAAGATAAGTTCTTCGGAATATGTAATTTACAGTTTTGAACGAAGTTTAATACAATATATTCATCAAGGTGAAAAGATATATTGATGATCAATAATTTTTCTTCCTCATTTCTTGGATCCTAAATAGTTAGCTGTATAATAATCAACCAAGTATTTTCCTTCCGGACACCCTTGACATGTCAACAAATCGAGCCGTCAAGAGTCTTGAGACACTGTCGGCTTCTTCATCCGAACAATAAGAAGACCCGTTATCAAAGTTCTTTGAGTAACTAGATGGATCATATGCCGCTCGGATCGAACAAGTAGAAGAACCAAATACTTTCTTTTTTTCCTTGATTATTCTTCTCAGTAATACTCTCCACTTTGGCGTACTTGATAACGAACGATGTTTCAGCTTATTATAGTTGAATGTCACTGTCGCTAAATCATCCCCAGCGGCCATTAAAAATGTATTTTGGCCTGAACTGATGTTTCTACAACCAAATAGTGATTGGCATAAATGATAACCAGTACCCATTATGGTAATGCAAAGAGCGCTAGATTTCTGTATGCTAGTTTTACAACAAAAAGTTGTTTCCCTCTTTCACAAACACTAGAAATGCAAGTGGTTATTGATGTGGTAGTTCAGTAGCTATCTATATATATATATATATAGAAGTTCTTAATAAGGGTTCTTGGGATTAGCATTCGGCAATGGATTTATCCTTACTTCAACTCATTTTTGTGCAGTGAACCTATGTATATTTTGGAGAGCATTAATCTAGTGCATGTGTGCATGAATAGGATTTTCGTTGGATTCAAAATTATAATCTCGATATTTGGGCGGCTATTCTTGTCTTCTTAAGGTTAATAAAACTAGCTATTGCCGACCCTATCTATGTAGCTAAGGTCATTTCTAAGGAACCCCAACCTCCCAGCTTATCTGTTACGTAAAGGAGAGAGCTGAAATCTGGGCCTCTACGCATATCAAATTTCAGGCATAACATGCTTCAAACACCTGGCCAGTGGCTCCTAGGTACAACTTAAGGACGTGGATTGCATCATCGGAATATATGCGCCATGACACAAAAGAGGAGAGCAAAACAGTAATATCTTCTTTGGATACCAGAAACAGAATGTTTCACAATAAATTAATTTTTTTGTTTATAGAAATCATTTTTGCTTCCAAAAGCTAAAAAGCTAATTTCTGAAATGGTATCCAAACATGCTACACCAAGCAAGTGAAAATTACATGGAACGAAACCTATGTCTTTGTAACTTGGATTTACTTGTCCTTGGCACGAGTCAGTTGGATCGAACCAAGATCCCATAACTGCTACCAGCAGTGATGCAAATTAGGCTCGTTTGTCTAGTTTGGTCGCCTGATGTGGATAATTGGGTTATTGGGTGCGAGGTACAACTTTGGTTGTAAATTTATTATTAACTTTTTTCTAGCTAGGAGTCACGTGTGATACTGATTAGTACTGTAGTTAACCAGAACATTATCCAAGAGTAGAGATTTATGTCTACCCAAAATGTTGAATTATTTGCCTACACCGACCCCTTCACAGGAGGATAAATGTATGGAGGAAGTGGAACATTTGCCGCCTACAATTAAAAATGTGTTCAACCTAGGACACAAACACGTTAATACTTGTTAATTAATGATTCTAATAAATTCAACACTAATCATGATTTAATTTAATAAATCTGGAAAACTAAGATATACAACAAAAACAAAATATATCAGAAGTATGAAGGGCCTGGTGCATGACACTAACACATGTACCATCTCCTTATTTGGGTTGAACTTGGCAGAGCTTAACAATAGAACTGGGGAATCCAGGACCTACTGGATAAACGCAGCTATTGATCCTTCAGTTGCATATAGGCTCTTCAGCGAAGTCGATTTCCTGAAGTTCTTCACTTTGAACACTAAGATACTTTTCACCTCCAGGTAATAGAAGCACATCATCTACGTCAGCCTCATTTCTGCATACATCTGTTTTAGAAAAGAAAATCAAAAAAATCTGAATATGTATATTCAAAAATCTACTATAGCTACCAAAGGTATAATAAGTTAATAACTGTGATTCTGCGAATACCTTCGTCAATAGCATCAATTTCTTTGCTCTTACAGTTTCGAGTGTCATGACCTTGCCCACTACAGGTTTTACAAACTCTTGGCCTTTTATATCCTAGAGACATTTCCATCCCACTCCTCGATTGGTAGGTTTCGCTAGTAATCTCTGTTGCTTTGTCCTTTACTTTCCGAACCCTCTTTATACCTTTTTCTTGAGAGATGGGCGGGAGTATTACAGCATCAGCTATAACAATATCTGAAGGTTTCTCAGCCTTCTCATTTACAGCAGTGTCTAATTGCTTAATCTTTTCAAATGCCTGGTCAAGAATATCCATCACAACTTTGTATCCATCCTCTGATCGACCTGCTAAATATGCCAATTGTGTTGATCGCCGACAGAGATGACTAATCCGCATGGCTTCTGTTCCAACAAGTCGGTCATGCATAAGAAAATCGTTAGGGAGATCAGCTTCATCCCGGTTTGCATCTTTCATCCACTTTGTCATTATGGAGTGAGGCATATACTTGTTAGATCCCATAAGAACCCTCTTGGTCGGAGTGACCATAACATGGTTGTGATCATCAGTGAAATCATTGACCACCCAGTCATCTGAATCTCTATCCCAGATGATTCGCATCATAGCCTTGCAGTTTGTTCTCATTGTTGACCTAACCTTCTTGGTCCTACCCTCATCATCTACACTACATTTTTTCTTATGCAGTCCTTCGCAAGAACAAGTGAATAGGACTCTTGTTACTCTGCGTCCACGCTGAGCTTTATATGTTGACCTTCTACGTATTATGAAGCCGTTTTCCCTACCGTAGTCTTGGTAACTAACTTCTGCCTCTCGAATAGAAGAAAAAATCATACCTACATATGGTCTTTTGGGTTTGGTACCACTACTTGGGAAAGGAACAATATGGCCTTCAGCCTCATTAATCTTTTCTATGCTCTCCACAGGCCTGCTTCCGTTGTCTTCGTTACCTCTATTCTCGACATTTCCAGATGTGGTATTTTCTATATTTTCATCTGCAGTCATTTCAGTGCTGTCATCTGACTTACTTTCAGTGCTGTCAGCTGCCTTATTTTCAATGTCCTCCGGAGTTCCACTTTCAATGTTTTCAGCAGTTGTCTCGTCTTCTGTCATAGCAGTTTCTGTGTTTTGCACAGCCGTCATGGAAGCCAGAAACCTACAATACAAGAGATAAGCCATTCCAGGAAATCAGGTTTCCATGTGATCTAACCAAAATAAATATTTTGCTCACATAAGTTTCTTTCTCATATTTTGCATTAATTAGTCAACTTCAAAGAGATACACCTGGAATTTTAGCAATAAAACATTTACTCGCTAAACGTCCTAATATTAGCAATCAAAATATCTTTTCGGACCAGTTATGCTGATTGCTGAAAGTTAAGTGAACTTACTATGTTGCAGTCATCTGAACAATAAGACAAGCAAATAAGATAAGAAGTACTTCTAAATAATCAACCTTCCTCATTGCATGATGAACATATGCAGCAGTAGAAGACTGGGGGCAAAATGAACTCACAGAGTTGAATGAGTCGATTATTCGAAGTTCTAAGGTTTCGAAGATTGTGAAACACTTACACTTACAACCTTGTACTTCGAAATACCGCACAAATACTTTTTTTCTAAAACTGCCTTACGCTTACAAGCTAACTTCGTCATTATTGCTGTACTGGTTCCCTTAACTTACAAACTTTACTCAATATTAGAGGTTAGTTACTGTCTGTAGAAATCACATAACCAATAAAATAGTGGCAAAACCACTGCTCAAGCTATGCTATGGTTTTGGATGAACTTAAGCGCCCCAATCTATTCCTTAGAAAAACATCCTCATAATTTCGCCAAGAGATAGTAAGCAGAGATTTATCATCTCAAAAGTCAAAACTTTTGATTGCCAGATTGCAGACCACAACTAAATCCTACCAATATTTAGACAAGTTAGCAATGACACCATATCAAATTTGCAAGCATTTCGGTAGGTGAGTGCAGGGTGATGCAGAGGTTATTTTGAATTGTGCTTAGCAGCTTCGGTTTAAAATGATTGAAGATTTCACCAAGAAGATTTTGGCATATAATTTACCTATTAGACATCTAAGAATCTAGAAATATATAGCATTCTAAGCTAATTGCTGCTTAGCCAAATGTCATAGAATATTTAAAAATTGGTTCACTAGAGCAGTTCACCAATATGACAAGTTAAGCAGGCTTCAGCCACAGTCGCTTTATAATGGAACTGGATACAGACTCTGTCAAATAGAGGTTAAGAGTAATATACTGAGCTAGTACAGCTGCTCTTGTTTCTCAATCAAGTCTGACATTCGTTTTTAAAAACCTATTCCTCTCATGCCTTGTGGTTTTCCTCGGGCCTGAAAACTAGTGCGTATGCCATTTATTCTGTAACCTACAACAAATAAATAGTCTATAGAAAGCTTTCTTTGGTCACTCACAACCTTCCATGGGTATTGTAGAAAATACTCAATAATGAAAATGCACAAGTTAAATAGTTGGTGTGAGGTAAATATGATGTAAATGGTAGTTCAAGTTTTCTGGCTCCCCAAAGTTTAAAATCTAAGCCTGAAAAAGGCATTGTGTTTGTACTTGAAATGGAATCATAAAGGCTAATCCTGAACTTTATTTGTCGCAAAGTTGCAACAGAGGTGTCTCCAACAATCTTATGAAGTCATCCCAAAGAAAGCTATGGTGCATATGGAAGTGGTAGAGTCCACTGTTAATAAGCTACTCAGAGATAGTCTACCCAACATCAAGTGCCCCCTTCGAGGTAAAGCTCAGAGGACATTTGTGACATAGCAAACACTTTTATTTTCAGTGTAACTTATTGGTTGAGGAGTTCAGCACTAAAATAGTAAAATAATACAGAACGTTGAAAGAGAACAGAGAAGCTTTAGTCATTTCTTACAAATACAGTTTGAACTTGAATTTAAGTTTGCTACTAAAGTTCGGGGTACCTTCGAACCTTTTACTTTGTGCATGTTGTTTAGACACTACTCGTCAGAGCATTGATGACTGCATCAGCATAATCTATGACTTCCTAACAACGACTAGTTTCTCTGAAAGTCTGATAAATTATAACTATTTGGCTTTTCTAGTCATTACTAAACTAGTCTCCAGTAGAGAAAGAGAGAGACCAAACTAAAAGAACCCTTAACCGGTAACCCAAATCCCACTTTCCAACTTTTCATACAAAGAACCATTTCCTATAACTTTCTATACGCCAATACCATAAACTAACTACGAAAATTGTTCAGTACCTAAACATGTAACAGCTCAAGAGTTGGAAAACTCCAAAAGACAGTAAGCTTACAACATAACAACACCAAACCGAGGAGATCAGCAATGAGAAAAACCATGTAAAACAAACCAAACATATTCAATTAGATTGTTTCAATCGGAACCCATCCATCAATTATCGAAACCATCGAACTATGCTTCACTTTCTCAATCAATCTACCACATTCTGTGGGGTAAAACCTAAATTCTAAATGAACAAATTTAAAAAGTTCCATTTTTACCATAATTGGAAGTATTTTAAACCCAAAATTGAAAAAATAAATAAAATGCTCATCAAGAAAACAAATACAACTGTGGGATAAAATCCTAATTCAAAACTCCCAGTTCATAACCCTACACCCCTTTCTTTTACTTAACATGAATATCCAAAATTTAATGGAAAAGGACATACCTTTTTTTAGCTGATATCTTTGCTAGTGAAGAATACATAAAAAGAAACCCTAATTGTTGATTGAATCCTATGAATCAAGAGATCTTTCACTGTTGCAGATTAACAGCAACAGCAGCAGCTTCTTATGGAGAGAGCGGGAAAAGTTCCCGCTGAAGATACAAAGATGTACGTTGTTTTTGTTAGTCGCTCGAGAAATGCAACAAGGGGGAGACGAAGAAGAAGAAATTGGGGTTTTATTCTTACAAAGAGTTTACACTGATCTACTAACACCGTTTTCAGATGATCTAACGGCTTGCTTTTCTTGAGATAATTGAACGGTTTGTATTTATCACAAGGGTATTCCTGCAATTGATGTATCACCTAACACCTGATCTGGTTGGATCTGACTCACAATCTCAATCTGACTCAGCGCGAGTCAGATGCCAGGTTGTTTTTTGTTTTGTTTTTTTCCATTTTTGTGATCTTTTTTTCTTCCAAAGTAAAGTAGATTACCGGGAGCAAAGACGGCTAATCTTTAGATCCAGTCTCATTTGAAACTAACTCAGAGTGAGTTGTTCTTCCGATGACTGAATCTGTTGGATTAATTTCTTTTGTAGCTGGTACAACATCTAGCATAAGCGTTGTCAGTGTCAAAAGCTATTGAGGGAATTAAAAACAGAGGAGCTTGGTTCATCCAGGAAGTTGTTGTATTTTCCTTTCTTCCTTTCTTTGTTATTAAGTCTGCAACTTTGTTTCCCCTTCTGTCTTCATACTGAAAACCCAAAAAGATACTAGTTTTCTTGCTAAGGACTTCACTTCTTCTAGAATTGCCAAACTTTGCCACTGGATAGATGATTTTTTGCGTTGTAGATAGTTAATGGTTGCTTGGTTGTCTCCTTTAATAACAAGATGTTGTAACTTGTTCATTATGGCCTATTTTTTCACCTGCAACATAGCTAAAGCTTCTGTTTCTTCAGCTGTGGAGATCCTGAAATGACAATTTCTGCTCCTTTGAAAGTACCTTACCAATTACCAAGAATGAAACCAAAACCTACATTAGTGTCTTCAGATAATCAAGAAGCATCACGATTTAACTTCAACGTCTCTATAACTGGTAATTTCCAGTCTATGTCTAACAGGATTTTTTTGTTGGTCAATTTTTTCAAAGTATTCAAGTTTCCTGGGTGCCAAAAAGCAAAGTGACGTGAGATATCCATAGCTAATCGTTCGGGTGTTCTATTCTTGTTTTCAAAAATTCTTAAGACATTTTTCCATATAAACTAGAACTTGGTTGCAGCCAAAGCTATGGGAATTGAGTTTAAGCCTCCTTTCATCATTCATTGTAATTATCTATGAAAGAGGTATTAACAGTGTTTGAGTTAGAAGGTACTCCCTGTGGTGCCATTGGATCTAAGTTCCAAACTGCCTTAGTATAGTGGCATTCAAACTGGTATTTTTACGTTGTTTGAATCGGTTACTAATACATGATCATAGAATGCAAGTTTCATTTTCGTTTCTATGGAAAAAAAAAATTCACTTGTTTGTCTTTAATGGAGATTCTATTTTCGCAGATATATATTTTTCTTCTATTGATTGAGTTAACCTCTAACCAAAAAGATATACATGCCTTGGTGTTAGAGCATAGCTCGGTTGAACCCACCAAGCGTTGGTATGTCAAGTCTGGTTGTCATATTTTAAAGAGTCGCTTGATCATGTACTAGAGTCAACTTCGTATAGGTTAGCTTGAAAGTATTAGGATATGAGACATTACAAGTATTGCAAAGACTTGAATAAGTGAAGAAGTAAGGAGATACAACGACAACATCTTCCTTCCACTTGAGGTTAGTGATATATGACTTGAACTGTTTCATTCCCTAACGTATCTTTCAAGTCGTGCATATTGAAAACATAACTGCGAAGCATGAATGATTACACTCTAGTTACACGTAGTATTAAGGAATACAATACGAAGTATAACGCTTATCTTTTGAACTTCGTACATAAGACATCGACATAATCGTTTGTATGCTATTGTGATTATGTATGGGTATGAGGTGAAGATTTCATCCTAAGAAACAATGTTTTACATTAGTTTAAAGGAAGTAAATTCATGAACTTGTTTCGTGAATCGAAAGGGAAATCGTTAGGCTTATTGGTATTGTTATTTATTGCATATATTTTGAACTACCAATATGTGTGATTAGTATAACCGCTCATGACTTGTTTATGTTCTTGGTAAAACTATTTACAAGGCCTGACTTTTGTATTGGTATGACTTTTATTAGCGAAACCAGTCTTAAGTGATCACCTGAGATGGTATGATCGATTTAGTGTTATTGGTATGACCAACTCTAGGCAAAGGGGAACCGATCATATGAAGAGGTGCAACCGATCACAAAAGGGGAATCGATCCTTGTAAGAGGTGAAAAACATTTTTAGTATATGGGGGAACCGATCCTATGAAGAGAGTTGATAGCAAACGGATTTATGCTTGAAAACCTTCTCTTCTGATATAAGATTCACTCAAACAAGATCGAAGTTTTGACGGGGATCTTTTAGACTATTTGTAGTTCTAAAGACGTCTTGTGATAATCCATTGTTAACAGACTCAGTTCTGTGCGTGATTTATCACAAGAGATTCAAGTTGATTGTGTGCAGGTGTTTATTGAAGATCTAAGAAGATTTGAAGACAAAGAAGACTTTGAAGATTTCTGATTTGAGTTCATAATCTTTGGTGTGCACAATACTTTTTTAGGTATAGGATCCAACTATAATCGGTTTATCTTTGTGGTAGATTAGATTGATTAGTTGTGTAGATTGGCATCACTTGGTTGAGATAAACGGAAGAGCGTTTGTCGAACTCACATAACTTGGTTGAAAAGATTTGATACCAAAAAGATTTGTTGTTCCTTTACTGTTTGGAATACGAACCAAAAGAATTGTTCCAAGTACGTGACTTATTACAAGTTGGAGGCGTGGGAATACAGACGGAACTAGGTGAACTATAGGTTTAGTTGCTTGGTCTCAACTATACGAAGTTGGTTTGATTTTGTATAGCGGCTTAATCCTGAGAGTATTCAATGCTGGACAAGGTCCCAGGGTTTTTCTGCATTTGCGGTTTCCTCGTTAATAAAATCTTGTTGTGTCTTTTACTTTTCTATTTCCGCAATTATAATTATTTTTATTATAATTAAAAGTAAAATACCAAACGTTAATTACTATTTACTTGATAGTAGTCCTATTGTGTTTAGTTAAGTCCTAACCTCTTATCAAGTAAACATACTTCGTTGTTGTATTATCTCGATCACGTATCCATAGACGATCACACGAAGTGTGAACCGATTAGTTGTATTGTCTCGACTCAGTCCATAGACAATCACTTTCGGAGAAAGAACTTATAGGTGGAAAAGTTTTAGATTGAGGTATATTTGGGTACCCTCGTCTTTTCAATTTGTGTCAGAGAAGGAAAACACGAAAAGATCTGACAATCTGTGTTTGGTGCGATCCAACCTATAAAAAAAATGAATCTAATGAGTGATTCAGTTAACGTAATGGAAGGATTTGACTACTTCAAAAAATCGTGGTGGAAAACGCGAATGAAGTTTGTAATACTCTTGTTCCTAAATGTTTTAGGGATTGGAATTATGTTCATGTATGTCTTAGAAGACTTACATAATCAGTGGGATATCATAGAACTGAATATCATTATCTTGGATACTAACATGTTTAGTAGTAATGATACAATACTCTATGAGACAGGTTGTATCTCGAAAATGCATAAGATTCCTCTCAGAATTTTTCGTTATATGAACCATGACTATTGCGTTCTAGAAAAATCTGGAATCTTAAATATATTTTGGATAAATTACCAAAGTATATATATATGTACATTTTCAGAGAAAATAATGTCAATGTATTGCCGTCTAGGAGGCGATTTTGGAAGATATGTATTCCTACAAGGAACGAGATTTCAGTTAATATCTCTATTAACAATGGATTTCTTCATACACCTCACAACTGTTTTAATGAAGCAAGTGATCTTTTAAAATACTACAGGGTTTGATTCTGATGGTATTTTTAACAAATATCATATTTTGTTCAAATTTATATCTGTATACTCTAGTAAATGATTGAGTAAATTTCAAGTGATATTATCAAATTCTGGTAATAAAAGAGTAAACAGATTTTTGGACAAAACATGGAATCAATTCGAAATAAAGATCCAGTAATTGAAAAAACGGTTTTCCAAAAGAAAGACCTGGATACAAAATCGGAATTGTTTCCCCACAAGCCTTGGTTTCCGATTTTGTTAGTATTTCCTAAAACTAGTTATTTTCGGCCTTTTATATCAAGTCTTTCTATAAAATATAACCTCTTGCTATGTGTTCAAACATATTGGGGAAGATTGGTCAAAACCGTAACTAGGGTTTTTCACATTTTCGCAAGTATGAGAAAAAGGAAATCAAGAATCAAATTTACTGATGATCGAGTCAGATTTGATAATATTGATAGGATCAGATTTCCAAAAAGTATTGACAACAAGCATGAATTTGCACGTTTCGTTGACAACTCTTGCTTTAGAAAATACGAAACACTCAAGGGAATGGGATTTACTACTGAAAAGAAGTTTGATCCTGATGTCCAAAATAAGGATTATGTGAAGTTTGTTCAAGATCGGAATTGGGGAAATCTTTTTGATCTTGAAGGATATTCACCTGATATGGTAGGAGTGTTCTATGCCAATATACACAATGTTGATCACAAAAAACTCAACTTTGTGACTTTTATTGGTCGAGGAATCTATTATGTTGATCGTAAGAAAATTTCTAATGATATTGAGTACAATGTGGAACGTAACTTTATTACTGGAGTTGAAATTGAACACGATACCATTTCAACATGTCTCATTGGAAAGAAGGCTACCTGGGAAAATGATAGATTACCAACAAAGGATATACCCTTTCATCTGAGGGTTTTCGGTAAACTTTCCTTAGCAACCATATTTGCAAGTACAAGAGATAAGTCAGTTTGGGATAAGACGTTTCTTGAATTCGTTTATTTTCTGTTGAAAGAAGATTATCAAATAGATATCTGTGGAATCATTGTCAGCCAAATGATCAAGATATCATATTCTATCTCTTCTTTTGGTATCAAGAGACATCTCGGTTTCCCGTGTATAATTACCAAAATTTTTGAATTGATCGCAGGAGATGACTTTGATGATATGATGAGCATTAATGTTGTGACTGATAATACTATAAGTCAAATGATTGGGGAACAAACCGCAATGAATGAGTTAAAATAATTTCATCAAATTCTAACAACAAGTCTCTTCTTGTTCATCTTTAAAATCTTGTTAAACAACTTGAATGTTTTCAGAAACAGCTGGGCGTTGCTGCTCGAAAAGATCCAGAAACTCTTAAAGGAATTAAAAAAATTGAATCAAAATTTTGGAACCAAGAATCGAAAAATGAAGAAGAGCGACAAAAAGTACTTGATCCCAAGGAATGTTCTTCCCAATGATTGAGTTACAAAGAAAAATAAAAATAGACAGTAGTTTTTGATTTCTTTCATTAAAGTCTATTATGAATAAAACTATCTTATTATGAATAAAATTGTTTGGTTTATAATTTTTCTTGTGATAGTTTTTGATTTACATAACCTGTGATTGAATGCTTTATCGTATTGCTATGTATGTGTATGGGATGTTTGATTTCGGTTTTCTAATCTTGATATTCGATCTCATATGTTGTGAACCCTTATGGTTTGGGTGACTTTTTGGTTTAGCAGGATTAAGTTCTATCCCATGTTGGTAGGCTTTATCAAAGGATCATGAGGGGTTCTGATTGAAACAATATGTGAAAAAGTCACAATATGTTGAATCGTTTGGTTTAGCATAAAAGCATATGTGTTTCAGGGTTTTCAACTTTTGCTTGCAATAGTTAAAAACCGGTTTTCAACCTTTCTCTGGTAAAGGTTGGTTGTTGTTATTCTTTTGTTTTGCATAAGGATCACAACATAATGATATTTCGATAACAATTCTCCCTGGAAGAATATGCAAACATATTGGAGAAGAGGATGCGAAATTTGAGGTAACGACTTGTTAGTTAATCGTTTTCCTGTTTAAGAAAAGCCTGAATTTATTGCGTATATTTATTGCTTTTGCTTAACAAAATTTCGGTACAATTAATGTTTTATTCCATTATTTGTGTATGGATATGTGTGTGATTCAATTGTTTCCGGTTAAGAAAAACTGTTGTTATATTGCTTTATTGTTTGGTATCAATTGTTTAGGCTTACAAAATTTCGGTGCAATTGCGGTTCTTTAATGTCTATGTTGTTTCAATTGCTTCCGGTTGAGGTAAATAATTATGCAAGTTGATTTATTTGGTTTGTATGAATTATTTATGGCTTAACGAAAGAAAAGGTTTACGGGATGAATTTATTAGTCCAATTCAATTCCGGATAAGAGAAACTAAGTTAATTCTAATCGTAGTTAGACTTATCAAAGTGGAGGTTTCGGTTATTCAAGTCTAATCGAATGCCTTAACAAGAAATGCTAGTTAACTAACCTAGTACTTATCTTGTTTAAAAGTTAAAGGTCTAAGTTATATGGATAATTAGAACCTGATGAGAAAAATAGAGTTATCTTTATTTTGGTCTTATCGAAAAAGCGATTGTATTTGTACAATCGGTTTAGCAAAGGAACTAAGGTGCTTAGTCGATCTTTGGTTTGCTAAACTATTAGGAAAAATTGCTTCGGGCAATTGTTTCCTTGGTAACATATCAAAACAAAATTACTTTGTGGTTTCGGTTTTGATATTGGTTATCAAAAATGGTATATGGAACCCTCGTGCTTAACTCTTATAGGTTTGCAAGTTTATTTTGAGATTTGTAAGATCCTTTATGTTTGTCCTTTATTTGCTCGTACCTTTGTCATTTTGTGACAAAAAGGGGGAGAAATATATGGAGTAAAAAATTGATACTGGTATTGATTTATATTGATTGGTATCACTAAGGGAAATGACATTGGTGCTTAAACATTTATCTAACGAAAGAGTAAAGCATAGACTAAGGGGGAGTAGCATATCATATGATACTTGTAGTTATATGGACTACAAAGGAATAACAAAGACGTGCATCTTGATAAAATCTACTTATCTTACCTGTAGGGGGAATATTAGCTTTGTTATTATAATGTCAACAGTGGCATTTATGGATTGAATGTATACATGTTATTATGTTGTTGAATTTTGGAATCAAGCGTATGTGTAATGAATTCTTGTAATTTGTTTATCCATATGATGTAATAGTTTCATCACTAAAATTGAAAAAAGGGGAGATTGTTAGAGCATAGCTCGGTTGAACCCACCGAGCGTTGGTATGTCAAGTTTGGTTGTCATATTTTAGTGAACCAAAACTCATTTAAAGAGTCGCTTGATTATGTACTAGAGTCAACTTTGTATAGGTTAGCTTGAAGGTATTAGGATATGAGACATTACAAGTATTGCGAAGACTTGAAGAAGTGAAGAAGTAAGGAACTACAACGACAACATCATCCTTCCACTTGAGGTTAGTGATATTTAACTTGAACTGTTTCATTCCCTAACATATCTTTCAAGTCGTGCATATTGAAAACATAACTGCGAAGCATGAATTATTACACTCTAGTTAGACGTGGTATTAAGGAATACAATACGAAGTATAACGCTTATCTTTTGAACTTCGTATATAAGACATCAACATAATCGTTTGAATGCTATTGTGATTATGTATGGGTATGAGGTGAAGATTTCATCCTAGGAAACAATGTTTTACATTAGTTTTAGGAAGTAAATTCATGAACTTGTTTCGTGAATCAAAGGGAAATCACTAGGCTTATTGGTATTGTTATTCATTGCATATCTTTTGAATTACCAATATGTGTGATTAGTATAACCGCTCATGACTTGTTTATGTTCTTGGTAAAACTATTCACAAGGCCTGACTTTTGTATTGGTATGACTTTTATTAGTGAAACCGATCTTAAGTAATCACCTGAGATGGTATGAACGATTTAGTTTTATTGGTATGACCAACTCTAGGCAAAGGGGAACCAATACTATGAAGAGGTGCAACCAATCACAAAAGGGGAATCGATCCTTGTAAGAGGTGCAACATGTTTTTAGTAGATAGGGGAACCGATCCTATGAACATGTGCAACAAGTTTTTAGTGAAAGGGGAAACGATCCTATGGACATGTGTAGCTTAAATACAAGTAGTTACCATAAGTATGTGGGGAGACGATCCTAGTACCTAGTCAACCAAATTTTTGGAAAGCTAGTGTGACTATGCACAATACTCACATGGAGGTAGAACCGCAACTTGTTTTGGTAGAACCGTGAAACCCTTGATTTGTGATTGAGTGTTCTTAATCAATCACATAGTTCTTGAAAGTCAAATGAACCAATTCTAAACTCGTTTGGAAGTGTGGCAAATCGGTTTCAAGATTGTAAGTATGAAAGAGGACTTACAAAGTAAAGATGTCGACATACTTTGAACATGTGCAGTAACGCTTATCTTTTATTGTTCAAAGATATTCCTTAATATCTAAAGGAAAATCCCGGATCGAAAAATAAGTTGAGAATCTTTTAATTAAGGTTTTTAATTTTATTTTTGGAAAATGAAAATTGGTAATGTGCATTTACTAATTGGAGATTTTCTAAGAGATTTTTGGTCAATATTTGGACAAAGCATTTCCAAGAATATGGAAACTGAATCTAGAATATATTGCATATCTTGAGAATATTTTCGGTTTTGGAAATTCCTTGCTCTATGAATATCAAAGTTTGCGTTTCTAGCAAACTAATCCTCAGAGCCAGCAAAACTACCTAGTTGTGTTGTTACTGGTGGAGGCGCCTATTCGGAGAGGAAAGTAACCTAATTAGGTGAAATCTCTTACGGTCGCGCAGTTTAAAGACTTCTTTGGGATTGAGAAGCTTTATTAGTACCGTTGGTGGGAAACTAGATAATTGCGGTTTATTATTAGTTTTCGATTGATTTGATTGACTAACTGAAAAAGCGGGGGTCTAACAACCACACCTAATATTTCGCTTAGAAATCTGTATGGACAAACTTCAATATACTTTCTAGAGAATCAACTAGACAGTCAGACTCAATATAGATAAAAGTACATCAAATAGTTTTGTATCTCAATCTCTCGATTTGATCTATACTCAAGCAAATAGATATCTGCGAGTCTTTATCAAAGAGAGATAACTCGGATGGTACCAAAGACCTATATCCAAGTTTCAATCAATTTAAATCAACAACCAAAAGGTAGGATATTCTAATTGATTGAACAACGCACAACCTGTGATATTTCAATTATATAACAAAATATAATGCGGAAAAGAAATAACACAGACACCAGAATTTTGTTAACGAGGAAACCGCAAATGCAGAAAAACCCGGGGACCTAGTCCATATTGAACACACACTGTATTAAGACGCTACAGACACTAGCCTACTCCAAACTAACTTCAGTCTGGACTGTAGTTGAACCCCAACCAATATCACACTGATGCAAGTACAGTTATGCTCCTACTTATCTGATTCCAGCAGGATACTACGTACTTGATTCCCTTGGCTGATCTCACCCACAACCAATAGTTTCTACGACCCAAAGTCGAAGACTTTAATAAACAAATCTGTATCACACAGAAAAGTCTACAGTAATAGATAAATCCGTCTCCCACGAATATACCTACGAGTTTTGTTCCGTCTTTTGATAAATCAAGGTGAACAGGAACCAATTGATAATCCGGACTTATATTCCCGAAGAACATACTAGTATTATCAATCGCCTCACAATAGTCTTAATCGACGCAGCGAAAAAAAAAATTATGGAATCACAAACGATGAGACGAAGATGTTTGTGATTACTTTTTATCTTTCCTATCGGAGATAGAAATCTCAAGCCAACTATTAAAATTGTACTCGTACGATAGAAACAACAAGATCATATCACACAACTACAAGAAAGTAATATCGGTCTGGCTTCACAATCCCAATGAAGTCTTTAAGTCGTTAACCTGGTTTAGAAGAACAAACCAAAGGTTAAAGGAGCATCGACTCTATCTTAGCACAACTAGTATCACACAGAATGTGTGGGGATTAGGTTTCCCAGTTGCTAGAGTTCTCCCTTATATAGTCTTTCAAATCAGGGTTTGCAATCAATGTTAGCTTGGTAACAAAGCATTCAATATTCACCGTTAGATGAAAACCTGATTATATTCAAGCTAATATTTATCAACCGTTAGATCGAAAACATAGCTTGTTATACACAAATGAAATGCACGTTTCTTGGCTTGTGTATACCCAAACTTGTACATTAGTTGGTTCAACAATAGCTAACCAAATGGTTAGCCATATGATTATTTTCATATCAACCATATTCGTATTCACCATAACTAGTTCAAATGACTCAAATGAACTAGTTAGAAAGTTGTTCAATTGCAAGGAAATCTTGTGTACTACAAAAGACACAATTGAAGCAAAACGATGTGATTCACTTGAATCGGTTCATGAACTATATATCCACGGTTTGAAATTGCATTCCTTACTTAATATGAATAAGTTCACAAACATCGCTTTTAGATATAACCTACTCAAGTTCGCGGACTTAAGTTCCCGAATGGAGTTTACAAACTACAGCAGAAATTCTCGGGTTTGAGAACTTCGCCAGTTCGTGGACTAGGTTTACGGACTGAGTTCACAGACTGGGTTCGCGAACTGAGTTCACGGACTTAGTTCATGCACTATTCCGTTTCACTTGATCAACAAAGTTCTCAAATTTCGGTTCAAGGAATAAGGACTTATACATATATGTGTTTCCACAACAATGCTTATATCCTCCAATGGTTATATAATCTAAACTCTCATTTCAATCATTGAAACATTTCAGAGGACGTTATATAGTTGTTATTCACAAATCATTTTCCGTCAAAGAAATTTTCAAAGTGATTGAAACATAACATGACTTTCGTCACTAGGTAAAGATGAACTTGGCTAAAGCGAAAGCTTACCAACACATATTTCGAGAAATAGATAGGCGACATAAACTCGGCTCGAAATACCAAATTTGTATAATCTAAGCCTATATAGCAAAACGACTTTTGTCTCAATATAGGAGATAAATAGACTTTTGAGTGATAGATAAGTTCAAGTATCCACATACCTTTTAGTATATGAAGATCCTCCAGTTCCTTGAGTATTCCTTCGTCTTGTATGATGATTTCCATGTAGTTCTTGAGCTAAACTACACTTTCTATCCTAGTCCGAGACCTTAGATATAGTAGACTAGAAATCAAGACTTATAGTTTTGATCACTAACATTGACAAACATGCTTGAGATAGCAACGCATGCGAGTTCGACCGAGCAATGCTCTAACAATTTCCCCCTTTGTCAATTTTAGTGACAAAACTACCAATGCATATGAAATAAAAAAATATATAAATAAACTTTTGTAGCTCCTATTCCACATGCCTAATCTTCAACATTACTCGAAATCTTCGTCACTTCCAAGTACTCCAATGATACCAAAGGTTGTAAGTTTATCATCATCGTTGTTAAAAATCCGTAGCTATAACAACGAGAAAACAAGAATTCTCAATCATTGTTATATAATGTCATAGTATCATTACACAGCGTCAAAGTTCAATTGTATCACAACTTTAACAACAATACTATGGTGATATGTCACTTCTCCTTAGTCAATACTCCATCTCACATGGAAACCACTCCTCCTTACATAATGATCCGAAAACCATATTTTTTTTGTAGTGTAAACTACATATTAATTCTCCCCCTTTTTGTCAATAAAATTGGGAAAGGTACAAGAACAGGATCCTAATGAAATTTCCGAAAGAGACATTTCATGACCAAAATAAAGCATATATCATCTTATTTAGATGCAATCATAAAGCCGAAAATAAATGCATTCATCAAGGAGTCTATAAAGATACAAGATAACCCCTATAATATTACACAGCCGCACTCCTCACAAATATTTGGCAATTAAGCACAAGTTCAATTAAGAACTCTCCCCCACAAAATGTCATTCCCAAAGAACAACAAGAGCGACCTTAATTTCAAAAAAAGAGAAGGATTTCTTTGGACATAACAAATCACATACAAGTATGAATTTGAATCCAAAATATTCAATTAAATTAACCATAAGGGAACCCATGATTAATTTAATCAAACATGCTCAACATAAGTAAACTTATGGAGACTTAAAAACACTCAATTAGATTAATCACAAGAAATCCCATAATTAATCTAATCAAAATACAAAACTAAACTAATCACAAAAGTAATCAATTTAATTGGTCATGCTCGACACAAAGTATCTCATGGAACAACAACTATGCGAAGACAATGACTCAGTCGATAGAGATCAACATAAGACACCTTATGGAACAACACAGTATGTACACAAAAATTGTGGATCATAGATCAAACTTATACCGTGGAATAAGCAAGGACTCATTCTATTTTCCATCACCATTTGCACAATGACATTCAATAGACATAATCCTTGAACACAAAAGATTTTAACCTATCTTCCATCAAAAATTGACATAATAGGCTTAACTTTTGTATTTGTCAAAAGTCCATTCATTCTTTTATCAATACATACATATCAATTCATGAAAGACTTTACTTTTGACAAAGTATGGGACAATCAAGTTCACGGACGCAAACATACATATCCCATAACAATATTGCAATATATAAAACCATAAGGATTAATACTGCAAAAATCATCTTCCAAACAATTTTTAGAATTTTAAACAAATAAATCTAAAACATTGAAAATGAATACGTTCGGCAATAGCTATGTGAAATCACAATAATTTCTATTCCAAACTCTAGTAATCCTTCTCAAAAACAAGAATAAATTCTCATAAGAAATTTCCTAGGCATCAAGACAAACTCGTAATGCACATATAAGATGATTTTTCCTTAGAAGGTAGAATCAATATTTTTCACCCGGATTTACACCAAGAATAGCTACCAAAGGCGTATAAAAATATTTTCACAAAGAAGAACATACAAAGTCATTAACAACCATGCACCATAGTTCACAAAGGATGATTGCGAACATTCAAGAATCCCATAATAATGCGTACTAATGCCCATTCTTGAACTTCCTTCTTTGTGATTCACCAAAAACATTCTTGTAAAAGCTACAAATTAGCTTAGAAGAGTATTACTCCAAGTGCCCAAGTCCGACAGAAGTGGAACAAGTGCGACAAAACGGAGCAAAACACTCAAAAACAAGAGAAGGGACAAAAACCAAACTTAACTCATCCAAATACAATAATTATCATATCCATTTTGAGTAGAATTGAAAGAGGAAGATAATGAAAAAAGAATGAGGTCATTCCGAGTTCGGACGAAGAAGTTACGGCCAAAACAAGTTTACTGAATATCGACGTCTACAGGTAAGTATGCATACGGGTTTGCAAACGAATTTTCGTGACCTGGAGCAGTATGCAAACAGGTATGCGTACTTTAGTCCATGGATTTTGATTTTAAATGATGGTATGCACACCAGTTATGTGTACCATGAAGTCTAAACATCCCGAACTACTATTTTCAAACCTAAACATTTAAGAACCTTAAACACGGATCAAGTTAGGTAGAAAGAACGATAAGAAAGGTACGTAGATCATTATAAAACCACAGATCTTGCTCAGATTTATAGAAATACCTTTTTAGAAGAATCCAGTCGAATTATACAGCCTTATCGAACATAATCTGTGTGCCCCAATTCTCGTTCTTCCTTCACCGTATACATAGCAGGGCATTCCTTGGTGAAGGGTCACTTACAACACAATCAAATTGCATTGGGGTGAACAATGTCTTTCTCACCACAAGCGACCTTTGGATTATCATGAAAGAGATCGATTTTAGAGACTTTCATATCCAATTCCATTTTTCCAAAAACCTTGCTAAGTTCCAACATCATGGATACTGTGTGTTCTCCATTGTCATGGAATTTTCTTGAAGATCATTCCTTTTCACACTCAAAGCATCATTGGATTTCTTTGGTACCCACTTCTGAGTGCGTTTAGGAACAACAGGAACCTTCTTCCCATTACTCTCTTCAAGATTTCTCATAAGAGAATTGGATTGACTATTCTTTTGCAAGTTAGTCTTTCTTCAATTGGGAGCATCGGATCTTGTCTTAGTGATAGACACATTTTTGTGTCCGAATTGTCCTCAGTGTCTCTATTACTAGTGCTTGATTTTGTACTTATTATGGTGTTTTTATGTTTGTGTAGGTGTTTTTGGAGAAATACACTTGTGTGGAAAAAGTTGCTCAAAAAGTGTTATTTGGACCCCCGGAGGACATTTGCTATACAGACCCCAGATTTGGCTAAGGGGCACCCAGGGCAAATTCATCCTCAACACCCAATTACTAAGGGGAACACTACCTGTTATTTGCACCCCCAGGGCGCCACCTGCTATTCGCACCCCTGTCGTGGATAAGGGGCAGGTCATCTCCTACATTTCAAGTTCTGGTTTTGGCGGGAAATGGTGCTCTTCAGGTGGCAGAATTAGGATTCATAGTCTGGGGGTGTTTTAGAAGGACTTAATGGCTGAAATTTCGTGGGACGTCTTGATTAAGCTTAACATGCGTTGTATGATCAACGGTTTTGACCAGAATTGGCTATAATGGTGGAGTTGAAGAAAAACATAATCTCGGGTTTATCTTCAAACGGAAGGATCTGTTTCGAATTCTGAGGAGTTTGAGAGAGAATCAATCACTAGGTTTGGTTGCTTTGGGCCTGTTTCATCTAAACAGGATTGGTAAGTCCATCAAATTCGAAGCAATAGGGTTGCAACGTGGGATTGAAGTGAAACAAAGGTTGAATAATACTCGGGATTCTGTTGGGCTGTGTTGGAAAGATTGCGAGTGTTTTCAACGTGTTGACTCATTCTTTCATGTGTTGGCAGCATGTTTGAAGCATTTAGTCATTGGTTGACAGCGTCAGAAGACTAGAAAGGAAAGAAAATATGTCGAGGATATATTCTTTTACTACCGACTAATGGAGGAATATTTGGAGTGATTGAGCGAGATTTGTTGGTGTTGCTGGCTATATAAAGGGTGATGGTGTTGCAGAGAAAGAAAACGGAGAGTTTGGGAAGGATTTGGAATATCACAGAGGCGAAATACGATCACCATAGAAACCTGCTTCTGCTGCTACTCATCTGAAGAACACGAAGAACATACCATCCAAGACAGTCGTTTTTCAACAGTGGAAACGACACACAGGCGTGGGTCGAGAGCTACAGAATCAGCGACAGTACTGTTCTATCGTTCTTTGGTTTGCAAAAATTATAAGCGTTGCAAACCCGGTTTTGAATTATTTCTCCCTTTTCATCATTTGTAAACACCATTTGAGCAATGAAATCAATTTTTGAGCGTGTTTCCAACATGATAATAAGCTAAATCTCCCACAACCAAAGCAATGAGGAAGCTATTTACGCATGAATAATTGGTAACTATTTTTTATTTTCTCTAATTTATAATTCACTCAATCACTGCTTTTGCAGAGTTTTAAATTGTTTGCATAATTTTCTTAATTAGTTGTGATTCAATCTGATAGGTTATACTTTGTTTAGTCAGTTGATAATCTATGCTTAGGGAATACAATTGATATTTGAGAATTTGCCTGATTATTTTTGAATTAAGAAATAAGGGACTTAAAAGATAATTAGAGTTTTGGATCATTTGCCAAAATTTATTCATGTGTGACAGTGAGATCAGTGTCTTGGTTATTCCTAATAATCTTGAATTAAGTTTTGTTTGTCTTTAAATTTCATTAAATCTAAAATCTTTTGCTTTCACAAGTCTCAACGAACCTATTACTACTACAACAACTTGAAATCACATCACTTATTCTTTACGAAGTTATCCTTTTGATAACCATTACGATTGTGAAAAGGATTCGTATGACGTTTATAGGCAAATCTAGATTTATCACAGCATTGATTCCTTTTCCTAAAGGTTGGACAGCTACAACCTGTGGCGTTAAGGGGATTAGTCTTAACATATGATCTTGGTTTCAAAACTTCTTGTGATGCCCAAACAAGAACATCATGAAGTTTCTCATTCCTTATACGGAAACGACATCTCCTTTCCAGGTGACCTTTATTTCCGCAATAGTGACAAACATAAGGAATGTTCTTACCTCGATCCGTGTGTTCTAACTTTGGAGGTTGATATACTTTTCTCTTTCGAACCTTAATTACCGGTGAAGGTATTTCACTTTTTCCATCAGTGGAAACCTTTTGTTGAGAAGCATCACTAGCATTGACAAATTTTACCTCTTTGCTAGTACTTGGAGCATCTATTCCCTTATAGCCCAATCCTCGTGTATCACGATGATTTTTACTTGCTCCTAGCATAGTGTTTAATTTGCTTGAAATAATATTGAACTTTTTCAAGTCATCTTCCAACATCTTGATTTTATCAAGAGCAGTAGTTAAATTATCCTCAAGGTGTTTTTCTCGAGGGAGATAAGCGCTTTCTCTGTCGTCAAAACTTGTTTGCTGGGATTTAATCCTTGCTTCAGATTTTGCAAGTTTCTCTTCCAACAAAAAATACTTTTGATAGAGATTATCACATTCAAGTGACTTCATACGTAGGTTTTCCTCAGAATCCTTGAGGATCGATTTGATAGAGCAATTCGAAACATAAACACCTGCGTAACATCTTCTCAATTTCTTGTTTTCTCGACAGAGGGGACTCAGAAGAGGAGTGACATTAGAAGTTTTCATCATCTTCTTTTCTAACGAATTCAAAACCTTCACATACTCAGAGACTTCCTCATCAACATCTCTGTCAATATCTGAATCACCTTCATCAAAAAGTTCATCCAGCTGTTCTTCTAGGAATGTTTCCCAAACTTCAACAGGTTTTACATTAAGAGATATGTTTAGATACTAACCTAGATGTGACAGTCCTCTCCGGTGAATCCAAGCTTTGAAGATCATCTGGTAGTTCATGAACATGTACGTTATTAGAGATAGACTCGTCCATAATCAGATCGCTACAAACACAGACTGATAATGTCTTTAAACGTGTTTGCCTGCTCTGATACCAATTGAAAAAGCGGGGGTCTAACAACCACACCCAATATTTCGCTTAGCAATCTGTATGGACAAACTCCAATATACTTTCTAGAGAATCAACTAGATAGTCAGACTCAATCTAGATAAAAGTGCATCAAAGAGTTTTGTATCTCAATCTCTCGATTTGATCTATACTCAAGCAAATAGAAATTTGCGAGTATTTATCAAAGAGAGATAACTTGGATGGTACCAAAGACCAATATCCAAGTGTAAATCAATTTAAATCAACAACCAAAAGGTCGGATATTCTAATTGATTGAACAACGCACAACCTGTGATATTTCAATTATATAACAAAATATAATGTGGAAAAGAAATAACACAGACACCAGAATTTTGTTAACGAGGAAACCGCAAATGCAGAAAAACCCCGGGACCTAGTCCAGATTGAACACACACTGTATTAAGCCACTATAGACACTAGCCTACTCCAAACTAACTTCGGTCTGGACTTTAGTTGAACCCAAACCAATCTCACATTGATCCAAGGTACAGTTATGCTCCCAAATTTCTGATCTCAGCAGGATACTACGCACTTGATTCCCTTAGTTGATCTCACCCACAACCAAGAGTTTCTACGACCTAAAGTCGAAGACTTTAATAAACAAATCTGTATCACACAGAAAAGTCTAAAATAATAGATAAATCCGTCTCCCATGAATATACCTACGAGTTTTGTTCCGTCTTTTGATAAATCAAGGTGAACAGGAACCAATTGATAATCCGGACTTATATTCCCGAAGAACAGGCTAGTATTATCAATCACCTCACAATAGTCTTAATCGATGCAGCGAAAAAAAATATTATGGAATCACAAACGATGAGACGAAGATGTTTGTGATTACTTTTTATCTTGCCTATCGGAGATAGAAATCTCAAGCTAATTATTACAATTTTACTCGTACGATAGAAACAACAAGATCAGATCACAAAACTACAAAAAAGTAGTATCGGTCTGGCTTCACAATCCCAATGAAGTCTTTAAGTCGTTAACCTGGTTTAGAAGAACAAACCAAAGGTTAAAGGAGCATCGACTCTATCTTAGCAAAACTACTATCACACAGAATGTGTGGGGATTAGGTTTCCCAGTTGCTAAAGTTCTCCCTTATATAGTCTTTCAAATCAGGGTTTGCAATCAATGTTAGCTTGGTAACAAAGCATTCAACATTCACCGTTAGATGAAAACCTGATTAGATTCAAGCTAATATTTATCAACCGTTAGATCGAAAACATAGCTTTTTATACACAAATGAAATGCACGTTTCTAGGCTTGTGTAACAGTACCCAAACTTGTACATTAGTTGGTTCAACAATAGTTAACAAAATGGTTAGCCATATGATTACTTTCATATCAACCACATTCTTCTTCACCATAACTAGTTCAAATGACTCAAATGAACTAGTTAGAGAGTTGTTCAATTGCAAGGAAATCTTATGTACTATACAAGACACAATTGAAGCAAAAACGATGTGATTCACTTGAATCGATTCATGAACTATATAGCCACGGTTTGCAATTGCATTTCTTACTTAATATTAATAAGTTCACAAACATATCTTTTAGATATAACCTACTCAAGTTCGCGACTTAAGTTCCAGGATGGAGTTTACAAACTCCAACAGAAATTCTCGGGTTTGAGAATATCGCCAGTTCGCGGACTGGGTTCGCGGACTTAGCTCACGCACTACTCCGGTTCACTTGACCAACAAAGTTCGCAAACTTCGGTTTAAAGAATAAGGACTTATACATATATGTGTTTCCACAATAATGCTTATATCCTCCAATGGTTATATAATTTAAACTCTCATTTCAATCATTGAAACATTCTCAGAGAACGTTATATAGTTGTTATTCACAAACCATTTTTCGTCAGAGAAATTTTCAAAGTGATTGAAAGATAACATGACTTTCGTCACTAGGTAAAGATGAACTTGGCTAAAGCGAAAGCTTACCAACACATATTTCGATAAATAGATGGGCGAGATAAACTCGGCTCGAAATACCAAATGTGTATAATCTAAGTCTATAGCAAAACGACTTTTGTCTCAAGATAGGATATAAATAGACTTTTGAGTGATAGATAAGTTCAAGTCTCCATATACCTTTTAGTCGATGAATATCCTCCAGTTCCTTGAGTAGTCCTTCGTCTTGCATTTTCTCGCTGACCCATCATGAAAAAGTTATGATGATTTCCATGGAGTTCTTGAGCTCAACTACACTTTCTATCCTAGTCCGAGACCTTAGCTATAGTAGACTAGAAATCAAGACTTATAGTTTTGATCACTAACATTGACAAACATTCTTGAGATAGAAACGCATGAGAGTTCGACCGAGCAATGCTCTAACACTAACGGTTGTTGAAATTTGATTGTACCTAGTTTGTTTATGCTTGAGAATCTTCTCTTTTGATATAAGATTCACGCAAACTAGATCGAAGTTTCGACGGGGATATTTATATTGTTTGTAGTTCTAACGACATCTTGTGATAATCCATTGTTAACAGACTCCGTTCTGTGCATGATTGATCACAAGAGATTCAAGTTGATTGTGTGCAGGTGTTTATTGAAGATCTAAGAAGATTTTGAATACAAAGAAGACTTTGAAGATTTCTGATTTGAGTTCATAATCTTTCGTATGCACAATACTTATTTCGATTAAAGAGGATGTTAGAGCATAGCTCGGTTGAACCCACCAACAGTTGGTATATCAAGTTTGGTTGTCATATTTTAGTGAGCCAAAACTCATTTTAGTGTCGCTTGATTATGTACTAGAATCAACTTCGTATAGGTTAGCTTGAAAGTATTAGGATATGAGACATTACAAGTATTGCGAAGACTTGAAGAAGTGAAGAAGTAAGGAGCTACAACGACAACATCATCCTTCCACTTGAGGTTAGTGATGTTCGACTTGAATTGTTTCATTCCCTAACGTATCTTTCAAGTCGTGCATATTGAAAACAAAACTGCGAAGCATGAATGATTATACTCTAGTTAAACATGGTATTAAGGAATACAATACGCGGTTTATTGCTTAACCATTAAACTTTATAGATAAGACATCGACATAATCGTTTGAATGATATTGTGATTATGTATGGGTATAAGGTGAAGATTTCATCCTAGGAAACAATATTTTACATTTGTTTTAAGGAAGTAAATTCAAGAACTTGTTTTGTGAATCGAAAGAGAAATCACCAGGCATTATTGTTATTCATTGCATATCTTTTGAACTGCCAATATGTGTGATTAGTATAACTGCTCATGACTTGTTTATGTTCTTGGTAAAACTATTCACAAAGGCCTGACTTTTGTATTGGTATGACTTCTATTAGTAAAACCGATCTTAAGTAATCACCTGAGGTGGTATGATCGATTTAGTGTTATTGGTATGACCGACTCTGAGTAAAGGGGAACTGATCATAGTAAGAGGTGCAACCTATCACAAAGGTAGGGGTGTAAATAATACCCGAAAGTACTCGACCTGCCTGTACCTGCCCGAGACCGCCTGTACCCGAAGTAGCCCAAAGCCTATTATGGCCCGTCATGGGCCACCCGGCCCGTCCTGGATTAATTTATTGGGCGGTATCGGGATTTGCAATTAATTATGATGCCTGTCCTGATACCCGGTCTGGTGCCCGGCCTGAAAGCCTTTTATGGGTCATTAATCATTTAATATCCTCTTAAAAAGACTTAAAAGTTACCATTTTATAATTGTCAATTTTGTGTCAAGAAAAATAAAATATATAGTTGTTTTTACTTATAAATAACCTTTTCAAAACATTAATGGTAATATATTTTCTTATTAGAAAGTTTGTTGTACTCTATTTAATTATTTATTATAGGCTAAAATTAAAAGTTTTTCATTGTAATTTAAATATAAAATAATACTATCAGTTACGGTATACAGTGATAGAAAGGAAAGGATATTGTATTAAAAATAAATAAATTTAATACCATTTATTTGAAAATTTAAACTTAAAATAAAACAGAAAAAAATTCAAAATAGTGGCATGTCCGGCCCGATCTGGCCTGCTGTATAAAAAGTGGGCTTTGGGCGGTCTTTGGGTAGCAAATTATCCAATTTTACCCCGCCTGCCCGGCCTGAATTTGTTTACGGGATCACAAATATTAAGCCTGGCCTGCCCGGTCTGTCTTAGTTTTTGGGCCGGGCGGCCTGGCCTGCCCGAATTTACACCCCTACACAAAAGAGAATCGATCCTTGTATGAGGTGCAACAAGTTTTTAGTATAAAGGGGAACCGATCCTATGGACATGTGCAACAAGTACAAGTTAGATACCATATATATGTGGGGAACCGATCCAAGTACCTAGTCAACCGAATTTTGTTAACTAGCGTGACTATGCAAAGTACTCACACGTAGGTAGAACCGAAACTTGTTTTGGTAGAACCGTGAAACCCATGTTTGGTGATTGAGTGTTCTTGATCAATCACGTGGTTCTTGAAAGTCAGATGAACCAATTCTAAACTTGTTTTGAAGTGTGGAAAATCGGTTTCAATATTGTAAGTATGAAAGAGGACTTACAAAGTAAGGATGTCGACATACTTTGAACATGTGCAGTAACGCTTATCTTTAATTGTTCAAAGATATTCCTTAATAGCTAAAGGAAGAAAATCCTGGATCGAATAAAATAAATTGAGAATCTTTTATTTAAGGTTTTTAATTTTATTTTTGGAAAATGAAAATTAGTAATGTGCATTTGCTAGTTGGAGATTTTCTAAGAGATTTTCGGTCATTATTTTGGAAAAAGCATTTCCAGGAATTATGGAAACCGAATCTGGAATATATTTCATATCTTGAGAATATATTAGGTTTTGGAAATTCCTTGGTGTCCAAACTTCCTTGGTATATAAATATGAAGTTTGCATTTCGAGCAAACTAATCCTCAGATACAACAAAACTATCTCAGTTGTGCTGCTACTGGTGAAGTTGCCTATTCGGAGAGGAGAGTAACCTAATTAGGCGAAATCTCTTACGACCGCTCAGTTTAAAGACTTCGTTGGGATTGAGAAGCTCTATTAGTACAATTGGTGGGAAACTAGATAATTGCGGTTTATCTTTTGTTTTCGATTGATTTGATTGACTAACGGTGGTTGAACTTTGAGTGCACCTAGTTTGTTTATGCTTGAGAATCTTCTCTTTTGATATAAGATTCACTCAAACTAGATCGAAGTTTAGACGGGGATCTTTAGACTGTTTGTAAATCTAAAGATGTCTTGTGATAATCTATTGTTAACAGACTCCGTTCTTTGCGTGATTGATCACAAGATATTCTAGTTGATTGTGTGCAGGTGTTTATTGAAGATCTAAGAAGATTTGAAGACAAAGAATACTTTGAAGATTTCTGATTTGGGTTCATAATCTTTGGTGTGCACAATACTTGTTTAGGTAAAATAGGATCCAACTATAATCGGTTTATCTTTGTGGTAGATTAGATTGATTAGTTGTGTAGATTGGCATCAGTACAATTCTTTGTGATTAAAAGTATTGATTGCAAAATCTTAACAATTACTTTGGTAGTTGATAATAAGATAGATCTAAGAACCTGACAAAGGAGTTTATTGAGATAAACAGGAGAACCTTTTCTCGAACTCACATCACTTGGTTGAAAAGAGTTGATACCAAACAGATTTATTGTTCCTTTAATGTTTGGAATACGAACCAAAGGAATTGTTCCAAGTACGTGACTTATTACAGGTCGGAGGCGTGGGAATACAGACGGAACTAGGTGAACTATATGTTTAGTTGCTTGGTATCAACTATACGAAGTTTGTTTGATATTGTATAGCAGCTTAATCCTGAGAGTATTCAATTCTGGACAAGGTCCCGGGGTTTTTCTGCATTTGCAGTTTTCTCGTTAACAAAATCTTGTTGTGTGTTTTACTTTTCTATTTCCGCAATTATAATTGTTTTTATTATAATTAGAAGTAAAATACACAAACGTTAATTCCTATTTACTTGATAGTAATCCTATTGTGTTTGGTTAAGTCCGAACCTATTATCAAGTAAACATACTTCTTTGTTGTATTGTCTCGATCTCTTATCCATAGACGATCACACGAAGTGTGAACCGATTAGTTGTATTTTCTCGACTCAGTCCATATACAATCACTTTCGGAGAAAGGACTTACATGTGGAAAAGTTTTAGATTGACATATATTTGGGTACCCTCGTCTTTTCACTTGGCCATATTTCATCTCTTCAAATTGTTTACAACGTGATTGTTTTTCGATGACCCGGAGTATGGATATGACTTGGTCTCTAACTCGGCAGTTATCAGACCGTTCGGTTTTTAGTTTTTGTCAGGTATGACTCGCTAGTTGAGTCAGACCTAATCCCTATCACGGATCCATTTGAGTACAGGAACAAAATTCTCCCTACTTATTGTACAAAGTGGCTGACTCACACATTAAAAGCAAGCACATTGAGCCAGGTCCAAATGAGTCAAATGATTCAGTTAGATCCGGAAACTAAAAAAACAAATTGGGTCAAAGCCCAAAGGATATATTAAAGTTTCAACCTCAAAGAGATCTACTACATACAATCCCAGGTAGCTAGGAAAAGAAAGAATGAAAAATCCACCCACCCCGATGTTGATGAGTTTCGTACTCAGGCCGCTAATATCATCACCCAACAACTTTACCACTATAACAATATGAAAACTATCCCAAATGTTGTTATGGTTGAAGTATGATTAACGTCTTTGAAAACTTCCGGAAACTCATTCAATCCCACTGTAAATTATTTGAGTCGGGTACAATTTTGAATAAATACTAGTATTATCCATTTAGATATATGAAATCTTTAACTTTAATACTCCCCATATTTGTTTAGTCGTCTGGATCTGAATCATCTGGATCAAGTAAAATCACCTGACTCATCTGGATCTGGCTCGATATGTTTATTTTGAGTCAGGTCTGACTCATCTGATGATGTAGTTTTTCAAGTGGTAAATAAAGTTCGTTCAAAGACTTGTAGAGATTGATTTTAGACTTAATACTAGAAAATATATACAAAATACTGTCACGATATCGAGAGGTACTGAGACTCAAGATTCCACCGATTCTCATATTCATGTGGTTCAACTATCAATTCCAGAAAATTATAGCTCATAACATAATAAATATTGACTCTTTATTCTTTGCCAAGGTAGATTTTATAAAAGATTGACTGTAAATCACAAGCATGACGTATCAAAAATACTAATACCATGCATACGCCATCAAACAAAATCACAATCAATTAATAAAAATCATGAATCAATTTAAAATAATGCAAAAGTCATAAAGGAATTAAATAGATTTACCACACACGTAGAGAATGGCTTCCTCCGTCACCCCAGTGTTGGGTTTTAGCTCTTCGTGGTGAAAACACGTTCAAAATAATAATCCATAGCTCAAAAAGGTGTTTTATTGTAGAAGAGGTATAAAGCAGTGTGTTTGTAACAGTTATAATTGTTACATAACCCACTGTTACAGAGAACCCTAACAAAACTGTTGCGAACTCAGAATAATTGTTGAAAAAATTGTTACAAAGCTATTGAGGTTGAAAGTATAGGTCACGGTTTCTGCGACTGTCCAACTGGGTCCTATGTTCTTCAGCTCGTCTTCTTCTTCACCAGCAGAGAAGAAACTCTGCAACTTCTCCTGCAACTCGACGTCTCCTCTGCTTCATCCCCCGAACTCTCGATCCTCTTTGTGACTTGAAGCAACCTTTTTATAGCCAACAGGAACCCTAATACTCGATTTAATTCTCTCTTTTCTTCGGCAGAAAGTCTCGGACTTCTCCACTTTCCAAACTCTTCTCTACGCGTTTCTGAGTTGTACAGGTCATTCCAGTTCCTCTATTAGATTGATACGAATCTCAGGAAGGGTTATCTTCCCTCAAATCACCCGTAACTGCCAAATATAATCTCAACAGACCCCGAAAACTTCTTCCTCCTCTGTTTTCTTCTCGCGGCTTATCCAGCCTCAATTGGTTGAGTCCAATCAATCTACCAGCCCTGTTGTGATCCAGAAAGTCCAGCCCAACAAATATCTGCAATCGAATCTGGTCGAATCCCTTGCAAAATCCAATTCCAAACCTTCACGACTGCTGCCGTTTTTCCCGCCGATTTCCGATTCGAATTGTGAAGAAGAAGAGGCGCCCCCTATCCAGAGTAGGGGTACCTTTAGCAGCTGACTTGGGGTGTCCTGAGGGTGCCCCTTATCCATGCTGAGAGTCCGAATAACAAGTGTCCTCCGGGCACTTTTAGACAACTTTTTGAGCCGATTTTTCCAAAAATATTTATTGGCCAAAAATACCTGCACACGCATAAAACACCATAATAAGTACAAAAATGAGAACTATCAATATATAGAATCGAGACAAATTAGACACAAAAATGTGTCTATCAAATACCCGCAAACTTATTATTTGCTAGTCCTCGAGCAAAACAGAAATAGAAAATAAAATCCAATGTTCTAAAGATGAAATTAAAAGCATGAACAAGGAGAAACTATTACCATTTGAAGCAAAAGAGATAAGGAAAGATATTACCGTGTTGCATGAGATTGGGTTACCTCCCAAGAAGTGCTAAGTTTAACGTCTTCAGCCAGACATAAGAAAGGATTAATCACCTCGTATTATAAAGTAATAGCCGAAATATCTGCGGGTCATCAAAACCAAATAGAGCTATCACAAGTAAAAGGAATCTGCAACATGCCAAGAAAATTAACAAATAAAGTGCACCCTTGTCTAGTTTCCTGTTTAAGACAACTACATCTAGATGTGGTTCAGGTTCAGGCTCTATGAAAGGGTCTAGATAAAATATTTTCATGCGCTGGAATTCCTCAAAGCTAAGGTCCGGTTCAGGTATTAGAGTCTAGAAAAACTCAAGTAAAAACTTAGAAGCACATAATAATAACCTGAATAATTGTGGATCCTTAAAGTCAATCAGTTTTGACTCACACAGCTTACCACAATGAGAGTGGTGGTCTTCCTTAAACAAATGTGTCGACCCTAATCTCCTAAAGTAATTAGGTTTAGTCTCAAAGATTAACAATTGACACATATGAAACTTATACGTTCCCACAATTGGTCGAAAAATATTTGGTGGGAAAACAAAGTCAATCTGGATATCATAGCCTGGGTAAACCACATCAACCAAAGGATGGGTTTCTAACAACTGAACTTCCTTATGGACATCACTAGGTTCAGGAAAATGTGTATGAAGATAATCTTGTAAAATGGTTGAGGCACATATGTCAAGTCCCAAGTGATGGACCTTTCTAATAGTTAAAGCACATGGAGAATGATAATCACCCCCAAACTTAGAGTTTTTAGTGTCTCTAGAAAGACTAGTCACAACTTCCCTAATTTCAAGGTCATTAGACTCCTGAAAATGGTCAATTGATTCTTCTAAGTATGGTTCATCCTCACTCATCTCTACGAGTTCACTTTATTTTTCTAAGACTAATGTTTCTAAATCACTAGACTCTAAAACAATATTCTCAGAAAAAACTCGTTCCTCTAAACCATTATTAGCTTCATAATCAAAAGGAAATACTACATCGTCTAAAACGGGGGTATCTCTAGTTAAATCCTCGTCCTTTTGAATAGGTGAATAATTATTAAAATTATTTGGATTTGAACTAGAAACATTATCATTATTAAGCTCAATGGGAGTAACAAATTCCTGATCACTATGCCTACTTATTTCAAATTCTTCATCAATACTATCCTCATCATAATCATCATTATAATAACATGAAAATGGTTGAACCTAATCTAAACAAGTAGTGTTACCAATTTTATCCTCGTCATCTTGATTATGTGAATAACTATCTTCATTTTCAAAGGCACTATTGGAAACACTATATTGGAAATTAAGAGCAGTTATGTTCTGGGCCTCTAACAAAATATTTTGAGTCGACTCACATGACTTCCTGATTGAATCTAGGAAATAAAGTTCACTCGTTGCATTGCTTTCGTCCATAACTAAGTTATTCATTTCTGCTAACTTACATGTCGACTCAGCTAACTTACGTGTTGACTCTAGTAGAGAGGAATTTTGCTCGTATGACCGGTTGGCGTGTGGATAGTAATTGGGATCACATGGTATGGACCATAACCTTCAAAAGACTGATGTTCCCAACCATTATTCACACTATGGTCAAAGTAGTAACGTCCATTTTGAAACTCAGTCTGATATTCGTTGTATTGGCTATTGTAATACCAGTTCGACATTCTATTGCAGGGGTGTGAGTTGTCAAACAAAATAAAACCCACTGACAGGGGATTCGTGGGTGGATAGAGTCTTACCTCCCATAGCAGACGGGCGATGAACCGTTGAAGACGACTCAGGCCACCGACTCCGATGTCAGTGTACGAACCCGAGGGGCCGAGACAGTATCGTAACTGTCGTCCTTCCCTGCAAACAGTTGATATTTAATTTTGACCCTTCCTTAGGGTTTAAAAATAATGTCCAAGAATGTCCAAAAAATAAAAATGTCCAAAAAGGAAAAGAAAAATTACAAAAACAACACCCTATTTACAGTTTCTAAAAATAAAACAAAATAACTATATACAAAATCTTCTTTTTCACTCCTTTCGGATTCCTCTTTGCTTTCCTTCTTTGGCGATGCTTTCCTTTTATAACACTTTTTCTTCCCTTGTAGCTTCGCTCCAAATCTGAAAAGAATCGAAAAATACCAAAACGCGTAAAAAAGAACAAAAAATAATAAAAATAAAAAGAAACCTAAAACAAATCTAAATACAAGTCCGCGTCGGCGGCGCCAAAAATTGATGTAGTTTTTCAAGTGGTAAATAAAGTTCGTTCAAAGACTTGTAGAGATTGATTTTAGACTTAATACTAGAAAATATGTACAAAATACTGTCACGATATCGAGAGGTACTGAGACTCAAGATTCCACCGATTCTCATATTCATGTGGTTCAACTATCAATTCCAGACAATTATAGCTCATAACATAATAAATATTGACTCTTTATTCTTTTCCAAGGTAGATTTTATAAAAGGTTGACTGTAAATCACAAGCATGACGTATCAAAAATACTAAGACCAAGCATACGCCATCAAACAAAATCACAATCAATTAATAAAAATCATGAATCAATTTAAAATAGTGCAAAAGTCATAAAGGAATTAAATAGATTTACCACACGCGTAGAGAATGGCTTCCTCCGTCACCCCAGTTTTGGGTTTTACCTCTTCGTGGTGAAAACACGCTCAAAATAATAATCCATAGCTCAAAAAGGTGTTTTATTGAAGAAGAGGTATAAAGCAGTGTGTTTGTAACAGTTATAATTGTTACATAACCCACTGTTACAGAGAACCCTAACAAAACTGTTGCGAACTCAGAATAATTGTTGAAAAAATTGTTACAAAGCTATTGAGTTTGAAAGTATAGGTCACGGTTTCTGCGACTGTCCAACTGGGTCCTATGTTCTTCAGCTCGTCTTCTTCTTCACCAGCAGAGAAGATACTCTGCAACTTCTCATGCAACTCCGACGTCTCCTCTGCTTCACCCCCCGAACTCTCGATCCTCTCTGTGACTTGAAGCAACCTTTTTATAGCCAACAGGAACCCTAATACTCGATTTAATTCTCTCTTTTCTTCGGCAGAAAGTCTCGGACTTCTCCACTTTCCAAACTCTTCTCTACGCGTTTCTGAGTTGTACAGGTCATTCCAGTTCCTCTATTAGATTGATACGAATCTCAGGAAGGGTTATCTTCCCTCAAATCACCCGTAACTGCCAAATATAATCTCAACAGACCCCGAAAACTTCTTCCTCCTCTGTTTTCTTCTCGCGGCTTATCCAGCCTCAATTGGTTGAGTCCAATCAATCTACCAGCCCTGTTGTGATCCAGAAAGTCCAGCCCAACAAATATATGCAATCGAATCTGGTCGAATCCCTTGTGAAATCCAATTCCAAACCTTCACGACTGCTGCCGTTTTTCCCGCCAAATTCCGATTCGAATTGTGAAGAAGAAGAGGCGCCCCCTATCCAGAGTAAGGGTGCCTTTAGCAGCTGCCTTGGGGTGTCCTGAGGGTGCCCCTTATCCATGCTGAGAGTCCGAATAACAAGTGTCCTCTGGGCACTTTTAGACAACTTTTCGAGCCGATTTTTCCAAAAATATTTATTGGCCAAAAATACCTACACACGCATAAAACACCATAATAAGTAAAAAAATGAGAACTATCAATATATAGAATCGAGACAAATTAGACACAAAAATGTGTCTATCATCTGACTCAAAAATATGTGAGTCAGTGGTTTGGTCCCATGAGTCAGGAATATTTTGTTATCTGACTCAAATGAGTCCGAGTCAGGGGTTATGTCTGAGTCAGATCTGCCTCAAAATGGAAAACAAACGGCCTGACTGATGACTTTGCCCGAGTCAGGGATTGACTCAGATCCAGACGCCGAGTCAGCCGCAAACAAACAAGGTCTAGTGAGGTAAAATATCACCAGCCAAGTTATTGGGAGCTTAAATATCACTAGCCAAGTTGTTGAAGAAGTGTCACAAGTGTATCTGTTCATCGAATAGTAAAATCATCAAAGTTGTACACTTGTACAGTTGTATTTTATAAATGGATTGATCCCTTGAAGATTAACGTACGTAACTCTGTGCTGAAAGAGTGTCCACTCTAATTCTTCTAAAGACAGAAAATAAAACTGGCATCCCTGTAAATCAACCTAAATTTCTCGCAATCATCAAAATCAAACACATAAGCTGCACAAACTCATTGTCAATTAGATTACAAATATTACAAATTTACAAACATCAATCACATACAGATGCTGCTTGCACGTTCTTACCAAACAAGCCGAAAAATACTAGACAAGAATCTACAAATTTTCTTATACACCACATACAAAAATAACTTACATGCTTAACCAAGAGGCCAACTACCAGCTGCTATTGGGATTCAGCAATTTCTGACACTCAGTAAAATCAGGTGTGTGTAGGGTTCTTCTGTGACTGAGCAATCGACTGCAATTTCTGGTACATAAGAGCAGTTGCATTAGTGAAATCCGACATTGCCCGGAAAAGATCAGGCAAGTGAGTCTTCATGCTCACTGTTGACTTGTCCCTCACCTGCTTGCATTGCTTTCGATAAGCAGCCTCCTCCTCTTCTAACCTATTTTTCACAAGCTCCACCTGAATCTTCCTAGCTGTAATCGAGTCCTTGTGATTTGCATCTTCAGGTCTCTCTATATCTTTGTTCCTATTGTACCAATCCTCGAATGCCCGGGTTTTCCGAAATAATTCCCTACGGGTATCTTCACAAGTCATCCTCAGTTTTATTTCATCTTTTTGATGCATCACTATGTTTTTCATGACGTGAGCGAAACTTGATATCGCACTTCTGCCTAGCTCATCTGGAATCTTCTCTAGGTATTCTTGCCAAGCGAGCAGGAGAGACTGGACTGGCAGACGAACTCTAGGTGGAGATGGAACTTGCTCTTTCAAGCTGCTATCTACAGGGATGAGATTCAGTTTCAACCAGCTGTTCAAGGCTTTGACAAATGCTTTCTTATGGCTCATGACCGCTTTCAATTGCACATACCAGTCTTCCACGACATCATGGAGCTGCACGGTACACTGATGGTGTTTATCGGAGGTTTCTAAAGGGGCATTGGAGGTATCAAGGAATTTAACGTCTGTGACAATCTTCAACTGAATTCTGTGATGTTGATTCATGGTTTCCCACATTTTCGCCATCCTGGAAGAGTTGCGAAAAGATTAGATTGCACGGTTTAAATGCAAATGGCAACAAGGAACACGCCATAATCATTACCAAAGACCAGCAATATATATGAAAGCAACAAATCAAAACCTCCTACATAAGAAAGCTTGCATGGGCAGCAAATTTGTACACTGGAATGCGACTAAATGATAGATGACAAAATTCATACACTATCACAAGAAACATCGCTAATTTCCTATTTTTATCACCTATATAAAGGTGTGAAAATTCAAAAGTAGATTCATTACAGTCACGACATTATCATAATAGTACCTAACAACGAGATGTAAAAGAAAATAGTAAGATAAAACTGAAAGAAGGGTAATAAAAACAAATTATAACGAAATCAAAAGTAGTCACTGACACTTGCACCCATTCATTCACAGTTATATCATCTGCTCCACCTCTCATGATTTCATCTCCAAAACAGCTCATTATGAAATCCGGATTTGAAAACAGGTAAGAGATGAGCAGCCAGAAAGTCGGCCATTCCTAACTTCCAACTCCAAGACTCATCCTGGAGATAAGCAAATTAAATTTCTAACCAAGTATCGAATTGAAGAAAAAAGCATGATGGTTGAGACCCCGGGCCTTTAAACAAGAAACTAGGTAGACCAGTGCCTTGGAAACCAAGATAAGCAGAGAATCAGATGCAAACTTAGTATTACCCAAATCTCCAAAGCTAGACTGACATCATTTACTGCACCTGTTTTACATATTACTTGGGGTAACATGTGCCATATGGCACAGGCAACAGTAATAAAACATCATCTTCTGGAGGATCAATAGCCTCAACTTCAATCCTCCATGTATCATCGAAACCTCATCTGTCAGGTGATCTAATATAGATATATTTAATGTCAATCATCTGTCAGGAAATATGGCAATTTAATGTCAATCATCCTTGGCAAGCACACTTAAACTAAGCTTTTTTTGTAATATCGATTTGCACTACCATAGTTCGTATGCAGTTCAGTTCAAAGAAATATTTTGAGCAGGAAAACTTATCCAATATCAGGATCCTTCACATCCACCTATATCAAATAGTTGATAATTTAGCAGTCTAGCATTCCTTTAAGTGAAAAGAAGACATGCCCACCAATACCCATAATGCAGCCACAATATGTGATGGTTTTCTTCTGCTTCCTACTGTTCTCATAAAAATCTCTCGTCCTACACATTTCTAATTTGCATCTTAATGAATGAAACAAACAAGATGAACCCGATCCAATATATCTATAATAGTTCTCATGAGGCATGAGATTAGAAATAAAATACAAGAGAACCAAAGATATCATAAAAAAAACATTTGGGAACAATGCAGTAAAAGTCATCAAACACAGTGGTTGGTTCCTTGAAAATTTTGGTGGTGTAATATGGAAATAAAGGGCATATCACGCATAAACACACATCAAAGGAAAATCAACAGACCGGCGGTCACCAAATGAAAGATCAAGACTAGTCAACACAGATGTAAAGCAAACACGCCTGCCAAACAATTTTGAGGAAATTACAACTTCAGTAAGGAAACATACCCATCAACAAGGGATACGAGCTTTGGATATAAGTGTTCATCGCGCAAAGTGTCTATTTCTGATACAGTAGAATCCAAGGATTGCATGTCGATTATATATCTTGTATGAAGATGACTTACTGCTGTTTTTGTTTTCTCTAGTGATAAATCACTTGGGTTGCGGCTCTTCTGTCTATTTAGCAAAGCAACCTTTTTTTGATAGTCAAATTTCATTACTTCTCCTACCTGTCCAGCATGAAAGGAAATGGTAAACTCCAAAGACAAGGAAGTACTCAGCCGTCATAATTTATTCATGCTATTATATTTTTGTGTCACGGGAAAACTAGCATACAAAATCCACCTAATTAAATTGTGAAAGATTGAACTAAGAAGTTATGCAAGGACTTCCACCAATGGGCATACCTTTATTTCATCATATAGCTTCTTTTCCCATGCTAAAATTTTATCCAACACACTTGCCAGAGTTTCATCTGTCTCATCCTCATCTTTTTCATCATTTGCATTTTGTAGACCTCGAAAAGACTTATTCCAAGTAATAACCTGCATAACCCTTTTAGAATGATCTATGTGCCCTGCACCATAAAAATAACAAACCATAAATATCTATTGGAAATGGCTTGCCTAATGCGAAACCATTATGACAAAAGTATGTGAAAGGAACCACAAATTTATCAAACAGACTTAAACCCTTTTTCTAATTATGAATCATCAATCACTTATTTAAGAGGTTTTTTGTGTTTCACTTAAAACATTTAGTTTGGAAACATATCCTAATCTCCACCCTATTTAGACCAGTTTCCGAACAATTTATTAAATATTCAAATCTCCAAGCTTTCCTATTTATTGCCAGAATTGTTGCCGTGGTGTGCTACTGACCTACAACTATGGACGCCTATGATAGCCAAGCAATGTAAAACTGAAATATCTAAAATGCCAAGAGATGGGAGCTCAATTCCTGATTTGACCATCTACGTTTAAGACTTCGAGAACATATCAAAATTACCTCGATTATCAGCATAATTAGAGTGGAAGTGCAATCGATTTGCTTCAAGCATCTTCGAGACCTCGGCAGCACTTTGAAAGGCACTAAGAAAATGGTTATCGAGTTCTTTTAGTAAGTCCATCATATTAAGCACTTTACCACTTCTATTGCCCTCAACATCCATAGAACTTGAGTGTACATATTGCTTAGTCTTTTTCACTGGTTTCACTTCATTTGCCTTCTCAACTGGTACCTGAACCTCAATTGTACTACTACTAGTACTAGCATTTCCAGCATCACTGCTACTACTATCAACACGAATATCATTCGATTTCTTAAACCCAGTATCATAATTACTTCTACCATCTCTACTATCATCTTTAAACGATTGAATTTCATCAACTTCACTTAAAGAAGACATGGGCATATCTTGAATAGGAGCAAAAAGATAGTCCATTACCGAAGTTGTATTACTCGATTCCGGTGGTGGAGGTACAGGGTTTCTCGACGGTTCCCGGGGACGAGGTGGTGGTTCTTCTTCAACTTCTTCATTAACAATCTTCCGGCTTCGTCTACGATGAGAAAGCCCGTTCCTCTCATCATCATCTTCATCCTCTACATCAATTTCTTCTTCCTCAATTGTATCACTGGTAGTGGGTTTCAGGTCAGGTTTAGGGATTGAAAATTCAGGCATAGTTGCAGCTCTTTGAAGGGGTTTCGGCGGACCAAAATTAGGTAAAGGGGGTGGTGGTGGTGGAAGAATATCACGAGGTGCAGCAGGTAAAGCAGATGAAGATGGAAGTAAAGTATCCCGGTGAAAAGCATCAACTTCACCTTCACCATAATCACTTAAAGCGGCACCAGTATGCCTGAGAGAGACGGTATATGCAGAGTGTGTTGCAGCGAAGTAGTTCCGATTCTTGACAGCTTCTTTTAAGAATTGTTTTCTATCTTTGCAACGGGTTACTGCTTCTTCGTTTTCTATTTTTGATTGTGCACAACCCATGGTGGCGGTGGTGGAGAGGAGATGGTTGGGGTGGCGTGAACTTGAAATTATCAGGATTTTGGTCTTCTTGGGGCGGTGTAAAATTGGAATTATGAGGAATTTGGTGTTTTTGGGTGGAGTGGAGAAATGATTTTTGTGTACCTAACTGCATTATTGGAGTTGCAGGATATTAGACGCAGCTCCTTTATGGATTAACCGAAAAGAGTAAAGGGCAGAATTTGACTTTTGGCTGCCACTTCTGCTTTTTCTAAAAGTAATTTTAAGTTTTTGCTCTCAGGTGATTCGAATTCCATGGTTGTTAGTGTTTTTATGTTTTCTTGCTGCTGTTTACTTCCGCGGAATGTAAAGCTTTTACCAGCCCCCCAGGTGGTTGTCGGATCGATTAGCCTTATTGGACATGTTTTCATCATTTTGCAAATGTCATTGTAATACATTGCACATGGCAACAATGTTGGTAGAATTCAAGAAAAGTTTCATCCATCTCTTAATAATAGCCAAACAACACATCGGAAATAGTTTTGCGATTTTTAAAAGTTGAAAAGTCGGAAGTCAGTTTAGGTGTCGAATTTCAAAAAAACATCAAAAAACCGAAAAAGTAACTTTTTGTGAAGCAAAATTGTTTTGCTTCTGACTTCTACTTTTGAATTCTACTTCTGAAAAAGCAGAAATCAGAAACAGATTTGTATCCAAACGCGTTATTAGGGTTTTGGGCATGTGGCAATAAACTTATGCACATAACACTGGTCACGAATAGAGTTGGAAAACGGGCGGGCCGGGGCTGGCTTGTGACCAACCCGCAGGTTACGGGTTAATACAAGCCTAAGCTTGCGGGTTGAAATTCTTCACGGGTGGTCATTTCTCCAACCCACGTCCGTCCCGGGTAAAGCTTGCGGGTTCACGGGAGCTCACGGGTTAGCTGGTTTTTGTTGAGAATCTCACTACTATTCAGCTCATCTCGCTCCCATCTTCTCCTCTGTCTTTGTAAGGCAAACAACAACAACTTCCATCTCAGAACCGAGATCCATACAGCCAGCACAATCTCCACCAACTGAAATAACACCTCTCCATTCATAGTTGTACAACAATTGCAGCAGCACTAATTCAGTCTTCCATGTAAATCCATGACTCTTCTTGACTTGATTCCAAAGTAAATCAATCAACCCAAAACAACAAATCAGTTGTCATACAAACCACAATTTCATTGCTAGTAAGAGATAAAACACCACAGATCATGTATCATCAGCTCCTTGCTCTTCTCACTGAATCTAGTCCTCAATCCATATCGAGAACCCCCAATTTCAATTGTTGGTGCTGTATTGATTTCACTCAATTGACCTTCTCGAGAATAACTCACAGTAAAACCACCACTGCTTGCATTTAAGCCAGTTAATTTCTTCTTTAAGGTCAACAGTCGATGCCATGCCAAGAACTTGTCAAACACCCATATAGTTTGCACCCCAAGCTCAACCTGATTCACATCTAAATTCAATCACTGCAACCCTTATGCTGACCTTCTAAGAACCCTCATCTATTAAATTTCAAGCTCGATCAAAAACCCCCAAACACCATCCACCGGACCCCCAGATCTGTTGTTGTCGGAAGAAACGAAAATTGGTTGATATTTAAACTCCAAAACACCGCAGATCGAGATCAACTTCATTTCAAACTCGCACCATCTTCTTTCACTGATTGGCAGTGGTAACCATCTCTGAAATTACTCAAAATCGATCTCTTTTGATTGTAACAGCAGCTAGGAGAAATGAGAAATGAAATTCCTTTACTAACGATACGGAACAGACTATGCCTTGTACATTTCACAAAGAAATGTGGTGAGGGAGTTGCCACATTGTCACTCATTGCTTACTCCGTAGTGGAGTTTCACGTGCTTGGTAAGCAAAAGCCACGTTGTCACTCTTCACGGGTTACGGGTTGTACCCGCGGGTTCACGGGCCGGGACGGGTTAACCCGTTTAGTCACAAGCCGACATATTTCCAACCCGAACCCGACTTGTTTTGAAACAAGCCGAGCCGGGTTCGGGTTTTCACGGGCCGGGCATGGGTCAACCCGCGGGTTTTGGCTTGTTTGCCAGCTCTAGTCACGAACAAGAGAGGTAGGACCATATAATAAGTAATCACTTTTTTGTAACAAAATAACCGGAAGGAACCTAAATCATGATACTCTATAATGATGAAATCTTGCTTTTTTCCCGTTTTATATATATATATATATATAAGCAAAGGCCTTCAAAAAGGCTAACGATCCTCCTCAACTGTTGGTAGTAGCCAAAAAGGAGGGACATACAAGTACATAGTAGAATTGTTTTTCTTAGCCCACATTGCAAGCTCATGAGCTACAGAGTTACAATAACGGGGTTGAAAACTAAAGATACAGGCAACTAACTTAGAAGAAAAAAGTAGAATATCCTTAAAGATAGCATCCGTACGCGTATTTCCTTCGAAATTCCCATCTGAAAATTGGTCGATGAGGGATTTCGCATCACTTTCAATGATAATGTGAGTTAACTGTTGCTCCAAGGCTTTCTTTAGTACTTCCCAGATGGCTCTTGCTTCAGCTTCTTCAGCAGAATGTACTTCAAAAACTAAGGACGCACAAAAGGTTGCTTTTCTTGAGAAATCTCGCATCACATACCCTGCACCATTTGCTTTAGAAGTATCACCAAAGGAACCATCAGTATTACATTTAATCCAACCAAAAGAGGGGGGCATCCATTTATCACAAATACTGACAGAAGTAGTAGTATAAACAGTCAAGCTAGTTTTCCTAGTGAGAAGCATAGATCTGGCTCTAGCAAGGACAGTAGTATGATTTTCAGCAATATTTTGGAAGATGAAATTGTTTCTGCTAGTCCAAAGAGACCATAAGATAGCAACAAAGATACTTTGAGCTTCATCAGAGAGTTTAGACTGAGGATCAGTTAACCCAAAAAGAAGCCAATCAATGAAAGATTTGTTTTGAAAAAAATGGGTGTTAATGTTGAAATCAGACATATACCAGACTCTACTAGCAAAGGGACATAGAACCAAAGCATGCATAATAGTTTCATGAGGATCAGTACACCTAGGACAATCCACACTATGCATGGGCATTCCAGTGTGAAGGATAGTTCTGGAAGGCAAATCGTTTCTATCTGCTCTCCAAATAAAAACTTGAATTCTCCAAAGATTTTTACAAGGGGAGGGCCTAAGACCTCTGATCCCCATATAGGCAGATTTAGAAGAAAACTTTCCATTCTTTGAAAGATCCCAAGCCCTCCTGTCAGGAGTGCAAAGATGTCTTAAGGGAATGTGATAATCTTCTGAACAGAAGCATTATCAAAGTGGGTGTTAAGTCTTGACACGTCCCAATTTATGGTTTGAGAGTCAATAAAATAAGATACTTTTATATTAGGATCAGGGGGGACTAGAGGGTTGGGTGTGGCAGAACCCAAGGATGCTATCCATTTGTCACACCATGGGTCAATAAAATGACAACTATCCAAGAAATGAAAGGCTTGATTAGTTCTTTGATGGCATGTAGACACTTCCAAGTCCAAGAACACTTACCAGTGCACTTGGCATTTAAGAAATAAGTTCTAGGAAAGTATCTAGCCTTAAGAACAGTGGACAGTAAGCAATTAGGATTTTCCAGGATTCTCCAGGCATTCCTAGCTAGCATAGCCAAATTATTTAATTCAGACTTTTCTAAAGCCCAAACCACCTCCAGCTTTAAGGGAGCATAAAATGTCCCAACCAAACAGGTGCAACTTCCTATCTTTTGGGTCCAAAGTTTCACCCCACCAAAATTTGCAAAGATGAGAGTCCGTTTGTTTACAAAGATGTTTAGGAATAAGAAAAGCTCCCATTTGAAATAGAGGAATATCTTGGCCAATATGTTTAATTAGGGTGGTTATAGCAGCTTGGGACAAGAGCTTATGAAGCCAGACAGAAATTCTGGCATCAACAGCTTGTAGGATACCCATATATGTCTGGATTTTTGAATCTTGAAATACAGTAGGAGTGACAAGATATTTTTCTCCTAGATCCCTGCTCTGGATTTCTAAAATATTGGCCAAGAGAGATTTTCTATGCTCAGGAATCCTCCTACTAAATAAAATACTAGATTTTTCAAAATTTATTTCTTACCCAGAAGCCAGGCAGTACTTTTGAAGATAGTCTTTAATGACTTGAAAATTTTGAGAAGTAGCTTTTGAAAAAAGGAGGGAATCATCAGCAAACAGAAGATGTGTTATTTCAGAAGCATCTTTACAGACTTTGATACCCTCTAAAATACTTTTCTTTTGAAGACTATCAATGTAAGAAGACAAAGCTTCAGATAAAATGATGTAAAGATAAGGAAAGAGAGGATCTCCTTGTTTCAGACCTCTTTCAGGTTGGAAAAACCCCGTTGGGCTACCATTAAGAAGAACAGAGTAGAAGACAGTAGAAACACATTGGTTTATGAGTTTAACCCAGTGGTTAGAGAGACCCATTTTAGTTAAGACTTTTTCTATAAAATCCCATTCAAGCTTGTTATAAGCCTTAGACATATCAAGTTTGATAACAGCTATGCCTTCAACTTTGTCATTGTGATTGATAGCATATATGGCCTCATTAGCTAGAAGTATATTATCAGAAATACTCCTCTTAGGAATAAAGGAACTTTGATTTTGGGAAATTATATTGTTCATAAAGGGTTTGAGTCTATTAGCCATGGTTTTAGAAATAATTTTGTAAATAAAGTCACAGAGCCTTATTGGTATGTATTGAGAGACAAGTTCAGCAAGAGGAACTTTGGGGATAAGAGCAATATTAGTATGGTCAAAGACCTTAGCAATATGCCCAAATCTGAAGCAGGCTTGTGTCATATCAATGACAGCATCTCCCACAATATCCAATGTTTTTGATAAAAAAAAAGACATGTGAAGCCATTAGGTCCAGGAGCCTTCTTTCCCCCATTTGGAAGACAACATTCTTAATTTCCTCCGGAGAAAGAGGCATATTTAAGAGAGCATTATCTTCAGCAGAGAACTTAGTAGGGAGATCAGCAAGAATTTCATCCTGGAACTACTGAGGATGGGAAGAGTAAAGGTTTTTGAAATAGTCTATGAAAGAAGTTCCAATACTATCTCTATCAATTAGAATAGTATTCAAGGAATTCTTAATCCAGCTAATGGTATTTCTTTTTATCCTAAAGAGAGTAACTCTATGGAAATAGGGTGAATTTATGTCACCTTCCATGAGCCAGACCTCCCTACATTTATCTTTCAAATATAACTATTCTAAGTTATAAAGGTACTCAAGTCTAGCTTTGAGTCTAGATGTATTACTGGTACCAGTAGGGTTAGAGAGTTGGAGCTCAGATAAATCTTTCCTGATGGTAGATATATTAGTTTGAATATTACCAAAAGAAGATTTATTCCAATCTCTTAGACCTTTCTTAGTGCTTAACAGTTTAACTTTAAGCTTGTAAGCAGGGGAGCCTACCACATTGATAGACCAGGAGTTAGCAATAATGTCTCTGTAGGTAGGATCCTCAATCCACATAGCCATAAAATGAAAAGGTCTAGGCATACAAATATCCTCATAGTTAAAACCTATATGCATGGGGAAATGGTCAGAGGAATCTCTGGGGAGATTGTTGACACAAAGTTTAGGACAAAGATCTTCAGCATTTTGGTTTATAAGACATCTATCTAATCTTTCAAGAATTGAATCAGGACCTTGTTGCATATTGGACCAAGTGAACCTAGGTCCAGAAAAACCAGGATCATGCAAATTAAACACAAAGCAGAAGTTTCTAAGGTTTTCAAAATCAGGATCATCAACTTCTAGACCACCATTTTTATCTTCAGTTCCTAAGAGAGCACTAAAGTCTCCTATAAAAAAACATGTTCATCTAAGGGAGCATTAGATTGCTCGCATTGTTGTTCCCAGAAGGCTTGTCTCAAACTACTATTGGGTTCACCATACATGAAATGAATATGACAAGTCTTAGAATGAATGATGTCAGTAGATGTAACATACATACCCCTCATACTGGATGAGACAATGTTGAGATGAATTTACTTCTTCCAAGCAAGAGCAAGGCCACCACTTCTTCGAATACTAGGGACATTAAAGGTACAAGAGAATCCCATGTTTTTTAACTTTCTATCAGCCATATCTTTGTTCATTTTTGTTTCAGAGAGAAAAATGATGTCAGGGTTGACATTCCTACATAGTAGACTAAGTTCCTTATTAGCAGATTTTTTTCCAAATCCTCTAATGTTCCAAGCAATCAGATTGATATTATTGACAGGAAATTGGTTAATAGTATTGTTGGCAGTATCAATTAAAGGGGTTCGGAAAGGTTGATTTACCTGAGTGGTAGAGTCAGACCCACCGCCAAGAGAAGCACTAGCATCATCACCACTTTGAGAAGCTTTTTGGGAAGAATCGAGATGAGAAATATTGCGGACACCCTTGTTGTTTGGAGAATTGTCAGCAGGTACATTGTAGCTCCCATAAGAATTAATCATTGGTTGGATATTGAGAGAACAAGTAGAAATATCGATAGCAGGTAAATTCCCCAATTTGGTAATTGGAGGACACAACTGAGCATAGTTAGGTTTGGTAGTGTCATTTTCTTCAGGAATAACCACAATACTTTCCAAACTTGAATTATCTCTTGTACGTTTCCTCAAATCATCCTCGGGGTTAATCTTCCTTTTGAGATTTGCTAAAGCATCATGCTCAGTTGAATTAAGAGTTCCTATAGTGATAATGGGGTTAATATTTGGGGAAGCAGCAGTCTTGAACCTTCTTGAAGAGTAGGTAGTACGAATCGGTCCACTAGGAGTTGGCTCGGAACCAGAAATAGTTGCTTCAATAGTAACATTTTGAGTAGTAACTTGTTTAAAGATGAGTCGAGTGTTGTTGAACAGGACCAACATCAAAGATCTTCAGGGTAGAAGATCTGTTTACAAAAGGACCCATCTGAAAAGTGTTTGATAAACCTTTATGAGTAGTATTTTCCATTCCCTGATCCATATCCCTTGCTTTTCCTTTGTCACACATTGTGATAGCAGGAGAATCAATTTGAGTTTCTGGCACGGTCTCAATTTGTTGCATGATGATATCTGTCGTAGCAGTCGAGGAACAACTTACTTGCTTGTTTATCGTTGGAGAAGGCATCATTAACCTTGAGACGGCGGGAAGAACATACTTGCTGCTAGAAGCTTCAATTTCTTTAATTTTTTTCTGCTTCAATTTCCAAGCTGGGCAGTTTTGATCTTTATGATCAAGAACACGGTATGAGGTGCAGAAATACCTTGGAACTTTGATGTATCTACATTCGATTAGGAATGGTTGAGTTCTGCCACTGGTAAAGAGGGGGATACCCATTGGTAATGCTTTTTGTACTGGGGTTCTGATACACACCTTGACACTCTTCTTTAGGGGGTGTTTACCAAAGGGATATTGAGCTTCAATGAGTTCACCCATTTTGAGAGTAAGTTTCTGAAGATTTTCAAATTATGTGCATTCATTAGGAATATTGCACAATATAAACCACATTTATTTCTTCATCAAAGTGGAGTTGATGATTTGCAGGCCATCCTTCATTTGGAACCACTTTTAACACCATTAAGTAACCACAAACAAAACAAGGTTTCTGAGAGTTGATTCTATTGAAATCCTCTTCTGATAAGAAACAAATAAGGACTTTGTTTCGCAATCCATTAAAAGTGGTGACAGTAGGCTGTTGAGCTAAAGGCCAATTATTGCATATGTAGAAACGAATTGATGATATGGGAACCAACGTTTCACAGCATAGGTATCCCACCATATACCATTTCCAATTACTATCAGATTAAACTAGAACAACTTTTTTGTATATGAACACTAGTTCAGTGAGTGTGGATGGTAAGGATATTTTCTCGGACATTTGAGTAGACAAGTTTTGAATATCTTGATTTAAGTTTTGAGGTTTTTCTGAGGAATTTGAGAGTTCCATCAGGTAAGAGAGTTGGATATATATGAATATAATTTTATTGAGATCAGTGTTAGAGATAATTAATATAAAATGTAGTTGTAGAGAAAGGATTCTCTTGTTGGTACTATACTGAAATTGATCACAGACAATATGGAGGGAGAAAAGGCAAGGAGGTTTTGTTTGTTTGTATTTTTGAACCTTAAAGAGGGAATGAGAAAGTTGTCGACTAGAATTTAGATTGCTTTCAGGAGAAAATTGGTGTAAAGTAGTTGTTATGATGCTGCAGAGACAGTGTTGGGGAGGGGATTCGTCATACGAGATGCCATTATCGTATCCATACTTTATGGATACCTTCATATTTGAGACACTCCCGTCAGTTTGATGACAAAAGACCAAGGTAAGGACAAATTCAATAATACTTTGTAGGTCAACCTGGGATGGACGAGAATGGTATGTAAACTTGACGTGGTTTTGGGTTGGTGGATTATTAATGGGTTTGTCTTTTTTAGACTGACGTAGGTATGATGGTGCAAAATGCCAAAGGTAATAATGGTAGCAAATATGTAGACTGGGAAATAATGATGGGGATGGAGGGAAAGATTATATTGTAGTTGATGGTTTTGAAAAGGTTGTTGTAGGTCAATTGAAGGCATATGTTTGCTAGTAGAACTATAGTAACTCATCTGGCAGACATGTCCCAGACCGTAATGGTGCCTCTCAACTGATGTTGCATTCTTCTAATCTGCATAAAACATAAAATTTTAATTAGGCCCCAAAAAGAAACATCAAAGTTTGGTAACCTGCGAAGACCTCCCTTAATGGCAGTTCCAAAAGGAGAAATGGTGATATTAAAGATTAGGTGTTGAAAATAGGTCTTGATAGGGTAATCATGATCATTAGGGTGAAAGGGGTATGCATGGCTTTGAATGGGCGTAGTAAACAAAGCGACATGACGGTTAACCAAGCGCCATAAATGGAATTTAATTGGCATAATTGGGTCTTTAAATGGGTGTTTAGACGAGAGTTTAACATAGCCAGGGTAATTTTATTTAGGTTTTTTCACAGAAAATGAAAGAATTGAGAGAAAAAGAGAGAGTTTAAGAAATGGATGATCAAAATCCTCCAAATGCCGATGAGAGAAGACCTCTGGTTGAACCATCATCTTCAGATTATGAGCAAGACAAGTCCCTTGTTCAAAGATTAAGCACATAAGAACTTCAGAATTTGAGAACTGAAATTCAGCAGATATTGATCGTCGTGCACACGAGATAATCCGTCAGAGAGAAGAGCAATAGAGATTACGTCTGATGGAAGAGGAAAGGATCGAGAACATGTATGCCGCTTGGAAGCCAAAGTATTTGGAGAGGAGAAATAGAAAAGATAAGGAATGTGCTGAGAAGCATTCCAAGGCTCCAAGATATGGGAGTGCGACAGAGAGTGATTCTAAGGCTTATGATGGTGAGGGTTTTGAGTATGTTGTGGAGGAGATCGACACCAGTGATCTTGACTCTGATGTGGCTGAGGATCGGAGGGTAATGGATGAATATAATGAGCGAAGGTTAAGAAGTCGTTTTGCGTATGATCTTGCCAATCCAAATATACTAGCAAGGAACATGCGAGAAGGTGAGCCTGAGGAGAGGGATACAGAGATGCAATATGCAGAGATTCAGAGTGGAGGTACTGACGAGGATACATAGGATGAGAATACTGCATTATCAAATGATACTTCACCGGCAACATCTGACAGTGATGATAGTGACAGGTATGAAGAGGAAGGATGGGGCACTGATGAATAAGACTTTTGGTAGTCTCTTCGCAGGTGTCGGAAAAAGCTAGATTTTCAAATTTTGAGTAAATCTTGAAAACGGTCAACAAGTTTTTAACAAAACAGCTTTTCCGATGCTTGATATTGTTCCTACTCTTCTTCAGTTTGTTGCAGATGTTGGTAAGTATTTTGTTTTCCTTCTTCTTCCTTCGGTCGACTTTGTTTCTATTTTGATGGTGATATTGATGTGTATAGGCAGTGGAGTTCTGAATGTGAATTTGATAAGTAATACTATCTGTTTCAGTTTTAATTGTTTGGTATTGAAAGAAGTGTTTATGAAGGTTCGTGAAAAGGGGTAGTTGTTAAGTGTTTTTTGTTCAGGGTAAGAACTAGTAAGTTCAGAAGCAGTAGTATTGTAACAGTTTAAGAACAGAAATGGGATGTAATGATGAATGCTTGTTTTGAAACTTTTTAAGTAGAATTTAATGAACTTTTTTATGTTGATCTGGAGATTGTTGGATGTATCTTTATAATTGAACTTTGTGAACTGAGATTTGAATGTGAAATTCTTTAGAACAAAGGATGTACTGATATAACTTCCAAAGGTGATTACAATGAGAAGAACTAATTGGTGAATGCTAACAATCTGGATTCTCAGGGTTTGAATTCCAGAGAACATGAATGGGAAATGAATGCTTACGTCAGGATGACGAAGAAGAGCTCCATATATATCAGATCTGATCCTTGACCCTAGGAGGACTACGCTTTTTCCCTCTTTGAACCGGATGTTATGTCTATTGATCTTAGAGTTGAATACATGATCGTTGTTGCATTTTCTGTGAGTATTCTTGTTGATTATATGATTGTTGTTGGGTGGAGTGGAGAAATGATTTTTGTGTACCTAACTCCATTATTGGAGAAGCAAGATATTAGACGTAACTCCTCCATGAATTTACCGAAAAGAGTAAAGGGAAGAATTTGACTTTTAGCTAACACTTCTGCTTTTTCTAAAATAAATTTAAGTTTTTGCTCTTAGGTGATTTGAATTCCATGGTTTTGAGAATTTTTTCAATTCAAAAATTCAAGATGAACCGTGGAAAAAAAAACGCGACAAAACCGTCTCCTCGCAGTTATTAAAATGGTAGGCCCAAAAGTGCCTTCCGTTAATCCCCAAAACGCGGGTCCTAGCAACAATGTGAGAAGGCGAGTTTTTTCTTAGTTTTTGTAGCGGTTCGTTTATAACTACTTTTGTTGCTTTAACTGTGTTTTTATGCTGCTGTCTACTTCCGCCAAATGTACATGCTTCAAGTTTTTACCAGCCAAGGTGATTGTGGGATCGATTCATATGTTTTCACACTTTATATATAAATCCAAGTAGTATAAGGGTGACATAATGCCTCCCACCGCCTCTTTTAAAATGATATCTCCTTTTTAGGAAAATTGATACTTTAGTTTTTCGTTTTTGTCTAAAAATATCTCAAATTGAAAAAAGCATAAGTATCATTTTTCTTAAAACAGAGAGTATTAATAGTATGTTTTTTTGCTTTCTTTTTCATGTTTGTAAAAAAGAAAAATTGAAAATGAGAGGGGGTTAAGGAACCCCAACCAACAAGAAAGAAAACAAAGAAAAAACAATAGAGTCAAGAAGGAAAGAAAAAAAAAGACAAGAAACACGAAAAATAAACTTACCCAGCCCCATCAAACTAGCCAACATGGCTTTGTGATATAAAATAAACTTTACCAGACGCATCATCCATCAGAATTTTCTTCAAGTCTTCATCAAAGTGATTAGGATCTATTTCAATGAAGTCACCAGTAGAAGTAGAGTTAACCAATAAATCCACCGCTCTATTAGTTTCTCTGAAAGTATGTATTCCTTTAAACCCTTGGAAGTTAGCACGAAGTCTTTCCGTAGACTCTCAAGGATGGTGACGAGTACAAGTAGGAGACAGCCCATAATTTGTGAGATAAATTATAGATGTAGGATTTGAGCCCCCTTTCAGAGCACCAATAGAAATACCATTTGCATCTCTTAAAATAGCACCAAATCCTGCCATATCCTCTCTACGAGATCCATCTGTGTTAACTGCCACCTCTTCGTTATCAGGCTTGGTTCAAGTAAGTGCTAGCTGATTTGTGAATATAAAGACTGTTGATTCTCTCCATCTCGCAAAAAATGCTCTATTCTCATTGGTTTCCTCCATAGTAGTGTTAATTGAAACCATTCTAAGGAGAAATTTAGCAATAATTCTTTGATATAAGCTCTCAGCTGACATGGATTTATAAGTGAAAATTCTTCTCTTACCCCCCACCCACACCCCACACCCAAATAGATGTAAGAATTTAAAGTGAGTTTATAAATAATTCATGCTGCTCTTATATGAGTGACACACCACTGAATATGGTCATCCCAATCAGAATGGGTGACACAGCTCAGGCCCAACATCTGCATCATCTTACTCCAAACACTTGCTGCATAGTTGCATTTGAATAACAAGTGATCAATATCATCCTCTAGTATTAGATTGCATATCACAAAAATAGGATCTACACTCATTCCCCAAGATAACAGCTTAAACCTCGTCTTCAAACCCCTATGAAGAGACATCCATGTAACAAAGCAATGTCTGGGTATGCAACGGGAAAACCATATAAGATTCTGCCAACTTTTCTTAGGAACATGAGGTTTAAGAGAGTTGTGGGATAATTTTTCTACATTGACTCCAAATTATAGGAATTTAAATTACATGGGAAGTGGGGTTGGATTTATATTCGTCAGAAAACAAAATCCCATGGGTTTTCTTCCCAGTTTCCATAATCTACCTATAAGGCCATGTCATCGCTCTAAAATGAAGATTTTAGCTAAAATATTTTACAAAATTATCTACTGGGGTCAATTAAGAACGGATTACCCAATTGAAAAGGCGGGGTACAACAACCACACCCAATATTTCTCTTAGCAATTTGTATGGACTAACTCCAATATACTTACAAGAGAATCAAATAAACTCAATCTTAATAAAGTATATCAAGGAGTTATATCTCTCTTTTTCGATTCAATTCTTACTCAAGCAAATAGAAATCTGCGAGTCTAATTGAATACAAGAGAAATCACTTGAATGGTACCAAAGACCAATGTTCAAGTATCAATCAATGTAAATCAACAACCAAAGGTTGGATATTCTAATTGATTGATTCAAACGCACAACCTGTGATATTTCAATTATATAACAAAATATAATGCGGAATAAAAATAACACAGACACCAGAATTTTGTTAACGAGGAAACCGCAAATGCAGAAAAACCTCGGGACCTAGTACAGATTGAACACACACTGTATTAAGCCGCTACAAACACTAGCCTACTACAAACTAACTTCGATCTGGACTATAGTTGAACCCAAATCAATCTCACACTGATCCAAGGTACATTTATGATCCTTACGTCTCTGATCCTAGCAGGATACTACGCACTTGATTCCCTTAGCCGATCTCACCCACAACTAAGAGTTGTTACGAACCAAAGTCGAAGACTTTAATAAACAAATATGTATCACACAGAAAAGTCTACGATAATAGATAAATCTGTCACCCATAGATACGATTTTTGTTCCGTATTTTGATAAATCAAGGTGAACATGAACCAATTGATAAACCAGACTTATATTCCCGAAGAACATCTCAGTATTATCAATCACCTCATAACAATCTTAATCAACGCGGCGAAAGAAGATATTGTGGAATTACAAACGATGAGACGAAGATGTTTGTGATTACTTTTATATCTTGCCTATCGGAGATATCAATCTCAAGCCAATCTTTGAGATTTTACTCGTACGATAGAAACATCAAGACAAGATCATACAACTACGAGAAAGTAGTATCGGCCTGGCTTCACAATCCCAATGAAGTCTTTAGGTCGTTAACCTGGTTTTCAAGAAGAAACCTAAGGTTAAAGGAGAATCGACTCTAGCTAATACAACTAGTATCACACAGGAGGTGTGGGGATTAGGTTTCTCAGTTGCTAGAGTTTTCCCTTATATAGTCTTTCAAATCAGGGTTTGTAATCAATGTTAGCTTAGTAACAAAGCATTCAATATTCATCGTTAGATGAAAACCTGATTAGATTCAAGCTAATATCTTTCAACCATTGGATCGAAAACTTAACTTGTTACACACAAATGAAATGCACGATTTTAGGTTTGTGTAACCGTACCCAAACATGTACATTTGTTGGTTCAACAGTAGTTAATCAAATGGTTAGCCATATGAGCACTTTCATATCAACCATATTCTTCTTCACCATAACTAGTTCAAATGACTCAAACGAACTAGTTAGAGAGTTGTTAAATTGCTTAGATCTTATAGAATTATACAAGACACAATCGAAGCAAAAACGATTTGATTCACTTGAATCGATTCATGACTTTATAGCCACGGTTTGCAAACTTGCATTCCTTAGTTTATATAAGTATAAGTTCATAAGTAATCGTCTTTAGAAATAATCAACTCAAGTACGCGTACTTAAGTTCCCGGAAGGAGTTCACAAACTCCAGCAGATTTTATCTGGATGAGAACATCCGCCATTTCATGGACTGGGTTCGCGGGATGATTTAGCGGACTGGGTTCACAACTCTTGTTCCGGTTTTTCTGATCAACAAAGTACGCATACTTTGTTTCAAGGAATAAGGACTTATACATATATGTGTTACCACACAATGCTTATATCCAACATTAGTTATATATTCTAAACTCTCAGTTCAATCATTGAGACATTCTTAGAGGACGTTTTATAGTTGTTATTCACAAACCATTTTTCGTCAAAGTCATTTTCAACGTGATTGAAACATAACATGACTTTCGTCACTAGGTAAAGATGAACTTGCCCAAAGCGAAAGATTACCAACACATATTTCGATAAATAGATAGGCGAGATAAACTCGGCTCGAAATAGCAAATGTGTATAATCAAAGGCTATATAGCAAAACAAATTTTGTCTCAAGATAGGATATAGAGTAGATAGACTTTTGAGTGATGGATAAGTTCAAGTCTCCAATACCTTTTAGTCGATGAAGTTTCACCAGTTCCTTGAGTAGTTCTTCGTCTTGTATGATGATAGCCATGGAGTTCTTGAGCTCAACTAGACTTTCTATCCTAGTCTGAGACTTAGCAATAGTAAACTAGAAATCAAGACTTATAGTTTTGATCACTGACATTGACAAACATGCTTGAGATAGCAACGCATGCGAGTTCGACCGAGCAGTGCTCTAACAATCTCCCTCTTTGTTAATTTTAGTGGCAAAAATATTAATACATATGCAATACAAAAATAAATTAATAAACTTTTGTATCTCCTATTCCACATGCCTAATCTTCAATATTACTCGAAATATTCGTCACTTCCAAGTACTCCAATGATTCCAAAGGTTGTAATTTTAGCATCATCGTTGTTGAAAATCCGTAGCTATAACAATGAGAATACATAATTCTCGATCATTGTTATACAATGTCATAGTATCATTATGCAACATCAAAGTTGAATTGTATCACAACTTCGACAACAATACTATGGTGATATGTATCACTCCTCCTTAGTCAATACTCCATCTCATATGGAAACCCCCCCTCCCCCCCCCCCTTACATAATGATCTGAAAACCATATATATTTGTAGTGTAAACGACACATTAATTCTCCCCCTTTTTGTCAATAAAATTGGCAAAGGTACAAGAACGGGATCCTAATGAAGATTTCCATAGAGACATTTCATGACCAAAAGTAATCACATATCAACTTATTTAGATGCAATATAGCCGAAGCTAAATGCTTTCATCAAGGAGTTTATAAAGATACAAGATAACCCCTATAATATTCCACAACCGCACTCCCTACAAAGATTTGGCAATTAAGCACAAGTTCAATTAAGAACTCTCCCCCATAATTTGTCATTCCCGAAAGAACAAAAAGAGCGACCTTAATTTCAAAAGAAAAGAAGGATTTATTTGGACATAACAAATCACATACGAATATGAATTTGAATCCAAAAATAATCAATTAGATTAACCACAAGAGAACCCATAATTAATCTAATCGGAAATATACAACCAAATTAACCACAAAAAGTGATAAATTTAATTGGTCATGCTTGATATAAGAAAACTTACGGAGCCTCACAGTATATACATAAAAAATGCGGTTCAGGGAAGATTAATACCGCAGAATAGACAAGGATTCATTCTATTTTCCATCACTATTTGCACAATGACATACAATAGACATAATCCTCGTAAACAAAAGATTTTAACCTATCTTCCATCAATAAATGACATAATAGGCTTAACTTTTGTAATGTCAAAAGTCCATTCATTCTTTTATCAATACATGCATATCGACATATGAAAGACTTAACTTTTGACAAGGTATGGGACAATCATAGTTCACGGACGCAAACACACATATCCCATAAAAAATTGCAATATATAAAACCATAAAGATTAATACTGCAAAAATCATCTTCCAAACAATTTAGAAATTAAAACATGAAGATGAAAACGTTGTACATAGCTATGTGTAATCACAATAATGGTTATTCCAAACTCTAGTTATTCCTTTAAATAAAACAAGAAAAGAAGATTTACTAGACAAATAAAAATCAAAGTTCATTGAGAACCTCATACCGTTCAATGAATCCATCAAAGAAGGTATCACTGATTTCCTTTAATCTCTTGACGGTAGACACACCATGTTTGTGAGTCAGAACACCAACTTTACGATCAACAACCCGAGAAATCTGTCTGGCCTTGACGCAGTCCCTGATGAGCTTCTTTTGATTCCGTATCAGAATATTCTGATTAGCAAGGATTCTGCCCTGAGCATCTAAGAGTTGGTTTATTTGCAGTTAAAGATTTGCAAACTCGACCTTTGAATCGTTCTGAAAACACATTAAATTTTACAGAATCATCAATCCAGGAGTTGTGATCTTTTCTTTCAAGCATCTTCTTTAGAACCATCTCTTGAATTGATTCACGTTCTTGAGTGTCGTCCTCCATATCAAGATGCACAATCTCTTGAGATTTTGCAGAGTTTTCCATATAATTTTTGTTAGGGATGTAAAAACACCATATAGAGTGAATATATATATATATATGTTTTGTAAACAGGAGAAGGAAACTCTTGTTATGGAAACCCTATGAACTCACAAGAGGAGGACGCGAACGTTTGTAGACCGTCAGCACAAAAACTCAACAGAAAAATAATATACAACATACTTGATCCTTTCTCAGTAATTTTCCTTGCACCTCTCAAGTTAGAAACAAGGAAAAGAATACCTGGAATCAGGTGGTAGAGTGAGAAATAATCCCACTATGATCATTGAGAAAGTAATTGTACGTACATATCATCTGACAGTTTGATCTTTGTGTTCTTCGCATTTCTTTGGTTGTCTTTCATCCCAGAAGAGTAAGACACATCTTGTTTAACATATCCGTCAGAAGGATTTCTCTGAGGACTAAATCTAGGACCTCTTGCGATTGGTTCAAGAGGATCAGGATAGAGAGGGATCCATTTTCTCGACTTATATTTCCCAAAATTATTCTTACAAACACATGTAATGTGTTCATTAGTGGCACAAGAGTTTATACCATTGGTATGAACTTGTACCCTGTGATGATTTCGAGAAAAGAGATTATTCTTATAAGATTTCTGGTTTTCTGCGGGTACGAGATTCACTGCAGAAGTCGACAGACTATTTACTCCATTGATAGTAGAAAGAAGCAAATAATGAAGATTAGAGATTTGTTTCCTCCTGGCAAAACAATGAATAACATAGTGATTATTTTACCCACAGAAAAGTACAGGTTCTTGGAGGAGAAGCAATAACTGGCACCTGTTTTAATTTCATAACCATATGAGAAGATTGTAAGTCATGTAAACCTTTCTTGACACAACCTTCTTCTGGAGGACATCTCTTCATGTGCTGTAATTCATGAGAATTAGTTGGTACAGAAGAATTTCTCCGTAAGACAGAGTTTTCCTTTTCCAATGATCTGCACTGTTCATGGGCTAGAATAAGAGATGCGCCAAGTTTCTATTTTTCGACACGAAGTCTGTTTAGATCTGGTGAATGCGTCTCGATCAAACGTTTTTCTCTATTCTTTTCACAGAGTCTTCCTTGACAATATTCTCAAGACTACTAATCTTTTCACGCTGTAGAGTAGTTTCTTGGAGAAGTTTTCAATATTGTTAGAGAAGGGCCCAATGATATTATAGAGTTCACGTTCTCGATCAAGTGACTTTTCAAATTCATCAATAAGCTGAGCATGATCATGAAAATCAATGGCCTTGGTAGAATTTTTTGAGATTCTGGTGAGCTCCATATCAGCTTTTGCCATACTGCCAATTGTCTCATTGGAGGAAGAGATGTCGATAATTGATGAAACAACCTTCCTACCTCGGGATTCGGAAGAATCGGATAAGGAATAATCCTTTGAGGTATTCCCAAGACATTTGGCATAGTTAAAATCTTTAGGAGACACCTTGGTATGCGTATATGCCAAAGAAGAGATTCTGTCCTCAGACTCAGATTACCACAAACACAGACTTGTAAGGTCTTTAAGCGTGTTTGTCTGCACTGATACCAATTGAAAAAGCGGGGGTACAACAACCACACCCAATATTTCTCTTAGCAATCTGTATGGACTAACTCCAATATACTTTCAAGAGAATCAACTAGACTTAATCTTAATAAAGTATATCAAGGAGTTATATCTTTATTTCTCGATTCAATTCTTACTCAAGCAAATATAAATCTGCGAGCCTAATTGAATACAAGAGAAATCACTTGAACGGTACCAAAGACTAATGTTCAAATATCAATCAATGTAAATCAACAACCAAAGGTTGGATATTCTAATTGATTGATTCAAACGCACAACCTATGATATTTCAATTATATAACAAAATATAATGCGGAATAAAAATAACACAGACACCAGAATTTTGTTAATGAGGAAACCGCAAATGCAGAAAAACCCCAGGACCTAGTCCATATTGAACACACACTGTACTAAGCCGCTACAAACACTAGCTTACTACAAACTAACTTCAGACTGGACTGTAGTTGAACCCCAATCAATGTCACACTAATCCAAGGTACAGTTATACTCCTTACGTCTCTGATCCCAGCAGGATACTACGCACTTGATTCCCTTGTTGATCCCACCCACAACTAAGAGTTGCTACGACCCAAAGTCGAAGACTTTAATAAACAAATCTGTATCACACAGAAAGGTCTATGATAATAGATAAATCTGTCTCCCACAGAAAAACCTACGAGTTTTGTTTCGTCTTTTGATAAATCAAGGTGAACAAGAACCAATTGATAAACCATATTTATATTCCCGAAGAACAGCTCAGTATTATCAATCACCTCACAATAATCTTAATCGACGCGGCGATAGAAGAAAGTGTGGAATCACAAACGATGAGGCGAAGATGTTTGTGATTACTTTTATATCTCGCCTATCGGAGATATCAATCTCAAGCCAATCTTTGCGATTGTACTCGTACAAGAGAAACAACATGATCAGATCACACAACTACGAGAAAGTAGTATCTGTCTGGCTTCACAATCCCAATGAAGTCTTTAAGTCGTGAACCTGGTTTTCAAGAAGAAACCTAAGGTTAAAAGAGAATCGACTCTAGCTAATACAACTAGTATCACACAGGAGGTGTGGGTATTAGTTTTCCCAGTTGCTAGAGTTCTCCCTTATATATTCTTTCAAATCAGGGTTCGCAATCAATGTTAGCTTAGTAACAAAGCATTTAATATTTACCGTTAGATGAAAACCTGATTAGATTCAAGCTAATATCTTTCAACCCTTGGATCGAAAACTTAGCTTGTTACACACAAATGAAATGCACGATTTTAGGTTTGTGTAACCGTACCCAAATATGTACATTTATTGGTTAAACAATAGTTAACCAAATGGTTACCCATAGGAGCACTTTCATATTAAACATATTCTTCTTCACCATAACCAGTTCAAATGACTCAAATGAACTAGTTAGAGAGTTGTTCGATTGCGTAGATCTTATAGAAGTATACATGACACAGTCGAAGCAAAAATTATTTGATTCACTCGAATCAATTCATGAACTTTATAGCCACAGTTTTCAAACTTGAATTCCTTAGTTTATATAAGTATAAGTTCATAAGTAATCGTCTTTAAAATTAACCAACTCAAGTACGCGGACTAGGTTTGCGTACTTAAGTTCCCGGAAGGAGTTCACAAACTCCAGCAGATTTTCTCGGGATGAGAACTTCCGCCAGTTCGCGGACTGGGTTCGCGGACTGAGTTCACATCTCTTGTTCCGTTTTTCCTGATCAACAAGGTACGCATACTTTGGTTCAAGGAATAAGGACTTATACATATATGTGTTGCCACACAATGCTTATATCCAACATTTGTTATATATTCTGTACTCTCGTTTCAATCATTGAAACATTCTTAGAGGATGTTATATAGTTGTTATTCACAAAACATTTTTCGTCAAAGCCATTTTCAAAGTGATTGAAACATAACATGACTTTCGTCACTAGGTAAAGATGAACTTGTCCAAGGCGATATCTTACCAACACATATTTCTAGAAATAGATATGCGAGATAAACTCGGCTCGAAATAGCAAATGTGTATAATCAAAGTCTATATAGCAAAACGACTTTTGTATCAAGATAGGAGATAAAGTGGATAGACTTTTGAGTGATAGATAAGTTCAAGTCTCCACATACCTTTTAGTCGATGAAGTTCCACCAGTTCCTTGAGTAGTTCTTCATCTTGTATGATGATCTTCATAGAGTTCATGAGTTCAACTACACTTTGTATCCTAGTCCGAGACTTAGCTATAGTAAACTAGAAATTAAGACTTTAGTTTTGATCATTGACATTGACAAACATGCTTGAGATAGCAACGCATGCGAGTTCGACCGAGCAGTGCTCTAACACCAATAAAGGAAAAGAAAAAAAGATCAAAATCGGAACAATGTATTTGACATAATTGTAATTAGTTGTAAACTGGTTTTGAAAAAAGCGGGGGTCTAACAACCACAACCAATATTTCGTTTAGGCAATATGTATGGACAAACTCCAATATAATTCCAAGAAAATCAACTAGACAGTCAGACTCAATCAATGGAAATATATCCAAGAGTTGTATCTCTGTTTCACAATGTAATCAGCAAATCAAACAGATAGAAATCCGCGAGCCTGATTTTTATGTGAAACAACTTGAACAGCACCAAGAACCAATGTTCAGGTGTCAATAAATTTATATTAACAACCAAAGGTTGGATAATCTAATTGATTGAACTACGCACAAGCTGTGATATTTCAATTATATAAACAAATATAATGCGCAAAAGAAATAACGCAGACACCGGAAATTTTTTTTAACGAGGAAACCGCAAATGCAGAAAAACCCCGGGACCTAGTCCATATTTGAACACCACATTGTATTAAGCCGCTACATACACTAGCCTACTACAAGTTAACTTCGGACTGGAATGTAGTTGAGCCCTAACCAGTCTCACACTAATTAAGGTACAGTCGCGTTCCTTACGCACTCTGAATCTTAGCAGGACTCTACGCACGTGATTCCCTTAGCTGATCTCACCCACAACTAAGAGTTGCTATGACCCAAAGTCGAAGACTTGATAAACAAATATGTCTCACACATAAAACTCTATTGAAAATAGATAAATATGCCTCCTACAGAAATACCTATGAGTTTTATTCCGTCTTTTGATAAATCAAGGTGAACATGAACCAATTGATACACCGGACTTATATTCCCTAAGAACATCCTAGTAATATCAATCATCTCACAACAATCTTAATCGTATGGTAGAGAAACAAGATATTATGGAATCACAAACGATGATACGAAGATGTTTGTGACTACTTTTTATCTTACCTATCGGAGATTAAATCCGGAGCAAATCTTAGAGAAGATAGTACTCAATACGAGAGAATAAAGCAAGATCTAAACACACAACTACAGAAAAATAGTTGGGTCTGGCTTCACAATCCCAATGAAGTCTTTAAGTCGTTAACCTATAATGGTTTTAGGAAAAACCTAGGTTAAAGGAGAATCGACTTTAGTCGCAACTAGTATCACACAGGAGGTACGGGGATTAGGTTTCCCAGTTGCTAGATTTCTCCCTTATATAGTCATCAAATCAGGGTTTGCAATCAATGTTACCTTGGTAACAAATCATTCAATATTCACCCTTAGATGAAAACCTGATTAGACTCAAGATAATATGTTTCAATCGTTAGATCGAACTTAGCTTGTTACACACAAATGACAAGTTAACCGTACCTAAACGTGTACACCTTGTTGGCTCAACAGTAGTTAACCGAAGTTATCCATATGAACACTTTCATGTCAACCTTGTTCATCTTAACACAACTAGTTCAAATGATTCAAATGAAACTAGTTATAGAGTTGTTCAATTATTTATATTCTCATAGAAGTATACAAGACACAATTGAATCAAAATCGATTTTGATTCACTCGGATCAATTCATAAACATTATAACCACGGTTTGCAAAAAATTGCATTCCTTATTTTATAAATGTATTGGTTCATGAATATACCGATTTTAGAACATAACCCGCTCAAGTAGCCGGACTTGGTCTGGTTCGCCAGTATGCGAATGGGTACGCATATTATCGTACACCACCAAACTCAGTTGAATTCCCGGACTTGAACTTACGCCGGTACGCATACGGGTATGCATACTAAGTTCTCGGACTTCAACTATCCAACCAGTACACATACGGGTATGCATACTATGGTTCCTAGACTTGGAATAACTTGCAACAGTTAGCATACAAGTACACATACTTTGTTATATCCAATCATGGTTAATTGTTCTAAACTCCTATTTCAATCATTGAAACATTCTTAGAAGAAGACAATAGATGTCTCACACAAACTATTAACTTCAAAGCAATTTTCAAGTGATTGATAGATCAATACGAAACATTCCGAGTCTACATCAAATGATTGTCTCACACAAATCATATAAGATGTTACCAGGCGATTTTCACATATCATCTTTTGAATTTCGTCAAGAATATAAGATGAACTTGGTTAAATATAAACCTTACCAACATATATTTCGAGAAATATATAAGTGAGGTAAACTCATCTCGAAATATCAAATGTGTATAATCGAAGTCTATATAGCTATACGACTTTTGTCTCAAATTGGAGATAGAGTAGAAATAAACTTTTGAGTGATAGATGAGTTCAAGTTGCCACATACCTTTTGTTGATGAAGTTCCACAAGCTCCCCTTAGTAGTTCTTCGTCTTCAATCGATGAACGTCATGGAATCTAAAGCTCAACTATACATGTTATCCTAATTCGAGACTTAGATATAAGTAGACTAGAAATCAAGACTTATAGTTTTGGCAACTAAACTTAACAAAAAAGCTTGAGATAGCAACGCTTGCGCGTCGACCAATCAGTGCTATAACAATCTCCCCCTTTGTCAATTTTAGTGACAAAACAATCAATACATATGCATTAAAAAATAAATAACTTTGTAGCTTCTCATCCAAATGCTTGATTTCCTTGGTTCTTCAATATTACTCGAAATCTTCGTCACTTCCAAGTACTCCAGTGATTCTGAACGTGTTCAACTCAGCGTCATAATTGTTGAAGATCCGTAGCTGTCTATAACAATATATAAAACAAGATGTTTTCGCATTGTTATACAGTCTCATTGTATTATTACACAGCATCAAAGTACGATTGCATCACAACTTCGACAACAATACTATGGTGATATGTATCACTCTCCCTTAGTCAATACTTCATCTCACAATGAAAACTACTTCCCCTTACATAATGATCCGTAAACCATATGTAGTTGTAGTGTGAACTACGCAATAATTCTCATAGAGATACTTCATGACTAAAAGAGAACATATCAACTTTGTTTCGATGATTTCACATAGTCGAAACTTAATGTATTCATCAACGAGTTTATAAAGATACAAGATAACTCATACAATATTAAGCACAAGTTCAATTAAGAACTCTCCCCCATAAAATGTCATTCCCGAAAGAACAACAAGAGCGACCTTACTTTTACAAGAAAAAAAGGATTTCTTTAGACATTAACAAATTACATGAAACATGAATTTGTATCCAGAAAACTCAATTAAATTAACCACAAGAGAACCCATGATTAATTTAATCGGAAATGCTCAACATAAGAGAACTTAAGGAGCCACAAAGTACTTTCACATAGAAGTGGATCAGGGAAAGATCAATACTGCGGAATATACAAAGATTCATTCTATTTTCATCAATATTTGCATAATGATATCATAGACTTAATCTTTTTTATCAAAAGTTCATTTATTTTCCTCAATATTTGCATAAAGACATATAATAGACTTAACTTTTGATTCATATGGGACAATCATAGTTCACGGACGTAAACACACATATCCCATAAATTTATTTTTGCAATATATAAAACCAATAAAGATTACTACTGCAAAATCATCTTCCAAATAAAATTTAGAATTTAAATAAATAAATATAAAAACATTGCAAGATGAAAATTGTTGGCAATTGCTATGTGTACTCACAATAATTGTTATTCCAAACCCTAGTTATCCTTCTTAAAACACAAGAATAAATTCTCATAAGAAGTTTCCTAGACAATATATAAGCAAGTAACAAAAAAAATCATTTCACTTACTTTGAAGACTCTTCTCATATTCCCTATAATCATCAATCTCGTCTTCAATCCTGATTCGAGATTATTCATCTTGTCCTCAAGTCTTTTGGTTGAAGATTAGAGTTCACTCTTCAAAGCACATACTTGTTCTAAGACAATATTCATAGTTAATGAGAGTTTTTCAAAATGAGAGACAGTAGGATTCTCAACAGAAGAGGAATCACCTTTGTCTTGACACATCTCATTATCGGAGGAACCAAAACGAACTTTCTTAGACGGAAATAGAACATGAAAAGACGAGGGTACCCAAATATACCTCAATCTAAAACTTTTCCACCTATAAGTCCTTTCTCCGAAAGTGATTGTCTATGGACTGAGTCGAGAAAATACAACTAATCGGTTCACACTTCATGTGATCGTCTATGGATACGAGATCGAGACAATACGACAACAATATAACTTGTGTGATTGACTATGGATTCAAGATCGAGACAATACAACAACGAAGTATGATTACTTGATATTAGGTTAGGACTTAACCAAACACTATAGGATTGCTATCAAGTAATTAGGAATGAACGTTCGTGTATTTTACTTTTAATTATAATAAAAACAATTATAATTGCGAAAATAGAAAAGTAAAAGACACAGCAAGATTTTGTTAACGAGGAAACCGCAAATGCAGAAAAAGCCCGGGACTTTGTACAGAATTAAATACTCTCGGAATTAAGCCGCTATACAAAATCTAAACCAACTCCGTATAGTTGAGACCAAGAAACTAAACCTATAGTTCACCTAGTTACCTCAGTATCCCTGCACCTCCAACTTGCAATAAGTCACGCACTTGGAACAATTCCTTTGGTTCGTATTCCAAACAGTAAAGGAATAAAAAATATGTTCGGTAACAACTCTTTTCAAACAAGTGATATGCGTTTGAAAAAAGGCTATTCCGTTTATCCTAATAAACTCCTTTGTCGGGTTCTAAGATCAATCTATTCAATAACTACCAAAGTAATTTTTTAGACCATGCAATCAATAATATGATCTGATCAAGATACTAAATACTGATGCCGATTTATGCAACTAATCAATCTAATTTATCGAAAGATAAACTGATTATTGTTGGATCCCCAGCCGATCAAGTTTTGTGCACACCAAAGATTATGAACTCAAATAAGAAATCTTCTTTTTCTTCAAATCTTCTTAGATCTTCAATAAACACCTGCACACAAACAACTTGAATTTCTTGTGATCAATCACACACAGAGCAGAGTCTGTTAACGATGGATTATCATAAGACGTCTTTAGATCTACAAACAGTTTAAAGATCCCCGTCGAAACTTCGATCTAGTTTGAGTGAATCTTATATCAGAAGAGAAGATTCTCAAGCATAAACAAACTAGTGCAATCAAAGTTCAACAACCGTTAGTCAATCAAATCAATCGAAAACTAATAATAAATTGCAATTATCTAGTTTCTCACTAACAGTACTCGTAGAGCTTCTAAATCCCAAAGAAGTCTTTAAAACGAGCGGTCGTAAGATATTTCGCCTAATTAGGGTATTTTCCTCTCCGAATAGACCAAGGAAGTTCGGACACCAAGGAATTTCCAAAACCTAATACTCTCAACAATATGCAATAAACGCCCAAATCGGTTTTCATAATTCCTGGAAATGCTCTGTCCAAATATTGACCGAAATCTCAGTAGAAAATCTCCAATTAGTAAATACACATTACCAATTTTTATTTTCTAAAGATATGCATTTAATTGCTGGAAATTAAAAGAATATAAAACTAAAAACCTTAATTAAAAGATTCTCAGTTTGTTCGATCCGGGATTCTCCTTTAGTTATTAAGGAATATCTTTGAACAATAATAGATAAGAATTACTGCACATGTTCAAAGTAGGTCGACATATTTACTTTGTAAATCTTTTTTCATATTTACAATCTTGGAACCGATTTTCCATACTTCCAAACGAGTTTAGAATTGGTTCATCTGATTTCCAAGAACTATGTGATTGATCAAAAATATTCAATCACCATTAATGGGCTTAATGGTTCTACCAAAAACAAGTTCGGTTCTACCTCCAAGTGGATACTAGGATCGGTCACAATAGTTTCCAAAACTTTGTTAACTAAGTACCAGGATCGGTTACCACTTATTTATGGTACTTACTTGTGATCGATTTCACAAGTTATAGGATCGGTTACACCAATTACTAAAACTTTTTAACCTACTACAAGGATCGATTAAACATCTTGTGATTAGTCTCACCAAGTTCTAGGATCGGTTACCCAATGAGTAGGAATGGTCACACCAAAATATCGATCATACCATCTCAGGTGATTACTTAAGATTGGTTTCACTAATAAAAGTCATACAGATACATAAGTCGAGCATTGTGAGTAGTTTTACCAAGATACATAAACAAGTTATGAGCGGTTATACTAGACACACATATTGGTAATCCAAAGATTTGCAATGAATAACAATACCAATAAGCCTAGCGATTTCCCTTTCGATTCATAAAACAAGTTTATAAATTGTACTTCCTTTAAACGAATGTAAAGCATTGTTTCCTAGGACGAAATATTCACCCATACTCATACATAATCACAATAAAATTCATACGATTATGTCGATGTCTTATATACGAAGTTCAAAAGATAGGCGTTATACTTCGTATTATATATCCTTAATACTACATCTAACTAGAGTATAATCATTCACAACTTCGCAGTTATGTTATCAATATAGCACGACTTGAAATATACGTTAGGAATGAAACATTTCAAGTCAAAACATTACTAACTTCAAGAGGAAGGATGATGTCGTCGTTGTAGTTCTTTACTTCTTCACATTCTTCAAGTCTTATAGTAATACTTGTATGTCTCATATCCTAATAACTTTCTACCTAACCTATATGAAGTTGACTCTAGTAAATAATCAAGCGACTCTTTAAATGAGTTTTGGTTCACTAAAATATGACAACCAAACTTGACATACCAATACTTGGTGGGTTCAAACGATCTATGCTCTAACAGAACAGTCCAGACATCATCTTCTTTACTGGAAAGACTTGATGATGACATGATGGAGAAAATGAAATGCTTTCTTAGAAGAATAAATATTCCACTCTTATAAAGAAGAAAATATAAAGCAAATTCCTAAAAAGTCCTTTGACAAAAACCCTAACAGAATTTAGGATAATAAAAAAAGAGCTTTAATAGGTAAACCGTTTAAACACAGAAACGGTTCTTGACTTCAGACACTATAGTTCCAGATAAGGAAGCAAATGATAGAAACAAGACAGGAAAAAAATAGAAATCTATTCACACCCTTCTTGAAGATTATAGTCCTTGTCCAAGGGAAAACAAGAACAATCTCAGAACCTATTACAGATTGGAATGTCTCCCATCCAATAATGGATCGGGTGGATTCTTATGAGCAGAGGAAGATTTTGTTATTCCTTGTTCCTGATATCTTTTTATAGGGAGACGATCACGATTAGGCGTCTTCATTTCTTGCAGTGTACTGAAATCCCTATTTACCGATTTTCGTAAACTTTGAATGCTTCTGAAAATCTCTTTCGAAAGTGATGTAGATTTCTTATGAGATTTTCTTTTCTCCTTCTGATAACATGAATTATTGGAAGGATATTTAAGAACCTTTGTGCATACCAACTCTTGGTGATCCTGGTTTTTATACAAGGGACGCGGTTGATTTGTTGTGCCATTGTATTTAATGTCTTTCTCATTACAAGAGAGTTTGAGTCAGACATGATTTCAGGAGTAATATGATGATTTAGTTTAAGAGAGTTTATCGAAGTTGATCGATTTTTCTTCTTGAAATCACGAGTGCGAGATGCCGATTTCTCTTGTCTTAATTTTTTCGGTTGATTTTCCAGATTTTCAATTTTTTTAATCCATGCTTCTTTCTCCAGTTGAAACCTACTCTTCATTCAGTACAAATCTTTGGTTAAAAGATCAATTTTGTTTTCAGGAGAAGGTAGATTGTTTATCAGGGAACAAGCAGAGCTGTTCGAGGGACAAGTGTGACAATCAGCAAAGTAAGTAAGAGAAAATTCACGGGATTCTTCCTCAGGACAGTAGCCAAGAGTTGCCATCCATGCTTTGGTTAACTCACTAACCTCCTTATTAGAATAACCAGAGCACATGGAACAAGTTCCATTATTATAGTTTTTGTGAACTTTTCTATCCTTTTTATTGATTGCAGACAAATTCTTTTGAGACTTACTTTTTCTATGTCTTGGAGTTTTCTTTAACTGTTGTACAAACAGTGAAAGGGTTGAATTAAAGCAATTCTCATCCTTGATATCAAATAATTCAGGACAACGAGACGTTACTTCAGATGTAGTAACATGATTACAAGACATATAAATTTTTTCTCTTCTACTCAGTTCAAGATCAAAAAAATTTAGCTTTCCAACAAGTGAATTTCTGGAAAGAGTGTTAAGGTAATTTCCTTCAACGATGACATGTTTCTTAGAGTCATATTTGGATGGAACGATCTGAGAATTTTCATCATAATGTCCTTTTCAGGAATAGTCTTACCCAGTACAAAAGATGCATTAAAAATTTCAGACACTTTGTGATTAAATTAATCAAATGTATCTTCATCGGCCATACGAAGGTTTTCCCAATCAGAATTTAGGTTTTGAAGCCTAGCTTCCTTTTCATAGGTATTACATTCGAATACGGTTTCTAAGATATCCCAAGCATATTTAGACCGAGTGCACGTAGTCACGTGGTGCTAAAGATATGGGGTAATGGCATGAATGATAGCATTTAAACCATCAGAATTTTTCTTTGCAGCGAGAATCTCGTTTGGTTCATATCTACCAATATCTTTTACAATAAAGACACTGTCTACTGTATCCATTGGAGGATTGTAGCCATTAACAACATAAACCCATGAATGAAAATCACGCACTTGAAGAAACGCAAGCATAGAAATTTTCCACCATAAGTAATTTGAGCCATCGAAGACTGGTCGTACGTTTACTGAGATAGCACTTCTATCCATAGAGTCAGATTGCTAAAAACACAGACTTATGAGGACTTAAACATGTTTGCATGTTCTGATACCAATTGAAAAGGGGGGGGGGG